>NW_026056774.1:0-1200000 GCF_023758085.1 Alternaria hordeiaustralica | reverse complement strand
CTGCAAATAGCGGGCCTCATGTAAGCACATCAGGCGAGCTGTTGAAGATGGGGCGTGAGATGCATGAGCATGCACCTCTGGATCATCGGGTACCACGGTCGGCCCAGTATTGTGAGATTTTGAGGGCGAGTGGGATGTGTAAGACCGGGAGCGAGGAGGAAGTAATATCTGCGCAACGCCGGCTTGGTGAGGTTTGATGGTTGCCGAGAAGAGGTTGTGGATGCGAAAGGGCTGTAGAGGCAACGTAGAAAGCCGAGCTGACCGGCTGCGGACGGGTGATCGTGAGCTGCGTACGAGTGTTACTGCAGCACCTCTACCAATGCACGACAAAAAGATGCGTTTCAACTGCTGCAGCGATGACTTCGTCTTACGAAGAGGCTAGCTGGCGATGCACCTCCGCCATAGACTCGACGCTGGACGCCTGCACCGCTAGCGGCCCGTCTACGGATCTCAGGGCTGAGCTGACTCTCCTATCTTCCACACCGTCTAATTCGACACACCAGCGCGCCAAGCCTCACGTGGAGGCAATGATTGGACCGACGTACGCTACAACCAGTACTCCAGCATCTGTGCTCTTCCGATTCACGATAGCGTTGTCAGCATTGTTGCGCTGGCTTGCTGCTGAGCCCGACCCGCGCAGGCTTGGTGGTGAAAGCTTCCTCCGGCTTAGCACGACCTAACCCGCCATGCGTGCTCCGCCAGCGCCCACCGTGTAACGCGCCGCTATGCGGTGCTATTGGTACCGTTGCTAGCGGACTCAAGGCGGAACCGTACTCGCCGGCCTGGGCCTCCAGCCCCAAGATAGAACATGCGCCATAGCTTGCGGGGCTATCTCGTGTCGCGTGTAGTATGCGAATTGGGATTTGCATAAGACTCACTGCGGCGCCGAAAGCAGCTCGTATTTGTCTTGGTAGTCTTGTCCGTCTGTCTTTGATTTAACCTCGCTGCTCCTTTCCTGACCGTTGGAGTTGAGTTGTGGTTGTTTCCCATCGACTTTGAGGGAAATTGGCATCATGGGCTGGACTTTTCACGGCCACAAACGCGATGTTGATGCGGAAAAGCATCTGAGACGGCTGCACAAGACAACACCGTTTATCGAATCCCCGCTAGTTGGTGCCGATCACGAACACCTCGTCTTCTCTCAACGGCACGAAGCGAATAGCGTGGAACTTTTCTTCGATTTGTTCTTCGTTGCCAATCTTGCGACTTTTACAGCCTACCACTCTATTACCGACATCGACTATCTGCTGGCATACATCGGTTTCTTTGGCATATTGTGGTCGTGTTGGTTCCAGATCACACTTCACGATGTACGGTTTGCGCGGGATTCGCTCTATGAGCGCGTGTGCAAAACGATTCAATTCATCGTCTTTGTCGGTCTGGCGCTAGTCGGAAGTCAGTTCAACCCAGCGAGCGCGAAAGGCCAAGGAAACAACACTGTAAGTTTATTACCCACATCGAGGAGAAGATATACTAAGTCCCATAGAACTTCCGTATCCTATGCTACACCCTAGTCATAAGCCGCGGTCTTCTCGCCATCCAATATCTGGTGGTACTCTTCTTTACCTGGAGAGCGAAGTACACCAAGATCTACCTCCCGATCATTCTTATGTTCGCCGTCTATGCGATCAGTATGGGTGCATTCGCTGGCATGACACCCGCCTTCAAGGTTGAGGGCGATCATCGTAGACGCCTAGTCTACCTTGTTTGGTACGTCGTCATGGTGCTTGAAGCCATCGCAGTCGTTGCTATATCGTGCTTCTGGCGCATGATGAGTTTCAAAAAGACCCACTTGATGGAGCGCATGAGCTTGTTGACAATCATCGTCATTGGCGAGGGTGCAATTGGTGTCACAAAGACGGTTAGCAGGATGATGGGGAAGCACGGGTTGGAAGTCGAGGGATGCTTCTTAATCATGTGCATCATCGTGGTTCTTGTGTTGATTTGGGCTCTGTAAGTATATGCAGGTATGGAAGATATGACGCATGTGAGCTAACAGCACTCAGGTACTTCGACAACTTTCCCCACGGTCACTATGGAACCATTCGTCAGCAAATCTGGTCACTGCTACATTTTCCCTTTCAACTTGCTATTGTCGGTGTCGTGGAAGGCTCGCAGCAAGTTGCTCTGGCCCGCTACGTTGCTAAAAATACCAGGAAAGTTACTACTTCCATCCTCCAATACTGCCAAACGGATCATCTCGACGGCCAAAAACTACAAGACAAGCTGCAGTACCTTTTGGAGTATTTCGAGCTCGACAGCAAGTATGAGACCAAGAGCTTCTACAATCAAGCTCAGTCGGCCATCTGGAGTGTCGGTAACGCTACAAACATCTGCTCTCAGCAAAACACCACCGAGTACAACATGGGCGAGGAAGATGACGACTGGCCCGGAGCACTCAAGAACGTATCTCACCTTCTCAACAACGGCCTATACACTGGTCTCGGCATGAAGATACCAGTCGACAAACTGAAGGACTACAGTCCCCTCGAGGTCGGTCTCAAAGGATTCGAGCTCGTCTATCTCTACTTCTGGTCGTCGTTCTGCCTCCTTCTCGTCTGTCTGATCATATTTCTTTTGTTAATTCGCCGTCACAAAGCCGACCTCTTCGACTTTACGTCCATCATAACCCGCAGTCTTACCCTCGGCGTTGGGGGCGCAATGTTAGCTTTGATGGCCGACACCGAGCGATTGCATGCCGTCATTGAGTCACCTGCGCTCCTACCAATTTGCGTTGTGTTCCTCTTCCTCATCCTGGTCAGCGACAAGCTAAGCTCAATCTACTGCAACTGGAAACTCCAAAAGAGCGGGAAACCATATGCGTTGGAGTACGAAGAGCCCGGACACCACGGACACGGACATAGTCCTCATGGATCCGTGCACGAGACGGGTGCGGCACACGGGCATGTGCCGCACGACGCGGGGTTGGAAGAGATGCGCAATACGGCACGGTGGAGCACACGACCCGAAGACATGGTGCCACTCACGGCACAAAGCACAGAATACCACTCGCGGCCCCAAAGCTACGCTATGGAGCCGCTTGCTACTCCGCCGATAACAAGCCCCCCGATGTCAAGCCACGATCCGCTGGCCCCCCAGGGATATATGGGTCACGCGCCAGCCGGATATGCAGCCGTGAGTACGGGACAAAACTACAGTGCGTAGGATGTTATCGAGAACGGTGTGGTTCTAGATCTTCTTGTAATTTTCTGGTCATTTAGCAAGCGCGGCGTTGTCGTTTTGGAGAAGCGTCATTTGCACATCCGATATCCGGGGGACGGATGCGTCACAAAGATGGACATGGCGATATGGCGTTACCTGTTACAGCGTAATAATGAACTTTGCTACGGCGGGTTCAATAGTATTGAATGAAAAGCCTTTCAACCCTTACATAGCCCTAGTCACGGTGATCCCGAACGACGCTAAATCGACGGAACGAGATGTGTGGCGTAACGTCGACGCCTCACAAAGACGACTGACGTCGCTGCATCTTCAAATGTTTGCAAAGTCCGCTCTTCATACTGACTGTTATGTCACGGTGGTGCGCGGTGCGTCGTTGTCGTTGAGGTGGCAAATCGTGTTGTGTCGGCCCCGAACATAGTGACCGCGTGGCCAACAAACTGCAACACCAACATCCAACTGTATGTGTCATTCCTCACTCTTGTTATTTCCCGAGTAGTACCGCGGCAAACCCCCCACTATCTACCAGGAGTCATGGCTGATAAGAACCCACTAGTAGTAGCAGTGCAGACTGAGCTTGTAACGACTCACATAGCTGCACCCCCAGCATATCCATACGCTTTTCGCCGTGCCTATATCTGCGGTCATCCTGACGAGTTCGTTCAAGTCTCAAAGCCAGCTGACCAGAAGGGAGTCTTACATACAGTCATAGATCCAAAGCAAGTCGAGGGACAGAGTAAAGACTGGCCCATATACACGCTGGTACGGTGCGGACCGTGCGCAATCAGGTTACGTGAAGAGCGGTGCAAGATGCAAGAGAGCGGTAAAGGAGAAAGAGTGAGATCCGTAGCGGTCTACCAAGGAGAGACGATGCGTCCCGATCGAGGATTGCTCAGTGAGGCTAGATCAGGGTTCGAAGCTGCATTGAAAGAATTGGAACGCATCAGTTGTTGTGGAGGGGAAGAGGAGGAACAATGGCCATTGATGAATGAGATCGTCGGTAACGACGATGACTCTATCAGAGTGGTGAGGTTTCTTGATGGTCGTCGCAAGGTCGAGTCGCCGGCATCTTCGCCTTCGCCGTTTGTCCATACTTTCGGCGACATGTGGCCCCTTCGGGGAGGCGGCGATGGTGAAGACATTGGCTGCTGGGCGAATTGCGAATCCTGTGGCGGAGGTCGTCGACGAAAAGATAGTGCTTTAGAGGTCCACCAGAATACCACGCCGAAGTCTAAGAGCGACAAGTGCACCCGCACGGAAACAGGAAAGCAACATAAATACCTCCAAGACCTTCATCTTGATGCTCCACGCACGCCACTGGTGGTCACCCTCGGCCCGACAAGCGACTTGGACTGGCTCAGGTTCTCCTACCTGCTCCGCAATAAGAACCTGAGCTTCGACGACATTGCAGAGCTTGTATCGCGATATGTGCCCGATGATGGCGATCTCCCGGAGAACGATGTCGCGCAAGAAGAGGTTACAGCTGTCGGAGAGTCGGACGCGCGCGACAAAACATGGCGGATTTCCGTACGTCGATCGGGCGTTGTTGAATGGGACGTGTCAACCCTTGGGAAAGAAGGGCATGCGTCAACAACGAGCGGCGTTGGAAACGATAGAGTCCAGTCCAGCGAGCCAAGCTGCGGAGCGGAGGTTCTTAAGACTAACGGCATAGACGTCTGCCACCACGGTCCACCTCAACCCCCGAATCCTCCAGAGACTGTGAGGATCGATGGAACGACGGAGCAGGCACTCAGGCAGGATGATGTCGAAGATCTAGACCAGTCTGATGAGCGACGTTCCAGCGAAGACCATGAGATATCCCGATCATGTTTCTCATCTGATTCATCAGCTGACTCAGTCGACTTTTCGAAAGCGGAAATTGGTATGCAGGTCACCAGGATGAGACCTACAATGTTATCCTGGCTGAGGCCAAAGAGAAAATACGACAGCCTCCAAGAAAACACACGACCAAACTCACCAGGTACTAAGGAATCCTCTGTAGGCCTCTGGAAGCGAATCAGCAGAACAACATCCCACTCCACAATGAACACCACTCTGGTGGGGAAGTTTGACCAGAAGTTGCAAGCCAAACTCTCAAATGCCAAGTTGCGAGCTTCTGGCGCAAGCCAGATACCAGCCAACGAATGCCATCCTGCGTTCAGGGAACAAGCCGACACGTCGAACGTCCAACCAGATCTATCCACCTCAGCTCACATCCTCAACGCCATGCGGACTCTCAACAGCCATCGCGCAAGCCAAAGCGTGCCTAGCGACACCAAGCCCCAAAGAGGGAGTCACAACTCTAGCTTCAGCAGACCCAGGCCTTGCAGCACTCACTCCACCAACATCATGCCATATGGTTTCCACCGGCCGTACAGGCCTAGCCCATTGAAGCACGTAACGCGTGTCACATCGCTGGACGTGAACAAAGGACTTCCGCCCCTGCCCCCGGAAGCGCGACGGCTCGCGCACCAGGCTTCACACGCGAGGTTGAAGGACCTGCAGGCTGTGAAGAAGGTGGATATTCGGAAGGCGATCAATGAGTATGTAGGTGAGATGGCGAAGGCGTATTGAATGATACAATCGTTATTTTCCTTCTGTTGATGTTGCTTGCTTCGCGTGCTTGCCTTGTGGACTGCTTGCGTGTGCTCGGCGATATCGGAGATCGAAGCTCGGAGTTGTGCTTATCAGATCGCCCCATAGCAAGCTTCCGCGAGCTGGTTGAATGCTCATCCGCCACCCCTCTTCGATGCCATCCAATGACTGCTCAATGCTCCTTAGGCAGATGCATTATGAGATACGAGTCACATCTGGCATGCCCGACTGAACCGACATGATCTCTCTATAAAGACGCGTCAATCCGCGCCTCCAGAGCGCGTCACTAACCAGCAACTAACCTCCATCCTGAAGCTCTAACAGCATCCTCACTATGCCGCAGCCAGGCCAGTCCCACGAAAAAGACCCGCGATGGACAGCAGTTGACACCTACTCGTTCGGCCACCTCCACCCCTCCACGCGCATGTCCCCCTCCCAATCCGCCCTCCAACACGCCCTCGACGCCTCCCAGAAAGCCGGTCTCCCAGACATCGCCGTGTCGCCCTCCCAAGGCAAATACCTCCAACTCACCGCACGCCTCGCACGCTCCAAGAACATCCTCGAAGTAGGCACATTGGGCGGATACAGCACCATCTGGCTCGCAACATCCAGTCCCAACGTAAAAGTAATAAGCGTCGAAGTCGATATGCATCACGCCAATGTCGCACGGTCGAATATCCAGACCGCGGGTCTGGAAGACAATGTGGACGTCATAGAAGGGCCTGGTATGGATGTTCTTCCTGCTCTGGCACAGCAGGCTAGAGACGGCAAGAGGCCGAAATTCGACTTCGTCTTCATCGACGCGGATAAGGAGAATAACTGGAACTATGTGGATATAGCGCTGGGTATGTGCGAGGCGGGTGCATGTGTTATTGTGGATAATGTGGTGCGGAAGGGGCAGTTAGCGGAAGAGACGGATGATCCGAGGATTGCGGGGGCGAAGAGGGTGGTGGAGAATGTGGGGAGGGATGAGAGGCTGGAGGGTGTGGTGTTGCAGACGGTGGGGGAGAAGTCCTACGATGGGTTCTTGCTTGCTGTTGTGAAGTAGAGGGAGAGGTGAGGTCTGGAGTCTGCAGCATACATTATCATTATTCTCTCTACTACTGACGACTTATCTCTTCCTTATCAAGGCCTTTACTAGGGTATCTCCTCCACCCTCCACTACCACCGAATTCGTCATTGCAGTATTGCGTTTAGATCGACTCTCTATGTCTTCAGGATACTAGCAGCCACCAAAATCGCATCACTAGTCTTCTGCACCCACTCTTGCGCCAACTCCGCGTCCTGATCGAACGTAATACTTTCTGTGATACCCGGGAACGTCACAGGCGCATATCCTGTATCGCGTCCAGGAGCGAAGATAGTGTGCTGATAGAACTCTCTGGTGGGCAGTCCACCCTGCGAAGTGAAGCCCCGGGAGAAGTCCCTCGCCTTGTGGTTCTGCACAGTGATGAGCTCCGTGTCATTCGCAGCAACAGCTTCATCTCTCAGATCGACAAACTCCTGGGCGGAGGTTTCGAATTGAGTGATAGCGGCAGTGAGGTTTGTAAGGTCAACGGTGAAGTTGCTGCTGCTGATATCCGTCTCCAGAGCTTCAAGATAAGTGTTCAGCTCTGAGACGTAGTCTGCTGGCTCGAGGGGCAGGACGGGATCGGATACCATGTGGTACAAGAGGAGAGTGAGGAACTGGCCCATCGCCTTGTGGGTGACGAAGCCAGGGTCTCCAAACGTGGCCATCCAGTGGTAGGAGTCGTAGTTGCTGTGGTAAGGGTAAACGGGATCGTTTGGACCTAGAGATGGGTGTATGAAGTCAGCATCTGTCACATACAATTTGTACAGAAATGTCACTGACCTCCGCCAGCACCCATATCGATGGATGCGATACCACGGTGGAGGAAAGCGGTATAGTCACTACCACTGCCGAGTACACCGACTTCACCGCTTTCGTGCGACCAGACATCGTACATGGTGAGACCGGTGTCGTTGCGGTAGGGGTACACGACCTTCTTCATCAGGCTGGTGGCGATGGCGTGTAGGTCTGGGGTTGCGGAAACGTCTGGGATTGGTCCACTGACAGCGACGTCGATGTTGAGGTAGGACACGGCGGCGTTCTTCAGCCAAGGAATGTACTCCTCCATCCACTCAGTACTATGATTATCAGTACCCTGACTCGTTCATATAACATTTTAGTCTTACCTTCCAACAAGACCATACTCTTCGGCGTCCCAGCTGCAGAGTACAATGGTTCGCATTGGCTTCCAGCCTGTCTCGGCAAGAGCACCGAAAGCCTTGGCCAGCTCGATAAGTACAGCGGATCCGGAATTGGGGTCGGCGGCACCGCCAACAATCCAAGCATCACGATGGTTGCCCACAATGACGACCTCGTCTTCGTTCGTACCGTTGATGATACCGACTGCGTTCCAGATGGTACCGTAGGTGTCGTTCATTACATTGCTCATTGAAAGCGATGCGCCGGATCCCTCGCCAGTGAAGTAGTCTACGCCGGGAATAGCACCAACCCACCGCGTCCTGTTGACCTCGGTGCCGTTGGTTCCAAAGCCGTTGAGGGCTTGGAGAAGCGGTTGAGCCTCGATCCAGGAAATAGGCAGTGATGGAATCTGCGGGGTGATGTCGGTGCGATCTGCGCGTGGGGAGTCTGGCTTGGAGACGTAACCTGGAGTAGTGGGGTCGCCGGGATACGTAGACAAGAACTGGACAGATCCGCGTTGAACGGTTGAAGGGTTCCTCGCTCCGCCGTAGGGGTATGGAGCCACTCCCTTCGCTGGAAATTGTTAATGGGTAGTTTTGGGAAGAGGCCAAATAAGCTCACCTTCAGTCATGTTGCCGTCATCACCAGGGTCGGTAAAGATCACAGCACCGATCATGCCGTGATCCTGTGCATTCTTGACTTTCAGCCCGCGGAATGGTCCACCGTACTTTGCTAGAGCGATCTTGCCCTCAAGTTCGACACCAAGAGCTTCGAGGCGGTCAAAGTCGACCTGCTGGCCTCTTCCGACGTAAACGTATTCTGCAGATGCGTTTCCTGTGAAGCTGTAGCCATGGAAGACGGGGACACTGTTGGGATAGCTCGTGGTCTCGTCCTCTTCCAGTACGTCTTCCAGGAGGGTCGGGGTGTAAGTACTACCGTTGGAATAGGTAAGCTGTAGCGAGTTCGACATGGGATAATTGAGGAAGACATCTGCGTCTTGTTAGTGCCTGCCGCAACGATCATCATCAGTTTCATACAGTATTCGTCGAGCCTTGATGTGAAGCCATATTCCGACCATTTGTCAGCCGTCCACTGTGCTGTGTCAAGGATTAGTTACATATCGGATCGGTCCGGGAATGGCTTCAAATACCCATTGACTCGTTCTGACCGGCCAAATGCTGGCCATGAGCTGCATTTTGTTAGCATACACTTTGCATCGAGCCCGAGAGCCATACTGTAGTAGTATGACCATTCCGATATCGAGACGGAATCGAACGAGTTCAGCAAGATCTCTTCATTAGGCGTCAAAGCTGGAGGGAAGACGGATTGTCTCTTGACATGCTTATGCGGGTGATGGAAGAATGCACGTTCACGCTGACAGGCTTGAGCGCCAATGGCAGCGAGTGCTAGAAGTGCTGTTCTCATATTGACTGACAAATGCACACTTCACAGAGGCAGAAGGGTACCGAACAACGATAGGTTGCATGGTACTTTAAGTACTTGCAGGCAGTTCCGTCGGCGTTCGGTACGATAACGTCAAGGCTTCCATTCCGAGGATAGCTGCTTCTACTGAGAGCAGGTGAACCTGGCGAGTTCCCTGCTCTCTCGTGCCATCGTATCCCGACATGCGGGTAGCTGTAGCTGGACGCAGGCACTGCGTAACCGCGAGGTATACAGGCAACTGGCTAACGCACTCCGGAAGGTCGAAGAGATATGAACGCGGGGCGGAGCATTAAGGTGCTTGGCAGAGAGCAATGACGATATAGGTGGTGGGGTAGCTTCTGAAATGAGGAAGAGATGCCGCTTCGATGCACGTATCTTCTGCGGTCAAAATCTGACGGTCAGATAGCAGATCGGAAAAGCGCGCATACCGACGCCGTCGTTCCGTGCACGTCGCCAGAGGCTGACCCGAAAGCCGTCCGAAGAAAAGTAACGGTGGTGGAAAGTATAATATGGTTCTGCGCAGACGGCACAGAGCAGAGGATGGCCGGGTGAAGTTGAATGCGGGGGAGTGCGGAGACGCGTGATGGGCGCGTCCTTATTCCGCGATGCACTTGGCAGCATAGAAGAGACAGAACTAGAGCTTAGGAACGATGAGCGGAGCATCTCACTTATATGTATTCTGCGGTCCATCAAGGTGCCATCTCAGATTCTCAATGCGATAACGCGCAATGTTGGTGAGGGCGCAGGAGTCGAGTCCGAAAGTGATCTACGGCTAGCACGCTTTTGGGCTTAGTCATATCGAAAGGCGGGTGAACCAATGCAAGAGTGCACGGCGCAAGATGTTCGGCGAAGACTGCGTCAGTCAATAAACATTGGGCTGCCGGCAGCGCAAACACGACGGCAACAGGAAGGAGACAAAGGACACGATTTACTGACCGCCGCATTGATAGCGACAAAGCCAGCCGCACCTTCTCTGTCTGAGACCCGTCTCCTTTGTACCTTCCTTGTCACCAGTCGCTCTTTCAACTTTTGCCAACCGCCATCATGGACGTCTTTCGGTCGCCTATGCGCATGATCCCGCCCCTCACACCCCGTCGCGTCCCATCACCAGCCATGTCACCCGCCGGCAGACGAGGCAGAACCTATGGCAGCTCGGAAGAGACCCGCCTCCGCGACCTGTCGCCCGAGACGACCCTCCGCGCCTTCACACAAAAGCCGATGCCGTTCGACACAACACGCGACGAATACAAAATGTTTTCCTGCATCGAGACTCTCACCGCCGCCGAGAGAGACTTGGGATCGCGCGTCGCAAAGGCTGCGCAGCGGCTGAAGATATGGTGCGCCGAGATTGAGCAATGGGGGTGGTCGGGCAGCTTCGAGCAGCCCAGCGCCCAGGTCCGCGAGCAGAGGAGGAAAAGCATCGAGCTGCGCATCAGGGAGCACGTCGCCGGTTCCGACATGGGCAATGTCATGCCGCCATTAGAGTACTGGGGTTCGATGCTGTCGGTCGAGGTGGAGCAACACGAGGCGCGCCTCGACGACATCGCCGACGAGATGCTCAAGCTTGACGTCGAAGAGCTGAAGGAGCACGTGCTGGATATGCACCCGGCAGGCAGGTCGAGGCCGTCCTCTGCGGGCTACGAGGCCAATCGCCAGCACTACAAGGTCATGGACGACTTCTCCTTTCTCATCACTCAGACCCTCCTATCCGCCCTACCGCACCACGCCCAGCTCAAAGCCCGCCTAAGCACGTGGACCGCCCGCGTCTCCATCCTCCGCGAAGCCCCGCGTTACACCGGCGAACTCGATACGGCGCAAGAAGCCATGCGGCTAGGCTGGGATGCCATCGAGGCACCAGCAGACGCGTCCGACGCTGCATTTGAGCAGTGGAAGAAGGCAGTAGATACCATATCGCTCGTGCTCCATCAGAAGGTCAGTGACTTGGGGAGGCAACTAGACAAGATGCTCGATACACTCGAAGGACAGGAGGACACTCTACCCGAGCACTGGATAGACGTCTTTGAAACTACAGAGGCTGACTATGGGCAATGGAAACTCGAATCAAGAAGGAGGATAATCGATCTCGAGGTTCGGAGACAGGCGGAAGGTTTTAACACTACCGAGAAGGGCGCCCCTGAACCTGCGCTACAACCAGAGGTCGATGCGGGTACGACTGCGCATACAAGCGGCGAGCGGGTGTTGACAACAGCATCCTCATCAGTCAATGCTGGTAACGATGTGTCCATTGTCGCACCCACTGCGGCTGTGCAATCCGCTACTACGTCCAGATTGGATGCTCTCAATGCTCGAATCGACTCTGTCGCATCTACACTCCAATCGCCGCCACCGAAGCTTGCTTCGCAGAGCAGCCGCCACAACGCCATGCAGGATGACTACTTCAGTGCGCCCCAGCGTGGGATCTTCTCTGGAGACTATGCCATGAACGCATCGAGCAGCAGCAACTCAACACTTCATACCTCCATCGGCTCCAGCAACGCACGACAAGTCTCGGGTGAGACCGATGCTACCGAACACGAGCTGGCACAAGGTTTCGCGTCACCATCGAAGTCCCCTACTGCGACCACACATCTAGAGAAGATGAGCTTCGAACCAGGACCGGCCTCTGATGATGAAGACTCGGAGTTCGAAGAAGGCGACACTGTTGTACAGTACGATCTTGATGAAGGCCCCGAAGAAGTCGCCATCCATACAGAGACTGACGACCATTCATCCCAAGCATCTTTACAAGGCAGGCCCAAACCTCTGGCGCTTTTCGGCAATCCCACGATCACAAAGAACGACGGACAGGACAGCCCCGTTATGGAGCCTCCTCAAACGCCGCGATCATGGAGGGGCAGTCTTAGTTCGCTGTCCACAGATATGTCGCCTGATTCAAGCCCACCTAGTACCATCGAGGAGTCTCCTTCAGTCCGAAACGCCACTAATCGTTCTATGAGAGCGCCACGCCCCGAACTGAATGCAGCCATGGCGAAGCGTCGACCAGTCAAGACTACTACCACCGCTGATGACACATCAAGCGCTCCATGGCCACCGACGCACTTTGCTCAGAAAGCTAACAACAGCGCTGAAGAACTTGAGCGAAAGATCTCCGACATCCTCACGACTATCCCCGCCCATATTAGGCTTAGGTCAGGCCCCGGCCCCGATGCGCCCGAAGTCAAGTCGGCGCGTGGCCTTCTCGCGAAAAGCAGTCGTGGATATCTACGCGCAGCTCGCTCAGTCAGCGGCCTCAAGTCTCCTGAGCTCACACTGTCCCCTGCAAAGACTGAGTTCGAGTTGAACAACGCTACTTCAGGACGGAGGTCGGCTGCAGCTGCGAGAGGCGACAACGACATCAAACTGTATCATCTCACACAACCTGGCAAAGAACAGCCGATCAAGTTGTTCATCCGCCGCGTTGGCGAGAATGGCGAGCGTGTCATGGTGCGTGTCGGTGGTGGTTGGTCTGACCTAGGCGAGTACCTGCGCCAGTACGCCGAGCACCATGGCCGCAGGACAGCAAGCGAAGGCAAATTTGAGGTACTGGGTCTGGAGGTGAAGAACCCCGATAGTTCGCCGACGAGACCTGACAGCAGGGCGAGTAAGATGGAAAGACGCATCAGCGTTGGCTTTCCCCTGGCCAGCCCATCCACCACACCTGTCAAGTCATCTGGTCTAGCCTTTACAAGCGACGAAGCGCCACCGCCGATGCCCAGCTTTATTCCTGGAACACCAAGTGCCACTACTGAAGACCCGACGATACCCTCGACAACCTCGTCTCGTAGTTCCTGGCAGGGTAGGGAAGTCGGAATGGCAGGCCCATCAGCCAAGAAATTGGATCTCAGCGGCGAGAAGCTGGAGTGGATTGAGGGCATGATGAAGCAGGCTCGCACCGTGAGTAACAACGTCATTACCTCAAGCCATCCAAATTTCGAGCGCACCGACAGTAGGAGTGACAGTCGCCCTGGCAGCGCTGTAGGGGGAAAGAAGACAGAATTTGGTGATTTAGGCAAGGTTGGTGCGACCAAGCGTGTCTTTATGAAGGGTGGTAAGCCCGGTTTGGGCGATCACTAGGTGAAAGAAAAAGAGAGAGAGAAGAGGTGGCTTTTAATATTCTACATTGATACCCTGGGCCTATATATTGTATTGTACTTTTTCTCGTTTGTTCACGGTTGGATCGGATTGGTACAGTTTGGTTCGGTTTGGTTTGGGCGTATGGTATCGCAGAGCAATGCCATTATAGACGGGCAGGCTTCGCAGCATATCTTAGCTGAGGTACATACCCCATGGCGTTATTTGGGATTCATAGATGGCAGCGTCACTAGCAAGTGATGAAGGGGGCGCGCGATTTCATTTGTGATTCCCAAGAATTAATTCATTACAAGTTTTCATAAGATGTGCCAAAGGCCTGTTTTCGTTCAAGCCACAGAGAGGATGCTCCAGGAGCAGGCAAGGTAGACGAAATGAGTGCCAATGGCAGGTAGCTCCACGTTCCACAAAGCCGACGAGCACAAAACGCGCAATGTCGATATGGAGGTCGTGGGCTGGTTCGATCTTCGCACGTAGACTAATCGACACAGTATTGAGGAATAACTTGTGGCAATTTAAGAAAGTGCGGAATTTGGAAAGGGTAGAACCAAGCATTGAGTGGAGGAGAACCGGAAAGCGACTGCATGCATTTCAGTCATGGCTATTCGTCATCGTCGTCATTGTCACCTTGGACATCCATGACACGCTCGCCAGCTTTCTCAAGCGTTCGGCGACTCCACACACGGACTCCTTTGTATACTGCCTGGTCATTGTCAGCATGTTCACAATAATGTCAATCGCTTTCCACGTACCGCTAGGAATGTGCCAACACCGATGAGGATGATGATCCAGCTGACCTGTTCATATCTGTCTCGACCAGTCGTCCGACCTCGACCGCCGCCAATCCTGAAGTAAGATAGTGGACTGGCGATGAGGACTTTCAAGAAACCAAGCACACCCATGCTAGCGAAGCCCTTCGCAAAGTGCTCGTACCAAGTGGCCGACTCATCCTCGTAGTAATAAGCGTAGTCAGATTCCGACGAGGAAAAGGGGGAAAACAAGCTCCATGGGTCCAGATATAGGCTGATGATAGGATCTGCAACGAAGCCGAGGATGAACACGATGGATATCAATATAATGGCAGTCAAACCAACCTGAGCAGCTATAGTCCATGTTAGCACTGCTCTGTTATAGTGAAATGGAATACATACCAGCGCTGCCTATGAAGCGCCCAACTCCTAAACGCGCAAGTCGGTACTTGAAGCCACAAGTCGGACACTGCCAGTAGTTTCTACGCCCATAGCTAGGATCTGCATGCCTCCAAGCTTGCAAACAAGCTTCATGGACATACTTGGATGATCCCTTACACATGCACGGGCGGATCAAACGGCCACTTTCATCTTCGTACACAACGTTGGACGACTGTAAGAAGCCAGGAAGGCTTTGTGAGGGAACATTGAATGTCGGCTGAACTGTCTCGAGGCAGATTCTGCATTGTCTGGGCGGCCAGTGGGTACGTCTTGAGCTGCGCGACTGCGATGAAGAGTTGTCGCTGGTATTGGAGGTGGCTGAAGGTGGCGGTTGCGATGTGGAACCTGTGGAGGAGGATGTCGCGTGGGCGGGTTCTGTCTTGGGCGCGTCATCAGGCCAGTACCAGCCTGGCATGGCCTGATATCCGGACGAAGAAGACATGGCGGGGTGTGAAACTGTAAAGGTACAAGGCGGAGGTTAATGCAGCTCTTACCAGTAATATAGCATGTGGGTAGGCATGAGATGACGAAGTGATCAATCAGGAAGCCGCGGGGAAGACATTCGCCAACTTAAGTGTCTCGGTAGTGCGGATCATGTTCCGACACCGCCTCCTTGGGCGGTATGACACTAGGGACACGGTGGCAGGATATTGTAGACGTGGTGGTGATGCAGAGGAGCAGTTCTGGAAGCTCAAAGAATTCGGGGTTGCAGCTTCCTCAGACAAACCGGAGCTGCGGTTACGCCGAGCGCCGGTCTTGGCGCTTCCGGCGACGAAGCTCTGGGTAGCCTGGAGCTCTAGCAGATCGCCTCCAGTACCCGCGTCGTCTACCAACCCCACTGAACGTCCTCCCGCCGCCGACTACGCCCCTTCCTATATACCGCCTCTAGATTCTGTCAAGCAACCGTCATGGCGGACCGATACTCCTTCTCCCTCACCACTTTCTCCCCCAGGTAAACACTGCGCTATCGATTACGCACGACATGTTTGCTAACATTCATGTAGCGGAAAGCTGGTACAAATCGGTACGCGGCCCAGGGATATGGCGACTCCCGCCTTCTTGTATCAGACCGCATCTAATACCTGAACAGAGTATGCCTTGAACGCCGTCAACCAGGGTGTTACCTCACTAGGAATCAAGGGTGCGTTATATCGTTCATTAGCCCCCCAACAGCGCTGACTAGAGCTCGCAGCCACCAACGGCATTGTCCTCGCTACCGAGAAGAAATCGTCATCGCCGCTCATCGACTCGCAATCGTCATCAAAGATCAGTCTCATAACACCCAACATCGGTATGGTCTACTCGGGCATGGGTCCTGACTACCGCGTTCTCGTCGACAAGGCTCGCAAGGTCTCACATACCGGCTACAAGCGCGTCTACAACGAATACCCACCTACAAGGATATTAGTACAGGATGTGGCGCGAGTGATGCAGGAGGCTACACAGTCTGGTGGTGTCAGGCCGTACGGTGTCAGTCTGCTGATTGCTGGATGGGACGATGGTATTGAGCCTGAGGCCGAAGGCAAAAGCGAAGAGCAGACGAGCGAAGAGAAGAAGAAGGTCAGCGGAAAGACTGGTGGAATCCTCAAGGGCGGACCCAGTCTGTACCAGGTCGACCCCAGCGGCAGTTATTTCCCTTGGAAGGCGACAGCCATAGGAAAGAGCGCGACAAGCGCCAAGACCTTCTTGGAGAAGCGCTACACCGACGGTCTCGAGCTCGAAGACGCCATCCATATCGCCCTGCTCACCCTCAAGGAGACCATAGAAGGAGAGATGAACGGCGAGACCGTTGAGATTGGCATTGTCGGACCGCCAGAGGAGAGGCTGCTTGGTACCGAGGGTGTCGAGGGAGCCGTCGGACCGCGATTCAGGAAGTTGAGCCCGTCTGAAGTTGAGGACTACCTCACCAACCTGTAGAGGTAGAAGGTTATGACACAGCACCATCCTGCTCCGAGTCGGTACAGATGGACTTGGTGCTAAGGGCATGAAGCGACTTATGTAGCATTTACGAAAATGATGTCTTGAAATGCCTAATACTTGATCCCATTGGTTCGTAGACAGTGACGCGACAAACCCAATTGGGTTGTTTGTGCAACAACGAGAGCAGATAGAAGCATGCGAGGGGTTCTGCATTTCGATTGTCCGCGGTCAGAACACGGCCAAGCTAGCACCCTGTCGACTTTGAGCACTGAGACCCAACACCAAGTTGGTGACTATCAACGCTTTTTTACTTGTATCGCATCATACCGATTTACAAATGGATTCACCAATGCAAGATGATAACGATGCTGAAGCCCCTCCTGCTGTGCCCAGTGAGGCGTTCCAACTGCGAGGCTATCAGGCTGAGATGGTGGAAGAGAGCATGAACGGCAACGTCATTGTGGTCATGGACACGGGCTCAGGAAAGACGCACATGTGGGTAGAAGACTTTCGCTATGAGAGAATCCTACTGACAAGTCTGCAGAGCCATCGAACGGACACGAGCGGAGTTGGAGACGTGCGAGCCCGACAAGGTACGGATACCTGCCGCTAAGTCCCCACACTAAACTTCATCTCACCGAATTCGGGACGCATTTTAGATCGTCTGGTTTCTAGCACCCACAGTTACACTATGCGAGCAGCAACATGAGGTCTTCCAGTCTCATCTACCTGGACTCGGATACCAATTGCTTTGCGGAAGAGATGACGTTGATCTCTGGACCACTCAGGCGCAGTGGGACAGCGTTTTGGATCACATCCGCATCGTAATTTCAACACACCAGTAAGTCCACAGCCTGGGCACAAGGGAAGCCACACGCGCCCGTTAACGCGCTTTCAGGGTGTTGCTTGACGCACTCACACACGGATTTGTTAAGCTGGGCAAACTGGCTTTGTTGATTTTTGACGAAGGCCAGTCTCTTGCGTTGACAAGAAAAGGCCCCGCTAACATTCTGTAGCGCATCACTGTACTTTGAAGCACCCAGCAAATTTGATCATGTCCAATTTCTATATGCCTCAATTGGATAATAGTGGCAAGTCGCTGCCTAAAGTTCTTGGGCTGAGTGCGAGCCCTGTTATGAAAGCAGCAGCTACCGAGCAGGGTCTCCAGTAAGTTTGGCTTGTTTGGACGCGAATACTATTCTGATCTTTGTAGGGAGATAGAGCGGAACCTGCACGCCACCGTAAGAACACCAAAGCTTCATAGGTCCGAACTCATACGGCATGTTCATAGACCGGAGTTACTTCAGGTCAACTACGCGTCAAACGTCCCAGGGCAACAGCATTCTCAACTACTTCTCGCGCTGCAGCATGCATTACTCACGTATGATCTTGCAAAGGATCCGTACGTCGTCGCATTATTGGACCAACAAAAGCATGGCTTTGATGTCTCTCGCCAGCTGAACAAGCTGTGGAACAGCAATAAGACTTATTGCCTCGACCAGTTGAAACAGCTGGTTTCAAAAGCGGAAGCCATGGCAGACGAGCTCGGAATCTCAGCAATGGAGTACTACGTACATCAATGCATTGGCAAATTCGAAAAGACAACTCAAGGGTCGGATCAGCAGCTACTGGATTTGACCACCAATGAGCGACAACATCTACTGAGCATATTCCAAGGCCTTCCCCTTCAGGACCCTGCACCTTCACCTGCTACCATCATCGAGAAGATGTCCCACAAAGTTGAAAAGCTTATCGACACTCTGGTCGCTGAAGCCAATGGCACCCCAGGCTTTACCGGTCTTGTATTCATTGAACAGCGAGTCTGGGTAGCATCAATTGCTGAAATTTTAGCATGCCATCCACGAACCAAGGATCTGTTGCGGGTAGGGACATTCGTCGGTACATCGCAGACAAGCAAACGCAAAACAAACGTATGCGCTCTGGCAGAACCAGCCAACCAACAAACCACGCTCGACGACTTCCGTGCTGGGGTCATTAATCTCGTCCTGGCGACAACTGTTCTTGAAGAAGGTGTCGACGTATCTAGTTGCCATCTCGTGGTATGCTTCGAAAGACCCAAGAATCTGAAAAGCTTTGTTCAGCGACGCGGAAGAGCGAGGCGACAGGAGTCGCGTTACTTCATCCTCGTCCCAGATACTGGCGAAGCACGATCTTTAACATCGTGGCAAGGGCTTGAGGCTGAGATGAGGAGAGCGTATGAAGACGATAAACGCAAAGTTCAGGTGGCTCAGGAGGCAGAACAGAAGGACGAGGTGGGTGAGCGCTACTTCAGTGTCCCAGGTACCGGGTGAGTGAGAAGTCTTTACTAGCAGCGTTTGCTTTCGTACCTTGCCCCATCGGCCTTCACTTACTGGAGACACTAGTGCATTGTTGACTCTGGAAAACGCGGCTCAACATCTCTACCATTTCTGCGCGCGCTTAGGGGGCAACACCTACGTCGACACGCGACCTGAAATCGACTTTACCAACACCCTGGGGCGGATCACTGCTACCATCACGCTACCAATCTGTGTTGACCCTACTGTAAGGAAAGCTAAGAGTCTGCAGTCGTGGAGCACCGAGCGAATGGCTCAGAAAGACGCTGCCTTCGAGGCATATAAGGCTCTTTACCTGCACGGATTGGTAAACGAGAATCTACTCCCCGTCCAAGAAGAGGGAGACGACAACGCGGCCCAATACCAGATTCCAGACGATCGCCCATCCCTTGTACCTGTTTCTCAAACTCTCGATCCGTGGGCGGTGGTTGCGCAATCTCATGAATGCGAACCTGACTTATGGTACCGCACCTTGCTTGAGGTGAAGACGCCAGGGGAGGAACCGATGCGCATGATACTACTAACACCAGCTTCCATGCATGAGATTTCTAATATCTTACTGCACTGGAACGAATCGAAGCAGTACACTGCTACAACCTCCGCTCTTTACGGTGCATCTTTGGTCGACATCGACATTGATCTGTTACGCTCCATCACGTGGAAGATTTTGCGCTCGGTTTTCGGAGCACACATCATCAAAGGGGTCGACGACTTTCTCTGTCTACTTGCTCCATGCGACTCATCGGGATATATGATGACAGAGAACGAGCTCTACGAATGGAATGCGACAACGGAAGGCCAGCGCCCAGCATCCAAAATTCTGGCTCAAGGAAACCTGGACATATCGAACTGGGGTCTGACTTCCTTGCAAGGAGACCTCCGGAAGTTCATGCCCATGTCTATCGAGCTTCCAGAGTCCCCAGACCTGACAGGCATTGACGAAACCCTGATACAAGTTGTGCGTTTGCCCAAACGTCGAGACTTTTTACATGCGGTATTTGAGAACGCAAACAAGAGCGAAGCGTATACCAAAGTAGAGAGTCTACTAGCTTCATCATGTCTTGTTGAAGCTCTTCCGACTAGATACGCCATTCTGGGCTTGTTGTTACCATCGATCCTGCACAAGCTTGAGGTATACATGATCGCGGATACACTTCGAACGACGATTCTCCAGCCAGCTGGATTCGAGGCATCGGACCTTCCAGTCATCATCACAGCACTTACTTCATCCGCGGTTGACAAGCGCGACAACTACCAGAGGATGGAATTCCTTGGCGACTGTATTTTGAAGTTCGTCGCTTCGCTTCATCTGATGGCTGCAAATCTCATCATGCCCGAAGGTATTCTCACTGGGAAGAAAGGCAAGCTTGTCAGTAACGGCTACCTGGCACGAGCTACACTTGCTGCGGGCTTAGACAAGTTCATCTTCTACAAGAACTTCACCGGCGCAAAGTGGAAGCCGCGATACATTAGTGATACACTCGCTGATAGCGCGCCGCCGACTAAGCAAGAGAAGTCATCGAAGCTCATCGCCGACGTCATAGAGTCGCTCATTGGCGCTTCGTATCTGGTCGGTGGCTTCCCCAAAGCGTTCGCATGTGTGCAAGCTCTCCTACCGCTAGAGAAATGGACGCCTATCCCGGAAGCGAACGAGATACTCTACAACGCGGCCCCCTCTCAAGACACAGTAACAAACTTGGCCCTGGTGGAGAAGCTACTTGGTCACACGTTCAACAAGAAGGACCTCCTACTAGAATCTCTCACCCACTCTACGTTCCGCGGCCCAAACGTGCACTGCTCGTACGAGCGTTTTGAGTTTCTAGGAGACGCAGTGCTCGACTACATCATCTCGAAGAGGCTCTACGCTCATGAGTCGAGGCTGCCGCATTGGAAGATGCATGGCGTCCGAACAGCAATGGTAAACGCGGCGTTCTTGACTTACTGTATGTTCGAGACTACGGTAGCGGAAGAGTTGACCAACAAGTCCACCTTCCAGCCAGAAGTGCATCATAGAGCTCTGTGGCAGTTCCTTCGATCTTCAAGCCCAGAGCTCATCGCCGGGCGGACTGCAGCCCTGCAACAACATAACGAGGCACGTCATGCGATCGCTACAGCTCTAGCGCACGACAACCGCTTCCCGTGGCATGCGCTCTCGCTCACTGACCCACCCAAGTTTCTCTCTGATATAGTTGAGAGCGTGATCGGCGCCCTCTACATCGATTCTCAGGGCTCCATCCCCGTGTGCGAGGAGTTTGTCCGTCGTCTGGGTATCCTGCCATGTCTCGAGCGCATTCTTCGGGATGGTGTGGACTGCTGGCATCCGAAAGAGCGGATCAACACGCTTGCGGCGGATAAGGGTATCAAGTACGTCCGGGTCACGAGCGACCAAGGCAAGTCTGGTAAAGGAGCGAGTAGCCCGGAGAAGGGGTATAGGGTACAGGTGAGAATTGGCGGGAAGGATGTGGGAGGTGTGGTCGAGGGAGTCAAGAGGTTGCAGACTGAGACTATCGCTGCCTGGAAGGTTATCGCGCTGCTTGAAGGCGCAGCTGATGATTCTGTACCAACGAAGGCAGCAGAGGGTGAAGAAGAGGAAGATGAAGAAGACGAGGAAGATGGGGGTGTTGCTGTTGTACCAACGACGGCAGCCGAGGAGGACGAATCAGACGAGGAAGATGAGTTCTTCGATGCTGAAGAAGGCGGTGGAGTCATGTTGGAGATTTGATGCGTAGAGGGGGGAGTCATGCTGGAGGGTGCTGAACAGACGGTGGCCTATCACGTATGATAACGCACTGGTCTTTGCTAGCCGGTTGATCACACTCTCATCTCTACCGCCCCTTGTGTAGATTGTGGCTCACTGGATATTTCCACGCCTATCATATTCCATAGAAGCTCATTGTTGCCTACGACTGTCAACATGTCAGTACCGGTTTTGGCCCCCATGCAGTGAGGCAGTGCCTCTGGACTATACTTTGGTTCCCCGCATCCTTTCACCCTTCCTCGAACCTAATTGAGGTCTCGTAACAACCATTTGCGGTGTTTCAAGCGCTTATAGAGTATCCTAGATACCCCTCTAGCATACGGAGGCGTTGCCGAGACGTAGTCTGCCCAATGGTAGTTATCGCTTATAGACGATAACGCATTGTTTCCTTTTGCACAATGACGATGACCTTTGCACGGTGATTGTGATTGGTACTGCGCCGTACATCAAAGGAGGCGTTCACGAGTTAAATCTCCGAGGAAGTCTTTGCCAAGACGTGTAGGGTGTGGTCTGGAGTCGGCAACGCCGAGCATCCTGACCAGAGGAAAGGTGCAGCCTCGAGAAGACGGCTCGTGCCTATCGCCAGCGGCAAAGTAGCTTTTGCCACTGTTCACTCCCATGTCCCCCTCTTATAGCTTCCTAGCTGTGTTGCCAATCGCTGGGGTATTCGGCCCATTTCGTCTTCCAATTGTCACTGTCAACCACTCATCCCTACCACCCAAGGTATGCTTCCTCTTCTACAATGACAAATACGTCGCTTATCGATAGCATTTATCCCGATTAGCCAAGTTCGTGGCTGAGGGTCGCGGTTG
This sequence comes from Alternaria hordeiaustralica, assembly GCF_023758085.1. Taxonomy (NCBI): domain Eukaryota; kingdom Fungi; phylum Ascomycota; class Dothideomycetes; order Pleosporales; family Pleosporaceae; genus Alternaria; species Alternaria hordeiaustralica. The sequence goes on along the minus strand of NW_026056774.1, from coordinate 1,177,468 downwards.
TCGCATCGAGCGAGCCGTGCGGCACGGTTGTGGAGGAGGAAGTTTGAAGCGCGTTTATGCGTTGGATGCAGCTTGAGGAAACAGAACGAAACGAAGCCAAAAGCTTTGGATCCTCTGCCTGAATTCCCTCCGAAGATAGATATCCGCTGGATGATATATTCCTTCGTCAGTTCGGCCGTGGCGTCAGTCATCGGATCGGTATGGCGGCTTGGAGCGCTGAAGTCACCCGGTGCGAGTAGTGTTCTCACTGGCTCGAGATTGCGCCATTAGAGTGCTCGAGGGTATGATTCTGCCTTGCGAAGACCAAACAGGTAGTTTGATCCCTTCTTCGATTTGTATGTTCGGAGTCTGGCGTCGACAGCTTAGGAACTTGCTCCGAGAAGCCTGTGCTCTAGCATAGTCCCCAAACCCAGACGTAAGTCTTGCATCCTACAATACAAGCACTGAGCTATACAGACTCTAGCTTCAACTACCATGGAAAGCGCGAGAATATGTTACCCTAGGCTTTGTAAAAGATACGTGGTTGTAGTATCTGTTGCTTCCGACACGGGAGCCAGCGCTCACACGACCCTAAAGTCTCGGCAACTCAGTCTTCTCGGAAGCTGCCTAAGGCAGTACCAGTGAGCCCTTGATATCTTTGTGCCCTTGCAATGCCCTCGGATGCCTGGCTGGTCTCTCGGTGTAGGTACTTGTTGAGGGTAGTCGTATGATACCATAAAACCGACCGGCCTCAGGTCCGACAGCGCGGCAGGTCCCCTCAGCTCTACCCGGGAAGCTGGTATGTATGTCTCATTCAACAGCCATCGGGCCGTATGGCATGTTGTGTATGGGTAATAGACCCTATGCAGAGTCATTGGATGGATGCGGATAAAATGACGTGCCGGTCAAGGAGGGTTCGGGCTGATGCCTGGTATCGGTTGAGCATCTTGTGATGTAGCAGTATTGATCAGCGGTCCATACAAGAATCCATAGCTTGGAGGGAGCCAATTCACTCACCCTTAGCGCCATGTTGGATTGCAAGCACTTGACAGGTAGCACTGTTGCTTCCAGGGGAGGCTATATGTGTGGGTCCGATGTAAGACACTTCGATGATACTCGGAGCGGAATACGTAAGCTTTTTTGGCTGGTAGGGCTGTTGGAGTGGACCCAAAATCCGATGCCTCAGGCTGTCCGGTGTTGTTGCAATATGTAATCGGTGTGTGCGGCGCTTGCCAAAAGGGCCGGCTCGGCACAGCCGAATTGTAGGGCAGAGCGGAATAGGCATCGCACGATAGGTGTTGCGGGAGAAATTATGTTGTCAGAGCGGCTCCGGGAGTTGCAGACTAGTGTGGCGGAGGCACAGTTGAGGTGGTTTCCTTCCGACGCTCCGTTGTGGTGAGGCGCTCGTGGTGCCGTGTGGCGTATTCGCTGTTCTGACAAGACTGCCTGACGGCCACTTCCCGGGCCCGAACATCAATGCAATGTGACTGCTCTCGGTAGGGGCGAAAATTACCTAGCTACCGTTGCTCTGTCTAGTGATCTTTGATTGAGGCGCGGAAACCGCATAGCAAGACTCGATGGAGAAAAATATCTTGTGTAACTATAAAGCGCGCAGTATCTTCGATACGAAATATATAACTACGGAACAGCCATCATTTTTCCAGACCTTCATCTTGCAAGATATCGAGATTCGACACCTACTTCCAATCGTCTCTTCATCCTCTCTCCAGCTTCATCATGTCGTCTTGTTCAAACCAAATGCCACAGTCGTCTACTGGTGGCAGACCTACCGGCGCGACAGGTGGTGGCTACAACAAATATCCATGCCCAAACTGGCAGCAGGCAGGTCACCCATCAAATTACAACTTCGTCGACCAAAAGGATCAGCTGTGCGCTCATTGCATGGTCAGTATATCAGTTCCACGGTTTCGCACTGCGCTAACCATTCTATCAGTGCGCACCCCGCCGGCGCTGAAAGGAAGCATCTTGCAACATCAGTGCAGATGGGCTTGGAGAGTCGCAGTCGTGCTTATTTTGAACACGTTGCGAGGGCGTTTTCAGTTCTTGTGGGGTACTATTTGGGTTCTATTCGGGTGTTTGTTGAGTCAAGTGACGATGTTTAGATCAAGCTGCACTGCTTGAGTTGACGCAAGTTTAATGGAATGGAAGCTGATTGCGCATGTTTCTCCTCCCCACCTTGCAAGTCAGTGTCAGTGTCCAGCACCGATCGCTTTTCTTGCACTCACCATGCTGCAGCTGATCCACTCCGAGTGTTGACTTGTCTACACGGCATCCCATGATCAGGATTCGCATACATGCGGAAGAAGCTGCTTGTGGTAAGAGCATCTGACGTCAAAGCGGCATCCGCACCCCAACTAGGGATACTGCGAGTGCCTTCGTCCTCCGTTTCAACCATCTACGCCTCGCACTGCAACGGACCGAGCCTGAGCTTCCATGGCTGGAAGGCTATGCGGGCGTCTACTCTTGGAATCGGCAGATGGCGCGAGAATTCTCAGCAGCGGCGGCGACAGGTGGACCCCCAACCAACACCCACGTTAATCAGCGCCTTAGCCGGTTCCTCATCAGCCGTGATTGATCGACGATGGATGCACAATGATCAGGCGGGGCAATAACCGAGGGAATCCGCTTTCTCTGTTGAGAGTGCACGATTGCAACGGAAGGGGCGTCCAATCGGTCTAGCTAAACCCTCGAATCGAGAGAACTGATGAGCCGAAGAAGCCGGACAATCACCAGTACCACCAAGATTGCTCATGTTTGGCATCCCATATTATGATGCTACACCAGCTGATATGCATAGGAGAGTACTCAGCGTCGCGATCACTGTCACGGATCGGGTTTCCATCTTCAGCGGACTCTCGATCCATCACTTCGATCTGTTCACCCTTTTGAGTCCGTAGACCCCAAGCTGCCACCGATTGACAACGGCTTCGTACCATGAGAAGTGCCAATTCCAAGCCAGCACGTTCACTCTACTGCAGGGAAAGCGGGACTTTACGCGCTAAGCGCGCATGATTCGTTGTCTTTCATGTTGGACAGCCTCTGCTTCGACGAATCATGCGCACACTCAAAAGAATCCGGAAGGGCTTGCCACATTCCGTAGCGCAAGGCCATGACAAAGACGCCAAAGATGTGAGCTAGCTCTGTTTCACCCAGACATGTTAGGTCCCTTTAGGCAAATGATGCTTGATATGATCTGGTTGGATACCATCCAGAATGACATGCAGAAGCCCGTTATCGAGCAACAGACCGAGGGCCGGTAGCTGGGAGACGGCAAAAGGAAAACTCTAGATCGACGCTGATCTCGACCAGGCGATTAAGCGCGCAAAAACGTGGCATGCCGATTCATTGGAATTGGAAATGCACAGTGGGTCTCTAAGCCTGCGAAGTACTCCAGGGAACCCAGCTCCCCGCATCCTTACATGTCTGTCCCGCCGAGTCATGAGCGCGGTGAATTCCCCAACGGCTACCGGGTTTCGCCAGGACACAGGGCCGATTCAGTATAGTGTGGTCTCTGTCAGAAGATTGAGCAGTGACGTCGTTTTGGCAGTTCCCACGGTACTAACTCCCACGCTATCTCCATGATGATAGTTTAGGGTTTGCACCAAATCTCCGCACTACGCAGATAGTAGTTGGAGCAGTAGCACGGGGCAAAGCGCCCGCCGATCACCACAGTTCATCCATCGTGACATGGCAGTGCTTACAGTGTATGCTTGTTGGAAGCGACACATCTCGTATCGTATACAACGGCCAGCCACGGAGATACGCACACGGAAAATAACACTTGAGTTGGACCCGAGGTTTGACTATCCGGACTTTTGCAGGATCCTTGATCCCAGGCATCGACCTCTTCTGCGACCACGCTGAGCCTTACGCACACACCAGCAGCGATCCGTCCTCGAGCCACATCATCGGAAAGCAACGAATGGGAAAATATATTCACGTCACACACGGCTCAACTTGTCATGCGACTGCGCCGTCGGCAATTCTAACCCAGAAAAACAAAGCAGCAGTATATGGTATCCTCAGGTAGATTATCGGGGCCATGTTTTGGAGATAGACAGGTCATCCCGTACGAAGCTACGGGCCTGGTGTAAACTGCGGCCGGCGCTACAAGACACAGATTCACTGGACGCAACAATCCAACATCGCAAGCTCTTGAATACTCCACCTAAGCTAATGAAGCAACCTCTTCCGACGTATGAGGTATGTGCTGAAAACATGTGACCGCAGGTCTATGCATGCAGGTGCAGGAAAAAACAACTACTCCATCCCAAATAACTGGGTATGCATATGCAGGTTAGGTTAGCCGAGTAAACGCATATTTGTCGCAACCAACACGATCTTCAATTTCGTTTCATCGCTCATACTCCTCAACAACGAAGACGCAACACCGCTTCCATGATGATATCAGGTGTAGCATGACTAACAACGACCCAACCTTCGGCCTGAGGATTTTGAGCCTGAATGACCTAGGCATGTCATGGACCGCACGGTGGTAACGACAGAAATACCAAGCGTTTAAGCCGCGGTCTTGACCATGCAGCCTTACGATGACCGATGACCTGCACTGTTCGTGACAGCCATGTGCGCAGGCCGTCCCAACAAAGGAAGCCGCGAAACCACCGGCACTACCCACCGCTCACGATATCGATATGAAGTCCACTCGTATGTCTTACTTCCAAACACCCAAGGCACGTAAATCGGGCAGGTGTGCAAGGCGTAAAAAAAACGTCCCGTCCGTCATCCTTCCTCTAAGCGCCGGCTTGTGCGGCGCGGTCGTAACAAAAGCGAGCCAAAACCTGGTCCTGGACCCAGCTGATCAACGCTAGGCCTTCCCAAACCCACGTCTTGGTCTAGTCCAGTAAGCATCGCCTGGATATGATGGTGGCTTGCACGCTCTGGAGGAGTGCTGCGGCGCAGCAAGCGCCGGCGCGTAAATGGGGTTGAAGCGAAATGGGCCGATCCTGCCTTGAACAAACGGACGACGACCGCGTCCCTGGAATGAGGGCCAAAATCAATGGGTCGGTTGCTAACCAACGAGTCGGTATACGAGAATAGTATAGTGCTGTGGTTCTTTTCAGGCCAGCAATGTGCTGGCTGGGCAAGGCAGACGTGTAGCTACGCAGCATCGCAATTCGCGCAGGTACGTCGGATACAGCTTCATCACTGTTTCATGACTACATCATCATCTGTGCTTTTGGACTCCCGCCCGCTTATGTTGGGGTCGTGCTTACGTTGCTGATATGATCTCCAGATATTGGTGCACTAGCCGTGACATCCAACGTGCCGCAGCCGAGCTCTCGCATCGTGAGTACGAGGGTCGCCATGTTCTCGTACTTTCCCTATTGATCACAGTACGTTGCGCGATGAAATCGCCCCAAGAGGTAGAGTGTGTTCGTAGCTATCCCCCCTGTTACCAATGGGCGTTTCGTCCCATGCGCACCTCTGGATCTTGTGAGAGTGAAGCCATGGCCGATGAGTAAAGTTGGTATTGAGATTTGATTAGTTATTATGATTCCTAACTTTGCTTTGACTACCTCATAACATCATGCACCTCTGAATGGAGAGCCGTGAGAATTCTCGGTCCTATCAAGATTGACCACCTTGACGTTTTGCAGCCTCACCAACGCCATGTCGCGAAGTCGAATATGGGAAGAGCTCGTGTAATCGTTAATATGATATCGTGCTCTTTAGTGTAATTATCCAGTTTCTGTGAATGTGTTAGTTTGCATCTCTTGCTTATGGGTACCATGAAGAACTCACCAGTCTCAACACCGGGTTGCCTTCCGTCCAATCCTCCAGTGACCTTCTTCTTCAACTTAGACAGCCCGATCTTAGCCTCATCCTTTGCGAATTTCGCATTTCGTGCAGGCTTCCATTGCATCAACCCACGGTGCTTCCTCTCTTCAGTTCTCTTGTTCTGCTTGTTGACACTTCCATTTCCGCTCGATGATGTTTCATCTGTCTCGGCTGTGGTACTTGTACGAGCTGTTGACATGGACTGGCGAGCTTGATGATCCTCGGTTGGCGATAGATCGGTCTTTTGTGACTTCAGTTGACCATTGCCTTTGCTTTGATCACCTCCGCCCTGGCCACCACTCATAGCCTTCGCGTTGCCTACCGTATCAGCATCTTCGACACCGATATCGGATGAAGAATAGTTTGCGCCATAGTCGTCATCAGAGTCGTCGTTATCCTCATTGTCGGATGGATGGTGACGGTCGTGTAGTGGCTCTTCAACGCCAGGTTCACGTCTCTTTTGGCGTCTGGTATTCATGTAGGCTTTAGGGTTGTCTCCAAAAGCACCTGACCAGTCCTGACCATCCTTCGCGAGCCACTGACGCTTCTCTTCCTCACTCGCATTCTTCAGGATGTCACGTCCTGTAGTCAATGACTGGTCATGCAGCTCCTGCACGCGATCTGGTATCTCCTTTTCGACCTTGTGGTTTCGAACACCCTCCGTAACACAAGCCTCCCATGTCTCGAAGGTCTCGCGTGTGTCATTGTCGGTGATGAAAGCAGCGTGCGCCTCGTCTGTACCGGCCTTGAAGCGAGCACGGAATTGCAGGCGACCCACCTCTTGGAGGTCATCGAGACCAGGTTCCTTGTGGCAGTTTGATTCGGTGATGTAGTTCTGTGTGAGTCGAGCAGGAGCAGCGGTCTTCCAGATTGGGATGTTAATGTCTGCATCCTCGTTGTCGATGAAGTGCTGGAGCCAGATCACGGCATAAGCGTCGGCCTTGCGATGATTGCTGATGTGGAATTCGAACACGATCGGTGACCTGTAGCGGTGCTTAACTGGTAATCGGACGTTGTTCTTTCCATTGCCTTCTTCCAAATCCCAGTAATAGCCATCGCCTTCTTGGAGCTTGGTGGCAGCGCTGCGGCCTAGCTTGCCGGTGCTACCTCCAGTCCGCAACTTGATCTTGGGGTGATGGTTGTAGCCTAGAGCCAGAATGCGCTGCGACCGGAATTCGAAGGTGCCGACGTCCCAGCCAAGCATCTGCGGTGGTAGACGAGTTTCGATGCTGCGGAATAACAGAGAGATGCGTATGCGACCGAAACCGATACCACCGTCGAGCGGATACCATCGCGTAACCTGGGATGATGTTTCGAGGATGTCAGATAGCTTCAGTGGAACCACGCCTAGAATGGGGTCGTGCTCCCTGTTCCTTTGGTCGCGCACCGTTACCGTGATGATGGCCGATCGCCAGTCACGAACGAATCGTTCGGTACCTGCGTTGAAGATGGGCTGAGATGAGACAGCCTTCGAACGAGTTCGGTAGACTAGCTCGTCGTTGAACAAGATCGTACAGTAGCTGTTCGGAAGATTGCCACCAGTCTCTTCTTTGCCTTCGCCGTAAGGCTTCGCAGGCTCGTACTCGCGACCTCTAGGGTCGGCACTACCCTTGACGTTCTCGAGCTCTAGGTTCACGATCTGGTGGCAGACCACACTGCAGATACCGCTAGGCCAGAGAGGATCCGGTGGAGTGTGCATGACAGCATCATCCTCTTCGGAGTTGATGACACCCTTCTCGTCTTGTAGCTCAGGCTTGTCCTTCAACTCGTCTGGGAGAGACTTGTTCTTGCCGTCCGTTCGCATCTCTTTCCTGAATTTCGGCTTGGTGAAGTAGCCGACTTCCCAGTGAAGTTCTCCAGGCATCTCGCTATCGGCATCCATACCAGCCAGCTTTGAAGTCTGCGGGTACATCTTGCCGGGGTGTTGAATCATCTTCTGCATGGAAATCTCGACCTTTCCGACAATGTCATCGGCGGTGTGTCGGTCGGAGTCCCAGAGTTCTACGCTCAGATTCTCATTGGCTTTGATCAATTCCGGTCCAACAAGAACAGCTGCTGTCTCTTCCCAGATCGGATTCAGATCATCGGTAATGACCCGAGTGCAGTACATGGGTTTTCCGTATTTTGAGAAGGCGATAGTGATGTAAGGGTCGCTTCCACCATGTTTCGATCCGCGTTTGTCTTGCTTGCTCAGGCCAACAGCGCGGTGAATACGGATCCAGAGAACACCGAGGGCTTCTGTGTCCTTCTGAACGGAGTCGCCCTGGAGAATAGCTCGCATGTCGATAGACATGGACTTGGGCGCAACATACACTAGGCTGATTAGCATGTTTTCTTTCTCCGTCTAGAAGGGCTCACTTACTGCTTGCCGCTGCCTTGATGGCGTAGTTGACGAAGTTACTGATCAATGGAAGGTTGAGGATGTTTACACCCTTCTCCACCATGGGTGTACATCCGGCACTGACCTGCGGTGCGCCCATCAACGTGAAGGTCAATGTCTTCAGGAAAGGAGGCTCCGGTGTCATGTTGAGACGCAGGCGAACTGTGCCGACAAGTCCCTGCAATTCGACGAAAATGGGCAGCGGAACACCGAAGAGACCCTTAATTCCCAAGTAGAATACCAGCTGCATGTGCATGTTTCGTGCCCTCTCCGAAACTCGCTTTCCACTGGGGCTCGCATGATATGCGAAAGAGACCTCCAGATTGTAGTAATCGCCACCTTCTTCGTCTGCTGCTGCTTCTTGTGGGTCTTTCGTCTTTTTGTTCTCTTCGTGGATGGACCTCTTCATGTCGCCCATGTGTGAGTCTGGAAGTGCTCGCAAGCTAAGGATGCGCAACGGGTTGCTTCCTTGGTTGATTTCGGCCACGCGGACATTTTCGATGACACCAGGTACGGAGGCCTGCATGACATCTTCAAGCATGTCCGCAACCCCGGAGAACATGTCGGGATTGATAAGGCCCCAAACAATAGCGAGAAGCGTGTTCATCCATTCGACGGACTCGGGTAGCAAATTCAGAGAGGCCTACAAGATGGTTAGCTATCGCTCATGTGGGTGGACTTTCGCAAATACACACCATCTGGCCACGGACTTGCTCGCTGTCCCACTCTACCTCTCGTCCGCTGCGCACGACTTCCTTCATCCAGAGAAATACGCCAGAAGCCAAGCACATGCCGAGTGGTATGAGACCCTTCAGTGCGCCACCGAACATCTTGCCTACGACAACTGTTCCAATCAAGATACCCGCGCACAGGTAGTTGGCTCGTGTTTCGAGTGCGGCAAACATGGGCTCGTAGCTGACTGAGGGTGTCGGGTGGAAGAGAACGTTCGTCTTTTCGCCGTGGATCGGTACGTCGGTCGTCGTGCCTTCGGCGACTGGATCTGGTGGAGCTGTGACATCCTGGTTGTGCTTGTAGTCTTCGAGAGATTGGGAGGCGTCGGTCTTGATAGGCTGCACAGTATTAGCGAGTGAATATGGAGCCGGCATAGAAGACGTACTGTTTGCTTATCAAGGTTTGCATTTGGTATGACTAGATGCGGGTTCTCGACCTCGTCCATCATATCCTCGTTGACATCGGCAATGGTGACTTCCCTACCAGTCGTAGGGTCAGTAACAACCTGCTCCGTACCCTTTATTTGTCTTTCCTGCTGCTTATGGGGTTGCGATTGCTGCTGATTTTGCTGCTTGGATGCTTCGTCTATTCTCTTGTCCCGAGCCGCCTTGTCCTTGTCCAGATTTTCGACGAACTGCCTGACGGTAGGGATTGGGTTATGGCCCGAGTAATGCCCTCCCGGGGCGTGTTGCTGCTGTTGTGACGCCATGCTGTGCTATATCTCCTCCGAAGTGACCGCCCAAGTCAAAGTCAAGGGTGTGGAGGGGCGAAAGGGCTCACAGCAGTTGCGGCTGTTGCGGGAGGATCGAGGATCGTATGGGCCGATGGAGATATATTGGGAGAGTTTGGGCCTAGCGAAGATCTCCCCGCTTAAGAAGCGAAAGCAAGGAACAAGCAAGCTGCAAGACCATAAAAGAGTTCCCGCGCGCGGGGCTGCCAATTGCAGTCAATGACGTAGGGCAAGTGCGCCCAATGCTGCAACAGGAGCAGCCGCGTTACCTTTTTGCGCACGACGCGTACCCAACCTTTGCTTGTGCCACGGCAAGAAGCTGTCAAAATCTCCACTGTGGCTGGAATTCTGGTAATCACCCTGGCTGTCGCGTTCATGGATCGCGAGATCCGCCTATGATGACGTCAAGGCACATGGTGTGGCTGCATTGACCAATGAGGGCCTGGTGGGGCTGATCGTCCCCTCCACCTTGGAACGACTCATGATCTCCTTGCTCACGCCTTGCTAACGGAAGTTACCCGCGACCTATTTCGAGCGCGCTATTGGCCAGGTCTACATTATGTCAGGCTGGTTCACTCTCTTCACCAATTGTCGCTACATCCTCAATGGCGAGCTGGTTGAGGACCATCTCGTTATCTCAGATGAGAGCGGACTCATCCTGAAAAGAGAAGGCTACATTGGCGGCGAGGCTATCGACTTGGAAGACAGTATCATAGCTCCAGGCTTTCTGGAACTACACACCAATGGGGCAAACGGCTTCCACTTCACACACTATGAGGACGAAAAGACATATGCGACCAAGATCGATGATATCGCAAGGTACTACGCAACTCAAGGTGTCACCGGATTCTGGGCAACCCTACCAACTGTAAAGAGTAATGAATTCCAAAAGGTGAGACAGATGTAGCGTACTGTGACATCTTTGTCGTGCAATTGAACGATCGATAAGTGCATACATTGTGCCACTCTACTGACACAGCTCCAGATTCTTCCCTCTTTGAAACCACGGCAGATTTCCTCTTCAGCATCCCTGCTTGGAGCTCATACCGAAGGGCCATATCTGCATCCAGATAAGAAGGGCGCGCACAACAGCTCCCTCTTTCACCCATGCTCAACCTCCCCTTCGACTGTGTACGGATCCACTAATCTGCACTCTACTGTCAAGCTTGTGACCGTCGCACCAGAACTCCAAGATTCAGCTGCACTTATCAAATCGCTTACGTCGCAGGGCATCAAAGTAGCAATGGGCCATTCTACTGCCACGTATGAACAAGGATTGACGGGGCTGAAAGCTGGAGCAAGTGGATTGACGCATACCTTGAATGCCATGCCAGCTTGGGCATCGAGAGCGCCCGGACTAGCTGGTCTGGTCTCGCTACCGGAATCAGGAAAATTCGCACCACCGTGGTACACTATCATTGCAGACGGAGAGCATCTGCATCCTAATACCGTGTCTTTGCTCCATCGCTCAAGCCCCAAGCGGTCGATTCTGATAACAGACAGCATTGAACTTGCTTCACTCAAGGATGGAACATATCCTGGCCACTCGCAAATTCCCTTTGAACAGGTGAAGAATGGTACACGGGCGACGATTGCTGGAACCGACACGTTGATCGGTGGTTGTACACCGCTCCAGCAGAGTGTGAGGAACTTGATGGATTGGTCTGGATGTGGAATCGCAGAGGCTGTAGGCACGGTTACAGAAAACGTGGCTGCCTTTATGAGCGTTGACGGAGAAGGTGGAAGAGGCTTGCTGAAAGAGGGTAGAAGAGCAGACTTGACGGTATTGAATGAGCATGGCGAGGTGCTCCAAACGTGGGTCGCGGGACACAAAGTATGGGACAAGGAAGAAGACATCAGGGCGCACGAGGAAGATGGTGAAGCAAGAGGCTGACACTTAGATACACGAGAGCACTGTTGCTAAAAAGCATGTTGACAATGCGACACTAAACAATTACAACGTCGCTGGACTGTCAGCACCTTCCTACATACAAACGCTGTGTAAGTCGAGGGCTAGCACGAGCGAGCAGCACTTGCGTGAAGTCAAAGAACGTGTGAAGTATATTAACTATATAGTCAGCTCTCGAGGCACAAACGACCTCGTCTCTCTAAGCAACGATATATTTATCGTACATACTACCCTAAACCATGAACATCGAGAAGTCTGCCCAGTCTATAGCGTATGTTTCTGCACCCGAACCACAGAAGCCATCCCCGCCCCTTCTAATCTTCGTCCTCGGCCCTCCCTGCGCCGGCAAATCGACGATATGCACCATTCTAGCCAAACACTTCAACCTAGACCACTTCTCTCTCGGCAATGAACTACGTAACCTGGTCTCTTCAAACTCGACGGGCCACCCGGCACGCATCAAGTGCAAACTGTCCGTTGAGGAGCTGGGAGATCTCGCCAAGAACGTCAAAGCAGGCACATTGGCACCTTCGAATAGGACACCAAAGTACGTCCGAGAACGCATTTTTCCTGATGGTATCGTTCCGCCAAACGTACGAATCCTGGTCGACGGTTTTCCTAGGGGAGTGGATCGGTGGGAGACTTTCAAGGAAAGTGTCAAAGACATATGGCAGCCCGATGGCAATACCTGGGTACTGGCATTGTGCACCGATCGAGAAGTAGCAAGAGAGAGGTTCACGAGTCGTGGAAGGGCGGGCGATGTCTTCGATAAGCGATATGACAGTCATGAGGATTCTATCGGCGACATCATCGCTGCGATGAAGCAGGATGGGATGAATGTCATCGAGTGTGAGACTGGACTAGGCTTCGACCCGCAAGATATAGTCGCAATCGTTGAGAGCATCTCACAATTGGCGGAGGGCAATCAGGCATGAGCAGAGGCTCTCCACGTCATGGGTAGCTGATCAAATCGCCAGCCATCTCTTTAAGAGGAATTGCATTGTCGCATGAACCGATCTTCCCATCGTATGCGTAGCCAATACTGGAAAAATGCCGAGAGCGCATTCATTTAATACGCATTCAAACGAGCTATCGCGTGTCTTAAGGTGATGTATCGCCACATTCGAGCCGCTAATTCAGGTGAAATCCAAAGCAGTAGATACCGGACGAGATATTCTTCTCACGCGCACAAGTCCCGATCAGTGAAGACCAGGCTGCTTTTCGGACAGGCCATACGTAATGCCGGGATGCCCTGAGCGTGCGCGATGATGAAGAAAGCTCCTCGGCAGCCGGCGACAGATTTTGTCACCAGGCCCCGCTTAGTCACCTACGCTAAAATGGCGCTACCATCTCTCTCCGACATTTCAATCTTTTCCTACAGCTCCAACATGGAAACCCTCGACAACACTCAGTGGGATGTTCTCATCGTAGGCACTGGCCTGCAGCAGTCTCTTCTCGCTTTGTATGTATCTTGCTCGTCGGCGAGGGTGGACGCGATCTGACTGACGCAGCGCGTGAAGAGCTTTGTCGCGCTCGGACAAGAAGATCCTCCATGTCGACGAGAATGACTACTACGGCGGTGCCGAGGCTGCCTTTAGCTTGCAAGAAGCTGAAGAGTGGGCGCAGCGGATGAATGGTGGTAAGTAGGGATGACGTTGAATGGGTAGACTGTCGCTAATGCATCGCAGAAACCTCGAATGCTGCCTTCTCCCACGTCGCAGTCACCAAGCCTGAGGCTACTGGTTCAGGCCCCGCGCTATCCTTCTCGAGGGCATACAGCCTGTCTCTAAGCCCCCAGGTCATCTACGCGCGCTCCTCGCTGCTTGGCTACCTCGTCTCGTCGAGGGTCTACCGTCAACTCGAGTTTCTTGCTGTCGGTACCTGGTGGGTATACTCTGCCGATGCACCGGGCGAAAGCTCGTCATCGCATGGAAGACTACTGAAGGTGCCCAACGGCCGCGAGGATGTCTTCCAGGATCACGACCTCGACTTCAAAGCCAAGCGCGCCTTGATGAAGTTCTTGCGCTTCATCAGCGAGTACGAGGAACAGACTGAAGTTTGGGAGGAGCACCGTCAGCAGCCCTTCTCGAGCTTCTTGTCGGAGCAGTTCAAGGTTCCAGCCAGTCTGCAAGGACCTCTGATGGCTTTGACGCTCTCGCCCACCAGGGCAGACCGTACGACAACCGAATACGCTCTACCAAGAATCGCGACACATCTACGTTCGATCGGAGTATTCGGTGCTGGTTTTGGCGCCGTCATACCGAAGTGGGGTGGCCTGTCAGAGATTAGCCAAGTCTCGTGTCGAGCCTGTGCTGTGGGTGGTGGTGTCTATGTCCTTGGAAAAGGCGTAACTCCACCCACTGACAGCGCCCCGGAGACAACCGAGAATGGTACAAAGCTTCGCCTGAAAGATGGCGAAGTTGTCACCGCGAAGTGGATCGTAGGAGGAAATTCCTCATCTGCTTCTGAGGATACATACTGCAAGTCGATGACCATTGTGTCATCCTCTTTGTCGCATCTATTCCCTCCCATCGCCGAGGAAGCACCAGCACCAGCCGCTGCTGTCGTTGTCTTCCCGCCCGGATCTTTGACGCTGGAGTCGCAAGCTGAAGAGCTTCCGCCAGTTCACGTCTTTGTGCATTCGAGCGACACTGGCGAATGCCCCTCTGGTCAATGTAAGTTTTTTCTATTACTTCACCCCTACGCTGTTATGATGAACAAACCTTACGAATACTTATCTACATTGTCTGAATACCATTGAAGACATTAACTCTGACAACCTGATACAACGGCACATCCTCTACATTGTCAATGCATGGTCTTCTAGCTTCATGTTACTGACTATACCCCAGGTGTACTATATGCTTCGACATCGGTGAGCGGCCGAGATGGGTTTGCTCTGCTTCAGAAAGCTGTAGACTCGTTGTTGTCTGCGGAAGACGTCTCGCCATCTCCTACCATATTATGGTCTGTCGAATACCAGCAGCAATCGTCATCCGGATCGGAGACGTTACCGACCGATACCGACCATGTCATTCGCTTTCCACCTCCCTCCATGGACCTCGCCTTCGATGACGCAGTGCTTGATAATGTCAAAGAGGTGTGGCAGAAGATTGTAGGCGACGATGCTGGCGAGTTCCTGGTCTTCCAAGACCGAGAAGTATATGACGATGACGAGTAATGATCTGATATATAATGAATCAATGAGTACATGATACCACTACATCTTCTGCACATCCTTCGAGACTATCGATGCAGTGCAAGTGCAATCAAGAATAAGCGATCGACCAATGGGAGTATCGAATGAAAGAACCCATGTACGATGTTGCACCCGTGCCATCTCACCACACCCTATAGCAGCCCTGACCATTAATGTTTCTTTCTATCATGCAACCCTGGGCGTTCCGTCCGCCTTTCCATTACATCTCCCGTCAGAATACACCGCACACACCCGTTGTCTCTAGATAACCATCTTCCAATCTCGCCATTGACATCCAGCAACTTCCCGGTAAGGTCGTTCCCCTCTGGTCATTCACCTCCCCTACATACGCGGGACAGAGTGAAGTCTCCTCAATGCATTCCCCCGACCTCTCCTTCTCGCTCCGAGTCCCTCTCCGCTGCGGGTAGACGTGTGTTGACAGGAGCAAAAGCCGCCTCGCCCGTCTCCTCCTGCTGCCGCCTACGTCCCGCAACCTGGCTTAGTGTTGTCCATGAAGTCGTAGTGGAAAGAAGCGACCGCGGCGGGGTCATCGTACTCCGTAATGTCGTGAGTGAAATAACTGTCACCACCAATCCTACGCCCGGTGTGGTTGTAATAATGAATGTACTACCTGACTCGGTGGTGGACGTAGGCGTAGACGTGGACTTGGGTGGTGGCGTGGGATGAGGTTGACCGGGCGACAAGATGTCTAGGACATCGTAGATGCTTTGTAAGACCGGTGAAATAGACCGCGGGACTGCAGGCGATGGTCTTGTTGTGAGTGTTGTCGCCGGGCTTCCGCTTTGTGATAGAGCGACAGCGAGGATGGGTAACCAGAGGGCGAACAGCAGGCTTGTGGTGTGCATGTTGGTAGTGGTGCGCCGTTTGAGATGCGTGGGCGCGACATGGTTGAAGTAGATAGGTGACTAAGTAGGCCAGTGGTGGGGGTCGTGACTGAATGAGCGGTTGAGTGGATCCGTGGAAGTGAAGGGAAGTAATCAGAGAGTGACTGGCAGACGGGCGAGTGGGGCGTGAGTCAACTTGGTATCAGAGCTAATTCCTGATATTTACGCCACACAAGTCGCTTTTGTGAGGAGTACTTTGAGCAACGTAATCGTGGGGCGGATACTGAAAGGCGCGTGCGGCGGTGTGGTATGAACTGGCGACAGACACGATCAACAAAGACCTGGACGGTTCTGCAAACGATCTTGAGGGACGTATCACGAGAGGAATGTCACGGGAATGTGAAAATACTTGTTTTGTCATTTCTGATATTCGATGTGGTGGTTTCATTCCTGAATATACTTCTTAAGACTCCTCAGCCTCTCCATTGCCTGCTCCAGTACGTCATCGTTCTTGCACACGGCGAACCGTAGCCAATCTTCCACGATGTGCGCGTTTCCTGGCGTGAAGAATTCAGTTGGAGGGATAGCCGCTACACCAACTTCCTTGATCAGGAACCAACTGAGCTGGAAGTCTCTTGGTCTCTCCGCAACGTGAGGCGGGAACTCGTAGTCACTTGGCAACTTGACCTTGGACATGTTCACCAAGACGAAGTATCCGCCTTCGGGATCCGAGTAGGGTAGCCCAAGCTCATTGAAGACAGCGGTGAACTTGTCGATCTTGGCCTTCATCTCTTTCTTCGACTCGTCCCAGAAGTTGTGGGCATCAGCTTGCTCAAACCCAATTGCGGTGGCTTCTTGGAGCGGCGAGACACTGCTGTAGCAGATTCGTGTGTGGGCTGCACTGACGTACTTGATCAGATGCTCGGGTCCAATCAGCCAGCCTACTCTCCAACCGGTGGCGTAGAAGTTCTTTCCTCCTGAACCAACTGTCAATGTGAGCTTGGCGATCTCTGGTGACAGAGTGGCGACACGAGTAAAAGGGACGTAGTATAGACGGTCGTAGACCTCGTCTGAGAGGATGATGATGTTGTGCTTGACGCAGAGGTCGCCAATGGCTTGCAGCTCATCCTTGGAAAAGACCTTGCCAATTGGGTTGTGCGGAGAGTTGATGACAATCATGCGGGTCTTGGGTGTAATGGCAGCCTCCAGCTCCTTCATGTCTAGACTCCATTCGGCTGCGGACGTTGTCTTGGTCGCGCCGTCTTTGGGAGGGTGAAGAGGCACGTAGACGACCTTCCCGCCTGGCATCTCGATGTTGCTAATGTACTGGTCGAAGAAGGGCTCGAAGACGATGACCTCGTCGCCCTCCTCCAAGAAGCCCATGAAAGCGCTGAGCATACCCTCATTTGCGCCTGTGGTGATTGTGACTTCCTTGTCGGGATCTATCGTGCGACCGAAGAAGGGCGAGTAGGCATCGGCAATGGCCTTCTTTAACCGCGGGCGGCCTTTGGTGGGCGAGTACTGGTTGCAGTCTACTTGGTCGAGCGCAGCCTTGGCGGCATCGAGGACGAACTTGGGAGGGTTGTAGCCAAAGAAGCCCTGGCCCATGTTGACGATGGGCTGCACGGGCGAGGCCGCGGCGGCTTCATTGACGATGGACCTGCCATTATTAGTATTTGTAGGACTTTGAGGCTTGCTGACCTACCAGACATCCTGCTTCTGGCCCGCGACTCTCTTCGCGGGCTTGAAGGGGTCTTCCCTTCGTGTTGTCGCTGACATGGCTCGGAGAGGGGGACAGCTGGTGGGGCACCTTGAAGCTGCGGATTGTCTCTTTGGGGAGGTTCGGATGGATCTGAGAGCCGGAGTCACGATGCTTCGCATGGCAATGGCATTGGGAGATGAGTAAACCCAGAAGAGTCACCAACTGCAGCGTCTAGCATTGCGTGCTCCCGTCCGTCGTCTGCCGTCATCAAGCGGGGACAAATCCGAAATAGCGCCGGCCTCGCTCGTCGCGTTACCCCAGAATAATTCGCGTCGCGTGCGCCGAGCCACTCATCTTCGACATGGTCGACTGCCCCATCTGCACTAAAGCCGTCAAAGACGCCCGAATCAACGAACACATCGACAGCGGCTGCGAGGAATTTCTGCTTGAGCCAGAACCACAAGGCACGCCGAACCTGGGAAAGGCGTATAGCTTCTTTACGCCGGGCGCACGCAAACCTCTGGGCGCGACACAGAAGAATGGACACCCAACGTCGTCACCACCCGCACAGCCAGCACCGCCAACAGCGACACAGCGGATAGAGATATCAAAGACACCCCCACCAGGTACAAAACGGCCTCTCGAAGAAGCGTCGGATACACAAGCCAATGGGGAACAGCAATCACCATCTGCCCCGAAACGGGCGCGGAAGCTCAAGGCTGTCGAAGATGCCATGCCACTGGCCGAGCGCATGAGGCCAATGTCATTGGACGATGTATATGGCCAAGAGCTGGTGGGACCCGGCGGCGTGCTTCGAGGCATGGTCGATGAAGGCAGACTACCATCAATGGTACTCTGGGGAAGACCTGGAACAGGTACTACTTTCTCTATATCCTTCGCGCTCCAATTGAGGCTAACCCATCCTCTAGGCAAAACCACCATCGCCAGACTCATCGCCAACACATCCGGTTCACGCTTCGTCGAGATCAACAGCACAAGCACAAAGTTGGAGGAAGTGCGCAAGATCTTCGCAGAGGCCTTTAGAGACCTGCAGCTGACAGGTCGAAAGACCATCGTTTTCTGCGACGAGCTACATCGCTTCTCGAAGACGCAACAAGACGCCTTCCTTGGGCCTGTAGAGTCAGGCACCATAACCCTCATAGCCGCAACAACCGAGAACCCGTCCTTCAAGGTCATCTCAGCTTTGCTGTCAAGATGTCGGACCTTCACGCTTGACGACCTCAAAGAAGACCACTTGGTACGAATACTCGAGCGCGCCATGGCCGCAGACAACGTCACATCCCCTATCCTAGACAAGCCGATGCTGGAATATTTCGCCCGCTTCTCTGACGGCGACGCCAGAACAGCCCTGAATCTTCTCGAACTCGCCATGAGCCTTGCGAAGCAGCCTGATATGACCAAAGAGAAGATACAACAGAGTCTCACCAAAACCCTCGTATACGACCGCGCCGGTGACCAACACTACGATACCATATCCGCACTACACAAGTCAATACGAGGCTCCGACCCCGACGCGGCATTATACTACCTAGCACGTATGCTGGAGTCTGGCGAGGACCCGCGATACATAGCCCGCCGGCTCATCGTTGTCGCATCCGAAGACGTTGGACTGGCAGACAACTCGATGCTGTCTCTTGCGACGGCCACATACTCTGCTTGCGAGAAGATCGGCATGCCAGAATGCCGCATCAACCTCGCCCACGCCGTTACCGCCCTCTCCCTCTCACCGAAATCTACGCGCGCATACCGGGGAATGAACAACGCTTACGATGCGTTGAAGGAGCCGGGAGTTGCTGCACTGCCTATACCGCATCACATACGCAACGCGCCAACCAAGTTGATGAAGGATATGGGTTATGGAGAGGGATACAAATACAACCCGCACTACCTAGACGGCAAAGTGAAACAAGAGTACTTGCCGGAAGCACTTCGAGGGCGCACGTTTCTGGAAGATACCGACCTAGGAAGCAAGGTTGATCCAGATCTCGTCGATGACGACGAGCTGATGCCGGAGATTGACTGAGCGCAGCTTTGGATATAGTAGCGGGCAAGAGTTGACTACATACTTGACATTGTTTGGCGTCTTGCATAGCGAATACGATACCCATTACGCGCTTCAACTTGAACGGATTACAAGCCGACGATGCTAATGTTACTTGATATACCAGCAGATCCTGTTTTGCCAAACCGATAAGCTGACCAAACCACGCTCCGTGTGGCTATAGAGCGGAAGGCGTTTGCTGACACGAACAGCCATTCGTCACTGCCGCCCGATGATATGCGCCCGCCTCATGGCCACAAAAACGCTCTCCTTCATTGGTTACTGCATCCTGTACAACACACGCTGACGCTTCCCACATATCTGAGCACTAAACCTAAACACGACGTGCGGAAATCTGCCATCTTCTCCACCTGACCGGACATTTGCGCAGTGCGTCATCTGGAAATGGATAACATCACCATTGGAGTTATCATCTTCTTCTTCTTCAGCTCATGGTTTGGACATGCCTTGTTACATCGTGTTATCAAGACACCGGCGCAGTATCAGAGACCGAAAGTAGATATGAAAGAGACATAGCTTGGAATGTGGTATAACAGGAGAACATCATTGGAGTTCGAACGTGAACGGTAAGACCGTATATTTACATACTGGAATTACTATCGTATCATACATACTAACAAGCCCCAGGACGACTATGCCAATCAGTGCATAATTCCACAGTCCCTTCAGCCAACCTTCACATCAATCCACCTACTCCTACTTCCTCTTCCTCGCCTTCGCCTTCGCCTTTGTCTTTACGCCACCACCGCTACCTCTCTTCTTCGCAGGCGTCTTCACAATAACCGCTCCAACACCCGCATCCTTGTTGTCCTCCATCTCTTTCGTACACATGGCACAATACCATTCTTTGTTCTTCGGAATAGGCTTGGAGATGCCGATGCAACGACCATGATACCACCCTATCGGACAAGCGTCGTTATCGCAGCCGATCATTAGACTGCCGTCGTCATGGCCGCGACAAGTGCAGTGAAGGGTTCTATCGACTGGTTCTTGGACTGGAGCTTTGCCTTTGCCTTTGGATTTAGCTGGCGTTTTGGGCTTAGCTGGGGGCTTGGGTTGAGCTGGAGCCTTTGGCTTGGGCTGAGGCTTGGGCTTGGGCTCGATCTTAAGTTGTTCTTCTTTCATATCCTTAGCAGCCTGAGTCTCGACTTTAATCCGAGCAGACTGGCGGCGAGTGCCCTGGACAGCTTCTGGTTCGGGGATCGCGGGAGCAGGACTGTTTGATGCGGCTTTTGGTGTAGCTTGGCGTACGACTGCAGTGATGGCAGGAGCAGCAATCGGCTGAGGAGATGGCGGTGCAGACGACTCCAATCTCTCGGGCGCGGGTGGAAGTTCAGAATCTGCACCGCTCAGCTCAAGATACAAGTCTTCTTCTTTCACAAACCTACCCTGCGCATCCCTCCTGCCCTCTTCGATCTTGTACCGTCGAAGAACTTGTCCCTCCTCCCCTACCATCTCAATCCGCCTCTCAGACACCTTGATTCCACTGGAGCTGCCAATGTACGCCGCCGCCGACTTCTTCATTGCGTGTTTGGCTTCGCCTAGACTACCAAAAGTAACGACCAAGGAGCGCTCAGTTTCCTTTTTGTCGTCGTAGTTGTCATTGAGATACTCAACACACAGACCGTACTGTATTGGCAAAGCTTCCAGCTCGCTCGCGCGGCTCCACTGCTTCATACCATCTGCATCTTCGCCTGCGGGGAAGACAACGTCCATTTCGTAGCGTAGAACCACATGGTTCTTACTATCGAGAATCTCGTAGAGACGATTGGTGCTTAGCTCTCTTGTTGCTCCCCATTGGACGTTTGCTTCGATCGCTTGGGTAGCGTGGTCACGCATGGCTTTCTGGGTGGTCTCGAAGACGGTGGATGCGCTGAGAAGCTGGGGTCTGGCGCTACCCGGTTCTTCGAGGAGGTTGTGAGAGTACACGGCGTAGTGCTTTGTAGAGTGTAGGGTCTCTTCAGTGGACGGTCTTTGTGAGTCTAGTCGCTGTCTCTTGGGAGACTCCCGAGGAGAGGAGTTGACTGATGGCTTCCGCTTCAGAGGAGTCGGTGAGGTCGGAGTTAGAGTCATGCTGGACGGAATGATGTCGGTCTGAAGGATGGACGGGGGAAATATTTCTGATGACATGATCGCGCCGGTCAAGCAGCAGCTAGTTGCGGATCAATAGGTCGCAGTATAGTGGAAGATCCTAGGTTAACGGTCACTGTGTTGTAGAGAGCAATCGGGCAAGATGGGAGCCTAACGGTGATATCGCGAATGTCCGTGCTTTTGTTTTTGCTAGCGGGAGATGCTCCTTTGATGGCGTCGCAGTGAAAGAGGAGAGCAAGCGGCAGGCAGCCATAGCTCATCCCAACTACTCATCCGAGACGTAGAGACGTGGAAGAGTTGAAGTCTTGACCCGCGCCACGCAACAATGCACATTCAGTTTAAACTAGCAGAGAAAGACGCCAAACCAATGCACGCTTTGTAGTTCCTCATGCCCCAACTGCTACTTCCGCAGCTTTCACATGATCTACCGTAGTCCGTCCCAAGCCCTCTTTTGCGTAAAAGTCCATAGGATAGAGGTTCTTTCTGTCCTTGGCCTCGACTCTCCTCACTGTGTCGTCTTCCTCCAACCATGGTGCGTCTCTTACTCCAAGCGTGACAAGCGCCTCATAAGGACTTAGCAACGGCCTGGGAAACGCGTAGCCCCAGTCAATGCTCAATCTAGGACACGCAATCTGTACCCAAGCCTCTACATCGGACATCATTGCCAGTTTACCAGGGAAGATCTCAGACATGAGCAGATTTACGCATTTGATGCCTTGGCGTGCCAGCTCGTTTTCGATGAGCGTCAGTGTATGTGGGTTTCCTTGTCGTCCTAGCGAACCGAGGATAACGCCCCATGTACGAGCTTTCCGAGCTGTGAGAATGGCAGTGCGGCGTAGATCATATAGTGAATCGTGTTCATAGGTTTCGTGTGTCAGCCTCCGCGAGTATGGGTCGTAGCGGTATGCGGGTATGTGTGGATTGGCGATCATAGCACTCTCGAGGTGGAAGCGTCCGTCGCCAAGATATAGTATCATGTCCGGTACTTCCTCCTCTTTGCCTCGCGCATTGAGTTGGCCCGGCTTGATGGCCATCGACGGTGATGTGCAGCCCAGAATTTCGCCCTTGGATAAAGGCGCAATCTGGGGCACAAACGGGTTGTATCCTTCCTTCCGTAGTATCGGCACGATGCCGTGTATTGTAGCGTTGAACTGAATGGTACCAACTAACGCGATAGTCTTTCCCACGGGGAAGTTCTCGGTGATGGTATTGATCAGATGTTGAGTATCGATACTGATGGAGACGAAGATGTACAGTGTCGCGATCTTCGTCACTGCCACCGGTATCAGACAGCTGTGCGCGTAGTGTATGAGCAGATCGCATCCTAGCGCTCTTGCAGTGTAATCGTCTATACAGCACGCGCCGTATGTGACATCACCCATTATCAGCGTCGAAGTACCGGGACAGAATCGCGTCAGGATATCGGAAATAGTCGTCGCGAACAGCAGCAGGCCCTCGGGGAACTGCAGGGCTATCGACTTGGCGCCAGATGTCCGTATGCGATGTATACATTTGTGGATCTCGAAGCTGTAGTTTGGAGGCAGAAGAGCGATCGCGTCGTTGATCTCCTGGTCGTGGAGGATGTCGTCGGGGATGGCGTTCAAGACACGAGCTGTACGTCGAGGCTGGGCAACTTGGATGACTATTAGCTAGAGTTATTAATAAGCTTCTGTGTATGGGCTCCTCACACCTTGTATCGCGCTGGAATCCTCAATGTTGGCATTGGGATCCGCTTGCTGCTCGCCCGCCTTTTCCGCCGTCTTCCTACCCACAAAACGTCGCTTCGGTTGTTTCTGCACGGGCACAGCCTCTTCTGGCATGCCCTGCTCGGCACCGGGCCCCAGGTTGGTCGCAGCTCTGTCGTCTTCCATTTTGCGCGTCGATGTCGTGGTTGAGCGCGTCGCGGGGTCGGGTGGGATCATGTGGCGGGGCTCAAGACTTTTTTGGTAGGGCTGAACTTCACTCAGGGTCCACAGCCTTCTACTTCCACTCCCACCCGCTCCCGGCCATTGATGCGAGAATGTATGCTCATGAACAAAAAGGCTACACACATCACCAGCCAATCAGTATCGAATTTCCAACCACAGCGATGACTGTCGTACATTACTGCTACCCATAGATCTAGCTGCCCTATATCCTCCACTACAACGCCACGCAAATACTGACACTTCAGAGCTTCGCGAAGATCTTGTGCATACGCGCTACGTTATGGCCTGCGTCGCGTCTGACGAATTCGCCGCCCCCGGGGTCAACCCAGACGTCTGGCTTGGATACATGCGCGATGATACAAGGAGGCTCGCGCATCGTCACGCACTTGAAGACTTGGATCTTCTTGATGTACATGTTGCCCAGCTGCGCTTTGTGCTGAACCAGCATATATGCGAAGCCTTGCATGTTCGGCGTGCCTGGTCACATGTTAGTCAACGCTTCCTAGCTGTTGGTAAATCGAAGAGCCTCCTGCATCACTACTGGAACGCGCAAAACTTACCCATGATTGCGTTCATTTCGTCTGTCCCCCGTTCGAACGTCTGCCCTGGAAAATCGTCTAGATTTTTACCTCGAGTGCGCAATGCTCTCGCCACCACTGCCTGAGTCTCTCGGTTGACAACCAACACAGACACGAAGTAACGCATATTTCTGACATCGCCATTGTTCTGGTTCATCAAATGTTGCCACTCCAGCCACGCCACGTCTGAGAATTGATTAAGGCGTGGCAGTCCGTCACCGGTAATTGGCGGGTCCTTTCCCTTGCCTATTTCCTTGGGGCTTGTACGGCTCATTGCTATGATGACGCCTTCGTTGATGTTGAGTGAGAAGGTAAAATCAGCACCTGTGGCCCGGTACTGCTTGCCGTCAACATAGTACGTTTGATCATCAATATCCTCATCGAATCCAGGCAAGTTGTGCTGATAGGAGACGACGTGGTTCTCGCCACCTTCGAATCTGTCTGCGTTGGGGTTGAGTCCGAGACTTGCGAGTGCTTCACCGATACCCCATGTCAAATAGAAGTTGAAAAAAGAATCCGCCTCGTCGCTTGGATCAAATTGAAAATACTGCCAGAACCATCTTCCGAGTTGATTACGATTCTGGTACGGTGATGCTGCCGTGGTACGTCCTGGGTTGTACTGGGGTCCGACTTCGCTGTCGTCGTGGCTCATCGCCCACGAGAGCGTGCATCCCTTTCTCCTGCACCTATCCCAGACCTCATCAGTCGCAGGTTCGTTTTGTGGATTCGGAGGAGGCCGATCTGGCAGTCCGGGCGGAGGAGTTCGAGGGGGCGGAGGCGGAGGCCCAGCGGCAGCGACATTCTTGTATGGCGCCTCGAGAATCGTGACATTAGTGGATAGACGCACATCGTTCGAGCAGCTAGATGTCAAGTCAGCTGCGAGACATTTAGTCAAGCAAGACGCTGGTACAAGCACTATCAAAGCCGCCGAGACGGAAATCGGAATGCTTGGGTTATACCTACTCCGGACAGATCTCGCCTGCAACGGCAGCGAAGAAGGCAGCAAGCCTGACGAATTGGCCGATCCGCATACTTTTCAAGTTCGTTGCTGATGAGTGTAAGGTGAGAGAGAGAAACACCCGGGTGGTGCTGGAAACAGAGGCGTACTACTCAAGCGGGATTGAGCTTTTTTTTGTGCGTAGCTCCCGCCTTCACCTTCACTGCGCATGGAGTGAAACGAAAGAAGGCGACCGAGATCCGGGCATTTCCCAGAGCTTGCAACACTGGAAAGTGCGCCCCTATCGTGTAACGTCTCCCAATGATCTCGGCTCACGGGTTGTTCTTTCCTCTTTCGCCAACTGAGCAGTTTGTCATACAGATCCATATACACACGCGCCTACCTTTCCCTGGGGCGGCGAGAAGGGCTTTCGATTATCGCTTCGCAATTTCTATGAAAAACAGCGACATATACGAAGGCTTCTCCCAACCGAAACTCGAAAACTCTGGCATATGTCGTTTTATCATTCATTAGACTGACATTCCATAATCTGACTATTAACTTCTTCCACAGTCGTCGTCCAGCCCTTGTGGCAAATGATGCGCAGGAATACATACAGGGTATCGTGTAACGCAAAGACCCACCCATTCGAAGTAAAGAAATAAGCTTGGAACCAGATCAAATGTTCAGTTTACCTCCCAACCAAAATCCACCAACCCACAACGCTCCCCAAACCGGCTGAAAGAAAGCTCGAAGCACCGCCGGACCAGGACAAATTCCCGTCAAACCCCAGCCAACACCAAAAGCAGCAGCTCCGACGACGAATCTTCTATCCACATCTTGCAACGTCTTTGTAGGTAGGGAGAACTTGTCGGCGAAAGATGGCGGGCTGGTGAAGCCTTTTATCTGGTTCTCAATCAAGTTGGGTAGGACGCCGAAGAGTATGACCAGAGCGAGTGACGGGTCCCAGTGTTGTAGATCTGGGAAAGAGAAGAAAGCGGCCACCTTTTCAGGATGTGACATCTGCGAGATGTGAAGACCGAGGGCGAAAAGAAGACCCGAGAAGGACTGCGTCGTAAGGCGTGCAGCTGTATGTGTATCTGTGGGCTGATGTTTGGCGTCCTTGGTTGCGGGTGCGACCGTGACCTGGGCTACGAGTTTGGGTATGGTTCGCGCGGCGAAGATACTGAATATGGCGAGTATGAGAAGAGATGCGGTTGTCTCGGTTGACGGATACACAGGTGTGTAGCATGGTGCACTACCGGGGCACATCGGACTCGATAGGTTTGGGTTGACGAGGTGATGTGTTATGATGGCCGCGGGAAAGAACGTAGCAACAGCGATTGCTGAGCGTCCACTCAGTCTGGGGAGTCCACACAGCATGTGTCCAGATGTACATCCATTCGACATCTGGCCGTTCGCGTTAGTGGTGAAAGAGTCTAGTATCAAAGGTCTCTTACCTTCGTCCCCCATCCTATCAGAGCACCAATCGCTAGCGTAAACAGAGCACTCTGTGGACTGGTCTGTACAGCAGGATACTCCGTGATCAACTGCGGTGCTAATGCCTTCAACGGAACATAGCTGGCAGCCATGCCCGTGAAGAAAGCGAGCAGTTCCTTCGTAGGCGCAGAGAAGAGTCGACGCAGGTAGCCGCTGAGTCCCAGGATATCGCCATTCTGATAGAGGAGGTTGCTAGTCGCTTGGTGTAGCAGAAAGGCGCCGATGGAAGTCTCAACGGGTGTAAACATCCTCTTGATACCGGTATTGTCGTTTCGTCGGGTCCCGTCCCTTAAAGCATCCCACTCTAGCGAAGGACTCGTCCCGTAAGGTGCATCAGCAGAACGAAAGCAGCAAAATGAAAGAATACCCCTGCCAGCGAAGGACAAACAAGCCGTTTGTAGACCACCACCTCATTATGAAGGACTAGGTCACTAGACCAGATCTTCCCTCGCTAACGGGCCCATGTGCCAATCGCCGTGTAGACATTTTCCCTAGTCGCCGACCTCACGCTGCAAACGAGGACTTAGCCGAGAATGCAATCATCCCGACGATGGATATATCGTGGAGGCGGACTGGTGGCGCCCCGGCAGCAGATACGCATACACCCCTAAATTGACTAGCGTGTGTACTAAGCATGGCTCGCGCGTGGTAGGCGCGTGGGTCGTCGGCGACGAGAATGCGCCCCAGGGATAGCACATGGGAACTTTACCCGGTTCATGGCTTGTGCGACTGCATGGCGAGGCTTGCGTACCCGCGAACATGATGATGTAGAGTCGACAAGGCGTTTCACGATGTGGGATATCGTATGATTTCTGCGCTGAGGGCAGCGAGTGCGAGTGTCATCGTTCTCGGGGTCTTGGAGGCTAGTCGGCGACCGAAACCTCGCACCGTCGGAATTACCACGGCCTTCCTTCGTCATGGAATGAATTACTAACGTGGCCCGCTAGGTCAAGCTGGTGTGTGGGTGTCTAGATGGTTTCTAGAAGGACTCCGTGCGACGGACGGATGCGAGTGCCGGGTGGCGGCTACTGGCGCGAACTTCATCGATGGTCCATCACGGCGGCGACTGACTTCGAGTTTTTGTCACTTCTTCTCACGAACGATTGTATGCGTTTGTTGAACAGCTTCACATCGCTGCATATTTCTTGCATACGCGGCCCGCTTATCTCAGATTATTCTCCGTGTCAGATCTGCATGTCGCAGCTACCTCGCCGACCAGAATGCCTGCAATGGGAGCGATACAATGCTTCTCGAAGATGAGCAAACATGCCAAGTACTCAACGGACACCGACACACCGCAGCGCTGCGCCGAAGTGTGCATCTGCTCTGATTGATTGCGTGGTCGGTCTGCAAGCCAGTCGTCGAACGCGCAGCTCAAGATCCTCCTTATTTCTATTCTTCAAACTACTCCTCCAACCACGGCTTCGCCAAGTAAACCCTCAATCCATGCCATCCTACTAGGGCCCCCAGTCCGACCGTTGGCAGCCACTCATGCAGCCTCTCCTGGACACATCAATCGCCTGAAGGGTGCATATCCATCTTGATGAAGCAGGAGATCAAACTACATATATCCTGAGTCCTGGCCACCTACCCAAAGCCTCCAACCCCATCTCACGCAGCCACGCAGCCAGCAATACACCTTTCTTAACTCCCCTCCTTCCACTCCTCCACTTCATCTCAAACTCCTTGGTAACCGTAATCCCAACTTTAGCTCTCTCGCCATATACCTCAGGCCACACATGTATAAACGCGACATGCTCTTCAATACCGACCCACCACTTATTATTCTCCCTCACGCTGAACACATCGCCAAAAGCAGTCCGCGCGTGTTCGGGGAGTTCGAAGTGCAGCTTCAAGGATGGGAAGTTCTTATATGCCTTCAGAAAAGGGAGAATGTCGATGTTGGGTGTTGACCACGAGGACTCTCGGACTGTGATGCGTACGCTGCCTAAAGGAAGGATGGGAGGCTGGTCGGGATCAAGGGAGGCGGTGCTGGTTACAAGGGCGTCGAGCGAGATGGACATTGAGTGGTTTTGGCGATAAGTGGCTTCGTATTCTTCTCGTATTCGATGGCAGGTCTGCGTTAGGCCCATATCGTAGCGTTGTATAGTGTTCCATTCTGGAGGTTCGTATAGAACGTCATCTTTGTTCTCGTAATACAGCACGATCTGGTGTGCGGGCGTGTGCAAGTAGTTCGCCGTCGAGGAGAATATTGTGATCTCTGGGTTGAAGGGAGGGTCGTGGTTTATACGTTCATTGGCGAGGTATGAATATATTTTGTTCCGAAGTTCTATGCTTGTTAGTGATGCACTTGATGATGACGGTTAGTGTGTACTTACCACCGGATAGGGATAGGAACCCGAGCCTGGGGCTTTCTACAGTGAGATTTTGGAGAGCTGCGTTGAGTTCCTGAATTGAAGCGAGAGTATCGGACTTTTGTGGATGAGACATGTTATACGGTAACCAGTTTGCTTGCCTCGGTGGGTAGAAGTTTTCAGGGTGGTTTGTAATTAACAAGACATCCGAGTTGAGCGGAAGGTTAGCGATAATTGAATAGCTCTTCACATGCATCAGTTGAGATCGTGGTAATGAGCATTACTTTCACTACACCTACTTTAGGTACACTAAATACAAGGCCTGCGCGTGGCGTCCATTTCACCTTTCAGCATTGGAGAGCTACACGAACCTCTCGATGAAAAGCCCTGTTCCCGTGGAAGCATATCTTGGTCTTATGCAGATCTATCCCCCCCTTGGATGTAAACACATACGACATGCCCTCATTCACTGTCGAGCTCCGCTGACGTCGCAGAATCTTCCGGAACTATATGGCCAAAGTGATAGAGCAACGAACTGTACTTGCCACTATTCCTGTTGAGACCAACACGTTTACTCCATGCCATTGCTGCGATGAGATGCTTACTCTTCTCATAGAAGTTGAGACCCATCCAGCTTTCCGCCCACTCTTTCTTGACCACGATTGTGGTCTTCAGACCTTCATTCGGACAACTGCTAATGGTGATCTGAGAAATGCAGTTTTTTGCGTAGACATTCCAGCGGGGGTTGCGATGGGTGTTGAGCAGCGCGTTGAACAAGCTGTTCTGGCGGAAGTCATTAGTGTCCTCGTTGAGAAAGCGTGCAATCAAGCGTGGCGCCCGAGCGATGATTTTGACCAATGGGAGTATGTTGACGGAATGGCGTGTTACTAAAACCCTTGGCCTCAGCAAGATAACACTACCGACCGTGTCGTCGTAGGTGCCATGTTGTGGATCGACAAACGTAGAGATGTACTGATCGACCTGGTAATATGGTATTGCGATAGTGGTAGTTGTGAGGTAGATAGGCAAGAATTCATCGCGGACCTGTCTACAGGTTCGTGTGAGACCTAGGAGCGTACGATCCTGAGCAATCCAGTCGATGTTATTCTTAGTGAGGCTAGGGTCGTGCGAGAGCTTCACCAGAATGCTCTGCTCAGCTGCGTACTCGTATATGTAGTTCCGGATTTCTTTAGATCTGATTAGCAAATGTGAAATCTGGTTCCGAAATCCTAACTCACCCCCAGATAAGTCCAGAAAGCCGATAGCTCGACCTTGACAAGGCGATGCGGGCGTGGGCGCAACAACTGCGCCAGAGTCAATCTCGGTTTTTTGCATGGTATAAGTGGCTTGTCGTGTAATAGTCCCCAAGGCAATGGGTTCCTCCAAGTGGCTGCGAAGTAGACCGAAGAGATCAGAGAACCGAAGAGAGTGAGAATAGCAAGAGTGGTCTTGGCAAACCACCTGACGCGGAAAGTGGGTCCACAACAAGTGAGGAAAGTGCGTTTGCGTTTGCGCGAGTGAGAAATTGGTGTGGAAGCTAATACTTTTAATTCAGAAGAAACCCACGGCAGCAACATTGGGGCATCTGGCACATAGTATTGCACTCATGGTGGGGATGGAACCAAGTAAAGCGTACCAGAATCAAGGAAAGCGACCCAACCAAACCGTAGACATTCGATTAATGTGAAAGATCTACGAGACCGGCTCGATTCGATCTTGTACCGTAAATCGTTTGAGACGTTTAGTATCTGCGTCAATACAGCCGTATCGTCGTCCAATTCGTCCTCGACGTACCATTCGTTCAAGATGCTCAATATACCTCACCAAAGCCCTTTCTCTCGGCGTCTTGCATCTTGTCAATCTCCGTCTCACCAATCTTCTTCTCTTCCTCCCCGGCTTCCCTATCCTCCTCACTGTTCTCAACAATCATGTTGCCTTTCAACGCTTCCGTGAGGATTGGTTCTCCTTCCTTCTCCTTCGCAAACGCAGCGTCATCGCTGGTGGCATCGCCGTCGCCCAGTCTATCGGTCCTGACGCCGTTACCCATGCCAGATTCCTCTTTCCAGCTCTGCTCTGTCTGTTTGCGCTGCAGTTTGCGTTCTTTGGACTGTCTGCGCTGCGTAGAGCTTGCTCGGAGGAACTTGCGGTGTTGTATTTGTTGCATGCCTGGGAAGTAGTCGGAATCATCAGAGAAACCCTCGCCTGGTGTCTTGTGGGGTTGTAAGTGGCGGAGGACAGCTGCGGTTCTCGGTTGCGCATGGCTACCTGAACGCGACATGGACGATGTTGCTTCCCCTTCGTCACTGCTTGTAGCGTCGTTGGACGCATCGTTTGGAGATGCTGGCGTTGGAGGCATTTCCGGCATGGTGGCACCCTTAGTACTCTGCTTTCGCGAAAGCTTTGCCGGCGACGGCTCGTTGATAATGGGAGCGTGTTCGGTCTGCTGCGCTGCAACTGGGTGGTCCTCCTGTTCGCTTTCTACAGGCTCCATGTGTGAGACTGCCGGCGGGGGCAGCTGTTGCGATTGTCCCATGTACTCCATAGTGTTCTTGCGCATCGGTCGACGGGGGTAGTTGATCTTGTCATGATCACATCCGTTGACGCATCCTCCCCATCGGCGCGTGGGTATGGTGGGGGATGCGGTGATGCCTCCTTGGCCCAGGCCAGTCAAAGGTGTGGCCCTGCTCGGCGTCGATGAGGTGGCGCTTTTTGTCTCTTCCTTCTCCTTCGCAGCACGGCGCTTGAGTTCCGACCATGTTCGTAACTCGTTTTGGAGGATATAGCGGCCGTTGTTCTCGCTTCGCTTCATAATTATGAATTCGCAGTGGTTGACGTTACGGAGATCTTCGAAGTACTCGACCGACCAGTGGTACCTAGAGCATGTTAGTTCTGGACTATTGACCCAATTGTTGTGCGCCTCACCATTTCATAAGGAAGACACGCGACATCAGCCCGTGTGTGACCAAAACGCACACACTGGGAAAGTTGTCGTCTTGGAAGGATCTCCACAGGCTCTCGTTGAAGCCACTGACTCGGTCGTACGCGTCAGCCGCACTCTCGCCATCAGGTATGCGGTAGAAGAAGTGTCCATAGTCGGCCCTCTCTTGCCACATGCGCTCCATTTCAGCTGAACATGGCTGGAAGTTTCCGAAGTCCTGTTCGCGTATCCGGGGCTCTTCGAAGACGGTTATCTTATTGCGGGGAAAGGGCGATGGTGTTGGGTCGTCCGAGGTCAGGGTACGGAGTATGCCTTCGGTCGTCTCGCGCGTGCGACGGTAGGGTGAAGTGAAGAACTGGAGGGTGTCGTCCGGCTTGAGCAGAGACCGTAGCTGTCGTCCTGCCTCTTCTGCCTACAAGCATATGAGTTAGTCATGTCTCGTCTCAAGTCGAATGGGACTGGGGGCGCACCTGAGTCCAGCCATGCTGCGTCAGTTTCACTCTATGGTCGGGAATGAACTGGTGGATGTCGCGATTCTTGTTTCCCTCTGACTGGGCATGGCGGATCAATATGATCATCTGCGTGGGAGTTAGCCATTGGCCTTGGTGGTATTGATAAAGTGGACCTACGCGGGGTTTCCCCATGGTGAAGAGAGTGGGATGTGTGTATGGTGTGGGTTTGGAAGATGATATACGTGTAGTTGATAATATGCTGTACAGCAAGGTGTCTTCGAGGCAAGAGGGGAATATGTACAGCTGTGCAGGGAAAGTGCGATCAAGGGCGTTTCATGTGCAGCTGCAAGCCCAACGATAGCGGCGACTTCGCTGGCGCGAGTGGCTTGTTCGGCCGCCCGTAGCGCCCCCGAGGTGTTCGCCGCAAATGCTAGCGCGTCATCCCTCGCGACTGTTTCTTGGCCGTCATCTTCACCACTTTTTCTGCATTGCGCGACAGCACACCTACACGCAGCTACTGCCCACGTTATCTTTTTGGAGTCGCATCACTCCGGGCAACCACATACGACGTCATAAACAAATTAGAGCCCCCCTGCCAGCTTGTCTACTGGCCAGCGCTTCGCATCTACCTCTGTGGACTCACCACAATGTCTGAACCCATCCCCGAATCAATACCAACCTCCGCCGACCCGCGCTCGCAGCGCCCAACGAAGAAGCGCGCGCTTACTCCCCGCTCAGTACAAGCCTCAGAAGTCGAGGCTCTCTTTGCGAAGCCTGATCGCGATATCTACATTCCAGGCTCCAGCGCGCTAGCCAAATCCTCCCTACCCCCAGAAATCGTCGCCAATGTACAAGGTTCCAGTGCAGGTGCGGGAAGTGGCGAGTTCCACGTCTACAAGGCGAGTCGGAGGCGCGAGTATGAGAGGCTGAGGATGATGGACGAGGAGGTGAAGAAGGAGGAAGACGAAAAGGAGTTCGCCAAGCGAAAAGAGGAGCTGGAAAAGAAAGACAATGAGAAGACAGAGAAGAATCGACTGAAGAGGGAGAAGGCGCGACAGCGGAAAGAGAAAGCCAAGAAGGGCGGAAAGGGCGGAACAGGCAGCGAGAGGGATGGGACACCAGTTGCAGACGATGGCAAGACGAAGAAGAAATTGGCGCCGAATGCGAATGTGCCAAAGACTGGCACGGACGAGGACGCAGATGCCAACAACGAAGGCGGAGAGGTCAAGAATGCGGAAGAGATTGGACTAGTCATCGAAGACGATGACTGAGCGGCCTGAACACACTTCGGAAGAATGGTTGCATGAGTGGAACAATAATCATTTTAATTCAGCAAAGCTCCATCAAGAGCTGATGGACATACTCTTCACATTTGGGTCAAAAGGTGCGATGACGCGGATTTCTCCCAAACCTGGTGCTAACGCTCAATACAAAAGTCTCGTTACCGTTGTCGCGAGACGTTACGCAACCCTCTATCCTATGCGACCCCCTACAGCAGCCGCGCCTTCTTCATATATCGCCCGTCGACTGTCGTCAGGAGCATTTGCATCAAACATCTGCAATCAGGGCTATGTTGCTTGTCAAGGATTAGCGGCACAACAGGAGAATTATGCAGGTGCGGCCCGGCAAAGTTCGCGGCTTTTCCCATTCCAACCAACCACAATTGTTGGGCATCGCAGGACCTTGACGGCTTCATCTGTCTGGTTCACTGGCTCATTGCGACCGCATTTCATCTACTCTCGACGACATCCATGTACTTGTGCTTCATTTAGCAATCAAGTTTTCTGCGACGAACGGTCGGGACTGCCTACCGGAGTCGAACTCCGATGAGATGCGAGAATGCGGGGAGTTCAGCGCTGCCCCTCATATCAATTTACCTCATGTTCGATCTCGATTAATCCTTCCAAGTCTCGCCAGATTTTACTTTGCTGCCCAGAAAATGACGTTGTCGTCAATTGATATGCCAGGTGTCTGAACACGCCGACTTGCCGATGTCCTCTGAGTTTACGCCTGGAGACCCACAAAAACTACTCCTGCTCAGTTCTGCATGAGCTCACGACTGACCGTCGTGGCGGAGACCCGAGCCGCAGTGTACGCCATCGTTGAAAACTCATAGGAACGACTCGACATTACTCTTTTATTCACAGCCAAGAAACTATGCCGAGATCGGCTAAACAGCCCGGCCGCCTCTATCTAGGAGAGACGCGTCCTCGATCTTAGTACCCAAAGTAAAGAATCTCGATTTCATCCCCGTCTGGTTGCATGCAGTATCTATCGGCAGTTACGCACCATTACTTCCATACAGCTCTACCTGCAGGCCTCTTGCAAGTTCGATCCAACGAGACATCAGTGGCCTCAGGCCACACGCTCAAGATCACCATTACCATTGGATCGTACAGATGAGCTGTTTCAAACCATACTCTCACAGCGGTTGTACAACCCGTCCCTACCCTGAATCCAAAGCTTAATTAGACAACGGACCCGGCCACAAGCAACCGATAAATTGGCCGCTGTGCTACTCTCCATAAACACCCTGGCGCGTCGTTCTCTGTACAACGTGTACGCAACGTCATATCCTCTCAACACACTCGATCGGCCCCAAACCTCCGCGAGTGAAAGAATTCTCCGAGCTCTGGGCTTTGATAGCCGGGCAAACATGGCGTTGCTGCACCATTATACGGGATATTAGGGTTCATCAACGTGGGCTTGAGGGCGGAGGAACAGGGAAGGAAGGTAATCTACGCTGACGCATGGTAGCCAGGTACGCGTGTGCTCTGGAAGATGTGGAGACTGGGGGTGAGCAGGAGTATAAGAGAACCTCGTGTCAGAAGTTTAAATCGACATCAACGAACAGTTTCCACTTTACTCATTCACTGAACTATACATCCGCACATTATGAAGTTCACCGCCGTCATCCTCATGGCCGCTGGGTACATCTCCCTTACCAAGCCACTTCCTCAACACCCCAACTAACACCCCCCAGCGCCCTGGCCGCCCCCATCGTCGAACGCCAAGCCACTCCCTCAATGCCCGTCGGCATCCCACCCTTCCCCACTGGCCCCCGCCCCACCGGTCCCATGCCAACACCTCCAGGAGGTTTCCCCGCGTTCCCTACTGGCGCTCCTCCCTTCCCAACCGGCGGCTTCCCTGGCTTCCCCAGCTTCTCAGGCGGTGCGCCTCCGTTCCCTACTGGTGGCTTCCCCAGCTTCCCAGGTGGCGTTCCTCCCATGCCGACAGGGGGGTTCCCTGGTCGGCCTAGTAGAGGACCAATGCCGAGGCCTACGAGGAGTGTGCCGGGCTTTTGTGAGTAGATTGTGTTTTTGGAGAGTGCTGGATCTGTTGCTGATCGTTTGTAGCACCTATGCCTATGCCTACGCCTGTTGGGCCTCCGGCGTAGATGGTCAGAGAGATGTTAGGGCGGAGACTTGGGGTATGGGTTCAACCTCGGCGGAAGAACGTTGTTAAGTTCGTTGTATATAGTGCGACCGGAATATGATCGCAACTGGATTCGTAGCGAATCTTACTCTTGCGTCATCGTGGGGCGTGTTGTTATCATTCCAATTCGATATCCTCAACCGTCCATTCGCCGACTTTTTCACCGGGCTGGATTTCACTTACGAACTGTGCGATGTCTTCGTGTTGCTGGAGAGCAGGTATCCATGCCGTGCAGATGTGCTGATATCTTCCGTTGGGCTGAGACCGAACAACAACGGGTAGGCTGCATCCAAGTACCAGCCAAATCTCATCTTCTTCTCTTGCATTGCATCCCGGTATCAGACCGAGATGTTTTGTGTTCGTTTTGATGCAAAGTCTGCTATGCAGACACTTTAAGACATCTCGGAGCGCGGACCAAGCGGGCTGGTTATCGTTCTTGAGGGGGTCTAGTAGATCCAGGACTTTCGATCCCCCATAGCCCAGGTCCCGACTCGCGTGTTCTGGAGCGTTTCCAATTTTCCATAGATGCGACAATCCAGTCTGTATAGACTGGTGCTCGTGAGTTTGATCTTTCATCCCGCCACGAATGGCATGAAAGAATTCAAGGGGTAACCCTATGCTGGTGTCTCCTAGATATGGCTGTATGTACTCACCGATTTGGGATCTCCAGAAGCCAGCCACCGTCTTTCTTGCATTGGGAACGAGGCATTGACGCACCCAATACACTTTCACACCTCGGATGCGTAGTCTCATACTCCTCATATCGACAGAGTTCAAAGAACATTTAGTGTGCATCAACACATCAGTTTTCTGTCGAATGATTGTACTTCCAGCGGGGTGATTTCCCATCCACATCTCTGGGATCCACGTTGGGTTGGAAATCTCGTCATTCCGATAGCTTACAATCAAGAAATCGAGGCTCTGATGCTGGCTAATATGATATGCGGCTGCATCTGCCATTACCTGTTCTACCGTCTTGTTGTAGTCGACTGTAATCCGCCCTTCTTTGTAGTCTTTAGCTAAGTGCATAAGGGCGTACAGGCGATCTTGACCTTTGGATACTTCCATACGAGCACTCCTGGAAAGGAGAACAAAAAGTGACCGTCTTTCTCTTCGATCGCCGTGGACGGCGAACATCTCCCTACTGATTGGACTTGATATAGTTCCTTTCAAATCATGCAAACTCTTATCGTCCCAGGAGCTGTAATGAGTGTCAAACTGAGCGAACACGTCGCCTATGGCTTGCCGAAAGCTTGCAACAGCTATACCGTCAAAAGCAGCATTCATGCAGTGTAGCATCAATTTTCGTGCGTTAAGGACCTCTTGTTGTCTGCGAATATAGAGATGACGACATCAGCTGATCTTCGCTCTTACATGCAATCATGCACACACTTACATCCATATACGATTCCAGTAGCTATTCTGAAGCATTGAGACGAGCGAGGCCCAGAAAAGGGCATCATCGCCCAGACCACGATTCACCGTCTGTGGGTTGATTTTGAATGCATTCAGAGCTGCTACGGCCGCATTCTGGTCGTCGAAAGACGGTTCATTGATCCAGATCCGCACACAGGAAGCGTTGTGATAGATAGTCCGCATCATGGCAACCTGTTCGGCTCGTTCCTCAAAATTATTCTGATCGATACATATCGCATCGATCCATATCCTTAGTGGCTCTGATCCCGCGAAGTCGCGCAGATATTCCAATGCTCTGGTCAGATTCCAGGCTACCGGTATAGCGGCGCCATCCACAACGACCCGATCGGTCTGCGTCGCATCACCCCACATGTACGACAGCGCATTGTACGCGAAGTCACTGTCCACGTTCGCAATGATGAATTTGCCTAGGAACGGGTCTGATCGTCGACCAGGCTGGAGTTCGAGGATGCGGATGCAGCGGGGTTCGAGAGGCTCGTAGTAGAAGCGGGGCAGTGGGTCTGCGCTTGCGTCTCCTGAGCGAAGCTGGCAGTAGCGTCGGCCCTCCTCTTCAGAGTTATCGTCGATCATCTCGCAGGGTCAGTATGATGGAACGCGAAAACATTGCTCGTGCCTCAGAGTGTGAGAGAAGTAGGATGGGTGTTGAAGATGTAAGAACAGAGAAGGCTGGCTCGTCAGCATGTTGGCGAGAATGCGGGGTCAAGCGAGGCCACGCCTGGCGAGACGAGGCTGAGAGACAAGAAAATGGACTTCTAACGGGTGCGGTAAATCTTGTATCTACTACATACAACTTAACAAATAGATCGACCACCCGCAAAGTTGAAGCGCAGCTCTTAATATAGCTTCTGCCTAGTCGACTTTGCCGCACGTAGTCAATGATTTGGATGGGCACGGATGACGACTTTCACGGATACTAGTCTCGCATCATTGTGGATACGCTGATACAGGTGCGGATCGTGAGACTATCTAATTGCAATACCACTGCGCTCTAAGAATCGTGGATGCCGTCGTCAGTGCCGTCCTCGCTGCCGTCCTCGCTGCTCAGGGGACTACCAAGACTCCGCCAAACACCTGGCCGATGAAAAATAGACCTGACTGACATCTCGACCTGGAACTTTCCGTCAACTGTAGGCGTGATCTTCGCATTTTCATGTTCCCCTAACACCTCACCCTCCACAGTGTCAGAAGTACCCTCAGAGCCTTCATCGTCGCCGTCGAGGAACGTGATACCTTTTTCTTCAAACATTTTCTTGAGCACGGCTTTCCGTACATCATCCTCTTCCAAAATCTTGTCGTCTTGTCCATGGTACTTCCGCCCGAGGTGTTTTTGCACTAGCTCCGTACCTCTGAGCGACGCCGCTGAGCCGTAATGGTCAAGGAAGAAATTACGGCGGCGACAGCGTCCGCAGTAGTCATTGCTGTGATACTGGTCCCTTATGCACTCATCGCGCAGACCTCCTAACAGTAGATCTCGGTTGCGTTCGCGGTATATCTCGTTCATGCGATTGTGAGCAGGGATTTGGGCGAGCACGCCGCTATCTATCTTGTCGTCGAAATCCCAGTTCTCGTAGAATTTGTAGAGCTGGGGAACGTTATAACCGACCAGCTGCCAAGCCACCGTGTGGTATGTGCGAGCCATTTGCTGAGCCAGACATTTGTCGCCAAGCCAGGCTTTACACATGTTGTATTGCGGGGTGAACTCGTGTGACGAACGCTTGTGGATGACTCTCTGGATGCAAGCCCATACCTTTCGAAGCTGCGGTGCGAGATCTGGATCGTCGAGATCGATCTTTTTCTGCTTGGCTGCATCTTCGGAAGCTATCTTGAGGATGTATAAGCCTAGCCCGGGTGTGGGCTTTGGCATGAGCTTCGCCAGGACAGGGTCTCCGGCTAGTTCCGATAATATCTCTTTCCATATGTCTCCACAGATTCGGTACATCGAAATCCAGTCGAAGTACACGTTCTGCATCTCGCCCTCTATAAATAGAGACAGATCGCGAAGCAGCACGGGAGAGCCATCTGCCGGACCATCCTCGAACAGTCGTACCACCCGACGAGTGTCAATCTCACTTTCAACCCAATCCGGTGATGCGCCCAACTGGCGTGCTAGTTGCCCTTGTTCGGTTTTGTCGCACAGCAAGACATTGAGGTTACTGGCAAGCTCGTCCACGGACTCGTTGGTGTGGTCGCTCCATCCTGTCATCCTACTCTGCAGAATCGGACTCAATAAGCTCGTTTCTTGAAACATTCGACTTGATTTGTGGAAACGGTATTTCCCACTGCTGTCTATGCGGGGCATCTTGCTGCCAAAGGCAAGATTAATCTTACGGTATGACTCGTCAAGGGTCTTGGGTATGCCGCCGTAGAAGATGTGATTTGGATCCTGAGAGTAGAGGAGGTATTCCATGTCAGGCCAAGTAGGATCGTTTGGATAAAGTAGTTTACCCTAGTGGTTGATATTAGTACCGATTGACGATTACTCAAGGCCACTGTGTGGAGTTTTGGAAACTCTAGAACAATTAGGCAGGACTGAGCTTTACATACCGCAGTATAGAGGTGGCCCAAGACGCACGCAAGGCCACTCTGCCCCTCGAGGTGCCAGCCGCAAATATGTAGTTGGAAGTAGACATCATACTTGATCAAACCGCAACGTATTGGGTTATATTTGAGTGCAGGGATGTCAGAATGTTCCATAAGCTGGTGATAGATGTCCATGGTGTCCCTGCACCGAGAGCGTTCATCTCCAGATGGAGTATGAGGACCAAATAGCTCCGGGAACGGGGCTTCCCATCCATCAAACGCCGGCCATTCATTCAGCTCGTCGTTTAGTGTTACCCGAGCATGAGTGAACGAATTGTTGAAGCCTTTGCCTTCACCCATACGATTATCCTTGATGTCCTGGATGTCGAGAAGCGTCTGGATGCCAAATGTGACCCAAATGGGGATGGCTTTATCTGTGAACATGATCTTCATGCCGCGGGTTACCTAGATGGTGGTGTACAAAGTCAGCGTGTTTCTCTTGCATTTCATACACCAAGATCTCTTACCTCATCTTGAGCCCAAAATCGTTGGTGTGCTGAGGTGTACACCCGGAACGCTTTGGCAAGCTCGAACGTCCGCTTAATCTGTGGCACTGAATCCGCACCAATCGCCTGAAGCTCGTCCTCGTTGGCGTCAAGATAGGGGAACTTCTTGATGCGGTTCACACAGAATCGCAGACCTGTGTAGGCAGGCCAAAAGCACCAGTTGGCGTGAATCTTATCGTACTCGTCCTCATTGAACTGAATACTAACATCTGAGGGGACCACTACCTTGTGGATCTTGACATCATCCGGCAATGGGTGGTAGTGATGATATAAGAGCGCAGGAAGGGACCACACAGGAAACTTTGATACTGGGTATCTGGATGGGCGCTTGAGATTAAGGTCGAATTCGCTCTCAGCACGCCTGACAAGATCTATCGCAGTGTTTGTGAGCAGAGCCGACGCCATAAGGTCCCTGTTGAAGTCCTGTGTCTTGAACCAGGAATCTTGTACCACGTCCTGAATCTCGTGGATTCCTGCGAGAAACGAATGTATTGCGAAGAAAAACTCCTCTTCGGCCTCTTCTTCGCTCTGCTCGATATCCGCTGTGACAACCGGCGGCAAAGTGGCTTGCTGTTCAACATTCTCCTTTGGCGACGTGTCCGCTACTTCCTCCACCGTCAGCTTTTTGAACCGATTGTCGACACCATTGGACTTCTCCGGTTTAACGGCTCTGGCGACAGGAACCAAAGGGCGCAGAATCTCCTGGACTCTGGACAGTATGTTTATGAAGTGA
Source organism: Alternaria hordeiaustralica (assembly GCF_023758085.1). Classification (NCBI taxonomy): domain Eukaryota; kingdom Fungi; phylum Ascomycota; class Dothideomycetes; order Pleosporales; family Pleosporaceae; genus Alternaria; species Alternaria hordeiaustralica. Next base: position 1,136,659 of record NW_026056774.1, on the reverse strand, counting down.
TTATGCCCTTCATCTTCAAGTTTAGCAGATTTGTACCAAGCTTGTGCCTCTTTCCTAGCTTTTATAGCTCTGCCGAACACTGTCAGGAGCGGAGATGGCACTTTGACTTTCTTGGCTTGTTTGGCAATAGCCTCGGCAATAGGTATGAAGTCGACGGTCCGGATGTGATATGCAGAGGGCTGGTTTTTGGCAGCCTCTTTGGCAGCCTCCTTGGCCTTCTTCCTATCTTTGCCTTTTAGGCGTTGTGACTCTACCGGCGTCGGCGCCGGTCCACTGTTGAGACTAAACCCGATCTTTTTTGAGGCTTCGACTAGCCAGCCGGCAATGTACTCTGTTGTCGTGTAAGTAACGTTAACCTACTAAATTGAAGCCATTAAGAAAGACGCACCTGTATCCTTCTTGTATTGGCGATAAGTTGTCGAAAGAAACCCAGAATCTAGAGTCGTCGACATCTTGAATAGATGTGTGAGAAAGAACAGCGCGGGTGGGAAAAGAGTCGTGGAACATCAACCATTGAAGCCGCTGGATCGAAAGAGCGGAGTAGCGGGACTTCGGATGGACCTAGCGTCAAGTGGAACTCCCGGCATGCTAATTCGCTCAATCAGTGGATACCAAGGATCCTTCCTGTTTTGGAGCCGGCAATTAGAAGAGACGTGCGCGTAGTGGTAGATGGTTTTCGAATCGGCGATGCTTCTTATTCGAGAGGATTCAATTGCATGAGCGTGGTATGGGTGCCGGAAACTGCAAGTTGTTTCTGTGAAAGGCCGTCGCAGTACCACGCGATGGGTAGCGCCATTGAAGACGAGCCCCCAACTACCTAGACCTTGAAAGCTTTCGGGTGTTTCAGAGACAGCAGATGCAACCAGTACCGAGTGAGCCAAGAGCTGGACTTAGTACGAAGTAGACAGAATACTGGAGTTGCACTGAACAGAGAACACTGAAGGCCGGCGCCGTTAGCGTGTCCGTGGGGGTGCGGGGTTAGGCGAATCTCGGGCATGCAAGGTGTCTTCGTTGGCAACAACGCTGTAACCTTCGGTCAGCTTTTCGGTGATGCCTTCAGGCCCCAGGTTCTCGCCACTTCGCTCCAGGCTGTCACCCCCGGTGCAGGCGGAAACAACGTCAAGTGCGAGGTCAAGAACCCCAACTACCCTGGACAGACCTATGCGCTCAACGCATGGAACACTTTTATCGACCTTGACGGGAACTCTAAAGCTGCTATTCCCACCGACGTTACATCCTTCACCATCGAGTGCAAGGTATAAGCGTCCTCTCGAATACCGCTTAGCAGTACACCGAGCGCCGTGTCATGGGGCGCATGAAGCGAGGTGGTCAGCGATAACGTTCTTTTCTTTGTTTGATGTATTTGGGGAGCGATTTGGGTATATCATCCTGGTGTTTAACAGTGGTGTATACATTCCTCCGTCCGTGTTATGGGAAGTAGTAAAGCTTCAATAGCTAATATCACTCATTTGTGCAGGCGCAATGTGGCTCACGCTGACGCACCTTCAAAACAGCGTTGTTCATCCATACTCATGATCGGATATGCTTGAGACAGGGAAGTAAGTGACACAAGACACAAAAGTTGAGCAGACACACAAAGTATCATTCAGACTGTCGTACTTCACTATCACAACGCTATGCCAAAAGACCAAAGTCCAAGAACGCCTTCCATGCTCTAAGCACATTTTGCCTCACCTACTTGGGCCACGCCCTCTCCCTCTGCCCCGTCCTCCTCTAGCAGCCTTGTAAGGCCTCGGCACTGGTGATCCATCACTCCTTCTCTTCTCACCGATACGTGTCGAGTATCTTTCCTCTCTCTTCATGTTTTCGCAAGCTTCTTCCTGTTCACGGGTCCCCGTAGAATGGTTGTGGACCTCACACCACTGCTGCCGTACTGCCCCATCGCCTCCCGTAGTAAATGGATCGCGAACGTAGCAAATCCCGAAGAGAAGTTTTGCGACTGCGCGGACCCTTGACTTGACACTTGGGTGCGTGTTCATGAACATGTCCCAACTGCCATAGTGCTGCGTTCCCCAGAGGAAACTGTATAGTATCACTATCCAGCGACAAAGTGGGGCATGCGTTGGGAGGTACTCAAAAGCGCGGACGACGTTTTCTATGCTAGGCAGCTCTCCGGTCTCGTGGTAGTTCGTGTTCTGGAAGCGAAGCAAAACAGTATAAGCCGAGTGGTACTCCTTACGCAGATACGTGACTATGTAAAGAGTGAAGAGGTTCTGGTAGTATTGGTCGAGAGTCAAGCGGTGTTTGCCAAACGGCTCGACCCTGCCGTGTTTATCCAAGAGGCTGTACATCGCAAAGATGACGGATTTGACCTTGGGGTTACTGTAATCTTGAAAGAGATTGATCTGCTCAGCGAATTCCATCATATCCAGGCCAGGATCCCCGCTTATTGGAGTATGACCGTTATTCTCTTCATCGTTGAACCGCCTTCCATTGGCCGCCGTCATTCTCGATACTAGCGATCCTGGTGTGGCGTTCATCAATGGTGGCGTATATAACGTTTCATCTCGGTGATGGATGTTCCGTGTATCGAGCCTGAGTGCCGCTGGACCTGTTGGTGTGCTCGGAGGGGGTTTTACGGCGGCGGGAAGGTCGCAATGTTGATGCCTGAGCCGGCAGTTTTGGCAAGTGTGACCGAAATCTATGTGGGCTAGGTTCCCAAGCTGCGGCAAGTAGACTCTGCACTGATGGCCATATTCCGCACACTGACTGCATCCTCCACCGTCAGCCGCCTTGCCATGGTAATGTTGAATCGCTCGCGCATGAGCGATTTCAAATTTCCGCGCATAAGTCAGACGATCCCAATCGCCTACTGGATAGTGATAACCGAATTCATCATCGGAGGGCGGGTCCAAGACGTATGCGGCAAAGTCTTCGATGTGCTTGACCGGGTCTGGTCTAGATGGCGTTGCGGCGTCGCTATCCGTCATCCGCCTTGCGCGCTTTCTGGATATATTTGGGCCGGACTTCAATTCCATCAGCGCCCACGGGTATGTCTTTCGGAGACTGCCTTCCAGCTCAGGATTCTCGCTAATTTCAGTCTCTTCAACCTCGATGATCATTTGCTTGACTCCTCTGGGCTTCTCTGTCGCATGAGCCTCACGAGCTCTGTCCTCTTCGGCTTTGGTTTTGGGTATTACTATAGTGACGCCGGGGTAGTCGTCTTGTAACCGTTGGCGCAACTCTGTTGTCAGATCTTCTTCGCTTACAGTGAAGCTGACGTCTTTGACACACGGCGGGATGCTGGACTTCCTGAATGTCTCCCATGACGGAGTCTGGAGTCCATTATCCGGCTCAGGGAGGTCAGCAGCAGTATCCTGCGTCTGTGAGCCCAGAACAGAGTCGCGGTCATCGATGTGAACACCTTCGTCAACTTCGGCCAAGTCTTTCTTGCGCTGATCAGGCTCCTTTGCCAACTCCTTCAAAAACGCGGCCGAAGCGGCAACAAAGTCCAACACCATATTCTCCGGGCTGACGTCACAGCTTCCCAGCGAATCTCCATTCTCGTCTCTAAGCTGAAGTTCCAGCTTTTGATATCTGAACATGTTAGTTCTGGGGTAGGAAATGTGATGGGTATACCCACAATCTTGGCTGCTCGCTAGGCGCATTGCTATGCTCGACAGCGCGAATGGCGCGTAGGATTTCGCACTCTTTCGCCGTCAAAGCGAACTGATAGGTTGGCTCATTCACGGCCATGCTGAATGACAGCGGGCCCTAAGGTGGGGTTGATGTTGATCCCTGGATGTTGCTTGTCTTAGACTTTGTTGCGCCTAGACGTTGCTTGTTTTAGATTCAGTTGAGTCCTTGATGGACCGCGAAAAATCCTTCTCGCACAACCGAGACCCAACGTGGGGTACGGAGCACCACAATCTGGTCTGCACGAGACACTGAAATTGCCAGTGTAAAACAATGTCTTGTACAGGCCGTCAAACCGTCGGATGTTCCTCGGGCGGTAGAGACGAGTACGTATCGGCAAGTCGCGTCTCTAGGTGCCCGTGGTTGCTTCTGCTGGCTTCCCGCGCCAATCAGGAAGTTTCCGGGACAGTCGGTCGATGACGGAGAAATAATGCTGCATCAGACAGGCGCAAACTGATGGAGATCTAGCGATAGCATCGGCAGATGCAACGAAGGGGCAAAACGTTGGGTGGCTGATGGCCAAAGGGTTGGAACGCGTCTTCGAGAGGAGTTCGCGAACCTTCCGAGGTTTAGCGCGGTCTAATCTTGGTTAAACCGATTATGCGCCGGCCCCACCACCGTCCCGCAGTGGCCCCCTTGTGTCGCCAACAGACTCGACACCAACATCTCATCGGCCATGTATGCTGTCATTAGATGAGCGCGCAAAGATACACTTGAGCTGTCTGGCATCAGGCTTCGATGCATAGTTACAGTGGCTATGCCGCGCCGAGCATCCACTTCGACATTCGCGCGGGAACGGGGTAACAGCACAGCATCCAGCCGCCTCGCAGATTAAGGTAAGCGCATCTCGATGAAGCAGTTTGCGATGAAAACATTGACAAAGAAGTGATGATATGTACAGATGTATCCAAAAAACTTATTTACAAGAAAATATGAGCCGCACAGCGCCTTTCCATCTGTTCACCAATCCAGCTTCAGTTCCTTGGACAAAGCTGGACGCTGGACGCTGGACGCTGCCCGAAACGGCGGATCAGCTTAGCCAGAGCAGGTGCCAGCCTTTTTGGGCTCGCAGCCACCAGCACAACCAGTGTACATCTGGCACTTGGTCTTCGCATCAGCGCAGACGTTCTTGAGGGTAGCAGTGTCCCCGTAGTTGCTGTTAATACCAGCCAGCTCACCACCGTTGACCGCGGTCACGCCCTCGATGTAGACGTTGCGCTTGCATTGCTTAGAGCACTAGGATCGTGTAAGCGGATGTTCAGGAACCTGATCTTGATGATTGAAATCACTTACGTTTCCGCAAGAGCGGTAGAGCTTGCCGTAATCGTTGACATAGAAGTTGACGATGTTCACAGTTCCACATCCGTTGTGCTGAACGACTTTGTCGGATGCGTGGTAGGCGCCGCCACCGATGATCCAGGACTCCTTTCCAGCCTTGTCTTCTTTGATGGAAATGGCATCCTCGCAAACATCTTCGAACCAAACGAACTCAAGAGTGCAGTGGCCTTGGCAATGCACACCTTCCGCCTAAACATGTCTTAGTAGGTATCTACTTCAGGACTTGACCTGACACTTACCTGGTTCTTGCCGATGATCACGTTGCGCAGCGTAGCGCCTTCTTTGAGCAGGAAGACAGCGTCGGCAGCACCGCCCTCAGACTGACCAGAGCAAGCACCGCTACCACGGTCGAATCGGTACCACTGGCCATCGTAGGTTTGACCAGCAGCGACCTCAATGACTTTGCTATTGGTCTTGGTACCAACGGCTTTAGGGACACCTCCAGCGTATCCATTGCATCCAAGGGCAACAGGGAGGAGGGCCGTGGCCGCAGCGAGGATGCCTGCAAACTTCATGGTAAAGGATGGTGTTCGGGTTGAGAAAAAATTGATCGAAAGCGGAAGCTGGAATAGACGAAATGATAGAAAGAATGCTACTGGAGCCTTGGATATCGGAATGCTTCTGGCTGAAGGATAGAACCTTAACCGGTGGGATGTTCGCCGTTACTTATAGGGAGTTGAACCCCTTCTCTCCGCTCTATCCATAGCACGCTGAGGCAGCTTTGCCACGCCTTCTGCACTGCTAACCTCGCACCCTCAACTCAAGTCGTCTTACCACATTAGGACTTTCCTCCTCAATCTTTCCACGCTCATTCGCGGACTTCTATATCGATCCTGCCGAACGTCTTTCCGCCCGAGTCGCGCCATTGCCAAGACTTGTTACGGAGGCTTGGTGTAGAAGGATGCGCTTTGGAAGCGCACATCGGATAGTACCACGTGGTTTTGGTATGGTGATTGCACAAGTGAAACGCCCAGCAAACTCCGCCGTGCGTTGGCACTTGCATTATTAGGGCGACAGTGACATGCCATAGCGCAATGCTTAGCGCTGCAACCCTCCTCTCATTTCCTCTTCCATCATTACTTCCGCCAACTAGCATTTCGCCGGTTCTGTCCTGTATATCCGCTCTTGGTTTATTGAGGTACTATCGATAGCGGAAATACCACACGACTTGGTGTTTCCAGAGGGTTACGTTCCCCGCAGTATGACGGAGAATAGCGGAAAGTTGTGCGCTCTGAAGCTGTCTTGGTCACCGATATCAGCAAACCATCACCAGTAGCATGCCAGCCTTCCGACTCTGCTAGTTAATCTACGGGCAACTGATCACAGTCAAATACTGGCTTTGACCCTTCCTCCCTAGAGACACCGCACGGATACAGCCTAGAGAACTGGGCTAGCGATGGGAATCCCGCTTGCGGCGGGCCCTGGCAAACTAGGAAACACCGTCAGGAACGGTGTCTTGGTATGCATAAGACAACTCGAACTGTCGTTCATGGGAACACTGCGAAGGAACCGGCTCTCAACGATTCAAAAATTCACGCTGTTCATTGACGACGTCGCTTAGAATCGGCCTGATGAGCAATACTTTCTCCGCAGCTCACCTGGGCATGTTGCACGACTGCGACTGTATGAGAAAGACCATGACGCAGTAATAGGCTGCGGAGATTATTTAGCAAAGGCGCAGGATTCTGATGGGTACCGAAGGATGATGTCCTCCACCTTGTGGATACTGATCAGTAAACAGGTGAGAATTCCAAGACCAGGAGTTTCATGCGTTAATCAGAAGGACTCTAGGGCGTCGAAAAGACCGATCGATTGCAGAGTGGAAGATACATTCTCCGTTAAGTCGTGCAGTGCACCACGCGATACAAGCCAAGCTCTTTACTTGCAAGGCGCGGGATAGCTACCCTGACTGGTGGACCTCGGGAGTGTTCAAAAAACGTTCATATGGGGTACATACTGGAGTACATGGTGGCGTGCATGCAGAGCGCATCGGCAGTGCGACGGCTTTGAAAACCCCGGATTTCGGAGAAAGCACTGCATCCTTTAGGAGAGGGGATGGTTGGGGTGTATAATTGCTCAGGTGTGGGACAATATGACAGACGCGCGAGCGATTCCACCAATCAGCGTCATGCACCTCCGCCTTACACAACTCTGCCGTTTACGACCGTCTCTCGCTGGCAGGCACCTTCAACTTGATGCTGAGTTTGCACTTTATATTGTCATCTGAAGCGCACTTACTCAATTTGTGGGTGCCCAACTTGTTGTGGAAAGTGGCGCAGCTTAGGCAGTGGCACGGGTGCGTGCTTTAGCGGGGTCAACGCACCCAAGAACCTCCAGCAACTCTTCTTCATCCTTCCTTCTAAGACATCCGAAGCTGAACATGTTCCATTTCCTTTCAAAATCACGAGAAAAAGGGTCTTCATCGGAACAAAGCCACAACTAGAGAGGACACCGAGTGGAGGGAGAGCCTCCAACCTCACCTCTACAGTCACATGCCGCGCGACGGTTCATTTTCCGAACGTACTCCAATGTCTTGTGTCAAAGGAATCTACTAGAGACCCAAACGCGGCGTTGGCATTCGGAAAGGAGGAGATTAAAGGCATCGTTATCCGGTTACCCGTTGTGCCCAGAAACGCACACATCCGCCAATTCTAGACCAAATTCTAACCCCAAGCTCGGCGCAGGGGTCAGAGTGCAGCCTTACTTTGTGGGCCCGCAGTAATCCTAACTTTGGTATAGCAGTTTTGGTTCAGGGCCGCATTGAGCCAGGAAACCGTAAGCATCCACCCTCACCCATCCATTATTGGCGACCAGCCTCATTTTCGTGATGTTTGCAGCCGAGTTGTCGCTACACGCAGCGCGTGGATTAGATACTACCACCAGGGGTTTGAGCCGCGTAAAAAAGTGCCTTTGCCCTTGTGTCATCTTGCGCAGCCTCGACTTCACATTATACCTTCGCATTCTGTTGAGATAAGGACAAATCGAGGGACAGCAATTCCATGGTTCGTGAATAACACGCTTTCTACGCACCGCATACCCACAAAACCCAATTTTGGAAGTTGTACAGACACGGAATGCACTCGAACTCTCATCCACGGTACTCATGATGCGGAGTCTTATGGTCATGCAGGATCACCCAGTCAAACAATCGTCTTCTGTGCGCACGTCGATTGTAAACAACACTCCTCTTCTCACACCTATTGAGACACTGGCCAGGGATTAACATCACAAATATGCCATTCAACTTCACATCATCCCTTTCAAAGTTCGTGCCTGTCTTCTTTGAGAGTCCAGTAGGTCACTGACTGTACACAGTAACCCGGACCATTCAGTATCCAGCCTACGAGAGCTGAGGACGTCGCATATAGCAGCCCTTCCAACTGCATCCCAGGATGAAACATGCTGCATCTGCCTACATCTATACGATCCTTCTCACGAAGCCGTCACTGTGCTCATAACAGGCTGCTACCATCGCTTTGGCCGCAAATGTCTCGCAGACTACCTCGACAGCGAAAGCCCACGTAACAACAGTTGTCCCCAATGTCGACGAGAATGGTACAAACGACCACCTGCCTGGACGGCGCCACGAGACGTCAACGTCACGGAGAGTTTGCTAGGTTTGACCTTACCACAACAGCCGGCGCTAGTCGAATCACGAGCGAGAGCTCATCGAACGCGAAACATCTTGGAGCAAGAACGGGCGTCGAACAACGGAGTCATCAGTAGCCATTTAGATGAGATCTTCCGGAGACTGGATCTGATTCAGGACATCAGTAGCGAGCAGCACACTTCCACGGCAGACACGCGCGTGCGTCTTCAAGCGATTGAGCGCCGCTCCCGGAGACTTCACCAAGAATCCCAGTCTGCACATGAGAACAGTAGAGTTCTGCAGACGTCATTGAACGAGCGTGAAGCATTGTTAAGACGCCAGGAAAGAGAGTTAGAGCAACGTGAGAGTGAGATCAGGCGGCAAGACAGAGTCACTAGGGAACTTGACTTCCTCAGACGAATGGACTTGGGAAGAAGAGTTGGACCCGGGCTTTGCGATGCCCAGAACTCTATGGCGAGTAGCGCAGATACTAGGGTGACATCTTCACCTACGGTTCCTACGCCAGATGAGAGCCCAGAAACCGCCAACGCGTCTACAAACACTAGGGAGGATGCTCACCAGCCACCTCCATCGCCACCATCCGAAGACCCGATAAGCGCTCGTCAATACAACGCGTACTTACAGCACATCAGTCTGTCAAACGACGACCCGCCCATTGTTCGCGAAAATCGAGAATCTTCAAACCCCGGTATGCCTGTCACACGTACAGAAAGAGATGAGCCTGTCGCATCCAGAGACGACGTGTGGACACGATCATACGAGTTGATAAACCGGCCGCACCGCAGATTTCATGGCATTGACCATACCGAAGCTTTTGGACGAATGTCTAGAGCCTTGGAAAACTACTGTGAAAGCTTAAGTCCTGGGTCAACACAGCCAGCTACCGCCCCCACATCAACGCCTCCCCCGGTATCTCTTCGACGGCCGCAACTTCGCACGAGCCCTAATAGCGTTTCGAATAGGCATGAAGTGCCGGTAGATGCTGGGCCTTTTGTATCTCTCGATCCACGGAGAAATGCAGGCTACTGGCCGACGAGTCTGAACTGAAGGGCGGCTTCACAAGTTGCGCGGAAGACTGCATAGCGCAACTACGCTGCGTGAAAACAGATATTGAAGCTTTGGCAGTATTTATCGTGATGGGACTATATTCAGTGACATCACACGACGAATGGGAGAACGGAGCGTCGTCGGAGAAATGCTCCACTTACTGCCCGCGTAGATTCTTAATCGGAAGAGGCTATGTCTTATATTCTACGTACATGTGTACAATAGCGTCTGTGTTAGTCACTTCCCAGATTGTAATACAATGTCAGCGGTAACGCGACATGATTTCTGACTGACTGCAGTGACGCGAAGGAAGAACGCACACTTCGTGCCGATTTGCGCAAACTTCAAAAAGACTTTATTGCGCAATCTTTTATTGCTTTCTTATTGTATGTTGCTAACAATGACGAGAATTTGTGAGCTCTTCTCCATTTTCAACCAAGGTACAATAGACAATAGTATACAAACTTTTCATCGGCCAGTCAAAGCGTCCACACAACTCACCTTCACTACATGAATTTTCTGCCAACAACGACGTTTTCTCCTCGCTCACTTACTATTGTCTCTCGCTCTCAATAGTGCCAAGCTTTGTTACAGCCAAAGTCTTTTCTGATAACTCTAACTCTACTTCCAACTCTTTACTCCTTACTCTTTACTCTTTACTCTTTACTCCTTACTCTTTACTACCAACACACATCAACATGATCGCAGGTCTCGACGGTATCGGTGCGGATATCGCTGGTAACGAGTTGATTGGCGCTGGCGCCATCTCACCTCTACCATTCAGTGCACCCTCATCGCCTGACCTTACACCTACGTCACCAGCCTACGCGCCCACGTCGCCAGTATACACACCCACAACCCCTACATTCCCAGCATACCCGAAATCCCCGGCGTTTTCACCCACCTCACCGGGATACACACCCACATCTCCCACGTTCCCAGCAAACCCGCTATCCCCGAACTTTTCACCCACTTCACCGGCATACTCTCCCACAACTCCCACGTTCCCGACATCCCCGACATACACGCCCTCGACACCACCGCCCCATGGTAGCCCAATCCCACCCTGGCGCGAAGAGTCCTATGCTGCTCCAGTGCAGAACCAGCAGCACAATCCCATCGTCATCGACTCTGATTCCGACGACAACGCAGGCTACGCCGTCCAGTTCCAGAACTTCGAGAACTTCAGACGCCATGTCGCTGATGTGCGGAGTCGAGCAAGAGAGACGCGCAGGCCGAGGAGTATCAGAACGAGACGGGCCGCTACTGCTGCTGCTGCTGCTGAGAGGGAGCGTGTCAGTGAGACCACCGCTGTGAACGGTGGGACTGGTACCGCCAGGTCTCGCGCGCTGAACCGTCTTCTGGGTAACGGAAGGCACCCGTTTCAGCCTTCTGAGTACACCGCTAGCGCTGGCGCTGGCGCGTCTCCTGTTCCCATGACCGAGATGTTGGAACAGCGCAGCGAGCCGCAGGAGCGACGTCTAGGAAGCGAGCTACGACGCGCAAGCAGGTTCGATCAACCCGCCTCGCGAACTGCTAACCACGCGAGCGCCCGCCGAGTTCGAGCCCCAACACCATACAGACAGACTCCGAGCCCAAACAACTCAGACACGCCGATAGACCTTACCGCAGATGAGCCTACCGAACTCCCCGCTATTCAGTCAGGTTCTGCGCGCGAAGCTGTTCGCAGCAGGCAGCTCGATCGCCGCGAAGCTTCCTTGTCGCGTCGCGAGCAGGTGCTTCTTGAGCGGCAATTAGCGCTGATTAGGCGGGAGGAAGCGGTTTCGACGCAGGAGGACAAAGCAAACGAGATGATGAACATGTTGAGGAGGCATAGAGAGGAGCTGGAGGAGATGGTTAGGAGGCACAGGGACCCGTATTGGGAGTGACTTTTACACCGAGACCGTTGAGAGAGAGGAAATCATGACGAACATCAGACTGTAGTTGATCTCACCGTATGGGAAACCAGGCTTGGTCCCAACGAAGCAGCGAATGCGAATGAAAACTTGAAATTGAACTCTTGATTGCTTGTGGTATACATACAGATCCCACTTCGTCGAGCCATACTTGTAGACCAACACGCATGCCGACAGGTATTCCCATTTCCTTTCTCTACGCCATAATCCCTGTTGTTATCGTAGACTCGAGAAACAAACGTCGGGAAAAAGCTCTTGCGTTCAGAATACACCACCGGAAAGGAAAGGTAGGCTCGAAGCCAAGCATCCCGAACGCCGAGCGCAGCTCTAGACTGGCGCGCTGCAGTAATATCAAAGAAAGAAGAAAACGACCCGGTATATAATCGCCGTTGCAACGCCAGTGAAATGTTGCCCTCGCACACACCGTATATACACACAAACGGCGGACAGGTTACTGAAGGAAATGGATGAAGAAAGTCGTCATCGCCGACGAGGAATAATCGTGTTCGCGTGCATGAGGTGCGTAGCCAGCCCCATGATTCCCTGCCGATCCAGCCACCCAGCCCGAGAGGGAAAAGTCGAAATTTAGTTTTGGTAACCCGAGTTGCAATCCCCTGGGTGTGAGGATGCAATAATGACGTAACGCCAAGCGCCGTCCATGCGTTGTGACAGAGACGACGATGCGTCAAGGAGTAGGAGAGGAAGGAGAAGGTTGGGTAGATTACAAGGTCGTACGGGTAGAGCATCGTGATCGTCGGAGCTGCGCATGCCCCACGCTTTGCGTCATTGCCATGATGCAGAGTCATGACAATGGCGGTGTACACGTGTAACATGGTCAGGAAGCTTGTTTACTCCCAGTTACCTGACAACGTGAGTGAGTGTCTCAGTACTTCGAAGGATACCGCCCGTTCTCTTGATCGTCGGGGCTGGAGTTCCTTTGGGGTTGGTATACGAACCGGTTCATCATCTGGCCTTGCTGCATCGGCATCATGTGTACGCCGTTGGGTTGCATCTGGGCGATGCCATATGGGTTTTGATGGCTAATATCGCTGCCGAGGAAGTTGTTCATAGCGGCGCCATGGAGGCCCTGGGCCTGCGACACTGGGCAGTCCTTGTGAGCTAGAAGAAGCGTCTTGAGGTTAACTATCTCTTCGCGAAGCTGAGTGACGGTAGCAGAGAGCGCGTCGTTCTCTGTACTAAAAAGTTCGACTTTAGCTTGGAGGTTGGCCAACCACTGCTTCTTGCGCTGTCGGCACTTGAGGGCAGCGACCCTGATACACGTTAGTAGCTTGAAGTTGGGATGGGGAAAAAAGACATACCTATTGCGCTCGAGGAAGTTCTTGCGCTTCTCCTCGTCGGTCATCTTGCGGCCCTTGCTGTCGTACTCCTCCTCCTTGATGTTGTTCTCGTCATCAGAGTCGCCGTCATCCATGTCGTCGCCCATGGGCTGGTTGGCGTTGCTCTTCTTTCTTGAGTTCTTGGGGCCGTCTTCAGCTTTGCGCTTGTTTCCGGCAGCTTGTTTGCCATTAGCGGCGCCCTTCTTCGCACGTGACCGTGTACCAGTCTTGTTTTGCTCACTCTGGCCGCTCTCTGAGAAGTCACCGGTCTCTGCAGATTGAACGCTGTTGATGGAACCCTTGGTGTCACGGCGGCCATGATTGGCGTTGACGGGTTGGACGGGCATGTGCCCGGCATTCATCGATTGCTGTTGGGGAGCCATCGAGTAGGGTGGCTGGTTGTTGCGTGCAGCGCCGTTTTGGCTGGCAAAGGACAGCAGGTCGTTAGCGGCACTGCTGACGTCATGGTTTGGATATGGCTCGTTCTGGGCGCGCTGTTGTGGCTGCTGCGCCTGCTGGTAGTTGTTGTTAGGGCGGTCCATTCCTGCGGTCGCGGCTTCGGGCTGCGACGTGGGCGCGTTGGAGGTGGCTTTGTTGTTGTTAGCTTGGTGTTGAGCAGCGGCGCGCAGAGCAGACTGCTGGAAGTCGGCAGTACCAGGTGTCACGCCAGCACTTTGGAGATTGAAGATGGCTTGGGTGTTCGGGCTAGGAGCTGGGAACATGGAACCACCGCCGCCAGGAGTAAGGCCGGTGCGGAGAGAGGATTCGTTCGGGGTTGGGAAGCCTCGGAATGACTCGCTAAAATAATCTGTCTGTCCAGTCGGCCCGCTCAGCATAGCAGGGCTCAAGGGTCCTGCGCGTAAGCCCTGCCACCCCGGTGTGATGCCCGGTAGGGGTGATGGTGACGTAATGTTCGCAACGGGCGGAAGAATAGGTCGGCCTCCAGGTGTCTGTAGGTTGCCAGACTCGCCGCCAAAGGACTGCTCGAAGACGTTTGGCTCGAGCGAGAAGGGGTTGTGGACGGTGTTGAAGTAGTCGGGAGTATCGCCAGTGGTCGAGGGCGCGGGCTTTGGTGGAGGCGCCAACGGCTGGGCATTGGTGGTTGCGGGTTTGGCAGCGTCTGCGTTGGTGGCCGCTTCGGTGGTCGCAGCTGGCGGTGGGTTAGCATCGTGTGCTGGTGGACGACGAGATGGATGCAAAGCGACAGTTGACAGCCGACGGTGATGTTGGGACGGGACTACTTACGCTGTACCTTGGGCGACGACTCGGCCTTTACTGGCTCAGCTGATCACGGTGTTAGTAATGCTTGCATGTGTGATGATGTGACGGCGAGGATGACGACGATGCATGCGCGCGCGACGCAGGCAGGGAAAGGGGAGGCGTGGGAAGCAGCAGCGGTGAGGGCGTCACGGGGCAGCAGCGACGGGGGCATACACACCTTCAGTCTTGGTGACGGTAGGAAGAGATGTTTTGCTGTCCTTGGGAGAGGACATCTTGGAGGACGGGGAGGAGGTTCGAGCGGTTTGGGTTGCGGCTGCCATACTTTGGGGTGGTGACGTAGGGGTGGTGTCCTGGTCGATCGCTTGTGGTACCGGGCCTTGACCTCTCTTCGCTCGCTCGCTCACACGCACGCGATTCGGCTTCTCTCGACGGTTTTGGGCGCACACGGGCGACTCGAGCACAATAGCACCTGTGCTGTTCGGCGGAGCTGTCAGCGCACGGAATTACAGGTGCAGGCACGATGCGACGGGCTGGGTGCAGGCAGACGACGGGCGCAAAGGGCTGTCGCAGACGCTGGGAACGTGGCAAAGTCGGCAGCGCAGATAACAACAGCGGCGGCAGCGGCAGGGCAGGGCAGGGCGACACGACTACGTACCTCAGCAAAAGGAATCGAGCGCGGCAGATGCGGGGTCGAGCCGTCTCAATCCGATGAATATCGATATTGTTGACCGCCGGCTCTGTCGTCGCAAAGCTGGTGTCTGCTTGTCAAAACCAATAGTGACGTCAAGCCCCTGTGGTGACGCTCGCAGCCGTCGCAGTCTCTAGACCTACACGCGCGCTGACTCTGCACGACTCTAGGCAATCCGGGGCTGTGGAAGCGCGTGATGGATGTTCCTGATCTCAATGAGGCTCAAACCGGCGTTGACGGGGATTGTGCTCGTGGTGACGATGACAGTGAGGCGTTCGGCGATGAGGTCAGAGGACAGGACGAGCGAGCAATTTCTGGGAGTGACGCAGCTGTGCCAAGCGCATAACGTGATTTCTTGGGTTCGTAATCAAACCCGGCCGCTAGTCCGCTCTGAGGGCCAATCACTGCAGCCGAGGCCCCACCGCCTTCGCTGGTCCGCCGATCCGCAGCCCCTTTTGGCTCGCCTGCCACGAGACGCTTTCCGGCACTGGTCCCGTCGAAGCACCCCAGCCTTCCATTCACTGCAAGGACTATTCCCGCCCACCGCATTTTCCTCTCCTCCAGCACGCTGCGATAAGACACACGTAGGAGGTTGATAATGCATCGTTCACAATGACCGCATCGACGACTGCTACCACTTCCATCCCTGCCTCTCCACCCGCAGGGAAGGAACCTCGAAGCTACTGGAGCCGACACTCTGCAACGGCCAGCGGATCTGATTCTGCCAGGTGCCGGTCCCGTTCCAGACCTCGATTCACGCATGTTTCGCCGATCTACATCGTCTACTCGCATCGGCAAAGTACCAGCCCTCGCGCGGACTTTGCAACCGCTGTCCCAATCACACCATGCCAAAGTTTCATCGTCTTCTTTTTCCCGATGCTCATCGAGATCGTGATGTCCATGTTGTCTAATGCAACAAGCGTGGAATGCAGGAGTCGGATGTTTGGCATTCTGTAATCAACCAGTGGGTGGGTGGCAGGGCGATGCCAGCCTCCACACCCTAAAGACGTATCACGAACGTTAGGGACGACGGCTATTCCGCTTCCCCGTACCTTCTTGATTCTTGCTGCTTGGCCGCATGGGTCTGGCTCATGCGAGCGATCAACTATCCGCACGTAGCGCATGAGCGTGCAGCAAAGCTTAATTGTGACGTAGTTATTGACCTTTGATCTCCACTGGCGCACAACACTGCTGTAGAGCCATCTAGTCTCGCCAGACTTGCAGACTGAGGGTTACACATCTGCTTCTTCCCCATCAGACAGGTGTTTTGCCTAGCTTTCATTTGAAACTCACACTATTGGTGATGCTTTTGATCGCTACTACGACACCAATCGGATCCAACTCCATCTACACCGGAGCATGCTTTTACTTCCAACAACACATGAAATTTGATAGCTCATGATATTGTCAAATAGATTTGAATACCCTGATAGCTCGGGGTAAAGCTGAAACGGCATGGAGGAATGAGCAACATTGATCGAAGGCAAATCAACTTCGAAATTCATGACAGGTCGATGTGGAAGGGGTCTTCTTTTCTGTTGACTGGAGACAAGTAAAGAGAAAGGTATTTCTGGAAACACATGAAGCAAAAGCCAAACATAACTTGCTTCAGCTAAACATCGACGCACGAGATGTACAGCTTTGCAAGGTATGATTTAGCATACAATACACAATCTTTTCCTCTTTCCATAAACAGATGATGTCGAAGAATCGCCACACAACAACTAAGATGCTCGGGGTGCATCTTTCCGAACATCCCCCTTTCTAATCCATCTTAATGTTACTTCACCTAGGCATCTCTATGCAGGTGCTGTATCGGCTCTATAAACTGTAAGCCTCCGCTAGAACTTACACAATGATGTAGCAACAAAATAGAGAAGAAATCCGTAACACCATTTACCTCAACTCACACATTAGGGAGAGAGTGAGACGGCTATATAGTAACAAATACCCGACTACCTAGGTATGTGCACAGAGATAGAAGAAGAAGTACGTAATTCAACTGACCAAGGGGTAGAGCAGGTCTTTTGTTTGGTCAATGCGAATTGCATATGAGCCACCAAAGTAGACTTTACACATCAGCAAGATAATAATGAAATCTTCGCGTCGGGACGTCGTCGAGTTTAGGTACGCGGCGTCCGGCGCGTAGTACAGCATCGGGGAGCTCCGAAGTGGGCTGGAGGGGTAGCTACCGCGTACAACAGCAGGAAGGTACCGCAGATCTGTCTTCGCGCGATTATCATATCTACACTCACAAACACTCTTTCTGTTTAACCTTCCCAGGTCTAGACATCATTGACCACACGGCCTTACCTCACAAACACTACGCGCACACCCGCACACCTTTACAACCGCATGTCCACCACGCACCGCATCACCGCCCTCACAAACCACCTCTCCCCACCCACACCCCCCACCGCAAAGATGTCGACCCCCGAGAAGAAACCCCCAATAACCTGCCACGTCCTCGACACAACCCTCGGGCGCCCCGGCCCCAGCATCCCCGTAACCCTCACCCTGCACCCCACAACCACCACGAGCACCGCCTCGACCCCCAAATTCACCGGCCTCACAAACGGCGACGGCCGCGTAACCGCCTGGACACCCAGCACGCCCTTCTCCTCCGCGAGTCTAGAAGAAGTGTTCGCGCAAGAGGGTGATCAAAAGTACAGTTTGACGTTTGATACTGAGCGCTACTTTGGGGAGAGGGGGGTTAAGACTTTCTTCCCGGAGGTGGAGGTGAAGTTTCTTGTGAGGCAGGAGGCCAAGGGCGAGCATTATCATGTGCCGGTGTTGTTGGGGCCGTTTGGGTATACGACGTATCGGGGGAGTTGAGGGCATTGAATGTATGGATAGGTGGATAGGTGGAAGGTGAGCATGGGGATAGAGAGGAGGAATGGGTTGGAAGTCAAGGTAATTACATCTTGACTGTTTGTCAATCTCGAGTCCAGGACATTGGTGTCACGATTCTGTCTTCGAGGTACAGCGGGAACCTGCATTCAGTGTGCTTCCGTGTCGCCAGCGGTAGGGCAGCACAAAGTGCGACAGTGTACATGAGAAGAGATTCGCGTAGAACACGCGCACCAATACTCTGGGTCGATTCGTCTCACAGGGCGGCTACGACACGGCTGTCTGTGCACTCGATACATGCAGTGCTATATCGAGAACACGTTGAAACCCGCAAGGAGTCCAAGCTCCATTGCAACTGTCTACACTCACGTCGCTCAAGCACAGCGTACAAATTCAATGACGATGATGATGATAATGTGGTATCAATTCTTCATTCGCACCTATCTCCCCTCTCATACCAGCCCATCCATATCGGGCGCTCACTGGCTCGCTCGCTCAGCGCTAGAATATATACATACAGGAATATAAAAACCGTGCGGTGGTCATCGCACCACGTCCGTCAGAGCTAGACGTTAAGTTGGAAAGATCAGAATCAGATCATGACAGAATAAAAGATGCTTGGATATCAATGAACGAGAAAACACGGAAAGTGTGACTAATGCATCCGAGATGCCAGATCTCGGCCGTCGTAATGCCTAGATCCAGAGAAGAGAAGTGTAAAGGAAATGGTGTGGGTGCCGCAGTGGCTGGATATCTTCGCAGATTTAACATAGATGGTGCCCAGTTCGCTGAAGCTGGGTAAAGTAGACGCCTTTGATATCGGCGATGTAGAATTCATCATTTACAACCCGCTCTTGTGGTTGTCGGAGAACGGGCTCTGGTCCCTTCTGTTAGAGACAGTGCTGCCGCGTTTTGACGCTGATGACTCCTCGACAATGGGCGTCATCGGTGTGCGAAGGCCGAGCGAGGTATCGTATGAAGTGATGCGGGAAGACATGATGGGTCGCGGTGGTTCGAGTGACGAGCTATCTGCGAAAGGACTTCGGTCCATGGTAGGTGTGCCGTCCCGAGAATCAGGGTATGGTGAGCCGCGGTCGCTGCCCGAGTTGCTGCGAAGTAGTGTTTGTCGTGCGCGTACGTGGTCATCGTCGGAGTCGTCCCCAGAGTCGGATGCTAAGCTTCCTCTTCGTGCACGCGAGTGGGCAGCACCATCATCTGATGAGGCGGTAGAGTAGCCGGTGAGTGGGCGCGCAGAGGGTACGAGGACTTCGGGTGTGTTGACGAGTGTTCGGTCTGCGCTTGTTGTCGAGTTTGATGAGCTCTTGGGTGGTGTGATGTCGGAGCTCCTCTTCTTAGTGATGTTGAGGGCACGGACAGGGCCAAGTTGTGCGGTGCTTCGGACGGAGTTTGCGGGGCTGATGCCAGGCATGTGAATGCGGATGGGCTTTACGGTGTGCTTGGGGTCGATTGAAGGTACAGGTGGTGTCTCCATGCTGGGTGTCTCTGCTGGGCTGTTGGTCGCAGTCGACTTGACGCTGACGACAGCTGCCTTGCCGCGTACGATGGTCTGAGCTGGGAGAGGAGATACAATGGCGTTTTGCCGGTACATGGTCGATGCAACGCTGCCTCGTTGGGCGAGACTGGGAGCGATGCTTGTGCGGCCGGCGGTGCTGGCAGACATCATGGAGTCGCGGAAGTCGGGAACGAAGAAGTGCTGGTCGGCGGTCGAGTACGGGGTGCTCATGCCAGACGAAGGCGACATGGCAGGAATCGGAGGCACGGGAGGGACGAGCAGGTCGGGCGATCCGGGGCCTGAGCGGTTGGTGACGCCGGGGATGTAGGCGATCTGAATGATGTTGGAGGCGCGGGTGAGGACGGACGAGGCCATCGAGGCAACGGTGTGTGTGGACGCGCGCGCGCTCCGCCGTGACTGGAAGTCGTTCTCGGCCTTCTCTTGCGCCGTCATGTCGACATCCTGCCATTCGCTGCGCTGGGACATGGGCCGCCTCTTTCCCTTTAGGCAGTACTTCCATACGATGAATGTGAGAATGGCGATGAAGGCGATTCCGCCGATGACTCCACCGGCAATGGCACCGACGTTTGGCTTGCTAGCAGGAGCGTCGCCTGCCGTGGGGTCGGGCTGGCAGCCGACGGAGGCGCACTGGTCGCATGTTCGTGAGTTCTGGACGCAGACCTCGTTGGCTCTGCACTTGATGCCCTCGCAGGACAGTGCAGCCGTCTCACATGCGACGCATCGCTTTTCTATCCGGAAGACATTCTCAGCGTCTGGCATCGTGTTAGCGGGCTGTCATATGCAGTCACGTCGCTGCAGGGTCGCAGATCGTACCTCTGAGCGCACGGATGGACATGGCAACGGTGGATGGGGTGGTTAGGGGATCAGCAACCCCAGGTGAAGAAGCAACGAGGGCCAGCTGTCAGCTATGGGCGCACCCGGTGGTGTGCGACGCGGATCGTGAAGGTGTCGTACGGCGGAAATAGCACGGTGCGACGGTTTTGAGCGGTTCGAGTGCCTGGCGACGGGGACAAAGAAAGCAGGCGAGAATAGACGGCGCTACGGAGAATGGGAAGGTGCGAAGGGTGGCGGGCGAAGTCTTGTACGGCGGCGCGAAGGGTGGTAACGAGTGACTGGGGACAAAGGCGACGCAACAAAGAAGCAAAAGCGGTGATGCGGCGCAAAGGTGGTGAGGAACCTGAGGACGAGGGCGCAGTAGCGTGGTCAGACGGGCGTGGCTCTTGGGTGTTGGGGCGCCGGCTGGGGTGGGCCGCGCGTGTTTCGTCAAGGCGAGCTGGGGCCTGAGGGTGAGGTGTGCCGACGGGCGACAATGTCGATGGGCACGCGAAAATGTCCGAAACGCTCTTTCTTTTTGTCGCTGCCTCAGAGCTGCGATCGTCGTGCACTCGACCTGGCCGTTGCGGAGGGGGAGACTGTTACAGACACTGTTGCTGCTCTCTTTGAAGCACCTGACTGGGGACCCAAGCCACGGCCGTTCTGGGCCAAGCGGCCCTCGTGTGCATAACCTTAATCTATTTAATTGCAGCCTCAACCGGGCGACCGAACGCCTCCAGCTGCCTCACCACCAGCGCCCATATCACGGCCTCGCCCGGCCTCATCTATTCACATTCCGCGCATCGCTTTCTTTCATCTGCTCTCGCACGCTGTTGCACAGATTTGCACTCATCTGCTGCCGGCGCTGACCGGGACTTGCTGACCTCAGGTACGGGATCCAGCCGCTAGCAGAGCCTCCCGCGACCTCATTGGCCCTTCGCTCTTGGGTAAATAGTCAATTGCGCGTCTAGATTCATCTCTCCGCAGCGGCCAATATATCGAGCATCCACCTTATCTCCCACCACGTGCAGCCTCCTTCACCCATCCATACTACTGGATACTACTCCCAACTGCTTACCCATTCACGGCAACACCTCCAACTCCGCGCAAGCCACTTCAAGCCTCAGGCTACATGTATCCGATTCCTCGCACAGAATCATGTCAGCCAAGCTCCACGCACCTGCAACACTCCTCTGGTCCAGCACCTGCCAGGTCCAACAGCCGCAGGTATCGCACCAGCACGACTGCTGCCCGCCTGATGTGCCAGGCACACTGGCTGCCCTCCTAACATGCATGCGAAACACGACGAACCACGGCCGACCATATTTACCCTTTTCTGTGGGGTTAACCCGCATCCGCCCTTTCATTTCCCCAACCCAGCCACTCACAACAGGGCCTGTGAAACTTTTGTACCACCATCCGCTGTTATCGCGATGGGTGTATTATGGGGTCTCCCTTGCGCTACCCATCGCTGATTATCTCCCGCTGCTGATCGAAAAGTCGAGACCGTGGCTTGGTGACACTGCGCGCTCACTGGCAGGTTTGCCGTTGCTGACATCCGAGATTTGCCAGACTCTGATATAGGTGTCGAGTAATAACATTCGCAAGAAGCAATCACTACATCAATTTCTCAACCCCTAATCAGAGCTCGATACCGACCACACATCCTCGGCCGTCTTCTCGTTGATAATCTCGCAGTATAGTGGAGGTCCTTTTTGTCTTACTTCACTCTCCAACAACCGCATAACCTCGGCTGAAGCTCCGCCCTCGGGTGACATCTTACAGTGTAGCAGAAGTTACTTTTCGGACTACTTCATGCTTCACAGGGTCCTGAGCTCAACGGAATTCCGATCTGACCCACCCGTGATGACGGACGAGGCGGTCCGCCACCGGTACACTTGAAACGGCTATCTACCCGTGGTCAAAGACTATCACGTCCATTCGCTGTCCGAGGGGTATGACCCCTCCGGCGGTCACTATTGCCACTGTTCTTCTGTTGCCCTGTGAGCATCGAGTACGATGCCATTCACCATCCAGCAGCAAGCCTTGCGTTTCAGTGTCAATGATAGACCCCGTGGATTAACGATCGTAGCCGGAAATAAGCTGCACGAATGAGTTAAAGTGTTGGCTGAGCACGCGGATGTTATTTGTACATGGCAAAGCACGCACGCTATTTAAGGACCACATACACCCCGAAAGATGTTTTGCAGCGCGGACGGAGGTTATATAGTGCATGGTGTACTTTCCTCTATAGCCGCATCTCACACGCTCAACCCAACAAACGGATATGCAAGAGCGCCTAGACTCCACGACGAGTCTGCTGCTTTCGTCTTGTACTGATCTAGAGCATCAGACAAATGTCCTCGCCAATCGTTCCCAGCAAAGCTCTGCACCTGCAGCTCATTCATCCAAACCCTGCGCCTAGAATCGGAAATCAAATAGCCCAGATGCAAATGATCCACCCGCGGCAGCACGTCCTCCTCTTTAGCAACGCGGCTCAAAATGTGCCACCACGTGTTGTAGGGATCTGAATTCATGATGTATCTCAGACTCAGCGATCTCAACGTATTCTCTGCCGGCTTCAAGAGCGCGAGCAGATCGTCACCGTTCATGATCCGCATAACGGAAAGTTTACACTCCTCCAACTTTTCAAAGTGGCAATGCCGTGCCATTTCCCCAAACACATCCATTTCCAAGATGCTGTAACAGCTCAGTTCCAAGTTCCTTACATTCCGTGCTTTAGCCAGGAAGCGTACCACGAACGGCGCGCGTGTAGTGTCTATCTCGAAGCCTGAGACTGAAGAGCGTAGATCCCGGAGATGCAGTTGCAGTGTATCCAGCTTCTCGAACGCGTGATCGAAGTAGCGGAGCGAAGGACCCAGCGTTTCCAGCTTGCCGATACTGACTGCGCCGAAGGCTTTGTCGCTGTCTACCTGAATGCGTCGAACCAGCACTTTGGATTCCGCAATCGCAGCCATGGTGGAGACAAATGGCCGCGACATCTCCTGCTGGCTACTCTTGCAATACCGCGTACAGAACTTTGCGTATTTCTCGTGCATGCCTTCGTACGAAAATGTGATGGATTCCAGACGTTCCAGTCGTTCGAAAATAGTCACCAAGCTTTTGCGATCGAATCTCGTTTCGCTGAAGAACTTGGCTACTTCTTCTGATACTGTGTAATCGGCAATATATTGTGCTTCGAGATCGCGGGTAGCTGATGCGGTGCCGTATGGCGTAGCAACGCCCTGTGTTTCTGCGATCCGTATTTGTGCTCGCCAAAGATGGATTGAGTGGCGAGGTGTGGCGTCTACGATGAGGTGCTGGATGGCGTTGCCGAAATGGGGGTGCGATGTTATTTCCAGTAATCTGGAAAAGGCGGTTTGGGTCCATTGGAGGGTGTGTTGACGGAAGAAACGGTCTTTGAACACATGGGAGGTTTGTTTGCTGAGGTATGGGCTGCTGAGGCGGAGTGAACGGCTGTTTGGGAGGTCCAGGTAGGTGGTTATGTGCTCGATCAATTCGGTGGGCAGGTGTGACAATGCCATCGCTCTCAGTGCTATATCCTACGATGATCTATGAGACAGATGTTGATAAGATGGATGAGGCAATCACCGAACGTCTGTGGAGGCAAAGAGGCGGGGAACCTGCTGCATGTTGACGATGCACTAACTGTTTCGGGTATCGTACATGCATTATTCGGGAAGGCACGATGTACTGCGCATGCTTAATCTCATTCGTCTTGTATTTTGTTCTGCCGAGTTCCACTAGTATTGACTCTCCACAAAAAATGTTTCCTTGCGACCGTTTTGATATGTACAGTTGTGGCAGTAAAGTAGCTCTTTCAGGCCTGCAGGTATCCACTGCATAAACGAAAAGAAGAGGACTAGCAATGCCTTGTAAACTCCATCCATTGCTCCTGTTTCCAACTCCTAATCACCATTCTAATCGCTATCACTATCGCTCTCACTATCGCTATCACTGCGGCTGTCACTGTCGCTGCTTCCCGATTCGCTGCTAGAGCTGCTGGCGCTCTTGGCAGAAGTCGCGTTGTCTGATCCAGAATCCGAGTCGCTGCCGTCATCAGAGTCGGAGTCTGAACTGTCCGAGTCGCTACTGTCCGAGCTGCTCTCATCGCTCGACACTTCTGTCCTGCGCTTCCGCTTCCGTGCAACGGGCTTCGCTGGCTCCACATGCTCCATCAAAGGGTTGATGCTAGATCTTGGAGTCACTGCTGGCAGTACGGGCTCAGCGCGACCCAAAGCGTTCAGGAGCGCCTCAGCTCGTCGCCTTTGCAGACGTCGAATGAACCCGGCACTGTACTCGTGTTCTCCAAGGTCTGTGATGTCGCCTTCTGTCTTTCTCCTCTTCCGCTCCTTGAGGATGCGCTCCTGTTCTGCGTCCTCCCGCGCGACCTTCTTGGCTTCCGCGTCATTCATCTGGGCGTCTTGCTCGTCGATGTCTTTTACTGTTGCCCTGCAACGTTCGCGCAGACGTTCAATCACACCAGCTCCTTGAAGACCAGCGATGTATTCAACAAGGGCCTCAGAATGCTCGTTAGGAATGCGAAAGATGTTTAAGGCGTTATCAACAACGTCGTTTTGTTTCGCTTTGTTGAACTTCCAGTTGTCGCGATCGTAGTGGTACTGCCTGAGATAGGCAATGTATACCGAAGGATCCTTCTTCTTTCCCTTTGGCGCAGCTGCAGATGCAGGTGTAGATTTAGCCTCGGCAGGTTTCGACGTAGGCTTCGGTGCTGCTTGTGGTGTCGGCTTCGACTGCGGTTTCGACTTCTCTTCCGGTTCAGCGTCTGGGGTCTTCGAACTGGTGGCTTCTTTGGCTTCTGCTTCTGTCGCTGGTTTCTTGTCTAGCTGTCCGTTCCTTCTCGCCGCCTTCTGCTCCTCAGCAATGATTGAATGGAGTACAAAGTTGGAAACTTCTGGTGGCTGGGAGACGGGTCCAGTTCCCTTTTGTTCGGCAACCCAGGCTTTGAAATAATCCTGGCCTGTATTCCCGTCGGACCGTTTGGTATCGGGGGTGAATGCGACTGATTTTCTCACGTCTGTCAGTGGGGGTGAGTCGGAGGGCTCCTTGCGGCTGGATTTCTTGGGGAGCTTTTGTGGTGTTGTGGCGGCGGCTGGGTTGGCGTGGTCCAACTCAGTGGAGGCAAGTAAAGTTGGACGCGCTGTCGCGTACGCTGGCTCGTGAGGGGGGTGAGTGGAGCTTGGCTTGGGACGCGTCTTGGGCTGAGAATCACCCTCTTTTTCCTCTCTCCGGCGTTTGGCTGGCTTCTCTTTCTTCTTTCGATAATTCGGATCTCCTCCTTTGAAGGGCTTGTTTGTTGCTGGAGTCTGTTCCGCGGGAGCCTCTGGCTCGACATCAAAAGTCACGACTGGAAATTCGTTACTAGTAGCTCCGTTGACGTCGCTTTCCGTGGTCTCAACCCGACTCTTCTTGGCATCCTGTTGATGATCCTCAGCTGCCTCATGTTGGTGTTTCCGTTTGCCAAGCTTTGAGGATTCGCCATTTACGGCACGCTTCTGGGATGGAAAAGCTTGCGCAGGATAGTCTGTAGTTGTTTGGTGGTGGATCGATGGTGTTTTACGTTCAGGTACGGCGTCTCCGGACTCGGCTTCTTCTTCGTGCCTCAGTTTGAGCCCTAGCCGCCTCCAAGCCGGGATGTAGCCCGGTTCAAACACATTAGCCATGATCAGATGCGGAATATGGATATCTGTATCAAAGAGTTAAATCGCATCGCGCATGACCGAATCAGCTGGAGCAGAGCGTCCTGTCAGGAGGGAAAGGTCGAATGAGAGGTCGCAGGCAGAGAATTTCGGGGCTGATCTAGGAAGGCACAGACCAAGTGACGGCGATCCCAGAGCTCCAGGCCACAAGCAACGCGTGTAGTGACAGCCAACGCCGACAACCTCGCCTTCAACCCCCAGACCGCGCCCACCGAGCTTACGCAAATCTCCGGAACCCGTTGCTGCAGCTGAAGCCGCCAATTACAAATACACAGATCCACCACCGCCCATCATGTCTGGTGCGTTGAAGCTATAACCTGGGGTTTGCCGCATACATGCTAACAGGGACCTCGTCATACAGGAAGCGCAGGCTACGACAGACACATTACCATCTTCTCGGACCAAGGTCGTCTATACCAAGTCGGTACGCATCCCGAGCTATTCACGCCGCCCGAGCAGCGATAGACCCCGCGACTTCCTGGAGGAGCCACGACTAACACGACATGCAGAGTATGCATTCAAGGCGATTACGGCAGCAAACATCACATCATTGGGCGTGCGGGGCAAGGACTGCGCAGTAGTCATCTCGCAGAAGAAGGTGCCGGTACGTATGGCAAGCACGACGGGCCGCACGAGGTGCTGACGTATATACACAGGACAAGCTCATCGACCCCTCCTCCGTATCCCACATCTTCCGCCTGTCGCCCTCAGTCGGCTGTGTCATGACCGGATCCATCGCCGATGCGAGAGCCTCCGTGAGCAGAGCGCGGGGTGAGGCTGCCGAGTTCCGCTACAAGTACGGCTACGAAATGCCCTGCGACGTACTGGCAAAGAGGATAGCCAACATCAGCCAGGTCTACACACAGCGCGTAAGTGGCGATGCATGAAGAAGGTGCGACTGGATGCTAAGCAACGTGCAGGCTTATATGCGACCGCTCGGTGTGGCCACGACCCTCGTCTCCCTCGACTCTGAATTCGGCCCCCAACTCTACAAGTGCGATCCAGCTGGCTACTACGTAGGCTACAAGGCAACAGCCTCTGGGCCCAAGACGCAGGAGGCGCTCAACTTCCTCGAGAAGAAGCTGAAGAACAAGGAGCATGCTGAGGGCAACTGGGAGGAGGTTGTCGAGCTGGCCATCACCGCCTTGAGCACCGTCCTGTCGGTCGACTTCAAGAAGAACGAATTGGAGATTGGCATCGTAGGAGGCCCCAAGACCAACGGCCAGGAGGGCACAGACTCCGCCTTCAGGGCGCTCACCGAAGAGGAAATCGATGAACGACTACAGTCAATCGCGGACAAGGACTAAGGAAGGAGCACTGCCCGTGGAGCTGGAACGGCATGTGGGTCGCTGAGGTATGACTGAGACGAACCATGACGATAACAACAGATAGCATGATACGACCTCTCAGACGTCAAAAGTGCTCCAGCAGCACCATGAATGAAGACGTTAGACTGTACTCTCCTGCATAAGCGCAACTGTGACGAAGCGGCCGGTCCTGGGACAAGAAACGTGTGGTGAGTTCAGCCATGACTCCACTTGGTCTCGCCCATGACACCAGATTCCCATACTGCCTCAGCTGCAACGGTCTGCAATAACTCGCGAACTGCTCCATCGACGTCATGCTACTGGCTCCTAGTCGTCGGAGTGCCCAGCACAGCCGTCGCGTGGCTGACCGTGGCTTACCGTGGCTTTCGCGAGCGTTGTTCGACTTTGCGCGCACGTCAACCCTACGCCGGCACGCACTTCCAGGTTCATACTCAGCGGACAACCACGCGAAGACCGCACCACTAATTATAAGCATCGTCCAATCAGAGCGGATGCTGCGGCTGAGATACACAGCTTGGCCTTGATGCCTTACCCGATGCAGCCTACCAGGGCTGGCTCGCTAAACTACTTCGCTCGATGTGGCGCTTTTAGGGCTGCTGAAAAGGTCCAGCACAACGCTGCTCATTCCAGCTGGAGAGCAAACGTAGCGGAGCATCGAAAAATAGGCATGGTTAGATGCAGACGCACGGTTCCTGCATGTTTGGCCATCCCGTTGTAGTGGAGACTGGTACTGACGGTGATGCTACTATGCCGATTCTCACACCTCCTCACAAGCCTCGAGCTGCCGAATGCAAGGTCCTGAGTGGTCCACCAGGCCAGGGCCCTAGTACAGCTGGGAGCTACTCACGTTCCCAAAGTGGGACGTCCTTATGGTAGCGGCGGGAGCAGCCCTGCAGGCATGGCTATTCCTACCTTACGCTATCGAGAGCCTTGCTCATGAACACTACCACCACCATCATCATCATCGTGAATACATGTCTCCTACATGCTATTTAATACTCGCCACGCCGCCTCAATTCACCCATCCACGCCAGCAAGCCTAGTTCTCTTCTACTATCTACGACTTACTTCTTATTAGTCACTTCATCAATCTGTCGCCAGTCGATCTTCATTTCAAAAAAACCGAAGCTACCATGTCTGACGGTCGTAAGGCTCTCCCTACTCTAGGAAAATAATTTCATCCTCCCAGCACCCCCAATTCATACGACTGATCAAGACACAAAGACTGACTTACATATAGTCAACGATGCCCGTGCCATGCGCATTGCAGAGATCATGACCGACTTCCGCAACCTCCAACACTACCTCGTCCAGTTACGCGCCACTCCCACAGCAGAAGAGTATTATCTTGAGGGTTACTCTCTGCTACGACAATGCACCAGCGAGGCACAGGCTATCCTACAGACACCCTTTTCTGGCAGTGCCAGCACGGGCTCAGGGGATCCGGAGGCAGAGAAGCAGCAACTGAGAAAGTAGGTCACTTTCTCCTGCCTATTTCTCTAATGAGGGACTGCAGCAGTTAGCACGAAAGAGGTGTTTGACGAGTTCTAGCATTATCACAGACGCCGCTGTGCGACGCTTCCAATGCCAACGCGCTTACCTACGAGCCCACGCTGGCCTGCGGTGGATGAACACCCGCAACAGCGTCTTGCGTGGCCAGAGGCCCAACGCGAGCCATCTGGGTGCACTCCAGCAGGCTGATGCTACGATGAGAAATGTACGTTGAATGTGCCATTCCCCTATTCCACTTCGAGATTGGAGGAGAGGGATTCAGAAGCGATGAGAAGCACCAGGCTGGGAAGATTGCATGCTAGTTTACTAAGTTCTAAACTGACTACTGGGCCGCAGGAACTCCTCGCAATCAGCGATGCCTATGTCGAAAACACGCTGCGCGCCGCAGACGCCTCGCAGGGCAAGTGGCTCAATGAAGATCCTTCGCTGGCACAGATCCAACAGATACTTATGACTCGACGTTGAGCATTTACGATCCAACAACACTGCCCGGAGCTCTCCATCAGATTGAGAATATTACCGCCATCCTACGAATACGCCCACTCCCACATCATACTGCAGCGGATTCGGTCCTCCGCTCTTCATCGTTTCCCCGCACACGTCTCCTCCGGCGAGTCTCTATTGGCAAGACATGCCTACACATCGCGACTCATTGTTCAGGCTTTTCGAATACTACTCTTCTAGTGCTGGTCACACGGTTTGGGAAGCACATACACTTTGTTTCTTTGGGGTAGCCCTGGATGACAGCCTACTTTAGCGTTGGCGTTGGCGTCTTGAATCATTTTGGTGCATGGGACATGTTACGCTCTTTTGGAAGGCACAAGCGACCGGTCGGCAGATATGCATGCGAAGTGATGGCAAAGCATGGCAAAAGCACAGGAAAGTTCGGGTAAAGTTGACCAAGGAACAGTTGTTCGGGCGTTTCCTCTATTCTTCTTCTCGCTCTTTTGTCAATTGCGGCTTTTAGGCTGTATCCCCATGTCCTAGTTCCTTCTTGAGTTGTTTCCTTTCTTTCTCTTACTTTCTTCTTTTCATGTCAATAATTCTAGTTACTATTGGTATTTTAAGCACGTCAACACCATCTCATGAACACGAAAACGCACACAAGCCTGTTACTAACCAACCCCTCATCAAGAAACGATTGTGGAACCTGGAGCGATATGGGTACTTCGAACTAACCGCCTTTAGCGTTGTGCACTAGCTTTCAGCTTGACAGGCACATGGCCAGATCGAACCCGCACCGTCGAATCCCACACTGCGGAGCCGACCGATTATGCACGTGGATGCAATGCAGCAGGGCTTTTACCAAACGGTTGTTCGTAAGGCAGATACCTTAGCGTGGCATCAATGCTATGGACGTCATACACTAGGCAGGGCTGAGTGAGGAGTAATGGAGGCTCTAGCAGTAGCATGGACATGTGCTAATGTGCTTCCTCACGAATCACAACGCAGCGCAGCCTCTCCACGACACAACCCCATGGCGCAGAATTAGCAACTGGAAACTTTCCATTGATCGCACAACGCGGCCATCATCACACATTATCACGCGCAATCATGCATCGCCCAGCATCAAATCCCACATTCCCCGTTCCATGCATTCGGCATCGCCTTAACAGACCAGGATTATATCCCAGGGCAGCTCGCTTACGCCATCTTCCCGCGCACTTGGCCTGATTGCGGCCTAGGGGATCGTCGGAGTTCCCGAAGTTGGCGGGCTTAGCGTGCGAAGCCACGCTTCGGTACCAGTACCGGACGAATATCATGTGCGATGAGTGTCGTGGGATCGATGCACGATGGCTAGTTACAGATGGCTACAGGGCGGGGTGCAGTGCAGAAGGTGTTGACGGGAGGTAGGACGAGGTTCTGGCGCGGTCGCAGAAGGTGGCGTGGAATGCTGAGTGCGATGGGTCGCGATTGGGTGGGCTTGGGGGTTTGCATTTGATGATGACGCGT
The DNA here is from genome assembly GCF_023758085.1 of Alternaria hordeiaustralica. Taxonomy (NCBI): domain Eukaryota; kingdom Fungi; phylum Ascomycota; class Dothideomycetes; order Pleosporales; family Pleosporaceae; genus Alternaria; species Alternaria hordeiaustralica. Next base: position 1,106,114 of record NW_026056774.1, on the reverse strand, counting down.
CATTTTTATCTTACTGCTTCGTCGTATGAGATGCTATCAGCAGTCAGAGCAATCATTGTGGGCTTCTACCTGAACTTTCATGAGTTGCGTAAGCGAAATGCTGGATGTCTCCGCAAAAGCACTCGATCGGCTCCTGGAGATGGCCGGGTCCAACTCGACACTTAAGGAAATATCAAGGCATCCTACGAACGCGACACCATCGGTACTGAACAAGATCCGGTGGTGAGAGCTTGGAAAGAGGCCGACTTTGATGTAAAGCAGTACGAAATGAGCCGCAAAGACTACGGCTGGGGCAACAGAGCTGTATAATGGGTTCTAGCGGTGCGTGGTATCGACATTAGGGCCAAGAAGACTCCGTGACAGCTTGAGAGAGGGTGCGTGAGGAAGGCAAGTCTTCCTTCACTAACTGAAAACGACGAATGGGCCGCCTGAGAGGGCTACATATTTTTTAAACAAAGCTATGCGGCTTCAGACGCGCTATACGTATCCTTCTCACCCCTCTGACTCCCCCAGAATACTTTATGAATTACGGCATGTACACTCCGGGAGCCTCTATCGAGGTCACGCCAAAACCTCTTCTGTGTCCTGGCCTCATCATGGCTCCCAAACCCCCTACTAAAGGCTAGACCCCGTAGAGTCGCGCGAGATAACTTACCCTGAGGTGCCAATCTCAATGAGACAGATCCTGGGTAAGATGACTTTAGGGCCGCTGGTCAATCCTTCCAAGTTTGGCTGTGACGGCAAAGCCATCAACACCATTCACTGCTTCACGGCCATTCTCAATCAGACTCAATACTCCACCAACTCGAACTGTGTGGGGTCACATGTACCTCCCATCAGGGAAGTGTTCGACTTCATCCTCAGCCTCGAAGCAGAGGACCACTACGCGAATGGCAACTTCGGTGAATTGAACCGTACCTTTCCTTTCAAAGTCCTAAAGGCCTATTTCAAGAAGCATTTTCGCCACAACACGTTGCCGGTCATCACTCGACCTCGGCGCGGCAAGCAGCTCAACACTTACCTACGAGACCTACAGTACCGCTTCCGTGTGAAGTCTACCGCCCCGAGCAACATGTATCAAGGAACCATTATTAAGGATATTTTGGCGGGAACCGAGTGGCTGAAGCAGATTGAGAATAAGCTGCCACCGCAACCCGGCCTTGCCTCCATGCGTCGCTGGCGGTCAACCTACCGACTACTTCGACAACTGCCCCGACCTTTGGCGCATCAAGCGCATGCGTATCGACTACAGGGAAGCATGGGCATCATGTATACAACACCCTTACTAATGCTGGGAGTATTCGTGTAGCTGTTACCCCCTTCAGGTTACCCAGCTTGATCGCCGGAAGCAGTCATTCCAAGCTTCCACAACCGCCCTCGACATCATAAACAACTCTGAAGGACACATAGGGCCCGGTCAAGGTTACAAGCAGTCATCACTAAAGACTGGAGAAGATACAGGCTGGAATCGCATGCGGGTGTCGCCACATAACCTACCCGGAGAGTATTCAGTGTTGGTCAACCCATCACCATGCTTCCGCCAGACTTCAAGCGGAGGAACCCGCTCAGGGTGCGACCTTTCCAAGACTTCGATGACGCCGCCCCACCGCCATCCAATGCTCGAAACAGGCTCTTGAACATGGTTCATGAGACTGGAGGGTTTAACCCAACTTGGAGGAGAAAGAAGGTTGAGGAATGCATCGCCCCTAAAGAAGATGACGAACAGAAGCCTTCGAAGAGGAAGCGCAAGAACGGAAGACGAAGGAGGCAAAGGACGTAAGTCCCGCACTTCTGAAAAGTCAGTATGATTCGCTGTGGAGCCTAATACAGGAAGGGCTTCGGGTTGGATCAGATGATCACACAACGGAGTCGGGGATGGATTTTGCAACACCATCGGAGCTTGCCAATGCGAAAGAGCCCATCGTTCTCGACCCACATCAACGCCATGCTATCCATAGGGCCCTCGAGAGATTGCAGGCAGGCCTTCATGGAACCATTGTGGCATACGGCATGGGTATTGGCAAGACGCTGGTAGCCGTAGGATTGTACGCCGTCTTGAAGCAAGACTTCGCCATGCATGGGCGTGATTGGTCCTTGATTGACAAGACAACTTTGGACGAAGGGCATGATTTGCATGAGTTTGACCGCAAGGTGAGCATACAAATAGGGTTTCTGATCGTTGTCCAAGTCGATCTCATTCCCTTATGGGAGAAGGAGCTCCAGGTGCACTTGGAAAACCCTCCAAGTGTTATTATATACTATGGACACTAGTTGTGGTACCACTCCACTGCGCATACTGCAGACGAGCTTGCTGTAGTTGATGTGGTAGTAACATCCTATGAGACGTTACGGTCAGACTACGAAGATGCTATGGCCGCTGCAGCGTCGCACGAAGACTTCTTCAAGACACCGGTTCTCGCACGTTGCCCCACTATGGTTATATACTGGAGGGGCCAAATCTTGGACGAGGCACATAAGATCGCAAACGACAAGACTGGTGTCAACAAGGCTGTAAATCGCGTTTGAGCGTTGATGCGTCTGCTACTTACGGGTACGCCATTCCTTAACGATTACACAGATATCTAGTTCTAGCTGTCGCTGATCAAACTTGAGCCCTGCGACGATCCAAACTTTTTCGCTTCTTATTTCCTGTTACATTCTGCGGCCAACCTATTTGTATACCGCACGTTGTTGGGCGAGTTCAACGGCGTGCTTTCCCTGATATTCAAGTTATGTTCTCTCTAGCTAGATTACGGAGAGGATTTTGAGGGCGGGACGGTTGATTCCGAGATTGATGTGGAATACATTTGACATGATCACGAATTGGAAAGCTGGGAGCGAGACGCGCAAGAAAACGTTCAACAACCGTGGTTTGGGACCAACGAGCTGGGCCAGGGTGAAGCGGCAACAGGTGCGAAGATATCCTTAAGCTTATTATAGGTGAGATCGGACCCTGAAGGCGGATCAGTACGGCAATGACGTCATAGCGAGCGGACCTTGCGACACGTTCGTTTTGATCATGTATTCCCTCCGACTCTACCTATCTTACAATTCAGGTTTTGTTCAAAACAGCCGTTTTTCAACATCCTCAATCGTACCCCCATGCTCTATTAACATATGTAGTCGATCGCTGTGCGCTCAGCCTGACTTGCCAACAGCTCTTATCCTACCGCCCCAAAACCACAGCACTGCACTTGCTGGTAATCCCAAACCAATCGAGGCGAAACCCAATGCGCTGTTACCCCAACCATATCCCAGACTTTTGTACATGTCAGGCGCAAAAATCGGAAAGACAAATGCGAGGCCATACGAAACAGAACGAATTGCTGCACCAGAGGAAGCTGCGAACTGGCCAAACTCCTCAATCTGGTATGCAATGCTTGCTTGGTTCACGATGAAGCTACCCAGCGTGAAGATAACAACACCGAAATCGACCATCACCCAGTGGAGTGTGCGCTCGGCCGACCACCCATACCAGAAGAGACCGGCTGGCATGATCATCATTCCTGGAACCATGTAGGGGATGCGAAACTCAGGGACGCCTTTTCCATCAGTTCGTTTAGCCTGTTTTCGATACGACCAGTCCATGATGCGGCCACCCAGTTGACCACATAGGGTCGAGCCTATTGCAACCGAGAGATAATGCAAGCTGCCGACAAGCTCAGAGTCACCGTATTTGTCGATCCACAGCGAGGCGTAAGTAGCGAGCATGAGTGTATAGACGGCAAAAGACAACGTCGCCGTCAGTGAGATGAGCCAGGTGATAGGCCTTGTCATAAAGATGCGAATTGGACGTAGAAGGTTCTGCGCAATGCGAGCACGCTCAGCTTTGGTGGTTAGAACATTACCACCCTCGGCTAAGGCTTTGCGGCGTAGCAAGACTGGTGTGTATGATTCGCGAATCAAGAAGAACCCAACGATCAGGACGACGGCATTGAAAGCACTCATGATCCAAAAGACCCACGACCAATGGAGGGAATGGGTAACAAGACCACCGATGATTGGTCCGAGAGCAGGACCAAGAAAGGGAAGTAGGGTCACCATGGCCAGCGATTTGCCGCGTTCGTTCTCGCCATACATATCTGCCATGACTGGCCCATTCAGCTGCGAAAGATCAGCCACTGTCATATCGGCATTGCTCGGGCTCATCACTTACCGTTACGCCTACACTCGCACCAGCACCTGTCATAAACCTCCCAACGATCATCAAGCCAGTGTTCCTTCCCACAGGACAAAGTGTGTTCCAGGCCACGTACCAAGCGTTACATATCAGCCAGATTGGCTTCCTTCCCCATATCTCACTGGCGCTTGCGATTAAGAACGGCGCGATGCCCATGCCAAGGAAGTATACCGACATGGTTATCTGTGCAGTAGAAGCGCTGATGGTGAGATCGGAAGCGATGGCAGGAAGCGACGGTGCAATCATGCTTGCAGACATTATGGGTATCAGCTGGCCGAAAGAGAATATAATTCCCATGGTGATCTTGCGTGAAGCTTGCCAGTTGTAAGGATCGGAGGTGTCCGTGGGTGACGCCCATGTTGACTAATTTGTTAGCAAGAATTGATCAAAGTAAGACATTAACATACTCCGTATTCATTCTTCAACCGCACCAGGCGGTCGTTAATATCGTCAGTGGTCCAAGACGTTATCTCCGGGTCTTCCCCGTCACGGGCTCGATGCTCAGTTTTGAGTATGCCCGGTGCCGGACCACCAACAATCCCATCGACAGCTTTCTCAGGGTCTTTGGAATGACACATATGTATGAATATCGTCAGCGAGAATTGCATATATCCAATAAACCGTGACGCGCTTTGCGTACAGTATATACGATGTTCGCTCGGAGTTCGGATCTTGGCTCTTATCAGATCGGAATGAGCCCAGGCCCCCCATCCCGATTGTTGCCTAGCAGGATCTGATAAAGTGTCAGTCCTCCATGCCGCCGCTGATGCTCTGACCTTCCTATTCCAGTTAGAACGAGGCTGGCAGTGATATGTGTTTACTCGTGGCCCTTGTATTAGCCACTTAGGTGGTTGATAGACTCAGATTCGGATACATCTATGGACGATGTCTCCGGCCTCTACCTTGTCCATCCCTCAAGAACGAATCATCCCTCAAGAAATTGGCCGCGTTCTACATATCCTTCAGAGTCGATTATGATGCCGAATGTGGACATGGGAGGCTTTAATTGTCTGCTTTCGGCTTACTAGGTTGTGATACGGTGGTCTGCTGGGCAGTATTCTATACAAAAGAGAAAGAAATAGTTGGGAGCGTCTGAACGACTTCGTTCACTCTGGAGCCTACATTGTTGTTAAAAGAGACAAATGGAAAGTTTAGTAGCAATGTAGACTCCTAGGTCAATTCGAGGCCTGCTTACAGCCGAATGTGCTTTCTACATCCTCACAAAGCAGATGTGTGTTGAAAACTCCCACGAGATGAAGTGACGGCAGCTTTACAGGGCAATCGCGGCGAGCAGCCAAACTCTGAGCTACGGCATGAGGCTACGAGATCATTTGGGATACGAGAATCTCCAAAGTTCAGTTACAGAAGGCGCAGTACAGTTGCTAGTGTTGTGACAACGGTAAGAGTTCTATCGCAGTCGCCTGTACAACAGACATTTGATCAAAGACTCATAACACCAGGACTCATCGACTCGTCGAAGGTATCCTTTCCGTAAAGCAAGAACTCCATGTCGGTGACATTATGTATGTCGCTCTGATTCCTCCTCCAGCATCTTTAACAAACATCATATCCTCTGTATCTCCTGTTGCCAGCTGTGATGAGTCTGACCCTCCGGGAACATACTACTGACCACCTTCCCCGTCTTCATATCGTAATGTGATCCTGGTGGCAACTGGTTATGCATGCCACCTGGGCTTGTACTGCCGCCTCCACTTCCTTCGTTCTCTCTCGGATCGAGGAACTGTCCATGTCCACTTACACCAGACCCTGGCCGTTGTGGCTGGGAAATGGATCGCTCGCGCCATCGCTGACTTTGCTCGTCTTCCCGGGTGAAACGCTCGTATGGACTGGGCATGCGAACGTCAGGCTGGAACGTAGCGGCGCGCGGCGGGGCGAAAGACGGTGGTTCCCATTGACTTCTTCCCGTAGCTTTCTCTATGTAGTACCATCGTTGGCTCCTTGTGTCGTACTCCTGTATCCAACCCTGTGGCACTGATGGTGCACCGCCTTGCGGAGCAGGGCTGCCGGGGTAGCCACCTTGAGACTGCGGCCGGCCTTGCTGTTGCCCGTGGAGGACCGGCATTGGGTGATATCCATTTGCACGCGGCGGCGATCTGGTTCCGCGTCTCTGTTGCTCGAACTTGTGGATCTGTTTGGTGATGTAGTTGTCTGCGCGCTGTATGTAGGTTTCGAATGACATGGTGGCGTTCGTCTCGTAGATCAGGATAGCGCTAGGCCCGTACCGCGACAACGTTAGACTAAACGAGTAGTAGACGATGGTAATTGTGGTGCGTTTCACACAGCCACAACGGGGGCTTCACGCTATATATGCTCTGCCCAATCCCTTCCCCACGGCGTGCGTAAGCCACTCCTAGCCACATGTCATCAGCAGCTCTCCATCACAATGCAGGACTAGCCGCACCAGCACGCTGCAGAAGTCTCATCAAAATGGCGCCGCAATTTTGAAGCTTAGCATGGCTTCTATGGCGCAGGCCGCCGTGTGATTGGCCAAAGCAGGGGCGGTGCGGAAAGCGCGGAAGTGTGGCTCGCGTGAGGTGGCTTTCGCGCGTCGCTAATTTGCCGATTTCCGTGGCGCATGCGACAGCGAGGGATGTGACACCGAGTTTGCGTAGCACCGAAAGCTATCCGAACCCACAATTTGGCGCATACGAGATCGTGCGCGCAGTCCCTCCGAACCATGAAGAAGAAGCGATGAGTGTTGGTGTCTCGTCGCAGAAATCGTGCTTAAAGTCCATGTCACCATCCTCCCCGTGTCCCTAGATCACTCACCAAAAGGAATGGAAAAAGAAGCCTACCATTTGATGATAGTGCTCAATCATCCCTGGTACCAGTGCTGTAGGGTGAGCCTTTCGTTCAGAACCATATCCACGATCTGGTATCCGGACACAAGCTTCAGGTGAAGGCCAAACTCTCAGATGATGCGAGAAAGCCCCTGTTGACAGCCAATTCCCAGACCGGTTGGTCGTCCCAAATCCAGTAGTGCAGTTCGGCGGCACTGCGAATCGTGCGCACCTTCGTGGGGGCGACGATCACCTGCAAGGTGGAGCGTTATGTCTCGTGCGAATATGAGTCTGATAAAGGCAGAAGGATCGATAGAACGCCAGTGTGATCACTGCAGTACAAGAATCTGGTTATTCTCGTTGGAAAAGATGAGATATTCGAACGGTGTGCTCAGGTAATGTCTCGAAATAGTCAAGCTTGTCATCGTGCTCCTCGAAGATGATCTCTGGTCAATTCGCACAACAGACGACACTCCTGACGTAGCCGAGTATGGATCTGGGCCAGACTGCAGTAGTCCTAGGCAAAATGCATCCCCTCTTCGTATCGACAGAGTCAGAGCAACATTCTCGAACATTGTACGCGCGTCCGGCGTCAGCGTCCGCAATGACGCACCCATCTTCATGGCTGCATAGCTCTGATGAAAGACTTATTGGGTCTGTCAAGAGTACAAACACTGGAGTAATGATCAACTCCACGAAAGGAGAGGCTGCCAACTGGTGACGGCTCGGTGGAACCTGCGGAGAGTAGCCCGCTCGCGCGCTCGGATCGACGGCTGATATCTGCGGTATGCTTGCGCTAGGCTCGTAGCGACCAGAGGACGTCAGTATCACGTTTTCACCTTGTTCTGTAGCTTTCAGTACATACCTTATTGTGTCCATGTGGAATGATTGCTTTTGTAAGGTCTTTCGGGGGTTGCGTTTCGAGCTGCCCCTTGTTGCTTTGCTGGAAGCCGCCAGCATGCTTGCCGCGTGGGAATCACCTGTTCTAAATCTGGAGACATCTGCATGGTGTTGCTGTTAAATAGGATAAGTATTATATTGACTCCCAGCTTTCTTTTGTGGAAAGCATGGTATTGTGCCTGGATATGGATAAGAGGGAACACTCCTAGAGAAGTCAGTCGCCGTCGGAGCCCACCAGGCTCTCAGTTAAGTGCAGCATACAGAAGCAGACCCGGAAAGTAAAGGTGAGCGCTGGTCTGTATCGACGCGTCTGCTTGTTGTTTGGGTTCATGGCAGCTCATCGCGCATCGTGAGCGGCACCTGGATTACGTCACGGTCACGTGCTTCTGTCACCCGATCTCGGAACGCTGCACGTCCACGGGTACCTGCAGTCAACTCAAAAATCAGTATTCAACTCCATATTAACACAACCATAACTTCTGACACGGAGACGAGTCTCTGTCACAAACCCATATCGCCAAATTTACTTCGAACCCTTGATGAAGTCGCCGCGCAGCCACTTCGGCGCACCTTTCCTCACGAAGATCATGTCGTTCTCCGTGTCCAGTCCGAGTGCACTGAACCACTCCAATGCATCCTCTGGTACGTGCGGTAGCCTTGTCACTGATATTTTACACTGCTTGACCCAAGGCACTGTGCTTTTGGGATTCAGTACTAGCCTCAGACCGAATACGCTCGGTTCCTTCAGCTCCACGCTCTTGAAGACGCCCTCCACTGCGGCTTTCCACTCCGCTTCATAACCAACAAATAGTTCGTTGAAGATCGCGCCTCCCTTGCCCACAAACTCGTACTCGAGACCAGGCGTTTGGAAAAGGCTTAAAAGCAGGGGACGGATTTCGATGGGTGTATCGTATTTGCCACGGCGTTCGACATCAGTACGTATGGTGAGCCAGGCGCTGATGGTGTTGCGATCGACGGCAAAATCGCCAGATGACGGGTAAATGGTATCCAGGTAGTCTTGCGCATCGCGAATGTGCACCGATACAGCACGGTCCCTGAAGTACAGTTCGCGGAACTCGCGACGCGTTTGTCGTGACGCCTGAGTCAAGCTGTAGTAACCGCGCGCAGCCCAGAACGCTTCACTTGTTGTTGTGACACTGCGCCGGCTGACGTGCTGCTCAATAAGGCGCTGCTTGTCATTCGCGGCAAGCGCGTATATCCTGTTGCGCACCTCTACGCGTCTGTGAGCTGAGAACAAGTTGTGCCGAGGTTGGTATGGTACCTTGCGGAAGGTCGCTAAAGCCCCGGCCCGCAGACCTGCCAGCATTCACAGTGGATGGGTTCGAAGACATTGTGACGCTCATCGCAATGTTGCTACAAGCTTTTGCGCAAAACAAAAGCTTTCTTGGGAGTTCTAGGGGGTTAGAAGAGGTTGTGGAGAGATGCACATTAAGGAAGGTGAAGGGCTGAGTGTCAGCGTGCTAGCCGCATTAGGCAGGACGTAATCGTCGGCCGCTAAAGGATACGTAATTTGATTGTCGACCGAGCGACAAACGACGCATTCTCTCACACGTCGCCTTTATTCACTTCTTATTGACTAGCAGAGCATCCTCATAACGTAAACCTTGGGTCGGAACAGTTTGCCTTGACCCAACGGTCTACGCACCCGGGGTGCCTTACCATATTCGCCTCCTCATCGTATTCGACTAGCTATTAACACCAACGACTGACCTGATGCCGACACACACTACAGAGAGGATGCAACAGTTTTTGTGAAGAAAGCATTGTCCACAGTATCGCTGGACTGCGAGATCTTGCGCGACCAATCTGATGATGCATCCCACCGTGACCGTTCACACCAGGTCGCGGACTGTGGGAAACCATGAAGTCAAAGTGCCAACATCAGAAATCCATCTTGGTACGCACTCTCAATTAAACCAGCTGGTTCTCTGGGTCTTTACAGGATTTCGACACCATGCTAGATCCTAGCTTCGAAATGATACATGTCTATCGGGGAAGCAAGGGTCGCTGTCGAAAGCGGAGCGCACAAGCCGATATCATTGACGAGGCCTCTAATTGTACTCAAGGTTAGGCCAGGAAGACATCAAAAGTCTGGGATACGTAGCGATACAACTGTAGCGCTCGTGGGGCTACTGGAAGCTGCATCTCTGGTCGTCTCACTACTCTGTATAGGACACTGCATAACCACAAGCCATATATAGGATGCAGCATGAAGTAAAGCAGTGACTTCAGCTGTCACAGCTAGTGAAGCTGCCTATTAAGAGGGCTTGTCTTGTCTGAGGAATCGTGGCTCCGCATAGGCAACTTTCGCCCTTACCACCAGGAAGCTCTGATTTTTTCACTACGATCCTAAACCGTTGACCAGGCTCCGATTGGCTTATAGTCACCTTCACCTGTACATATCACTCAACAAAATTGCTCCTTCCACTCTCTTTACTCCATTCCCGAGACCTAACTCAACCAATCCCAATTTCAGATCGAGTTTATACCAACAGCAAATCCCTCCGCCCAACATGAGACTATTCAGTACATTGGCCCTATACGTGGTCGCTGGTCTCGCACTTCTCACTGCCGCTGTTCCCACTGTCTTCGACAGCATGACCGACGTCTCGCCAGTTGAATACACGGGTATGGCGCGGCTCTCCATGGTCTCCTGGCATCTACTTACTGACATCGATAGATGTGACTACCGCCACATGTTGCGATTGGAGCCCACTCAAAGTCCACCACGGCTTTGCCACTGTGGAAGTCTGGGTTGGCCGTCCAGCCATCAACTCAGGTTTTTTCATAGGCGAACAATGGAAAGATGGAATTGACCATGTAACGAAAGCTCTTTGTGCAGAGCGCGATGGAGAGTGCGTCGAGGGCGGCGCCTTCAACACACCCCGCTATTGCATAAATGTCGAAGAAGTCACTAAGTTGAAACCATTTCCTGTTGAATGGAAGTGGAGTAAGTAATGTCATCCGCATTGGGTACGCATGCACTCATCTCAGTTCTAGCCAAGTTGTGCTTTACAGCGAGAGGGAAGTGGGAAAACCCACATATCCATCAGCTTCTCGTCGATTCAGTTGCTATGGTCATGGGTAAGTGCTTGTTTATCGAGCATTATGCAAAATCACTAACTTTCTCTTTTTTGCAGTGGGGTTCACAGATGACGCTTACAGCAATCCCAACTGCTACGAATTTCCCGGCAGGATGATGTGCAATATCCCAAATGCAGTCCATGTCCGCCTCCCCCCTATTGGCGGCCAGAAGAACTCAAGGGTCAACTGGATGGACATCGAGATGACAGACGGTGGTGCTGTTCAGCATGAATTCCATTGTTGCGATACGCGCAATAAGGTCGATGCGCGGCTCGACACGCTACAAGACCGGATGAAAGAAGTCTTTCCTGTGGAATATGAGAAATTCAGGTTGGTAAATTGCATGGTTAACAGCTGGATGACCTGCGAACAATGTTACGAGAAGTTCAACGTCGAGAACTGCAAGAAGTGTGGCAAAAAGTGCATAAAGCTATAAGCGCTTTGGGTACACGTCGAGATTTCGCACGCGACCTTCAGGAATGAGACACACCAAGGGAATATCTCAGTGGCTAAGCTTCTGATTTGGGAAGCTTCATGGGTGGATAGCAGAGAGCGTTCGGCTCTTTTGTATCTTGTCATTACCGTAGAATCTCAACACTAAACTCATCCACTAGCAGCGGTTACGCGTTCTTGACGCCATGCTGTAGAGGGCTCAGTTGTCGCAACTGGTGTTTTTGAAAGTCTGGCTTTTGGGTGCTATCTTGTATGTACTGTCGTGCATTCCTCTTTGCAAGCCATTTTGTATAGCAGAAGCATGTAATCTCTTGTGACCTCCGCAGCGCGCCCTTATCCACCGCCACTAGGCTGGTCGGGAAGGAACCCCCAACAACGCCATTACATTTCCCCCTGCGTTATGCTCCTTGATCATCCTTGACATGACTTGCATCAGGTACGGGCGTCCTTCACCTGGCAAGCTAGCCTTGAACTGTTCAATCCACCGACCTGAGCGCTCCTTGTTCTGTGCAGCTTCTTCTGACGGGTTATCCGGGGTACATAACACGACCCGCAGACACTGCCAGACCTGTAGCAGGTGGCGATTGATGTTCGCACGGAGCTGGACGGACAGTTGCGGCGGTGTAGGGTTCGGAGTGGAATCCTGAGGATACGACGTCGGATAGCCTTGAGGTGCGGGTGGCTGAGGTGGCGACATCTGCTGTTGAGGAGTGTGAGGAATAGTGTAGTATGGGTCCGGGGACGACGGGGAGGATTGCACGGGTGTGATGCCCGGCTGAAGCGGGGGTTGAGCATATACCTGGTGAGCTTGAGGCTGGAACTGAGGCTGTTGAGTCTGATGTACTTGTCCCATCCGCGCTTGGGAGCCCTCCTGATTTTGAGTCTGCCGCGCCCTCTGCTGCTGCAACTCCATCGCAGCCTGCATGCTGGCCATTGACTGGTTGACAATCATGGTGGCATTTTGGATGTTCGCGAAAGCTCTCGCTCGTAGATCATTATCTCGAGAGTCGCGCACAACAGCCCCATTTTCGTGGAGGAGTTTGGCGATCTCCAAACGCTTGTCGGGGTGGAGGATGTTGTATCGCGGATCGTGCAGTATATCGACTGGTCGGAGAAGAGGAATCTGCTTACTCGGGTTTGTGAAGTTGTTCAAAGCTGGGCTGGGAGTAGAGCTCTCAGGCAGACCGGTGGCACTGTATGACTGTTGTTGGGGCAGCATAACTGGCGGGGGTAGCATCGGCGCTGGTGAGGTGAAAGGCGAGAGCATGGCTGGCTGATGACGTGAGTTCACCTGCGCCAGGTTCTCATCGATATCAGTAGTAGATGATGAGCGCAAGAAGGACGGCTTTTGTTGCTGAACAGCAGGCTGTTGATAGACCGGAGCATTCCTCATCTGCGTCTGTTGCCTAGTCATTCGCACTGGCTGCTGCTGCTGCTGCTGTGATGGGCTAAAGCGAACTGCTGATCCAGGCTGGGGTCGACGCTGCGACGCGTTCGACATGCTACGTTGCGCAATTGCCTTCTCGTGAACAGTGCGGACGCCCTGCGGTGGTAACAACGGATAGAGGGGACTGCCCGTCTGCGGGCGTACATCCAATCCGGGAGTAGTACTGCCGCTGCGTGTGCCACTCATATCGGTGTTAACGAAGCCATAGTTCGCATTTTGCACCTCTCTCATAGCTGCAGGCTCAAGCCCCTCGAATCGTTCGGCGGTCCTGTAAGACCAAGATCGTGAAGGCATGCTGTTAGTGTACCGGACTGGCGGAGGTGGACTCATGTAGTATATCGCAGGGTGTAAACCAGGTTCCTGGGTCACGACCAGACGCTCGTCGGGTCCGTAGATGAAGTCGGTGTAGGCAGGGAAGATGTCGCAGTCGCGCTGCAGGTCTTCCCAGTCCTGGTCGTGGAAAGGCATTTCTGTGATAGTCGGGTACCAATCGATACCAATGGCAGAGTGAGATGATGACGCGTCCCAGTGGTATTTCAGCGGTGGTGTTGATAAGTCCTGTGCGCTCGGTAGCGCCTAATGGAAGGCGCGCGGCCGCCAAGGAAGGTGCGGTGGAGGAGCGGGATGGTGAAGCTGACTTCTGGACCGGGTTCGTTTGCAATACTATCTTCAGAGTAGTGTAAGAGCCGGCTATGTTCACAGGATATTGCTGTAGCTGAGCGGTCCTCTTTGTACGACGTTGGGCTTCACGGCTCGGATAATCTCGCTTCGTCCGCAATTGTCTCTGAATGAGCTGGTTGTTAATGGTCTCCATCTAGACATGCAGAACTGCAAACATGAGGCGAGCGTAGAGAGCGAATGCGAGAGTGCACTGTACGCTCATATGGAGGATTCGAGCATTTTGGCTGACCGAAAGACGGAATCTTAAGTGAGAGTTATTTCGAATGTCTCCAGCCTACCAGGCCTTATCGTAGTACGCTTGAAACTCTGTTGCCATTCTAGAGTTGGGTGGTCAAACGACTTCAATTCGATATCGCCCACAAGCGTTCTGACGATTTCGAAAATGTTCGGCGCGTGGGATCATGGTAGGCAACCTACTACCTTGACACTGCGGGTGCCTACAATTCCAGTCGAGCACATGAGGGGAAAACGGAAAGCAAGAAAGAAACATGTCATATCTCGGTGCCAGCGATATAAGAAATGTATCCCTGCTTAAACCCATCTCTTGAAGTGTGAAGTGACGACATAAAGGAGACCGGGAATAAGTCGGCGAGATACGTGGGTTTCCGCGAGATCTCTTATTTTTGAATAAGCGCAGACGAGATCTGGTATCAAGCCTTGAGCATCCGAATGATGGCATCTTTGGAAAAAGGCGACGTATGTGGATGAAGACAGATGATGAAGCATGCCAGACGAGGTAGGTGCCGGCGAAACCATTCACCGAGACGCCAAAGAATGTCGCGCTCCCCACCACCCCACCATCGTTTGGTCGATCTCACAGCAAAGTTCCCACGGTCTCTACCTTGCCTCGTTTCCTCTCCTCCCCTCCCCTCCCTACCTACCTTGTTCTGCGACACCCTACACCGTCACAATGAGCGACGTGACGCCTACACCCGAACCAGAAACTCTCGACGCGCTACAATCTCGGCATCGCAAAGAGCAACGCGACCTCGTATCCCGTATAACACAAAAGAAGAAACAAGCGAGCAAAAAGACACGGAAGGGTGTCAACGATGAGTGCGAACGACTTGAACGCGAATTGAAAGAGCGGCAGGCGCACGAACTCGCTGTGCAGAATGGAGTGGCTGTGGATGCGGAGGAGCAAGCAGAGGATACACAGAGCTCTGGGGATGAAGCGCAGGATATTCAAGAAGACATGTCCAATCTCAGGGTTGATGGTGCTGGTTCGGATAGCAAAGACAGCAGCACCAATGGCGACTCCACCGAGCCCAAGAAAAAGAAGCCGAACCGTGCCAAAGCCCGCCTCGCCCGTCGCGCCGCCGAACAAGCCTCCATCATCGCAGAAGCAGAGCGCGAAGCAGCCAACGCGCCGAACCCACGCGAACTAGAACGAGAACGCATGGCGACACAATTACAAAAACACGGGCTGGCGCTGCACGAGATACGCGCGGATGGTCATTGTCTATACGCTGCAGTCGCGGACCAACTGCAGACACGGGAGTTGGGCTTGAAGCCGAGGATAGGTGTCACCATCAATGGGCAGGGAGACCAAGGACCGGACGCTAAGCCCGAGGCATATAAGACGGTCCGGCACGCAGCAGCAGACTGGATCCAAGGCCACGCGGACGACTTTTCGGGCTTCATGGAAGACCCGTTGCCGGAGCATGTGCGCAAGATTAGAGAGACAGGCGAATGGGGTGGCCATCTGGAACTGCTTGCATTGGCTCGGACATATGGTCTAAGGATATGCGTGCTGCACAGCGATGGGCAGGTGGACAAGATAGAGGCCGAGGACGAGGCCAAAGAGAAGGAAGAAATCTGGCTGGGATACTACAAGCACAGTCACGGTCTAGGCGAGCATTACAACTCGCTACGCAAGGTTGGATGAGGCTGAGAGCGGTAATGCAGATACTGGCATTCACACAACGGCTACGCTCAATGCCATCTCTGCTCCTCCGGACAATCTACCTTGTGTCGCCACATACTCACGCAGTCTCGCACGAGACCTTTGATCACGCCAGCATCGTGGGTCCTCCTGGGCGTATAGTGCGCGATCTTGACCAGCGCGTTGTCCGTCTCCTCTCTATCCGTCTTTATCACCACGCCCTGATCGTCATACGAGATATCCTCACCTGGCTGCTTGAGCAGCTCAGTGTGTACAAGCGGCGGAAGCGACCACGGAGGGCCGCCGGAGGATGCGGGCTTATGTGTTGGAAACTCGAGACAGATGAGGACACCACCCGTAGACGGAGAGTTCGCGGTCGGGCGGCGGAGAAGCGTGGTCATTCGAGATGCCCACTTTGGCCTTAGCGACAGAGGGAGCGCGCAGAGGAACTACTCATCGCATCAGTACAGAACACCAGGCAATGTTCACGAGGCACGTCTGGGACTCTGCTCACCGTAATGTCGTAGATAATGTCAAATCCTTCATCACCCTCCCATCCCTCTACATCTGCCAACCAGCCATCCTCAAAGAAATCCCCACATACAACATTCATCGTCCCTTTACCGATCTTCTCATCCGCCACCTTGTATTCTCCTTCCAACGGGCCCTTGCCAGCGTCCTTTAGATAACCCCTCGCAGCCTCAGCAGCATGCGAGGACACCTCCAGCCCATAGGCGTCATATCCATGCGCCGCGAAGAGCGCTACATCGTATCCCTTTCCACATCCCGGCACAAGCACCCTCCTCCTCTTCTTATCGTCTCGTAAAGGTCCAGCGAGTGACGCATAACCCGCCGATTCGCTGTTTGGTGGTGGTGCGCCGAGAGAAGGATTTGGGTCTGGGGACGACAATGGGCGACCACGCTCTTGCAGCAGGTCAATCAATGCGGGGTTCGCATGACCGCGATCCCAAGGTAGGAATGTAGAATCTCTCCATAGGTCGTCCCAGCGGTTGTTGTGTTCTTTGTCGGGAGTCGAGGAGAAGTGTGTTCGGAGCCGGTCTTGGTTCTGGGTTGCCATGACGTGGGCAATCAGATTGTGGTGTATGGCGAGGTCGATTGGGTTCGTATTGAAGGCCAATGGCTTGATAGTGTCGTGGGATAGCTCTCGACGATGACGGAATGAGGAAGCCGAGGCCACGATGGGCCCTTCCAAGCCATTTTGAGCTAACCCATCTTTACCCCGCCAAAACTTGCTCGTGCGACAACGCCAGATGTGACGATAACGGCCTTGCAGATGCGATCGGATCTTGCGCTGTCAACCTCAAGGGTGTTTGCACTTCGCTGGCAGATGCACACACATAAGCATCGAACGGGCTGACTTCGCTGCGGCCCCACGACAGATACGACAGATCTAAACCTGGCACATCCCGTGCCGTGAAGCTCCAATTACCCGGATCGCAAGCATGCTTCCTACTGGGCCCACCCTTGCTTCGGATATAATTAATGCGATTTGTTTCCGCATGGCAAACCGCCTGTCTCGGCAGTCACTTCTGCTTAGTTATCCCTCAACAACTGCGTTTCGCTGGGTTTCGTCTGGAGTCATGGCCTGGTTTGACTTTTCTTCGCCCACATTCCCCGTGTTGAGGACACGCTGCGGTGTACATAGCGTACAGGTACGCGTTGATAGTATGCTGAAGAGCTAGAGATAGCGGCTGTCGACAACCGAGGTATTACGACGCATACGGAAAAGAGCAGGTGCACGCGGAAATCAATGCAAGCTGTCGATTGACATAACCTTGTGAAGATCGGGTCGTTGCGTTACTTGGCTTTCTTTCTTTCTTGTCGTTTTTGCAACGGGCAATGATGGCAGACGACGAGAAGGCAAGATCGCCTTCCGGGATGTTGAAACAGGAGAATGTGCCGGACCGAGGCATCGAAGAAGAGACGAAATTAGAACAGGAAGAAATATCGGAAAAAGATATGTTAGAAACAAGCAACCAAGGGAACGACGACACAATGTCAATTTCGTCATCACGAGCGTCAACGGCTTCAACGCACTCCACCAATGCCGACCAGCCGAGAACATCGAATACGAAACAACGTCCAGTTACTCTGGCAAGAACCACCTCAGTTCTACCCGATGCCGTCATTGTCCCACGATCACAGCGCCGTGGACTCCTTGCGCGCTTCGCGCTCATCCCAGAGGTTGAGAACCCAGAACACTACGCGCGGCAAACGAAATGGCTTCTGACATTCATTGTCGCCTTTTGTGCCATGGCAGCACCGATGGGTAGCGCAATCGTTATGCCAGTGTTGCAAGAGATTAGCGTAGCTTTCAATGCAACGGAGACGGTTACCAACATGAGCGTTGCTGTATACATGCTTAGCATGTCCATCTTCCCGTTGTGGTGGAGCTCCTTCTCTGAACGATTGGGTAGACGTACGATATACATCACCTCGTTCATACTCTTCGTATTGTTCGCTATTCTCTCTGCGATCAGCACAAGCATCGCTATGCTGATCGTCTTCCGTGTTCTGTCTGGAGGCGCAGCGGCATCCGTACAGGCTGTAGGCGCAGGGACTATCGCTGATGTTTGGGAGACGAAAGAGCGCGGAAGGGCAATGGGCATCTTCTACCTTGGACCACTCTGTGGACCTCTCTTCGCGCCCATTATCGGTGGCGCTTTGGGGTCAGGACTAGGCTGGCGATCAACACAATGGTTCCTTGTCATCTACGGTGGGCTGACATTGATATTTATCATATTTGCTCTTCCGGAGACCCTGCATCGAAAAGAGAAACCCTCCGCGGACCCAACAGCCCTACCCAACAACGATGCCGGGAAAGAACAAAGTACAACGCTCGGAAGAAGCACCACACGTGCCTCCACTGTCCAGAAGACTAAGAGCATGTTACTACACCTACGCCACATCTTCATCGATCCACTGCGAATCATAGCATGGCTCCGCTTCCCACCCGTCTTCCTAACCGTCTACTACGCCAGCATAACATTCGGCTGCCTCTACATCCTCAACATCAGCATCCAATCCACCTTCGCCGCCCAACCCTACTCTTTCTCCACCCTCATAATCGGCCTCCTCTACATCCCGAACTCTGTCGGCTACCTCCTCGCCTCACTCTTTGGCGGCAAATGGATCGACAGCATCATGCACCGCGAAGCCCGGAAGGCAGGCCGCTACGACGACAGGGGCAAGCTCATCTTCCGCCCTGAAGATCGGATGAAGGAGAATGCGTGGATCGCTGCTATTCTCTGGCCTTCGGCTCTCATCGTTTACGGCTGGACCGCGGAGAAGGGTATCCACTGGATCGTACCTATGATTAGTAACTTCTTCTTTGGCATTGGCAGTATGCTTATTTTCGCGTTGGTCAATACCATGCTCACGGAGTTCATGCCCAGACGCGCTGCGTCTGGAATTGCACTGAATAACTTTGTGCGAAACATCTTCTCTTTCACCGGCGCGATAGTTGCGGAGCCGATATTGAGTGCAATAGGAAATGGATGGTTGATGACGATTCTGGGCATTTGGAGTGTGGTCACGGGGTGTATGGCGCTTTATGCGATGGGCAGATGGGGCGAGAAGTGGAGGGAAGCCATGGTTAAGGTTTTGGGGTGATGAAACAGGATCTGTGAATGATTGTTTCGTAGTTTGATGAGAAGTATCGTTCAGCATACTAGATGGTAGGCGATGTGATCGCGATAAAGATATCGAATCTCACACCACAAACGACGCCTCAACAAGAACTTCGTCTTCCTCGTCCAGCTCGCGCTTGATCTTCTCAGACTCGTCCAATATTATCCGTTCGATCGCCGCGTATGCAGAGCCATAGACAAGCCGCCGGTCGCCATTGTCGCTCACCGTACGTAGTACTTGCTCATGCTCACGGTTCATGTCAGTAGTCGCAGTGGCGATCTTTTCATTGGGCAGCCTGGACGCAGTCACGACTTTGATTTCAGCAGTCGCCTCATCTCACTGGCGCTCTGCCTGGGCCCCCACGAGTCGCTGGACTTCTTGTTGGTACTTTGGCAAGTCCACGTTCATCTCTTGTGTTATGTTGTCAAGATAAGTTGTGTGTCTCATTCGCCAGTCGATACACGCTGCCCATTGCTCGGTGCCATTGCGGAAATTGGTTTCACCCAAGTCACCAGAGCTCGCCGAACCAGCTTTTGCGATGTTGGAGCCCCGGCCGGTGTAATAGTATCCTCTATCCATTCGGCAGAAGATTTCCTCGCTCAGCCGACACTGCATTTCGTCCGCCATATGGCAGATTGTGTAGCTTTTGGTTTCGTAGCTGCGTGTTATCGATCCTTCAGACTTCAAATATTTGCCGACGTTGGTGACTAGCGCCATGATGCGGTCGGTAGATTTTTGCGAAGCATGCTGGTTCATGCGGCGATGAGGGTGGCTGGTGACCCCAAAATACTTGAAGGGATTGTTCACGACCGACTGGCTACTGCCACTGTCAGGGCTGTGTTGGAGCAGATTTCGATCTACCGCCTCGCAAAACGTTTCAATGCGCTCGGCACGAATTTGGCGCCCAAGGTAGCGGTGACGATCTTGCTTGATCTCAGCAGGGCTGGTGTGTCCACGAGTCTGGCTGTCGATGGTAGCGTTCTGTTGGGCTGATCAAGGGTCTCCGGAGATGTATAGGCGTAGGTGATCGATGATCCTGATGGCTGGGAGGATTGCCCTGCTTGTCGACATATGCGCGCATGTACAACGTGGGCACAAATTGATTAGAGAGCTCGCTGTCTCGCTGGGCCCACGGAGACTGGTCTGCAAACGGTATGCTCTTGCCATCATGCAATTTGACCTATCACTGTGTGAGATGCAGGTAGTGCGTCGGAAGTTAATCCATGGATCTGTCGTGGAGGACGGGTGCGGGGTGGCAGACGGTGAGAGAGGAAAGTACGACTCACGGCTACCACAGCACGCCACGTGATCACTGGCATTGGGAAGGCGAAGCCGCGCAAATTGACCTGGCGCAATAGCGGAAATGACAAACCTCCAACCGTACTTGCCTTGGTAACGTGGGATTCGCTCGTGCGCCCCAGAGCCATGGCTTCCCCAAACGATCTCAAGACCAATAAAGCTTTGCGTTCGAGGATTGATCAATCTCCCCAGCCTGAGATCCCCAGTTCCAACCCTGGGTAACAACTCCGCTACCATTACAACTTGTGGGGTCAATTACGGGGACGCACCATGAGCGACCATAAGAGACAACGGAGCAACGGGTCGGGTCTCTTCCGACCACGCTCAACCCGCCGCGCAAAATCGCTAGACTCCCCTAGCTTTCACTGGTCTCAACACTACGCAACTACTTCACAAGCCCATCGGAGACAGCTGCGGCGTCTCGCGCAGTCTCCAGACAACCCCCTCCTCCATCTAACCACGATGACACCGTTTCCTCTTCTACATACGACATCATCGTATCGCGTATGCTCTCCCGGCATGCCACGACTACCAGTACACACAACTCGGCATCAAGGCTTCCGCGAGTGGCTAGCCGGCGGCCTTATGCTTGAAGTTCACCAGACACTGCGGAAAGCCTCGGTTCGCTACTACGATGTCGAAGTAGTCATCCGAAAACCGTTCAAGACACCCGGTCCGGACAGCGAGTACAACAAGACTATAATCGTCTTGGCCGACATTTCGGTGGAAGATGCCCACGCCAACTGGGCTATCGCAGCACAAAAGATCCTGGAGCGGCTGACAGGCCGGGGGCGCGATGACATAAACGTCGAGATCGTGGACGTCGAAGCCGCCTGGGAGTTCAATAACGCCGTCATCCAAGACGACGAAACAGTGCAAGCGTGGCATAACGTCCATGTACAGATAATCCAAGAGCTTGGCGAGATGCAATGGAACAGCATTGATATTTCGAAGAGGTCTCCGGGCCAAGTCAAGCAAATGACTTCGTCAACTATGTACATCACAGGGTCTGATACGAACGACCCCAAGTGGTGGGACGAGATATCGCCACGCCTTCGAAATCGAGCTCATACACGGCGAGCCAGTCATTGGTCACAACACGACACCATTCGATGAGGACAGTCTAGGTAGATGTATCTTGGAGAGATAGATCTGAAGAAAGATGAGATGATAATTTGACTTATCTACGAGCAATACTATCTATATAAGGCAAATGTGTTTGCTAACAACAAAGAAGCAATCTAATTGTACATGAGATGAAAGCTAATGGAAACCAACAATATACGGTGGAAGATAGCTCATGACAATAGAGCTGATGTACTCTATCGGCTCATTCTCTATTAGCACGTCGAACTTGCGCATGATTTCTACGTTAGCTCAACGATGGATAGTCGAGCCATAAGAATGTAGGTCATGAGACGGCTTCACTGGTTGTCTATGCGACTAGGTATACAGGGTATCTTCAGTGTGCTTCCGGGTTCGGGTATATGTCGAAGTTACATGGAACCAAAAAATAAATTTTAGGCCTGAAGCATACATTGTCTCAAACATCACTCACTTGTTAACATTTAATGCTTCGTATGCGGTAACCTCGTATCAACCCATTGTATCCGACATTTTCGATTGACTCAACGATCTCTCATTTCATTGTACGCTGACACACGAATGGTACCGCAAGGCATTCCTCCAACGATCCGCTCCGTTCCTGACTAGATGGTCTCGGTTAAGGGGAGAACACTACGAAGCTCCTTAAGGCAGTCTTCCATTTCTGACTTCCATCTGCTCTGTGTAAACATGAGCAGCATGAGGATATTTTTGCGAAAGGTTGATATCTCGCGATTATCGGCAGTGGTTGCGAAAGTAGCGACCCGGTGATCCAACATCATCCGTATCTTCTGCTCGGGACTTTGGTTGTCGAATTCCTGCAGGGTATCTTGATCAAGGTCCTTTCCTTGCTCTTTGTATGCGTCGATGAAGGCACTGATTGTTCTCTCCGCTGGCTCCAGATAAAGCTCAGCCGCCTGGATTAGCATGCTGCCGTACCAATCATCCGCTGCTACCAGCATCTCGTAACGTTGCGTGATTTCCAACTCTTCATTCTTCAAAATGGAGTCGGTGTACTTGGGTAGTCCTTTCAATTCGGTAATAGCGTCTTGCAGGAGGACCGAGGCGGCCCGCGCCTTCCTGGCTGGTGGAACGATTATATGAACTAGCGCAGTGGTACCCTCTGGGGCGGCGGAAGACTGGTTATTTAGTTTCATCGTCCACTCCTCGAAGGAACCCAGGGGCCCAATATCGTCGAGGCTGGTCACGTTGGCCTTTGTTGTAAGTTAGATCGTGGTAATGCATTCGGGAAGCATACCTTACGTAGATGTTCTCTGATTTGATGTCTAAGAGACCCTGGGCAACCATTCTGTCCAACTCCTCCTTCTGGTTGGCCAACTTTCCCACAAACTGAGTCACTTCATCCGCACGTTCCTTCTGGCTTGCTGACCTTCGTTGGAACTTCCCTTTGATATCGTTTCCAGTCATGCTGGTGGCGTCGTAGTATTGGCTCGGTTGCACGTTGGTTCAGAGCGGACTTCGGGAGTGTGAATCTGGTCAGCTCCGTGCAGGAGAAAATCGCAAGCTTTATTCCAATCGCGTGCTTGATGTCCATTGTTTGTGGTTTGGGTACTGGGACCGTCGCGTTCAAGCGCTCCTCGATTGTCTGGTTGTTCATGCTAGATCAATGATCACCGGCTGAGTTAGAGTAAAGCACACCTGTGCGGTGGCAGTCTGCATGGTACTGATAGCTGCGCCAACACTTGCTCTGGGTTTGATGGGACTGTGACTGTTTACGTCCATACATAGCTACAGCTTACATCGTAACTGCTGATGGAGACGATGCGACTGGAGTACCCATACTCTGGCAAAGTTTGCGATGGTTCTGCAGATAGACCAAATAGCGCGCAAGGCGATATACCATCAGTCAAAGGCGTTGACGACGCGATGAGCAGGGCGCACTCTGGTCTGACTTGGTCTAAAGACATCAGGCTCAGAGTCAGAGTCATCCTCGACAAGGTAACGAGCAGGACGCACTGTGGTGGTCTAATCTGAATGCGAGAACGACTGCGGCACATGGTAGGGTGTCGAGAAGATTGGAGGGTATGGCGTCATGTAGGCTGGGGCGTTGTAGCCATAGACACCCCCTTAAAGTACTGGGGAGCCATATACCATAGGCATCGGTGTCTGCTGATACCCGTACTGCGTAAACGGGGGATATGGAGGACCGTGACTTGTCATTGAAGGATAGCAACCGATTTCCGTCTGCGCAATGACAGGCCCGTCGGGCAACCTAACTACTTGTTACATCCGCAAAGATGCTTCGACACCTTGAATGTCGGAACGGGTGTTATGTCGGGGCACCACTTCTAGTTCTTCACCTGAGCTTTCTGTCAGGCGCGCAGGCAGAGATAGCGTTGGACACGGGTGTTGTGGCTGGTGAATGTTATATAGTGCCACCGGTGAACCGAAGTAAGGGTTATGATGCTTACCAGACATGCGAACCTGTCTATAAGAGGAGCGAGTGAATATGTGGCTGATTAGGGACAGGGCTGACACAGCAGCTCGACACGATGATTGAACCTGACTACACCAATTCGACGTTACGCATTTGCTACTTCGGTGCTACCTCCATATGTATGTTGATTACACGCGCAAGTAATGGAGAGAGAAGAAGAAGAGTAAGCTGTCTAGGCCGAGATCATCTCAATCGCGTCGAGACTGATACTGGGACTCAAATATCCCGTAGACGTCTTTCCAGAAATGACAGAGATCTTCAGTATCTGATACTCCCTTGCGCTCTTCACCCACGCACTTGCCGGCACACTGTACTCATAAACGTAATTGTTGCCACGGTAGGTTCCAACAGTCAGACTTCTGGTATCGCCCTGACCCTTGTCTGATTGCAAAGCAGCGGTCCAGCTGTTGACCGCGATAGCCGGTCTTCCACCAGACATGCCCTCTGTGACACCGATTCTGATCTTTGCGCCATTGGCTAGTTGCGCATCGCTGAGGCGAAAGTAGACGAGGTGGTCGTTGTTGATGTCTTTCCACATGTAGCCGGGGAAGTTGGCAGCGGAGCTGGTACCCACAATGTAGTTGCTAGCATCCCATTTGGCGAGGCGCGAATCAGACGGGTGCATGTAAGTAGGCTTCATGGGGCTGTCGCCGAAGTTCAGGAAACCCTTGGGTGTGCCATCCCATTCACCAATTCGCCACACGACAGCTGTATCTGACGGGTCGTTGCAGGTGATCGTGTTCAGCGCTACGGTGCCTCCAGCAGTGACAGTAACAGTGCTAGTGTGAACCTCGAGCTCCTGCGATATCGTGTGAGTTCACGTCAGATCAAAGTGCTGATGTATGGCTATACTTACACCCTTGTATACAGTCAACGTATACGAGCCTGGCAGGATCTTGCTGATTCGCCAAGAGCCGGATGATGCGATGGCCCAGTATTGCGCCTGGGCACTCTTCAGACCGACAACATACTGGTAGCCGTTCTTTACGTTGGCCAAACCAACACCAGCGACGGCACCACGTTGACTAGCCGGAACCCAGCCATCGATTCCAAGGGAGTCCATCCAGTCCCAGTTAGCGTTGCGAGCGAATAGTGCGGTGCTCGGTGCGGCACCACTATCCGTGAAGTGGAGGACGGAGGGACCTTGCAGGCCAAAGCGCATCACATCAGTATGACCTGGAGCACATTAGTCGATGCTTTAGTCTAGGCCGAGAGTGGCTTCACGTACCCATGTTGTAGTGGTAGATATCATAGAGATCTGGGCCACCACTACCTCCGCGGCGCATCAGGCTGCGGAAGAACGGCCCACCCGACGCCTTCTCGTGATTCGACCTAATCATGTACATGCCGACATTTCGATTGGTATATCCAACCCAGTCGTAGTCCATAGTGCGACCATACAACTTGCCGGAGTAATGTTTGGACCATGTCTGACCGTTGAGCCCGTTGATGTCACCAGACTCAATGGCAGTGGCACCGTCCGGAACCCAGTCCGTGTCTTCGTTGATGTTGTTGGTAAAGATGTTCGGCGGAATGCGAAGGATGTATCGCGATACAGTAATGCTGCTGTCTTTCTTGTTCATGAAGATATAGACGTTGGGGTTGCCGTAGCGGAAGACGAGAGTGTGAACGAGCGTTCCTACTTTCATTGTCACCTTGATGACGTTGGTGTATTGCTGGATGGTGACAGTGCCGGGTGCGAGGCCAGATTCCACGTGCGAATTCTTCCCGTTCTGGCCGTTGTACTCAACGCCACGGTACTTGATCGAGGTCATGTCGGCGTTTGTCTTGCTGACCTTGACCACGAGGTTCGCGTTCGTATCGATAACATAGTTCTTGCCGTCATCGGTGTACCCCCAAGCTGCAAAAACAGCCGTAGGGGCCAGTAGAAGAGCAGTGACGGTCGCTAAGAACCGCATCTTGAAGACTGACTGAGGGAAGACGATGAGCTAGAGACCCCATGTGAATTCGTTGTACAAGACGGCTTTATAGCAATGTATTTACTTTCCCACGTGTGTGCGCAGATGGCTACTACACACCACTACAATACCATCTTTCCCGGTGGTAGTATTGTAGACTCCACGTTAGTTTCCCAGATTGAGCGTGCTCCGCCATCAGGATAGAGCACCTACGCCTTGCGGAGTAGTGCATGGTGCTGATTGTACAAGAGCCGAGCATGGGTATATAATTCGCCCCAGCGTTTGTAGTACTACTCCGAGTCTAGCACGTCTAGTACCCGCGTGCGCACCATATCATTGGTGGGGCTGGCTTTCGGTGTTTCGAAGCAAATCCGGGGAAATTCTCGAAATTAAGAAGGAAGCTTGGTAGGCATTAGCACCGCCGAGCGCACAAGTGAGAAAGGGCCCCATGAGCCATGATAGAAGCAAAGTGTTGCGGATAAACGTTGCGCAGTTGTGAAACGGGGAGCGAGATGTGGAATGAAGATGGATGGGCTTGCAGGAGTAATGAATGAGGATGAAAGGGAAGGGCCATGTCGCGGGCCGAGGTTACGCCGATTGGTGAAGTTTGCAGAGCCAGACCCGTGCCTTGTGAGTCCGCCCCTCATGATAGGCACATGCCGTCGTGACACACAATTTCAACGTTCTTTTCTCGACACAACTTGTACAAATCCACACCAAGGATAGCGCTACATCTCCCTGAACGGCAAGATAAGAAGGTTTCGACAGATGCTTTGGGCCACAGATGTCTGAAACTTTCAGGCGTCCAGGCACATGCCCGCTGTGTGCTGGCGATCCTGTCGTAATCTACGAATGCCATGCTTTTTGTTCGGCGCGAGGTCAAATATGGTTTGCGTCCGAACAAGTTTGACTTTTTGTGTCAATCTGTACGAGGAAGCTTGGTTTTGAACGCCACAAGATTTGCTTTGCCGCCGTCACATGTGCCATCTCATCGCAGCTCGCAACGCATTCCCAGCCTGACACTCAGGCAAGCACGCCGTTGACGTCCAACAAACTTCAAGTTGTCAGCGTTGGCTCTACAGGATTCCACAGAATGAGGCGTCGTGACTCACTTCTCATCCTCACGCATACGCGTTCGTAGCAAGTCCTTCCGCTCGTCAGGCTGATTCTTGACCTTGTCAATCTCCTGCTGAGACAGCGGCTCCGGCAAAGTCCCTGCATCCGGCTCAAACCACCTCTCTTTAGGCGTCTTGCTACCATCGGCGAATACTGGATTCGTCATTTGCGCTCTGAAGTCTTCTGGAAAGCGGCTCAGAAAAGTTTCGATGAGTTCAGGTCCTGTGCGACTGGATCAGTACTGAAACCTCCCGGTAGGTAGGATGCTTACTGAGTCCTTCCGCAGAGAGCACTTTGCGATCTGCAGTTAGCGAGCGCAGAACGCCGTCGTTACCTAGGAACTTGATACCGAGGATATCATTCTTGAAGCTTCTGAGAATGCGCGTGACCTCCTGCTGAAGTGGATCGCTGATGTCGTAGGATGGCACGCATCTCGGGGCGGACGATATTTTTGCAGTACTTGAGTCGGTCATGATGTTCAAGGTGGAGATGAGGGAAGTAACTTTTGATCGATTTCGGGGTATAGAAAACATGAAAGGGTATGATGCCATGACGCCGCCCGTAGCGACTGCAGATGAGCGTGGTTCGTCACTGGGCGGCCATGCGCTTACAAACAGATTGTCCTCCCTAGAAAACATTACAAGTAAATGGGCGCTTCGCCCTGTTACAATCATAAATAGCCATGCCCAAGATGGCATACAGCTCGAACGTGAAGTGCAGGACGTAAGCACTAAGCGCAGGATGCGCATTCGCCCCAAACGTTATCAATTCGTCATTATGACATCCGAGGCGCCCTGTCGATGGACATGCGAGCAGCAGCGATATCCATAGACATGCGGGGAGCGCGGCTGTCAATGGAGTGCCTCGACAGCTGGTAGCTCATGCGCCAGTCAAGCGGCAGGCGACCTTCGTTTGTGGTACGTCGAGAAGCGTGGCCGATAACGACGTGCATCTCGAACTTGTCCAATCCAGTCTTTTGCAAGTACGCTTCGTATCCCTCAGACTTGGAAGCCCGCTTCATCCACTCCTCACTCACCGCCGATGGGTAGACTACTCGCAGCAGGGGCTCGGCACCACGGAATCGGTAGTATTGTCGGATGTCGTCGTGGGGAAACAGGTGCAAGTCGATCCTCTTCATCGGCCCGTTGACTGCGGTAAGCCAGCTTTGGTTGCTGTTGGCGGGGGTTGGTAGCAGCTTGTTGAGCTCGCCAACGATCTCAGAGATGCTGCGGAAGACAACTCCCTCAGTGGAGGTGAAGCGACAATCGGTGCGACGCGTGCGGACAAGGCATCGGATGAGCGGCAACAGGTCAATGGGCTCCATGTCAAAGCACGCAGCATCGATGTCCAAAGAGACATGGCCCTTGAGCGAATCAATCTTGACCAGGTTCGATTTCTGGCTCCACAGGTCGATGATGTAGTGTGCCTTCTCCGCGTATATCGGTAGGAACTCCTCGCGAAGCTGGTGGCATACCTGCGTGAGGCTGTAGTATTGTCTCCGCTTGGTCGGGGTGACTTCGCCTTCGCGTTGGACCAGTGCCGGATCATCGTGACGGCACATCCTGATGGGCACCTCCTCGCTCATGCGCTCGTAGATGCGGTTCCTGATCTCTGTAATGCATTAGCACTTATACACATAGATAGACTAGGGGTAACATACCTGGCGGCATGTCGAGGAAGCAAAGTGGTGCGGTCTTCTTGGGTGCCGGGATGTCTTCAACAACATCGTCAACGTCGGGACTGGTGGTTGTGACTTCATCGATAGCCAGTTCTGGTGTCTCATCGTGTACAGACGGGGTACTCGGTTCGGGTTGCTGCTCGGGGGTGATCGCACAGGTTTCTGGTTCAGGTGTCGCACATCGCACAGGCGCAGCGGCGGCAATGTCGTGGACTTCAGGCTCGACTTGGGTATAGGCGACGGGAGTCGAGTTCCATGGCTCCTGTTCAGGGGTGGTGCAGCGAACAGGCGGGGTGACTGCACGAGCATGGTGTTCCTCGTGCTTTTGGTCGAGTTGCTGCGAAGGCTCCTGCTCCTCGGCTACTGACGATGTGTCTTGCTTTGTGGCGGATGTAGCTGTGACTAGGACCCTCTGTTCGACCATCCATCCTGCACTCGGTTTCGACTTCTCCGAAATGACAGCCAGCTCGACATCATCGTTCTTGCTGCCGCGACTCTCAAGACCAGACCGTACACCTGCGCTCCCTGGATTCGCGACGCGCTCGAAACGGTCTTCATTGGGCGCGGGGATGTCGTTCGGCTTCTCAGTCGTGGGGTGAAGGGTGGTTGCAGTAGTTCCATGCGCGTTGCTGGGCTCGGGCGTCGCGTCGTTTGTTTCAAGCGGCTCTGTTGACGTCTCACGCGTCCGTCTCGCCCGACCACAACTGAAAAGGTCGCCCAAAAACGACATGGCTGCTCTTCCACACCACCACGGCGAGTGCGTGGATATTAGGAATAAGTACTGTGGGCAAGTCGCACAAAAGTAAAGAGACCGGCACAACCGTCTATTGGGGCACCTGCTAGCTCATATGTTTCTTCAGTCAGGATTGCGGCATCGAGTGAGAACAAAGGCTAAACCCTTTCAATGGTCGATGAAACGCATTGGGCGAATGAAGTCGTCGGTAAGATTGCTATCACACTGAGATGACCGGGGTGGGGCACGTGCTTTACCCCTGATCAGCGCCTTCGATCCCCACTTTCGATGAGGCTTATCTTATCTGCGTGTGCGCGGCAGATTCACAATTCCACCGCCTGGCATCATGCCCGCATCTTGTCCAGCCTGCCGGTAGTCGCCGGGACGGTGCGCGCAGGTGATGTCTCTGGCGCAACTTACATGTCGATTAAGGTTGCCATGAAAGTTTGTCTGTGACCCGTTCACACGCGGTCAATGGGCTCATCTCGGACTAGCGAAAATCGCCGAAGAAAAAGCTTCGGTCACTTGAGCGCCCATGGCGGAATTATTTGATTCTCTATACCTTTATTGTCTAACGCAAAGCTCTTCAGGTGCGTGCATGCTTGCCCAGACATCGCAGCCTAACGATTTGCGGAAATGTCCAACGCGCGACGTCATTGCCAACCACGATCCACCACCACGGGAACTGTCAGGCCGGAGCACCTCATCAAATATTTCCGGGCCATCTTCGATATACGACATACATACGGGAAAATGAATATACAATAACAGACGATCACCAAATACTGACAGGCCACGATCCACCGGAACTAAAGACGATCTGCAACGATTGGACCCATCTGCAGGGCAGCTCCCTTCTCAACGTCTCTCAGGATTTTGGCGTTCTCACGCATCTTGCAGTATGTCCAAGCCGCCACCTGGAGCGCCAGTAACCCGGTCAAGATCTCCGAGTTGTTGATATACGTAGTGTATGGCGCGCCTTCATTGTGTGGGTGATAGTATCGGAGGCACAGGACGCGTACCGCGTTCTCGAAGAGGTGGTAGTAGGCTAGTCGAATGATCGCGTCCTGGGTTGCTACCAATTCTGTCGTATTCCAGATCATCGTCCAGTCGAATCGAGGCTTGACGATATGGTTGCGGTCGGTTGCTGCGGGATCACCAGACACGCCTTCCCAAACATTGTTGAGGAATGTTCCCAAAGACGTACATTCCCAAGCACGGAGGTCAATGAAATCTGTAAGGACGAGGATGTTCAAAGGTGATATTGCAAGCCAGGGAATAATCCAGTCTAGGGATCGCAGCTTCAAATGCAGCATACCTGAGAATATGGCTAAAAATCGCACGATGAGGCTGGTAGCTAAGAGGCAGTGAAGAAGCTGGTGCTTCATTTTCTCGAATGAGCGCGAATAGCAGGTGGAGAGTCCGATGAGGCTGAAGGAGATGAAGAGCCAGGTGAGTTGGCTCGGTGCTTCGAACATGTCTTTGATGATATTTGCTGCGTCTTCTGAATGATGAAGATCTCCGTACAAGTACTCATGATCTGATTTTCTCAAGTCTGGTATGGATTGCCTACCAAAAAGAATGTCGCATGCGGCAAGTGAGATCAGCCATGGTAGTATTACTAAACACCCAGTAGTGCCGGTCAGCATGATGTGTGTTTAACGGTGCGATCGACGTCGGAATTTGTTGAATGTGGAAGGTTGTGGCGTGAATATTGGAGGGTGCATGTTGACTTTATCTAGGATGGTGTACGCCTCCGTCACGCGCACCGTAGGGGGGTTGTCAGGAGTAGGTTAGGCTTGCAAAATTAAATATTTGTATAATACGTTACACTAGTAATAGCTCTCTATTTTTTATTTACAAGCAATATATATTACTATTAAAAGCTATTATAATAAATATATGTTATAGAGAATAGGCTAATAAAGGCATGTTATGCTATAATAGATATTAAAATTAATATAATATTAATAGGCTAACAAACCTCTAATAAATCTGCGCGACCTATTAAATACAAAACCTATTATATAATTAATATATAATTTAAAGCTTTTACCTAGAATATATATTAATTATATTAGGCTATTATTATATTACTTACTATTATAAGCATATTAAGTTTTAAAGATATTATTAATAAATAAAAAATAGAAAGCTATTACTACTCTAATATATATTAGCAAGCTATTAAAAGAACTTATATATTATATATAATTTTATCTTACAATACTTTTGCAATATATTAGTAGTTATTATAGGTATATATTATAAATAATAGGTTCTTATTATACTATTAGCGGCCTGTTAAAACTTTAAATAATTTTAAGAATTTAGTAGATATTACAAATAGAATATATATTAGATTAGATAGTAAAAGAGTTTAGTAGATTAATTTATGCTATATATTATATATATACGCCTACTCTAAAGAATATAACTCTTAAGAATAATATAGTAAAATATACCTATAATATAAATATTATACGCTACTAACTTTTATATAATAAAGACGTGTGTCTGTATTAGCGCTATAATATACTAATACTTAGCCTCTCTTTTCTCTAAAACTAGTACTTTATAAATAGATATAGTAATTAAGAATTATTATAAGTTATCTGTCTGCTTTTCTATAGGCGCTAATTAATACTTATATAGTAGTAGTATAGATAGCTAAACTAGAGAGTAATATTACCTATAGCTTTATAGCTAATAACTATATCTAAAATTAGAATTTACTTAATAGTATAGGTAACGTATTACTAAGTAAAAATAGCTATAAAGATTTATATATCTTAAAGACTTAATTTAGCAGAGTATAAAAATATTATTACTATACTTAAGAATAATTAGCTAGAAATATAAAGCGCCTTCTATAGTACTTACTCTTATTATTAAAAGTAGTGCTTTGCTTTATATATATAGAGAGAGGCGTAGTAGCAAAATCTATCTACTATATTTCTAAGTTACTCTAGATTATTATAGCTAATATAGCGTAATCTAAGCTATTTAGCTAGTTAGCGCAGAGCTAATAAGTGCTAGTATACCTAGTGCATAAGTGTTATAATAGCAGTAGATAGGCTAGAATGTAAGGTAGCTAGAAATACTACTTTTATTAGTATTAAATTTATATTAAATACTAGCTATATATATTATAATAAACTTTTAAAAGCTAATAACGCGTTTATATATTACTATAATAACGTTACTAAGTGCTCTATAGTGTTATACTATCTACTAGATAGATTAATTTAATAGTCTTTTAACTATTCTAATATTATATTCTATTCTTTTCTCTTATACTCTAGCTTATAGTTCTTATTATAGATAGCGTGCTAGATATAGATAGGTTAGATAAGAAAAGCTAGATATAGGTAGTATATAAGTATATAAACATTTAAGAGGGGTTAAAGAGTAGCGTATTAGTACTTATAGCTCTTATAGATTACTATAATAAGTAAGCCTTAGGTCTAAGGTAGCGTATAGCTAGAGGTAAGAATCTATTCTTTTATTAATAAAGCACTCTCTAGTAGTGTTAATATTACTAGTACTTAAGTAGGTAGGCTCTTTTCTTACTTTTTTTCTCTACTACTATTACGCCTATTATCTTCTTTCTAAGGTTTTATTTAATCTTATCTTATTTATAGTATCTAAGTTTACTAAATAGTATAACTCTTTTTATTACTTGCTAGCCTTAAAAGCAAATCTTAAATTTTACCTAATAGTAGTAGTAGTAGTAGTAGCTTCTCTTATTGTTTATAATCTATCTTTACTTTTACTCTTATTACTACTTACTAGCTAAGATAGTAACTAGTAATAGCTAGCGCTTAGGCCTTAGTTTATAAATCTCTACTTATCTTCTCTATCTCTATCTCTTTTACTCTTATACCTATCTTTACTACTAATAATAATAATAATAATAATAATACGCTTAATTATAAGATATCTAGAAAGATTATAGCTGCCTAAAGAAGAAGGTTACTAAGAAGAAGCTTACTTCTATTAAGACTTATAAGTCTTTTCTCTCTAGATACTACTATATATACTAATAGTACTTAGCCTTAGTAGCCTATCTATATAGCTATTAAGCTTACTTATATTCTGTAAAGCGCTATAGTTACTATAATATAAGAATATTATTTCTAAGCGTCTACTACTCTATAGTTATAACTTATATTTAGTAGTTAATAATAGACTATTAGCGTGTGCTTAGCTAGCCTACTAAGCTTAGGTAAGTAACTATAATAACTTAATAAACTCTACTAACCTTCTCTAGCCTACGCTACTTTACTAGCGTAGAAGGCGTAGCTTATATAAGCTTAATTATCTAATTATTATATACTTATATAGGTTATAATTACTTTAGCTAGAGCTACTACTAATAAGAAGTAGTACTTAGCTAGTGTAATAAAAAGTAGTATAATATTCTACTATACGTAGGTAAGTAATAGTAATAACTTAATAAACTTTACTAACCTTCTATAGTCTACTACTACTAAGAAGGTAGCTACTTCTTATAAGTGCAAGGCTAAAACTAATAAGAATAGTAATAATACTAAGGTTACTTCTAAGAAGGCTATAATACTCTATAGATAAAAGGCTAAGACTAATAAAGATAGTAATAATACTAAGGTTACTTCTAAGAGTTACAGTTAATTATTCTTAAGCTATCTATCTCTCTTCTCTAGCTCTATTCTTAGTTAATATACCTAGTAAACTTACTAACTAGGTAGTCTACTACTAGCGCAGCTGTAAAGCCTAAGGTAAAGATAGCCTCTAAGAAGAAGGCTAAGGCTATCTTAGATAATAAGAACTTAGATATTAATATATTTTAATATTATCTATTATAAAGTCTATTAATTTACTAGCTAAAAAAGTAAAGGTCTAAGATAACCTTAGCTAGTCTTATAAGTTAACCTTAGAAGTATTAGCCTATATTATTATTAAACTTTACTAACTAACCTTCTAAACGTTAGTACGCTTCTATTACTATACTTATATATACCTTATATTACTATTACTATTATTTATCTACTTATATATATACGTTGCTACTCTTTATTATTTATGCCTCTATTAGGCCTAACCTATACTTTCTATTACCTTATACTTAGTTAATACTTAGGTATAGAATATAGTATAATAAGATATTTATATAAAGACTTAGTTATATATAAAAGAATAATTAATATAAGTAAAAGTCTAAATATAGCTAGTATATAGAAGTAATAGAAGTTTTAGTTAGAATTAAGATAGCCTATAAGTATATAGATATAGCTAGTGTATAGAAGGCCTAGAAGATTATATCTAAGGCATAATATAGGCAGATGTAGAGGCCTAGTAAAAGTCTAGTTAGTAAGAGTAGTCTTTTATACTACTATTAGGTATTAGAAGTAGCTAAAGAGCTTTATATCTAAGCCTAGTAAGCCTAGATATTTCTAGCTAGTCTACTTTAGGCTAGGTAGAAGTAGATAGGTATAGTAGATAATAAGGTATATTATAAGAATTAGTAATAGTATAATCTTAGTAGGCTTATAGGTAGCTAAAGGTATTATAAAATATTAAAGTAATATTCTAGAGCCTTAAGGTTTAGAAAGAAGTAGCGCTGTTTAACTTTCTCTTAGATATATATATATATATATATATATATATACTTATATATCTCTACGTATTTTATAGATTAGACTTAGTAGTTTTTAGTCTAGATTTTACTCTCTAAGAGCTAGACTTAGTTATTTTAGAGCTACTTTGTGTATAGGTTTAGGTTATTACGCTAGTAACTTTAGAGTAAATATTTCTTAGTATAATAATTTTAGGTCTAATTTAAGCCTAGCTTTTATATAGTAAGAGTTAGACTTAGTTATTCTAGAGTTAATTTGCGCGTAGTTTTAGCTATTACACTAGTAATATTAGAGTAAATATTTCTTTATATAATAGAAAACAAAGCTCTTTATAGCCTAGCGCTAGTATCTAGAATATAAATATTCTATAAATATAACTATTATATTACTTTTAGCTATACTATTAGTAGTAGATGTTTATATAAAACTAAGAATAGATTAGTATTTAGACCTAGCGCTTATAGTAAATATAAGTATTTTTAGTCTTTAGTATAGAAGAATTATACTCTATTAGACTCTACTAGATAAGTATAGAACTTACTCTAATAGTACCTACTAGTACCTAACCTATATTTTTAAGCTAAGTAGAAGAGATAGATATTATAAGTATAATATATAGATTTACCTTACGCTAAAGGTATACGCTACTTAGGTAGTAGAAATAGACGCTAGTAGATAAATATTTATACGTTTAGTAAGAAGTAGAGGTAGAAGTATAGTAAAAAAGAGTAAGAGGTTTTCTATAGAAGTAGTAATACTAGAGAAGCTGCGCTGCACTAAGTTAAGGCTAGCTAGATAGTCTATATACTATTTAGATATTTAGACGCGTAAAAATATATAATATATTAGGTTAATAAAGTAGAACTATAGAAGTATAGCATAGTTATAAGAATACTAGATAGAAAATAGTTATATTAGTGTAAGACAGCGCGCTATAGCAGGTATAGTATAGCTTAATTAAGTAGAGGTAATATAATCTCTTAATATAAGTAGTTTAGAGTAGAATTCTACTAGTTCTCTAATATACTAGATGTATATATTATAAGAATTTGCGGCAGCGCTTAGATATAAAGTAAATCTTTTATAGAGTTAGAATAGCCTATAGATATAAAAATAAAATAGCTAGACTAATAACGTATATAATAATACTCTACTTCTACCTAACGCTACGTATAAGCGCGTTCTGCTTGCGCTATACCTACTATATAATATATAGCTACTCTATAATACGCGCTATCTCTTACTTAGCTATTTTTTTACTATCTATAAGATATCTAATTTTGTATAGACACGCTATAGCTAATCTTTAATTATTATTATATATATAGTTACTTAGTCTAGAATTACTATATAATATACTTTATATTTTAATATATTACACTAGCTTATAGCGCTTATCTACCTTTCTAGTTTTATAAGCTATCTTTAGTAGCTATAAACTTAGTTCTCTTAGCCTACTACTTAAAGCTATAACTCTAAAGCTTTATATAAGAAATATAAAAGTAGTTATAATAATAAACCTCTTATATTCTCTAATTTATATATTACACTTTACGTATTATTACTAAATCTAGAGCTATAACCTTCTAAAGAAACTATTTATATAGCTATATCTTAATTCTTAAGACTCTTTTAGTATATAAGGCTGCACTAAATAATACCTTTAGAATTTTATAAGGTTTAATCTACTTAGACTTAGAATAATATATAAAGAGTTCTCTTTATTATCTATAGAATATTAGAGAGGTTTAGATAATAGTTATACAGAGTAACTCTCTTATATATAAAGTTTAGCTACTATAATTACGCCTTTAAAATAGTGTATATAAGAAGCTACTTTAACGTATAGTTAGCTATACTTAATAATAATTTATATTAGTAACAACGCACGTCTTAACATAATTCTTCTTTTAGTAATAGAAGATATAATTATTAAGTAACAAAGTAAAGCGTAGATAAGTGTAGTTTAGTAGGTATTATTAGTGTAGTTAGCTAGAGAAAGTAAGAAGATTTTACTAACTATAGAAGATACTAGCGTAGTAGCAAAAAGTATCTATATAAAGTAGATATCTTTATCTATATACTAGAATATCTCTTCTTCTTAGCCTAGTATAATCTATATAGTAGTAGTAGTAAGAGCTAGAATACTAATAATAATTCTTCTACTCTACATTATAAATATCTAGCACTTTAGTATAGAATCTTAATCTAAACTCTTATCTTAAAGAGCTACTATAATACTCTTATATTTAAATAATCTCTCTATAATATTAATAACTATAAAGAGCCTATAATTATTACTATATTAGTAAGTAAAGATTCTCTTAATCTAGCTAGCTATATTATCTTAGAGTTTAATAAAATTCTCTACTTTAAAAATAATTATCTTACGTAAGGCGCTATAATAGAGTTAGTAGTATAAATAATAAAGAGTAATTAGAGGTAGTTAACGTATAAGTTAATATACTTTAACTACTTAGTCTATTAGATACTCTAATGTTATAAATAGTTTATATTAGGTATTTTATAATTATTTTTATATACGTTAAAGAGAAGCTTATTAAATAGATATAAAGCTGCAAGCTTATAGTTATATTATACTCTAAGTAGCTTATTCTTAGTAAGATTTTCTTTTAGTATAAGGCAGACTTAGGCTTTAATATTAAGGTATACCTTATCTAATAATAGTGTTTAGAAGTTAATATTAGGTAGCTTAGATAGCTCTAAATCTATAAACGTTATAGTTAAGTACTAAAGAAGAGTTAGGTAATTTATAGCTATACTCTAATATATATCTATAAGAGCTAGATAGAAGTAATAGAAAGTATTATTAAGTATAAGTATTGTTATTTAACGTTAGCACTCTATAGCTATAAGCGTTTTTGTAACTCTCTAGTTATTAGTGCTTATTACCTAGTTCTTAAAAAGACTAAGTAGAGTTAGCGTATAGATAGTTTAAGAAAATATATATTTATTTTAGACTAAGAGAAGAAAAGAGATATTATAACTCTCTTAAAGAAGTTAATAGAGACTTATTTACTTACTAATAGTAGTTCTCTCTCTAGAAGGTTAGAATATTTAGAGTAAAGATATACTAGATAATAATATCTATAAAGTAGAGAATTAAATAGATGTTAGAGGTTTAACACTTTTATTTAAGAGCTACTTATTAAGCCTTTATCTTTTTGCTTACTCTAATAGTAAGCTAAATATCTAAAACTTCTTTTTCTTTTCTAAATATTATACTACTAGTAAGCTATTTAGCTATATTAGATACTTTACTATTAATAGAGCTTCTTCTAGGCAAGAAATAGAAATAAAAGTTTCTAATAGAGATTAGTTAGTTAGGCGCTGTTCTTTTAGTAGTAGTAATAGTAAAAGTTAGAATATTCTAGTAGCGCTTATAGCTTTTAATACTAACTAATTATACCTAGTTATAGTCTACTATATATAGTATAGATTCTA
Source organism: Alternaria hordeiaustralica (assembly GCF_023758085.1). Lineage (NCBI taxonomy): Eukaryota > Fungi > Ascomycota > Dothideomycetes > Pleosporales > Pleosporaceae > Alternaria > Alternaria hordeiaustralica. Next base: position 1,067,621 of record NW_026056774.1, on the reverse strand, counting down.
TAAAGAGCGCGTTTAACTTTATAATTATACTAAAGTAGTATATAAGAAAATTAATACTTTTGTATATTATATTATCTTTACGTAACTCTAGAATAGTAGTAATAGCCTTAAGATACCTTTAGTAGATATAGATTAGTAGTAGCTATTTGCGCAAGATAATAAGTAGTATAATACTTACTTAGCTAAACTCTTATATTAAATATAAGCTATAATACCTCTTAATATATAAGTTCTAAGGCTAGCTAAGTAGAGTTAGTAGTAGTATAAACTTGTAAGCAAAGATATTATAGAAAAATAGCTTTAATATATCTTTAAATAGATAAGTAATTATCTATTACGTAATTTCTTTAAACTTACTATAGACTACGTCTAGTAGGTATAATTAGATATAGTTAAGTATAGAGGTAAGAAGTAAGAGCTAAGAAGAATTCTTAGAGAGACTAAGCTTCTAGAATATAGTATCTCTCTCTCTCTAGCTTTTACTAGATATATACTTATAAGTGCGTAGTATTTTATTATAGTAGTAACTATTAATAATAATATTATACTTAAGATTTACTTTGTTCTCTACTCTAATAAGATAGAACTAGTAGAAATGCGTAGCGTTCTAGCTCTTATAGCTAGTATTTGCCTACTACTATAGTATATTACTAATATATATAAGATAGAGCGTATATATAGTAATTATAGTTCTATTATCTAGAATAATATTAACGTCTATTTCTAGGTTAGTAAGGTATACTAGAGATCTAACTATATTCTTCTAGCTAGCACTAAAGAGGCCTAGTGTTAAAGAAAATATATTAATCTATCTCTTACAGTTAGCCTTATTTAAGAAAGTCTATTATAGATATTTACTAATAATTAAATAATGTATGTTGTAATATAACCTAAACCTATTAATAAAAGTAGTATAGAGAAAGCTTATAATATAGTAATTAGCTAGATATAATTATATAATAATTTTATTCTAGGTATATTTAATAATCTTAAGCTTACTATAATAGAGTATAGAGAGAGTAAGCTTATAAATAGTAGGTAAGGTAGACTTAGTAAAGATATAGCAAACAATGTATTTATAAAGATAATAATATAAGTATAGTATATTAGTACTAAATTAGTAGTTAAGAAAGATATCTAGCTCTTACTATCTTAACTTAGACTCTTAAACCTTTATTAGTTTCTCTACTTTAACTAAGAAAAGTTCTTATTATAAGAAAGAGAGTTATAGTATAGTAGATATAGCTACTTACTATAGGTATAGTAGTAGAGCTCTAAGCGTATAGACATAGTTAATAAGAAGTATTACCTCTTTATCTTTACCTTTAGCTATAGCTTTAGCTATCTAATCTCTACTAATAAAGAGAACCTATCTAAGGCGCTACTTATTATCTCTATTAAAGAACTAAATAAATTTAGATACTAGTGTAGTAGAGAGATTAGAAGTATCTCTATTAGAATAGGTACTTAATATAGTTAGTTGTATTATGTGTATATATCTAGTTATTATTTTTATCTAAACGCTGTTTAGACCTAGCTTTCTCTAGCGCACTAACTCTTAAGCCTAATAGCTATTTAGCCTATTATTATGTTACTAGTTTTACTACTATATCTCTTCTACACTTAAGAAGAAGGCTTTCTCTTCTTCTTAAGTATAAAAGAGAGAATAGCTCTTAGATATCTTCTTCTACCTATTATATTGCTAGATTCTATCTACTTAATCTAAATATACTATACGCTAAACTTCTGCCTAGAAATCTAAATGTAAAATCTCTTTAGGCTATTTCTATTCTAGTATATCTTCCTCTATTACTCTTCTTGTTTTAATTTAATCTCTTCTGCCTGCTTATAGCCTCTTCCTCTGTTTCTCTAGTATATTCTAAACCTTATCTTAATTACTTTTAATGTTAGTAGCTAATAATCTCTTAGGCTTAGATCTATATCTTTCTTAGGTTTAATCTTTGCTTTTCTATAGCACCTACCTATCTAGCGCTTAACCCTCTATAATATTAGCCTTTTCTCTAATAAATATTCTATTATCTCTATTATATTACTAGTGCATCTATAGAGATATTCTAGAAGGTTTATATATGCTGCACTGCTATTAGAACTTATACGCTAGTTACTCTACTTTTTTACCTAAGAGCTCTTTAGCGCTTAGTAACTAGGCTATTAAAATAATAATATTGTAACTTTTCTTCTTGCGCATAGTAATTACTACTCTTAACTCTATCTTTACGCGCGTAGCCTTTTGCTATTCTCTCTTTATCTTCTTCTCTTTTTCTACTCTACTCTACCTTAACTTTCTTTCTTTGCTATAGCTTTACCTAAGCGCTCTAAAGGCAATTTAGCTACTGTAGACACTATACTAGTTACTATATCTACCTTCTCTACTTAAGAGCTCGCTACTAAGCTAGCTGTTATAGTTAAGGCTAATAATAGCTCTACTACCTCTACTACTATACCTACTCTTAAGCTTACTATAGCTAAGTAAGCTACTGCTATTACTACGCACGCGCTTACGCTTTCTAAGCTAACTTCTACTAATAAGATAACTATTAAGCCTAAGGCTATAGATAATTCTACTACTATTACTACTTAGCCTATAACTAAGAGTACTAGTAATAATACTACGCTGTTATTCTAACCTTTACGTGCGCCTAAATAGCTATTAGCTAAATCTACTCTACTTACTCTGCCTAAGACTACGCTCTTAATTAAAGCTAAGACTAGCGCTAGTGTTAGCTAAACTAATACTATTATAACTAATATGCCTAATACTACTCTACTACTCTTCTCTATCTATAACGTTAACTCTACTAGCTATTCTTAGCCTAAGTTAGCTCTTAAGTCTCTAATAAAAGCCTTTTAAACGCCTATATCTTGCCTTTCTAAGAAGTAGAAGAACTAGAGTAAGTCTCTACGCCTTTCTATCTTTACTCTAACTAAGGCTATTAAAGAGAGTAGGCGTAGTATACGTATAGCAAAGTTATATAAGTATAAAACTTCTAATTCTAGTTATAACTAGTATATTACCTAGCGTAAGTCTTTTCTCTTCTCTAGAGTCTTTTAACTAAATATTATTCTAATATCTTCTACTTTATTAGTAACTAACTAGAGAGCTTATATTATTACTCTTAGCTTTACTATAGATATACAGAATTACTTATATACCTTATAAAGCGTAGAACGCATACTTAGGCCTTCTCTATCTATTCTAGCTACTAATTAGAAAAGCTATTAGTCTAATATATAAGTTAACGCTTATAGCAACTTCTACTTAGCTAATCTAGAGATAACTATTAGCAAATTCTTTTAGTTAGATAATAAGTCTGCGCGCTAGCTATTTAACTCTAATATAGAGACGCTTATACTATCTTATTACTTTAGCGCTAAGTTAGTTAGTGTAATTAATTCTTTAGTTAAGAATTCTTCTATTAAGATTATTATCTATAGTTAGTGTGCGTTATTAAACTATAGAAAGATATTTAGCTAGTGTATCTAGGTCTACATTAATAGCTAGCTAATAAAGAGTAGAGTTTATACTAATTACTTAAAGCATAGTAATTATTAGGTCTACTCTTTTTGTAGTAAGTTGCTAACTGTTCTTTAGACACTTACTTTCTTATTTCTAGTATCTTTGCTAATATATTCTTCTAGAGACCTAAGTAGTAAGACGTAGCCTTAAGTCTACTATAGCTACTAAGTCTGTAGTTACCTCTAATATAATCTCTAGTCTCTCTAAGAGCGTTCTTACTTGTCTTAAGGCTAGTAAGAAGCTAACTACTATATCTAAAGAGAGTAATAAGGCCTTATTTGCCTAGGCTAGCAATAGTATAGCTACTTAGTACAGATACTATTTAAGTAATGTTAACGCTAGTTACAACTTAGCTTTCTAACTAAGTCTAAAGAATCTTAGCTGTAATTTGCCTAAAGAGACTTTTAATACTAAGGCTGCTTCTACTTCTACTAGTATAACTTATATTTAGTTATTATTGCTACGCTTAAAGATTCTTAGTAAGAGTAATAATAAGTCTAGGTTAACTATTACTAAGCGTTAGAGCTAACCTGCGAAGTCTAATCTATCTACTAGCTAGCCTACTCTAGACGCTGCGCTTTCTGTTAGGCCTAATAGCTATTTAGCTACTAGTGTTCTTAAGCCTGTTACGCTAACTAGAAAACTTTATTATTGCGCTTCTTGTGCTGTTTCTTCTTCTATCTAGATTCTAGGTAGTAGTTGTAGTTAACCTTATAAGCAGCCTAAGCCTAAGAAGGCTATTACTAATAAAGCTAATACTATTAGTAATAATGTTGTTAAGTCTAAGGCTTCTACTATTACTGCTTCTATTACTACTTCTACTAGAACTACTAAGCCTGTTTCTTCTTTAACTTCTACTAATTCTATAACTTCTAGCTCTGCTAGCTCTTCTATGCGTAGGTAGTTCTCTAGTCTCTTTTCTTTCTAATTAACTCTTAGGTCTATTCTTTCTACTCTATAGTTATAGTAAATAAAATTATAATATACTTCTAAGTCTTCTCTTATTACCTTATATTCTTACGCCTGTAATATTATAATAGCTAAACTTATATTACTTCTCTTCTATACTTAAAAGAAAGAAGGTCTCTTCTTCTTTAGCCTTAGGTTCTAAATGTTATTTAGACATAATCTTTCTATTATAATATTCTTAGGTTTCTAGTAGCTATTGTAATAATACTAGATTCTAAGCTGCAATTAAGAAGTACTAATAGTAATTATCTTAGCAGCCTTTATAATTATATAGAAGACCTTCTAATATCTTTCTAAATTAAAATAATTCTTTTGTAAAGTTAAGATCTATTTCTAAGGTTCTTAAAGCTGTTCTCTAGCTTATCTAAGAGTCTTTTCTTATTAGCGGATACTAATCTAAGCGCCTACTTAAGATGTCTAGTTAGAGTTTTACTATAGCTCTAGCTAAGTAGCCTTTAGTTAAATTTCTAACTACTCTAAATACATTATATTCTATATTGTAGTATTATAATATTCTTCTTACATTGCTAATATATTCTAAGAGTATTATTATATACTAGCTAGCTTTAAAATTCTAGTATTATAATCTAGTGTTGCGTAGTAGCTCTTGTAAGAAAAGTAGATCTATTACTATAAGCTTAATAGCTCTTTAGGCAGTAAATATATTAAGTAAATTCTTCTATAATATCTCTATTACTACTTTCTACTCTTTCTACGCTTTAACTACCTTATACTCTTCTACGCGCTCTTCTATCTCTTCTTACTCTTTACTTTACTACTACTACTATTATTCTACGCATATTCTTACTATAGCTTTTAGCTCTATTAACACTACGTCTAAAGGTAAGACTATTAAGTAGCCTCTTGTTAAGAGCGCATCTATTATCTTCTCTAGCTTTAATAACGCCTACTCTACTACTCTATAAGCTCTTCTACGCGCTACGCCTAAGTAAGCGTTTGCTATTACTACGCTAGAGGCTGCTACTTCTAAGCTAACTTCTGCTAATAAGATAACTGCTAAGTCTAATACTAAGAACTATTTAGCTACTATTGCTGCTTAGCCTATACCTATAAGTACTAATAAGTTTAATAAGCTAGACACGCAGCCTTTTAATAACTTTAACTTCTCTACTTTAGATAATAAAGAATCTCTTCTTAGCCTTTAAGAGTAGATTAATATTAAGACGTTCTTAGGTATTACGTAAATAGATATTAATCTTAATTACGCGCTAAGCGCCTCTTAGGCGCTTTAGAGTATTATAGGTAAAAACACTTTACGCTCTACTATGCTGCCTAACTACTATAAAACTCTATCTAATATTAAGAAATTTAGCTCCTCTATTAAGAGCTCTAGCCTATCTAAGTCTAAAGTTCTTTCTAAGTTACCTGTAAAAAAGCGTCTAGTGCCTAGAGCTCTTAGTAATTAGGTAGTAGAGTTACATAAGCTACTAAAGCGTATTTCTACCTCTAATACTATTATTAGCTAGAGTAAGTCTACTGTCTTTCTTTCTTACTTTCTAAAAGACATTCTGCTAATACTATATTTCTTTATAGTAATATATATATTACGCGTAGACTTTACTATTAACTAGGTTAAAGACCTCTATAGATATATTATTAACCTTAACACTTTAGAAACTCTAGCTAGACTAGTTCTTATAGTAGCCTACTTTCTAACTTAGAGTAAAGAACCTTAGATTAAGTGCAAAATTAATTTAGCGCCTCTAGACGTGTTTAAGAACTATTTATTCTTCTATAAGTTCTTCTCTCTTAGTATAAACTATAAGCGAATTATCTTTAAGCCTCTTATTACTACACTTATATACTATTATCTTATTAGCGTAATTAAGTATAAGTTAGCTTTAGGCAAGAATAAAGAGCTTAGTAGATATAATAAAATATGTAGCTATTGTAAATGTAGTTTAAAGCTTCTATTTAAGTTATATTACTTAGTTATATTAAATAGCTTTCTAATGCTATAGAGAACTTACACTAATTGCTACGTAAAGAGCGCAGAACCTTAGTGCTCTTTTACTTATAAGTTTCTAACTACCTCTTAGACATCTACTTTCTTAGTATTAGTATAATAGCTAACTTGTTCTTAGGTTAGTCTAACTTCTCTAGTAAGAAGGTTATATTTACTAAGCTAGTAGATCTTAATAAGCTTTCTATAGCATCCTGCCTCCCTTATTAATTATTCTAGTCTTTCTTTTCTCTTAATAGCTCTAATAGTCTAAGCGTACTTTAGTTATATAAGAAGAGTTCTATAGTTTAGGCTCTACGTGCTTCTAAGAAGCTAGTTAGTAATAGTAACTATAACTCTACTAAGAAGTTCTAGAACTTAGATATTAGTAACTATAGTAAGAGTATCTCTAAAAAGAATTGCAAGCTAAGGCTTACTTAGCTAGAGAAGGCTATAGCTACTCTAAAGAGTCTTTTAGCTCTACTATCTTCTAAGCGTAAGCGCGTTTCTTCTAAGAGTACTACAAAGTCTACCTCTACTAAGAAGATAAAGAAACTAGTACTACTACCTACCTTTATACGTACTCTTTATACTTATAAGCCTGCTACGCCTTCTACTAAGGCTATAGATATTAATAATAATAAGAGTAATAAATTTCTTACTCTATCTAAGTCTAAAGGCTTATTAGTTTAGAAGACCTCTAGTAAGAAGAAGAAGAAGAGTAAGAAGTAGGTATATTGCTTAGTTATAGGCTAAAATAGTAGTAGCTATTCTCTACATATATTTATAGACGTAGTTTAGAGCTTAGTTATAGTATTTAATATATACATATCTAAAACTACTTAAAACTATACCTATAATATATATACCTAATACTTATTCTAGTTAAAATCTAGCTTCTTTATTAGAATAACTACTAATAATTACTAAGGTCTAGATAATGCCTATTCTATGTCTTGTTTCTCTTCTACATTAACTAATAGATTATCTAGTTAAGCTCTTAGCTATAGGCTTCTTTAAACTTTAGTTAACTTTAGAGTATCTAGAATGTCTTAGCTATACGTAGGCTGTTTAGACGTCTTATTATTATTATTACTACCTACTTCTTAATTTATATTATTAGTTTTATTAGTAGAGAATATAGTTGCGGCGTAGTCTAGCCTATTAATCTTAGTAAGATCTGCTACTATACGCTAGTAAAAAGCCTTTAGGCAGTTTTCTAGCGTATAACTTTAGAAAGAGGTGCTATCTAGCTCTTCTAACTAATACTAACCTTTCTTATTAACGCTGCTAATGCGAAATAGCCTCTTCTACTTAGGTAGAAACTTAGTAAGTGTAGATTAGTTGTTTTTATAGAAAAAGTCTCTTAATAGAATAAGATTATCTAGAGAAAGCTTACTTAGCTAAAGAACTCTTAACTAGTTAAAATAGTTCTTATTCTTATGCCTAAGACGTATAGTGCAGTTAATAGACTTCTTAAATTATTTATCTCTATAGTTAAACTAGCGGGCTTATATTATAAGTAGAGTAGGTATATTCTAAACGTTATTCTATAGAAGCGTCTACTAAGTTAGAATAGATAGCTTAATAGGTAAGATGTGCTGCTAGCCTAAGACTAAGTAAGCTAGTATCTTGTTTGTAGATTGTTTAATAGTTATATAGTTAGCTTATAGAATGTTAGGTAAGTTATCTATCTAGTTGCTAGAAAGCTTCTTTAGAGTAGCTATAATAGGCGCGTACTCTTACTTAATAAGTTCTTACCTCTAAGAGTAGTAGGCGCTTAAAATAACTTTATTAATTTTCTATTGCTTCTAAAGTTTCTTAACAAGGCTCTTATTCTTAAAGCCTCTATTAGCTAATATTTTAAGTAGAATACTCTATTAATAAAAGATATTATGTAGTAGAAACTTCTAAACGCTCTTTAAGTTATTCTTAGCTAAAGCCTTAGCTTCTATCTATTGCGAAAGGTAGTCTTAGGTAATAATAAAGAACTTCTTGCTATTACAGCTAGGCAGTATATAAACAACGTTAATAGTAATCTATATAAATAGTATTGTTAGTAGCTCTATAGGCTAAAGCTCTTCTTAAACTATTACTAATATATGTAATTAGCACTTAGAGTAGAACTATATATAGTGTTTAACTTAATTATACTATTCTTTCTAATAGTAGCGCGTCTATATCTTACGCTAGGTACCTTTCTTACCTTAGTAGCTAGACTTATTATAGAGAGATCTAATAATCTTATACTACTTATCTGTTAAGTTAACTACTCTTTGTAGAGGCTAGCCTTCTAAGAAGATTATAAAGAGATGTTGTTCTCTAATAGTTATTTAGAGCGCCTTCTTCTTAAACTTATAAAACTTAGTAGTAGATATATACTTAGGCCTTCTATAGAATAGAAGCTAGCCTACAATTACTTATAACTTATTACTATAGCTATCTACTAGTAGTTAATTATTAAAAGAAAGATCTACCTAGTACATTCTATACGCGTGCGCTAGAGCTTCGCTAAAGATAAGCTAAACTATATTTAGATACGCATTAATAAAGTCTTCTATATCTTTCTTAGGTTTATTAGGTAGCTTCTAGCTATCTAGCTTAGGTATTCTTAAAAGAGCATTAGCTATAACGTTCTTCTTACTAGCTATATAGATAATATTAAACTTCTATATATTAAGAAGTATAAGCTACTAAGTAATTAGAGCTCTAGAGAGATTTGTTACGCTTTGTTAGAGTTGCGTAATAAGCGTCTTTACGTCTGTTTTAACTTAGAAGTTTACTCTATAGATATAGAACTAAAACTTCTTTAGAGTAAGTAGAAGAGTCTTATATTTATACTTGCTTAAATTCTAATTTCTCTTAGTAGTAGACTAAACTCTACTCTTAAAGCGTACTAGGTAATAATAGCTGTTTAGGTTAAGCTACATAATAACTATACTCTAACTCTTCTTACTACTATTAACTACAAGAATAATCTTTTAGATAGGCTTAGTGTAATTAATAGAAACTAGCGCTAGAGCAGTTATTAGAGCTACCTTAAGATGTTCTATTGTCTACTTCTACTCTAGGCTTTATTTAAATAGTGCATTCTTGTAGAGAAGCTTAAACAAAGAGGCTGTAATAATAGTAAAATCTAGTACCTATACTCTATAGTAAACGTAGATTCTAAGAAATATTTAGACTTTCTTAGCGTTGCAATAATCTAGCTAACGCGTAATCTTATTAACCTTCTTCTTATTAGAGTAGTAGCTATACTTATTAATTTAATAGCTAATAATAATTATAGAGAGATAGTAGAAGTTAGACTTATAGCCTAATATTATTATGCCTGCGCGCTTAATGTCTATAAGCACTTTATTAATATTTAAAAGGTGTTTAGTAATAAACTACCTTACACCTAGTTCTATCTTATAGTTACTATAGCGCTTCTTTAGCCTCTTAATATACACATTATTAAGGTATAGTATATACCTATCTAGAATGTAGTCTCTGTAGATTTTTGTTATAACGCGTATAAACTCTACTAGAGAGTTTATTATATCTATTAGAAGTGTATATTATTATACAAGTTCTAATAGCGTTAAAAAGGCTATTATATCTCTTAAGTCTTTGTGTAGCTCTACTTAGTTATAACCTAAGAAAAAGTCTAGTAGACTTATAATAACGTAGCTAGCAAACTTCTCTAAAAACTTATTAGAATTAGGTAGCAGGTTAGCGTTGTAAATTGTAACTCTATTAAGCTTTTAAGCGTTATTAATTAGATAATACCTTTTATCTTTCTTAGTAACTAAGAACTATAGATTACAATACTAGCTCTTGTATAACTCTAAGGTACCTCTATTAATATAGTTCTAAATTATGTTAATTATAACCTACTAAAGCTTTCTTAGAATAGAGAATTAGTTAACTCTCTAGGCTTAATATAGTACTATATTAATAACTACTAGAGAAATAATATCTTTGCTAACTCTTTCTAATTCTCTAAAGTTCTAGGCTAGTGCTACTTCTTATTAGTAGAGAACTTCTAAGAGCATATTCTTCTCTACTAGTAATAACTCTAATAAGATTTTTATCTCTAAAACGCGTTTAGGTATTATTTAAGTGCCTTAGAGAAATGTAGCGTATTACAGCTTAAAATACTTAGTAAATAGAGCTAATTAGCTATTAGTATTAGGTACTTACTTTACTACTACTTTTTTCTTCTAGTCTAACTACCTCTTAATAGGTTGCGTTAGTTAGCTAGAGTTGTTAATAGGTTTAATCTTAACGCCTTTGCGCTTATAAGCTCTATTAATCTAAGCGTTATTTAGCTAACTTACTATATACTTAGTGTACAGGCGCGTAGGTTTGCGCAACACTATAACTATATTAACCTTTAGTATAAGGCTTTTATCTACCTTAGCTAGGTTCTTTGCCTAGAAGAACGCTTTACTCTGCTTTATAGTATCTTTATTACTAATACTCTCTATAATATTACTTATAAGTTAGGCTAATAGCTCTTTAACGCCTTCTATCTTAAAAATATATAGGCCTTTATTATCTCTTATTAGCAGGCTTCTATTAGGTCTAAGGCCTATTAACTTACTATTTAATCTTAATAAGTACGCTATTAGATATTTTCTAGAAGCTCTACGCTTTTTCTATAGAACCTATTTACTAACAGATTGTATAGGTATCTAACTACTGTTTAGTCTACTATTTCTAACCTTCTCTATTATTATATCTACTGCCTCTACATGCGCGTACGCTACGCTACCTACTAGCTCTTTAGTTACGTGCTAGAGTGTAGCGCTAGCTACTACACTTCTATACCTTTTTCTACTATAGGCCTAGTATAAAGACTAGAAGCTATAAGCTTATTACTTCTAGTATATATAAATCTTATATTAGCTTAGCTATCTACGCTAAAGATGTAATAGTACGTTAATCTATTAGTTGCATACTTAATACGCGCCTAAGCATCTATTAGAAAAGAGTTATCTAGAATAATTAGATTAGTGTAGAATTCTATAATAAAGAAGTTTGTTTAGACTTTAATCTACTCTATAATAATAGAGATACTCTAGATAATACTTATAAAGCTTACTATACTTCTGTTTATAGTAACTATCTAAGCAGCCTTTATACTACCTAGTAGTAATATAATTAGTAATATAGCTCTCTTAGCTACTTCTCTCTTAATAGTGTTTAGCTTAGCGCCTAAGTCTAAAAAGTAGAGAAAAGAGTTCCCTCTAATATTAATAGAGACCTTTAGGTAGTCTTAACACAAGTACTTAATACCTATTAGTTAGTTATACGCTTAATTATCTCTTAGGTAGTTATAATCTATGTCTTTAGAGTTGTACTCTTAGCCTTAATCTATAATAATGTGCTATTATATATAGCTAATCTTCTAGTTAGTCTAGTGTTCTACCTTTAGGCTATAGTAGTTAACTACTCTACTAGCTTCTACTTCTACTAGTACGTAGTTAGAGAGAGTGCTAAGAGTAATTGTATTAACTGCAGCGCCTAAGAGCTTATTAAACTTCTATTCTTCTTTCTCTTCTTAAAGCTTCTCTTATTTAGCCTATTACCTTAACGTCTTAATAATATTAACTTTAAACTTATCTAGCTTCTTATTTGTATAGTTAGAGTTAAATAGCGTCTTATAGACTTTAGGTATATTACTAAGAAGAGTACTAATCTAAAGAGAGATTAAAGTGCCTAGAATACTATAGATTATAGCCTGTGTATTAGGCTTAAGCTTATTAATAATCTTACGCTTTCTTAGTTACTTATTAGTTATCTTAGAATTTAGTTCTAATTATTCTTATAGTGTTCTAGATAATCTATTATCTAGTTATATAAGATTATCTTCTTTGCTAAATTAAATAACTCTCTTCTTATTTAGCGTCTAATAGCTTAAAGAGTGTTCTATTCTATTCTTATAACCTTAGAGATAAGAGATGTAATTATTACTAGGTCTTTATAGTATTATCTTCTTCTAAACCTTAGAAGAATTATAAGATACTACCTTCTTAGGTTCTAAGAATACTCTAGAAATAGTTGCAGCTGTAATAGTGTTATTACATTAATTTAGATTTACTAGACGCAGGTAGTAGTCTAATTTATCTTTAGTAAAGATACTTAAAAGCTTCTAGAATTGTTCTACGTTATCTACTTAGAGGCTTCTAGTAGAGTCTAGTATAAGCTAAACTAAAATAGTGTTGTTCTCTACACTAATTAGAGCCTTTAGATTGCTAAACTAGGCGTTAACTATAAGAGAGTTAATATTCTTCTTTAGAAATTATTGCTTAATCTTAGCTAAAATGCTCTTAGCCTATAGTCTCTAGTCTAGGTTATTAATATAACTCTAGAGGTTCTCTAGCGTGCCTTACTAAAGTATATTATATTTATCTATATAAAGCTAGCTCTTGTCTATATACGCTTAAAGCGTTAGGTAGTTCTACTTATAATAATTACTCTTATTATATACCTAATAATTTATAGTTACTCTAAGAGCCTATCTATTTGCAGTGCCTTAATTATATCTAGTTTCTAGATTCTAAAAGCCTTAGAAATTATTGCAGAAAGTCTAACTAGTGTTCTATTAGTAACTACTGTATTACTACTACTACTAAGGTTAATACTAGTTATTTAGCTAGAATTGCCTCTAGCCTTAGAGTAAGTACGCTCTTAGGTAGTTTGCGCGTTTATTAGCTTAATAGTCTACTTTACTGCGTATATTAGAGTTGTTTATAAGTTTAGTTTTGTAGTAGGTCTACTAGATCTTCTATAGTTCTATCTCTAGGCTAGCATAATTAATCTTTAGGTTAAGCATCTTATTAACTAAGTTATCTACCTCTATATTAGTAGGTGCTTTTTCTAGAGAAGACTAGAAGGCATAGAGCCTAAGCAGCTTATCTTAGAGTAGAACGTTAAGCTTAAGTAGCTAGAAAGACTACGTATAGTTATTTTAGAGAGTTAGTACTAGTTACTAAGGTTACTAATAGGCTATTAGCTGCGCTAGGTTAAATTTAACTTCTAGAACAATCTCTTTAACTGCTTTAGAGGGGTTAAGTATATAAGCTTCTTCTTCTACCTCTAGATAGGTAGTAAGGTAGTTACTAATCTTAGTATAGTTAAATGCCTTTAGGTTATTAGTCTTTAAACTAAACTTGTTAAGTATCTTTATAGCATACCTAAAGAGTAGTTTCTTAACTAGGTAGAAACCTTAGTAATCTTTATTAATAGTTAATGCTTTAATATAGCGCTTACTGCGAATCTAAAACTTCTATAAGTACTTCTTAATGTTTAGATTAGACCTTGCTTAGTACTAGAGGAGCTAGTGCTTAAAGTACTTAGCCTAAGCTTTCTGTTAGTCTTTATTATTAGTATAAAAGAGCTTTCTAAGAGCCTCTCTAAACTTCTTCTAGAATTTAGTAACTAGAGCGTTAGAATATTTGTTTAAGGCTTAGATAATTACTCTCTACTTAGGTTTATAGTGCGCTAAAAGGTAATTAATCTTTATCTTATTTATAAACTTATAGTACTTTAATATGTTCTTAAAACGCTTAAGAAACGTAGTAACGTTAGTTCTATTAAACACTAGAACTATCTCTAATAGGTATAGAGAAAGCTAGGTAGAATAGACTAGAGAGCGATTGCCTAGCTACTAGAGAGACTAAGCTATTATCTAAAGAAGCTTTACTATGTTGTTATTCTAGAGTTATACTAGAGGTTATGCCTAAGGCTGCTAGCTAGTAGTGCCTAAGAACTCTAGAATATCTAGCATCTTAATATTCTTCTAGAATAATATAGATATTGCTTTAAGTTTTATAAGCTTAGTTTAGAGAGGTAAAGATAGTTATTTAGTAAACTAGGCTTTTAAAGGGGCTTTAGTAACTAACTTAGATTATTTATTAACCTTAGTCTTGTTAGATTAACTCTTACTTATTTATACAAGGTAGTATATAAGTATTATAAATAGTATAATAGCTAGTGTAAATGTTAAACGTATAAGTGCTATTAATTAGGTTTAACTATTTACTTACTAATAAAGTTAGATGTTCTTTGCTAGAAGAGCTATTACTGCCTTTTTTATATACTATAATAGCTTTCTACTACTATCTTATTGTTTAGCCTCTTTCTTTCTAGCTATACTAGAATTAAGATCTACTATGTTAGCTCTTCTAACCTTTCTTAGGTCTTGTTGTTTATTCTTAGTAGAATAATATAGCTGTATACTTTCTATTATATTATTTTCTATCTATATAGTAGTCTAAGAGGCAATTAGCCTAGTCTAAACCTCTTGTCTAGCTCTTTGTATTGCTTAGCGCAGCGCTACTATAGCTATATTATCTATTAGCCTAAGTAGTAGTTATTATTATTTAATTATTTATATTATTAGAGGTCTCTTAGTGCGCCTACTTCTTAGGTGTCTATACTATTAGGTTTCTATAGCTTATAGTTTACTTCTATGCGTCTCTTAGGTATACTATTCTATGTATTATCTTATTCTCTATTTTATGTACTTGCCTATTACTTATTCTATTATATTATATAATAATTGTGTCTCTTCTAAAGCCTAGTTAAACTATTATTCTAATAAGCCTTTAGTAGGTAAAATGCGCACTTAAAGGTAGCGCGCAGCCTTTCTAAGATAGAAGGCTAAATAGATTAAGTTTTAGTTAGTCGCTATATATAGTAGAGAGATTAGAAGTATCTCTATTAGAATAAGTACTTAATGCAGTTAGTTGTATTATATGTATATATCTAGTTGTTGTTTTTGTCTAAACGCTGTTTAGACCTAGCTTTCTCTAGCGCACTAACTCTTAAGCCTAATAGCTGTTTAGCCTATTATTATGTTACTAGTTTTACTACTACACTAGAACTAGATATAGAGATCTATAGCCTCTATAGATTATTATAAACTCTTTACTAGTAGTTTAGTTTAATACTTTCTATAACTTAGACTTCTAGAGTTTAACTAGGTTGTTAATAAGGTCTACTAGACTAAAGTGCCTATACTCTTTAACTATAGTAGAATACGCTATTTACTAGAATATATTCTATATATTAAAGAGGTAAATGTTGTCTATATAACTTAATTACGTAGAGACTATAGTTTAGTTAAGCTTTAACTCTTACTTACGCTACTTAAAAAGAGGTAGCTAGTTATTAAAAGTATGTTTTATAGTATTTATACGCTTAGGTAAAGTAGATACTTCTAATAAAATAGAATTAAAGAGGCTAAGAATATTACGTAAGTCTTAGTATATTTTGCGTAATACTTTTTATTTATTAATAAAGATAGTAAGTATAAGAAAGAAAACTATTATAGTAAAGAGCTATAGATAATATAGTATCTTAGTAGTTAGATTCTCTCTAGCTCTAGAGAGAGAGCGTAGTGTAAGTAACATAACTAGTAAGATATTAGGTAAGTTAGGCGCCTTACTATTACGTTTATTATTATTAAAAGTAGTATCTCTAGATTCTTGTTATTTATTATTTAGCGTATTACTAATAATAGAATCTTCTACCTTATCTATCTCTTTAACCTTATTACTAGAGTAGATAAAAAGTGTGTCTATTATATTCTTATCTCTATATAGTATTATAGAGCTTTTTAATATATTATTTATTATTATAACACTATTAGATAGAGTAGCTATATCTACTAGAGATCTAGTATTATTACTATCTCTAAAGGCTATAAGCAGAATATTATTTTTAGACTTACTATACGTAGATAATAATAGTAAAGGTTAAGATAGAGATTTGCTCTTTTTATTCTCTTTATTAGACTTATTATTAAAAGTAATAAAGTAGTTATAGAGGCCTTATAGCGTAGTTATATAGTAGGTAGAATTTAGAAGAGTTAAGAGCGTAATTTTAAGCGTAGAGAAGCGTATTAACCTAGAATATTATAAGAGAAACTATACTAAAAAGATTAGTCTAAATATTTAAATTATAAAAGCCTTAGAAGTTAATATCTAAGCCTAAATAACTAGATTATAGAAGCCTTAGAAGTTTATATCTAAGTAATAATATTACGTAATATAGATAAACGCTAGAAATATATATAAGTCTAAAAGAAAAGTATTCTATACTTTTATAACTAGCTAGAAAGATCTAGGTAGTGCTAAAGAAGATAATGTCTAGCTCTAGTAAACCTAGATAATATCTAATAAGCATCTTTCTAGAAAAGAGAAAAAACTAACTTTTTTAAAATATAGATAGTATTTTAGATAATAGATAATGTAGACTAGATTAATAAAAGTATAGATCTAGTAGGCTAAGAGGTAGAAAGAGGTATAGAATAATATTATAGAAGTATTAGATATTCTTTAGAGATAGAGAAGGTTAGCTATAATAGAGGTTAACCTAGATATATATATATATTAGCATATATTCTAATATTATTTAACTTAGAGAAATCTAGAATAAGATCTATAGTAGTAAAGAAGTACTATAGTAGGCTGTAGTAGTAATAGAAAGAGATTAAAATAACTAAGTCTAAGAAGTTAATATTCTTAAGCGTATAGTAATAGAAAGAAATTAAAATAACTAAGTCTAAGAAGTTAAAATTAATAGGCGTTTAGTAGGCGCAGTAAGTAAAAAGAATTAAAATAACTAAGTCTAAGAAGTTAAAATTAATAGGCGTTTAGTAGGCGTAGTAAGTAAAAAGAATTAAAATAACTAAGTCTAAGAAGTTAAAATTAATAGGCGTTTAGTAGGCGTAGTAAGTAAAAAGAACTAAAACAACTAAGTCTAAATGTATAGATAGATAATATACCTAGGTATTAAGGCGTAGATATTAGTAGAGGTTTAGAACTATTATAAAGCTCTAGAATATTACTTCTAGTAAAGGTAACGTAGATAGTAATACTTCTAGAGTAAGTATAATAAAGATTACTACGCTCTTAAGTATAGATCTAATAAAAGTTACTATAAAGATTTTAGATATTTACTTATAGTATATATAGAAGTTTCTAATCTAATAGCGCTATAGTTAGTAGAATTAGATAGTCTAAAGTAGTAAAATAGATAAGACTAATAAGCTTAGAATGTAGGTATTATAAAGATAAAGAGAATAGTTTAGTAAGCGCGCAATAGAGTTAAAATCTATTATAGTATCTAGAGATGTAGAGAGAATACAGAGAGTAGAGCAGAACTAGCAGTAGATACTATTAACTAAAGTAGAGAAAGCGTAGCTTAAGCTTAAGTATAGACTACTCTATAATATATCTAACGCGTTATAACTTTACTAGTTCTATACTTTAGTATTACTACTACTACTACTATTTTATCTATTCTATTACTCTTTTACGCGCGCTGCTTTACGTAACTACTTTATTATTCTATTCTTTCTCTATTTATTCTTTCTATATTATAGCTCTAACTACTTTATAATCTAGTACGCTACGTAAAAGAAGAGCGCCTAGCTATCTATAGCTATTTAATAAGTCTACTAATAAAGCTATTAAAATAGTTAAGCCTAAAGGTAGAGAAAAGCGTAGTTGTAAAGAATCTACTAAAGTAAGAGAGAACTTAGAATATAGTAGTAGCTCTTATAAGAGCCTAATTTAATATCTACTTTTATAATCTATCTCTACCTAAGCTACCTTCTAAGGTACTCTATAATTAAGATCTAAATCTACTAAGTTCTTAACGCTATATACTAATATATAACTTACGCTTTTAAAAAGTAGTAACTTAATAAAAAGTAAGATAAGTAGAGCTAAGAAAGTTAAAAGAGTATTAGTTCTAAGAAAGCCTAAAAAGAGTAAAGTAGTGTTTTAAGAGTAGAAATCTTAGAATATAATAATTTCTACTTTATAAACGCTATCTTTTATAATACTTTATAAAGAGCTTTTTTCTTAACTACTATTTAAGAGTAAAGCTAAATAACATATCTAATAATAGCTCTATCTAACTCTACCTTCTACTATATACGTTAAGAAGAAGAAGAAGGCTAAAAGTAAAGTAAAAAAGCGTAATATTATTAAGAAAGTTTATAGTACCTAAGTTATAAGTAATAATAGTAATAATAACTTATTAGAAGATAGTAGTAAGAAGCTAAGTCTAGATTAGGCTTATAAGATAATGCGCAAGTATCTCTAGAAGAAAAGCTCTTCTACTACTAGTAGAGTAATTAAGAGTTAGCTATCTAAAGAGCTATTTAATTATATTAGTGTAATAGACTTTATTATATCTTTGCCTATAAGTTAGAGTTAGATCTATTTAATTAATCTTCTTACTAATAGGTTTTATAGATATATAATACTAGCTAGCCTATAAAACGTATATATAAGAAGAAGAACCTACGTACTATATTATCTAATATATCTATTTACCTTAAGCTTCTACTTATATACGCTTAGCCTTACTACTTCTTAACTTTTAATCTAGATTAAGTTATCTTAATTACTTATAAAGTCTTAAGTAACTACTATACTTAACTAGACCTAGCTTAGGTTATTAAACTAGGCATGCATAAGATCTATATAAATTATTACTAATAGAAATTAAGAGCGCTAGTAAATATAAGAGTAAGTTTCTATTAGTATTTAAGTTAAAGTCTAC
The DNA here is from genome assembly GCF_023758085.1 of Alternaria hordeiaustralica. Classification (NCBI taxonomy): domain Eukaryota; kingdom Fungi; phylum Ascomycota; class Dothideomycetes; order Pleosporales; family Pleosporaceae; genus Alternaria; species Alternaria hordeiaustralica. Next base: position 1,048,581 of record NW_026056774.1, on the reverse strand, counting down.
TAATATTTTAGATCTAGGTTAAAGCTCTACTAGAGTAAAAGTTAAGTTAGATAATTTAGCACTACTACAACGCTATTAACCTTTACCTATTACTTAACTAAAAGGTTATAGTGTCTAATTTTAATAAAGTGTTTACCTTTATAAAGAATGTATATAAATAGTAGTAGTCTAATCTAATAGTCTCTTAGTAAGTAATAAGTAAGTAAGAGTTAATATACTTCTAATAGATATATATACTAATATTTTATTAGGCGTCTTTATTATAGTAGCTATATATACTAAGTTTATTTTTAATACTAAGAGTAGTTGTAAGAAGAAGCTATACTCTCTCTATACGCATAAGGCTCTTATTAATACTTTTAATATATATAGAGAAATTCTAGAGATAGTTAAGAATTACCTAAGTATTAAATTAATAGTTTAGACTTCTAAATACCTAGCTTATAATAGAAAGAACGCCTCTACTACTAAAGAGCGTTCTAACTTTGCTAAAGCTAGTTTAGTTAGCTACTACCTTCTACTAGGTTAGAAGCTTAGTAATAATAATATATATAATAACGTTAACCTAGCTAGCTATAATAATAATAGTAAGAGATAAGACTAGTAACGCAAAGAGGCCTTTATTAATATATTATTCTTACTTAGCTATAGAGAGAAAGTGCTATATTTGTATTTATTATATCTATTCTAATATTTCTTATAACTTTAGCGTTAGCTAGTGTAATAGCTTTTCTTTTCTATACTTTAATATCTTTTTATCTTTATAGGTTTACGCGTTATAATAGAAGTATAATAGAGTATAACTTTCTTCTATCTAGCTTTAAGCCTAAAATACATATATTTACTACGCTTTTTTTAATTATTTTAGTCTACTAGGCTACTAGTATATATTATATCTATATAGTAATAATATTTACTTTATATATATATAATTTCTTCTTCTTCTATATATTTTGTAGTAATTAAGTATAGCTTCTACTTAAAGTCTTTACTTATTTACTATATTTATGCGTAAACTACCTTTTAGTTTACTACTAACTATAAGAATACTAAGAAGTTTCTTACCTATATCTACTTATAAATATAGAATACTAAGGTAAATATATATTATCTACTAAGAGCTAGTATTACTATAGTATTAGTCTAATAGCCTTAGTATAGGTAGAGAAAGTAGTAAGGCCTTATAATAAATTATCTTTAGAAGCTATATCTAAGTAACGCTTAATCTATAGCGTAATTTATTATTATATAATAAATTTAATAAACTATATATATTATCTAATATATATAGAAAACCTAGAGTAGTTTTAGTCTACGCTAGAGGTATAAAGTAAAGGCATGCTTATATTAGTCTATTAATATTCTATTATCTAAAGTCTAGCTACCTTTACTCTATTATAGTATAATATATAGTATATATAAGCTAGATATTTATTACAAAAGCTATGCGTAATAATTTCTTATAACTATATATTATTAATAATAAGTTTTAATTAAAGATATGCTAGTAGGTTAATATCTTAATAAGGCTATATTATTCTTAATTAATATTACGTTACTAAACTAATTATAATAATAATGCTATCTAGCGTATTTAGTATCTATATTATTAGCTATTTTAACTAATATATAATTAGTAGCTTTTACCTATAAAATTATTATTGTATACTTAAAATTACGTAGAATACCTATACTAAAGGTATTCTTCTATTAACATCTATTATTAAATAATACTATTATTAGTAATATGTTATTATTTTTATAAGTATACTATTATACTTTTATTAATAGTATCTATTATTATTATAGTATTTATTAACATTTTAAGTAGTGTTGCTATAAATATAGTGTTAACGTTCTAATATTTAGTAAAGGCTTTAATTCTACAAATTCTATTTCTTAATATTATAATATTATTTATAATTTAACTGTAAAAGCGTATTTTTAGACAAAAGGGCTATAATATAATATTATAATAGTAATATTCTTTTAATATTACATTAACCCCCTAGTGGGGCGCGCTACGGCTATGTCTTCGGCAGGTCCGCTACCACGAACCATCATTGCGTCCGTCCATGGTTCGGCGGTATCACGACCAAGACAGTAGACCAATCATATTATGAGTCTGCGTAATCATAGTGACGAAGCGTTCCCTTCGACCAATGCGCGAATGTGTGAATAAACTTACCAATATGGACTAGCGCATTATGGCGGACGCCCCCGAGGTCACTCTCTCACCAGGTTCTTCAGTCATACGTATCAACTCCCACCGGTTACCACAGCACACAACTACAACCAAACTTCAGCCTCGACCCGCACCATCTCGCAGTCGCCATGCAGACAGAAAACACGCACTCACTGCGCCGACTTGGTACCAAACAAGATGCGACAAAGCTCGGCTTTATGGATCTACCCGGAGGTAAAGCAGCAACTCTTTAGGTCGACAAATACCAGTGCGCTAACATTCACTGCAGAATTGCGCAACACGATATACTCATACTGCAAAAAAATTGGACACGAGAGCTTTACTCGCGGATCACATTCGGTGCATGAGATCGGATATCGGACCTACTTCCATCTCTGCCAGGTCAACTACCAGATTCGGCAAGAAGCGCTTCCATTGCAATACCAGCACTTCACACATCGAGTCCCTCTCAGATACCTCGCCGCCTACATGGAGACATTTCTGTTACCGCATAAAGGACACTCCTTGGTCGGTAGTACCTCCTTCACCTTCCGCTGCGATGAAACCTTCCCTCGCGTTAACATAGCTCCGCTTATTCGAGTATGCAAAAGGCACCCGGAATTTGCCGTCAAGCTTAGCGGCATCAGCTCTGTCCCCTCTGTCCACTCGCATCGCTTTCCATGGACGCTTAGCAGGCGAGCAATGGATCTCGAAACGCAGTTCCAAGAATTAATCAACAACTCTCGAGTTCGACCTGCCGACTTGAACAGTTCCACTATCTCTCAACGCCGATGGAGCAAGTTTCTCGGGAAATCTGTCGAGGAATTATGGATTCACTCTTACAACAAGCAGCTTGATGTGGATATAATAGTCAAGTCCGAGGCATCTGAGCCGTGGATGGACGATATTACTCAGAACAACCATCGGGCCGGCATCCCTGCTCACCGTCATCGCTACAAGAAGGAATACAAGGCATGGGTATACAAAAATCGGTTTCCAGGGATCTTGATACAGAATGTATTCTCTGTGGTAGTGTCGGACAGCACCCGAGTATAATTGCTCAGCAACGATATGCACATGAAGAAGGCCTTCGTTTCTTACTGAGATAGGCGTATAATGTTAATACTTCAGCACACTCATACGGAGCTACATCATTGCTCATTCAGTTCCGGACCAGCGTCGCCCATTTCCATCTAACCCTGCTGCCACAAACTCGTAGTATGTCCCTGAAAGCTAACCCCATCAATCTCCCTAATCTCCTCATTACTCAACCTCCACCCCAGCGCCGCACAATTGCTAACAGCCTGCTCCTCCTTCCTCACACCACATACCGGCGTAATACCCTTGCACATGTTGTAGTTCAGCGCAACAGCACTCTGTGGTACACCGCGCTTATCTGCAATCTTCTTCAGCACCGCGTTAACCGGCTCGATATCCTTCATATCGTAGCTGGAGAAGCGGTATGACTTTGGCGGCGGGTTATCAGCCGTGTACTTCCCAGTCAAACGACCTTGAGCGAGCGAAGAGTAGGACTGCAAGACGATACCGCGTTCTTTGCAGGCCTGGAGGAGACCGGAGAGCTCGGGTTCGCGGCGGAGGACGGAGTATTCGACTTGGTTGATGGCGAGGGGAACGCCGTATTTGGCTAGTTCGTCTTGCATCTTGATCATGTCCGCGAGACTGTAATTTGCCACGCCGACGATCTTGGTCATGCCCTTTTCCACGCACTCGGCCATGCCTTTGGCGATCATGGGGATGGTTTGAAGGTGAATGGGGCCATGGACGAGGTAAACATCGATGTAATCGAGGCCGAAGTTCTTGAGTGAGGTTTCGAGCTTTTTGAGGGGAGCCATGGTGGGATGGAGAACGTCCTTTGCTTGGGGTACGACAAAGTACTTGTCTTGCATGACGAAACTGTCTCTTGGCATGTCCTTGACTAGTCTTCCGCAGATTGTCTCGCTCATGCCTGTGCCGTAGACTTGGGCGGTGTCGATGAAGTTGACCCCTTTGCTAACGCAGTGCTTCCATGCTGCGGCGACATGGGGCTCTTCCTCGGGCTTCCAGTGCCAGGTAGAAGTGTCGCCCCAAGGCCAGGCACCGATGCACAGTTGCGGAGCGTGGACATCTCCGTTCTTGCCCTTGTATGTGACCTTTTTGTCGGCGGTTGGGATCCAATCTACTGGCATGACAGCTGCGAGACCATCAAAGGAAGGGTCGACTGGGTTAGGCTTGGTGTGCTTGCCGCTGTGCATACCAGTGACGGCTGACATCCCAGAGGATAGACCAGCTTGAAGGACGTGCTGCATCTTTGCGATTCGATAGTACTGGGATTCTCGTACGACAAAAGAATCCTACTTGGACCTGAAATCGAGACAGCACGTCCTGATATCTATTGTTATACTCGCGCAGCATGTAGATCGACGACACGGCAAGTCGTCGGCATCATGGCGAGCACCTTGTATGATGCGGCGATGATTCTTACATTCATTTCCGGCCTATACGCAGCGGTTGTTCCTGCATGGGTACCACAAGTTCGGGAATAGATCCATAAGACCCTAATGTATAGGCGGCAAAACGGCGTGGTGTTTGAAGTGGATGCCGGGATGATGCGCAGGTGATGTCATGCCTCGACCACGTTCTGTTATGTGGGTACTCACGACAGAGACCTGCCAAACCAGTGTCAGAAGTGCAAGGAACGTCTTGATATTTTCTGGAGGCATATACTAGGACCTAAATGTAGGGTCAGCGGTTGTCGTTGGTAGTCGCGGTCGTTCCTCGGTGGTGGCCGTGACCTATTTCCCGAAAAGGCAGTCGCGTTCACCTGTCACGACAGTTCCTGAAAGACAACAACGCGCATGACTCTCGATGTTTTTCGTTTTGCGACGCGTCGAGTTAGCATCTCTAGGCGAACTGGACACTGTGACGAGGCTGTAAAAGGAACAAAGCGAGATTTTGAGGTGGACTACTTCGTAGCCTGTGAAGGTAAAAGCTTAATTCATATATCCAGAAGAACGTGAAGTCTTTACAAGATGCTGTTGTCCGCACATGTAAATGCGCCGTTAACATCTGTTGTGGCAAACGTGTTCATCAAAGCGCGGATACTGGCGTACATGCCAGGTACCATCATGAAGAGCGTGACCGACATGATGAACACGTTGAGAGCGGCCGTCGCAAGCTTCTTTGTACTTGATCGCCACTTGCCGTTCCAGTTGAGATGGAACCAGAAAAGCACAGTAACACCCCAGGTGAACCATGATAGCAGAAGCGCGGCGGAAATGTTGAGAAGGGAGCTGAACACCGGAATGGCGTTGGCGAGGATCCACACGACGACCCAGAACAGGGTAACCGAGAAGATCCAGACAGCCCATTCAGTCTTGTTACCGACGTCACCCATTGCGATGGAAGCGCGGCGGCCACGCGACGACCCGGACGCGCTAGATGAGACTTCAGCGTTGAAGCTTCCATCTTTCTTGGCCTGGCGAGTGCCGATCTCGCGCAGGAAGAAGACGTGCAGGTAGCGCGCGGCGGTCATGCCGAACACCAAACCAGTGCCAAGGAGTCCAACAAAGATGATTCCGTAAGCGACCTTTGCCATCAAGGGTTGGAGAGATCCGAGCGCTGGCGAAGCGACGGATTCACCGGAAAGGGCGTAGACGACCGCAGCGACGATGCAGTAGATAGTGGTAGTGGCGCACTTCTCAATGGTGACAGCGCGTGGGTAGTCGCGAGAGGGGTCCTCCATCTCAGCAAGGACAGTCGGGAACGCTTGATTGCCGCTGAAAGCAAAGGCGATGTTCAGGAACGCCGCGACAGCTTCAGTGAAGGTGGGACTTCCGATAGCTTTCAGGTTGAGAGGTGCTCCCGCATTGCGGGGACCCTGAACACCAAGCACAATCATGACGAACATGACGGCCGAGAAGATGGAGATGGTGCAGGGCCACGATGCCCATGACACGAAACGCATACTACGCGGTACGCACATGGCCCACATGGCAATGGCCGCAACGACCGAGAAGGCGACCGTGCAGGTCGCGTGTTCGCTGACGGTGTTGAGACCGATCGAAATAGTGACCACTGCCGATGCGCTGATGAGAGCCATGTTGATGAGGAAGCCAATGGCAAAGACAGCTTCGAGCCAGGGACCGCCGAGGACGCGTCCGTAGTCGACAATGTTGAGCATGTAAGGATACTTGCGCCAGTACTGAACGAGATTGTAGGCAGTGTACAAGCTAAGCATCCCCATACCGACAATGGCAATGATACCCGGGAAGAACCCAAGGGTGTTCAGAGCGGCTGGCAATGACAAGATACCGATGCCGATCTCATTGGTCATGAAGATGATGACAGTTTGTGTTGTGTTGAGTTTCTTCGTTCCTGCACTGCTTGTGGGGCGTTTGCTTGCATTTTGGATATCGGATACGTCGCCTAGGTTCGTGTCGTGCTCGGAGGAGGTTTCGAGCTTTTCGGGGTCTCCGTGCTTCTTTTGTCGCAAAGGGTCTTCCGGATCGTGAGTAGGGTCTGCTGCAAGGGCTACTGTAGGTCGCTGGGCAGATACGGGCAGATCATTGAGAGCTTTGGGCTTGTTGTCGAGGTCGTGTGTATGTTGCATGGGAAGGTTGCCGTGGGCAGAAGGGACGTCTTTGTGATCCATGGTTAGAGGGAGACCAAGCACTTACGCCTGCATGTACCGAGTGAGTGTGGTCGAGACGGGGGAATCGAAGTGACGAGGAAGATGCGACCAAGAAACGAACTTGTCAATGGAGACGTTTGAGGAGGGCCAAGTTGAGAGGATAAATAGATGCGGGAAAGAACGATAGACTGGTCACAGCGCAGCGTGGAGGAAACCAAGGACATGGAGAATTACGTATTAACGCACATCGCACGCGGACCAAGACAGTAGCTGGTAGTAGCGTATCGTAGAATGTGTCCGCACTTTAACGGGGACTGTGCACCCAATGATGGCTGGTCTTGGAGGCAGGGTCTCGCGGAGGCGTGGAGACGGAATGGTACTTTTATCCACTTCAGGTATGTGGGCCTCCCTAGATGCCGTATAGATGAAGCTCTTAGTAAAGGAACCGAGCTGGTGTTTCGCGAAACGCGCAAGTGCGGCATGCTGGGTCCTTCCGGACGATGCGCAGCCTTCCCACGCTGCCGTTCCTATCAAACGATGCAACATGATGCGGAGAAGGGTCTTGGTGACGTCTGATGGTCATCCACGTCGGGAGCGACCGCGCTAGCGAGAGCCGCATCTGACAACGCGAGAACCGCGCCGAAGCAGGCCGGTGTCACACCCGACAGCTTGGCCGCTGTCGTCATCGGTCTGGGCATGTTGCGATGAAGTCCATCAAGCCCAAGTCCTCACATAGCCATGTGTAGGTGTGAGCGTGTCCCAGATTACAGGAACCCTCCGAGTATTCAGACGATGGACAGACGTTGATCCAGTGTATAGGCCATTTCCGGGACGAAATGGGAAGGAACCCGAAGGATCCATCCGCGACAAGGACATGCCGCGTCGCATTGGCAGTGAATGCGAAAATTTCGCGCGGTAAAACATCGGCTGCAGTCCATAATCTCATCATGTTACATCCAGTGAAAGTGAGGCACTTGGAAACCGGAGTGCACGGACGGTTGGCATGGCGGAGGAGTTGGGAGAGCCAAGGCCAGTCTTATGCGATAAACTTCGACGGCAAATGTCCGCTTCGAGTGTTGATAGGTTCGCAGACATGTCCAGAGGCACTTTCATCCCATACTAGAGGCCGTGGACGAGATGAAGAACCCGGTCGAGAATTGAGTTCTCCTTCAATGGTCGCTGTGCGAAGACACAGTGCCGTGTATTTCGGTAGATGGTCGCATAAGGTGTTGAATCGAAATAGCCAACAGTACGGTTTCCATGGGTCGCAGCACATCAATCATTACTCCGGTTCCGCTGCAAGGTACCGATTTGGATGTATCTGTGGAGTCGCATGTCGCAAGGGAAGTCGCATAGGAAGACGCAGTGTTCTGCTGCTGGCATGTCGCTTTGGAAAGATGAATCGTGTCGCTCTTGGAATAGACCTTGTTGGCCAGAAAGGCTGTTAATTCAGTCAGTAAGACGTGGGGAAGACCGAGTATCTCTCCGGAATATCTGGAGCAGGTAGGTCAGACGAGAGTAAGATATTGAAGTCAGTGTGGGATGAAGTCGTGGGTATTGTCGGTTGTTGGTCGCATGGAGTAGGAGTTGACGAGAGGCCCCTATCGAGTGGGCACGCATTTCGGGTTACGCGTCAGCTGAGTCATGCGCCTTCATTTTCCCATCTGTCGCTTCCTCATACGCGATCTTCGATCCACCGATCCTCAGACCTCGGCCACAATCGCGATCTTACACTGTGCCGCTTCTTCTTCTTCTTCTCTCTTATCGCAAAGGATGTCTCGCGTTTCCGCACGCACTGTACCCTCTGCAGGTTCCCAAGGTGCGGCGCAGGAGTGGCTGTGAGGCGGCTGTGAGGCGCACGGGGGCCCTAATAGCCGTTCTTTCCGGGCGGGACGGCGCCAAAAAGCTTGGCCTACGACTATCATCACCATTCTCAAACCTTTCGGGGCCACGCAGGAGCGTCAAGCATGTCGACTCCCTGCTTGGCACGTTGTGGTACGCGCATGCCTTTCCCCAGGAATGACAGGAGGTGAAACGAGATCGATGGCTAGTCCCCACCTCATCTTCGACGTTGCTTCCACGGCTTCTCCATCTTGTCACCTTCCGCCGACTTTCCCTTTGCCGTGTGTTTGAGCGAGAGTCTGCCGTGTTCCCTGCTTGTTCGATAATCCGCCCCCGACATACGTGCCGCTATTGCCGTCGTTGACGAGTCACTCATTTTTGCGTTGCTCCCTCCTCTCATTCTCCACATTCACCATGATACCCCGGATAGCGCTTTCGGCGCTTTTGTACGCCTCCACCGCATTCGCCGTGTGCACCAAGCTCGAAGACTGCCCCCAGTTTGAGGCCCTCAAGACCGACGAATGCCAAACCTACCATCATTTCCTCGCCCGCGGCTCTACCTCGCCATACCCGGGCCACGTCATCGAGACAGTCGGCAAAGTGTGCAATGCGCTCAACACCAAGGAAAACCCCAAGGCCTGCGGATATGAGGATGTGCAGTACTGGGCCATGAACGGCGGAGAGCGATGGTGCATATCGTCGCACGAGGGGGCTATGAATGGCGCCGAGCAGATGAGGAACTACACTGCGAGGTGTCCGGACAGCCACCTCATTGTCATGGGTTTCAGCCAGGGTGGAAGTGTCGCGCTCGACGTGCTCGGTGGTGGTGGCGGTCCACTCTGGGGCTGCACTCAGGAAGACAACCCACCCATGAACATCTCAAGTGCGCCCGGATCCAAGGGTGCGACTCCGATCTTATGTCAACGTCGAGACCTATACTAACATTTCCGCAGTCGTAGCAGCACTTGCTTTCGGCCCCACGCGACGATCCGCAAACCAGTCCTTCACCCACGGCGGCGGCGAGATCTCGGATGGCGGCGCGCCACGAACCGCAGAGCAGAACGCCGGTCTCCAACCCTACGCTGACGCTGGCAAGCTCCGCGAGTACTGCCAGCCTGGCGACCCTATCTGCGCACCCCATACCAAGGACAAGGACATGTCCAAGCACCTGAACTACTTCGACCTGTTCGGCGACGAGGCAGCGCAATGGGTCATTGACCTCGCAAAGAAAGCCGAGAGCGGAGACCGAACCTCAGGCGCGAAGAGCATGCTCCACCAGACCGTCTCGCACCCCATTGCCAACGTCTTCGTCCTGATCTTCGTGCTATTCGCCATATAGTAAGTTCATTCCATACACTCGCAGTAGTACCATAGAAGCGCGATAGACGGAACGGCGTTACGAAGGCGGACTTTGGAATCATACAGAATGAAGACTTATACCTTGCAGTTTTGCAGTGAGGAAGTTCGCCGTATGGAAGACCACACGCTTCCCCATGTACACCCGCGTCAGCTCGACCGAATCCGTATGAGCACGATCAGCTCCGTTCCACCGCCGGACCCGAGTTGGACAAACACACGTTGCAGGTCTTGGAGATGCTTGGCGCCAAAGGTGTGGCTTCGCAGAGCCGCATATCCGGACGAGGCACCGCCACACCCGCCAAGGATGGGAGAAAGATCTTTGAAGAAGAATGAAGGATGTTTGAATGCGGGACGCGCCCAATATGTACCTTTGTCGTGCATGCCGAAATACCCTTCAATTGTACCATACTATATGGATATAGCTACATTTAGTACCAGTCGACCGGATCGGCTAATCAAGATATATTAACTTCGCATCTGGCCCTTTCCCGCAATCTCCGTATCCCGTCCTTCTAGCGTCAGAACAGATCGTGTTGCAATGTTTCATCAGGAATAGATTTGCGTTATCAGGTGTGGCTTGATAACCCCGTATCGATGAGGGGGGTCTAAAATCCGTATGCGACACGAAGATGACCACTCCTGGCGCAGCTGTAATGAACGCTGACGATTATCCTGCTAATCTCCTACCTATGCCTTTTCGCCAGCAGTGTATCAATCATCACACTTCACGTCATGCACGGGGAAAGTGTAATTTTGAGCTCACCGCGAATAGCGTGTGAGCCTTTTCCTGTTACTATCGTGCTATTATACATGGGCCAACTGATGCACAAGGCACCTAAGTCTACTCCCCTTCCTCCGCATCCAAGAAGGCCTCATCGCCACTCGACTCAAACCCTTCGTCCTCGCCTTCCGAGTCATCAACATGCTCAACGGCCGGAACAAACTCCTCATCGTCGTCGTGGTCATCTTGGTCTTCCTCGTCTTGAGCATCGAGCTGGCCGGGTACAGCTCGGGCGACATGCTGACGCAAAGCCGGATCGTCTCCAAGTGCGAGCTTGCGGAAGAACGGGTGACTCTCCGTAAGCGGCTTGCCAGTAGTGATGAAACCCATGGGAGTGTGCTCGAAGTCTTGACCCTTGCGGCGCAGAGCAAGCCATTCATGTACTGTGCACCATAGTTAGTAAAACTGTTTTCTGTTACATGTTCGGAGAATACGTACCAAAAGTAAGAGGCTTCTTTGCGAATGCATCCTTCTGAGGGTGCTGGGATAGGTTCTCATCAAGACCAAGGTACTCCAGCAGTAGGTAGTACTCGTCCCATTCAAGGTACAGGCGCCCGGCGAAAAGCCCCATTTCGACTCGAAGCCAGACTGGAGCTTGGAAATCCGCAGGTAAAGCCGGTATCGCATAGTAGTCAAGCTGGTTGAAATGAAGCATCCTTCGTGTAACAGGTGCAGCGTAGATGATCAGGTGAACTTTGCCACTATCTTGAAGCGCTTGTCGCTCTTGCATGATTGGGATGAGCTGGTTGGCTTCTTCAGGGCTAACAAGCAGCGCTTGTTGGCTGATAGTACTCCAGAGAATCCAGTGAGAAGAACGGAGGTAATTGTCGTTGGGCGCATAGACTTCGATTGTACGAGAGAATTCCGCTGAGATCCACGAACCGGACTTCATCGAGGAATGGACCGTATGCTTGAGGCCTAGTGAAGTCATCCGTCCCAATACCGAAAACAGAGGTTGATAGGCATCGCTTCCAGGGACGAGACGCCCGAACTCTACGAAATGTCGGATGTCTTCATGCAGCTTTTTCGTCTTATATGGGTTGAAGAGGATGGCTTGTTGTACTTCCCGGACGTTTTCAACCTCGACTTCTACCTCGCGCTCAGCCTCACGTTCTTGCTCAATTTCTACCTCCTCTAGTGCTGATGCATGGACCGCTGAACCTCGGTCTTGGAAGTGTTTCTTGCGTTTTACAAGCTTGGTATAGATACCCTGCAGCGAAGATTTCCATACGATGGTGGAAGCGTTGGGACCAGCACGGCGGTGACGCTCACCCCTTGGCTCGTATAGCTGTTTCAGTGAAAGAGCCTCCTTGATGCGGACCGTTGCGAGATAAGCATCGCGTGAAAAAGCATCATGCAGATATTCGGGATACTCCAACTGTGCCTGCTCTTGCTGCAAATACTGCAAGGTCTGTGCAAAATAGGACGGCTCGAGCTGCTCCATAGTATCGCAAGTTTGACCAAACACCCAGCGAAGGACGTCACCCGAAGTGGGCTGATAAAACTCATTGGATTTATTTGGTAGCCGATCCAATATACCCTGGTGGACTTCAATCGGTGAGAAGAACGTGACTGACTGGGTTTGACCAAGAAGTCGAAGTCGCATGGCCGCCTGTACCAGTGCATCTTTCGTCAAATGCTGACCGAGAGTCAGGGCAGCTCGCGCATGTGGTGGGAATTTGATATCAGTGCCTCTGCAGTGACTCTCATCCAGGTATACAACACATCGATCTAAATCCTCGGCGAATGGAGATGCTACTAGTGGTATGCGTCTTCCTGTACGATATAATACCCATGCACGATGATCGGCGTCGAAGTATACAGCTGCTGCTGCTCCCTCATCCGCATGAAGCCAAGCATTGGCAAAGTCTTTGTTCGAATGCTCAAGAACCTGCGCACCAGCGTCGATGAGAATTCTAATTCGACTCTTCAGATGGATGTTGTTGGCTCCGTATGGGAGACGGAAAGACTGGTAATGACCAGCGTATTGCTTTTGCCAGGAGCGATTTGCAAGGTCTTCGATCAAAGCTGCTTCAGTCCAACGCGCTCCATGCGATGAGGTCATGCGCATATAAGATTGGTTACGAGGTGCTAGAAGGTAGTATGGGACTTCGGCATTCGTGTGTGCTAGCTGGGGGAGATCTTGCTGTTGAACCAAAAGCGGAAGTTGGTGCCTAGAGTCGTTCGTACCCGAGAAACCGGTCACACGGGGTCCAAGATTGTCCTGACTTGATGGAAAGAGGTTCCAACCAGATGCCTGAAGCTTGAGGCTGAAGGTCTTTGCGTACTTTGGAAACACAAAGTTGTTCAGATAGAAATCCATTAGGGCTGCACTGTAGCGTATGATCTGGTAGAGCTCACTCAGTTGTCTTGTATCTTCGGCATTGATTGTCGCATAGTCGTCGAACTCCTTCGGGATGTCAATTCCTTTCGGAAACCATTTCTCGTACTGAATGCTCGGTTCGTCCGTCTTGACCAAGTGCGCGAAGGCTTCCTTGAACTGAGAGCCGGTCAGACCTTGATAGTAGAATGACAAGCACGTCAAGGTGATGGCAACATCGGGGTGACCCCATTCTGCTGTAGGCGAGGGCACACCCTTAGCGAGGTATGGTACCGCTATCGGCGCGCGTATCGGATTCAATCCATACTGCACGTTCCAGCGCTTCTTGAGAGCTGTAATCAAGATACGATGAACGAACATGCCACGGAGTAAGTTGACCACGCGCATCAGAGTTGGCTTGTCTCGGAAGAAGCTGACGATCGTGGATATCGTCTGACTACGCACTGTGGGCTTCGAGATGTAGGCCTGTACATCATTCATGAGGGAGACGGGGTATTCGGCACAGGGCAGTATCGACGGTGTCTGACCCTTGCAGATAATCATGACCAATAGCTTGGTCAAGTAATCCTCGGCGTCTTTGCGCAGGAAATAGATGAGAGGAAACCCACTGCTGCCGCGGTTGACCACTTCGATGCTGCGAGGACATTGTGACTGGACATTTGAAGCAAAGTCCTTCACTAAGTGAAGACATGCCTGGATAACCTGCCAGCGCATCGGATGGCCGTCCACTGTGGTCTGCGTACCGGATGGATAGATGAGTTGCGTCCTGATTGCCAACGAAACGTCGCATTCGTCCAGAACGTCGCGGGTGTGTCGATCCAGCCAGCGCTGTGTCTCGATCATCATGGATGCTGATTCGAGGTTCTCGTCGCAGAGTTGTTGTAGTCCACTCAGCTTGAAAGAGAGCACATGTTCTGGCAATGCGATGAGTACACCACGGCGATCGCGCAATCTTGAGTGCATCTTTGCGTAAAGATCCATCAATGCTTCGGTAGGAGGCGTCTTTCGAGAGAAGGGGATATGCATCAGCTCGCGGTCGACTAGTCCGCCTAGTTTGGCTTGCATCACCTGCGCCGACTGGAGCAAGAGAGCTCTTGGGACCACGACGCGAGCAAGATCGGCTTGATTAGCAAGGAGAGCCGCCACCATAGCTATGAAAGTTAGTTTCTGTTGAGCTCAAGGTCCGGTGATGCACTTACGGAGGATGCAAGACGTCTTGCCTTTACCCATCAAGAGTTGCAAGACTGAGTTCTGGTCTGACTGGGGTGAGACAGTCGCTAAGGCGACCTGTACTTGCTCTTCTCGGATCAGGATGTCGCCGTCGATTTCGAGCAGAAGCCAGTCCGGAAAGTTCACGGGATTCCAGTTGCTATGGCCAGAGTTCGCCCATTCATCTCGCTCCTGTTGTTCTTTTTGTCTCTTCTGCGCATCCTGGATGCGGTGTATCTGTTGGAGTCTACTTGTGGCCACCCCGAAAGCCACGATCGCTTCTTTCGTGCCTGCGCCGAAAGTAGTGCCTGAAGTTGCTCGGAGTTCAGTGAGAAGCTCGACATTCGTCATCCTGGGCCATGTATCTACTAACTGGAGCCACTTGGCTTGTGGATGATGGGATTGAAGTGAATAGCGGACGTGCTCAACTGCATTTGCTGCAATTTGTTTCGCGGACGTGATCTCGCCTCCGGTGATTCTGGAATGCAAGCTATCAGAGGTCTTTTGCGCGTAGGCGATGTGCTTTTCGAGAGCGGCAATACTCGCATCCATTTCTTTCGCATACCTACACTGCACGAAAGAACTCGGGTCTTTGAAGTTGGCGACGATATTCCTCAGCATACCAATTTCTTGTGGCTGCTGTTTGGATGCCCGAGGATGGATTGGTGCCCTCTTATCCTGGTAGTTACCCATGAAGTTGTTGATCTTGCCAGGATGATGCGCAATGTTGCCCGATCTCATGGTTAAAGCTCCGGCGTAAGAACCGACCGCGCGAGGACACATCTCCCTGGGCACTTGAATGCTGACGATTGGAGCCTTCAATAGTTCCGAAAGCGATAGATCATCGTTCTTCCTAGATCTTGTAGAATATAGGGAGAGAGGTAACAGCTTCGCCTTTGGCGTGACCTTGTTGTCTATGTCGACCTCCACACGGCCGATAGTTACGCGGTAGAGTACCTCTTGTACCTGCTCCAGATAAAGCGACAGTTCATGGTTGCGCGTAAGACGGGTCCACTCTGGAACCACATCAGCCAGAGCCCAATCCACGTTCAGATATGTTGGATCAATTGCGATTAACTTCTGCATTTCGATCTCAGAAGAGGGCCACTGCTTTAGGATGGACCTAGCTAGCGCTTCACAAGACTCATCGACATTGGGGCCATGCAAGCTCTCGGCTTTGACGAGCTGTGCGCGTTTCTTGAAGCCGGTTTCAGAAAAAGGCATCCGTGACTTTTCCATCAAGGATATCAGATACGACATGGGAGGCGCTCCATCAGCTCGAAAGTGGAAGTAGGCGGCATGACTGGGAGCCGGTATAGCACGTATCGCTGGAATCATCGCGAAAGCTATGAGGACGCGCAACAGGTTCAGATCCACATCCGACGAGAAAGCGATAGTTGCCAGTAGGAACATCAGGCTGAACCTGTCGTCGACATTGCACTGAAGTGACTTTTGAGCAAGCGCACCCCACTCCGCTTTGATGTCGACAGCGAGGTGATCAGTGAGCAAACATTTGCGATAGCATTTATCGTAACCGCCCACGACCGGAGCATCGTGAAGAAGAGTAATCAGT
Organism: Alternaria hordeiaustralica; assembly: GCF_023758085.1. Lineage (NCBI taxonomy): Eukaryota > Fungi > Ascomycota > Dothideomycetes > Pleosporales > Pleosporaceae > Alternaria > Alternaria hordeiaustralica. Next base: position 1,032,661 of record NW_026056774.1, on the reverse strand, counting down.
GTAGCCTCCAACGAGCAAGTTGGCTCCCAATCCAGAAGAAGCTTCGATACTTCAAACGAATTTAGACGATCCTTTGAGGATTTTCGGTCATCGCGCGCAGTATAAACAACGTCCCAGTGGCCACTCTTTTTCCGATCATTCACGTTTGATCTGACTATCGCGCGGGCCGCCAAATGGATGACGTCAGGTTCCAGTTTGATTGCTTCTTGAAACTCGCAATCAGAGAAGAATTGAGACAAGTTCGCAGACTTTCGCAATATGCTCGCGACAACAGTGGTATATCGATCGTCCTGCATGGAAACTGTGCATTCGGGACGCCAGACAGTTGTCTCCATGACCTTTGTGTCTTTTGGATAATAGCCTCGCTTTGGCGATAAATCTGCGACATCTTTCAGTTTAGCGATCAAGTCGCTTGGTAGTGGACTCCAAGGTTGATAGGCTCCTGTCTGGAGCAGGTACAGTGCTTCCTCAGTTCCCGTTCGCCGTGTGAGCGGGTCGGCAACGATGTGCGAGGTGTAAGCATGCAGCAAAGCCTTGATATAGAGTAGACGCGGCTCGGGCGCGCAGTCGATACGTCCTAAGACGTCATTGATTGCGAATTTGAGGTATTCACCCCTGCCCATCTCGATGCCAACGGTTACATGAGGCCCATCCTTCGAGACTCGGAAATCGCCCAGGAGTACCAGTATACTCTTTTGACGGTGGTTGGCAACGGATTGGATCACGATCTTGCTCTGCAATCCATACCAAGTTCCCGCGTCTTGAATAGGTGAGATGATGGCACCGAGCCGCGAAGACTGCAGTAGGCCCTCGCTGTTGATGTGAAAGCTAAGTTCCATTCGCTTCAATTCCACTGTGACCCTACAGTCAGAGTCTGATGATTCCGTGCCCCTAGCACTGTGCGATGCGAACACCAGGATTTGAGACGGATGCTCAAAATGTGTAAAGATCTGTGCAATAGTCTTGAAAAGTTCGCTTCCAGGTTCCAGCAGTGTAGTTTGCGTTGGCTCTTCGAATCGCCGAACGGCGTGGTAGAAGCCAGCAGGGTGCCAGCGTACCCACCAGTTCATTGGCTTGAATCTCCACGGGCTCTGCTGACGGATCTCGACATGACCCTTATAGACATGAAGCCAGTGGTAGCAGTTTTCTACTAATGGTCTCGGGAGATCTGAACCAAAGACACCACTAGGAATGAATTCGATCAGTTCGCCCTTCTGATCGGCACGGATGATCAGCCGGCCGTTACGCCAGCCAAGATGAATTCGATGGTTGCTGAACAGCCCCATCTCAGCGATTGCGAAGTCCATGCCTCGAAGGGGAGAAGGCAAGACAATGGGGTTCCTAGTGCCGAACAAATGGATGTAGTCTGTGTGCGAGCGGTATGCCAGAGGCAACGTTCCCATTTCTTGTCCATCAATAAGCAATGTACCGTAGACGTAGTTGTAATGCACAAAGTACGAATGCTGATCCGCGGTCGACTCTAGTGTATATGACAGATACCACGTATCAGGGACGACTTCCAGCACGGGCTCGATAGTATCGTAATCTCCAGGAACGTGCCACATCGTGTTCAAAGATGCCCTGAAGGTCTGCGGATCCGCTAGTATAGTCTCCACTATGAGTTCGCGATGCTCATAAGTAAACAAAGTATCTTGCACGATGGCGTTGCGCATGTTGTATGGCATTTGGTCAAATCTTCCGGTCAAATTGTAATGCAGCGAGATCGACGCATCGAGATACATGCGAAGAACTTCCGATTTTTTGAGCTGCTCATCGTCAATGTGTATGGTCCGCCTGCACAAGAGGGAAGCCCAGATAGCTGATTGCAAGACGTTAGGATCCTCTGTGACCATGGGTTGTAGTTCTCTGCGCCAGCCGTCCGTAATCTTGCGAGCCTCGTGGAGAAGACGCATGCCTTCGGTTCGAATGCGGTCGCTCGGTGTGAGAGACGTCACCTTGAGCAAAATGGTGACAAGAATCTCCATCTGCACCGGTTCACGCCAATTCCGTCGGATCGCTTCTAGCCGAAAGCGAACTTGCTGCAGAAGCTTGCTACACAAACTGTCATCTGACAACGGACGGTGGACGTCTGTGAACCGAGATCCCCCTGCAGTGTCTGGCCCCAGCTGTAATACCAGACGTAAGACGAGTGACCACGTAGAATCTGAGGAGAAGTTGAGATTGGTGGACCCCAGTTCCCTTAGAAGGTCAAGCCACCTCGAATGTGTGCCTACCAAGAGACCTTGAAGTGCTGTGAACTCATGGATACCGACACCTTGAGTACATCTAGCTTGGTTCGCTTGTACTTCGTTCGATGTTGGCCATGTAGGATACTCGAGTCCAAGAGACACGAGCGGTGAGGTCGGAGGAAGTCTTACAGGAAAGTGATGCCAGAAAGAGGCCTTTCCAGACCTATCTGTCCAAGTCTCACCAAGACAATCAAAGTACCTGGGCTTGAGGCCGCAGGTCCGGATGACTTCGTCTACTCCGATTGGGAAACCCCAGTTTGCGTAGTGACATTCTAGATGAGCTTTCTTGTACGACCCCAGAGTCACTTGGCAGCTGGTCTCGTTGGCATATGAGTCGATCTGCGAGTATTCCCGGATCAGTGACATCCGGTCAAGCTTATCGGTCGGTTCGCGACACAGGGTCGACAGTATAAGCCATGTTGCGTCTCGGTAGGCAGCGAATACCTCTGGGCATTGTAACTCGAATAGTGTTGCTTTGGCAGCCGGTTCATAGCTTGGTAATGGATGCTCGTAGATCTGGATCCTGATGCCTTTAGCTTCTTGATTGAGGTTATGCCACTCGCAAGGAAGGCGATGACGTGACTCAGGCATGCCATCCCAGGCAACGAAAGCATCCCAGATACACTCCTTCTCATTCCGCTTGTCGATGGTTTGAGAATGGCGCTGGCTCTTTTCTTCCCATTCGACACGCTTAGCTTCATAGGCGATATCGGCATCTTCTTCAATCTCATCTCGTATGGCGCGTAGGTCGCCCTGAAGGTCTTCCTGGTCGTAATACTGTACAGCAAAGCAGTCGTCGGCAGGATCGTCGAAGATAGTCCTGCATTCTGCATTTGATCGTGCACGGTATCGAGCTTTGAGATACTTGCGTACTTCCTGACTCCGAATCATTTCTCCGTGTGTAAGAAGCTCGATGGGATCCAACAAATCCGGATCGAACCCCGGATGGTATTCCTGGAGCAATGGGTAACAAGCTACCGCATCTCTATCCATGAGAACCCAAAGTTCCATTAGATGAAGGAGCTGCTGGCTCTTCTCGTTGGGGTACGCCTGATCCACGGCACTGATCCTGGCTACGTAATCACAGATCACGCCGCTCAGTTGGATGGCTCGAAGGCCCTCTGGCTGCGTTGATTGCTTGACAGGGAGAACAACATCTTCCAGCAGCTTTGACGAAGCGATATGGCTGGACATGACTCTCATGTAGGGTTTGATAGAAGCCACAGATCGTTCGTATAGCTGCAGAAGCTCGGGAGCTGTTCGTTGTTCTGGTCGCGGGAGAGACGCGTGCGCAGCTAAGACGTCTCTAAGGAATCGACCGCTGCTGGTCAGGCGAAGTTGGAACTCGCGAGGATGGGCGTAGTGGCGTAGCTTTGGGATGTAGCGTTCCCGTGACTGCCTATGGGTACGCCAGACTTGCCTTAGATAACCGCCAGTCGTTGCCAGGGTGCGCTCGAAAATGCCTTCCAGAGATAGCAGAGGATTGTAACGCCTGCCTAGGGCTGGCCTGTTGGCAACCTGGGTGTCTGACGTGAGCTTAGCGAGACGACGGCCTAGCTTTTGACGTAATGAAAAGGCCGCATCTAGGGGGATTTTCTTCAGGACATCTTCCAGTAGCTGTGCATGTAGAAGACACATCAATGTCTTGTAGTGCAGACTTCCAACCTCCGCACCCAGGTGGTGATATAAGTAACGCTGGACTGCTACTCGGAGGACCAGGTAGAAAGCGGATCTCCTCCATGGTGTGCGAGCATTATCGAAGTTGACCGTGTCACGCACGCGCTTCCGTAGACCAGGAACCGCAACTGCAGCGCCATTGGCCTCCAGTATAGTCATCAACAGGCCAGATATGAGAGCGGGATCACTGGTGTCTCGGATCTCGGGAATCGTGGCGGCTGCCTTCCAGGTGATAGCGGCAAACTTTGTGACCGACTCGCTGCTAGCTTGTTCGATGAAACTGGCGACAGCTTCCTGAAAAGCTTCTTCGTTGATAGTCGATGCTGGGACAGATACCGCGCAGCCGGGGACTACATGTAAGTTCAAGATCAGTAAATGTGCGACACCGATGTATATGTCAGTCACTTACAGTCCCATTGTAGCGCGCCTTTGGCAGCAAGCACCTTGTCGGCTGTGGCGGATGTCTCAAATGCTTCGAAAATGATGTTGCGCTCGCCGGAGGTGTCCTGGGGATACACGAGCAAAGCGCAGTTCTGAGGTGCGATATGCAGAACAAGCATTTTCCCATGGCTGAAGTCGCGAAGCTCCTTCATCAGCGCCGCCTTGCCGATGGTTCCGTCGACATTGAGTATTTGACACGCGAGCAATGTTTTCCGCAATCCTTGGACGTGCGGAGCAACATCTGCAGCGACATGGGGGGTAAGCCTCGCAACGGCGTCAAGCATACGCTCCAAGAGAGCTTCCTCGACGCGATGCAGGTTGCCATCTTCGCGGCCAGGTACATTGCGGGGCAGCGCTATATGGTAGTACTGCTGCTCAAGAAATGGCACTCGCGCGGCGGACGCCATGGCTGTTTCGAGTGCCTGCTGCAACGAGGCAGCGGGCGGGGGCAAGAACGAGTGTGAAAATTCGCAATACGACGGAAGTGCGATATTGCGATGTTGCAAGAGTTGGCAGGTGGTGTTGTCGAAAACGCGACTGCTTGATGAGGGCGCAGTACCAGGGTTGACTTAGGTGCCAAGCATTGTTTTGCTAGGCGGCAGCAACGCGTAGACGCCCTCCCCAACGATGAGCAATGAACGATGAACATTGAGCCTTGCCAGAAGTCGTGGAACACCAAAGCGCAGTCTCGGGCCAATCCTCTTGCCACCGGTGAACGAGTCTGCATGAGGAGACATGTCGGCTAGCGAATGGGTGACTGAGGCACTGTACGGCGCTACGAGAAACCCTCAGCCTCGCCAGTCCCAAAAGAAGAGACCATGATGGACATAGCGATTGATTTCCAGGATTAATGATGCTAGACGCTTCCATCAGGCCGGTCTTGACGTCCGCAGTTGCCTCCTGTCCACGAATCAAACAAGTGGAGGATGTATGGTAAAGGTGGGAGTAACAGGAAGAACGAAACTGTGTTGCTTCCGAAAAGCGACAACGCAAAAAGAGAAGGAACGAGTCCAGATTGGCTGAGAGAAACGCTGCTGAAATGACAAGGATGACGGAGACGTGGCCTGCATCAAATGGAAAGAACGACCTACGTGTGTTAGTGTAGTATCACTACTGCTTTTCAACCTTGGAAGCTGTCCATCACCTTGATGTGAAGGTAGGAGTTGCCAGATTGTTTTCAGACGTCCAGACAACAACAGAATTGTCGATAGAGCTCATCCAGACGTTCCGACGCGCGTGCTGGTGAAGCGCGTGTTGTAACGCGACAAAAGTAGAAAGCGGCAGATTGGAGGCATGTTCTACTTCTCAGCGCATCAATGGTAGTTGAGCGCAAGTCTGTGGGAGCTTCGTGATGATGCATGATGGAGTTGTAGTCTCTATAGCTGAGAGAAGCCTGGTGGTGAGAGGTTTGACGACGCGTGAGGTACAATCGCATTTACCCGGCCCCTTGCCTAGCTCCACAGCTAGCAACATAGCGCCTTCCCCTCCCTTGTCTGCCTTTCGCATTTCCAGTGCATTTATCTCTCTGCTCCAATAGCATCTCCTACATTTTCTGCGAACCCCCAATGAAGCCGTCGAACGACAGCGGCTAGCTCCAGCCGATCTCGCTGCCTCATGGAGGGCAAACTTCATCCGTAAACGGCATATCGGCTGCAGCACCTGCCTGCCTCGGTTACTCTCTCCCCAGCTATCACCGCTATGCCTTGTGGGTTTATTCCCGCTAGATTAATCATCGCCACCATGAAGGCGGGAAAGTGCGAAAGGGCGCCCGCGACTAGCCCATCTCGAGCTCCAAGGCGCGACATTGGAGGTTGTGGGTGAGTCTCTACACGCATCACCACTAGCTGGCTCGATGCGCTTTCGTTTCAATTATTTATATACAGTTTTTATGCTGCTAGAATAAGCAGCGGGAGCTCGTTCGTCGGTACGCATTCGCTATTGGTCGAGTCTGGGATCTCATCGGCGCCGTCATCAGCACTATGTCGCACAGCAACTTTACCCAAGACGCGGCCGCGGGAACGACACCAGGGACACACGCAAGGAACACCCCGCCGTCACCCAAGTCGTACACTTCAGACAAGTCCCGCGTCATCGAGGACGTCGAAATCGAAGAGGACCGCGCCTCCATATCCTCAGCGTCGACGCATTCCGATTCGATCAACTCGGCAGTGGATCAACGTCCGTCGATACATCATACATGGAGTAGAAATACAGGGCACTCGTGGCCTGGCGATAAGGAGGATGCGATCGCAACTGTCACAACGAACGCGACGCAAGACCCGCGCTTCGAAATTGACTTCGAGGATGGAGAAGACCCGGAAGACTGGTCCATGTTGAGGAAGGCTGTTGTCATCTTCTTCATGAGCTTCTCGACACTGGTCGTAGTTATGTACTCGACAAGTTATACAAGCGGCATACCGGGCATGATGGCAACATTTGGCATTCAGTCGAAGACGTTGGTGATCTTGGGGATAACAACCTACTTGTGCGGTCTGGCGATTGGATCACTGCTCCTGGCACCGCTTAGTGAGATGTATGGCAGGAGACCCGTCTACCTTATCGCTGTCGCATCCTTCACCATCCTCGTCATACCATGCGCTCTGTCGAACAATCTAGCTCAGATCCTCGTTATGCGCTTCTTCGGTGCCATCGCGGGCGCGGCTATGATTTCCAATGCTCCAGGCACCGTCTCCGACATATCCAAGGAAGACTACCGCGCATTAGCTTTTTCGATATGGTCTTTAGGGCCAATGAACGGGCCTGTCTTCGGCCCTCTCGTTGGTGGCTTTGTCTTCCAAGCCCTCGGCTGGCGGTGGACGAACTGGGTTGTCATGATCGGCTCTGGCGCATCCTGGTTCATGGTCTTTCTGATCCCAGAAACATACAAACCAGCAATCCTCCGCGCAAAGTCAGCCAAGAAGCGTAAAGAAACGTCCGACCCCCGATACTACTCTCGCTACGATGAGAAGAAGGCTTTCTGGCCTTTACTACGGGAGAACCTCTACCGGCCGCTTAGCATGGCGGTCAACGAACCCATCTGCATCTTCTGGGACGTATACATAGCATTGGTCTACGGAGTCTTGTATTTGTGCTTCGTCTCGTACCCCATCGTCTTTGGTGAGCTACGGGGTTGGTCGCCTGGACTCGTTGGACTGGGTTATATGGGTATTGGCATTGGCGGTGTCATCACGATAGCTTCGGAACCTTTGCTTCGTCGTATGATCAACAGCCACAAGAAGGATCCAGAGACTGGCAAGCCATACCCAGAGGCCATGGTCAGTGTGGTCGTCATCGCTGCGGTGTTGGTTCCTGTTGGCGAGATGATTTTTGCCTGGTATGTGTCCTTCCTCACCTGGATCTTGTTTATGCTAACACATGTGTAGGACATGCACTCCCAACGTCCACTGGATCTTCCCCCTCATCGCCGGCATCCCCTTCGGCGCCGGAAACTGCGGCGTCTTCATCTACGCGTCAAACTACCTCGTTCACTCCTACGGCATCTACGCCGCGTCCGCTCTCGCTGGAAACGCCGTCTTGCGATCCGCCATGGGTGGTGCTCTTCCCCTCGCAGGCCCAAAGATGTATCAAAGTCTTGGCCCACATTGGAGTGCGACAATGCTGTCGCTAATTGAGTTTGCGCTCATACCCATACCTGTGGTTTTCTACCTCTATGGACACAAGATCCGGGAAAAGAGCGCGTTGATCAGGCAAATGAGAGAGGACAGGGAGAGAGTTGATGCAAAGAAGAGGAAAGCGGCTGAGAGGATGGAAAAGATGAGGGGTGGTGTGCTTGATGAGAAGAAGTTGGACGTTTGATAGACTTGCATGTATAAGGATCATTGATGCACCGAATTAGACTATTGTTCACCAAGATGCATTTGCACGGCTGGTATGGTACCCTATGCTGTTTGACCAACGCGTTCAATGTCGTGATCATCAGAGCAATCCTCATCTACTCCACTAACAAGACTCCACGTCTCACTTCCATCCTGCTCTTCTCCCAGTATCACATATCCATCTTGCGAGTCATCACCCCAGTCACTGAGATCGCTGTCCCAGCCCTGATCATACTCGTCCAGCTTCTCTTCTTCAACTCCCTCTCGCTGCATCCGCCTCAAATCCTCATCCGCCTCCATCCTCCCCCTCAACTCCCCGCTAGCCCACTCAACAAGACTACACCTCTGCACCTCCTCCGGCGCCGCAACCTCCCACTCCGTCCCCACCCCAAACTCCGCACAAGCACACTCCCGATCCAAAGTGCACCAACACGAACACGTACAAGTCCCCCCACCCACCTCCGAGCATTCATATCCGCAGCCAAGGAACCAACACCCAGACAAGTTCCTATGCCACTGCCAGGTATACTCGCCCCACCACCAGAAGCCTGGTATCACGGGTAGAGCGGGTTCGTTGCGGCTACAGCAGCGTTGTTTGAGGATTTGTGGAAGTGTGAGGATACAGGCTAGTGTGGCGTGGGCGCGGATCTCGGAGAGGGTGGTGGGGAGGGTTGTTTCGTGGGGTTTGGCAAACGCCGCGGTGGGTATGGTGGCGCTGACACGACCGGGTCGCCTGGTGTCGCGCATGGTGTGTGGGAGGATGGCCAGCGGCGCGGGGCTCGTGGGTTCGCCGTAGGTGTGTATACGGTGTTCTTTGACGCGCTGCATCTCTGCGATGCGACGCCGGGCCCAGGTGCCAAAGTCCTCGCCCGCTGTGATGTCTCCGGAGGCTGTCCCTTCGAAGAGATGGGCGTTCTTGCCGAAGAGTTCGTATGCCTCTATGTCATCCATATGCTCCATGTCTACTTCATGCGCCCATCTGTCGTAGCAGTCGTTCTCCCATTCTCGAATGTCTGCCTGCTTGTACTCGTGCCGAAGCTGGTTCTCTCGTGCGAGACGGTATCGGTCATTGCGACGACGCTTGTTACCGCTGTAGATGCGCTCGGGGTACTTCTTCGATCGTTGGCGTACGCGACGGGCTGAGCGGAGGTCTTTGAAGGGGTGGTCTGAAGTCCGGCCAGCGGCATTCATCGCAGGTTCGGAAGGGAGGGTGAGGAAGCCGAAAGGCAGGTCCTCGTGTGTTTCTGGCAACTCGCCCATGCAGGTTGTACACCAGTTGGCGGGATGGCCAGCCCATTCGAGCGTCTTCTGCTTCATCCTGACAGTTTCGAGGCGGAGGGCTCCTGGAGCGACCTGCAGACGGAAGGCCTAGCTGTGTAAGTTATTCAGAGGTTAGCCATCATTATAGCAGTCCCAAGTGACCATGAAGCCCCCTGGCTATGTCATCATGAGGCGTTCTACAATCTTCGCGGCTCAGCCCTCGCGCGATGGGCGAGGGCGCATGGCTGCGCAGAAGGGCGGAAGTCGACGGGAATGTTGCCGCAGGATCCAGCGACGACGTTGATCTATAATCAATGTGTGTTTGTAATCTTCCGTATTAGGCGCAGGCTTGCAAAGCACTTCTCTTGTACCAGATTATAGTGATTGTTCAGATGGGTGTGGAGAGGGACGGTGTGGTGACAAAGTTGGTGTTGGGCGCAGCTGCGTTCAGAAGGCGCGTGGTAACTTACTAGACACCCGCAATCGACGGCTTTTGTGGAGTTGCCTAATTCGGACCAATCGCGAAACAGCACACGGCCACAACCTCCAATGCCTCATCTCAATCTCAGATCCACTGATTTGATGAATGCGCTGTTAACATTCGCACACAATGCTGTTAATACCTGAACAACACCTTGTCGATATTGCTAATCCTGGTTGATCGGTGAAGTCTTCAGAGCACTTGTCAGATATATGTCTCAAATTGAGGGTGTATCTTCTTTGACGCTGAGTACAACTCGCATAATGCAAGCTTTTTCCGTAAACAGCCAACAAAGCTCTAATACACGTGAAACTCTTCAAGCTCAGGTTCGCTAGCCTGCAACTTCCTTGAGCACATATGACGCAGTCGCTCGCGAAACTTCGTTTGATTCGACCATTGAGGAGAAAACGCGATGCTCTTAATTTGAACGCCGTTCCTACCATCAGAACAGGGGCGGACAATTATCGGTATCTCGACACCTGGACATCGGATAATGAGATCACCTGGCTTGACATTTCGTCGACACTCGCCTATGCTGGCACGTCCGAGCGGTCCCGGGTTGGACCCCTGGAACAGTATTGTTGAGTCGTCTGCTAGAGCATTGCACACGGCGATATGGGTTCTGAGTAAATCAAGTTCTGTGGCCTTTGAAGTTCCCCAACTCGAGCCATCTCGCAAAAGGGATAAAAGCGCTGGGACCTCCTTGCGTCTGTGTCTGCATATGAAGCGTTCCCAACAGTCGAATTGAGCGAAAGTGCCGATGTGTCCATAGAATGGTAAGTTCATGTTCGTTGTCTCGAGAATCTGAAGCAGTCGTCCCAGATTGTGAATGTGTTTACGATATTCGGCCTGCTGGTATGTCGACTGAGTCTTGCAGAAGTCGAAGGTTGCAACGACTACGCCTTGTCGACGGCCATGGATTGATATCGCATGATCGCCCACCATAGAGATACGTATATTGCCTAGATTTTGGCGATCCTTGTCGTCTGCAACTTCACCAGGGGTAGCAAGAACTCGTGTCCGGTCAACATCACCAAAATCGCAATGTTTGCTGGTGCCGAACGGACACGAGCTCTTCTCACCGCTGGTGACGTGATTAGAGCGAATGAGTCTTTCGATATCACCCCATTTGTTCTCTCGGTATTCATTGGGCGTCCAATCCGGTACCCAAGACGGCTGCCCCTTCATGTTGTTCATTGCAGCGATCAGGACTAGATGGGGTGACCCTGTTATCTGGACCAGAAGCCGAGAGAACGAAAAGTAGATCGCTTCCTTGGATTCTCCATAATCTACCTGGGGAAGAGGATGCCGGGTGCGACGTTGCAAGATAGCCCAAAGGCCAAAGGCCATGTCTTTGGACACTGCAGCATCTCGGGTGTAAACACCGTCAATGAGATCGTTCACGTTGGTTTGGCGTTCTCCATTGCGGTACAAAACGCGCGGGGATGATAATAAGACCAGGCGTACCATCATCACGAGAATGATGAAGACGGCTGTCAACGAAACGGCCAGAATTACTTTGCGCTCATGAGGACCGGAACCAAGCAAGGCGGACCAGAGCAGGAAAACGAGTAATAACCCGAGGAAGTAGAAAGTTGCTCGATCGGTTAGGCGGTGAAGTCGACACATGCGTCTCGAAAATTCTGCATAGACTTCCAAAGAGGAGTCGCGCGCAGGATCTGAAGTTGTGCACTCCGGATTCATGTCTTGCCTACTCATAGCAACTCTCTTCCAAGGGCACATGTAAGACCCGAGACGAGGGCTCGCAGTAGCCAAAAAGACCAGACTGATTGCGAATCTGTCCCAGCAGATATGAGTGCTGCCGCAAACTATAATCGGGTTGGAGGCGAGAAGGATCTCTTGGTAGGTCCAGAGTCTACTGATCCAAGTCCGCTGTAGCAGATCCAAAAGGTCCGCTTCGGTTGCGTATTTTGTTTCTCTGTTGAACAATCGCAGTATGTAAGGACTCAGCGGGCCTCGCCATGTTCCGACAGAATCTTCTCAAGTCAGCGTAGATACGAGTTCGAGGTTATGACGCTTACCATGAAACACGAAAGGGTGCCTTGTCAAGCTCCAACGTGCTATAGTAGCAGAAAAGGCTGCGAGAAATGGGCGCCCATAATCAGCTCCGGGGGTTTTGGTATCACCACCCAACGCCTGGAAGTAGTCCAAGAAGCCAGCGGTTTCCATATATTCAATTGCGCGATCGGTTTTCTCGTTACCTTCGCCGAGCCACACGTACACAGTTGCTGCTCGCGAGTATACATCTCCCATCAGCGGAATCTGGTGTTCCTTTTCCTTCGTGTTCTTCTGGTCGATGCAGATCGCATCAATCCATATCGTAAAAGCGCCAAATCGCGTGCGTAGGTGCTGTAGCGCTGAATAGCCATTGACAGAGACGACGATGTCCACGCCGTTGCATGTAATAGTTCGATTGTCTTTCGGTGAGCCCCAGACGTAAGAGATGGCGGTAAAGTCGGGAGAGGTCTCTAGATCCACGATGCGGAGATGACCGACTACAGCGGCTGCTTCAGTCGACGCTCCATCGACATCGAGAACGCGTATGCACTTCGAGCTTGGAGGTATAGGTAACGAATGGTATGGCGCTGCGGCGGAGCCATGGGCCATGACAATTGATGCCTATCAACAAAGCATAATAAACCTCGGGTTCTGCGAAAAGGATAGATACGGCGGAGAGACGCGCTGCAACATGTCTATTAACGGTGTAGACCACAACACATGCAGGGGCAGCCAAGGAAACGTGGCTTGAGCGAAACTGTATTGTTGACTATTTCAGGTTGGCTTCGGTTCACGATGCTATCAAGGAGGCTATTGGGGGCCGGCCCGCATGATTGTATGGCTTCGCAAATGCTGTCTCTCAAATAAGGGACTTCGGGATGCCGTAGGTAGATTTGAGTAGGTACACATCGCCCCCAAGTCCATGGACGATTCCAGGGGCGTTGGTGCAGGAAATGAAGACGGTGCTTGAGCTTAGCTGGGTGCATATCTCCGAAGCGCCCAGGGCTGCCAGCCTACCAGCCACCCGCAGCCGCAGCCGCTCCTTTCACCACCTGTGCAGCCTTTCCACGGCAACAGCAGAAGATGACCGCGAGGAAACAGCCGTCGCGATAGATTACGAGTGTCGCACCTGGCTCGAGCGGCTCACGCGACGTTCGAATCGAAGCAATGTGTGTCTTGCGCAGTGCTGCGACATCTGCCGAAGAATGATCGACTCGGCTTCGCGATGACGTAATGTTCGCCTTGCACTGATTGATGATGCCAATACTCCTGTGAGACGCATTCCCGCGGGCATACCCCAACATATCTTCATATATTCAATTGCTAGGGAACCCAAGAGCAGTGAAGCTTGAAATATCGCGATTCATCCACCATGGCCTCAACCACGGAATCCACAGTCCCCCTCTGGATCGACAACAAGCCCATCCACACGCGAACCACCATTCCCGTGACCCAGGCCAGCACCTCCAAAACCATCCACCACGCTTCCTCCGCCTCCACTACCGAAGCAACCCAAGCCGCCACATCCTCCTTCTCCGCTTTCAAATCCTGGCGCTCCACCTCCCACACAACCCGTCGCAACCTCCTCCAAAGCGTAGCCACCTACTACGCCGACAATGCCTCTACGCTCATCACCGCGCAAATCGCAGAAACATCCTGCACAGAAGCCTGGGCGCGTACAAACGTCAACCTCTCCATCTCGTACCTCAACGAAATCGCCGCGCAGATAAGCAGTGTGACAGGCGTTATTCCCCCAACTGAAAAGCCCAACACCCAGGGTTTTGTGTTCAAAGAACCCATCGGCCCGGTCTTGTGTATCGCACCCTGGAACGCCGCACTCGTTCTTGCTACGAGAGGAATAGCAAGTGCCATAGCAGTTGGCTGCACCGTAGTCTTCAAAGCGAGTGAACTGTGTCCCCAAACCCACGGACTCATTACGCAAGCTTTCGCTGAGAGTAGCTGTCCAGATGGCGTGTTGAACCAAATTCAATGTGGGCGGGAAGATGCGGCTGAGGTGACAGAGACGTTGATAGCGCATGATGCGATTCGCAAGATTGAATTTATCGGCAGCGCGGAGGTGGGGAAGAAGATCATGGGCATCGCGGCGAAGTATCTCAAGCCCGTGTTGATGGAACTAGGCGGGAAGTGCCCGGCGATTGTGCTTGAAGATGCGAATTTGCAGGAGGCGGCGAAGCAGTGCGGGATGGGTGCTGTGTTGAACCATGGGCAGATTTGCTTCAGTACTGAGAGGATTATTGTGATGGAGGCGGTGGCGGAGAGGTTTAAGGCGTTGCTGGTGGAAGCTATGAAAGGGATGGAGGGGCCGGCTGGAACCGCGGTGTCGGAGGTTATTGCGCGGCATGCTGAGGATGTTACAAGGGATGCGCAGGAGAAGGGCGATGAGGTTCTTGTTGGTGGTGTTGAAGCTGCTTCTTCTGGGAGTGGGCTTGCGCTCAAGCCTACAATTGTCGTCAACCCCTCGCCTTCATCTCGGATTATCGATGAAGAGACGTTCGGCCCTTCCGCTTCGCTTTACGTCGTTTCTTCAGATGAAGAAGCTATCGCATTGGCAAATCGCTCAGCATATGGTCTCAACGCTACGGTCTGGACGCGCGATATGGCTCGGTTCATGAAGATGTCGCGGGAGCTGGAATATGGCCAAGTTCATGCCAACAGCATCTCAGTGTACACATCGCCGACTGGAAGCCAAGGCGGCGTCAAAGGCAGTGGATTTGGGCGACAGAACGGAAAGTGGGGACTAGACGAGTTTGTTGTCGAGAAGTTTGTCACTTGGTGTGGGTGAAGTGGAAGGCCTTAACATTGCTCAAGAAAGACCACGCATTCAGGGACAAGGCAAGGTTGATTTTAGTGTTTTATTGTTTCAGGTGATGACCACGTCGTACTCTCATATACGGAAAAGTCCAACACACCCCAAGTATTAGTACCAATAGGCAGATTATTATTTCCTTCCATCCTTCCCCCTCAACCCAGAACGTGGACGAACACCAACGGCCCTTACCAAGTAAAAGTCATCAACTGGGGGTTGAGCACAATTGGCAACAAAAAGTGGAAGACAACCACAGTGCCCATAGGCCAAACGGCGATGAGCTCCTTGATCCTCCAGTCCTCTTGCAGAGCAAAAGCCATGGTAATCATGATCGCAGTCATACCAATGCAGAACATGAAGCTCCACTTGAACTTCCTCAGCACCCTGCTGATGGCGACGAAGAAACTGACTTGTTCGGTTTCCTTGGAAGTGGAACCCCACTCAAGAGGCCAGCTGACGAAATGCGCGAGGAGAGCCTGCGAGACGTGTAGAGAGATGCCGCCGAGGAAGATGCTGAGGAGAGGGATCCATTTGATGTTTGTCCAGAGGCCGCCGAAAAAGGAACCCTCGCCGATGCGGTAGCGGAGGACGGCGAGAGCGATGTTACCGAGGACACTGAAGACGATGATGATGGCGAAATAGACTGATGGGTGTTAGTGATGCGCGAGACGAACAATAACGTGATGCTTACCGCGGAAGGAGTTGATGTAGTAATGGTCTAGCCATCCGTTGAAGAAACCGATTAAGAAGTAATTGAGCATGGTGAGAGCCCATGAGCAGCCGAGAGCGTAGTAGGTACCGATGTAAGCCATGATGGTGACTTTAGATGCGAGAGGCATGTTGGAACTGATATCATCGAATTAGTTGACGGACAGATAAGACGACACGATCTCTGAAGATCTACTTACAAGATGAAGGTGCGGAAGAGCTTGGTGAAAGGACCTCGGGTGAACCAGTAGATCAAAGGGTTGAAGATGAGTTCGTTGCAGCCATATGCATACCTAGAGATTGTGAGTTAGCAGCCGTAAGAGAGAGACGTTGGAAAGGGCAAGCATACTTCTCCCAACGGGCAAGCTCATCGTATACGGTAAGCGATACACCCTCCTTGAAGCCATCACCCTGGTATGAGGCCAATCGAATGATGTAACCAGCACTCTGCAGCCGCAGACTCATATCAAAGTCCTCAGACACCGTCTCCTCGGACCAGAATTTGTCGAACGTGTGGCCATCTTCTGTGACCTCGTAAGCCACCTTCTGAAGTGCCTCCCATCTCAGGATAGCGTTGTGGCCGACAAAAGGCGCGACGTCCCCACCAGCGACAGCAAATCGGATCATGGTGTAGATCATGTTGGTGAAGAAAGTGATGCCGTTTTCGAAGAAGCTGTTGGTGACGTTCATGACTCCGGAAGAGTACTGTAGGATGGCCACTTCCTGACCCTGCTCCATTTCGCTGACGGCCTCGAGCAGGCAGTCCTTAGGCACACGGGTGTCGGAATCGACGAGGAGAATGTGGTCGCCAATGCGGATGTTACCATCAACCCAAGCCCTGCCCTCGTGTTCAGCCCTGACAGATTCCAAGACTTCCCTGTAGAGGTCAGTCTCGTCCAGCTGGCTCCAGTTCTCTCCACGTTCATGTTGTGCCATAACCTCTTCAACCCTGCAGCTGATTCTTAGGGCGTAGTTCATGTTGGATGCCTTCTTGAATTTTCCGGGGCGGACAAAGACGAACGGATCCGGTCCGTGCTCGCCCGTGGGATCATGCCTTGGGCGCGCCACCCAGCCAATGCCATGCTCGTCGTAAAATTCTTGGCGCTCCCTGGATTCCTCGGCTCCGAGAACCTGCACTGGGAAACGTCAGTGGGGCTTACATTACGCACTGGCGCAGCACTTACTTCCGTCGTCGTTGACGAAGATATTGGCACTTCCTCCCTGAAGCTCGTAGGTAGAGATGGCTTGCTTGAGCGACCGAATGGTGGGCTCAATGACACTGCGTAAACCCTCCTTGTAAACGGGCATCTGGATGGTTACATGTGGAAGCGGGCCGTTAAAGGTATCACAGTTGAGGCGCCTGGGGGCTTTGCCGGAGTAGTAGCGGCTGTTCTCTTTCATCTGATCGGTGGGGCCAATGATTTGGGCAAAGTTACCAACCAGCGCTTGGAAGAAGAACTAGTAAAGTCAGAAGCGAAATCATAGAGTGAGACATATGGCTTACCAATGATAGCCAGACTTGCGCGGGCAAGCAAATGAGGAAGAGCAGACGAAGCCAGTGCTTTGGGGCTTGGAACTCTTCGATCGCGATCTGCCTGTACCCGGATCCGATCGCTACCGTCAGGAGAAGAATGGACATTCCGCAGTAGGCAGCTTGCCACATCTTCATGTCTCGGGCCTCCTCACCATTGGCTTCTCTAGAATCGCGCGAGTCGTCGTAATCTTCCATGTCATTTGCGGGGTTCTTCCCTGACTTCTCCAACTCCAAGTCGTGCGCATCATAGCCGTATTCAGCTCCACACATCATCCTCATCATACAATTGATGATGAACTCAGCGCGTTCGAGCGTCAACTTTGGGTCATCCTGCCACACTACCAGCATGCCTCGTGAGGCGATGAAAGCAGCGGACTGACCCCTCTGACAGTGTGGCAAAGCTTCAAAATCGGGAACGATTTGCAAGCGAAGGCCGCTCTGAATTTGCACATACTGGGTATTGCATCGCTCAAGAATGTACTGGATGGCCCTGGTGTTGACGGTCATAGCGCACTGCAAAGTATTAGTGACAATGCCGTGCGGGTGTTTGGCGTTGTTAGACTCACTCGGACGTTCAACTCGGTAACAGCTTCAATGAGACCTGTACCGTCGGTACGAAGCGCATCGGGAGCGCAGGAATAGCGTCCCCTTGACTTCTTCATGAAGACACCTTCGCCAGCTGATCCAAAGGTCCATACCCGCTCCTCCTGCTTGGTGTGGAGCCAGTTGGCCAGGAGCTCAGCCTTGACGTCGACAAGAGCATCTGTGCGCACGGTACTGTCGCTGCCGTGGATGCTGGGAGCCCCGCCGGAATGAGCGCTAGCTGGGCCAAGCTGCATAGGTGTGAAGCTAGCCGGTGACTCGTCGCCAGCTCGGGGTGTTGGCGCCAGAGGATTTTGGGGGGGAAGTTCCTCGCTCCCAGGAGTGTCGTTATGCGGTCGAGAGACATTGTCTCCTTTTCTGAAAATGCCGGGTAACCTCATTTCTGCGTCTTCTCATATGAAGCCAGGGTGGAGAAGGTTTGTGCGATGTGCGTCTGAACGACGAAGAACAAAGGTGCACACGGATGTTAGGTAACGACTGAGAAGACGGTAACACCAAGCGGGCAGCGAGGTGAAGAGATACTCAGCCTGATATTTAAAAAGTGCACACTTTTTCTAGGTGTACGTGCGGTGGGAGAAGTACCCACACTACTATAAGCGATTACCAGCAGCCACAACTGCACGAGTTCAGTATGAAAACAGTGTAGTGTGGCGATAGGCAATTGGTACTGGTACGCCTAACCTGTATTGAAGTTGTCTTGGGTGAGCCATGCAGGATAAGGTGGACTTGGAGCTTCATGGTGCCACGGAACCCCAGATAAAAGTAGTCTTGTTGGGTCGTGGTGGAAATCGCGTCTGTGCTCTGTTACATGAGCGCTACCGCATGCTCTTTCTTGCCTCCACAGCCAGTAGATACAACACTCGGACATGTAACGAGGTTGCTCATGGAGATAAGATGCGCTATCATCAGTGACATTGGAACCGTACCAACTTGAGAGTGTTTGTAGCTTTGGGGCTGTTTTAGCCAATGGCTCGGCAGTGTGTACAAGTGCCAGATACCCCTAAGCCCTGTGAATATGTCGGAACTGCCTGGCAGATCGTTTAGGAAAGACGCGACAGCGTTTCTGTGTGTGTGTGAGATGACGCGATGCTGAACATAGCTTGTGGGTAACGATACGCGAACGGGAGGTCCGCGCATCCAAAAGAAAATCCCATCTTCTTACATGAAATATGGTCTTGGGAGGCCAGGCGTCCTTTGTGTTGCCACTGAGGTGGGGCGCCTATAGCTTAACAGCGGGCCAGCTTTGCGCGCTTTAGACCACGCGCATCGAGAAAACCGTAAAGCCCGTCATTGCTACGCAACAATCGTGTCTTATTACCAAGATTACCGCAGACCTAGACGATTAGACAAAGTGAGGTTGGAAAGATCAACGGTTCTTTAGCGAGGACCCACGCGTGACGAATCCGCGTCGCTGCGTTCGCATTGCCAACGATGTCGCACCACCGATACAAGCATGGACCGAAAGAGAACGAAAAGAGATTGTGTACGAGCCTGTAAAGCCATAGCGACCACAAGATCACCGCCTCGCCACAAAGATTGCGACGGGCCCAGCAGCGCCAGAAGAGCTCTGGTCTTTGGCCCAGACACGTGACCCTTAACGGATACGTTTACTGCTGGACAAAATGGAAGACAGTTGCATGATTTTCATTGGTGTGTGAACTCCGTCGCGTAGAAGACTTTGGAAAATGCCGCAAGTTTAGTCATCGAATCCTGGAATATGGTGCGACCCACGTACTCCATGCGCCTGGGCGAAAAGTCGACAAGATGTAAAATTGGAAAGGAAATGGGGAGTTTGGGATCTCAAACACGGCGGATTTTAATCGGCAAGTCTAGAGAATTAGTATATCGCTTCCACAAGCAGTGCATGAAGTCACTCACCTGTAGCTCACTAGTGTGTCCACACGATGGTTGCTTGTGCTGAAGCTGCGCAGCTGCACCTTCTCCCCATTCTTGATCTCCTTGGCGTCACTGTCACCCCACTCGAGAGGCACTTCAGAGTCCGCGTCGGCATAGACAAGAACGTTGAAGGTACAGTTTCCGTCCAGCATGGGTAAGAAAGTCACGGAGGCGGTGATCTGCCTGAAGACAGACTGGATCTCGGCCTGGATTTCAGCCTCGGTCTTGTCTTCTGATGCCTCGCTGGCACTGAGAGTTATCAGCATGTGTTCAAGATGGCTGGCCGTTCTCGCTCACTCTGGAACGGAGTTCTCTTGGTCTGCCGTCTTCTTGGAAGATTTCGCCTTGGCGCTCTTTCCGTAGATTTGGACCTTGATGATGTCAGACACTGGGGTTTGGTATAGTTCATGTGACTTACGTCGAATTGCCAGCGTTCAACATGCTCTCCAGTTTCTTTGCTCGTGATGACGATGACAAGCTTTGAGATCTTGCCCCCGTACATCCACTCCTTCAGCTGGCCCATGATCTTCTTGATGTAGGCCTTGACTTGGTCATCGGCAGTCACTGGAAAGGTTAGAGTGTGGCTGATGGCAGGACTGGCAGGTCACGTACCCATCATAGTCAAACCATATTTCTTCACGCTGCATCTTGTTAATGGCTGGTTGGGGTCGAGGTGTAGTACAGGCTTACGCGGTGAAGTCCTCGGCGGGGTACACGCCTCTTTGGAACCTGAGCAGAGTAAGTCACCTAGGTCATAGGCTACAATGCGCTCATCATGCTTACAGGATGGTGTTTACGGAATACTCGAACTAATTGGGGTAAGCGTAGGATGCGTTGCTTGGTCTGACCGACTTACAAACTCATTGACGAGTTTCGAAGAGCCCTTGAGCGCAAGCTTGTGCACCTTGGAGGAATCGCTCTTTGAAGACTTGGATTCGCCTTTTGAGGATTTGGATTTGGAAGAGGTCTTGGGTTGAGACATTGCAGCAGTGGCGCGCGGTGAGGGTTGGCGGTGTGTTGTTTACGGGGTTTGTTTATAGGGTAACTGCGACCAGCGTGACCCGGCGGAACAGGAAGCAACGAGACAGCGCAGCAAGGCTGTTCAAAGAGAGCGCAATCGACGACCGAGTGTCACCGGATATCAGAGTCAGGCCTAGTATGCTTGCGGGGTACTGAATTGGCGGATGGGAGGTCTGGTAGTGGGTCGGGGTGCAGATGCAGGAACCGCCTGCCGCCGATAAGATAAGATGGATCAAAAAAGTCGTCGACACCACCGCCCGAGCGACGAGAGGCAGGCACGGATCCGACCTCATGCCCACTCATGCGATCATGCGTGCGAACTGCGAGCAGCCTTCTGCACGGCTGGCGGACGCCCTCGGCCCGCTGCAATGGCTTCCCGCGCACCTCACGCCTGCTTGAGCGCCTGCCGCCCCTCGCCAGAAGCTATGCGCAGGCCTTCCGCCCCCAGTCAGAGCTCGAGAAGCGCATCGCCGACATCCCCATCGACCGCTACCGCAATTTCTGCATCGTCGCCCACGTCGACCATGGCAAGTCGACCCTCTCGGACCGCCTGCTGGAGATCACGGGCACCATCCAGCCCGGCGGCCAGAAGCAGTTCCTCGACAAGCTCGACGTGGAGAGGGAGCGCGGCATCACCGTCAAGGCACAGACATGCAGTATGATATACAATCACGAGGGGCAGGACTACCTGCTGCATCTGGTAGATACGCCCGGCCACGTCGACTTCAGGGCCGAGGTGTCGCGGAGTTATGCCAGCTGTGGAGGGGCCCTGCTGCTCGTGGATGCCAGCCAGGGCGTGCAGGCGCAGACAGTCGCCAACTTCTACCTCGCCTTCGCCCAAGGCCTCACGCTGGTCCCCGTGCTGAATAAGGTCGACCTCCCCCACGCCGACTCGCCGCGGGTGCTTGAGCAGATGCACGAAACCTTCGAGCTCGACCCCAAAGACGCCGTACTCGTCTCAGCCAAGACCGGCCTCAACGTCGCTGCCCTCCTTCCTACCGTCGTCGACAAGATACCCGCCCCAGTCGGCGATCTGAAGAAGCCTCTCCGCATGCTCCTCGTCGATTCGTGGTACGATGTGTACAAGGGCGTCATCCTGCTGGTGCGCATATTCGACGGGCAGGTGCGGCCTGGGGACACCATACGCTCCTTCGCAACTAAGCTTAAGTACATCGTGGGCGAGGTCGGCATCATGTACCCCGATCAGACGCCGCAGACGGTGCTCAAGGCTGGGCAGGTGGGCTACATCTACTTCAACCCTGGCATGAAGCGCTCCCAAGAGGCCAAGGTCGGCGACACCTACACCACCATCGGATCTGAGAAGCTGGTAGAGCCATATCCAGGCTTTGAAGAGCCCAAGAGCATGGTCTTCGTCTCCGCCTTCCCCACAGACCAGGACCTCCACGAGCATCTCGAAGACAGCATCCAGCAGATCATCCTCAACGACCGCAGCGTTACATTGCAGAAGGAGTCGTCCGATGCTTTGGGGGCTGGCTGGCGCTTGGGCTTCTTGGGTACACTGCATTGCTCCGTCTTCGAGGACCGCTTGCGTCAGGAACACGGTGCCAACATCATCATTACACCGCCCTCCGTACCCTTCAAAGTCATTTGGAAAGACGGCACCGAGTCCATCATCACCAACCCCAATGAGTTTCCGGATCAAGACCAAGCGCATTTCAGAGTGCAGGAAGTCCATGAGCCATACGTATCTGCGACCATCACAATGCCTGACGAATATCTTGGTGAGGTCATCAAGCTTTGCGAGGCCAATCGCGGCGAGCAGAAAGAGCTTACCTTCTTCACCGCCACCCAAGTCATCCTGAAGTACGACATCCCGCTGTCGCATCTTGTTGATGATTTCTTCGGCAAACTCAAAGGCTCTACCAAAGGTTACGCCTCTCTTGACTACGAAGACGCAGGCTTCCGCAGGTCGTCCATCATCAAGCTCAACCTACTTGTCAACGGCTCCCCAGTCGATGCCGTGTCGCGCGTGCTGCACACATCGCAAGTTGATAGGGTGGGCCGCATATGGGTCGAAAAGTTCAAGGAGCATGTCGAGCGACAAATGTTTGAGGTCATCATACAGGCTGCAGCCGGCAGGAGAATCGTGGCGCGAGCTACCATCAAGCCGTACCGCAAGGATGTCCTCGCCAAGCTCCATGCTAGTGATCTCAGCAGACGGCGCAAGCTCCTCGAGAAACAGAAGGAGGGC
The DNA here is from genome assembly GCF_023758085.1 of Alternaria hordeiaustralica. Lineage (NCBI taxonomy): Eukaryota > Fungi > Ascomycota > Dothideomycetes > Pleosporales > Pleosporaceae > Alternaria > Alternaria hordeiaustralica. The sequence goes on along the minus strand of NW_026056774.1, from coordinate 1,009,898 downwards.
AGAAAGAAGCTGAGGTCGGTAGGAAGTGTCGTTATCGAGCAGGAAGCGTTCCAGAAGTTCTTGGCCAAGTAAAAAAATCAATCATCTTATCCGCTCTTCGTCGCGTACCCCAGCGCTAAACCCCCGGGTGCGAACACACGGCAGAACTCGCCGTTGGCCAAGCCCGTCCGCTCGTTCGTTAGGACGGCATGTCCGGTGATTCTTAACCATGTGCATAAGTCGCGATAGCACAGTACAGTGCTGGACATGCATCACCATTGAGCGCTCTGACATTTGACCTGCAACATGCCTCGATTCTTCCTCCCGTCCCCCTATCAGCCTTGGAAGCGTTGATTCGCTGGTCATCCCATCCGATATCACCCAACAATAGCAACAATACAACGGTTCACCGCGCTCAGCCGTTTCGGCTAGTAACGAGTCATCTCGATGCCGAACAACTGGTGGTCTGCGAAGTCCGTGCAGTGTCTCAACGTGCTCGATCTTTCAGCTGATCGGCGCTAACAGGTCGATGACATCAGCCAGCCATCGAGATCGCGCGTGTCGGCCTTTTCCAAGAACCACTCGGCTTGCGTTACAGCTCGCGTACCTGACAGCAACGATCTCTAGTGCGGCTTGGATCTATGGCTAAGCCGTCTCCAGCTTGGTGTCGCGATACTCGACCCTGGGTTGCATAATGCTTCGGACGGTACGCTTGGGGAAGTGCGCCGACATGACGTTTGCCCGAGGGCCAACTTTTCTACGTGTCGAAACTGAAAGAGACATTGGCAGGGCGTCGACAGCCTTTATTCAAGCACAATTAAACCTACGAAGCGAACCTTCTCCAGACTCAGCTGATACTGGGATATTTACACTTCGACTGACAGGTCGTGGGCTGTATCTTGATGTGTAGCGGCATGTAGCGCATCTTGACAACGCTCGCTAATCTCTGCAGAGTCTAGCCGACCATGTTGACATCAAGGATGCCATGAACCTCCGAACGGCACGCTTGCGACGATCCTGCGGGCATGACGTTAGGCTGATGGCCAGACCAGGACGCCTGGACGGGCGGGCAACATGGGCAAATCTCAAATCTAAGAGACGTGCCGCTGCGGGCTGCAATGCCTGCGTTGGTATGAGTTTGGGTTGTTCCTCGCACTTGACAGCCCGCAGGACGGTCTTTTCAATCTTCTGCTCCCCTGCGTGACTTGTCGAGGCTTCATCAAGATGGCGAGATTCTTGGGCCTCAGAGGTCGCAGTCTAGCGAGCGCCATTAGCATCACGTGTGGGCTTTGCTTTTTGTGAGTTACCCCATCCGTGTGTGTCGCGTAGATTATTCAAGGACTAATCGGTCAAAGATGTTTCGGTTATGCCCAGGGTGTTATGGGCGGTCTCTTGACTGTCCAGCAGTTCTTGGACAGATTCCCTCAGGTTGACATTGTCAACCAGAGTTCGTTCCACAATGCGTGGGTCACAGGTACGTCGAACCAAGTCTTATGGGCGCATCAAGGCCTCAGATTGGTACTGGAGCATGCAGGGTCCTGACTGACATCAATAGGTCTTACGGTCGGAACATGGCACCTGGGCTGTATCGTCTCAGCCATCGCGACAATCTTCGTTGGTGACCTGCTAGGTCGTCGGCGCACACTCATCCTCGGTCTTACCTTTTGGGTGATTGGCGAAATCATTCAGACGTCTTCCTACAGCTTTCCGCAGTTCATCGTCGGTCGCGCGATCGCTGGTTTCGGTAAGCTCTTTGACATCTTGTAGGACAGAACTCCGGACACGAAAACTGACGCTGCAACATAGGCAATGGCTTCACCACTTCCACGGCCCCCGCATACCAGGCAGAATGCGTCAAGTCGCACCGCAAAGGAACCATTCTCATGATCAGCGCAGGAGCGTTTGTCTCCGCCGGTATCGCGCTCTCGTACTGGTTCGTCTTCGGCTTCGCATACCTCACTAGTTCGTCGGCATCATGGCGCGTCCCTATCGCTCTACAGATCATGTTCGCGCTCCCCGCCATCGCAATGCTCTTCGTGCTTCCCGAATCGCCGCGATGGCTCATCCTTACTGGACGCGAACAAGAGGCGCTCACTGTGCTCGCGGCGTTGAACGATGATGAGCCCGACAGCTTCGAGACGAAAGACGAGTTCCTACAAATCAAGGACGCCATCTTGATCATGGCACAAGGGTCGAGCGCTGGCCTGTTCTCAAACAAGGAGCGCCGAGGATTCCATCGTGTTGTGTTGGCGTACTTCGTGCAAGTCTTCCAACAGGGCACTGGTATCAACCTGGTCTTGCAGTATCTTTCGTGGATCTTCCTGACACGCATGTCCTTCGAGGGATGGTTGGCTCGTCTCCTGGCATCCTGCTCAGCGACCGTCTACTTCCTTGCCTCATTCATCGTCGTTGTCGGTATTGATCGCTTCTGGGGTCGTCGCTCACTGATGATGTTTGGTGCTTCGGGCATGTCAGTATGCATGATACTCATCACTATTCTACAGTACCTGTGGTCCGAGCGCAATATGCAGGCTGGAAGGATCGCCAGCACTGTGTTCTTGTTCATCTTCTCCGTCTTCTTCGCTATTGGATGGCAGGGTATGGCTTGGTTGTACCAAGTCGAAATCGTGCCACTTCGGATTCGAGGGCCTGCTAACGGTCTTTCGACGAGTGCCAACTGGTTGCTCAACTTTGTGTAAGTCACAATCCGGGTCCATCGCATTAGCTGCGCGACTAACATTGAAACAGTATCGTCTTCATCACCCCGATCGCATTCCAGCGCATTTCCTATCGTACATGGATCATCTTCGCCGTCACAAACTTCGCCATCATCCCCTTGGTTTACTTCTTCTACCCTGAAACCGCCTTCCGCTCGCTCGAGGAGGTCGATGTCATCTTCCAGCTTGCGCACGATGCGCCCGGCAACCCTTGGCTCACCGCCGTTGGCTTTTCTCAAAGCGAGCCTCTCTGGTTCGGAAAGAAGGACCCGGAGAAGCGACTCAATTTCAACTACGGAAACAGCTCGTGGCACAAGAGACTCGTCGAAAGCGTCCTCAGTCGTGACAGTGGCAGTGGAAGCAACACGAACAGCGGCCACACCGAGAAGCGACCCTGGAGTAACGGCGAAAGCCCAGACTCTGGCGAGACAGCCGCACCTACCATCCCTCGTGGACGAAAGAGATCAGAAGAGTCACCCGTGGACCCTCGCCTGCACCTTTCCCCACCATCAAGCCCAACAACGACCATGACGACGACCATCACCAGCACAAATCGCCCACGACGCAAGCTACAGAAGCGCAACAGCAGCGCCAGCAGCATAGCTAGTCGCGCAAGCCGGTCCCAACCACCACCACCCGTCTTTGGTCTCTACAACCGATCTGCGGAAACGCATCAACCAACCATGCCACACCACCGCCACACACGCAGCACCTCAACAGACTCCCTCCACTCCGTACGCCCAGAATGGTGGACAGAAAATCTTACACCCGCGCCCGTCTCCACACGCAGCAGATCTTCAAGCAGACCCGGTAGCGCAGTAGAGGCAAGGGAGACCCGCGGCCGCCCGGAATCCCGCGTCTCCAACAGAAGCATATCGAACAATGCGCTTAACCGCTTCGTGAACCCTGATCTACTCGACCAACAACAGCAGCAACGACAGCAACCTCGGAGAGCGGCATCTCATTCGTCGCTTCAGCAACAATTTGCTGACCATGGCTTCGAGCCCGTGGTTGGTAGAGACAGCGTTGACTACCCCGGTATGCTCGGCGGCGAAGAACGCGGTAGAGGAAGAAGCGGTGTTGTGAGGACGGAGAGCGAGCGGGAGACGTACCTCCCCGATGGTGTGTATGAGGTTGTTGAGGGGAGAGTGAGGCAACTTAGTGCTGGGCCCGTAAGACCAGAGAGCGTGGGGAGTTCGAGGAGGTACTCGGCCAGGGACGCTGGGTATGCACGATAAGAGGCGATCTGGTGACCTGCTACAACTATCTCGGTTTGTCTTGTGGTATTGGACCATGAATAATTTCTTTTGTAACCTTCGGCTACTAGCTATTGAAACTCGCCTTGTAATAAATACATAACAACCTTATCGTGTAATCATTGATGGCAACTGGTAATTGTCACAATCACTTGAAGAGTGTATCATCTTGGTGGGAAGGTGTGGATTTCATTTACTTCGTTAAGTTTGTGTACTCGTAATCTCTTCATCAACAGGAGGTCTTTGACCTTGGTTCAAGATAAGGATGATTTGAAGAGGTTTGAACGAGTGTGGTGAAAAGTCAGTTGGGGGGAAAGAGTAAGTATGCCAGGATACCTGATGTTTGCAAGAATTCTTCGTCATCGGTGCCAAGAAGATGAGCGTGCGGGTTTTGTGACTGAGCGGTTTCTACGGGCGGGTGGTGCTCGTGTGATCGAAGACCAGTCATGCTTATACAGTCTGAACTTTCATCCGAAGCGCATTTCGATAGCGTAGGCACTGGTCGCAGTTCTTCTGTACGAAGCCTTGAGCACCGCATGTCGTGCAGTCGGGTCCGCGATGACTATCCTGAAGTCAGCAATCTCGACTGTCATTATGCCTCTCGATTGAGAGTGCATGCATAGACTGTACCCTTGGGGACGCCCTTTACATAGGGGACAGGTGGACGTAATCACGGCTTGAGGATGGTCTGAAAAGCACGACGGCGGGCTCAGACTAGCCGTTGAGATCTGATTTGGGCTGTATGGCATTGTAGTTGACATCGTGGAGTGCAACGAATGTTCAAATATTTTGCGAGAAGTGATTTGAGGTAGCAATGAGATGCAAAGTTGAGCCAGGAGAGTTTGATGAAGCAGATCGATGCGGCGAGAGGACCATTGGAACGAGGCATCGTGACTTAATGTCTGTTATATACGGTTGCAATGATATCGTATCTGCTTCGATGCCGTGTCGACAATGTGCATGCTTACTATTCGTCACAGTCTTTGGCGAACATTGCAACAGCCTGTCGCGCTGGCACTCGCGCGACGTTTCAGGGAACTAGATAAGAGAAGCTGCGTGACTATCGTCAAAGCGAATGGCTGTTGGGAGCGTATGATGCTGTAGTCGTCATTTCTGGGGTTGCACTCACCGGCCTTGGAGGGAGCCCGGTCTATCGTGATCGTGATGAAGAAATGCCAGGGGTCAGCCAGTAGACACGCGTCGGATAGCAGGCTCTTGTTCCGCCAATCATACTCGTGCCTTTGACGCATCTGAGGTGACCATCGCTGCGTTGTAACAATAGCCTCAACTCAAGCTAAGGTTGGACTCAAACCGGTGAATGCAAGTTCAATAATCTGCCGCACCGATCATGTGTCGGCATGTTGTCTCTTCTATGGCGGCGTGTGGTTCCTAGATATCGCAAACGACTTGAGCAATGCCTGCATACCAACCTTCCCGATCCAGCGGTGAGTACGCGGAACAGTCTCCCCCCTGACCCAGCAGGACGTTGACGGACCGGTCCCTGGACACGTAGTGTACGTCTCATATCTTCACGTTCCACGAACGCCCAGGTACTGATCGCATTCCCGATAAGCAGATGAAGCGACACATCCTTAGTGCGGTAGTCGTTCCGTCTACCAGGAAATGCCGCAGACGGCAATCAGAACTACGCTAAGTTTCACCGCTTCTTTTCTTTTGCGATCCAATCAGCACCTGGGTGCTCCGATATATCTTTGAAGACAGCGCCGTTGCGTCAGAAGGTCGCAAGTGTCAACACTGTTCCACAGCTAATGCTGTGGCCGACTCGTTGGGTTGTGGAATACGCATCAGGGAGTCCGCACTAAATTCGTGGAAACTAGACAACCACGTCTTCCCTCATCGGAAGATGACCGAGTCGTCACAGTCATGAGACTAGTCGGAGGAGAGAGAACCACCCTCTGCTCGGCTAGCCATGATAGCTCATATCATCACCGTCAAGAGCTCTGTACAACATAGGAATCGTTCCAATGTCAGGCCATATTTCGCACATGCCACCCGACAAAGCATGTCTCGGGTACGAGGTCCTTGGAACCTTTGTCCTGGTTCTTTGCGCGACGCCGGGTGAACGCAGGGCACAAAATGCACGCTTACGCAGTTGAAATCTGGTATGCTTGCAACCGAATCTGGGTGAGCGCATTGAAAACGTGCACATGACATGAAGAATCTGCTTTTGGATCGACACCGACGTAATGATGCCACAACGCGTTGACAGTACTTTTGTAAAACAAGCGCGTACAAGTCACCGCGGTGACTAAGCCTTGCAATATAGAGGGGGTATCGTAAGTGATGATGATCACACGAAATGTAGACTCGAGTTACTGATCCCTGACCCCCCGTTTATCTCTGGTCCGGCGTCACCGGTCCACGTTACGATGCTGCTATCCGCTAGCGAAGAGATCGATGGAGCGACTTGATGAAAAAGAAGAGGAAATGTAACGTTCGCGCCGCGAGAAGCTCTGAGGCGAAGTCAAAACCTGATGCTGCTGTGACCTGCAGCGTGGCGGCAACATGGCCGTGAACGTGGCTGTTGGAGCTCGGGAAAATTTACCGAACTAAAGATAGCGCTTGCTAAAGCATCAATGCCGACTTGTAAGCCTCAAACGAACCCTGATGGCACGACTTGATGACAGTGTACAACACAGGGGAGGATACAGCGTTACCACAGCGCACATAAATCGAACACGCGTCGACGGGCCGTATAATAGCGAGCTGCGAGATTTTTTCCCGGCATTTCGACAGTGCAGCAACAACAAAAGCATGTCTCAAACGGAAAGAGGTTTGATAAATCGAGACTGCCGTTGATGTTGTTCAATAGCGGATGCGTGCTGAACCTTCGATGATCGACGTCATAAGGTCACACCTTCGCGTCAAAGCGAGTAGCACAGGGACCTGTACTTCTGCACGAAGGACCTCGATTCGAAGTGCCTCTCATGGGTGTCGCGAGGTCGTACGCGGTCCATGCGTTTTTTGTATCTCGTAGAAGGCAGCTTGGTGGTTCCGTTTTCGGACTGCTGATCGATACGACATCATGCGTCAGGCATGGGGCTGGGAAGAAAGCCTCACGGCATGGGATGCTTGAGGGGACGTAGAGCTGTTGTGGTGATTGAGGCGACGCCCAAAGGCAGGAGGGAAGGAGGTTGGGGCGGAAGCGGGGCCCACTTATTAGGTAAGCATAGTGGATCTTAGCTCGTACAGCGTCATGGCCATCACCGCAGACAGAACTTCTACATGGCAACCGTATCAATATGCCTGGTACCTGTGATCTAAGCGATGTTGGAGAACTGCCCCGAAAATCATGTGTCGCCATCCCACGATGACCCAGCATCCCTTACAAAGCGCGAACCGCTCTAGCATACCCGACCCGCGATCGATCGGCTCGCAAACGCACCACTCTGTTCCTGACTACACGAACACTTCCTTGTTCCTACCTCTCTCCACCTTTCGATCAGTCGCGTCGGGCTTGTAGTCCTCAAGTCACGCGGACCACGGATGACCCTCCGGACCGAGCTTTGCGTTCAGAAATCCAAGCTTGAGCAGCTTCTGCTCGGTGATCTCCTGCTTATGCGCCTCCATCTCGTCGACATCCCCTGGAAAATATCAGCAGTCGTAGATAAAGAGTTGGTATAGAATGAGATACGTACAGTTGACGCTGAGGAATGAGCCCTTGAGGTAGTCGGCCTTGGGCTGCGCAAGGTACAGCGATAAGCCACCCGTCTGGATGCCCTTGTCGTGCGCAAACGGCGTGAGCTGGTCGACGACCATACCGCGCTTTGACTCAGTCGCTGCGACGATACCAGGGTGCACGGTGAAGACGCGAAGATTAGGCTTCTCAGCGTCCAGGTACTCGGCCAACTTGAGCAGCGCCATCTTGCTGCCCGAGTAGGCGCTCATGCCGGGAACTGTGAAGGACGAGCCGAGCGTGTTCAGCAAGATGAGCGTACCGGACTCAACGGCCTTGAGGTAGTAGTATGCGAGAATATACGAGCCCTTGACGTTCACCTCGTAGTCGCTGAACCAAGCGCTGGGTTCGAGGTCGCCGACAGGTCCGCCCACCATACTACCGGCGGCATGGACCACGACGTCAACGATGCCAAAGGCATCGGTCGTCTTCTTGAACAGGTCCTGGACTTCGGCCTCGTTGGTCAGGTCGGCGGTGGCACTGAGGACCTTGGTCTCGGGGCTGAGGGAGGCGATGGCGCTGGCGGGCTCTGCCAACAGACCTTTGTTGCGACCGACAAGCACGATGCCCTTGGCGCCGGCTATAGCCCAGGCACGTGCCACTTCCTATTCGTTGGCGTCAGCATCCATCTCGCGCGATCGACGACAGACCGTCTTACGCCTCCTAAACCGCCTGTAGCGCCCGTGACCAGGATGGTCTTGCCCTTGGCGCTGAGAGTGGGGTTCTTGGGGTCGATGGCCGGGTACACATCGCGCTTGAGCGACTTGGTGAGCTGGAACGGGGTCGTGAAGGCGTTGGGGTCCATGGTGAGAATGAAGAGGTTGCGTTCGAGAAATAGCGGCAGAGAAAGTGGTAAGAGGAAAAGATATTCGAGTGATTGAAAAGTGCAAAGCGTAGGGATTTGGACTGTTGTTGTTGTTGTTGTTGCGATTATGTGTGCAGCAGCGACCATCTACAGCCTCAAGTACTTGCGGCATCAGCCTTGTGCAACGCACTACCAGGCACTATCGAGCAACGTGCAAACTGTATTATCTCAGCTGTGATGCGAGCCAGGGACCGATTTACAAGCAGCAGATGCGAAGCGAAGGCCGACCCCGAATTGTATTTCAAAGCATGACTCGGGTCCCGCGCTAGAATCCCCCCTACTTGACGCGTGATCATTTGCTTTCTAAGTCTGCGAAGGCGCCAGTATGTTCCTCATTGCACGAGCATGTCTTTAGTATACTGACGCATCATCAGACTTCATTCGCTCTCCAGTACCTTTCAAATCGCTTTGCGAAGCTTTACAGCATTGCCCTAGATGCGCGTCCAATCCCGTCCACATTCCTTCACGGTCACCGTTCCGCCTTCATTTACATGTTGGAACGAGTACCATCGCAAAGCATGCATTCTACATGGCGACTGGAAATCTGCTTTTCGCGCGGATAACTGGCCCGAATTTGAAGAACACAAATGGTATAGGTACCATAACCAGACACAGGAAGCCAAGGAGAGATGTTGCCCAGCCGATCCCGAGAGCATCATACACTGAGTTAGATGTTAGCTTGTGCAGCGCTCCAGATATTGCCATCGGCTGGTTCCATGTTTGATGACGTACTCTGCACGGTAAAGAGGGGAAAGACAGCCCCAAGCGTGTACCTGACGATTCCATTCGCCGCTATAGCTGACGCGCCGTTCATCGCACCGTATACATCCGCAAGATAGAGCGCAGAAGAGGTCTAGAGATCAGGCTGTCAGTGCTAATTGAACATGAACTCGACCTTCGCAACTTACGAAAACACAGATATTGCCCCATGCAAAAGGTATAACTCCCACCACAGTGGGAGCCCAATGAACGCCCTTATCAGCACACCAGCCAAACCAGAAGAGACCAATGACCATACCCCAACTACCAAGCATTGCGCTATATAATCGATGTTCCGGGTCAGCGTTCGGGTTGCCTTTCAAGGTGGCCTGCTGATGTTTTTTCATGTAGATCATGCGGTCTACGACAATGGTAGTCATACCTCCAACAAACACGCCAATACTGATGGGAATAAATGTGAGCCCAGACTGAGACGGCGTAAAGGAGTATGGCGGACGTGAGAAAACGTAAGGGAAAGCTGCAAAGAAGAGAAACAGCACCGCAAATGCGAAACCTGTGTAGAGCGAGACGAAGAACACTACAGGCTGTGCATATTTAGCTCAAGCATGGACAAAGATGCACGGGGGTTTGCAACCATACCTCTGTTGAGAGCATGTGAAGGGGCCGAATGAACCTCAGAACGATCTCACGCTTGATATCTCCATTTTCTTGTTTCTTTTGCAGTCCGTTCTTCTTCGCTCGCTTCTTCAAGATGATTGGCTTGTAAGTCTCATCCATTGGTATAGATGTGGCATACACAGCCACCGCAAGGAAAAGAATGGACCATTGTGTCCACTGCCAAGTCTTGTACTGCGCCACGAATCCTCCAACCACGGGTCTGTCATTACGTCAACATCTAATAGAGCAACAGACGCTGGACGATACGCACCCAATGGACGGCCCAGCGAAAGGAGCCATCAAGTAGAAACTCGTAGCCAAGGCGCGCTTATGCGGTGGAAACAAATCGGCATTCGTTCCAGCACCAACAGCAAGTGCTGGACTTCCAAACAATCCTGCGAAGAATCGGCACACGACCAGGCCCGCGTATGTTTTCGAGAAGCCGGCGCCGAGAGTAAACAGCATGAATATGGGGAAGAACACCAGGTAGACAGCTTTTCGGCCTTTCCTTTCGCTGAGTGGTGCAGTGACGATTGGACCGAACGCGAGGCCGAGCGTGTAAAGCGTTATGCCGATGAGCGCAGCCGTGCGCGATACGTCGAAGTCACGCATGACGTCTGCGAGCGCGGGTGTATACACTGAAGTTCCAAAGGTGCTGAACCGTCAGTACTTCCTGGTGTTACGCGCTGTCTTGCGACTTACACAGTGAATCCAAAGAGGGCTGGTATCATCGTATGATAAGCCAACTTCCATGTAGACCAGTTGTGCGGGTTCTCAGGGTCGTCCGGACCATCCCAGTTCATCGGGTCGACGGGGCTGGTGAACGATCCATCTTCGCTAGCCGGCCGTTCACTACAGCGTCGTTCATCCTCGAATTTGGCGGGTTGGCATGGAGATTGATGTTCAGGGTCGGGCTTTTCTCCGTTGTTTCCAGCAATGACAGCCTCGGTCTCATGGATCAATGTCGCATGTCCATTCTGGCAATCGTGGTTCATGCTAGGAGTATGGTGAGTTAAGTCAGGGTGCTGTGGAAGGCACCAGGGATATCCTCCGCTATACTTCACAACGAGAGGATATGTGCTGTATATACCCGGCGCTTGTCCCCGCACACGTTCAGAGTTACGGCCGAGAGCAAGCGCGGCGCACTACCAAGTCTGCCATATTGAGTTACTCGCATCCCCTACGAAACTGCCATGAAGTGAAGAAGAGCTGAGCTGTAAAGGAGTGCGCAGTTCTGATTGGCTGATTGTGAGGCGACCCGAGGCTCGGTATTGGGTTTACTGATCACAGATCCTACATTAAACGGTGGCTTCCGAGGTTGCTCACGTGACGAGGCGCGCGAGGTCTCGGGAAGGCATAGCATCGCGTAGTACATATCTGAGCCTGGTAGCTTCGGGACCGGGCCAATGTTTGCGAAAGCGAAGTGGGATGTCTGCGTCTAGAGGAGGGAAGGAGAAGAATACCGTGATGACGTCAGCCAGCTTGGCAAAATGCCGATCAGCTTCAGCTTCAGCTTCAACACTCATTCATCCCAAGCTGAGCATATCTTGGATATCTTCGTCGCGTCTAGATATTCTTGATCTCGTTTACGATTTTCTATTGCTGCTTAGTGCAGTAGTCTGGCAAGCGCGAACGCACACAGAACGACATCCGTTGTTGTGGGAAGGGGCTGGAGACGCCGCGTTCGCGACAACCTGACCGCGACCTTTATATCAGCTCTTCTTCGCATCGGCTGAGGCTCGACAAAACAAGGAGAGAATGCACCCTAGCGGGTTGCAAGAAACTCGAACAGCTTGCGACACGTTTACTTCTTCACAAAGGTCGCGATCCAGCTATGAGGACGCCTCCAGCTGCCGCGGCCTTCTTATCGTTCGGATATCGACTGTCACGCTGTGATATTGCAACTTGATCCAGGATGATAGGACAGAAACTGCGTAGTCCAATCAGCTTCACGATGCTGACACGAAATAGTATCGTAGGGGTCATCGGCTGCAAACTCGCCTGCGGTCGTGTCGCGTTTCGGTACCACTGAAAGCCAGGTCTCCGCACACACATCGCCATGGATCATACAGGCCCCCATCGCGACAACGAGTATATCGACCTGGTGCAGACGACTACAATAAATCTGAGCTAATCCTTACAAGTGGATGAAAGGGTTGTGGACGCACGTGCATTTCCCCTTGAATCCATGGTTGAGTGTTCTTCAATACTAGGCACCCATTCTAACCAGAACGCTCCACCATATCTCATAACTGTGTCAACTCTAGTGTCAACACCATACGTCCACATTCTTTCACATCAGCCAGTGAATTCCTCCAATTCTCAGAATCCCCCAGTCACTCCTACATACAGCGAACATAATGGGTTCAAAGCGCAAACACCAAGCCGAGAAGGACTGCGCGCCTTCGCAGAAGCCCAGAAAGCGCAGTCGTCGCGGCGTTCAGGAGACACGTGCAGTTTCCCAGAATGAAGGCAATCACGATAGGGGTGTCAGGCACTGTCGCGGTGAGGACATGCGACTTCCGCACCCAAAGCGCGGGCATAAGAAGCCCACGAATATCGTCGCAGAGCTTGCAAACCTTGCCGACTACAACGCACCTCCCGTAAAGCGATCGCGTAAGGATACCGTAGCTCAACTTACCGACGATGAAATGCCCAGGGCCAGGTCCAGCCGCAATCGTGTTCGCGACTTACGAACTTCAGGGTCGACCGCTCAGTCTGCCCATTTGGGCGAAAAGCTTCGTGTGCAGGGTGCGCGCATCACCAAATCAACAACCACAGGTGCACACCGAAGGAAAACAAGTCTCGAAGAGAAAGTCAGAGCAGAGGCTGATAGATTGGGTCGTTGGCTTGGTTGGGTATCAGAAGAAGAGAAGGATGACGAGAGCGATGATGAAGATGAATATGTGCCGCGCTCACATTCTCGTCGATATCCACCAAAGAAGCCAGGTACTCAGAATGCGCCCTGGAGTGATCTACCGGGTGAAGTCCGCAATTTGATATATCAATACGCCATGACCGACGAAGAGAAGAAGATTTTGAACGTTCGCCACTACCCCGAAGGCGTACCTCGACGCTCTGTTCGTGGCATAGCTTGTCCGACCAACTTCGCGCATTCATATTGGGGCTTCACTCAAATCTGCCGCCAGATTCGGAATGAGTTTACCCCTTGGCTTCTAGAGAAGCGTCGAGTCCGCACCGCGCTTGAGACCATCAACGACTACGTCAACATCTTCCATCGACCAGATAAAGACGGCGAGGTGGTAGGATGGGTGGAGCCCATCTGCTGCGGCGCACCACTCCCTCAACATGGTGTTGATATTCTCTCCTTGTTGAAGCTTCGGGAACCCAGTTCAAGATTTCATCTTCAGCTGACTCCAACAACTATAAGCGAAGCTCTAGACGCCTTGATCATGCCCACCGATCCGGATGACTTCGACGAGCTGAAGATCATGCGGGACATGGCAAGAACGTTTCGCACTTGGTCACAGGATAATGTTATCAGCTTGATAGGCCTAGATGGCATCAATATCACCTCGGTACCCAAAGGATTGAACACTATCACCAGTACCACTGAAGACGAAGATGATGCGCAGCATGAGATTCTGATCAAGTTCATCATGAGACCAGGCCAAACGGAAAAAGCTCCTGATAAATACCGCCTACATTGTCTTAACAAGATTATCTTCGCCTCTGAGCTCTCGAAAAAGACCGGTGTGAAGCTGAAGGCTTGTTTCGACACTGGCGTCGCGAAGTGGAAGGTTCGGCGCATTGGGGTTGTCGACACGTGCTGGACAGCACGAGCTGGTGGCAGCAAGATTTCCCGTCGTTTGATGAAGTACTGTTATTCTCCTGGCTACAAAGGAGAAAGCTTGGACTGAGCTTGAGATAACGCCTGCCATCACTTTTTCGGACACCTACGAGAGGAGCTTGAGGAAGTTCACAGCAAAATTTTCTCGGCTTTTGAAGAATGCAAACAATTCTGCAACGTCCAACGAATCATTTGTGCGTCGTTTATTGACTACAGCGATATCACAAAAGAACTATCACAGCTCATGGGATACGTGAGGCGCTACTGTTGAGTTCCTCAACGCATCAAGCTTGCTCATACATCATGCGCGTGCTGTCCGCATAGCTGTCGGTGCAACAGCGCATCCTTGACGCGTCCCACACGCGACAGCTTATACATCGAACAACGTATAGACGCTGCTTCGCTCGGGTTATTTTCCATCATATCATATATACATATAAATTTATGCATTACATCCGCCCATAGTCTTCTTCATCTAACCATCGTTAACGTATCAAACTCAACCAAGCATGTTCCCCAACCAGCCACCCCAGCCCCCAAGAAACGGCCAAGACCAAGCTCAACAGCCCGAACAACCCGTCTTCCAAGTCATAGTAACACCAACAGGGCAGCGTGTGTTAGTACCTTACCCTCTCCCACATCAAGTATGTATACCGCAGGGACCAGTACCAGGACCTGCACCGGCAGCGACACAAGCCCAGCCGTGGTGGATGCCGCCTATGACTGTTCAGAACGACCACGGCGCACACCCTGAACAGCAGCCAGAACAGCCTTCCCAGCCACAGCCACTTCTACTGGCACCATTGCCCAACCCTACGCAAGACCCGAATAACCCTGCGACTCTGCCAAGTGACTACTTCGCGTATCGCGGCGCGGGATGGAGTGATGAGGCGTTGGCGGAGCTGCAGAGGGCGCATAGGGAGGCACGAAGAAAGAAGTAAGTACACGGCGCAGACGAGATCAGACGTGATACACCACGGGCTGGGTGTTGCAATATATGAGGTGGTATATCTAACGAGAGTGTTTATGTAGAGCGTGAGGCTGCTTTGGCAGTTAGCGGCCGCACGGCGCAGATCTATATATGTAAGACGCTCGAATGGACTGAATATGAAATGATTTGCACCCGAAACATGTAACTAGGTGAGCTAGTCATGAATCAAATGACTGAATCGCTTGCACTACGTGCGTCGGATGATTGAGCATCAATGAGCGAGCCATTAGTTGCACGCGTTGGAGCTGTTACCCCATGCTCAATCGCTCGATGTGACTTCCAGCTCCGTAAGCTCAGTCGTCCTCTCTCGACGCAACTTTGTTCTCTTGATACCGAACGAGGCCAAAAGACCAAGGGCACCCACAACCGTCATGAGAATCCAGGTCCCTCTCAGCGCGCTCATGAAGCTATGGCGGACTACACTCTTCTGGGATTCAGTGAGGTCATTGATAGCGGCGCTTTGGGATATCGCTTCACCTCCAGTGAGGTTGAGAGCAACATCGTCCGCGATGCCATTGTCGATAATCTTCCCGTAGTGTGGCGCCATGAGGAGTTGGAATACCACTTGGCCGATAACTAGACCGATGGCACCAAATATCGAACGTACAAACCCAAAAGCCGCAGTGCCGGCCGCGATATCCGCCTCTTGGATGCGCGTTTGCAGGGCAATGAGTGGCGCGCCAAAGTTGGGCCCAAAACCCAGGCCGATGACGACCAAATATGCGATGATGGTTCCGAGACTTGGCGCGGTACCGAGCGAGATGAGAAGGCCGACACCAAGCGTCATAACGAATAGACCCGCTTGCAGTACTTCAAGGAAACGCCCAGTCTTCTCTATAATGTGGCCGGAAGCGAACGAAACAAGTGCCAAAGGTATCGCGACGGCGAGCATACATACGCCTGTGATCTCTGGTTGGAGTCCGAGCACGATCTGGAAGTACAGGGGTAGGAAGTAAGCGACCGAGGTAAAGACCACAGTGTCGCATGCGCATACGGCCAGTGCGCTGAGGTTGCTGATGTCCTTGAAGATGCGCAGTGGCATGATAGGGCTGCCGCCATGTTGTACCACCCAGTGTTGCGAGAAAGGGAAGGCTACGTAAGCGAGTGATCCGAACAGCAAGCACGTAATGACTCCTGCGTTCGAGTAGGAGCTAATGCCACCTACTTGGAGGCCCACTAGCAGGAGTATAGTAGCCGTGATTATCGTGACCGTCCCCAGCCAGTCCATAGCCGCGAGTCCTGTCGTAAGGGGCGTTCGTGGATTGTGTAGGTGAAGCGTAAGATACAACACTAAAATTGCTAGGGAGACGATGGGTATGTTGATGTAAAAGCACCACGTCCAATGGAGACGTTGTGCGAAGACGCCGCCGAGGACCGGGCCCAAAGCAGATGCGACGGCCCACACAGCACCAACAGTGCCCATGTAGAAGGACCGATCCCGGATGGTGAAGAGGTCGCTGACGCATACGTGAACCAGTACCACCACTCCACCGCCGCCGAGACCCTGAACGACTCGACCGAAAACGAGCATAATGGCATTCACACTGACGGCGCACAAGATGCTGCCGCCAAGGAAGATGGCGTTGGCCGTCAAGATGATTGGTTTTCTTCCGAATATGTCCGACAGCTTACCCCAGAACGGAACTGATGAAGCGTTGGCGAGAAGGTAGGATGACCCTATCCAGGCGTAAAGAGAATCTGGGATGTGGAAGGATTGGGAGATCGTGGGCAAAGCGGTTGGGATGAGCACAGTGTCGAGTGCTACTAGAAAGATCGATAAACTGAGGGCGATGAAAGCCGCCAGTACGTGGGTTGGGGCACTGGTCTTTCCATGCGAGGCCATCTTAGCTCGTGTGAAGGACTTGGATAGTTAGTTCGAAAGATTTGTTGTCGCGGTTGTAGTTGCTCACCTTAATCGATTCTGATGACGCAGCGTCGTCAGTGCCAGCCGACATGTTTGGAAAGCACTCCTCGTTGAGGGTCGTCATCCTGCCAGATTCGCCGGACCCCACCGTCATAAAGATATGTGCAGGCAAGAACTATGAAGAGTCTATGACGACAGACGATAGAAAGCTGCAACCGCACACTTGTCGAATGGAAATAATGTCGAGGTGATATGTGAGCTTTGGCGTGGCTTTTGACCCTTTATACCGCGACGCTGACGCATATGATAAAGAAGCCATATTTGACAAGTCTATCGTCACTCTCTGGGCCCCTCTTAGCCGATGGGTATACGGGTTACATCCATGCGTTTGCATGCGTCGGGGGCATTAGCCCGTAGTGTATACTTTTGTAGTACATGCAGGCTGCGATTGGAGATCCCTGGCTGAGCTGGATCTTAGTAGAAGAGGTGGCTTGCTGTCGGTATACTTGTCCAGCACCTAACAAAGATCCCGGAACATCGGTTAGTGAACAGCATCGCCACCTGGTTCATGCGGAACGTGTAGTATTAAGTCTGCACGGTCCTGGTCGGGCTGGATCTGCGACTACATGTGGGGACCCCGCGTATTATTTCAGGGAAGTCAACTAGCTATGCATAGGCGAGAGCTAATCGGGCTGAGGCAATTGGAGGCAGCGGCGAGCAGCCGATCCTGCATGCTACTGATGCGGTACTGATCAGCAGCTTTCGCGTGGTGGAGTTTCCACATCTAGAAACCAAACAACCATCGTGGAAGTTGAGTATCGTCCTGCTGGTACCCTTGATACCACTCTCGTCAAATTCAGAAGTGCTGATATGCCGAGACTGGTAACACACTCTCTTGTAGGACAGCTGCCACTCTGAAGACCGCCTAAGTGGATAGTGGAGATAAGTCAAATAAGACGAGCGTAACGTGAGCCGTTGCGCTTTGGGCTGAAACTTAGCAAATGATCTGTCAACAACAAGTCGAACGTTTTGGGCTGCACTGAGTTGACAATTGCACTAGTTTGCCAATGCTTGTGTTCCTCGGATATGCCGTGTAAATCAGTCCTTTCCTCATGAAGCTGGCGTCGACGCAGCCGTGTCAATCGGGACTCACGGGCTGCACTTCTCCCGGCATTTGGCAATAGTCTTAGTGCGAGATCCACCGGCTCACGTACAATACGTGACACGTATGTCTTCATATTCACGTGTTTGTGTCTCCGGAACGAACCGTACGCGCAAAGACTGCTGTAGAACGTGTTGCAACTTAAGCATATAAACTTGACCCTCTGTTGTGCTTGACGTTGAAACAGCGGAACGATACTCTCCGGGAAAGATGGTGCAGGTACATTGATGCTCAGACTGAGCAGGTTCGATAAATCGTTCACGTCGACTTCTGATGCTGTCGTCTACAATAGATCAGTATCGATTGGGCAAATGGACACCGCCAACCGTAGTCTCGGTGGCCAGCTGTAACCGGGGTTGCGCTAGTGAAGACACAGTGCCAGGCTAGCAGGCCAACAGCATGATCCATTTATGACTGCCCGCATCGTGGCTGTGGGAGAGTGTTGTTGTGAAAGACCGGGGTAGGCGTGGACGGAGCAGAGACGTATTCTAGCGTCGTTTGGAGTCGGTCTGTCGCGTAAGAGATAGTAGCTGCCGATCTGCAGAAGATCAAATTCCGAGACATATGAGTTGTTCGTCCTCTGGCTGCTTCGTTTGCGAGTATGATAACAGTGTCGACGCGCTTCGGCGATGGATGTCGTGCAGGGTGGGCACCGTTCGGAATCGGACACGGGGTGTAGCCGCTCGTGCAGCGTGGCGGAGACCGGGGATATGGTACTGGTAACACAAAGAACCTTTGAAGATGCTTTGGACGACATTCCTTCGAGAGTCAGCACAAGCACACCCTGACTGTGCGCTCCCATGTGAGCGTCGCCTATTCCGTCCATTTTGGGCTCTTCCGGAATCCTGCATCGGCAAGGAAAAAATTCACTTACGTCAGTCCTCAAATGTACTTAAGAAACTGCGAGGGAATGGCGTTCATCAACCTTGGAAGCGTGGCGAGCTGGTAGAGATGTGATCGCGCTGGATGGGCGCCTGCCGTAGGTTTGCCTGCGTTGGGCAGACTCGCGCGCGTCTAACTGAGATATTCATGGGAGAGGAATGGATAGAGAAGTAACCCCATCCTCCGTACAGCTATAGCACCGCCATCGACGACGTGAGGAGGTGGAGACATTCGATCTTTCGTACGAAAGGGGTGAGAACGCGTCGGATGATGGTCCAGGGCGCGAACCGAACGAAAGCGAGTACCCGAATAGTTGTCAGCGATGATAACGCGCTTGTCTCGCGTTCCTTTGTCGGAGTCGTCGCGATGTCGCGTTGCGATATCGGTTCTAAGAGTTGCAACATGTGGGGCAGCTCCCTCGGCTTCGAAGGGCCGCCAAGCCCCAAAGAGCGGAAGCGCAGGTGCGGCGAGGAAAAAAATTGTTTATCATGCTGCCCCTTCCCCACTAGAGCGCTCTTACTTTCCAATAACCATGAGCCCAAACGCCATCACCAGCTGGGACAACAATCCCGCCACGCCGCTACGAAGACGCCGCCGCCGCCCACACTGAGAACTCGACCTGAGAGTAGATGGACTGCTGCTGCATCTAGCGCCCAACGGCCATAGCATTATTCTTCCACCAGGATACCCCATTTTTGGAGAGACCTGCCGAAATCTTCAGGAGCACCACCAGGCTACGTATGTCGTCACTTGTTCTCTTACCTGCCGCCTATTCAATGTCCCGATGATGATTTTGTCATATTATAAAGATGTTAGACTTGCGATACCCCTTGAGCGCACAACGACTTCCTGAGAGACTACCCCACTTACATATCCCGCGTCTTCCGAACTGTTACCGCAACTGACGCGTCTTAGTAGCATATAAACCCGAGTTTTTACTCCAAGCCTCCCCACACCCCGCCATCACGTCAAAATGTGCGGTATCATTGCTGTGATCCACGGCGATCCCAAGTCGCAATCGGCTTCGGTCGAGGTGCACGATGCCCTCTACCTCCTCCAACACCGCGGCCAAGATGCTGCCGGAATAGTCAGTTGCAGTGCCGGTGGTCGCTTCCACCAGTGCAAGGGCAACGGTATGGCGTCGCGCGTCTTCCAGGACGGCGCACGCGTGTCCGACCTCCCCGGCTTCATGGGCCTCGGCCACCTGCGATACCCTACCGCCGGCAGCAGCGCGAACGCTGAGGCTCAGCCCTTCTACGTCAACAGCCCCTACGGTATCTGCATGACCCACAATGGCAACCTCATCAACGCGCCGGCACTGCGCCAGCGACTCGATCACGAGGCCCACAGGCACATCAACACCGAGAGCGATAGTGAGCTCATGCTCAACATCTTCGCCGACGAGCTCAACGAGACGGGCAAGGCGCGTATCAACGCCGACGACTGCTTTGCGGCGCTGGAGAGGATGTACAAGCTCTGCACTGGTGGATGGGCCTGCACGGCCATGCTTGCGGGTATGTCGATATCCAATGGTTTCTGCTATGCTGTCATCGTATAGATACTAACATTATCTCAGGATTCGGCCTCATCGGTTTCCGCGACCCGTACGGTATTCGGCCCATGGTGCTCGGCTCTCGCAAGTCGCAGGACGGCAAGAGCATGGATTACATGATGGCCTCAGAGAGCGTTGCGCTGGTCCAGTGCGGCTACAAGGACTTCTTCGATATCCTCCCCGGCCAAGCTGTCATAATCGAGAAGGGCAAGGAGCCCGTCTTCAGGCAAGTCGCCAAGCAAGAAGCGTATACCCCGGATATCTTCGAATACGTCTACTTCGCGCGACCTGACTCTGTCATTGACGGCATCGACGTGGATGAGAGCCGACGCAACATGGGCTTCACTCTCGCCGAGACCATCAAGAAGCAGCTTGGTCCCGAGACCATGGCTGAGATCGACGTGGTTATGCCGATTCCTGAGACTTCGATTACTTCTGCGTTATGCGTTGCTGAGGCTCTCGAAAAGCCATACGTACAAGGTTTCGTCAAGAACCGCTACATCTTCCGCACATTCATCATGCCCTCGCAACAACTACGACAGAAGGGCGTCCGGGCCAAGCTGAATCCTATGAAGAAGAAGTTTGAAGGCAAGAACGTGCTGCTGGTTGATGACTCCATCGTTCGGGGTACTACGTCGCGTGAGATTGTCCTGATGGCGCGGGAAGCGGGTGCCAAGAAGGTCTACTTTACCTCGTGTGCACCGCCAATCACCAATGCCCACATCTACGGTATTGATCTGGCCTCTTCCTCGGAGCTGATCGCTCACCACCGCGACTCAGCAGCCATTGCTAAGCACATTGGCGCGGACGATGTCGTATACCAGAATCTTGAGGATCTACAGAGCGCTTGCGCACGTCTCTCACCGCGGGATCCCGCAACGCAAAAGTTCGAAGTCGGTGTCTTCTGCGGCAAATATGTCACCCCGGTCGACGCTGGCTATTTTGAGCATCTCGAGAGAATCCGCGGAGAGAGCCGCAAACAAAAGGTCATGGAGAAGGCACGAGAGGCTGTCGTACATGGTACGGCTAATCCTCAACAGGTGCGCATGGCTGCCAAAGGCGTTGTAAGTTGAGCATTGAGAACATTGTTTGGCAAGACTCCCTGTGACTAATGTGTATTGCAACAGGAGGTTGACCAACATGGCAACGTCATCCCATCGGATGGCAATGGGCAACCCGATTGGCACCCAGCCAACGGTGTCAGCCAGACGTCCACGAGTGATGCGCTCGCTAACGGCAACGGGGAAGAGCGACGCGTTACCAGCAGCCAGGACATCAGCTTACACAACATGCACGATTACAACTGAGCAGCTACTCAATAGTTGTCAATCGTCGTTTTGCTACTGCAGCACGGATGACATTTTTTTATTTAGACGATGGTGATACACACGTACCAGGAAAAGTTACGAAAGAGATGATTGGGATACAGCGCGGGACTGCCAAGGCGTAGGAGGGGATTTGTGCTCTTCAGAGACTTTCCGAATGTAGACCTGAGTTCTTGGAGGCCTCAAGACTAGGGTCACGCTGAGATCGAGCACGCACCTTTGCTTATGCTCTCTCGCTTCAGGATACCAATCCAACCGTCGTTTGCATAAGCCTTTTGGCCAGGCCTGTCAGCCGGGTCCTTCCGTCCCATTGGTGCACATCTGGTGGCCTCTCTGCACCAACACATGATATCCGTGCACCTTTTCTTACTGGCTGCATTGCATCAATTCACACACGCGCTTAACGTTCCCGAAGACATCACACATCACGTGGTTAACTACCCACCTTGAGAGTTCTCGTCACGCGCACGAGCTATTGTAGACTGTACACGAGGCCGCCATCTCACAGTTGTTCCAAAGAAGGGAGAAGATGGCGAAGGGATTTTGCGCGCACCTGTTCGCTCGATACCGAGATGAGGTATATAGGGAGTTCACTCAATGCTGAGCTCATGTCTCACGCATGACGCCGCTCAGCCACCTACAACTGACGCATCCTCTCAAGAGAATGATTGCCCCGCGGACCGACCTCTTGCAGCAGCGGCCCGCAAGCCACTGAGCATCAGTCACATCGACACGAGTTGCTCCTATTGATTTAGGCTATGGAAACGTTCTCGGCCAGCAGACTTCACGTCGCCATACTCAGCGATCACACTGGTCAGCGTTGTGCTTACCAAACTGAAGCCACGGCGTCAGGTGTACGAGCAAACTTCCTCATACTGCCAACAATGTCCCCTCTTTTGCAAGCTGTCCGGCGAGGAGGCATATGTCTGCCCGTGTCCGATCACTTGCATGGCAAGCCCATCAGACATGATGATGAATCACATTCGTATTCTGTTCACCGCAACAAGCCACGATGAGCTCCAACAAACGCCTCGAGCGAGAGGAGATGACGGGCGAAACCGAAAGCACTGAGGAATTGAGGTATAAAACCTCCAAGGAAGGATGTGTTTGGAAGGACAACCACGACAGCATCTTCTACAGCATCACTACATTCAATATCTTTTTAAACCACCAAAGGCCAAATCGTCAAGATGCAGTTCACCTCCACCATCGTCGCCGCCATCATGGCCTCAGTTGCCGTCGCTCAGATCTCGCTTGAGAACGTTGCCTCTTGTACGTCCCTTCCCCATCTACGCAGACTACTGTTCCCACTAACGTTCACCCCTCAGTCGAGGCCTACGCCAACTCCGACTGCGCACCCCAGGCCCTGCAGCAGCAGAACATCCACAGCAACGAATGTGTATTCCTGCCCTTGCAGAGCGCCCGCGTCTTCTTCTTGGAGAAGACTCGTGCCAACTGCCGCCGTGAGTCGCGACAACGTTTCTTGTGAATGATCGGTATCTAATGGGAATAGTCGAGTTCTACACCTCCAACGATTGCTCTGGTACACCAACCGACACCTTCACCACTGCTCCCAGCGACTGCATCAATGTGTCGCAGAAGTTTTCTTACCAGGCTATCTGCTCTTAAGCGTGTCATTCCGGTTACGCTTATGATGGAGACCGAGTGACGACTTGGCGATTAGATGGAGAGGAGCTGGCAACAACGCGCATAACTGAGAGGGCGTGTTCAGAAGACAGTCATTACAACACCTTTTCGATCCGACTTATTAGATCCAGTCTAGTTCGTTTACCGTGTTCAACACACGGTGCGAACTAAGCTATATTGAAATATATCAGATCGCTACTATAGTCATTCTTGTGCGAAACGTGACCATCGCTAAGGCGTTATGTGATGTGAGCAGGTAGAACAAATGATCAGAGAATTTTGTTTGTATGATGTGCTACTTCCATATGAAGCAAGCGCTTACTGTAAGGAGATTTGACCGAGCGATATGTGAGAAGAATGTCTTTGCCAAGCTACATCTACTAGCACCCAAGGATTAGGTGAGAGGAAGTCGTCAAGGAGTATGGAGAAGACATTGGTCGTATACTCAAGTCACATGGATATGACCAGGAGATACCAAGACGTCGATGATTGAAGCTGATTGTCTATTGTCTCGCTGTTCCCATGTTTTTATTGCGAGAAAGCACATATAAAGCCACTCCAGATAACCCCTCTACAGTTCCGTCACTTTTAACACAATCTCGCGATCATCCTGACCTTATCCACATCTTAAATCATGCATTTCCTCACCATCACCTTCGCACTCACAGCGACAACCCTCGCCTCCCCCCTCACACCTACCCGCCGCAGCCCCGTTCCTAACCCCATCCCCAACGCCGGGTCCTTCACATCGTGGTCGTGCATTGACTGCGCTGCCAACAACCCCTGTCTCTCATTTCCGCACGACAACATCGTGTCTGATGAGTGTTATCCGCTCGAGCCAAACCAGGCAAGTCTGCAGGTACTACGCATCGCTCTTCGGGGCTGCGAATGTAAGTAAACTTTTGTCCCAGCATGGTGACTGCGGTGGCTGATGAGGTGTGTAGTGCAACTCTTCGACTCGGTGGATTGTTCGGAAGGGGCCGGTGCGCCGTATGTGCTTAGTGAGCCGCCGACGTGTGATCCTGTGCCGGTGTTTAAGAGGGGGTATAAGATTGTTTGTTAGAGAGACGAGGTGTGGTTCTTGGGGAGAGTTTAGAGGTTGGAAGAACGTTTTGAAGGCTTTTGGCGTCGTTGATAGCTATTGTTTGTTGGTATGTTAGTCGGATAGAACGAGCCTGGGTTGTCGTTAGTTCAACACGTAATGATACCAGACACTCAAACTCCTGGGCTTTTCGTGGACGACCTCGGGACCTTCAGATCTTTCGGGTCTTACGCGTGATAATAAAGGACTCACAGAGTGGTGAGAACTTCGTTGATGGATATTATCATAACATCAAGACAATCTTGCGGATGCCCTGACAACGGAACGATCTCCGGTTCAGTAGGATGTCTGTTGGGCGACTACGTTGGTCCGTCTACCAAAGCATACTGATCTGATTCAGTTACGCAACGTTCAGAGGTTGCCAAAACACCAGACCTTCCGTTTCAGCGTTGCTGAATGAGTTGCAAAGGTTTGCGTCCATGTCGGTGATGACGCACGGAACTACCTTCTCCCTTCGCATCCATCACGGTACTTTCTCGTGCCTTTATTAAATTCTGACCGCTCACATAGCTTAAACCCTACCAACAACTTGTTTGCTACCATTCAAGCGGCTCCGAGAACGCAGGCTAGTTCTGAATGACCGTAGGTGAGTATGCTGGAGATCGAGTTTGATTTTGCAGCTGCGAGAGCTGACGCTTTCCACACCCTCTTATTCGAGTCTGCAGCTGGGGATTTGCCGCGAGGTGACTTCTTACGCTCAGACTGCATGGAACGCAGCATCAATGCCAAGAATCTGTATCGCAGTTCATCTCTTATCACCACTCCGACTTGCGATCCGAAAGTTTCGGGGTTGGGTAAGCATCTCGTGGCATCGTCCCCATTGCCCCAAAGGCGTAACTCCAGGCCGCTGCACCTGGGCCTCAACAAACGCCACACTTCCATCCCCATGGACTCGGCAACAAGTAGCCGCCAAACGAAAGATCAGTAATGCGCGTTACAATCGGACAAGACTCGCGCCCGCCTCTGAGGATCAGGAATTGAAAGGACCGAACAGTTCGGTGATGTAGCGCAATCATCGGACGGGCGCCCCGGCACCACCTACGTCATGGACTCCTTGAGCAGAGCCGCATCCGCATTGGGGTCAGGAACAACGTCTTTTGCTCCACACAAGCGGCGCCTGGCACATGGAAATCCATATCATTCCGACACGTTCCAGACGCACGTCTCACTATTGCGGACATTTCGGCAGTCCTGCAACAGCGGTGGGATGGTTGGCCGATGCTGTCCGAGGCGTCCTCTGGATTTCGCAGCTCAATATTTCTTTTACAATGTGCAGGTATAGGCTGCATGCTGTGCCGACAACGCGTAATCGCGACGATATAGCCTACATTAATCAGCTGCATCACAGCTGACAACACCTCGAAGATGCAGCATGAGGAAGCGCACTATACCGGAATCGGCAGATCTCGAAATTGTCATGCTGGAGATGCGACCCACAAAACCACGTTTTCTAGTGGCGGTCGACGCACCCAATGTGTAAGGCACGGCGATATCCAGACCCTGGACCCAAAGACCCTGTGCATTATCAATACGCGACGTCATGGGGGAGAAGTTTTCGAACGTAGCTCCAGCGACATTCATGGCACATGTAAGAATGAGCTGTAGGTTGGCTCTAATCATATATAACAGTAAGTCGCGGTAGTCTTTGTGAACGCATCAATCAACTTCACATCAACCTTCATCTCTTTTGCAACAAGATACCCAAAAGTTTTTCTATTACATCACCTTTCAACGTCTACTACATCACAACACACCACCACCAAGATGCCTTCTTTCACCGTCTACAAGGGCTCCAAGGAGAGCAAGATTGTCAAGTCGCAAACCACCAAGCCCGACCTCGAGAACGACCAGGTTCTCATCAAAGTGACCGCCTCCGGTCTCTGCGGAACTGATGAGCACTACAAGGGCGCCGACATGGCCCTCGGCCACGAGGGTGTCGGTGTCGTAGAAGAGCTTGGACCTAACGTGCAGGACCTGAAGAAGGGCGATCGCGTCGGGTGGGGATACGAGCACAACTCCTGCGGCCGCTGCGACAAGTGCCTCACAGGCCAGGAAACCTACTGCAGCGAGCGCCAAATGTACGGCATGGCCAACCTCGACCAGGGTAGCTTTGCTTCCCACTCCGTCCAGCGCGAGGCCTTCGTTTTCAAGGTTCCCGATGAGCTCACCGACGCCGAAGCCGCACCCCTGATGTGCGGTGGAGCCACCGTCTTCAACGCCCTGCACACCTATAACGTCAAGCCCACCGACCGCGTCGGTGTCATGGGTGTTGGCGGTCTCGGCCACTTGGCCATCCAGTACGCCGCCAAGATGGGCTGCGATGTCGTCGTCTTCTCCGGATCCGAGAGCAAGAAGGACGAGGCCATGAAGCTCGGCGCAAAGGAGTTCATTGCCATGAAGGGCAAGTCCGAGATCAGCGTCAGCCGCCCTGTTGACGCTCTCCTCGTCACCACTTCTGTCATGCCCGACTGGAAGCTTATGCTCCCTGTTCTCAACAACAACGCCATCATCTTCCCCATGACCGTTTCCGATGACGACTTTGCTATCAACCACATGGCTCTTATCGCCAAGGGCATCACTGTTCAGGGCTCTGTTGTTGCTGCCCGCGCTGTTCACCGTAGCATGTTGGCTTTCTCCGCGCTACATGGTATCAAGCCTATCACCATGGAGTTCCCGCTCACCGAGAGTGGTATTGAGGAGGCGATGGCCACTCTCCGGGATGGAAAGATGAGGTACCGTGGTGTACTCAAGCCCCAGTAGATGGATGGCTTTGTATGGAAAGATGGTAATGGAAAGGTTAATGAGCGGTGTATGACTAGTAGATACCGATGATAGACTTACGAATCTCATTTGTTTGAACATATACCACATTCTGTCTTAGGTGATGACTTCTTTGTGGACACTGAATATCCATTGTCTGCACATGAGCGCGGTGATTTCCCCTAACGGAGTACATGTATCTCCGCCTCCAAGAATCCGAAATGTATAGAAAGACCCTCTCGGCCTTCTATCCAGCCCCGTGCAGTTCTGGCTGTGTGTATCGAACCCCCCAGCGCAAAACATCCATTTATGCTGGAAACAAGCGGATAAGCACCGGTAGAATATCCCTCGGCTCCATCGTCTGCAAAGCCGCAATAGCAGATCTCACATCCGTGACCAGTGTTCCTTCGACCTCAGTTGCACCACTCTTGACCCCCTTTCCATCCTGTCCCCTAGCCTCATTGGTCTGCGGTACGTACGGAGCCAGAAGCGCCTGCAACAGTTCATTACCACTATTTCCTTCGCCTTCTCCCCGCCCAGGCAACACCAGGTTTGCCATATCGACATTCCTATCCTCGTTCTTCACCTCCTCAACACGCACACCCATCTCCCTCTTCCCAGACACAACCCCACCAACAAACTTGCCAACCTTCCTCTCGTACCGCTCCCTACCCAACTGTGACTCTGCAACACGCAACTCGGCCTCCCACTCTTTGCTCAGCTTCTTCATAGCATTCTTGAGCAGCTTCTTCTGCGCACCGCCAAACACGGTGAATAACTTCCATGGTCCTGTCTTCCAGGTCAAGATGAATGACTCTCGTGCTGCGAAGCTGGAGGTGGGTGTGTTGTGGTGCTCGATGACGGCGGCGAGGTATTGCTTAATGAAACGGATGGCGGCAGGAGGGATAGGTGCGTGTTTAGGAGTGGTAACCCGTTCGGGGCGGTAGGAGTCTATGGTTTCACGACGACGATCGACTGCTCCTGTTTCTCCGTGTGAAGATTGACGCTGATCGCTTGACTGCGAGTGTTGAGCTAACAGCGCAACGAAGATCGCGGTGTTCCACCTCATGATGTCGTGGAAGCGTTGGAAATGGTGCGTTTGATCGAGTCGGTAGAACCAGATCGCTCGAGTGATTTCCATACTTTGTTTTTCTTCATCTTTGATGGGCTTGCTCGCGTAGCGGTCGATGGTGGCGCGGTTGTAGAGGAAGAAGGGGAGCTGGATATCTGGTGGTATGTTGGGAAGATTTAGCGCCTGTGGAGTTTGATCGAGGATGTCGGCGAGGGTGATTGCGGGGATGTGGTTAGGCGGTATGCCGTGAAGCTTGTTCTTTAGCAGTATTTGAAGTTCGGCTTGATCGTGATTGTCTGGGCCATCGGTGTTGTGCTCCAAGGCAGTGATGGCGTGCGGCATCTTGGACTTGGGTACCTCCAGGGCTGATAGTATGAGAGAGCAATGTATCCAAAAGAATCATCAAGAATAGTCGGTATTCAGCGCACGTGCATAGATCCGTTTGCTCGCCGGTGGGGAAAATAGGAAGTGAAGGGCGGGAGCTTGCATACCTTCAAACGCCTACACACCGCCGCGGACGGAGGAGCAAACAAACACTGGGTTTCCGTCTTCCCAACCCCGCAAGTAGAAGAAGATTGTCGACTAGAACATCCTTGATATGCTCTTCGAACTGCCAAGTCTCTCCTTGGTACTCTTTTCAGTGCGATTCTTTTCCAGTCTTGATCAGACGACGATTCGCAACGTTACAACTTACCCATGAGCAACTCATAGCAGTGACCCTAACGGCCGTGCATAACAGATACCCCAAGCTCCGGTATCACCATACTCATATCGAAAACACGTCTATCAGATTTATCACTCTCATTCACCATCAGCTTCATTGCCTCCAACGGGGACAACCAAAACCCAAAAGCGGGCAGTACATCCATGACATAGTCCCGCGCTTCGAACTTCGCCTTTTCAGCTCGCTTGAGCCATCCCAAAGGATCGGCAAACCAGCGTTCGTAGTCTTTCTTTAACGCAGCTTGCGCATCGTCTCGATCGTGAATATCGTCGTTGAAGATATCGTTCGCTAACATAAGTTGCACTTGTGTTGTAATTTCCGACGGCACAATAAAGAACCGCGAAAGTAGAGTCATAAATCGATGGTATGCATGTTTGGGATTGTTGAATGTGTAAACGCCTATGTAGTGGTACTTTAGGTCCTGCGATATGGGCCGTGGGTCTCTGGTGAGATGCTCAAATGCCGGAATATGAGTGGCGATTGGGAACAAGCGGTTGAACCACATATCGAAAGATATGCAGCACGCATTGACTTCCAAGTTGATCCGCCCGACTTTCGAATGGAGTACCTGGATAAAAGATAGGGAATGGAGGATTTGCAGACATGTTGAGCTATAGACTCCTGAATGGGCAGTGTAGTGACGGGATATACAAGCACCTGCACAACGTCGAAAGTTGTCATCCCCAATATTTGTATAGAAAAGGCGGATGTGCTAGGCACGAGCTTTGCAAAAGCCGTGCCGCATGCGGGGCGTGATGCAAGCTTTTAGTCAGGTGCTGTTTAGCTAGTGGAAACCCCAGATTCGAGAGACGAGTTTTCGAAGGCGTTCATCGGTCGCAGTCAAGTCTTGAGACGAATTACAGACTTCAACACACGAATCGAAAAAGAGATGAGAAAGGAATTGACAAACCTTTGGTGCAGCCCGCTGCTAGTCATGTCAGGCAGCTTCATGTCACCTGGCGAAATAAGCTGGAGAAATGAGGTATCTTCTACGAGCATCCGCAATGTTGATGAGAGTTTCCGTCAAACAAGACATCACAAAGAACGTCAAGAAGATCGTTGATGCACGTTTGTTGATGTTGGTCAAACGTGCGGTTACGCGTTCGCGCCCACTTGTTGGTGGGGCAGCTCCACCGCTAGGCGCGCATAGGGAAGATGACGATCTTCAGGGTCAGTCCAGTGCGAAAGGTTAGAAGATGAGGCTGCGCAAAGTGTATCGATAGATGTGAGCGGGCCGGAAATCTCTGAGGTAGATGGGCAGATCGCGTGTTTCAGATGTGGGTGAGACGTTCGTTGATCGTTCGCAGACACGCGTTGCGCAGGTGGGCTCATGACGTCTGTCGCATGGCTTGAATGATGATCGTCCGGTGGTACAGTGGTGAGTGGTGGCTGGGTAAACACTTTCAGTCGATGGAGGGCCGATGTGGTGAGGTGGAAACAATGATGTTTACACTGATGCCACGTGAGGCCATTACGCAAGCTGCGGATGGAGATGCCGTAGTGACCAACGCCCAGAAACAGCAGGCAGACTACGCTGCAGTGTAGTCTTGTCCATCTCGATGTGGTGAAGATGGCGCCGCTTGCAGCGAGTCGACGGCTCATTGACCTCGCTGGCCAAGTGCGCCACAGTCAGATGCGGCATGATTGGCATGATTGGCTGGAGAGGCTGGGTGAGGTCTATTTGCGTGCAGCCATCCGCTGGTGCCGAGAGCACGGATGGGGTCGCTGGCCAGACAGTCCAGACTTGGTGTGCCGCAGGATTCCGGATGGCATAATATTGACATCCTTCAGGGAGCGGTAATGTGCAGCGGGCGGGGATGGGCTGGAAGAGTGAAATGTCGGTTTCGCGCGTATACGGCAATAAAATTAGAGGAAATACGAAGAGCTGGGCGGACCTGGCTGGCAGACTTTCAGTCAGCGCGAGAAGAGGCCTAGAGCGTCGTCTTGATTGGCCCGACGAGATTGTTCCTGCGTGCGAGTGTGGCGAAGCAAGTGCCCCTGCCCCCTCGCCCCTGCCTCATCCGAGTGTTCCAGCTTGGTCAAAGAAGAAGGCGCGCGTTCTGGAGCCTGCGAAGACAAAGGCGTCTGGCAGAGAAGCAAGTGTCGACGAACTCAGAGCAGTAGAGCACCGCGCAGTCAGTAAATGCTCCGACTATTCCCTGCGATCGCAAACTTGACAGCCGTTGGATCCTCTGAGGCTGGGCGCTGAGCAGGTGCCGCGCGTATTCATCTGGCCCACTCGCCGCGACCGTCGCAGTCTCGCTCCCCTGAAGCAGCCGGCACGCGGTGCATAGACCTCAGCTCCTGCGAGCTGGCATCCTCTTACCATCCGCCCCATCTCCTGCTCTCCTCAGGCACTTTCCAAACACCAGCGTTAGGTGACGACGAGAGCGCGCTGAATCGTTTTTATTGGGTTGCGTGCAAGTGCTGATCGCGCCCGTCCGGTCGTTTACACATATCCCCTTCCTTGTACTAGCCCTAGCGTCGCCCAGCCGCCGACAGACAGGCCTCTTCGCCTCGCTGCTTCCCGGTTTCCCTTCCCCAGTTGTCCTGCGCAACCACCTCTTTCGACATCACCGCCCATTCGTCGCTCCCGACTGCCACTCGCTCACCCGCACCTTCACCCGCACCCACCGCTTCTCTTCACCCCTCCAGGACGCAAACGAACCCCATTCACTGTGACTGACGGACTCCCTCGCGCCGCTGGTTTGGCCGACCTCCCTCCGCAGTACTCGTAAGGAGTACGCCCGCGCCTGAGTGCCTCGCTCCGCGCACCTAATACACCACAACAACACCGCCCACCATGAAGTTCTCCCTCTCCAAGTCGCTGTTATGGCTCGCAGCCATCGCGGCGCCCGTCGTCTCGGGCGAGCGCATCATCGAATCCAAGTCGCTCAACCCGTGCATGTCCAACTCCAGCTTCTCCGCCACCCTCTTCAACGTCGCATTCACCCCCAGCAACCGCAGTCTGGGCTTCAAGATCGAGGGTATCTCCAACATTGCCGGCAAGATTGAGGCCGACATCGAACTGCTCGTCTACGGATACTCCGCCATGAACGAGAAGCTCGACCCCTGCGGTCAGAAGGAGCTCGAGGGCATGTGCCCAATGAACGCCGGACCGTTGACTATCAAATCCAACATCGACATTAGCCAGGACATCATGAGCGTCATCCCAGGTAAGAAACGTCCAAAGTTGCTGCCCAACCCCCCTAACACTACACAGGCATCGCATACACAATCCCCGATCTCGACGCAGTCGTGCGAGTCAAGATCAGGTCTGCAGAGACCCATCAACAACTCGCATGTGTAGAAGCAGAGCTGTCAAACGGACATTCGGTCGACCAGAAGGCTGTGGCATGGGTGACGGCTGTCATAGCGGGTCTCGGTCTCATGGCATCCGCTATAACGTCTGGACTGGGTCATTCCAACACCGCCGCGCACGTTGCCGCCAACGCCATGTCGCTATTCGGTTACTTCCAAGCGCAGGCCTTCATCGGTCTCTGCGCCGTCCCTCTCCCGCCCATCGTGTCCGCCTGGACCCAGAACTTCCAATGGACCATGGGTCTCATCCGTGTTC
Organism: Alternaria hordeiaustralica; assembly: GCF_023758085.1. NCBI lineage: Eukaryota > Fungi > Ascomycota > Dothideomycetes > Pleosporales > Pleosporaceae > Alternaria > Alternaria hordeiaustralica. The sequence goes on along the minus strand of NW_026056774.1, from coordinate 977,538 downwards.
AATTCCTCCAGGATATGGCAACATGGTACCAGCGTGCTACTGGCGGAAGCCCGACCACCTACCTGTCCCAGCTGTCGTACATCTCCATTGAGGTCCAGAAGTCGAGGAAGATGAGGCGTGCGCTCGACTTCACCACCGGAGCTGTCGGTCGCCTTATGGCCCGTAGTAACGCTGCCGCCACCGAGGCACAGGCTGGAGGAGACCGCTTGGTTCTCCACGGCATCGAGCGTGTTGGTTTCAAGGCCAAGATCGAAACGACCAACATCTTCTTCACCGGATACACCTTCTTCGTCATCTTTGTCCTCTTTACCGTCATCGGTGTCGTGGCCTTCAAGTACATCTGCGAGGGTCTAGTCAAGGCCGGCAAGATGAAGGGCGACAAGTTCGTCGACTTCCGCAATGGCTGGCAGACTGTGCTCAAGGGTATTCTCTTCCGTGTCGTACTCATTGGCTTCCCGCAGATGATGATGCTGAGCTTCTGGGAGTTAACTAAGCGTGACTCTGCTGGTCTGGTCGTTCTGGCTATCCTTTCTATGCTCACCATGATTGGTATCCTCGCATGGGCTTCTTCCAAGGTGGTCCGAATCGCCCAACGCTCCATCGCCATGCACAAGAACCCTGCATACATCCTCTATTCGGACCCTGTCGCGCTCAACAAGTGGGGCTTCCTCTACGTTCAATTCAAGGCGGCCGCCTACTGGTTCATCATCCCATGGCTCGGATACCTCCTCATCAAGGCCATGTTTGTCGGTCTTGCGCAAGGTGCATTCAAGGTTCAGGCCATCGCCATCGTTCTCATCGAGGCTGCTCTGCTTGTCGGTGTATGCGTCCTTCGTCCCTGGATGGACAAGAAGACCAATGGTTTCAACATTGCCATTGCTGCTGTCAACTTCCTCAGCGCCTTCTTCCTGTTGATGTTCACCGAGATTTTCAACCAGCCTGTAAGTAGCCCTCACTTCCACCACAATTCCCAACTAACGTTCGTAGGCTATCGTCACTGGTGTCATGGGTGTCATCTTCTTCATCATTAATGCCGCCTTCGCCCTGATCCTCCTTCTCATGCTTCTTGTCTCGTCTGGATTCGCTCTGTTCACCAAGAACCCCGATACCCGCTACCAGCCAATGCGCGATGACCGTGGCTCCTTCATCAAGTCGCAAACCCAGTTGACTACTGAGCTCGACGCCCTCGGTGCGACTGCTCGTGGTGAGGGTAAGGGCACCCACCCATACACCGGATCACGAAGCCGCATTGATGACGATGACGACTACTCTTCCGAAGAGCAGCGCCAAATGGCTGCTAAGGAGGGCGGCTTCAACGAGCACTACGCTGCCGTGCCACCACGGAGCCAGGGCAATGACGGAACTGTCTCACCAGCACCGCCATCCTTCTACGAGCGCCGCAGCCCAGCACCATCATACCGTCCTGGTAGCAATGGCCAAGGTCAACAACAGTACCGACAGGCCAATACCTCAAGCCCATGGCAACGAGGCGCAGGATACGATAATTGACGCCAGAGCGAGCACGAGGAGCAGGTGGGCCAAATCATCGATTCGTATCATCGCTCCTCAGTCGCTCAGCAGCAGCAACATCAAAATCAACAAAACAGGTTCTGAGCTATCTATGCGTTTTGTGCATATCTTGGGTATCCACACCAATATACTGTAATCATCAATCGAAATGGGTTCACATGGCATCAGTGCAGAGGGCGCAATCACACGATTACCCATCATGAAGCCGGCGTTTTCTTCGATATCTCTGTATCCGGTTGGGCAGAGAGTGGTACTTTTGGGTTTTCCGTTGACTGATCAGCATGGAGGATGATAATACCTATATCCATCTCGTATATATGTGGTCTTTCTACCTCTGGCACTTCATCGGTTGCTCTTTTCTCTTTGTGTCTGGGTGTCCTTATCTCCTTTGTTCAAGCAATGGGCGCAGTGGAAGACTATTACCAATTCCCTTCAGCGTTTCTGTTCGCAGCGTAGTACCGTGGTCCAGCGTAGGACGGACAGTCGATCGGCGGTGGCTCGGTGAGAAGGAGATAGAGTAGCAGAGCAATGAATCGTCGATTATTCAAGTTGATCTATCTTCTCCCTTTGACCTACCGTGGACTTGATAAGAAGCAAATTTGAGCCATGAAAGTTTTGGCTGGAAGGATGGCTAACCCCTAAGTATACAGATCAGATGGTTCGCAGCATGAGGTTTGGTCGGGCTCCACTCTCGTGCATGGCGGCTATTCGAGGTTGGTAGATTGGGCTGTCAAATTTCGCTTATCAGCGTGGTACATGCCTAATCTGGCGTGCGCGATATCAACAGGATGGATCTGAAGATGACTCCCACGTTTCGGTGAACGGGTGGCTTGAGGAATCACCCGATGGGCAGTTAAGCAGTACAAGCTCGATAGCCCCCACATGCAGCCGTGTGCATCTAGCGCAATCTGCGAACTATACGTGCGGTCGATAAGCCCACGCCCGTTGTCCTAGTCTTGGTTCGAAAGCTTGAAGCTCAGCTACGTCAACAAAAAACACTTTATTGAGCTACCGGCATTTCATCCGGGGTAGTTTGTTCACGATGCTTGATGCCGCAAGCGCAGAGCAGGGGGCGTCGGCGGAGTTGCCCCAGTTTTCACAGTAAGCGCTGACGAAAGAAGGTATAACGAAGGTCACGATGCAGGATGAATCTTTTCGGTGATGACAGCATGTAGTAGATGATCTTCAGCCGCTCAGCTCATCTCCACGTTTCGCTGTCATGGTGGCTCGGACGGGACGGCAGTCAAAAGATACACCAGCGATGTGAGCCAACGACAAGCTAGCGATAACTCACGATAGCTCCACAGCCTTCACGATCTCATGACTTAGCTGTGACAAGTGCGACAAGTGCCGCAGCCCATCTCCACCAGCCACGGTGTCAATAACGACGTCACAGAAAAGAAGCACCGAAAGTCTCCAGAAAAGCTCCGAGCAAAAACGTCAAGTTTCGCATGTCCATCCAAGCAGAGAGCGCGAGGCATGGCACGCAGCCAGACGTGTCGCACACAAAGGCACACCCTGGATGGGGAATGGTGAGGTCGCGCAGCCCAATCAAACCACGCACGTTCACCCAGCGCAGGCCAGTAATTGGGGACCCGTAGCCAAGGACAGCGCGCCATCAGTGCGCTACCGCTCTTAGCCAGCTGCGCGACCACCCGGCTAGGAAAGACGTGTGAATGGGTGGGCTTCTGGAATCACGGAGGTGTTCCCAGGGGATGCGCTTTGTCTCTTCCCCCCCACCGAATCATCGGCGTCCAACAGCGCTGGCTAAGATTGCTATCGCGTTGGTACGGGTAGGGATTCCACGAGTGCCACCCGTCGTCCCCGGATACTCCGGGGCACAGCGCGGTTCTTTGCTTATAGACCCGTTTGCAGGTCCCGATCGCTTTTCGACTCATCGACACACAGCCAACAACGCTTTGGCTGCGGGCCTTCCGCACGCGCCGCCCATCGTTTTATTGCGACTATCATCGACAATGCTTCTTACTCTCTAGTAGGTTGCGCGGTAGCCTGCTTGTGGATCCGCCCTCTTATCTCGTGTACCTTTACCTGTAGCACTATACTATCTCCCTTTCTTTGTTGGTTCCCATCTCTCGGTTCCAGACCCAGGTTTGACACGCCCCGATCAAAAAGAGACGGCCACTCGCCCTTTTTGCTTTGCAACGTTTCTTGTCTTGTTTGAGAATTCGTTCCTGTTTCGCATCGTTTCTTCAAGTTCCCTGGACCTTTCCCTCACGCGCTGTTGCTTCAAGCTTCAGGCAACAGTTCTCCACGGGCTACTCGCACGCTGTAACTCTACCGCGTGACTTGTCAAACTTGAACATCGTCAAGCAACTCTTACTGTAAAACGAACATGGCGCAACTTTCACGGTTCACTTTCCCTGCTTCAAGGGAAGATCCGCCGATAGTCGAATCATCAGCGACACCACTCACGCAGAAGAGGCAACAACCCCAACTTCACCTGCTGACGTACAGCGCATCAAGCCAAGATCATACGATCGGTGCGTCTGACAAGACATTCTCAAGACCGTTTGCCGTACGAACGCTTTCTACACCACCGACCTCTCCAACAAGGAAAAGATCTGTAACGATGGGTGCACATGATCCCCGAAGCATGCACAACAGTGGTGCCGACACACCTCCCATCACACCTGGCGGTGCCTCGCATTCCAAGTCCAACTCAACATCGTCCGACTTTCTAAGTTCGTTATCGAGTCTACGACGTGGCGATTCGATATCGTCCCTCAACCGGCCTCGACTATCACTGGACGAGTCACCACAACCTGGCAGCACCGAACTCACCACCTTCCCACATCACCTAACGGACTACGAGTTCAAGACGGATGATCGCGGGCGGAAGAAGACCATCGGCGAAGGAGCCTGGAGCGATGTCTTCCTAGCGAAACCCTGCCCACCCAAACCAACCGAACAGTCCCCATCACAGCCTCCCTGTGGCCCCGAAATGACTCCTCCACTCACCCCAGTCCGAAGCATAGACTCTGGCGTAGACCTCAGTCGACTCCCCGCCACCCCACCCATGTACGCCGTAAAAGTACCAGCCATGACCAGCGCCAAGAAGGTGCTCAGCGCAGAAGCAAGAATCCTATCTTATCTCTCCCGCTTCCCCGACGCAGAAAGCCACATCGTGCCCTTCTACGGCCTGGACACACGCAACGGTGCCATCCTCCTCCAAGCCATGGACGACACGCTGGAAGGCTGGATCCAAAAGACGCTCAACACGCTTGACGAAGAGGCTCGAGCAGCGAGACTGGCCGAAGTCTTCCCTAGCATCGCTCTCGCACTGCTCAACAGCTTGGCATGGATGCAAAACAAGGGATGTACCCACGCCGACATCAAACCCTCCAACATCCTCATCTCCTCTTCTTCGCCCCTATCAACCGCCGCGCCCAAACCCATCTACACAGACTTCTCCTCAACCATCCTCTCCCACCCCTCCGCCACCATCGAATCTTCCGCGTCTCCCCTCGGCGCTGGGACATGGGATTACCTTGACCCGTCGCTCCTCAGCTCCTCGTCTACTTCCCCTCCTTCCGCGACCTCAGATCTCTGGTCCTTGGCTATCACATTGCTGTTTCTCATTCTGGGTGGCTCTCCGTATGATGCGTTCAAGGGGAATAAGTATCAGCAGAGGGAGATGATCAAGGCGGGGTGTCCGCTGCAGGTTATGGGTCATGATGATTTGGGCGTGAGAAATTTGAAGAGGGTACAGGGGTTAAGTAGGGATCTTGGGTTTGATCTTTTGGGGTGGTTTGGGAGGGTGCTTGTTAAAGATGGGGGAAAGAGGGTTGAGTTGAAGGATTGGATGGGGGAGTTGGAGAGGAAGCTTTGAAGAGGCATTTTGGCTGGGTAGGGTAGAAGGTTTAGACGCGTTCTTCTTTCTTTCTTGGAAGGGTATGTTTTCAATGGCGCTTATTGGATAGAGAGCTGCTTTCTGTTCTGTGTCGCTGAGGACATTCGTTAGATACCCCCGTTATTTATACCGTTATTGTAATTACATGCCGACGCTGGTCTTGATCAATGTTTTAGAGATCTACCACAATTCTATTCAAGGACGAAGAAGTCTTCTCACTTTCATCTTCATATCCCTACATACACAGTGCGTAGAACAAACTCCATTCTGATTTACCTGCTCTTCTCTCTCAGTCTCACATGCCCTTCTCTAACCCCATGCTACATCTCTCATTCCACCCTTAATCCAACTTCGTTGTACCAAACAATCTATGCCCCGTATCCGTCCCCCCTTTCCCCTTGTACTTATTCCCACTCTTCCTCAACGCCACAACCCACAACTCCTTGTCATCCCTCAACATCTCCGCAAACCCATTTCCATCCCCATTTCCTCCTTCTTCTCCTTCTTTGACTACAACAGCGCCCTCCTGCACCACCCCTGCAACAACCACAACCCGAACTCGTGGACACATCTCTCTCAGCGGCACCATGAACTCCACAATCGACTTGCCGGTATTGATGACGGAGTCGACAAGGATAATCGTACGCTTGCCCTCGAAGTTCTTGGGGTCGATGTCCGAAAAGACCTTTGCGTGGGCGAATGCCGCGCCGGGAAGCGCTTTGCTGACGCCGAAGGCCATGGGTTCGCCGCCGCGCATTAGAGGGATTATCAAGGTGGCTTTTTCGTGGCGGAAACGGTAGCCGTCTGTGAGGCCGCCTTGGACGTGAGGGATGGCGATTTCTTCTAGACCGGTGATGGTGCTGAGGTATGAAGTTGCGAGGTGGTAGCCTACCTGCTCGTGCGCTTTGCGTAGGCTGTGTGACTGCTTTGTCGCGTCGCGGGTTGGTGTCATGAGAAGCTTTGCGGGGGGCTGGCTTGTTGCATGCACGAAGCGGGTTGATGGATCGCTGTGAACGCGGAAGATGTGGTCTAGTTCTGTTTCGTCTAGGGCGGCTTTGGGTAGGGTATCGAGATCAAGACGTGGAGGGACGTTGGGTGGGAGGAGGACCTGGAGGGCGGATAGGCTGTTATCGGTGATGGCTTTGGCGAGGATTTTCTCCATGGATGAGCTTCGGGTGGCTTCATTTCCTACTATGATGTATGCGCCATCTGCTTTATGGAACATAGTCATGTCGAGGGGACTGTCGCCGAAGGCTAATACTCGTAGTTTCTTCTTGTGGAGATGGTCGACGACGGCGCCTTTGAGTTCTCCAGTCACGACGTAGCCGTCTGAGATCGATCCGCCTCCGATGACCTTTATGTGCGCCAAATTGTTGCGTTCCAAGACTAGCTCCCATACTCGGCGGATACCACATGTCACGATGAGTGCGTCCACATGCCTTGTGGTAAACCATCCAGCACGTGTGAGCATATCGATCATATCGGGGTACATCTCGACTTTGGCCGCGACACTAGCACATATGGCATCGAAGTTGTCTGCCTTCTCTTCGTAGAGCAGCATGGCCTGTCGGAAGGCTGCATACGAGTAACCCTTCTTGAAGACCTCAGTCAAAGGACACTCGGCAGAGCCACCTGAGAGAGTTGCGTCCTGCCAGAACATCAGTCCAGTATCGTGTGAAGCTAGAGTCTTGTCCGCATCGAGCAGAAGCACTGTATCGAGACTGTCTTGGTCGCTAAGCGCAGAATTGACGGCCTGCTCAACTGCAGTCGTATTTCTAGCCTCATCGTGGCCCTCAAAGTTGTTCAATAGTGCTGCGAGTCGCTTTTCAGTTTGTCCCGAAGCCGTGGTAGACGTCTCGGTGATCGTAGTAAACAGTATACCGTGATCGCGACAGACGGCACGTAGTTCCGTTATCTCGGCTTCTTGCCACTTCCGTAGGTGCTCAACCGGAAGTTGTTTGCGCTCTCTGATGTTGTCCTCTTTGGTACGTGTGGCAACGATCTCTGGGTCGACCAAGAGATAGATGATGTGTGTGTAAGTTGCCCAATCCTTCTCTGTACCCACTCTCTTCGGTTCGTCCTTATCGCCTGCCTGCCAGAACATGTAATGACCCGCAATAACCCCTGTCTTGGCGTTCGCCTGGCACTCACTGGCAGCGAGGGAGAGGGCTTTTTCGCGGGACTCGTACTGTTGTTTATCCTTCATCTTCTTAAAAGCATCCAATCCACCTTCCACAACATTCTCCAGAAGCGAAGAGCCATCATAGAAAGTGAAGTGTTGGTGTGTGAAGTCGTTGTCGTTCTTTAGTTGCTTTAGCAGATATGACTTGCCGCTTCCAGAGATTCCGTAGAGTCCAATCATGGTGGGTTTGACAGGTTCAGTCGATCCTGATGAGATTTGAGTTTCGGTCATCTTGTTGAATGTCTGATATTTTGAGGAAGAAAGGGAGGTTCATGTGTACGCGGATAGCTCTAATATAAGTGTGGGAATGCGAGTTGCTTGCTGCCTGCGCACGAGAACAGAACATGCTGTGGCAGTCAAGCACGCTTGCACAGCATAGCTTGCGCGCATCTACGAAAATCAGCTGGGTCAGTGGGGTATGTCATGTGCAGTTTACATCAACCATCTCGACAGCACACCTCTTGATAGTTGTGAAAGTAAAAGTATGCTTCTCTATTCAATGTGAATAATTCATCCTTCCGAACAGGAAACCGTCAAAGTTGATTCGACGCCATACCAAACGCTATGCATACCGTCCCAATATGTGTTGAATAAGAAGCCCACCCAGATGCTGTTGAACATGCCTAGTGCGCCAAAGAACGCCAATCGTCGTCTCATCATACATGATTGTTCCGAGTGAAACTTGTTGAACGCTTCACTCGGGGTTGTCCACCTTTTCTAAGATCAAAGTCTAGAACATGCCGTTAATCTCACCAGTTTCAACATCGACGTCGATGTTGAGGTATCCGGGAGCAGTGGGCAGACCAGGAATAGTCTGAATATCCGCTGCGAGCGCATACAGGTATCCAGCACCAGCTGCCATGCGGACGTCCCTGATGGGAACGGTGAAGCCAGTTGGGGCGCCCTTGAGACTGGGGTCGTGAGACAGAGAGTACTGTGTCTTAGCTACGCAGATGGGCAGGTTGCCGAAGCCCTGCTTGACGTAGGTGTCGACCTTCTTCTGGGCGAGCTCTGAGAACTCGACAGCGGAAGCACCGTACATCTTCTTGGCGATGGTCTCCATGCGCTCTTGTACTGTACCGCTGTTGACGTCGTAGAGAAGCTTGTAGTCGGGCTTAGGCTTAGCAGAGGCCTTGATGATGCCCTCTGCAAGGTCTACAGCACCCTTTCCACCCTCCGCAAAGTGGTTGGCTGGGATGGCGTCCTCAGCACCGGCGGCGATGGCCTCCTCACGGATCACGTCGATTTCGGCTTGGGTATCGGTGGCGAAGCGGTTGATGGCCACAACGACGGGGACACCGTACTGCTTGGCATTCTCAATGTGCTTCTTGAGGTTGACGCAACCAGCACGGAGAATGTCTACGTTCTCAGTGCGGTAGACTTCGGGCAGTTGGGCACCAGGGCTGATGTCGGGGCCACCACCGTGGTTCTTGAGAGCACGGACGGTTGCGACAATGACAACAGTGTCGGGTACGAGACCGGAGGAGCGGCACTTGATGTTGAAGAAGCGCTCGCCACCCATGGTGAAGTCGAAGCCAGCCTCGGTCACAACGAATCCGGTCTGGGCGTCGTGGTCCTCATCAGGCTCGGTACCGGCCAGCTTGAGGGCAAGCCTGTCCGCGATGACGGAAGAGGCACCGATACTGATGTTTGCGAAGGGACCAGCGTGAACGAAGACAGGAGTGCCCTCAAGGGTTTGCATCATGTTGGGCTTGATGGCATCAGTAAGCAGGGCAGTCAGGGCACCGCCAGCACCGATGTCGTCGCAGGTAACAGGATCACCAGCGCGTGAGCTGGCAACCACCATGCTACCAAGACGCTCGCGGAGGTCCGACAGATCCTTGCTGAGCGCAAGGATAGCCATACATTCACTGGCGACCGAGATGTCAAAGCCGGTCTCGCGAGTCTGGCCCTTCTCTGTTGGCGCCTGGCCAACTGTGATCTTGCGCAGATGCCTGTCGTTGACATCTAGCACACGTCGCCAGGTGATAGTCTCTGGATCGATGTCAAGCCTGGCGAACTTGGAGATCTCCTCCTCGGTCAGATCATCTGGGTTCGTCTTGTCGATACCGAGCTTCTTGAGACGACGGAACATGACGGGCACAAACTCGCGCTTGCCCTTCTTGGCTGGTACTAAGCGCTTGTATAGAGCAGCATCCTTCTGAGTGTTCTCGTGGAACATGCGCGTCTCGATAGCAGCGGCAAGCAGGTTGTTCGCGGCGGTGATGGCGTGGATGTCACCAGTAAGATGGAGGTTGAACTGGTCCATGGGGATGACTTGGCTGTAACCTCCACCAGCAGCTCCGCCCTTGATACCGAACGTCGGCCCCATGCTGGGCTGACGCACGTTGGCGAAGCATATCCTGCCAAGGTGCGCGCCCAATGCTTGCGCGACACCGATTGTGGTGGTCGACTTACCTTCGCCGAGCGGCGTGGGAGTGATACCGGCGATAAGGACGTACCTTCCGTTGCGGCGGTGTTCGAGTCGCTTCAGCAGGGACAGATCGACCTTGGCTTTTGTTGCGCCGTATGGCTCGAGCTCGTGTGGCAGGATGCCAACCTCCTTCGCTACGGTTGTGATCTGCTTGGGGTGCTGCTTCCGCGAGATTTCGTGATCGGCGGGTATGGGGTCTTCGATGCGGATGGGAAGAGCCGAGATCTTGCGCTTCTTCTGCCTGTCGAAAGTCGCGTCGGCCGAGTCAACGAGGTTCTGTAGCAGCATGGCAATGGTCATGGGGCCTACACCGCCAGGTACCGGGGTGATGTGCGACGCTACCTCGACGGCGGAGTCGTAGTCGACGTCTCCTACCAGCCTCTGTCCGCTCTTCTTGGTGTCGTCCGGGATGAAGTTGGTGCCAACGTCGATGACGACGGCACCGGGCTTGAGCCAGTCTCCCTTGACGAACTGCGCCTTTCCGATCGCAGCGATGACGATGTCTGCGCGGCGAACAACTTCTGGCAGGTCGGCTGTACGTGAATGGCAGACGGTGACGGTCGCGTCGGCGTTCTTCAGCAGGTAGCTGACGGGGCTTCCCACGATATCGCTGCGTCCCAGTACGACGGCGTTCTTGCCTGAGATGTCGATACCGGCCTCCTCGAGCAGAACCATGACACCCTTGGGCGTGCATGGGGTGAAGAGGGGCTTGCCGCCGCGCTTGGCCAGCTCACCGATGCTCTGGATGCCGAAGCCATCGACGTCCTTCTCGTCGGCGACGGCGGATGTGATGGTGTGCTCGGAGATGTGCTTGGGGAGGGGCAGCTGGACGAGGATGCCGTGGACGGCGGGGTCGTTGTTGTACTCGTAGATCTTGTACAGCAGCTCGCCTTCGGTGAGGTCTTCGGGGAGATGGACGAGCTCGCAGTCGATGTTGGCCTCCTCGGCGGCCTTGAGCTTCATGCGCACATAGGTGCTGGAGTCGGACCTGTCGCCCACTGTCGCGCGTCAGCACTCTGCATCCATCAGCCCGCCGCAATGGGATGCGACTCACCCTGGACAATCTTCAGGCTCGGGCGGTATCGCGGGTTCTTCTCCTGCTTCTCCTTGATCTTCTGGCCGAGCCTCTCGCGGATGCTCTTGGCAATGGCGGTGCCGTCAATCTTCTGTCCAGCCATGGTGAAGCGTGTGCTGGAGAAGTGCCTGGAGGTCTGCGCAGTCTTGACGACGGTATATAGTTGGCGGGGAGCAGTCGAGCACCAATATTTTCTCAGCGGGGTAGCTGTAGCTTGCGGAAAGCCACGGGCGAGAACTCCAACGCGTCCGCCGCAGATCGGATATACTTTCATCGTCCTACCAATCCTGTCTGCGTATCTTTACCAAGTCTAGGATGCACGGCGCGACGTGTTGATACGCATTTCTATGTATGTTTCCAATGACTCAGTCTGGCGCGTCCGATAGCACTCTGGACCCCGGAAAAAGATCAGAACCCGCCGACGCCAAACTTTTGCTCCGCGACTCGCGTGTGCGTTACATATTACGTACCACTCAGGGTGCTAAGGTCCGAACGGGCAAAACAAGCAACGCGACTTTCTCCAACATGGTTCATTGTACTGCTACCAAACCAATCCTGCCTGTAGCTATCATCTTCTCCGCCTGGGTTGTCCTGTGTATTCATGTACTGTACTCTGCGGGTCCGCAATATTTCACAAAGCTACATCAACCCAGGGAAAAACTGACCACTCTCGAGCCTACATCGACGTTAGGTTACCCACTTTGCGTGTCTCCATGTAGTCTCTAGGCCTTGGTCGCATCCATCAGAATCCCATACATGACAAACATTTTCTCTGCTTTGAGCTTGAGATCCTCCGCCTGATCTGCATGGCAGAAGCGGGCAAACCTGTCCGGGTGCCAGAGATTCCGTGTCTCTTTGAGCCACTCGTACGAATATTTACCGGAACCTTGCAGCAGTGCCGACAGATCGTGAGAGCAGATGCCCAATGAAGATACCGAGACCGATTCCTTAAGTGGTTGACATTCCAGCCTAGTGCACTCGTCGACATAGCTTGACATCGCTGGGAATTGCTGTAGCTGGCCGGGTGTGAGGAGCGTCTGTAGGTCTTGCTGAAACTGGATGTATACTGCCTTGGGGTGTTTGTGGACTGTGAGATCGCCAAATTCGATCCAGGAGCCGTGCACATAACCCTTGAAACCCTTCCGGTTGATGACTATGAACCAGTCACGACCCTCGTCGCGGATGACCTTGACTTTTTCGCCTTTCCTGAGCTCTACCTCCCAATTGTCTGCTTTGTGCGGTCGCCCAGACTTCTTGACGGTTGCCCACTGGAAGGGTACAGGCTCCTCTGGCTTTCCCGGTATGTGCTGCATACGCTGTTCGGGCGCGGGCGCAGGAAGCTTGCTTTCGCCGGACTCGTTGCCATTGACCGAGCCGGAACGGGAACTGCTCGGTGTAGAAGTGTTGTTGGTATGCTCCAGATTGGTGTGGATAGCTTCTCTCTCGAAGCCAACAACGAACGGCGCGTCCAGCCCTACCGAGTATTTCTTGATGAACACGAAGGTCTCGCCGTTTTCCGCATGCGGGCTAATGAAGACGTACTGGGACATGTTAGTCGCTATATAGGATAGCACATGTGCATACTCACAGCGAGCTCTTCGTTGATCTTGCGCATCTTCTCATCCCGTTCCAGACCTCCCCAAAGCTTGTTCCATTCAATTCTCATGAGCTTGGCCTCGAAGTTCCAGAGATGACGGTCCCCGCTCTTGATATAGTATGACCCGTTGGCATTCCATTGGACGTTATCTAGCGTACGGGCTACCCTCAGTTCGCCGTTGATAATTCCGTTGCCCTCGCGGAATCCAGAACTTCCCTCTTGTAGCTTGGCTTGTAGCTGAATTGGGATATTCGCACATGCCCACACCGTACCCGACCATGCTACGAACGAGTCTGCGGCGCCAAGCTGTACGCGGAGACCAGACCGAAGGTATTCGGAATCCTGGATGGTCTGGATGAAAGACTTCAGCGCCGATGGGACATCAGGTCCGACCATGAAGTGCGTTGTGCCGTCTTCAGGCTCCCAGACGAAGAACCAAGACTCGGGTCTGCTGCCATACGAGGCCCATGTGATCTTCTTGACAAGACCTCGACCTGCGCCGACAGCTTGGAACAGCCTGGGTGGTAGATACGTAGCGCTGTAACCGTTGGGAGTACCGAGGAACTGATCGCTGCCTTGGCCCAAGGTTATGATGTACTTGTCCGGTGGTAAAGGCCTGAGTCTTCCTAGCGTAGCTGTAATGATAGAGGGAGGAAGCGCTGCAGAAGCCATATTGAAGGTGGGGAACTAAACAATGTGGAGCCTACATCGAGGTTAGGCAGCTGCTTCGCTTGTTTTCATGTCGATGTAGTCTGCAAACCTGTTCAGTGTCCCTTCCTGTATGAGAAGGTCTCGAGATCCGCGATTCGAATTTGGCGTATTTGGGAAGTCGCGCTGGAGTATTGTGGGCTTGTCAACCGCGAGGTGGAAGGAGCAGCGCGTTTGCGCCAAGACTGCGCTCGCAACAAACGGAAAGCGCGACGCTAGCATCGTTGGTGAATGTGAATGTGACAGTGCAAAGTATAAGGATTACACAACAGATGAAGAAGAGAAACTGCACTGCACACCACACATGCGCCTGAACCGGCCACCTCATACAAAGACAATAACGAACAGGCCTGTAGCGTGCAGCCTACAATAAGCTAATAGCAGGTGAGCAAGAAGATGCAGTGTTAACGTAGCATGATGTTCAGCTTTTCCCCTAAATCGGGTGAGACTGTTTATCAGTGACTGCAATCATCCGGCGAGATAGTGATCTGTAATTTGTGAACACCTTCGAGGCTTTTGACTGGCATCAAGCCTAGATACCCGGTGCCAATTCCAGCACTTGAACCAGCAGTATAAATGATGGGTTGGAGCAGTTGACAGCTTGACAAGATTGCAGCCGCGGGAGAACGCGCCCGTCCTCATCTTGCACATGGTGTAAGAGGTGATAAAAGGTACCTGACTCAGATTTACCAGCTTGCCAGCTCAATCACTGAGTAACGAAAGCATGGTGACATCTTACGGAACGATTGATCTGTGACTCACAAGCTGCTTCCTGGTACGCAACACAGCCTACCCCTTGCTGATGTATGACTGCCCGAAAAGAAAGCAAATCCGCTGTGACTCACCTCAGGAAGCATCGTTGAGCCAGGTACAGTCCCGAATAGTGTCCACTCCAGTGTGTATAGTCACTAGGCTTTTGTAATAAACATCTGAGTCAATGCGGAGATGGGATGATGATGTTCAGCACGCGTTCATCTATGGTTGCGGGACAAAGCCGCTAGTCGGCTAGCGCCAAGCAGCCCACTTCGCCCGCTGAACGTCGATATGCACAAGAGTCACCCAAATTTCGAGACGCCGCCCGCCACATATAAGCCGACACACCACCCCGCCTCCACACACCCATCACAAACATGAGGCCCATTCTTCTCTCCGGTCACGAGCGTGCGCTCACGCAAGTCAAGGTTCGCATGCGCTGTGCGTAGGATGAGGGACGAGGAAACTAATAGCATACAGTACAACGCAGATGGAGATATCATTTTCTCCGTATCCAAGGTACGTTTTCCTCCCGGTCTTCTGATGCGCGGAATCTGATTTTTGTAGGACCACGTCGTTTGCGCCTGGTGTTAGTAAACAACCTGTACAAGAGGAATGCGAAGAGAAGCTGATGCGACGCAGACTCACACAACGGCGAGCGAATCGGAACATACCACGGACATCAGGGAGCGCTATGGACGGTCGACGTAAACCCATCCTCTGAGCTTCTGGCTACCGGTGGAGCAGACAACACCATGAGGTTATGGCATGTGCAGACGGGCAAGCTTCTCCACACCTGGGAATTCAACACCAGTATCAAGCGCTGCGAGTTCTCTCCAGACGGCAGACAGCTACTTGGTGTCACCGAGAAGCGATCAGGTCATCTCTCCACCATCTGCGTCTACCCCATCAACCCCGACCCGGAAGCGCAACAGTCGGACGAGCAGCTGCTCAGGATCGTATGCGACGAGTCCAAGGCGACAGTCGCTGGCTTCTCATACCTCGCAAAATACATCATCAGTGGACACGAGGACGGCTCAATAACTCAGTGGGATGGCAAGACTGGAGAGTTGCTCAGCTCCAACTACGACGTTCATGAGCCAGACATGCAAATCAGTGAGTGTCATCCACACCTCTTTGGCTGGAATGGAAGCTAACAGTGTGCAGCCGACATCCAATGGGCTCCCGACCGAACTTACTTCATAACCGCCAGCAAGGACAAGACCGCGAAGCTCGTCGACGTCGAAGAGCTCAACGTCCTCAAATCATACGTTGCCGACACACCCCTCAACTCCGCCGCGATCACACCCGTAAAGGACTACGTTATCCTTGGTGGAGGACAAGCAGCTATGGACGTCACCACAACCTCGGCACGTCAAGGAAAATTCGAGGCACGTTTCTACCACAAGATTTTCATGGAGGAGATTGGTCGTGTGCGTGGTCACTTCGGTCCTCTCAACTACGTCGCGGTACACCCACAAGGAACCAGCTACTGCAGTGGAGGAGAGGACGGTTACGTGCGTGTGCACCACTTCGACAAGCCATACTTTGACTTCATGTACGAGGTTGAGCGGGAGGTCGCGCAGTCGCAGTCGAACTTGTAATAGTATGACCTCACGAAGAATGGTTGATATGGTTCGATATGGCTGCATGCATGCAATGGCGTTCCGGCGGTCGGGTTGGGTGCTTGTCAAGATTAGACGAGCCTTTGTCAAAAGTTCATGAGCGATCAGGGCACATATAGACACTTTATCTAAGCGTCCGAGCACATGTACCTCATCAATGAAAACTTGAAGCAATGTACTGATGCACATTTCCATTGTGTTTATATATGTCCCGCCCCAAGCACCAGCGCCTGCCCATAAGGAGCAGACACCCAAGCATTCGGTCAAAAGTACAAGCAAAGGGCTTGGAACGAGTTGGTAGCTGATCTTCCTGCTTTTGACAAACGAGTCCATCATCGAGAAGGAAGGACGACGTATACTGAAGAGGTTGTAGGTACACAGAGTACCAAAGGATAAAGACGCGTCGATGCTGCTCACTCTGTCGAGCGCAATGTGAGACGCGAAAGAGAAATATTTGTCAACGACCTATAATCCAAACACAGCGGCTGGCTTAAAGGACTGGTAGCTAGCAACGATGAGCTGTGACACACAATGAGTGCGCTCGTGTTAGACATCGCAAACGAACGTTGAATGTAGTGATTGTTCGGTGAAAGAAGGGCGGAAGAACATTGAAGGGCTGAAGCGATCGTGGAAGCTTCGAGAGACCCTGTCCTAAGCGAGTTTAGCGCGTGGCGGTGACCTCACCTGCCGCTCCGACTCATCGCGCTCACACATTGCTCTTTGGGCCTCTACATAAGCAAAAGCTCAATCATCTCTACTACATTGCCCTTCACATCCACATTACATTTCCTCTCTTCCACGTTCGCCGACAGATAAATCCATCGACGAACAATCACCCATTTCAAGAGGACACCCCACATCTGCGCCCAACTCAGCCTTCCGCACCCGACAACCACAACCTCAACCCCTCTACTCCTCAACACCACATTCAAGATGTCTGACGACTGGAACTCCGTTACCAAGATCGGCAGCCGCACTCGTGGTGGCGCCGCCGGACCCCGCGAAACCGTAGTCAAGGGCAAGTCAGCTCTGAACGCTGCCCAACGTAGCGGCGGTATCGTCGCCACAGAGAAGAAGTTCGCTTCTGCCAACGCCGTGAGTACTCCTTGCACGTCCGACTTAGTTTAACAACTTCGTTCTTCGTGATTCCCAAAGTTCACTCAAAACAATACTAACCGACCAGCCACAGGGAGCTTCGTCAGAAGGCCAGCGCCTCACCAAAGTTGACCGTTCCGATGACATCGTCAAGCCCAAGACCGTTGGTATCGCCGTCGGCCAAGCCATCGCTAAGGCGCGCTCCGAGGCAAAGAACGACAAGGGCACAACTATGACGCAAAAGGATCTGGCCACAAAGTGCAACAGCACACCCACCATCATCGCAGACTTTGAGCGCGGCACAGCAACACCAGACCAGAAGCTGCTAGGAAACATGGAGCGCGTGCTCAACGTCATCCTACGGGGTGACAAGATGGGGCAGCCCAAGTTCCCGAAGAAGAAATGAGCGGGTCATTGCTAAGGTCGCAGACCGGGCGCAAGGACACGCTCAGGTTGCGATTTTGCGATGCATTCCGATTCTAAAAGTCGGCTTCGGCTGCGATAAGTCTCTTCTGAATTAGCGGGCTTGGGATGGGCGTTTGATGGACATCACGGTAGAATACCACAATGGTGGACAGCGTACGATAGCTACGGCCTAGCCTGTACTGCGCGGGCTTTGTAGCTCAGTCTCATTGAGCAGCTGTAGAAACTAGATAAAACTACGATCTACGCGCAAGCAATACATTGCCTCTGAACATGCAATTGACATCATCGAAGCTACATGATGCGCAGCATCGCACTAAATCCCTCAGTTGTATCGTCGCATGCGGCGAGCGAATCTCCACCCCTTAGAGCCCGATGCTAGACAGATTCGAGTGCACCGACATATGTATCGTGATGCGGCCAAGTACATGATTGGCTCGTGCTAGCTAGCGACTCACCGTTACAATCAAGCCTGTCGCCTACCTTCACAACACAGCAATAACATGATAGTCTGAGACCCTCCCATACTATGCTCATACCCTCATACTCGCACAAAATAAGAATCTGTGGTGTCGGCATCCCCATGTAAACAACCTGCCCATTTCAGCCCTACTGCGCCTTCCAACTTCACCTGCGCACTTTCCCGCGAGAGTGCCTGCGCTAACCTCTCCCAGACCCATCGTCTTTCTCTCTATCCTCCTCATCTTCTTGTTTTACTTCAGCATGAGTACTACAGATCAAACTTCCACGGTTCCTGTCCCGGCAGAGCCGGCGTTGGACTACCACTTCAAGTACACGGTGCAGAAGGGCGTTTTCATGCAGAGCGAAGATGAGACTGATGACAAGAGTTTTGATTTCGTATGTTCCACTCTTATCTTCGATATTCTGCACGCAACCATGCATTTCGCGATACCGCTATATCCCGTCGCTTCATTCTCATCATTCGGATTTGGCATCCAAGGTAGCTGGCTGACATCCGTGGCAGAAGACACAAAAGTTTGGTCTGATCGATCGTTCCTACCCGGGAGAAGATGGCAGCGAAGAAAAGCAATGGAAGCGTCTTGAGAAATACGTGGCTAGTCTGGAAGCCACTAAGAAAGATGGCGAGAGCTACAAAGTGCTCTTTCTGGGTCGTCATGGTCAGGGTTGGCATAACGTTGCAGAGACAAAGTATGGGACGAAAGCTTGGGACGTAAGTTTAATCCGCCTTACTACCCTTTCTCTTCTCTTGGATCATTCCTCTCCGGACATATGTCATCAAGGAGACATGATGTTAACATAAACATCAAGTGCTACTATGCCGCCCTCGACGGCTACGACGGCATAACCTGGGCGGACGCAAACCTCACAACTGTAGGCCAAGACCAAGCTCTCGCCGTGAACAAGCTGTGGGCCGAACAACTGCCCCTCGGCATCCCACCTCCACAAACTTACTACGTCTCACCCTTAACCCGTACAATCGAAACAGCAAACCTGAGCTTCAAGTCCCTTCCACTTCCGTCATCCCACCCCTACAAACCTTTCATCAAAGAGCTCGTCCGCGAAGCCCTCGGCGTACACACATGCGATCGCCGCAGCACAGCCTCGCACATCAAAGCTACCTTCACGGACCCACCTCTCACTTTTGAACCCGGATTCTCAAACGAAGATCTTCTCTGGGAGGCTGGATACCGGGAACCGAGGTCCGCAAGACGGTACCGCCTAGCCACGTTCCTGGACGATGTTTTCGCTTCCGATGAGAATGTGTGGTTGAGTTTTACTAGTCATTCGGGAGCAATTGGCAGTATGCTGGAGGTGCTTGGACACAGGACGTTTGCGCTTGAGACTGGGGGTGTTATACCGGTTTTTGTCAAGGCGGAGAGGGTGCAGGGGAAGAGGGAGGTTCCGCCTAAGGAACCTAGTGCTTCGCCGCCGTTGTGTGATGGACCGCCTCAGTAAGATCAGAAAGGGGCTCTGAATCAGACTGGGGAATCAGATGATCGACAATCCTATACTGTGACGGGTGACGTGCAGGGTAGTCTAATCTAGTAACTCCTCACAACCGAATCGATTGTTCACAGTTTGCTATGTCACGCGTGTACTTAACGACGTACGTCGCTTGCCATTATAGCACAAATATTAGCGAAAGCACATAAAGAACACAGTCGGCTCTCATATCCTCGTCTCATCGACTATCATCTACCGATTCCTCAGCAGCAGAAAATGTCCACCACTCCACCTATCAAACGAGACCCCTCCTGGACGTTCGACCAACTCAAGATAAAGTACGACATCCTCTGGAACGCGTACTCTGATCATGACATGCCCCTGGATGATGATAAGAGTGAAGAGGATAAGAAGAGGATTGCCGAGCTTGAGACTTCGCTACAGGAGCTTCAGAAGAAGGACGAGGCCAGGCTTGAGGAGCAGAAGAAGAGCGAGGCGCGGAACAAGGCATCGATTGAGTCGCAGAAGCCATACGAAGGAGACCCACACAATCTCTAGATGGAAAGGCTGAACGAAATGCTCGGGGACCTCGAATCATTTCCTGTTAAGTACTGTAATTCTCAAGCAGACGTGAAATGAGATAAAATGAAACCTTACTAGTAAAGCTAAGCGAGACAACGGACAGTTAAAGATGTGTTTCATTTGATCATAGGTATAGCTTAAGCGATCATGCCGAGATCGACTCCTGGTACCGTACCGAAAGTCCCATCAGTTTCACCTTCTGCAAACAATACACGTGCTGTGCTAATATGTCCACCTCATCCCTATACAGACACGCTCACAAACCTCATGAACGCAACCAAGGTTCATTTTCCACTGCGCCTCTAATACGAACAACGAAGCAGACCCAACATCTCATGCAGATGCATCTCGTGAAGTCGTAACAAAGTAAGCGGGAGTCGTTTTACATCATGCCAAGGTCCTCCATGGCTTTGGCGTAGCTGTCCCAATCGGTCAAAGCACCGAGAGCACGACGCTGGTGTGCACTGAGGAGCGTGAGACCGTAGATGTAACTTGCGTTGACCCATCCGAAGCTGTGACATATTAGCCATGAACTAGTCAAATGATGTGAGAAGAAACATACCCTTCGCGAGGAACACCCTTGAAGTCGCTGCCTTGGTTACCGTATTCGGCCTCAACCTTGTGAGGATCAATCTTCCTTGTGACATCGTACTTCTCAACGACAACGCCGTTGAAGTCAACAAATGCCTTGGTGACCATGAAGAGCCAGCGGTAGGCCAGACGCTGGGCTTCCGCATCGTAGCCGTATCGCTGCATACCGACCCAGGCAAGCATCTGCTGCGGCGCCCAACCGAATGGATAATCCCACTGACGGTTGGGGCGGTCAAGGCCAGTTTTGCCGCGCGACTTCTCTGTGCCCGAAACAAGTCCTCCGAAGGCTTCCAGCTTAGGCAAAGCCTTCTCGACAAGAATGCTAGCTTGACGCGGAGTGGCGAGACCGGACCACATGGGCCAGAAAGTAGTGGCACTCTCGTAACCGGTGCGTTCTTGCTTGACAGTGTTATAGTCGAAGTACATGCCTGCCTCCTCGTCCCAGAGATACTTGTCCACATTAACGCGGCGTTTTCTAGCGCGGCGCTCCCATGTGGAAGAAGTCTCAATATGACCAGGCTTCATGTCGCCAGTGCGGAATCCCTCTGGAATTTCGAGCTTGTCGTTGAAATGGTTGCGAATGCATCGACCAATGTCGACTTCGTACTTGTAGAGCAGCGCATTGACGTCAACGACGGCGAGGTCTGCTGCGACCCTCTCCAGACGGTAGGAGGTGTCGTGGCCGGATTCACGCACAGCGCGGTCATGTAGGAAATAATCATCAAGCTCAGGCTCGTTGACCTTTCCGTTGTTGTATGCATCGACGAATTCCTTAAATGTCATACCATGCTTGTCGGCATACGGCATCAAGACGTGGTGGAAATGGCTGGCCTCGGTCTCGGGTGGCACACCTCTTCCGCCAGGTCGGTACCTGGTGAGTCCAGTGACAGGGTCTAAGCGCGGCGCGCTCATCCAAACCGAGTGGTATTCCTTGATGGCAGCAAGGATACCGTTGCGCAAGAATTCTTTGGAGTCAGGCTCGTGCTTGATGCGTTCGTAGCATCGCAGAGTCATGTCGGTGAGGAAGGGTGGCTGGGATCGGCAGAGGTAGTATGTACGGTTCGCGTTGAGAATCTTGTTGTAGTGCTTGATGCAGAAGCAGAAGTGAATGACCATGGACTTGACCAGGTCGACGCGATCGTTGACGAGGAGACCAAGCGACTCCATGTAGCTGTCCCATCCGTAAAGCTCGTTGAAACGGCCACCAGGGACGACGAAAGGCAGGCCTCTCAGGTCCTTCTTCTTCGTCTCTGGATCTATCCATTCCTCCATAGCAATGGCGAGCAGGCCGGGTGCCTTGTTCAAGTCGCGCACATAATCGTCGTTGTCGCAGTCCTTGTCGAGCCAGATGACGTCGAGACGCATTTCGGGGTGTTCACGAGCAATGCGGGTGTAGTACTCGTACTGCTCAGGCGCGCCCTGTGGAATGTATATACGCGGACGTGGGTCGTCTGTCCAGTCCTTGGGGTCGACCCCGACCTTTGCAATGTTGGAGCCATCGATGCGGCGGGTGAGGCCGTCCCAGAAGGAGAACTGGATGAGGCGGCTCAGGCGGTTTACGGGGTTCTCGTTCAATCGCGATTCGTCGAGCACAATGGTCTTGCGGCCGTAGTCTTTGGCGAGTGTGAGCTCCTGGAGCAGGTTCGAGAGCATGTAGGTGCCGCGGACATCGTGCTTTTTGAAGGCATTGGAGCCGAGCGTACCAAGAGAAATGGTCTGTGTATCGTCAGCCATGCTCTCCGTGTTACTGCAGAGCATCGTACCTTGGGACCCTTGTCGTCGATTGTGATCTGGTAGTTGCCGTCGGAATCTTCGCGGTCGAGAAGCTGGCGGAGCGTCTCCTCGACGTTTATCTTGAAGCGGCGAGGCTGCAGGGAGATTTCATCTGGTCTTGTCAGCCAATGGCGCGGCGTGGGTGCGGTGGAAGGTACGTACCGTGACTGATGCGACGACCAGCAATGGCGCCCTCGGCCAATGGAGCATTACGCGTGGAATTGTCTACGTTCTGCACTCAATCAGCCCCGTCATGGCATTAGAAGGAGGAAGGAGCGCGGTACTCACGGCTGAGTAGGTCCGGGCTCTGGCATGCTTCTTCGAGTGACTCTCGCCATAGTAGACGTGCGGTGCAGCGTATGGGTCGAGAACAGTCGAGGTTCGGCGGGGCTTGGAAGATTGCGAGCTCATGCTACGGGGGCGGTGGGGCGACGACACCAGTCAAGGAGTGTGGTGGTAGTAGGTGTTGTGGTGGTGAAGATGTGCTATGTATGGCGTAGGTACTGGTCAGCGTTAGCTTTGAGGGTGGTTGACGGCGAGGGTGGGGGTGGGGCGGCACCTTTGTATCAAGATGCTTCAGAACCTAGGGAACGGCGGGCGGCGGTCACACGACGATATGCTGGTAGTGCTAGTCTAGGTGGCGGGTGCAGCGTAGGACTGGAGAGAAAAGATGGATATGCAACGGGCGAAGGTAGCAGTTTTGAGCGCTGCAAGGCCGGCAGGTCCGCCGATGGCAGCAGAAGGCATAGCAGCAGGCGTCAGTGGTGGGTCTGCTATCACGATAGGCAATGACAGACCAGGCGGTGAAGCAGCTGCATCGTGCCAGACGCAGGCGGCGTGACTGCTATCAATGCGACAGCCAGGCGGCATGATGATGCTGAGCGAAGACTGCCAGAGGGCCCGGTGCTGCCCTGAACCCCTGGGGTACTTCTTCCTCCTCATCACCGTCGCGACTTGCACGCGCGCGCCGACCTTTGCCGCCTCATCATAGTGCCCCACCAGTACGTCATGGCACGATGTCCTCGCTCGACAATCCGCGTGTTTCGAATCTCATCTGTTGAGCTTCAATGCTTGTGTGCGGCGTCTTTGTTTTTCTCCTGCCTAACTCCGGACGCACCTTCCTCGAGCGACGCGCCTGCTGTGACTGGCTCGGTTGCCGGGGTCAGGCGCTGCGTGTCCGTCAGCCTGCAGGCCTTCCCCCACGGGAGCCAGCAGTCCGCACTTCACCCGCAACTCCATCGTGACCTCCGAACAGAACTTACTCTCCCTCTTACACATAGCTCGAGAGCCAGCTGAGGCTGTCGCCTAATATTACCCCACCAGGTCAGCAGATCTAGATGTCCGTCGACCTGCGGTGCATCTGCTGATGGCCGTCTCCGGATCTCATCGAACATGCGACTTTTTCCGTCTGATGTTCACTTCCGGCTCTCCAAGCTCGGCCGTCTGCACGCCGGCCGGTCTTCGGATGCCTACCAGAAGCACTGCACAAGCACACAAGTTGCAAACATCAAGGTAGGAGAGTGTGGGGGTTGTCAAACGACTCGTCGAGTCTGTCTTTTGTTGATATATACATTATACACTACAAAGTCGTGCTTTTTCGTAGAATTTTGAGTAGTTCGGCCATTGGCATCGTGACAAAAGAGATGGTTGCGCAGTCTTGAATGGTATCCGTAAACCCCAACGCCTTCGCTAACACGCAAGCAGACAAACAAAATGCAAGACCAGCTGGTCGACGTTAATAGATGACTTTTTTAAACTTCGAGCTTCTTTGCTGCCTGCTTTCGGCTCCTCCTCATGCCTCTCCAGCTCCACTTTGATCCCTTCTCCATTTCTTGCACGGGTACGCCCAGAGTTGATGAGTCTGGTCGTGGCGTATCGATGTTGCTGCTCCAGCTAGTTGAGGCTGTCTCGAGTGATGTGGCGTTTGAGGCGGTTCTTGACATGTCGACGCTGTACGCGCTCTCGTATGACCTGAGCTTCGATTTTGGTCGTGATGGGAGGGGTTCTTGAAGAGCGAGGAAGCCGGAAGCGAAGCATCCACCGTATGCCTTCAACACCTCCAGTGACGCGGCTCTCCTCAAGGCGATGGTCTCTCTTTGGCTTTCGACATTGCCGTCGTCTGACTCGGCAAAGTCACCGTCGTATCGGTAGTAGAGTTGGTCATCCATTTGACAAGCGCTGTCAACCTTTAACATTGTTAGCAGTGAACCAATGAACTGTTCTCAAGTCAAGACATACCTTCTTGTGTGTAGCGGTGTGTAATTGCAGGTTCTCCTCAGTGAGTTGGAGTTGGTTGAAGCAAGTATCCCAGTTGGGTGTGCGTCCAAGGTTTTGATACATGTTGGTTGGTGGTAGGTAGAATGTTCCGATGGGTGCTTTTGATTGTATTGGGGGTCGAGGGTCTTGATGTAAGGCTGGTAGTTGCTGCTCTGTTGGACTTTGAGTTTGACTGAACCAAAAGGCTAGGGCGCTCAAGTGTTATATACCGAGCGTCACTTGGTATCCTAGCCAGCAATCAGGACGGCATCCACCCCAGCATGCGCCATAGCGCCGCGCTCGCCGATTGACCCCAGGGATCGCGCCCAAAAACGTGGTACATGGCTGCGGCTCTACCGTTTCCGTCACCTCTCACGCTCAGACCAGATCAGCGTTCGTTGCTTTTAGTTGCCGTCTGCGCAGGGGCCCCATGGCAGATCCTAGTGTACTGAGCCAAGGGGCTGGCTGTTCAGCCATGCACAAACTCCACAATCTCTAGAGGCATGGCGCTCTCGTATAGTGGACCTATCGCAGGCGGCAGACGTGGCATAATTCAAGCCTCAACCCCTCTTGCTGCATTCTATCGCGTGCGCCGATCAGCCACGCTTTGGGATGCACACCAGACGCCTCAGCCGCTCCTTCGTCGCAGTCTGCTGTCAATCTTCTATACTCGCAAGCATGCAGCCCTCACGCCGGCATAGAGGCTAGAGTTGACAGCTCACCTGACGTAGATAGCGCAACGTCTCAATCTGGAGTAGGTAAGCGAGAGACTCTGTAACCAAAAGCACAGTGGGCATCTGGCCGCTGGGCACGTTCAGCATTTCGAAACAACAACAGCCTCTGGCCCAATCTCACCGCCTGCCTGTCATCGTAGGACAACGGGCCTGGGAGGACGTATGCCCCTCACCTCACGGACGCAGAGCTAACTGCATGTTTCGAGACGCCAAGGGCGGTGAGATGAGTATTTGACAGCTGTTGCAAAAAGCACCAAACTGCCTAGCGCGGCGCGCCCCATGCGCCGAACGATGGATTCGCAACCATGTCGAGATCGTGACCTGTGATGCGGAAAGCCTGTTCCTGAGAAGATGCATGGAAGTCGTGGTGCGATGCCTGATCGGGATGCGACGCAGGAACAAACTTCTGGGCCGCCCTGCGGCGGGGCCCTCCACCAATCTGCACTCGCACGCTGCCTGGCGATCATTGCCAAGCCTCACCTTATTCATGGTCACATTATCCCATCATCATCGCCAACACACGACGCGACGTGTCCGTCAAAGTATCGCAGCCCTCTATCCAAGGCAATAGACGGGCAATAGACCATGTGGACTTTCATCGCTATCCAACGTTGAGTCTACCATCTTCTAATCAGGCGCCACGACTTCGGTGTCCGCGACATCCTCAGCTAGCCAGAGATGCCCCCTGCCCAGATTGACTAGCGCGCAGGACGTCTTCGCTGTGGCTGGCGCCCACCATGTCCCACCTGAGAGGCCGACAGTTGCTGTAGATACACGGCCGCTCGTCGCTCCGGAACGCGACCGAACGAATAAGCCCTTTGTCCTGGGCGCTGGGTCCAGTTACGCAATCTGATCTGATCTCCCCTCCCGCGAACCAGGCACCCATTTGGCTGTGTACCTCGCGTTCGGGACTAATGCAGCCTTGTGCGAGAGACATGCCTAATGTTACGCTGCAGAAGACGTTACAGTGTATACCTATAAGCTTATTAATTACTAGTCTACTTAATTTTATTTTTTTTACTTACTTTAAACTAAAACTAAAATAAATTTTACTTATTTTTATACTTTTTTTTAAAAATTATTTATAAGCATTTTAATAGCTTTTTTATTATTAGTAGTAGTATTATTAGTAAGAAATTTATTATAAAGTTATTTAAGAGCTTTTAGCTTTATAAGTATAAAGCGCTTAATAATATTATTAGTATTATTAAAAATATAAATAACTATAACTTTATATATAGTAATTACTTATAGCTTAGTAGTACGCTTTTAGCTAATAGTAAACTTATACTTAGTAATATAGTTAAAAAACTTTTTTTTAAAAAAGTTAAAGATAATAAATAGTTTATATTTATTAGAGCTAAGTTTTAATAGCGTTAAGTAAATATAAAGCTTTAATTATACTACTATTTTAGAGTTTTATATATAAGTAAGTAAAGAAAGAATAATATAGTATTTATAAAGTTTTATTTTATTTTTTTAGGTACTAGTAGTATATAACTATAGTATACTTTAGTTATTAAGTTAAGATTTTTTTAAATTTCTATAGTTAAAAAATACTAAAGCTAAGGCTTACTTAGACACGTAATGCGAGAGACAGGTATGACAGCAACGTTTATGAGACATCAACACCAACGCTCGTCTCACTTCTCTCGGGTCCTTGGTAGAACAGCTGTGCAAACACACGACACCTTCCCTTTCCTGAATAGACCCGCTCTGCATCATCCATCGCGCCTGCGCACTGCAACAGCGGCCCAATATCATCGTCATAATGTATTCTGCCCGATTCGCATTCGCAGCATGACCTCACGATGCCTCTGTGCTCTGTACCCTGCTGCCTCACATCTTGGAGTTGCCTTCTGGGGAATATGGTGCGAACACCACGGCCTCCACTATACGAAGCCTCGCCGAACCGTCAGGCATCATTTCCAAATCAGCAAACCCCAGTCCAATGACGTTCCCGCCCTTTCACACCCCTGTCGCAATCCAGCAGGCCGGCGACCTAACCTCCTCGTATGAACGGATTATCGAGAATCTTCACAAACTCCCATGTTCAAGATCGCGATTTGCCCATGTCAACTGACTCGACACCCCCGTCCGGATCGACCCAACTCCGCAGCCCAACTGTGGTGACTCTTCCACAGTAGATCGCCGACGAGTGGAAAGTGGATATGGCAGGATTCCACCCCCGGCTCAATACTACAATATCGCGAATCGCTATCCTGATTTGTGAGAGATGAGAATAGCAGCCCTGTGCATTTACCCGCCCGCTTGGTCGCCGGCCAGATCCACCGGCGTAGCGCAAATCTATGTGTGACGTCGTACCTTTAGTCTACAAAGGGCAGTCGTTCGTCGCCCCTTTAGAGGGGCGCAGGTGGAGATTTGTGCGACTTCATATATGTTTCGGCTCTTCTACCGACCGCTGTCTGCTGCATGTTGTTTTCTGCCCGATGACGGGGCGTCACAGTGCAGGGTGGATCGACCGGAAGATGCCTGGTCACAAAGGAACGAAAAAGTACACAGCAGAGACGTGGCGCATGGCTACTGTAACCACCTGGACAGCCACCGCCCTATCGCAAGTCGTCTCGGTGAAACTTGTTCTTTTGTCGCCCACCTTTCTTCGGCAGTCTGGATGCGGAACCTTCTTCGGACCTTTTTTCCTTCTCTCTCTCTTCCAAGGTTTCTCCTTTCAGTAATTGCCCTTTTGAGGGAGGGCCTAGATGGTGGTTAGGTCTAGATGTGATGCTTTCGATCGTGACTTCCTCATCTTCTCTCGCTGAGATCGGTGTCTTGTGCGCGCGTTTGAAATCGCGAGAGAAGGCATGGCGAGAAGGCAAAACAAGGTCAAAGTGAAGCTGGTCGTTACAATTGCAAATATGGGATCTAGAGCTGACATGGGTATAGATCTAGATTGCCTGTCGTGCCTGGCTGCCCGGGATATCCTGAGAACATCAACTCAACACGCGGGTTCTCGCTCAACCTCAAACCAGGACCTTTCAGCTCTCATTTCGTTGCTATCGCGAGTTGTTAGGATGGAGCGCAGGTACCTTTGCGATTTGCTTGTTACTTGCCTGCCTCGGTCATTGCCGTCATTTCAGCTTCTTTGTCAAGCAGCACGGCCGTAGACTTCAGCGACATCTGCCAGCCACCTATCTAGATGCTGTTTCACGTGCAGATGCGGGACGTGCATGTGTAAATGCGGATGCGGGATGTGGAAGTGGTGTTGCATCTCATCTAGGTCTTGCTTGTGAGAGCGGTAGAGGTGTCTTTGGTGATGTAATGGGTGTTCGGTAAACTGTCGTTGTATTGATGACAAAAGGTGTGTCCTATGGAAGGGAAATCTATACACTCCTTTCGGAGAGGAACAGCTTTGTCGTTATGTGGTCCTGCTGATTCTCGAGAGGTCCGCGAGGTGGCGTTATGGTGGTATTATGTGGAGTGACTCTCACGATCACGCCCGCTTATGGAGCAAGCAAGGTTGACCTTTAGCCGGAAGACAATCCTCACGCCCCATCTACCAACACTGTGACACAGCGATATGATTTCGCTCACCTACGCAGAATTCCTCTAATGACGCGAGTACACGCTGACTTGATCTTCTTTATCCTCGCTTTCTTCCTTTCTTGGTGTTCCTCTTCCTCGAGCTCCATCATGTGCTTTCGCTGCATCTGCTCTCCTGCAGAAGAGAGACTTGGTTGTGGTTGTGTCTCTGGTTCGCTCTTGACAGAAGCAGTAGCAGTACTGAGAACACCACGCTCGCGTCCATCTGGATTCATACTAGACGCTCGGGTTGTAGGTGCGCTAGCATTGGGACGACCTCGTCGCCTCTTCTCACTATGCACATATCAGTGTCTGATACCACAGTGCAGCCAAGAGGTATCACTCACGCAGCGTCATGACTCCAACTCTTACCTTGACTAGTATGATTCATCATATGTGGCCCCTCCATCTTCCTCGCCGGCACTAACTCAACACTGAAAGGCCTGCCACGGACCCGGCCCTCATCCCATACCATCCTCCCTTTCCCCTTGTCTACCCTACCAAATCGGTCTATTCTGGGATACTCGACAGGTGCCCTGGTCATCTTCCTAGGCCGTGGCGCATGCTCAGGTCCTGGCCACGTACCCGAAGGGCTAGTGTACATGGAAGACGGTGAAGAGTGGTGCGTGTTGCGAGGAGAGTTTGGAATGTAAGCGAGGGAAGAGGGACCAGGGATGCATGGCGAGATTCGGCATGTTGGACTGCATGTTTGAGGTCGCGGAGTGGTATCGGCGCAAGGATTGGGGAGAGGAATGGGGACCCAGTCGAGGACGCATGGTACCGAGGGTTGGTGATCGTCGGTTGAGGAATGGTAGGTCTGTTGATAAGGGTTATTGAGGGTAAACTTTATGCTAAGGCCACGATGATACCAGTGATCAAGGTCTGAGTGTTGTCTGCGTGGTCGTCTGTTTCATAAGTATACTTGCTCTCATCGCTGACGAGAAAGGTTGACGCGGCTTTGCTTTCACATTCGCTCGATCTCGGCCTTAGCACATTTAGGATTACAGATCGGAACAAAAAAGTTAAAGACCCTGAAGCTGAACTTCCAGCTGTTTCGCCTTCCGAAACATTCGCTGCGAACGACTTACCTCGCACTGTCCTCCTGCTTCCCCGTTAGAAGCCATGTACTTGTTCTTTTCTCATCCGTAAATTCAGGGTAAAACGTTTAATTCGGGGTAAGGCGATGGTCCAGGCTTGAAGGAGGCTCTTGCACTGGCTATCTTTATTTTTGCAGGTGTCCAGAACACATGGTACTGTGCGCTTTGGCGAGCGAATGAAGTTGCCCATATTTAGGATTTTGGTGTTTTGACACCTAGCTGGACTGTGACTCGCTTGGAGCACATGTGGGAGTGAGTCGCTACCACTAAGTTTTCTTCAGCTCGTGGTTTATGTTGAGTTGTTTCCACGTTGCTGTTCAGACAAGCAACGAGAAAGAACCTGAATCTAGATACATGGCTCGCAATGCGAAGACTGGTACACGAAAGCTGAACATCGTGTGGTTTCTGATCCGAAGAACAATGGTACACACGCGAGGGCGATAGTGATGTGTTAAATCTATTCGGCATGTATGTGAGCGTATATATGAGCGCGATGCAGGCTACGTGGGCGAGCCGTGCAGTCTGCTAGAAGCGAAGGTGGTCTTGAAGTTCTCAACACGCCTACCTCTCTCAACAACAGCGGAGTGTTGCATACTGGCGACACGATGGCTGGTGCCATCGCCTAGGTCCGGATCTTGGCTGGCCGTTTGACATTCGTTTTGTAAAGCGGTAACTGATGGTGGCTCAGCATTTTGGTTCGGCAGTACCAGTGCCACAGCGTCTTTCCTCACCCACCCTGATTATTTTTTCATCGGAGAAAACGTATCCGCCAAGTGATGGAGGGTAATCGTCATGCCGACTTCGCTTCGAGGAATGAAAAAGGATGTTTCTGTATGCGAGAAGGGTAAACGATAGTGTCATTTCAGACTCTGCGGTTACGCACGTAGTCCACGAGATCTACAAAGACCTAACGCGGATCCAGTCACGTCTGTACTGCGCAAGCGGTGAACACGCGTTGCAGCAGTCTGAATGAGGATGAGCAAAGTGCATGCACTGTCGTGACTGCCCAGATATGATCACCCTCTTAGCGCCATGACGCACATGCACACTCGCCCTTTCTTTCCTTTTCGGTCACTTAGGGTCCACACCAACTCTAGTAGACCCTCCAACACCATTTACCCCAAAGCGAGCCGGTGTCTCTCGAACGAGCTAGCTCTGTAAGCGAACACGTCGATCAGATAACCTTGCGCGAGAGACTCTGTATTTGCTTCTTACACTCTGCGAGGCTTCACGCCAGTTTACTTTTTGGGGTCACCACCACACACCGTAATTTCTCCCTGCAGTAAACTGTCGCTACACCTCATTTGCGACTATCGTATCTAAACCTCGACTATGGCTGCACTTCGGCAAAGGTGATTGCGGGCCTCATTCGGTAACTGGAGTTTCGAATTGGGAAGAGGATGGCTGAGATGGACTAGTATCTGCTATCGTAAGACTATGCCCCGAACCTTTTACTGTAGATACGTCGCGGCTGCTTGCATACTGCTTGTCGCTGTCACATGCATTGTCGTTCCGCTTGTCTCGCTTCTATCTAAGTAGTGCCTTGACCGTCCTCGTGACTAACATCTCCTGCTGGAGCATCCCCTTGGGTAGGTGGATCGTCTCCACAGATTTTCGTTATCATTCCCTCGATCTCCTCAAGAAACTTTCGCGAATGTTCTACCATACGGACCAGGAATGCCATGAATTCACTGAACAGTCTATCGCGATCCTTCCTGTAATGCTCGCAAAGAACCTCTTGACAACCATGGTGATCCTTCAGGGCTTTGTGGATGTCGAGCAAAGAATCATAATATGTTTCTAGTTCCGTGGTGGTCCAGATTGGGTTGCGATCTAGTGTGGACATCTTGATATTGATGATCAAATAATGGTGAGGGTGCTGGCTTGTAGTGCGACACAGTTATATGTGAAGGTTCGTTTGCGACCTATAAACAAACCGTGTACTACGTGATTAGCGAGTTTCAAGCAACAAACAAACTATCACGACAGCAATTAATTGATAGCATGACTGACTTAACAATGACGTTTGAGTGCTGAGCGCAACATGCCCAACATGATGTATGATAATTTGACAGTCTCGTTCCCTATAGAACATCAAAGACAGATTTATGACGAGTATGTGCGTTACACAGGCTGCTTACTTGTTAAGGCGTTTGTGTGGACTGCTTAAGCCTTTTATGGTTTGGAGATAGACAGCCCGAGCCGGCACAAGGTTACGAAAATCCGATGTCAGAACTGCCGTAGTGACACAGCAGAAGCTAGAGAAACAGGTAGCATTTCTTCTATAGTCATCTTAAACTTAACGCATCATCATGCCTTCTGCGTAGATCTGGTTTAAAGATTTTATCGCTCCAATATATACTGTATGCTGCAAGACTCAACTCAGGTTTCACAACGACACTAGAGACTGACCATCATCAGTCATAAGTCTCCGCTACGCATCCCTCACCATTCTCGTATGCGAGTGAACATGTGATATGGAACGAAGAAAATAAGAATTATCGCGAACGTACTCCACGGGCGAAAAACATCGGCTCTGGACAGCGTCGACGCAGCGGCAGGATTCTTGACTGTGTTCTATAAGATGTTACTTTTGCAAGCGGAGCAATGCTTGGCGACATACCTGTTGTCCATCCGGATCAGTTTGCTCGTCACCAGGCTGTTCAACTTGATGCGATTGCACCGTGGGCAAGCCTGTACTAGCAGTATCGGCCACCGCCCACTTGGATTTGAGTTCAGCGGCCATGCTTTCCAGTGAAGCTCGCGTTCTGTCCAGACAACTGGTCGTATTGATCAAGGTAGTCCTATCTGAGTCTGCTCGAGCCGTTAGTGCACACACTTCAAGCATGCATTTGACATACCAAGGCTGGCTTTTATGGCGTTGACGTTAATTTGGGTCAGAGTGATGGGAGTGTCCAGGATATGCGAGACGGCTGCGCATGCTCCCTCGATGACCTTACTCTCGTGAACAACTGTGGCCGTTGTTGGGTAAGTGAATTCCTTGGTCTCGTTATGCAGTCGTTCGGCGAGCTCGAGTGCCGGGCGTGATTCGGCTGCCATCGTTGCTGGGCAGGTGCGGTAGAGAGTGAGGAGGTGCCAAGGGCGACAGTGTGATGATGTAAAGCTAGTGTGTGAGCGGTGAGAATCAGATAGTTCGGGGTGCAACAAGGAAGCAGTAGTTAGAAATCGAAGGTCATGCGTGCGAGGGCGTTGAAGGGCGCTGAAATGGCAGATGCGGATTCAGCACCGGCAAGGCCAGATGTGATGTTCGTCCGATTCACGCCCGGCAGATTCTGCCGCGCTGAGAAGGTGCGGTGCTCCTTCCCACGGTGACGTGTTAAGACCCAGGTATAGAGACCAGCCTCCGACCTCACTCTGATCCTGATCCCGATCTCCTAACACTCTTCCCATTCATTTCGTGCTCCGAGGTCACTGTCAACACAGCAGCTTCTTCTTTCCCTTGCTCATGAATATTTGCATACGGTGACGAGTCACTGCACATGGACAATCGTAGGGCGGGATAGAGACGTCGAAAGCATGGCCAGACGTATTGACACCAGACAGGAGATGAAGACGGAAACGGAGAACACACATGCAGAGATGTACAATCTAACAAAGTTGGATATACGAATCGCACCCTAACGCCACCCAAGCCA
Organism: Alternaria hordeiaustralica; assembly: GCF_023758085.1. Lineage (NCBI taxonomy): Eukaryota > Fungi > Ascomycota > Dothideomycetes > Pleosporales > Pleosporaceae > Alternaria > Alternaria hordeiaustralica. The sequence continues at coordinate 944,090 of NW_026056774.1, read as the reverse complement.
TTCCATAGTTGGACCCAAACATGCTATTACTACAATGATGCGCGCACTCAGAAGACGCTGATGTAGTTACCAATGCGCTCCTTTTGGTTCTGCGCGATGCACTCGGCTATCCATGTAATGTTCCGGATTTCCTGCGTGTCATGTCAGTCATCACGTTTTCTCCAGGATGGAATCCACAACGTACCTGCTCGCGTAGCTTCACCCATGCGTACACAATGGCGTGAGTGAACTGGTGAGTGAATGCAAGCTTCGAGATCTCCATTTCTTTCTGGTAAAAGAGATCCTCGAGACTCCGCGTCTCACCACCGACACCACCGGCCATGTTGCCCACACCACCGCCACCTCCACTGAGGCCGGTCTGGTCAAAGAACATTTTGTAGTCGGCAACACTCTCAACAGCGATTCGCACACCTTCTACGTCGTCCGCTCTCGAGAGCATTGTGGTTCCCTCTGGGTATAGCTTGCCGAAGCCTGGGTAAAGCTTCTTCCTGTCTGCCTTGGACAGCTCGGTACCGAACGAGTTGAGGGAAATGTTGATGCTCCTGCGGTCTGCCTCGAACTCCAAGACTTCCGACATGACATCGGCAGTCGGTGTTCCGGCAATGTCTGGGCAAGAGTTGATCCACTGGTGGAAGTCCTCGAGGTAGTTCTTGTACAGGGTATTGCGGATAATCTCAATGTTGAGTTCGTCGAGATCCTGATGGCTGAGCGAGCCCTTGAAGTAGGGCGCGAGCGGCGTCTCAATCAGGACAGAGTTGTATAGTTCCTCGATGTTGGTCGCCACGCACAGGACCGGCATGGTCTCGAACCAGCCGAGCGGGTGACACCTTTCCAGCAACTCGCGCGTATCTCTCTCGTGCAGGGTACCCGTAATCAGCAGCGCGACATTGTCGATCATGTATCCGTACGTCAGGTATTCCATGAACTTGGAGAGCGAGCCGGTGGCGTTGGCCTGGAGATAGCGGAACTCGGCCACGAGCTTGTCGGTGGTCTTCGCGGCGAGCGCAGACGTGGACGGGTTCGGGGGCAAGTTGTTGAGGAAGTCACCGTACGCGGGCGAGAGCTGCAGCTTGACATCTGTAGCATTGTTAGAGCGGTTCCAGAGGCAGTAGCGACGGGATGCGATGTACCGTCGATGGTTTCGCACTGGGTCAAGTTGCTGTAGTTCTGGCTGGTGAGCAGTGCATTGCGGTAACCGCGCACGATGCCCTCGATGTAACTGTAGAGTGATGTCAGATATGAATGAAGCGACGACAAACGCGTGTATCATACCCGTATTTGACGTTGTAGTAAAGGCCCTCCATGATGCTGATGCTGGCTGCTGTCGACCGTCGCAGGCAAAGAGCTCCAGCTTGGTCGTCATGCCAAGGCGTGGCCCGTGTCGCGCCTGCCTCGATGGTGCTGGGGTGTTTACGCGCTAGCCCCAATGGCCGGAGGTGCATGTACAACTTTCTTAACTCCATCGCAACTTCCCTTGCCAACGCACCCCGACAACGCAACCATCCCAACACACCTTCGCAGCTGCATCTGTCATCAGATCATTCACTGCTTACTGGCAATTGCATCGCAACTGCCTCGTACGTCCACGCTGCTGTTGCGCACCGCTCCTACTGACCTCGCTCGCAGTACCATGTCCGCTACTACACGGCGCTCAACGCGTCGCACTGCAGCCACAGCGGCCACCGAGTCCTCGCAGCCCGCCTCCAGGCAAAGCTCACAGTCGGCGTCGCCTGCGCCAGAGGCTGCTCCCAAGAAGAAGCCCGGTCGCAAGCCCAAGGCTGCCGCCGCCAAAGTCGAGTCGCAGACCGTGACAGAGTCGCAGCAGACAGTCACCAAGGGTCGCGCTACGTCACGCGCAAACGCCGCTTCCGCCGTCACCACAACAACCACCACATCATCAACCACCAAAACCGCGACGCAAGCGCCTGTTGTCGCCAAGAAGCTCACCAGAGCCGGTCGCCAGGCGCTGAAAGAGGCAGGCGTAGAGGCGTCGCCGCAGCGCAGCCTGGAACAGACGAAGCCCGCCAAGCAAGGACGCGGCACAGCCCGCCAGAAAGTCACCAGTGAGAAACGAAAGGCAGTGGCCGCAAAGCTGGCGGCGGCCAAGGCCATCGAGAGCGCCGAAGACGAGGCAGAAGCCGAGAATGAAGATGGCATGGGCGCCTTCTTCACAAAAAGTAAGCACCATCTTCCCCATAGCTACACCCCTTCAGAGGAAGAAATCGACAACGAGCTCCGCAAGGAGAAGTACGAACACCAAGAGAGGGAGATTGATCATCTCCGCGAGCGTGTCACCAACCAAGAGGCTCGCATCCAGAATCTCGTAGAGATGATGTGGCAGAAAGATCAGCAGATGTTCCTCTACGAGAACGAGAACCTGCGTCTGCGCATGGAAATCACGCGACTAGAGAATATTCCACACATTAGCTACGGTACTCCGGCTAACGTCAGTTACGCAGAATTCGACAGTGAACTAGTAGCAATCAGCGAGTCATCTCCGGCACATGGTGTGTTTGTGAATGGCAACGAGGAAGCCCTTGCGCTCCTCCACAAGATCGAGAGCTCTGCCAAAGAAACCAGGCGCGTTGAACCCTCAAGCAATGACAGCGAAACATTCTCAGACAATGACGTCGCCATGGAACCTTCACCACAACAACCGTCTGCTAAGAGAACCTTCGAGGATGTCACAGCAACGCCCAACCGCCCCGTCGCAACACCATCCAACATCTTCAGCAGGTCATTCTCTGCTATCAAATCCCGACTTTTCTCCTCGACCCCCAAGCCCCCGCCAGCCCCCGAAGTCGCGTCGCCCACCGTTACCAAGCCTCTACCACCCCAGAACACCATCACCGAGACCCTCTCCCTCCCTCCTACACCCGTTGGCGAGCGCGTCAAGACCCCGAACAAGAGGCGTGCACCCATGAACACACTGCTGAAACTACTGCTCAGGGGCGTCGACCGCAAGGACAGGCACAAGGCAGAGGAGTGGGCCAAGCAGGTCATTCCTGAATTGAAGAACGATCCTGCTTTCAGCGAGAAGCGTGCGCGTCTCCAGAAGGACGTTCTGTGCAAGGAGTTGTCGAATTTCCCCTCAGCTAAGCCTTGGGAGACTGGCTTCGGCGACCCGCTTGGTGATCTGGACGATGACGATGTTGTACCAGTCTGGGCTGTCTATCTCGACATCGTGGCTGAAGAAGAAGAGCACACCGCTAAGAAGCACAAGAGGACCCACGATTTCACCACGGGCGACGACGAAGTTCCTACCATCGACGAGCAGTTCGCCGCCAGCAACGGCGCGCGCACTTCACCAAAGCTCTACAACAGCAATGGCCAGTCCGCTTCACTCCGTGACTTCCACCCTCGTCGCTCAATCGACCCATCACCCATGTTCAGCAACTCCATCTCACACAACACCGGCGGTAACATCTTTAGCGAACTACAAGGCCACGACACCGCGGCACAGATCCGTGAGAACGATCGTGAAGTCCTTAAAAGCGCAACCAAGGAGAACACCCACTCCCATAACCCAGGCATGGGCTCTTTCAGCGTCCCCGATGATGATTCTGACGAAGAAGACTCTACAATGGGCAGCGAGAGCGCTGACGCTGAAGCTACTCCTATCTGGACCCAACCACCCCCACCAGCCCCTGTTCCTGCGCATGCTCCCCTGCCAGGCGGATCTACGGATGAAGCGTCTGATGTACCCGAAGCGCCCCCAACCCCTACCCGCCAGCAGCCTGGAGATGAGATTGAGCGCCAGCGCCAGAGACTCATGAAGCACACACCTGCTAAGCCTTCCCGTCTCCGCGAGGCAACCTACCCATCACCAAGCATTCTATCGGAAGCTGGCAACGTGTCACTTCTTGCCGCTACTCCTGCACAAATGGCAACTTCCGCATCGTCCATGTTCGACGACATGCCAGGAGCTGAGATTATCGAACTTGATGACGAATGTCAAGCTGAATTCGAAGAGATCATTAACAGCCACGAGTATCAGCAGAAGTTCAATGTCGAATGGCAAGCGCCCACCCTCACCTACGAGTCAGATGAGGAGGAGCCAAGCCCTACCTCCTCGTAAAAAAATTGTTTATACTGCATTGTTTCGGCGTTCCTCACCTTCACACGAATCGAAATTGATCGGCCGGAATCAAATTCCTTGCCTGTGGGCATTCTTCTTCATTGTATTGGTTTTTTCCCGTGTTTGCATAGCTGTGCGTTGGTTTTCGCAAGTATACGACCTCTCGTGGGTTGGAAGATGCATTTCTTGTTGGCGTTCTCCAGGGGCATAAACACGGATGATTGACGAAAGCTGTATACCCCTCGGCCGTTGTATGGTCGAAAACTAGGCGCACGTTTTAGCCTAGTAGTTGCGTTGATTTCTTGTTCCAATAGTTGCTTGTTTGAATAGCTTTAATATCGACTGAGAAACGTACATGCCTGAATATTGTACCCCGTGATGTGATGACTCTAGCTGACAACAGGCGGCAAGAAGGAGTTGAAAGAACTTAAGGTATTCATGATCTCAGATCGACGTCAAAGCTGTCAAAGCTGTCAAAGTCGATACATTCGTGGTTGCCGTAGTCTGAACTCAGCGGGGAGGTTAGATGTTGCTGCGCTCTGTCTGTGATGATAGTCCGGATTAGGCAACTAACCGCCAGCCGTCGATCGCCGCAGTAGGTGCCTACATTATTACCACACGCCGTCTGAACGTCGAAGACCCATATATGTTAGGTAAGCAGTCTACCGAGCGCACACCAATCGACCAAAACTCCCATTCTGACAATAAACAAACAATTGTAAAAATCGCGATGTCTTCAGAAAAGAGCCACCGTCGTAAGTAGCAGCAGTTTCACGCCGCTGTGCACGTAGTAATAGTTTGTGCAGTATACGTCAAAGCCCGCCATGTCAGCTACCAGCGCGGCAAACGCAACACAAACCCCAACGTGAGCCTTCTTGCGCTCGAAGGCGTCGACAGCACGCAAGACGCGCAGTGGTATCTCGGCAAGCGCGTCGCATATGTCTACCGCGTTGCCAGCAGCAAAGACGAAGGTCCTCGTGTGATCTGGGGCAAGATCCGCAGGACACATGGTTCGTACAGCCTGTCAGACTTGCAAAAGAAACGATATTGATTCAAGAACAGGCAACTCTGGTGTTGTTCGCGCATCTTTCCAGAACAACCTCCCACCAAAGTCGTTCGGTGCGAGTCTTCGGGTTATGATGTATCCCAGCTCGATTTGAGAGCTGTTGGACATGGGAGAAGGAGATCGGGAGCATTAAATGGCGTTTAGGCGATTTCGGGAATGGCCAATGGCCATGATAGGAGTTTGTCTGCAAGATTATATACCATGTCCGTTGTAATGGATACAACATTTTGATGTTCAACACTGGGCGCGAAACTTCGTATGACAATTCATTGTCGGAGACCACAATAGAGTTGTATTCCCTAGTCGAAGAGCAAGAGTGAAGGGAACTGTGGAGCTAGGCTGGGGATTGGTGTCTGTGCTGTGAAGGTTTACGGGTAACACGTCCTCGGCGAGCCTTCCTATATTCATCCACGGCTCTTCTGATAAGAACAGCACCATCAAGGCTGGCACCAAACATCGGACAGCTATCGTGGAACCTAACTCATATGGTCTCAAAAGAGACATGAAAAGACGTACGTTTTCGTAGCAAGGCGATGCTGTCATCAAGTGGAAGCTCAAGAAGCTCAATGCAAGCGGTGCTGCCACCGACCGGACTTTCTTTTTCCTCGGTCTATCGCCGACGGCACCCATCCGACAACCGCCCAGCACGCACCTCGCATCGAAAACCACCACCGGCCCTTCAACAAGGCCACACCGACACCGCGGCTTCTGAGATCGGCAAATGCGCCCCTGCACATCTCCAGTAAACGCTGTGCCGGTTAACAGATGGTCGAACCATACGTCACAGCGACATGCAGATCGTGCAGCACGTGCCGACGCCGCGCATGATGATCCCTCCAGACTACCCCGCAAAAGCGCCGCTTGCTACCCCAGAAGCCAAGATGCTTTCTACCCGCCTCCACACAAGAGGCTCGATTGCGCTGACGGGAGGCAAGGCATGCATGTAAGTGGGTAACGCTGCCGAAGAAGGTATGCCGTTGAGATGGATGATGTCGGGCTTTGCATTCTACCGAGATGCTTTAAAGGGTAGGGGTTGCCCATGGGGATGCAATCGTGCATTGCCCTGCCAGCCTCCTCACCCGCCTTTGCATTGAAGCAGACGCGGTGCAATATTCACACGATGGCGACAGTATTCGATCACGGCAAGCTCTCTACTGAGCACCAGCGGGCTGAGAATGTCGCGGAGAAGATCTCGAACTCCTCCGGAACTGGCGAGCTTGAAGCGCAGAATGTCGAACTGGAGGAGAAGGAGGCAGCGCGCGTTCTAAGGAAGGTTGACATGAGACTTGTACCTATGCTTTCGCTCCTCTATCTTGTTGCGTTTATCGATCGGAGTAACAGTACGTTTGGACATTCTCATTTCCAAGAGATACATTGGAACGAATTGCTAACGTGTTGTAGTCGGTAACGCGAAGATTGCTGGTATGACGGAAGACCTTAAGATGAACGGTAGTCAGTACAACACTGCCGTTACTCTATTCTTCGTTCCGTACACGATCCTCGAAGTACCCAGCAACATCGTCCTCAAGATGATGCGCCCAAGTCATTGGATGGCGATTCTGATGTTCTGCTGGGGTCTCGTCATGACATTGATGGGACTCACGTCCAGTTATGGTGGTCTACTCGCTGGAAGATTCTTCTTGGGTGTAACAGAGGTAGGTCCCCAGCATCTTGGTTCAAGCTGGAGAACACTTGCTTACATTCGCAGTCTGGCTTCTTTCCAGCAGCAACATTCTTGCTTACTCTCTGGTACCGCCGTTTCGAACTTCAGCGCCGTATGGCTGTCTTCTACGTAGCCGCTTCCCTCGCCGGTGCTTTCAGCGGTCTCCTCGCCTATGGTATTGAACAACTTGATGGACGCTCTGGACTCGCAGGATGGCAATGGATCTTCCTGATAGAGGGATTAATTCCAGTAGCACTCGCGCTCATCATCTGGAAGATTCTCCCCGATAGCCCAGAGACTGCGAAGTTTCTGACACAACCTGAGCGCGACTTGCTTGTTACCCGGTTGTCCAACGACTCCGGATCTGGCCAGGGACAAGCCACCAACAGCGACAAGATCGGAAAAGAACAGATTCTTGCTGGGCTTTCTGACTGGAAGATTTGGGCTGCTACCGTGATTTTCTGGGGAAACACTGTTGGTGTTTATGGGTAAGCTGAAGATATCCAACTTTGCTGCTGGTTCATCTCTAACAGTTTCATACAGATTCACCGCGACCGTGCCCTCTGTCATTCAAGGACTCGGATATACCAGTGCGAATGCCCAGCTCCTCACGATCCCGATCTACGTATTTGCCGCTATCCTTACCCTCATCTTTGCATGGGCCTCCGACCTGACGCGCAAGCGCTCCCCATACATCATTGCAGGCTACTCGATCGCTGTATGCGGCTTCATCGCTCAGCTTGCGATTCCAAAGCCAAAATACCCTGGCATCACGTACGGTTTCCTCTTCCCCGTCGCCGGAGGTCTCTACTGCCCCTTCACATGCCTCGTCTCCTGGATCGGCAACTCTCTCGCCCCATCGTCAAAACGCGCTGTTGGCATGGCTCTGCTTATCTCCGTCGGAAACATGGGAGGAATCATGGGCAGCAATGTTTACTTGTCGCGCGAGGCACCAAAGTACACGACAGGTTTCTCTGCTAGTTTGGCCATGTGCTGCACCGCGATTCTCATGACATTGGTGCTGAGGTGGGCGTACGCGAAGGAGAACCGCAAGAGGGATGAGCTGATTGCTGAGCACGGAGAAGAGGCTATTCGCGCGAGATACTCGGAGCAGGAGTTGTTGCTTATGGGTGATAAGAGTCCTTTCTACAGGTACACTTTGTAGTCCCTTCCATGAGAAAATAGTCTAGTGTATCGATATATTTTACATGTAACAACCAAGGAAAGCAACGTTTGTCTGATATGAGGAAGAGACCGTGAAAGTTGCTGAACCTTACATGAAGTCAGCTATCAACAAGTGCGCAGTGGCCAAGACATACTTCTAACGTGCATCGATACTAACATAGGCAGAGGTAAGAAGGGACTGATGAGTGAGCTGTTAGCGTCGTCTCACTGAAAGCACAAGCCTCATCACCCATCACAATCATTGGGAAGCATCTCAGCCTGTTGATTGAATCGAATTTGTAAGCGAGCGACATATTTTACTATCCTTTTCAACACAAGACAATAAACTCGAGTCTCCCCCGTATCGCTTAAACAGCCATGAGACGGAACTCCGTGTTCTCAGAGCCGTCAGAAAATTGCCAGCCAATCATGTCGGTGCCGCTGGTCTTGCCACCACCAGCGACATTGAGCTGCGTCTTCCCATCGACATTGTTGATACTAACACATGCACACGCGCGTCAGAAAGCGAACTCAAGGCCAAGTGGGGCTGTACGGGGCCACTTACCGGTAAGAACCGTTTCCGCAGTGTACGATCTTCCAGCGGATAGTGCTGTCGAGCGGCTTGCGAAGCTCCGTCTTGATGTAACCAGCTTTTGGCCCTAGATAGGTTAGCCATGTGAGGAGAACATACATGTCAGTCTGGTTTCGAATTACCGGCCGAAGTCAGATAGAGGCCAGAGCAGGCGGCGATGATGTGGTATTCACGATCGCCTTTTTCGGGCTTGGCATCCGTGCCTCCTGCTGCTACGATCTCAAAATGAGTGTTGTCGGCGCTTTTGGTTCTCTGGCTGGATGAAGTTAGTCAACATGCTCTCTCTGACTGCTCGAGTAACTTACTATAGCTTCACTTGCGTGCCGGCTGTCGTTGCTGCGCCCCAGACGTTCAAGCTCATCTCCGGAGCATATCTGGGCAGGATTTCGTACAATCCGGGGCCGGTGTAGTCGGACATTGTGATATGTTTGAGAAATGATGAATGGTCGAGAAGAGTGTTAGTCTGATTGTGATGAGGAAGGTGCGATGCTGATGGTATTGAAGCTTTCAGTGAGCACTGGAGGTCTTATGTAGACTTCCAGAGCAGCAAAAGCAAATCCCTTCGTCTCATACTTTCTGCAGAAAGGGATCAATAATCTTGGCTGCAGCACAGCTTGAGATTTCTCGGCTACCAGATGTATCCCTTGGAGCCGGATGCCTGAAAAACAAAGAAAGATTTGGGCCTATGATAGAACTTACCGGACCTACTCAGCTGAGTCATCTATAGTATTCTGAGCCCTATGTGATGGACTGCTAACAACGTCTTTGGTTGGTGTCTGGTCTGCACATGCAGATGCTTCTCTTTGCCACCAACTAGTGTTGCTCGACACCATCTCAATTGTCCTGATCTATTTCTAGTAAGGCCTAGTTGTATCGTACGATACTCGTAAACGGGGTAAGGGGAAGCGGTGCAGGACATCAACCCAGTGCGGATTAGAGCAGTCAAGTTTTGCCGTGGCGAGACAATCAAGCAGACGCCCATCACCATCATCTGAAAGATACATCAAGTACATGAACAACGGAATAGGCGGATAAAATCTGCTGAGCCAGAGTTTCCGTCCATATAACAAGCATGAAGAAGTGCTCCTACCTTCAGACTGTTGTCACGGATTTACTCTTGGCACATCGGACAGGTGGCACACCCACTGGCCGGTTGGATGACAGAGTTCTCTTCTGTAGTATGCATGGGCAGGTGCTGAATATGATATCGGTCCGACTCGCAGTACCGTAACAATCAACGTGGTGTGTGTCGTTCGATGCGACGACGCAGCAGGTTTACTCAGGCATGACGAAGGTTGTACTCTGTAAACAGATTTTCGCAGGAAGAACCCCCCTAATCGGCTTTGCTCGAACCAGTTTCTTTCTCCGTGTCTGTTAAGGCGACGTCCTCATGATGTGCGCTGATGAAGTAGACCGATGATGCTTCACTCTGGCTGTTCGCTAATGCAATAGGTGCACTGCAGCATCACCCTGACGATGCCTACACGTATATTAGCACCCACATGCACAAATAGACCTACGGCAACACCCGAATCCATCCCAAAAATAGCATTTGGGTCCGACTCAGACCTTCCCGATCGATGTGAGATGGCGGCGTGTGACAGTGGTAGACTTTCCCGAGAACAGCTTGAATGTTTCCGTAGCATAGAGTCTGTGAATGTTGTACTCAACGATTCGCAAGTTTCCATACTTTAATAAAGCTGCAACAAACGCGTAGAGAGGATGCCTGGTGCTGCATCAAAGCGGAATCCTACCGGCCAAGTCCATGGGTACTCCCGATCCCCCGCGCCCCGTCCCGCACACCTTTTGCCCACACCCATCCCAGGGCACTCGAGTAAGTTACCTGTGACTGGACTAGGCCCCTCTACTAGTCTGTTCTTACGAAAGTGTACCCACACACAACGGACATGCGATTGATTCCCGGGGGACTCGAGCGGGCAGTCTGCAGCTTGTTAATACTACACCTCTTGCCATCACCCAGGCGGCTGGTACATCAGCCGACGTGCCCGCATGGTAGCAGCAGATGTGGATTAAATCAATTTTATAGGAGAGGCGGTCAGCTGCAAAGTGCAAACGAACGTTACACAGACTTGAGAAGGCTGCAACAAAAGCAAATACAGCCAAGGACAGGAGGACAGATGTAGGGCCTTTGACAAGAACCCAGACGCTTTATGGACGTGCTCCGTGGTACTGGTCAAGTAAAGTATGCCGGAAACCTGATGGCGCTATAGGCCAGTACAGCTGTCGTCGACGTCTGCCCAAGTGGCAAGGCAGAGTGTTTGCATGCCCGGGAGGTGAGTCTATGGAGTCAATCGAGCACCACACAGGCCGAATTCCGCTGCCAGGTGCTGTGTACGTTTATCGGAACGAAGGGAGTCTACCGCGCCTTATGTGTCAAGTGTTACACGCAGGAAAAAGTGAAAGGATTGTAAGAGGTATCAATGTGTTAAGGTCGAAGTCCAGTGGGGCGACCTCGGGAACTTTCTAGATCACGGGCGGCAGCTGCCTGGCGCGACTAACTTTCTTTCAACCCTCCCATACCTTGAAGAATCGCGCAAACATAATTATACGAACGTCCCAACGCGCTACACGTTCTTGTCGCACGATCGCGCAAAGCACATATCGACTCACCGTAGCCAGTCTAACGTGCCCGCCTTCGCCGTCGACCAGCTCGGCCACCCATCTTCTACGGTCGCACACGTCCAACTCCAAGTTCAGCTCCACACGCACATCCACCCACCATGGGCTCCGTAGTCCTCCCCCACCTCCGTACAGGCTGGCACGTCGACCAAGCGATCCTCAGCGAAGAAGACCGCCTCGTCCTCATCCGCTTCGGGCGCGACTCGGACCCAGACTGCATGCAACAAGACGAAGTCCTCTACAAGATCGCCGACCGAGTCAAGAACTTCTGCGCCATCTACCTCTGCGACCTCGACGAAGTCCCCGATTTCAAAGCCATGTACGAGCTCTACGACCCATGTACCGTCATGTTCTTCTTCCGCAATAAACACATGATGTGCGATTTCGGGACAGGAAATAATAACAAGCTGAATTGGGTGTTGGAGGATAAGCAGGAGTTTATTGATATTATTGAGACGGTTTATCGGGGCGCGAAGAAGGGGCGGGGTTTGGTGGTTAGTCCGAAGGATTATTCTACGAGGTACAGATATTGAGGGGAAGCTCACGATGGGGGCACCAGGTTGGATTCATGGCGTATTTGGGATTTGGACACCAGTAGGAGATTGATACCAGTATGGAAGAGATTGGGCGCGGTTCCTGCTCCGAGTTCAGGAGACATGGAGGAGCCGTGTGTAGGAAGTCGTAACGCAGCGAATTTGAAGGTACGACTTCATTATCACGATATCTCTGAGAAGGCTTACTTAGACTTCTCGTCAGATGCTATGTGGGACGTAGATAAGGTCCTGGTCATTCGGCCATTGTTATGCGCACCGCAAACGCAAAATGACATTGCATTTCTACAGTCTCCGCTCTCTTCACGGCCCTGCCTTCTCTGTCGGCGCTCTGACGCTATCTTCCCACAACCCACCCCTGACGCCCCGCCAAACAGTCTCCAGTGTCGCCCTTCTCGGCAAGAGCCTCGGGAAGACCACGACCACCTCTCCCTCTCCTTCCACTACGATCATGAGGAAGAACCTCACTTCGAACCCCTTGAACGCCTCGTGTATGAAGACGTCCTGTATACTTGTAGTCGGTATGAAGCGCGTAGTAGGCGTCTGGAGATACGTAGAGGAAGTGGTCGAGGTCTGGACACCGAGGCCCCGGAGTACGGTGAGTGATTCTTCTATGATATGTATTAGCTTGGGCTTAGGGGAGGCTGAGAAGACGGCGAAGGATGTACCTGTATAGTTTCGGCGGAAGACCAGGAAAAGTATGAGCAATGTACTGGGTACCAGATATCGCCATTGGCAAGCTTCCGCCAGCTTTACTAGTTGCCTTTCTGTCTCATGGCCCAATACACGCAGCGACAGATCCAGAGACTGAGCTTGTGTGACGCGCCATTTCATCCATAACAACAGTACACTGGCTATACCCAGCAGCACTCTCGTCATTATCCCTGCATAGTATGCTATCAGCGCTGGAAGTGTCTTGGGTGCAGAACGCGTCGAGACCGTGTATGTGATGGTCGACGATGTGGGCTGCAGTACTTGCAGCGTCTGCGCCGGCGGAGAGTTGAAGCGATCGATAAGCTTCAACATCATCTTCGAATTGAAGGAGGCATCGCTAGACGGGGACAAGTACAGACGGCGGAATGTGGGGGTGAAAGGAAGCGTCGCGGGACGGGATGACGCGCTCTGCTAGCTTCCTTATCGATAAGCGCAATGCCGAGCTCACGTTTTCGATGAAGCTGCCTGACCTGCACTTGCTCTTCCCTCTCCACCCACACAACACACACCTCATACACACATCACTCGCAATGGAGTCCTCAAAAACAGAGCGCTCCCGCTCCCGCTCCCCACGAAGATCCCCCGGCCCGCGCAAGCCCAAAACCTTCAGCGGCCTGAAATACAAAGGCGACCGCGACCGCCGCGACCCAGACAGACGACGCGACGACCGCGACCGAGAGCGACGACCACGAGACTCAGACCGCGATCGTGAACGCCGACGCGATGGCTCCAGAGAACGCGACCGCCGTCCTCGAGACAACTCCCGCGAGCGCAGACGAGACGGAAGCCGCGACCGGCGCCGGCGCTCCCGCTCTCGCGACCGCAAACCACGAGACAGCGACCGCGACAGCAAACTCAAAGAGAAGAAACCCGCAGCCGCTCCTGCGGCACCTTCTGAGCACATGATCCTCGTCACTATTAATGACCGTCTGGGAACGAAAACACAAGTCCCGTGTCTGCCTAGCGACCCCATCAAGCTCTTGAAGGCCATGGTGGCAGCCAAGATTGGCAGACCGGTACACGAGATTATGCTCAAGAGACAGGGGGAGAGGCCGTTTCATGATAATTTGACGTGTGAGGATTATGCTATAAGCAATGGCGTGCAGATCGATTTGGAGTTGAATACTGGGGATTAAATGGGGGATGGTGGACTTTGGGATATTAGGGTTAATGTGAAAAAACGCGAATGGGGATTGAAGGATGGATTACCGTGGCCAAAGATTGGAAGATGCAGCAACAAATCATGATACCCAATGAAGTTTCTCTTTTGCTCGACCAGGCATATGTCGATTGTAATGTCATGTCGAACGAGATGATCCGATTCTATCTTACGCCTTCAGTAATCTATTCATCCCCGTCATCGTCCGTCGTTTTAACGCGAGCATCAATACCCCTCCTCACTCTATACCGCTCATTAACCACCTCGACAGACTCCTGCCTCTCCCTCTGCAGCAGCGGCGTATAATTCCCCTTCGCCTTCCCGATATCCCCTCCATCAAACAGCCGCGGCCCGCCCCTCGCTATCCCAATACTCTGCTGCTCAACCGGCACCTCAGCATCCAACGTCGACTGTCCCAAACCCGCAATCTTATCCAGCAACAGCGCCGAAAGCGTCTCATCGACCTTGTTCCCCCGCCACATCTCCCAGACATCGTCGATGACGCCGCCGCGACCCCATTTCCCGCGGCCGATCGTACTGGGACCGCCGCCTTTGCCTGTTCCCCTGGCCTTAGGCTCGCTGCCGCCTTCGTCGCCGATGTATACCCATTCTAGGCGGTCTTCGTAGCCTCGTTCGCGTTCTTCAGAGGTTTGCACTTCCGAGGCGTGCGGGAAGATGCAGTCCCAGAGGACGAGTGGGGCGTCAGATGCCATTTCATATTTGGGCCGTGTGGGGTTGGCGGTGATGTCGAGGAGTTGGGGGACTAATGATGGAGATTCGAGACCTTGGCCGATGAGGAAGAGGATCGAGACTAGGGATCGGACTTGGTGCCAGAGGAATGCGGAGCCATGGAGGGTGAAGGAGTATAGTTTTGGTTGCTCTCCGTTCTTTGACAGAGATGGAGCGGAAAGAGCGGGGTGTGATAGGAAGCCTGGGAGAGATAGTGGAGAGACCTCCTCGATGTCAGCGTGGTAGATTCGCCGTTGGAAGTTTGTTAGCTGTTTGCTCGCGTCGATTTTGCAGAAGTTGCGGAAGTCATGGAGGCCGATTAGCTCTTTGCATCCTTTTCGCATAGCGTCGATGTCGAGCCAGCCTTCGCGCATCGTTTCTTGGTCATCTGCCGTGGTGGCACCGTATGCGCTGGGTTTGTATAGACCGGAGGAGCCGGGTACGGGCGCGAAACAAGGGTTTGTGAAGAAGTACTTGTATCGCCGTTCTTTACAGGAGAAGCGTGCGCTAAAGTCTTTTGGTGGGTTGGGGCACCACGCGTAAACGCGAATGTCGGGAGGAAGGACACGGTTTAGAAGCTGGATGTATGGTAGTTCGTCGGTGAGATCGTTGAACGGCTTTGATGGGATGGTCTGGGTATCGTTTGAAGAAGGCAATGATTCTTCGTTGTCAACTTCCTTCTCTCCTTCCACTTCTTCTGCAGGTTTGGGTTTGTTACTCCTGACTCTCACACCTATGACCTGCCCAAAGGCACTGACACCCCGATCTGTCCGTCCACACTTTGAGTATTCGCAGCCATCCCAGTTTACGTCCGCACCTTCCCTATCCCATTTTGCAAAGGTCTTTCTATCGATTCTTTCATATCTTCTCTCGTCACCTTCCGTAGGTATAGGGCTTATCAACCGCGTCTTGATCAGCGCCTTCCAGACTTCTTCCTCGATTGTAGGTAATGGCGTGGTGTTGTTATTGTGATGCTCAAATCCATTGTACTTTTGCCCCAAATATGCAAATTTCAGTGCGATCAACCGCGTGCTATATCTCGAGGCATCGAACGCCTTCGGTGGCGGCTTGTTGGCTCTGCGAAAGGCTAATGACTTTGGCGAGTCTGGAGGAGGTGATGTCTGTTCGTTCGTAGGCACCGGGGACTTTTCTTCGGTCGCGCCTTGGGTATTCCCTCCGACTTGCTTCTCTAATTCTTGTATTCTCGCAATCAATTGCTGTTGCGACCAGTCTTCATACCCCGCCATGTTGCCTTTCTTCCCATACGCTTTCCGCACTTGTACGCGTCGCGGAACCCTCGAGAGCTTGTGGAAGTCGCGTCGTGAGCAGAATAATCGATGTAGCGACTGTTGGAACTCTGGAAAGGCGTGGGGTAGCGGCCGGCGCATCGTTTGGCGACATTGTGGATGACTCTCAGCATATTTTTGGTATGCAGCCTGACGTTCAGGGTCCAGCGCTTCTAGCCGAGGCAGGAAAGGTCGAGTACATCGGGGCATCTATCTCACATCCAGAGACTACGCCCTTTAGCAACTCTGCATCACGAATTCATTTTCGTCACCTTTCCAATAGCTTGAACACATGACACGAAGCAACGAACGTTTCAAATTACTTGCGAAAACGATTCGAGAAAAAGATCAATGCCTAGCTGTCACGACCCAGAACTTTACACACAATATGCTATTCGGATTTTGGGGCCATTCTATCTTACAAGATACCAATCGCGATATCTCCCCTGATCCTCGCGTAGACCTTGATATCTGCTTCTAGGTCTAACTTGATGTGCACCTTCAAGCTACCCTTCACATCAGATCCATTGTCGAGACCGAAACCCTCGGTGGTCTCTTCGTCTTCCCCTTCGTTGTCGCCATTGCCACCCTTCTTCTTCTTGTTCTTGTTCTTCGGTGCTACAGCGCTGGTGGCGCTGCCTAGTTTGCCAAGGGTGTCACCAGGTCCGCCATCGCGGCCGCCGGTGGCATTGTTGGCCGTATCGGTGAGGCTATGAATATGTTAGATATGACATGACAAGAGGTATTGCGAATATGACCGGCGTACTTCTTGGTCGCGTCCGCCATCTTGAATTCAGATTCTGGTGCGACTTCGGAGTCCGGTGTTTGCGGTGGAGTGAGTTGGGGATGTGGTGGAGGTATAGTCAAATGCGGTATCTTCGCTTTCCTGCGATGCGGGAGTTGTGCTGACCACGCCAGAACTCAAAGTGTTGGTAGGGAGGGTTTGAAGGAGTAGATTCCGCTGGGTTATGTGAGCAAGCCTTGGTTGATAAACTTCTCGATCGGAGGTGCTGGACGGACATGTCCGAAGCTCCCGCATCTATCAGCCGCAGGTACATCATCGATCGACGGGTCGGCGAGGTGATCTTCGCGAGCATGAGTGCTGAATTGGCTATGGTATTGCCTGTGGTTCGAGCTTGCTCTCAGATCTAATGCAGGAGATGAGTAAAGCAACCGGCTAATGCTGTAGCTTCGATTAGAATTCCTCAATGGGGTTATAGCTTCTCTCCCAAAGTGGACTCATAACTCATGAATTCCAAGGATCAGCCATATGAGGCTTGTTGTTCGTCATTGGCACCGGCATTCACTATTGATCTGTCGATCATCTGGAGCTAAGTGGAGCGGGTACCGGAAGTTAGCCGCGCACTACTGCTTGATTGGCTTGTAACTTTGCTCATGCAGCCACATGATGATCGCCTTGACTTTCGTCATGGGCTTTTACGCGAGATGCATGAAGTGCGATTGTGATCTATTGCTTTTTGTCGCGTCGTGATGTAGGGTTTCCGACACACCGCATGTGCTACCTCACCAGTTAGCACATGTTACACTTTGTACCTAAACACAACCTTGAAAGTATCCCAACGTACCGTTTCTGTATCAAAAGACTGAAAAATGGTGTTCGGCCTCCTGGCTCTCGTGGGAACGGTCCCTATGACCGCAACATCCGTTCTGACCCTGCAAAGTCAAACGGAAAACGCAAAGAAAGAGGCTGAGGAAGAGGACGACGACTGGAAAGGCGAGAAATGTCACATGCGATGCCGAGCGACCATGAGAACGCCGGAGGATCGCAAGGAGTTGTTCAAGAATAGTCGGATCGTACTATGCGGCGGCAGGTTGTACGTCCAACTATCGACATACGAAGGGCCAGCGCATCACCCTTTCACCGGCTACTATCTTCCTTTCCCAAAGAAAGATTACGAAGGCATCGTATCTACTATCTCAGATAACCCGCCGCAGCTCAATTGGGTCTATCTGGATACCGAATCCGACATCTTCCAGTTCAGCCATGGACTACGCGTTGACGCGGAGGAGGGGCAGGCTGGGCCTTTCGACGCCCGCGTCGGCTCGAACGGAGAGAAGCGCTACACCTTCGAGAACTGGGAGGGCTTTATCGCCGTTGAGAGTGAAGGCGAGCCGGGCCTATGGAGACTCTGCTTCGACAAATACAACGATGGACTGAAGGGCAAGATCCAAGAGGGCCAAAGGACTGTCGAGGTAGAGCTGATACGGGAAGAGATGGAGGACTGATGGCTGATTGCGGTGTTAACGACTGCCCGCCTAATATCCCAATCCGCGACAAACAACGTCTCAGAGTGTATTCCTTCATTTGGCGCGTTCGTGACGACCTCCTGGAACTCAACCGAAGATTCAAGCAGTATGATGGACTAGGTCGCGTAGTAGGAGGCGGTGTTTACTTGGAATCTGCGTCGTCATCTCCGACCTCCAAGCAGACTGGCAGGTACCAGACAGCTGCCACCTACTGGTCTGGAACATACTCCGAAATCAGGTTCGCGAAAACGCATTTTGTAGATAGCTACATTAGCTAGGTCAGGTTCCGGGCAAGCCTTGTTGGTGAATGCAGAGGATCGAATTGAAGAAGCGCATTGCGGCTGACGCGTGTCTCCCGGCGATCGCGAATCGAAGCCCGATGACGACACTAGCGCGACAACAAGCATCGCGACTTCCTGTCAGCCTTCCTACTCCCAACATCTTTATTGTCCACCGCATCCCCTCAGCGACTTGCAACACTGCATCTCCTATTTCCAAACAAGCGAACCCACTCGCAGCGTCTCTGTCGTCCTCCTCTCGTCAACATGTGCGACTTCGTTCCCCTTCCGCTGTGCATTCAGTGCGGAACGTAAGTAATTCGCGAGCTGAACGTTCATGCCTTTACTAACCACAAGCCACAAATAGCGATCAGAACCCATGTCATTGTAAGGTTATTGGACCTACGATTGGCTTCGTAGTCACAGTTGGCATGGCTGTACGGCTTCCCTAGATACCCCACATACGCGCGACAATCCGCTCATGTTTCTCAGATCTTCTGCTGGCCAGCATCGCTCCTCTGCTGCTGTTGCGCAACTGATGCCGGAAAGAGGTAAGTCTCCTGGGCCTATTCTCGAACTTGATACTGACTGCAGCAGTGTACTGGCTTTACCTGTGGACACGGGCAATGCTATCAGCAATGCGATACCGATATGACGAACCTTGACTTATTCGACGAGACCTCCGCGACTTCCTATACGATCGACCCTTCTTGACGCTTCATTTCGCACACACCATCAGATTTGGCTGAGCAATGATTGGAGAACTGGTGAAGAGCTGGCGGCTTGAACATGATACCCACCAGCGACTGGATTTTTACGCGTTATAATATATTCGTACACGAGTCCATGCTTTTTACGGTGAAGTTCACGGTGAGAAAAATATATTCGTGAACTAGCATGTCAGGTCACATAGTCTAGGTATGTGGGCTGACAAGGCGCGTTCACATCACGTGAGAACGCGTTTACGGGTTTCGGTTTACAGGTTACAGGTTACCGTTTACAGATTACGGTTACCATATTACGGTTTACAGGTCGCAGAACACAGATTACAGTCAACAGATTATGGTTCACAGATTACAGTACCCAGATTACTACAACAGATCCCGGTAACACTTACTTGACAACATCTCAATAGGACTGTTCGCTAAGACTCTTTCACTTACAAAAACCTAATTGGGAAGCGAGCTAGAACCAGCGACTACGCACGGCTCCAACACTCAATTACTTCACCCACCTGCAGCGGCGCCCTCTCAACCCCATCCCCTCACCATTTGAGAGATACGCGTGCACGCGGGTATCAATTGCTCATGAAAAAATAGCGGATACTTGCGCCGGTCTCTACTACCAACAATCGCCGCCTTTGGACGCGCCAAAGAGCAAAGAGCAACACGTCAACAACAGACCGTTTGCACAATTGCCTTTTTTGGATCAGTTTGTTTAGACAACAGACATGCGTATCTACTCCCCCACCCACGAAATGGATTTCGAATATGATCCGGACGGACCTTCCGCGCGCTTTGACGACCCGAACCTGCCCTCTTGTACCGCCTATGGTCCCGACTTATTTGGAGAGTTGATTGGTTACGAGATGTTGGAGGCTGAGGTGGTAGCTCCTTGGTCCTTAGGAGAGCTAGGTTACACGAACGACGCGCAACACGTGCACACGGATGGTCGCATTGAAAGTCAGCAACACCTACCGGATTACTACGCGTGCAGTCCGCATACGGATACTTGGGAAGACGGTCTGCAGGATATTGAGAGTTTCGATTGGGCGAGCCATAAAGATAATGAGGTTACCGCTAGTGAGCTGTCAAACAAGAACCAGGGCGAGGAAGAGGTTGAAGCTACCAGTGTCGCCGATACTCAGTGCTTGGATGACCAAGGTCAGAATGCTGGTCCCATCGAACGCGAAGCCCCAAATCTCTCTGAAAAGGTAGATTCGCCGACCACTCAACCCAAAACTCCTATCAAAAAGCCGAGCAAAGCCCCACTGTCTGATGGAACCGCAATTTTCCCCACAGAATCTAAGACGAGCGCGGAACACACACATCCTACGTCGCCAGCCTCCAAGCTTAGCCCGGAACGCGAAAAGACGGCTTTGCATACGAACACACTTCCACATGTTACAGAGACTGTAGAATCTGGTCTGCCAGTGATCGATGAGAAGCATGTCGAAGCCCCAGATCTCATGGATATCGACGACCTCGCCATAGTTGTTGAAACCGAGCGCTTGAACATCGGCCCTCAGATGCAAGATAACGTGGCTGCCGAAGAGGGGCCTGTTGAAACTTACCCTAATCCAGTCCTCCATGATGCTGAAGGTAACATGCTTTCCGAGTTGCAATCCTGTTCTGGCTCAGAAGATGACAAGGCTGCGGAGGCATCAACGATCCCCCTTGCATCGGCTTCTTCAAGACATGACAGCCTCGCAGTGCACAATTCAAACCTGGAAAACTCGTCACAGGTCGACACAGCTTCCCAAAAGCCACCGACGGGCGTATCGATGCAGCCAAAATCGCACGTAACTTCAGATGAAGTACAACATACGCCGCATAATCCTGGTAGTGAATACGACGAAGAAGCTATTCAAAGTGCTTTGGAGGCACTAAGCCGAATCCAGACGCAGGAAGATCGTTTGGATAATGAAGAGCAGCTTGATGACGGCTCCGCGATGCAAATCGAGCCTGCTACCGAACCTCTGCGATTGCCGCCAGAAGCGCTTCCTGAAGTGCGAGACTCTCCGGCACACTTGAAAGCCGATGAGGAGCCGGAATTCAGGTCTGAACCTACAACTTCCGTTCTACCAGATTCTTCCATGGTAATTGAGGGTGACCCGTTAAGCCCAAAATCGCCTGAGGCACTCTCGCGTGTCCAAGAAGATGTCGAAGGGCCATGGCAAGCGCAGTTGCGGGATGCGGCGGCCGACTCACTGCCTAGCGTTCTCTCCGAACCTTTGCCCTCAAAGAATCGTGATCATAGCGATCCATCGACTAGCGAACCTCCGGAGGTCGCTGCTGGAGAAGCAAGTCCATCATTTGCGGGTCCGACGTCTGAGCTGCAGTCGGAAAGCAATGTGGCCTTACCGCCCCTTCCGTTCCCATCTGAAGACGAAGTACGTCATGAGAAATCTCAGATCTCGCCTGCTGAAGTGCCCGCGGATGAAGAGAACATAAGTGCGGCGAAACTAGCTCATAGGCTGTCCAAGCCCCCAGCCCCATCCGACGTAGAGCCGAATACTACGTTTGAAGACAACACCACTGTACCCGACGTCGATGACAGTACCAGCGTGGTAGCCATTCCCGAAGAAAATCGGATGGAAGATGTATCGTTCGCCCACCATCTGGATACTACCAAAGACCTTGGTTCTACAACGGCAGTACCTGAACCAGAAACTCAGCCTGTCCACCCGCATAAGCGATCGAAAGCGTCCAAGAACACAGCGAGCGTTTCCGAAAGTGATTCAGACGGTCCCGCCAAGAAAAAGCGGAAGGCTAATGTCGCTTCCCTTGCTAAGGCACGTGCTATCAAAGCTGCAAACAAGAAGCCTAACAAAGCTCCCAAAGACCAGGAAGACGAATCTACGCCACCGCCAGCTAAGGGCAGACGTGCTGCGGTCAAGTCGAAGAAAGAGGCTGCTCATGTGGATGTTAGCAACGAAGAACCGACTCTATCAACCAAGCATGGAGGTGCATTAAAACATACCGGATCATCTGCAAAAGCACCCATAGTAGTTGAATCTGATGATGCCATCATCAGTGCTCAATCTGACCAGGGAGGCGACAGTGCCGACATGGACGAGCACTACAGCGATGTCGAGAAGCCGGTCACACCTAGCAAGCAAACGCCCGCCGCAGAGATCGTTCTAGGTACACCACTGTCGAGACCGGCAGTCTCGAAACGTGAACTTCAGGACCTTACTTCGACCTCTTATAGACAGCACCCATCAAAGGCAAAGCCTATATCGCGTAAGCTGTTTCCACCGCATAAGCCCGAGACTTTAGGCGAACTCATGTCGAGCATGCCAGCTACTGCAGACTCGCCAACTGTTGCAGTCAGTGACGCTGACTCTGTTGATCTCTTTGGAGACTTGGGCGTTCCTGATACCACTACCAAGGCACCCAAACGTCCTGCATCAAAGCCTAGGGCTGCTCAGGCGAAAGCCGCGAGGGCGAAGAAAGCTCCTGCTGCTCGTACTACAAGGAAACGCAATGCTTCGCCCAAGAAGGAGGAAAAGACCAAATCCAAGGAACAGGAAGAGTATGAACTATCGGTACTATTCCCAGAACCGAAGATTGATACTAAAGGACCTAGCCCAGAGATTGACGTGCCCACTCCCCCGAGGCCCCTCAGAAGAACCACTAAGCAGAGCATCTTAGACGAGCCTGAAGGCGACTACGATGCTCACGAGGACAACGGCGACCCTGAAAACGCAAACGAAGACGACGATGATGATTTCGAAGATGCACAAGAAACCATCGAAGCATCCAGCGACGACAATGACTCACAGGACGGCATTTCCCCACCACCCAAGAAACTCAAGCTCAAGAACAAGCCTCTAATGCTCGCTGGCCACACCATCCGCCAAACCAGATCTCGCGCCACCACCACCACCCCAGCTCGCAGCATCGCTCCCAAAGCCGCAGCACACGCCAAGAACAAATTTGGATTCACGCCTCCCCTGACTCGGCAAGCAAAGAAGACTGCCAACGCTCCTGATGCGTCTGCATCTGCATCAGCCAAACCTGTCCCGAAGGCTAAAACGCTGACGAAGTCCAAAGCGGTTCCCGAGCCAGCTAAGCAGCCTTCTGTACGCAAGACGCGCCAAGCGTCTGCGATGGAGGAGGAGGATAAAGCTAAGTCTAAGAGGAAGCTCAGGAGTGGCGGTTGACGGGCTTGAGCGTCAAGTATGTGTAGTGGAGAACTTGGAAAGGATTGGCTGGCTTTGTGTATTCGAATGATGAGATGCTCACTTTGTCATTGGCTTGAGATGAATGCGGGGTGGATTGGATAGTGTGCAGCGCTCTTTCGCATGTACACAGAAAAACAAAAAGGCTACCCTGGCTCTCAGCTAGAAGACAAGAAACACCAGGAATGTGGCAAAGTTTATCAGGATACAGTCTTGGAACCACCTCATTCAAGGGAAAGGATAAATACTTTAGAGCCTCCGTTGACCTTGGTCACCCCCTTTGCATATTGCTTTCTTGATGTAGGCCGCAGAAATGTTAAATTTTCCATAACTGAGGTGAAACCGTGTCTATATGTATTACTATATTACTAACCAAGTCAAACGAAACAATGTAAAGAGATAGGCCACTTCTACACGGATTGTAATGGTAAAGGAGAAGGAAACGCAACAAAATAGGAGAAATTGATTAATGACGAGAGAAAGACTTGTATATGCAATAGCGAAGTGCAGATGCGCGACGCGGAAAAACGCCAGTGTAATGCTTTCTTTCCCACCCCTATCCCCTCCAACAATGCACCAACGATGACAGAAGACTCGACAAATGGAACGACAACGAGAGAGAAGCGACAAAAGTGGGAAACCTGATCCAAAACTCCAATATGCAAGCTCTACGACTCGCCTTGGTATATCACGGCATTCAAGCCGCTCCTGCGCAAGCCCTACAGCGACTGCGTCTGGAGATTAATTACTGCAGGTACTGTTAGTACGAGATGCCACAAAAGTAGAGGGGATAGGTGCAAACTTACTAAATCTCCAACGGCGCAATCTGATCGACATTGTACAACCATCCGCCACCTCTCTCCTCACTCTCCAACCAATCATATGGCCAAAGCACGATATGGCCCTGGACCAATTCCAACAGCCGCTTCGCATCCTCTTTGTCTAGCATGATATCCGCATCTGTAGCGTTGAACTGCCTGTTCGACGATTTCGTCGTAGCGCGGCGACGAGAACGCTTGGTATTCGAGCGGTTGGGTGTATTGTTCGAGTTCTGGTTCTGAGGCAGCGCATTGGGATGGATGGGCGGTTCGGAAATGGTAACGCGTTGGGAGCGTTCGCGGTTAGAGTGCGATGTCGGAGGTGGGTTTTGCGAGTGGGATGCGAAGTCGGTGTGTGCGCTCTCGTTGGGGACGGGCGGTGGAGCAGGGAAGGTGAAGGTCTTCTCTGGAGGAGCGGGATTCATGGGAGAGACTACGGCGTCGTCGGCGGGCTCGGGAGCTAGCTTCTCATTCAGCGTTGTGCCGGATGCGGTGTCGAGGTGTAGACCACGTGTGGCGGGGGGAGGCGGGCTTTGGGATTGTACGCGCTTCTCTTGGTCATCGGCCCATTGCTCTACACCGCCCATGCTCGAGTGGTGGGTTGTTCCATGGACGTTCTCGCCGTTGACTCTGTCCGAGTTGTTCGTCATCTTCTCGGTGAGCTTCTCGCCTAGAGCGCCAACCTGCTTGCCGACAGTACCAGCAGTCGAGGTGAACTTGCTCGTGAGACCAGTGCCGGGCGGTCCAGTCGTGCCCGGGGCATCCTGCTGCTTGTGCATTTGGCTCTTGTCTCCACCCTGAGATTTAGTGAAACGTTCCGAGAATGCAGCGTACTCCTGGTACTCCTTCCATGTTCGGACTTCGTTGTCTGGCATGCAGCGGAAGACCTGGCGGAAGAGCTTAGTGTTGTTCTCTGCAATTTGATGCCAAGTGTCGAGGAAGAAGGTGTCGTTGATAGGATCGCGCATGCAGTCCTCGGTCACGACAGGTCGACGCATTTCCGAGAGAAGAGGGTTGATGACAGAAGAGGAACCCTGGCTAAAGGTACGTTGTAGAGCAGGCGGGCCGCCAATGTCTGTGTCATCCGAGATTGGCAACGCAGGCAACTGGCTGAGCTGTGTCAAACCTAGCTTGAACGTGTCCATGCGAGGTAGCTTAGGAGGTGGGAGGCCAGCATAGCCAGTTCCATCGGTCTGTGCGCTGACGTTGCTGGCCCTGGTGCCGGTGGTACCACTGCGCTTGCGCGTCTTGAGTGTCGCACTCTTCCTGGGTACAGCTGCAGCACCTTCAGCAGCGATATCCGTAACGAGTTTCTCATGACCATGCTCATCGATGTAGGAATCTCTGGCTTGCGTTATGATCGGTCGCAACTGCTCGGCTTCCAGCATATGATCAGCGCCCTCGCCACGAACGTCTTTGGTATGCGCCGTGTTGTGCTGCACACGAGAATCCGCCGATGGCTTCTTGGTACTTTGCAGATGTGGGTTTTGGTCCTGCGCCCAGTCGAAGTCATGGTTGAAGCTGTGTAGCTTTTCTGCCTTCTGGATGAGCTCATCCTGCATCTTGTAGTTGTTCTCTTCCAGCTTTTGTTCAGTCGCGCGCTGAGCCGTTGGGGATCCTGGACCAGAGGACTCTGTCTGGAAACCGACGCTATCGGCATCATCAGACATCTGGCTGAGCATCTCCTCCTCAGAGATGCAGTCAACATCGACACCCAAATGCTCCCGCATGAGACGCATACGCAACGTGTGCGGGAACTTGCCCACCTTGTATGGCTGGCCACCCATATAGGAATCAAGTAGCTCAGTATCGCGGATGACGGCAGCGATTTCGGAGTCTCGTGATCCCAACATAGAACGCTCGTTGATGTTTGCGGACCCGATGATGGCAACTCGGTCATCGACTACCATGATCTTCGCATGGATGTACAGCTGCTCTGTAACCAGCATCTTGTTCGGGCCGACCTCGCCCCACGATCGGAGTGCGTAGAAGTTGATGTAATCTTCGGGCTCGATGCCGGCAGCTCGCAAGCGTCCGAAAATGGAGCCTTCGCCCCGGCAGATGCTGTGGTATTGACATGTCATGATCAGACGGACACTGCTGCCTTCTTGTTCATCGACAGTGTTCTGGTATCCAGGCATCAACGGAAGCATGATGCATGCTCTCCAGTCTTCGTCGTTGGCATGGGCACGCTTGATACGGTCGACAATCGCATCGTTGATCTTGTTCTCAATCTTCGTTCCAAGCACTTCGCCGCTGCTGATGTAGAACTGGTTCTCGATGTACACGAAATGCTCGGATGTGGCAATCATCTGCACGTACGCGTTCATGATACTGTGCTCGACCTTGTTTGGTGTACCCAGAGACCAGGCACAGGCGGAACGTAGGATCTGTACTTCGCAAGTTCCATCAAGCCCAAGAGCTTCTATATCGGCGGGGTTGAAGTCAGGCGGAGGAAGGAGGAAGGGTGTCGGTCGCGAAGGCTTGCGCTGGCGAAGGAGATAGTTCCATCGCTGTACGAAATGGCGGGTCAAGTCACGAGCGGGTTGACCCACGATCTGCATTCCGACGTCGTGCCACGGCATCCTCGGGACTCTCGATCGGTCGTACATCTCCTCGTAGGGTTTGTCGAGAGCGAAGAAGTCTTGCACACGGGGATTGGAGTAGTCCTTACCCGGCCACAACTGACAGTGGTCGGCGTCCTTAGGCGTATCATCGAGCTCGAAGCCTGTGGGCTTGTCGTCCACAACAACGTGCTGTGGTGTGTCCCAACGACCGAAACACAGGTCAACGCCTCCACAGAAGGCCACAGTGTGATCGATAACGCAAATCTTTTCGTGATGGGACCAGAAAAATGTGTTCTGGCGAATTTGATTTGGCGATCGTTGGACGAAGATGTTTGGGTGGAGATCTAGCAGAGAAAACTTGGAATACTCAGAGTCGATGGGAATAGCAGCGCCGATGTTGCGATACATAATCACAAAGATCTTAACACCTTCCTGTGCTTTGCGTTGGAGAAGTCTGTCAAGTCTCCACTTCTGACTGATGGCAGCTGGGCGACGCAAGTAAAGCTCTGGGCTGAGCCACCAGTCGTGAATGTAGATGACGTCGCGCGCCATACTGATAGCTCGGGATACATTCCACATGTAGTCGCGACCGTCTACAAGCCATTGGGCGTAGATCTTCTTGCGCACTGGAGCGAAGCTGTCGAACCGCTGGCGTTGAGACCACAATGTGTTCTGTGACATGAAGTTGATGGATTCCTCGAACTGATGCAGCATCCGCTCATTACGAGCAAGTAGCTTCATCTTGCGTTCCGCGTTAACGAGCTTGAGCTGGTGATGACCTGTCGCAGACGCTTTTGCTTCGCTTGCAAGATCTCTGGCTTTCTTATCTCGTATCCTGGCAGATTTGGTATCTAGATGGAAGTCGGCATCGACCAAGAAGACATCGTAGACGTTCATCTCCTCAGGCGAGTCTACACAAACAACATAGCTGTGTCTCACTAGGAACCACTTGGGCCAGTGTCGATTCATCATGGCGAGCTTGGTCCAGCCTTTCCTGTTGTCAACACCTTTGGAGGATTTGATCATCATGTAGCCTTCCTTGCCATGGTAGCCGCCCTCAGCCGCTAGGCGGACACCCAGAGCAGACAGCTCGAGGAACTTGCACAGGCGGTTGCTGTCGGGACGGAAGATGAGGTAGGTCATGAGACCTCGCAGATATTGTTCCAACTTCTTCCGTTGGCGTTCATGATGATTCTGTTTCGCCTGTAGGGGCTGACCGGCGGCACCGGCAAAACTGCCCTGTCTCGCTACAAGGGCACCGACAGCACCCTGAGCTTGAGAACCACTTACGCTTGACTGTCTGCGACCTAAGAATGAGGACTTGCCTCGCTTGGGTCTGTTGGGGCGTTCGGTAGCGCTTGCATCGCCGTCTGGTCCGCTGGCTCCTGCTGCAGCCTCTTCCTCCTCTTCCTCACCTTCGTCATCAAGGATGCCGTAGCCTCGAAGACCTCGGAGATAGGGTAACACACTTCTGGGGAAGCGTGGGAGTTTTGTGCGTGGATCTTCTTTCTCTTCTTCCTTCTCAGCCTCGCCGTCTTTGGATGTCTTGTCTTTTAGTTCTCGCATACGGTTAGCCGGGCGACTACGGAAAGCGTCCTGCTTCTCCTGAACTTTGAACTTGAGATGCAGGTTGGCAAAATCGGCAACACTCCTGTAAACAACCCACTTCATCCTGGTCAGGCCACTGCCGTATTCCAGCTCTATGCGCAAAGCAGTATGCCGATCGCCCTCCTTCTTTGCGGGGCGGTCTGTGTCGGTGATGGTAACCTTGAGCTGCTCGAGAAGGACGGGAATACGCCTGTGGCCGTGCTCATCGCGTTGGAACATACTGGCAAAGAACAAGGCTGCGGGTGCACCAGCAAGCAACTCAGCCATCAGCTCAGCCGACTTTGCGTGGTCGATTTGGCGTTCGGCCTTTTGTCGGTTGCCGAGAAGCTTGAGGCTGTTCTTGATGGACTTCCACTTCTGCGCGCTCAAACTTGACGTCCGCTCGCTACGCATCCGCCATGGTGAGGGCTGTGTGTCTCCCGCAGCACCTCTGAAAGTAGTCAAGCTTCGCAAGTTGCCGGTAGGACGATTCTGGTGGCCCTCTTCCTCGCCGTTGGGGTCGTGTCTTCGCAAACCTCCATACGAAAGTCCCCTCGCACTGTGTAGTCCGCGTGTCCATGCGCTCTCTTTTGCGATGCGCGAGCGACCCTCGTCTTCTGAGTAACCCTGACGCTCGTTCTCGGGTATGTCATCCATGGTGGAGCGGCGTAGGAAGCCCGGGCGGGTCGAGGTAGGCGTCATGGTGGGTGAGTCACGCGAGAAGAAGCCGCCTGTTGTCTGCTTGGGCGTGGTAGGGGCCGTTTGGGTGCCTTCGCCCTCGCCGTCGAACCAACGGCGGCTGCTCTTCCGCCTCTTTTGTCTCGGTCTTCTTGAAGCACCCTCGCCAGCGCTAGACTCGCCATCAGCATCGGCCTCGCTGTCGTGTCCCTCGAATCGCGGCTCGTCGTGCTCGGATGTGGGCGAAAGCTGGCCATGGGGCGAGCCTTCATGGCCTGAGCTTCCTCCCAATGCACTCAGGCTCCTGCCGTGTCCCTGCATGGGCGCCGCCAGTGCCCTCAGCTTGCCCATGAGCGACGAGCTCTGCCCACTGCGCTCCTTGCCCTTTCCTTCGCCGTCCTCGACCTCCCATGACTGCTGGCGCGAGTTGGCGGCGGGCGGATCGGATGTGAATGTAGCGGAGCGAGCGAACTGGACGCTCTTGCGTTCTCGGGGTGCGTCGGAGAGTTCGCCCTCGGTAGGGTGTCGGGACATGGGCGCAAAGGGCGGGTAGTAGGAGCTGGTGGACCCATTGGACATGTGCGAGGAGGGCTTCGGGGCGCGGAGGGGGGCTTCAGCGGCTTCGACGGGCACGGGGATGCTACCCCCGTTGGCGTTCGCTGGGGCATGGAAAGGGAATTCGCCGGCTTCCTTGCTGGAGATGGGCGAGCCGGTTGGGGCAGAGCGCATGATCTTGGGGGCGCCGTCCGCGGGCGAGGGGTTGTGTATGTCTTGCGTCTCATTCCTGGGCTGTCCCAGGCTAAGCGGCGATAGCAGTCGGCCGGACTCGTCTGTCCTTCCTGATACTGCGGGCGATCGTGAGCGAGGGCTGCGCGTCGTGGGCGAGCCCCCGGTCTTGCTGGAGCCAACCATGATGACGACACGGAAGAGGCAGAAAGTGTCGGCGGGTGTCTTCTCACGGCGAGGTCGCGTGGGGGTGTGGTTGCTCGGCTTCTAGGGCGTTATACAGCCATGGTAGCCAGGAAACGTGCTGCTGCCGTCACTCGTCACGATGGATTGATGGAATGCTGCCCCAGGTGGAGTTGCAATATGCTCGCAGTGACAGGTCTAGGTCATGGATAGGCGAGAGAAAGAGACACGCGGCGCAGGTGATCAGTGTACGTCGTGCTGGGTCCCTGCGCGGTTCGAGTAATCTCCCAGGTGCTTTCCCCGGGCGTGAACTGTCTGGTTGCGCTAATACTTCCAAGGTTTTGGCGTCAGGGGCCCTCTCCGCCTTGCTGACCGCCTGCACCGCGTCGAGGCTCCACACCACAGATATGTACAATGCAGCGCCCTGCAGAACGCGTCAAATATCGCTTTCGTCGCGTTCGTGACGTCGCATTCACATGCAATGCCCGCTTCTCTGCGACAGAGACTCGATGATGTCGCCGCCGTCTCTCTGCGGCGTGGCTGCACCCCGCACTGTACTCCCAATCAGTACAAGCATACCGAACTCACCACACGTGTGCACAATGGAAAGACGCCTTGTACCGCTGTATAATCGCGCCATGCATCCATATGCCATGGCCAGCACATCGCCCAGTGCCGCCTGTGAAGCTTGTCACACGATGATGTAGTTCTGCCGTCGACGGCAGCCTCGGTCGGCGATCCCCTGCCCCTCCGCATGCCCATGTTCCGAGATACACCAGACGAATAGCTCCATATTCTTCCTTCGGTCTTGCTAATCGCTCAACCCTATATCGCTATCCTCACTATTCTTAAGCCTCACCAGCCAACATGGCAGCGACCACGAATCCCCTCCACGGGACGCAGAACTCGTCCGACCTGCCCGTCTCCTCCCGCACCATCACAATCGCCGGCATCCTCGTTGACGTCCATGGCCTCGACCAACTCCCTCCTTCCCCGTCGTCAGTCGCCTGCCTATGGCTCCTCAATCCGCGATTGCAGACAAAAGAGACCATGGCTCCCATAGCCAGACGCGTCATCTCGACCTGGAACAAGCGCGTACAAGACGGCCGGGCCGGCAAGAACCCCAAGGGCTTGATCGCTGCTGCATTCGACCAACGTAATCACGGATCCCGCAAGGTGGACGATTTGCATAATCAAGCGTGGAGGGAAGGAAACGAGACGCATGCCCAAGACATGTTTGGATGCTTCCACGGCACCGCGACCGACACCTCCCAGCTCATCAACCATCTCGAATCCTACATCTTTACCGCCAAAGATAGCCCCAAGATCGAACAACACTTTGCCCTTGGAATCTCGTTGGGTGGACACGCGACATGGCATTGCTTGCTAGGTGACCCCCGCATCACCGCTGGCGTAGTCGGCATCGGCTGTCCAGACTACACGCGCTTGCTGACTGACCGCGCACGCCTATCCAAGAGAAAGACATACACGGAAACAACACCACCTGGAAGCGCATTCCTCGGATCCCCCGACTTCCCACAAGCGCTGCAGGACGCCATCGCCCAGTATGATCCTGCCGGTTTATTGCTACCGGGCATGTTCAATCCTCTAGGAAACGACACCCAACCCGATCAAGAGCAACTATCTAGAATGAAGGCCCTGATGAAGGAGAGACTTCAAGGCAAGCGCATCCTGAACCTCAGTGGACAGGCAGATAAGCTTGTTCCCTACTCGGCTGGTGAGCCGTTCTACAACATCTTTAAACAGGTACTAGCAGAAGACCCAAGTCTTGACATCACCTTCGAGGACGTGTTATTTGAGGGCGTAGAGCACGCTTTTCCTAAACCTATGGCAGACAAAGCAGCGGACTGGCTATGTGACATTTTGGCCACGGACGATGGGCCTATGTCAAGTAAAATATAGTGAAGCGCATACAAACAGCCATCGCACATAATTGAATACTCAAACAGCACCATCATAGTATCGCATCTTTCTTTCGCTTTGCTTGTCACTCGTTCACCCTCTACTTCTGTTTCTTGCTGCTGCCAGAAGTACCAAACATCTTGCTTCCATGTCTGCCTCCTCTCGACGCACCATGCGCAATCTGCGAAACCGCATAGCCCCAGAACACAGAATCCCACGCTACCACGCCTTCTCCACTCCCGAAGAGCAAGCGGCATACATCGATGACACAGCCCCCTCTCCCGCCAGCCTCCCTTACGCCGTGAACAGCTCGCCCACGTTGACTGAAATATCTTTAGCCCGGGAAATAATCATCAGACCCCTCGAAGAAGACGGAGATATTTACGAGCAAGAAACGTCAAGCAACCAGCCTAAAACCGCAGAAGAACACATTCTTGAGCGCATTGGCAGATTAATTGCCATGTTCACACTTTACAACCTAGCCAGGACTTGCGAGGAGATTGAAGAGGAAGATTGGGAAGAGTACATCACACCCTACGAAGAAGGCGATTTGGAGATGCTGGAACGTGTCTGTCCAAAGCAATGCTGGAACGAGGAGATAAGAGAGTCATGGCCGAATCTGATCGTATTCGCGCGGCGGGCAAGGAAAAATCCTAGTTAAAACTGATCGCACCAGATAGTCCACTCACACCAAAGTAAACCTCTCCACCAACCCCCCATCATCCATCCACTCACACACCCCCAAGTCCTTCGCTGAAAAAGGAACTTTACCCAACCTCTCATACACATTCCCCTCCCTCCCCTCCACCCTCGCCACAATAATCGCATGATAACTCGCCTCTCTCCCCATCTCCGCAGGCCTTACATGTTTCCACAGTATCGCAGCCCACAACTCCCTCCCCCTCGCCCTCTCCGTATGCGTCTGCGTGTCGAAACAAGTATACGTAGCCTCCATGTCCCCCTCTAGTTTCTCCTTCGTCTGCGCCACAGCACCCTTCTGCCGATTCGGAAAAACATCGCCCTCACCTTCTCTCTGTTCGGGCGCAGGGTACAAGCGTTCCAGCGGCGCGCTAATGTCTATGTACCCGTCTTTTACCTCGCCGAAAGGATTCTGAGCGCTCTTCAATGTGATACTCGTAGCGTGGATCTTGGCTAAAGCGGTCCATTCCCCTTTGTCCCACCCCACACCCGAATTCGGGCTGAAGAGGCCGAACGGCCCGTCGATGGCGGCCCAGGACCAGCTCGGTGCGCGGTATACTGCTGGTGCGGTTGTCGTGCCGACGGCTTGCCAGATGAGATCGTGAAGTAAGGTTGGGGACCAGTGTCCCGCGAGGTAAGTGGTTGGAGAAGGGAGCAAGGAAGCGTAGGTGCGTGCGAGGCCAGAGAGGGCGGGCAGTTTATCCGAAGGTTTGGTTAGAGAACGGCGGGAGTAGGCGTCGAGGACTGCATGCCAATGTAGCGTGGGGTTGTCTGGGATAGGTTTATCCGGAGAGGAAGGGTGGGTGTGGGATGGGAAGGTACGGCATGTAGTTGGGAAAAGAGTATCCCCTCGTCCTGGCAGGTAGAAACCATGCTCGCTCAGGAAAGAACAGTAGCACTCGAAGAACATCTGCTCCGTGCCGAAATGTAGCACACGCGGTGCGAGCCAGCGTTCTTGCAACGCCCAGCCGCGTTGGCTGAGTGGTTCGGTCTTTAGCAGTGCGTTGTTTCCGGCCCAGGAGGGCTTTGCGGCTGTTTCGCGGGAGGAGGAGAAGGCGTGGAGGATTCCTTTGATACCGTCTGTGGTTGTGTATTCGAAAGGGGAGTAGATGGGTGCGGGGCGGTTGTGAGAGAAAATGGTGAGACCGGATGCAGAAGATGGAGAACCGGTTGCGGAGAGCATGATGTAGGCGTTTGAGTAGACCGAGGCCATGCGAGATGTTTCGCGCGACCAGTCTTCTGAGTCGTCTTGGCAGATACTGGGGCTGTTAGTGTTTGGTGTTCTGAGTAGGATGGAGAGGGTTGGCTTACCAGAGGGAGTCGATCCATAGATATCCGATTCCCATTTCTCTGGCTATGAGAATGGCGTCCTGAAACGTCTTTGGGAGCTGGTCGGTATCGATACCCCTCTTGTTGGCTTCGATATTGGCACGTGTGGTTGCGAATGGGCTTGAATCGCCCCAGACATAACTCAGTGCTGCGTACCGTCCCAGTTCTCCTTCGGCGGGCGCATAAAGAGCTACTCTGTGCGGCGTCGAGTCTCGTATATCCAAGACACGAGCTGGAAGAGGTGCCGTATCGACATGACAGCGCCGATCCGTCCGTTGTTTTTCGCAATCGCGTACCCAGTTCAGGGCATGTGCAAGTGTATGCGGCGATGAGGAGAGTGTTTTGCGACCTCGAACGACAGCGGCCAACGGATCGCCGTCTACAACACCATTAGTCGGAGCAACCAACAGCTTCACCAAATCTCTTAGATACTTACAATCAGCACACAACCCCACAGCAGCAACCACCCAAACCTGACACCAATACTTTGTATCGACCGACACCACCATGAAACCTCCGGTATCATTCACACCCCTAGCGAGACACATCTTCCAATCCGGTCCTCCGCCACGCTCGGCACGAATTCCAGGTTCCTTCTTCGCCCCACTGAAGTCGGATTGAAACTGCGCGACATCGTGCTGTACGGTCTTGCAGATTGCGCAGTCATCGGCAGCGGCGGCTTCGAGGTCTTCGATAGATTGGTGGAAGGGTATGCCGATGGGTTCTTGATCTTTCGGACAGTCTTGCTTGTTCTTCCAGAGGTCCCTGAGAGGTTGGCTACTGATTTGGACTAGGCACGGGTAGTCGCGTCGAGTGATAGTATGGATCTTGTAATCGGGTGGTAGCTTAGGGATGTCGAGGACGTCGACCGACTGGCAAAGATCGCATAATGGCATGTTGACTTCTTTTTGATTCACTGCGAAGCTTTCATGTGTAGCCGTGATGAGAAGACGTGCTGCATATCGGGCCCTTCTATAGATTTAGCATTGTTGTTCTCTGTCGACATCATCGCCAGGCAGCCGTGGTGGCGAACGTATATTGCCAGACCACTGCACGTGTTGGAGTACCCTTGCACAGCACCTTGTAAAGCACCTTGCACAGCAATGCGATTGGAGGCGAGTTACCTGGTTTGCTTTGGTGAGATAACTTGATAGGTGCAGTTCGAGGCGTGGCTATGCCGGCACGAATGTACTGTGCTGTGCGGGGGAAGGATCAGCCAATGGGCATGGCTCGCCCTACGTAAATAATTCCTTTCAGGCTTGTTCCTTCCATTTTTGCCAGCGCCTTGCTCTGGTGATAAGATGCTACTTCTTACGTATGACTGCATTGGTTCGGTATGCATGCAATTCAGCGCATATTCCCGTGGCCATGAACATGCCTCACAATTGTTAAAACATTGCCCTTGTCATTTATAGCGAATGCCCACCGTACATCTTGCCTTCAACGACTGCTCCCACATCTTCTGCCGAGAAAGCGCAATGGCCCAGTCCATCAGTACCAGTACTGACAACGCCCCACTGCAGTTTCTTCTCGGCAATGTTCTCACCACTGCCAACCTGTTCTGTCGGATGACAAGCTGCGCTGATGGCCATACTGCAGCTGCCCACAATTGGCATTCCTCGCTTATATGGTGTGTACCCGAAAGCAACTATGCTGATGACCATTAGTCCACCCAACACTATCACTGATATGATGGCCGGCGGCGAGTAGCCCAGAGTCTTGTAATCGAATGGCATGTTCGATGCATCAGACCCAGTGCCCGGTTTCCCAAATGGGTCGTAAAAGTCGATGGCGATCAGGAAGATGCTTTGCGAAACCAGCCAGTGTAATGTGCCACTCAGCACCATGAGAGGTATACCGAAGCGATAGGGTAGCTGGAGGAAGTATGTCGACCGTTGAGCACCAGCAGGTTGATGAGTTACACGGAGGCCTTTGCGCTTGCCAGAATAAGACACCCATTCGTAGCCCATTAGCATGGCGGTAAAGAGAGCATTATAGCTGAAGTACAGAAATGACAGAGCTAGTTGGGGCGTGTTGGCGATGACAACGTTGGTAATCAAATCCGGTGGCATATAACTGATGGCTGTACGAGGATCCACAGCGCCTAAAGGCAATCAGCACCGTGCTTAATTTCACATGACAAACAAATCATACATACCAAATGAAAATTGATCAAAGGTAGCCCCCGTGGGTAGATGTTCGATTCCCATCTTAAGTAGGAAACCGACTATAGCTAGGGCAAGTAAAAACCTGATCGGTAATGTAAGCAAACTACCAACGATATATTTGGTTTAGCGGCGTAACCTACACAGCTACAACAACAATTCTGCGGGTGATGCTGGTCACATCTTTCCAGTGATAACGCCCGTCCCGCCATTGTCTTGGTCCCGCCTGATATCCTCTGTGGTGTCGAAAGTCTGCTAGTGTAGACAAACACATGTCCTTCGTTGTAACGTCTTCGTTTTCCAGAAACGAGACGACGGCGTCACCCATTGTCATAAGCGGCTCGTCGTGCACAAAGAATACAACATAGAACATTAGACATGCTTTGACTGTAGAAGAGTTAGAGTTGATTCGATCTCGAACGGTTGATCGACGAGCGTGTCCCTTACGCTGCTGCGTCTGTATAGGCGTAGAGAACGAGATCTGAACTCACAGAGATTGAGAATCGTAATGACAGTCGTAATAGTAGGCTCGAAGTGGAGCTTGCAGTGGGTTTGAGCCGGCTCACTTAGACAGTACTCCACTGGCGTACGTGACAGGTCGCAAAGCCCTTCATCGTCGCAAAGCCATCCAACCTGCCAAGATTCTTGCTTCTTGACATCCTGTACCCTGACTGAACATGGATTGAGTAGGTCGTGCGACGCGGAACACATCCAGTGGTATGCATTGCTAGCAAACCCGGAATCCGACGCAGTGTATGCATCAAAACCCGCAGCCCAATAAATGTGTGAGCCATTAATAAACTTGTTCTCCGTTGATGGAGGAAAGAAGCTATCGTCGGACACTAAAAGCAGATTCCGATGGTTGGATTGTATGCTAGTGGCATATTCGTCAATGCATCTGTTGGGCTCAAGCTTTTCAAGGTTGCCCGCGCGTGCTTTCTCCCAGAGGGATTCAAGTACGGATGGGATTTCGCCAGGACTGGCAATGAGCCTGGTCTGCCTATTTGGTCCACCTATGAAACTGGTACGGAGCTGCGGGGATTGTTCTGTGCAATTCGTGCAATTCTCTCCGTCCAGAAATGCTCGCCCGACGGAGAACACCCAGTAACTGTTGGATGATATCGAACCAAACACCGCAGAATTGTAACTGATAGATGTAAGTTACTAAAACGCTAGGATCAGTCAATGCCTTACAAAAGATGCAACGGCAAGGATGAGAGTCCCAATGCTGCCCACAGCACAGCTCTACGCCGGCTGATATGTCCGAGATTGCGTATGCCAGGTACACCCACATCGAGGTATACACTAGGCTTGCGACTGTGGGCAGAATCGACTTCGCTTCGCGTTGGTGCAGATAAACACTGCATTGTGTAGTTGCTCCCAGCCAACAGGATCGTACTCAAGATGTTGATGCCAAGATGGAGCCCGGTGTTCAGCCTTTTGACGTGATCGCAATCGCCATCGAAGAAGACACCCTTGGCGCCAGAGGTGGCAGCCAGACCTGATACCATGGCCACGAAGTTAATGAGAAAGACCACTGAAGCCAAAATCGCGAAGTTGAGCACGCCAAACCGCCATCCAGTGAAGCGAGACCCTAGATGTTTCTCCACCGCACGCTTGCGCAACCCAAGTATCGATGCTGCCTTCGCGCGAATGCTTTGTGGTAGCTGCAAGCTCCCGAGAGGTTTTCCATTACGGTCAGTTTGGGCTGTAAGCGGTACCTGCATCTCGAGATTGCTATTGGATCTCCATTCGGGGTGTATCGTTGAGCGTATCCTAGAAGGCAATAACCGCCAAATTGAATCAGGCATTGCGAAACCCATGAGCAAAAATGTTGGATCCGGTCCAAATCGCTAAGAAGACTTTTAATAATCTTTAGAAGTAGAACAACGTTAAAGAGACCAAAGAAGCGCGTAGTACCATGCGAGAGATTGCACCCTCGCTGGTACGAGCCCACCTATCAGCAGTGCCGCCTGATTTTTGCCAAGTATACCGGCCGCACATTCTGATGGGTTGAGGCTTACTCTGAGCCTCCTGCAAGGCGCCCCGCGCCGCATTGGGGGCCAAAGTCTGGATGCTAATTCGGTCCTATATCGCCAATCCGTGTGTATGGGTTGCGGTGAATGGTCGACTATCGCACGCATGTAGGAGCGTGAGATCAATGAACATAGTCATCGTATCCAAGACGTAGACGCAACGCGACGCGGGTGCGAGGAAAGGTTCGTTTTCGTCGGGTGTCGCGCACCTCGGAACTAACGGAAGCAGCCTTCCCGAGAAGCGCCCAGCAACCTGTGAAACAGCACCATCAGGGTGTGTGACAGCGAAAATAACCATCAGCGGTGCCGGTGCGAGAAGAGCGGTCTCGATTCAGGCGCACCGTCTGCACGAGTCATAAACAGACTGGGAAAAGGTGCTGGCCGGGAAACGCGACGCCGCGTCGTGCGCGCGACATGTTCGCGTTGCTGAGGAGCGGTAGTGCGGCAGAGCTCGGGGCAGTGCCTTCTCAATGCTCGTTCGTCACCGCGGCAGCATGTTTGATCGTGTTTAACGAGCGAAGATCTACTGAAAATAGAGTCAAGGAAATTGCGTGCCTCGGGGCATCGGTAAAGCACGTCAGCTTGCGCATGAAGGAAGACCCGTGGACCGGTCCGTGGCCACTTGGGAGGCATCGGATGCGAATTCAACAACAGCAGTTTTCAGGAAGTGGAGGTGATGTAAATGATATCGTAGTTTCATTGAGTTCTTGCCTGTTAAGTTTAGCGGCACGTACTGGCAGATGCGATCCAGTGTCTTTGATCAAGCATCGCAGCGTAAGCATCATAATAATATAGTACATGTCAGATAGAGTCACTTCCGGTGAGCCATCCGATTCCACCATCAACGCCGATTCGCCGAAGAAGAAACCCACATCGAAAACCGTAAGTCAATGCAGCCGAAATGATAACTGAGACGTGTTTTGTTGCCGTTCGTGGGGTAAGGAAACAAGAAGGAAGAGAAGAGATGGGTTTAGACGCGTCACATCTCCATCGCGTCGGTGTCTGCAGTCGCCATAGGGGCGTCGGCGACTGGCTGGGAAACAGGTGTCGAGGCAGGCGACGGCGTCAACTGGCGAGCATTGATGCGCTCACCCTCCACACGGGGAGTTGAGCCGAACATGAGGTTGCTGACAGTTCGCTCTAATGACCAGCCAACGAGCTGGCACCACTGAAGGTTATCCGAGAATAACCAGTAGCCCTGGACACCGTGTTGCTTAGCGCGTACGAGATACGCGTTGAGTGATTCCTTCTCCAACATCACCAGGACGTCGGTGAAGTCGAAATGACGCTCAATGACGCGGGAGTATGCGCGTGCCGCGTCGCGTAGATTGGGGTTGGTCATGACGTTCTTCCAGCCTACTCCGAGAGATGCGATGAGCGTGTTGACGGTGTTGCCTTTGTCGTCGATGAGCTCTTCGGTCTTCTGAGCATCCATCTCGTTGAGGGGAGTGATTTCGACATTGGCAGTTGGGCTCATGCGGACTGACTTGCGCGATACGGCGATAGGGCGAGCTTCAGCTTCTGCCTTCTCTTCTTTCTCGACCTTCTCTTCGTACCAGGTGCCCGATTGCGACTCGGCTGCCATGGTGTAGCCAGGCTCTCCAGGGTAGATGAGCGTCATCCCCGGGCCGTACACAGGCTCGGGCTTCGGCTTTGAAGGCGATTGAGTGACGATTGATCCGACGGGTAGATTCTCCTCCGGGTCGTCGACGTCGGCGATGGATCGTTTGCGCCCAGCGGTGGCATTGGAAACGGCGGCTAGATAGTTGAGCGAAGGCGGAGTAGGGTATTTGGGGCGGAAATTACCCATTGGTGCAGCGGCGCTCTGGTGATGCGGAAAGTAGTCCTGCGGTTGCTGGGGCGGCAGGACCACAGTTGGCGACGAGGCGTAGTAGTTAAGACCCATACTGTATGTTTAGTAGTTTAGCAATGTTAGAGTTCGTGAAGGATACAAAAACCTGTCTTGATCAAGACAGGACAGTGAGCATGCGACGATATAGTAAAGTCACTATGAGCGACAAAGATGAAGGTGGATGATGGCGAGAAGGTGAGGCGCGATGGAGATAGTGGATGATGGGGATGGGTAATGGTGATGGATGGGAGTGGTAAGATGAAGAAAAACCGAGCGAGGTGTGGGAGCGTCCAAGTTATAGACAGAAGAAGGGCGGCGTGCGGAAGTTTGGCGCAAAAGAAGTGAGAGGAAGGAAGGAAGGTTTGGAGGGCACCAGAGCGGTCTTGTAAGCTGCGCACGAGTCCCGTGAGAGGCTGGCTGCGACGCGGTGAGAGGCGGCAGAATGTAGGGTAAAATAGCCCGGCGAGTGATCTCCAGGGCAAGTCTAGCGCGTATTGGCCGTCACGCGAGGGCTGCCTGCCGGATTTGGTATGCGCCAAGGCTCTGTGTAAGGCAGGGCCGACCGGGGTCGTTGATGGAAGTTGCCGTTGATCGCGGGCTGAGCGCATGAGTCAGCAAAGCAGGTGGTGTGGCTGTTGTCTGTGGCTGGTGCCCGGTCGCAGATAATCCGCGCCGGGATAGTGGCGGCGCTGCGACGCGGTTTTTGGTAGCAAAAGTTAGTGGAGGAGCTGCAAGGCACCAGACGCAAGATACCCCACGCAACTCTGTTTTCGACCCCCTCTTTCTTGTATACCGTGCTTATAGACCTGTACCGTCAAGATGCAGGCGCCAGTGGTTGTCATGAGTATGTGCAGTCGCTCAGCTGAAGCTGCGACAGCCCACTAACACATCAACAGACACGCAGACCCCGGGCGGGGAGCGCCAGTTTGGCCGCAAAGCTCAACTATCCAACATCACAGCAGCCAAGACGGTCGCCGACATCATCAGATCATGTCTCGGTCCCAAGGCTATGCTGAAGATGCTGCTCGACCCAATGGGCGGTATCGTCCTGACCAACGACGGCCACGCTATCCTCCGAGAAATCGAAGTCGCACACCCAGCAGCCAAGAGCATGATTGAGCTGAGTAGGACACAAGATGAAGAGGTCGGCGACGGCACAACCACCGTCATCATATTAGGTGCGTAGATAGTGCGGGGAGATTGATGAGCGTGTATTGACAACGAACAGCGGGAGAAATCCTCGCACAAGCTCTGCCCCAGCTTGAGCGCAACATCCACCCCGTCGTCATCATCCAAGCATTCAAGAAGGCCCTTGCCGATGCCCTCGAAATTATCAACGAGATCGCGGTCGAAGTCGACGTCAACGACGACGAGCAGATGTACAAGATCATCAACTCCTCCATTGGCACAAAGTTCGTTTCGCGGTGGTCAGACCTGATGTGTGGACTGGCTCTGAAGGCAGTACGAACCGTTTCGCTCGACATCGGCTCTGGAAAGCAGGAGGTTGACATCAAGCGCTACGCACGTATCGAGAAGATTCCCGGAGGCGAGATCGAAGACAGCGAGGTTCTGGACGGAGTCATGGTCAACAAGGACATCACACACCCAAAGATGAGGCGGAGAATCGAGAACCCTCGTGTTCTGTTGTTGGACTGCACACTGGAGTACAAGAAGGGCGAGAGTCAGACAAACATTGAGGTCAGCAAAGAGGAGGACTGGAACAGGATTCTCCAGATCGAGGAGGAGCAAGTCAAGCAGATGTGCGATGCCATCGTTGCTCTGAAGCCCGATCTCGTCATTACTGAGAAGGGTGTCAGTGGTATGTGACATTGAATAACTCCTCTCGTGGGCTTGCTAATATGGCGTAGATCTCGCACAGCACTACCTCGTCAAGGCCGACATTACTGCCATCCGCCGTGTCCGCAAGACAGACAACAACCGTATCGCGCGTGCGACCGGCGCGACGATCGTAAACTCCGTATTCGCAGCTACCGCTTCAGACATTGGTACCGAGTGCGGTCTGTTCGAGATCTCCAAGATCGGTGACGAGTACTTCACCTTCCTCACAAAGTGCAAGAATCCGAAGGCCTGCACTGTCCTGCTCCGAGGACCCTCAAAAGACATCCTGAACGAGATCGAGCG
Organism: Alternaria hordeiaustralica; assembly: GCF_023758085.1. Taxonomy (NCBI): domain Eukaryota; kingdom Fungi; phylum Ascomycota; class Dothideomycetes; order Pleosporales; family Pleosporaceae; genus Alternaria; species Alternaria hordeiaustralica. Next base: position 902,291 of record NW_026056774.1, on the reverse strand, counting down.
GAATCTACACGATGCTATGGGTGTCGCCAGGAACGTCATCTGGAACCCTAAGCTCTGCCCTGGTGGTGGCGCCACCGAGATGGCCGTCGCGGTCGGTCTAGACCGAAGAGGAAAGCTGATCGAGGGTGTCGCACAATGGCCATACAAGGCCGTCGCTGAAGCGATGGAGGTCATTCCACGCACACTTATTCAGAATTCCGGAAACAGCCCTATCAAGGTGCTCACCCAACTGCGCGCGAAGCATGCGGAGGGCTACGAAGACGGCAAGCAAACTGGCAGTGTCTGGGGTATTGATGGCGATGCAGGCAAGGTCGTCGATATGCGGACATATAACGTCTGGGAGCCTCTTGCTGTCAAGGAGCAGAGTGTCAAGACTGCCGTCGAGAGTGCTTGCCTATTGCTCAGGGTGGATGACATCGTTGCTGCGAAATCGGCCAAGCAAGTGAGCGGTCCGATAGGCGGTGGTGATGATTAGATGTAGATACGCAAGGCGTGTTCTGCGAGATCCTTGCTATACAAGCCAGGAACAGTCGCTAGGAATGAAGAAATCACATCTGCCAACCATACATTAGACCAGGCTGTACACCAACTTTGGTGAAACTCAAAACAAACATGTACTAACGTTAGCATTTGTTGCTTTTGATGTGATCAAGACATGCGCGGCGACCTCCGCAGACACATCGCTGGCTGCTAATAGTTCAAGGCTTACATTGTGAGATATCCTTTGGACGTGATCCTCACGTTCGGCTTTTTGGTGGATGTGAGATCGCTCGCCGTGCCGCGCTCAACACGATCCACGTGCCTCATCCCGCTCAGCCTCTCAATCACCCAATCGCATCGCCCTCCTCTTTAAGTACACTTTGCGCATAAAGCTCGCACCGCGAACTCCAGCTATTCAGCCAGACCCTACGCTTTGCCACGCAAGCACATTTTCAGCCTGCGAATTAGGCTTCACATTGCGACTAGTAACGCTGCCTGGTCGTGCTGCTGCGCCGCATCGCTATACTGCATTTGTGTCAACATCTGCTCAGCACCATGGAGACGGGCATCAGCCTCGCCAAGGCCTACCTCAAGTGCTTACATGCGCTGCGATGGTTGCTCCTTACCTTATCTGGCATCCTCAGCGGTGGTTGTGAGTTTGACGGTTTGTATGGCTCTGCCACGAATGTGCGGGTGGCCCGAAGCGTGGCTACGTTAAACGAGTATGCGAACTGAGTTGAACCGATGATGGGCCGGTAAGTATATGTATAGAAGTCGTGCTGCTCAGTATGAACTCGTTCATTCCCCCATCAAAGCATCTTTGGGTCTTCTCAATCGTTGCATTCCAGTCTTGTCTTCCTCCCAATCATTGCCGAAACTTCCCACGCTCTATCAAGCAAGCTATCAACAGCCGAGTATGAATACTATAATGCTCAGGACAAGAAACAATCTCGAGCGGCGCGATGACTCTAAGACATGTCCACTGGAAGATGCTCATGGTCCACAGATCATTCCCTTCATCGGCAACCTCACATTCCACCAATTCGCAACGATCTTGTCCGGTGCCTGTGCCATTCTCAGCACGTTGATCGTTGGGGCATTGATCGCGCTTCACGCCTTCAACTACTCGAACCCCGTACAACAACGGCAGATCATCAGGATCATGCTTTTGATACCATGGGTCGCTCTTTTCTCTTTCCTGATCGTCTGGCAAAGCGACATTGGAGAATACCTAGCCCCTTCACGCGACTTTGGTTGCTCGATCGCACTTTCGTCCTTCTTACTGTTCATGTGCGATCTTGTCCTATCGCACCAGGAAGGATTCGATGGGTTGTTTGGAGAGGGTGCCAAAGCCAAGGGTGCGCGCAAAATGAACAGTCCAACGTGGCTCAGGGTAAGCTCTCACATTTCTGTCAAAGGATTCAAGACCATATCTGACACTCTACAGCGTACCTGGTACGGCGTACTCCAGTTTATACCGACTAGCATCGTCATATGGATCGCCACGGCAGCTACCCTCGCTACTGGTACCTACTGCCAGCAGTCTAATGACGTGCACTTCGCCCATCTCTGGCTCACCATACTCATTGGCTACACTACAACGGTCGCTATCGTTGGCTCACTGAGGTTCTACAAGAAAAGCAAGAAGTTGCTCCAGAAGCATCGGATCATACTCAAACTGTTTACATTCAAGGGTATCCTCGGTCTGAACTTTCTCCAATCGGTACGCTCAACAATCCCTGAAGTAGCCAATATGTATACGACGTACTGACACCATCCTCACAGTTCATCATTTCGCTGCTTGCAGGCCACGGAAAGCTGAACCCTACAAAGTACATGACGTACCATGATGTCAATACTGGTCTTGCGTCACTCATTCTCGCCTGCGAAATGCCCCTTTTCGCCGTACTTTTGCTCTTTGCATTCTCGCCATTACCGTATAAGCAGCAGGGCAGTCCTGCCGCTGGACCACTCAATGCCATCGTCGATGCGTTCAATCTCTCAGATCTACTGTCAGCGTTCTATCGGGGCCCTATGAGATTGGTCAGGGACCAACAAACACAGATCAGGCGACAGGAAAGTGTTAGGATTGCATTGGTCTCATCCAGTGATGAGGAAGAGAGGAGAGGCTGCTCTGTCCCGTAAAGATTTCAGAAGCAGGCTCACCAAAGGACGGTACCTTATCACTTTTCTTATCTAGAGACCTGATATCCCCGTGTTTGCTCGTCGCGCTTTTCGTCAGTGAAGTAGAGCTTTGACCAAGTCAACAAACGCTTCCCCACAAACACTACCTTTAATCCTTTTCTTGCCACTTTCATTACTCTTTCTTTCCAATCTCATTAGCAGCAAACCATTACTGACAATACTAACAACTGGTTGTGATGACGCCCTCGCAAGAGGTCACGGTTGCAGCCGGTGCACTGTAATTGAGATGACTCTCAATACAGTAGGCATGGATATCTAACGAAGAGCAGGTCCTTCCTTTTGTTGGCAAAAGTTCTCGTTCTGAAGATCAGGTCAATTCACACAACGACCCAGCGACCGTGTCCTCATCTGCCGGCGGAGCTATGGGCGCAGATCCTCCATCACGTGGAAGACGAGTACACGCTTTGGGTCATCTGCCGACAGGTCTCGCGAACCTTCCGGGCTGAAGCCGAACGCGAATTTGCTAAGACACGTCTTCCACAGCTGCGCATCAATTGGGCATCTATGGGAGAAATCATGCACGAAAACAGGCTGCATGAATTCGATTGCAACGTCGAAGATCTAGAATTCCAAGGTCTCACTGAGGATGGTCTACGAGCTCAATTCACAGCCGCATTTGAATATGAACTGCGCAATCTGGAGGCACTGAAAAATCTGGAGGCGGCATATGTGCGAAGACTATACGATCGGACGCAGTACAAACCCTTGTTGGAAAAGACCTTCGCCGAGCTGATCCCCTTTCGCTACCTAGACTTCAAGAAGCGAGTCGACAGGCAATACTGGACAAGACAAATGGCTTTGATTGGCGGTTATGTCGGCAACGCCCAGCTTACGGATGTATCGATCGACCTTGACAACAAAACCATCGCTTTCGATTGGAAGACCTTTTTGAACGACTTCTTCCAGCTCACCACCTACGTTCGAGCACGAAGGCCGACTCAAGGAACCGTGAGCGACCTGGCGAAACAGGCGTTCGAAGCCTTTCGTCTCCAAAAATCCCCTTACACCAAAACGCGACTGGATACGCTTCGGTTGGAGCGCAAATCGTGGGAACATGTCTATGGTGAAGAGGACGACGACTGCCATACAGAAGCGTACTTCCGCCGCATACGATCCGCACACAGCGAAGCTGGACTAGATTTCGATCTAAACAATATGATGGATGGTATGGACGAAGCGGAAATCAGGAAGACGGAGGTCAAGGCTACCGCACTCATGAGATTGTTCAGGAACATTCGGTTGATGAATAGCTTCCGTGACGGATACGAGAGCGATGGAAGCAACGGGGGAAGTCCATGAGTGTGGGCCGGTACCGACAATCAGGCGGCTGGAGAGTTCAGTGAGAAGTGCGGGACCAATGTAGGCTCCCTGATAGGGTTGCAGTGCTTGTGAAGGGGGTTATGAAAGGGCGCCTTCTCCAAATCTGTATGTAATCTGGACAGACAGATAGCCGCTCCAAGCACAACGATCACCCTAGTCGCACATGACCTGCCTCCTTCGATATCTGGAGTATCAAATCATGCCGGTTTATCCAGAAGCAGGGCTAGGCAAACGAATGCAGAACGGGAGACGATTGCCGTCACGGTAGGTGTCACAGTCTCGACTGCCACCATGCAGCCAATGCAGGAGCTGTCAAAGAGTTTGAAAAGCACTTCAGGATGCTGACAGGAGCCCAACGTCCCGCGCGCACTCGCATCTTGGCCTCAGGAATGAAAGGGTGCCTCCTGCAAGCGTTCGAGCGACGTTCATCGAGCTGGGGAAGTGTCGCACCTTCTGCGGGATCACCGCTGAAACCGTTCGCTTGAGCTCTGACACAGCTCACTCTGCGAACTTCATGGGTTTCGAAACGGTTGTCACTGCGAAAGATCCTCCGCAGTGAGTCCGCACGGCCTGTCACTCACCTGTCTAAACGAAACATGCCGACCGACTTCCTGGTGGCGGCTGCAACGTCGTCCCGCAATGCACCACGAGTATGCTCGCTAGCTAGACGGGTGTGTCACCAGCTTACGGTGGATGCGAAAAAGAAAGAAGACTAATGTCGCTACTTCCATAGCCTTGCAGCAGGCTAATAAGCCAACATTACCCCTCTTTTATTGCCAATGAGGCCATGGCATTCCTCCGTCAGACGATTAGAGCGCATTTTGCGGCTCGAGGGTAACCTGGTTCTGGGCTCCAGGGTTAACGGCTTTGCTGCACACCTCCCACACCCGTGGAAGTTTTGCAGTGTGCGCGTGCCGGTATCGAAGACGAAGGGCAAGCTTCCAGGCTTGGGGACGCAGCCCCTCACTTACACCAACATCGCGATCTAGGCGTAAGGAAACAGATCCTGTCTATTTTGAATAGGACGGATGGTCAAGCTCGCACACAACGAGCTTCAGATTCGGCAGATGCGCCTAACCGAAGCTGTGCGTAGCATCGGTGACTTTGCGGAAGCACATGCAATGAGACGAGCACGAGACCCACGCCGCATCTCCTTCCGAAGGCTACCTGAGGACGCCTTTCCAGAACCCACGGTTGCCGTATCTTCCGTTAATCTCTGTTGAGTACCCAGTTAATTAGCCAACATTTGGGCTTGAAGCGGGGCGTTCGATAGTGCGTGCATGCCGCTATCGGGTCATTTACTGACTTTGTTCAGCCAGATCAGGTCATTTATCAGCCGTGCGATGCGTGGCGTCTGCAGCGCACAGGCGGCGGGTGAAGGCCAGGGAGGCCTGGGCGTTGTGGCATCCAACCTCCCGTTCGAGCAAGTGCAAACCCAATCCCCAAAACTGTGGGCACTTCTGCCGACGTTTGGTGTTCGTCTGGAGGGCCTGATGCTGAAACTAAAGAATCCTTCGTTGGACGTTGGTTGACTGTGACGAGCCTGAGCCTGAGCCAACTGCGCCGCCTCCCTAAGGCAGAATCGACGTCTCGCTGTCAGACATCGCGATGAGCATGGAGGCGATGTCTGCAAAAACCAACGTTCACAAGACTTGGGAGCGCGAATGGAGGCTCAACACGAAGATAGAAGAGCGCCACCGGAATGCGGCTCACTAGAAGGCAGGTAATGCCCATCGTATCGCTCGCCCATCCCTGTCTTCTCATCGCAAGATTGCACGTATCAGCGCTTACAGCAGACACAAGCCTTTTAGCCAGATGCCGAGAGCGGCAAGGTGACATGCGGAAAGCGGATTACCCTGAGACGCTAAAGCCACCTCCAGGTATCACCAATTTGGCGTGCATATCGCTTCAAGGATAATAGTAGGAAATCTGGTCAGGATCATGGTCCGTGCCCATGTACCTACACATGGCGGCGCATGCGTGCCCTTGCCGGCGGGCCTGTCTAACGGCCAAGCGCGAAGGTTACAGACGAAAGTATAAGTCTGTCGAACCGCCTGGTCTAAGAGGTAGTGTAACAACGATACCAGCCTCGAGTTCTCAACGCTAGCAAAGACTAAGGGACGTCACTTCTATTTTGATATCATCGATCACTTCATCGCTCCTCTTGCATTCGGTCGCAGTACATCTTCATCGCTCCTCGGTCGCAGTATATATACCAGCCTCGCATATCGCATTACCAACAACACTTCCTCAACCTTGAGTATCGCATTACCAACGACACTTCCTCATCCTTGAGTATCATCATAACCAGTGATCATGCTCTTCTCTACCATCACTACGGCACTGCTCTTTGCCGCATCTGCCACTGCAGCTGCCCTACCAAGACCTGCCAAACCGCAATACGCTCCCGCCCGTAACCTCAACAAGCTCGCCAAACTCTTTCCCAAGAGCGCTCTTCAAGGCCCAGGCGACTTGGATCTCAAGTACGTTGTGCTCGGCATCGGCACACAGAACTACACTTGCGGCTCTGATGAGAGCGCGGCTCCTGGTACTACTGGCGCATTTGGTAAGAACCCACTCAACTTGACAGGAAAGGAGCTAACAACCACCAAGCCACCCTATACGATATCGGTACAAAGCTCAACGACGAAGCATATGCCAAGTGGAAGATTCCCTCTATCACCCCTCTCGCACTCTCACTGTACGAAGTGGCTCCTGGGCTAGTCGACATGAGCCTCCGACTCCAGGGCTACGAACATATCACCGGTCACCACTTCTTCGCCGACGTAGAAGGAGCGAACACACCAACATTCGCCTTCGACAAACTGAGCACGCCATTCCCCATGACCCAAGTGGCCAAGATCAGCAACGTCAGTGCACCATCGTACGCATGCCCAGGCAAGAACGGTCTACCTGCCGTCGACTGGCTATACCTACAGCACAAGACTGGCATCACTCAGGGAGGAATCAACACCGTCTACCGTGTCGAGACTGCTGGTGGTAACAAGCCTGCCACTTGCAAAGGCATGCCAGCCACATGGGAAGTCAAGTACGCTGCGCAATGTAAGTATACCCGAAACACCCACGCAGCTAGAATAGGCCACTAACATCTCACAGACTGGGTCTATGGTCCCAAGTAATAAGCGCCGAGCTTGCGACGCTCGTTTCGAGTCAGTTACGAACACTACCATTTTCTCATGCCTTCTACGATCTTTCCATAATTAGGTTAGTCGCGCGCGGCTATTTTTGTCCCGCAAGATCTACGGCAGGGCATGGATTTTCTTTTCTTGTAACCTTTCATTTCATCTCTTACATCTACGATACCCTTTGGTTTTCATGGTTCACACGACTGTGTGGGACTTCGCTGTTACTGCGGGGCATCGGCATGGCTATGGGCGTTTACGGTTTTTGGCATCTGGTGGCTATAGTGCACAAGGATTGGATGGGTCCTTTCGATAATTCTAAAAAGCTTCTTGCTTACATTGCGGTCGCAAATACTAGAACAGTGGTTCTTCTCTTTATGATGTGCTTCACTGCGCAATACATCACTTATGCGACATCAATGACAGTATCGCGAAGGGCCTGTATCGCTCGCATCTCACCACCTCTCCTTGGAAAGTGCCATGACTGCGCCCAGCGAAAGCTGGTAGTAGCAAAGTGAAGAACAGTCAAGAGACATCGCCATCCCACCGTCACACAGCCAACACGGCACATTCATAGCCGCACTCTACCAACACGGTCTGCTGACATCGACCAAGTGCTGCGCTACATACCATACCCACTGACCACGTTGCGGCACAACTCGCAGCATGCGGCACAGTAAGGCGCGCAAGGCTGCTTGCGCTACGATCTGCACCCCATCTGACGTGCGATGCTGCCAACCTCTCGTTTACCTACAACACTACCGATACCCACAACCAACTTCCTCCCAAGCACTCAATGTCTCTCACGCGCCCCCTTCGTACCAAAACCAAGAAAGCCTTACCCCAATACATGACGTGAACCACTCGCCCAGCCCTACAGCCCCTTCCGTCAGCCATTATTACGAGAACTACGTTCAAGTATGTGATTGGATGCAGACTACACGACACAATGGTTCGTACTACTTTGGTGGCTGTGGCAGCGGGTATTTGGCTTGGCAAAGCGGGTGTGGATGGTGTGGCACAAATCTGGTTTGACGGCGGCTACCTAGGGTCGTCCGGAGTTTTACTACTTGGAAGCAGGACGCACGTATGCAGGTTTAGCGTAGACAATATTAGTCACTTGGTACTGGGAAAAAGGAATCGAAGAAAGTGGGCACGGGAATTTGGCTTCCGTGCCAATGATGTGGCGTACCTGCATCCGGGACGATGCCAATGTATTTTTTGTTTGGATCTTCATTATGTAGCTCGAATTCATTGCACCAATGTTCACCTCTGGTCTGCCTTCTCTGTGTGTTGGACAGTCACTTCTCTTGTGCGCATGATGCCCTTCCAAGTTCTCCATGTCATCCAAGGTGCCAGTCGTTGTCAGAAAGATCAGTCGACACTACCTAGGTATAGAGGGCTTTGCTGAACTGCCAATCTTCTGGTCACATATGATGCTTGAAGGGCTCGCGCTATTCTTGAACCTTGGCTTTCGAGTTGTTTGGACGCTGCGATGATATTTATAAGCATGTGATCGCTAGAAGAACGGAAATTGGCTGTCTTATTACAAACTTTAGTACTGTTGCTCGATGCATTCGCTTATGATCTCCCAAAAGTCCATGCATGGAGTGCAACATGGGACTAGGTTGTGCAAGATTCAGTGTGTCATGATTTGTTTAAAATCTTGGAGAGTCTGACGACACTGATCTGTCGTGTGTGATGAGCAGAACCGTGGGTGTAAACTTGGCGAAAACTTCCACCAAATCCATAGCCATCCATTCGGACGTTAGTCATCGACCGTCAGTGATTGCGCTGCCAATTTGGATTGCGTTATTGCTTTCGTGTATTGTAGAAGACATATGAGACAGTAGGTATAAACACTAATCCTCAGTATATAGTACAATCGTTTTTGTCGTGGTTGTCAGGGAAGGCACAACTCTCCGGTCAGTGACCTCGGGAGCCCCTCAGTCTGCGCGCACCTGATTCAAGGGCTCAGACCCTGGATTCGGTCCCCTCGTTGTTGATAGTCACTTCTGTTGTGCACTTGATCTGCTTCGAATCGTGTGGATGTCCTCCAAGAATGTAGTCCTCACTTCCTGCGCGCTCCTCGCTGACAGCATAGATCTCATTCTTCCCGCCTTGTGCCGATCCTGCATTCGCCCTCCACATCTCATATGCCTCGGTATCAGCGTTTTTGTCCGTTCGTGTACCGCTCAGCGTGGTCAAGATCGATTTGCGAGGTCTGGAAGGTGGTGCGCTGCCAATGGTCCTGGCTTTGTCGCCGTCATGGAATTGATTGTACTGGTTGCTGTTCGTGGACTTGCTGATCTTTCGCAAAAGTGGCTTTAGCGTGGGTATTGAGGCGGCGATGATTCCAACATTGAGCTGAACACTGAAAGAAGAAGTCGTTAGCACTAGCTACATGCAAGCGTAGTTCATCGGGAAAAGTATACTTACAAGCCCCAGAATCGTACATTGTTGTTGCTGTGTGTTGTGTTAGTCAAACAGCCAGTCAAACTTGAAGAATCGGGGTATCACGCACAAATGCGAGTCGTTGTCTTTGACGATGGTGAGTTGATACACCGTTTTGACAATACCCATGACCACCGCACTAGAAGACAGTGAGCAATGGAATGCGGGCAATGGGTATGTGATAATCTCACACATAGCCTAAGCTGAGTATAGCTATCAAGCTGATTCTCGTCCGTGAAGACATCTGGAGGTTCCATACGATAGGTATGGGCAATGTGGCGAAGCAAACATCAGTGAAGATGTTGAAGGCTACCAATGTATCAGCCAATGGATCCCGCACAGTCGCAATTGCAGCCTTACCTGAGTTTGCTATTCCAAAGTGCATGACATACTTCAACGGATAGCAAGTGTCTGCGTACTTGGGATCCCAGAAGCCAGAGAAATGCTTGCAGCGTACGAAGAAGGTAAGCCAGGCGAGAACGGTATAAAAGATGACAAAGCCTAACAGCATCTTGTCAGACCTATACACCATGGAAGCGCCATACAGCGGCCAAGAAACTCACCAATCAATGCCCAGAGTGTGCGTGAGTACCATCTGTGATTGCTCAACCGGAGTAAGAAGAAAGCAATGGAGATTTTCAACAATCCGAGCGCGCCCATAGCAGAAATGATGCTCTGCCAAAAGGCGATGTGGTCCCAGATTCGTCTATCATCCGGCGAAAGGGTTGCGGTGTGTCGACCAAGACCGTAGGGCCCTTGCAGGAAGAAGCAGATCCAGCCAACCAAAGCTCCAAGCTATTGGAGTGAGCATTGCAGATCAGTGATTTTGAGCAGAGGATAGGTACTCACAGCAGCCAGGACGATCACATAGTCATCTCGCCCGGGCGATTTAAGCAGGCCTATGCGTGCATAAAGACGAAGACCGACGCTGATCAGGGCGAGGATATGGAATACACCAGTAAGGGCGAGGAAACGAGTAAGGTTGCTTTGTGCCGCCCATTCAGGATCTAAATCCGCCTGCGATGATGGTGCAGTCATGACTGCATAGAAAGAATATGAGAGGCCGTCAAAACATCCGACTGGAGAACGACGAGATGCAGCCGTGAGGGCAAGGCTGTGTTTAAAGCGGTTCGAGTAGGTATGCAACTTGACCACCAACCACAAGCACAATTAAACTCCAGGTCTTCCCGCGTCGCCGCTCGTAGCGAGGTAGATCCAAGGTTGGCGTCTATAGGATAAAACGGCTTTCTATGGAACATCTAGGGGTGACTACGCCGCGGCTTCGCATGAAATCACCATATGATACCCAGGTGACTGGTTCCAGCTTCCTGAACCATGAGTTCGGGGAGCAGATGCCGTGTATTTGCACCAATTCGCCTTCAGAATTTCGGAGCATACCCTCTTCACGCAGTTGGTTTCTAATCGAGAGCCCAGCAGTATGGGTCAGAAAACGAGTACTCCTTCGGCGATGGCCAACTTCCGTTCGCCACCTCGCGTGCGTTGTATGTACGTTTTACGACGGAACAGCCATGTCACATTGGTGATGTGATTGGCGGAGGCACACTCGCAGTAGCCTGATCCCAGTTGGAGTGTCCTCGGAACCGGCAACAGGTAGGTTAAATCTCCTACACCCTAGCGACGCCGCGATCCTTCACAGCCCATATGTGGTACCATATCCGAGAAGACATTATCAGAGGTCCTAGTACGATAGTAGAGCCTGGAGCTGTTGACATGTAAGGGGTTCGCGTGTTCCCGTGGAAGGATTCATGGAAGACTCGAGTCGCTCTCGTCGGGAGTTCTGCCGAAGAAGACGAATGCCACGGTTCCTCCGCAAGTCGACTTTTGCGCTCCTTATCGATCATCCTGACATTGATATCTGAAGGCACCGGAGGCGGCAGAGCGAAACAGATGATATCGCAGAGTGAGGCTTCGGAACCTCGGGAGAATGGCAATGTTGCTAGTGTGCCGTCCCACACGGGACGCGGCGTTCGAGGCGGTCGAGCCGCGACGCACGATCCAGCTGGCGCTCACGGCTGCGGCGTAGCTATCTCACCACCAGGGCACCTGCAGCATCTAGCCTCTGTGGGACGACCCAACATGTCGCCGCGATCCTTTTCGATAGAGTGGCCCGCTCGCATAGGATTCGGGAATTTCGGAATCTCAGCGTCAACACATGGAAAGATCATCCCCCAAACCCTTCATTCCCTATGTATACAGTAATCACAAACCTGCGTCGGTACATAAGATCTTCCGACCACGTGTACCACGTGTGAGCAATCGATGTCGTGCTCGCAGCTCATGAAGCCCACGAGCATGTTACCCGTGCGTCGATCCTGCGAATACTCGCTTAGCGACGGTGGGCCTCTCTCATTCAGCAATGTCCTTCGCATTGAGAATCACTTTCCCGCACGGCAAGTAGAGAGAATCCGAGAGGATCACTAGGTGGCTTCTACACCTCGAACAGGCTTACATGATCAAGACCAATCCAGCGAGCTCACAGGTACATGCCACTTCGAAGACCAAGGGATGGTGTCTTGCAGATTGCATCTGCAAACCCTTCGTACCTCGCAGATCACACCCACCGGCTCATGCCACTCGGGAATACCACAATTGGCCTTTGCGCCGCACAGCACACCGGGTTTATGCTAACTAAGGCAACCAAAATCCTCAGCTACATCTAGAATGTCGCCCGTCAGCGACCATGACTAGCAGTCCTCACCTCATCCGCAGGCTCCAGTCGAGATAGCCTGTGGTCGCCTCTTCGGCTGTAAGTGTCCGACCCCAGTCTCTGCATGCGTCTGTAGAGCTTTGAGGTGCTCCTCGGTGGCGCGGTATCGGCAGTCAAGCATATTAAAAGGCATACCCCCCACCACACATGGACTTTCTCATCGCTCAGCCAAGCAACGGAAGTCGTTCTCAATTACCCTTCTCGTTCACTCAACGTCAAACAAGATGCGTCTATCCGGCCTTCCAACTGCCCTTCTGGCATTCGCTGGTGCTGCCCAATCTCTAGCAGTTGAAAAGAGGGACTTGCTTTCGGATCTTCAGAACCAGGCTCTTGAAAACCTCAAGGCTGCGGAGAAGAATGGTACTCTCGAGAAAAGAGGTAGCTGCTCTATCTTCAATGCTTCTGTTCGCAAGGATTGGTAAGAACCTCAAGCATCTCTTTGAGCAGTAAGACTAACACACGCGCAAGGGCTATCATGAGTGCGAAAGAGCGAAAAGCATACATCAGTGCCGTACAGTGCATGTTCGATGCTCCATCTCAATCCGATCCCACCCTGGTACCTGGTGCAAAGACTCGCTACGACGACTTTGTCGCACAACATATCAACCAAACGTTAACGATCCACGGAACCGGTAACTTCTTGAGTTGGCACAGGTACTTTGTACATGGCTACGAGAAGGCGCTCCGAGAAGAATGCGGATACAAAGGTTACCAGCCCTACTGGAACTGGTTCGCCCACACAGATGACCTGACCAAGCACCCTGTCTTTGATGGTTCAGCGACAAGCATGGGCGGCGATGGAGAGTATGTGAAGCACAATGGAAGTGCAGGCGGCAAAGGCACGATTGCGCTGCCTTCTGGCGCAGGAGGTGGCTGCATAAAGGATGGTCCGTTCAAGAAGTAAGTCCGGGATCTCAGCCCTATAGTATGCGACATTTCTAACAAATTCAGCTTGCAAATCAACCTTGGTCCCGTCTCTCCAGCAATGGCTGGCGAGGTACCCGTCAAATCGCCACTCGAATGGAACCCACGTTGCGCAAAGAGAGATCTCACCTCATACGCATCCTCCACATGGATGACTTTTGAGAACCTCTACAACGTCACCCTTGGAACGGCCTCCAAGAACGTTGGACGCTTCCAGGACGAGCTCCAGGGACGTTTCCCTGACGGCTTCCTCGGTATGCACGGCGCAGGCCACTTCGCAATTGGAGGTGACGGCGGTGATGTTTTCAGCAGCCCCAACGACCCTGCTTTCTTCCTACACCACGCAATGGTGGACCGCGTATGGTGGCTCTGGCAGGCGCTCCATCTCGACCAAGCCAAGTCCGTTGCTGGCACCATCACCATCTTCAACCAGCCACCCAGCCGTGACGCTAGGCTTGACGACCCTATTGAGATGAACTACCTCAATCTGGACCCTACAACTATCGAGGATATGATGAGCACACTAGATGGAGAGCCGCTGTGCTACATTTACTTGTAGAGCGTCACCATTGTGGTGTATGTCTAATGAATAATTCTACCAATTCCAAAATACGCGAAATTTCCTGGTATTGGTGATGCTCGATGATCATGACTTGACCATACTGAGTGTATGGATGCTCAGAAATTGATAGAGCCGTGGACTGACTCGTACCTGTACCCACATTCTGCAGCCCGCTGATTGGTCCGATCACCACAAGTCATCCCCATCCGCTATCGCCATCCTACTAACACCCCCAATAGAATAAAACAACCTACCATTCCCTCCCCAAATGCCCCCAGAACCATGCCCAAACAGCCCATCACCATAATCGGCGCGGGCATAGCGGGCCTAACCCTAAGCCGCAGCCTTCTCCACCGCGGCATCCCCAGCATAGTCTTCGACAAAGCGCCTCCAAACCGGCGAGGCTTCAACTACGCCATCACCCTGCACTCCACCGCCTACAAGCCCTTATTGGAAATCCTAAATCTCTCGGACACAGCGTTCAAAGCCCACGTCGCCATTGACGCCGAAGACGGCGGCGAAGGCAAACATGGCGAAAACATAGACATACCCAGCCACGGCGGCTTATACGACACAGGCAGCTCCTTCCGCGCCAACCGCGCGAAGTTCGAAAGTTTGCTAAGTCAAGACCTGGATATCCGGTTGGGTTGTTCCCTGCAAGAAGTCAAAAGCACGCCCACGGGACCGAGATTGCGCTTCGCCAATGGCGAGGTGTGGGAGGGCGGGGAGCTCGTCGTAGGCGCTGATGGTGTGCATTCCAGTCTACGCAAACTGCTGCTGCCGGAAAAGTCAAGAGTGGATGTTTTGCCTTATGCTGTGTACTACGGGAAGAGGTGTATCATGCGGAAGGACTTCAACAGTATATTTGGGGGTAGGGCGGAGGGAAACCAGGGAAGGAATGTTTGGCAGACGACCAAGGAGGACGTGGTGCTTACTGTTAATGTGGATAAGAAGGAGGATAAGAAGGTGTGGGTTAGTTGGATCTACTCGCGGAAGGCGCGTGGGGAGACGGATCCGCTGTTCAATCCTGCTAGGTCAACGAATGCGGCTGAGAAGATACCTTTGGAGTTTTTCAAGGAAGTCCGCGCTCAGAAGATCTTTGGCTATCCTTTCTCGGCCATGTTGGATGTGCAGAGTATGCGCAGCGATAGGATATTGCATTGGCTGATGCGGACAACGTCTACGCCATTGCCTGAATTGCATGACTTGCTCGCGAAGAATGGCGTGTGTCTGTTGGGTGATGCAGCACATGCAGAGCCTATTTTGGGAGGTAATGGAGCAAACGCTTCAACCATCGACGGCTTGAGTCTTGCGGATGCCATTGCGAGCGGTGAAGATGATGGTATATCGAATTGGTACAACGACCGCTATCCGAAGTGGGTGCAAGGGGCTGAAGAGAGTCAAGCAAACCTCGCGAAAATGCATGGGTCACTACGGCCAGGTGTGAACCTTTAAGTTGATCATATTTTGTAGCTAGAGAAATGTGGGCAGCCAAAGCCACCACGTACTCAATTCGCTACCAGAAGCATGCTGACACGCATTTTTTCACCGTTCATTCATACCATAGCCGCCTGTGTCGAGATAGATGAGACCGTTTACCAGCCACCACCACCAGTCGCGCCGCCAGCATCACCCCAAGAAGCATCTCCACCAGCGGCAGCAGCAGTGTCGCCGCCAGAGGCATCGTTGCCCCAGCCACCACCGCCATCACCACCGTCCTCGGCAACCGGCTGCGGGCAGCGCTTGATGGTGTGACCCATCTCTTGGCAGTTGTTACACTTGACCTTGGACCAGTCCTTGGGCTCGGGGCAGTCGCGAGAGAAGTGACCGGTCTTCTCGCAGTTGCGGCAGAGGGCTTTGTCAGGGTTCTTGGGCTGATCACAGTCCTTGGCCATATGCTCGGTGGAGTCACAGTTTCGGCAGGCCCGGGCGGCAACGTTGGGACACTGTGGTCGTTAGCAAGGACTAGAGACGGGTTGTTAGACAAGTGTACTTACATCCTTGGAGAAGTGACCGGTCTCGTTGCACTTGCGGCACTCGACACCTTCAGCAGAACGAGGTTCAGGACACTCCTTGGAGTTGTGACCCTCCTGCTTGCAGTTCTTGCAGGCGTAGGGGTTGATGCGCTCCTTGGGACAGTCGCGTGCGCGATGGCCGTTCTCCTTGCAGTAGACACACTGGATCTCGGGAGCAGTGTTCTCGCGCTCAGCTTGCTCTTGCTTGCAGTGCTTGCGTACGTGACCAAGCTCACCACAGTTGCCGCACATCGGGACACCACAATCCTGGACGTAGCCACATGATGCAAGACGCTCCATGTTCTCGGCGGGATCTTTGGGCCAGCCTGTAGCCATCTTGGCGCGACGGGGCTTGGCAGAGAACTGGATAGAGAGGACGAACTTGCAATCAGGGTTACCGATGAGGTCGATGATGGTCATGTTGGGGGCGATTTCCTGCTCCTTGGCGATGAGGAAGACTGCAAGTCCATCTTCGCGGAGAGCTTCCTCGACGCCCGGAAGACTGAAGGCATCCATGGTAGCGCGAGCGTATGCCTTCAAGCAGACACGGAAGACATCGAGGTCCTTGGCTTTGGCCGCGTCGATGAGGGCGATCCAGGCAGCCTCATCATCCATCTCGGGGACGCCAGACCAGTTGACAATGCGACGGGACTTGCAGTCGACAGCACGATGACCTTGTTGATCGCAAAGCTTGCAGGTGCCCTCGAAAGGGCGCTCAACGCGCTCGTTGGTACAATCCGCTTTGTTGTGACCGACTTGGCCGCAGTTGAAGCACTCGCCAGTGAGGCCGCCTCCGCCGCCCTCAGGCTTATCGGGGCAGTCGCGAGCGAAGTGACCGGTCTGCTTGCAGCTACAGAACATGTCAGTATCGTCACAGTAGCCAGGCTGTATGGTCGGATCGTGTTTTGCTTACATTCGGCAGCCGTCATCGCCAGCATCACCTCCACCACCGCCGGCGTCACCACCACCCCAAGAATCTCCAGCACCAGCGTCGGCGCCAGAATCACCGCCTGGGGCAGGATCCCATGAAGAGTCACCGCCTGTTGTCATGTTAGTACAGGCTGGGGGAAGTCGCGGTGTCACAAACCTGCAGTCGCACCAGTATCGTCCCAGCTCATAGCTGCGGTTGTCGGCGAAGCAAAGGTTGACGTCGAATTGAGTAGATGAATGCGATTGTGAGCGGAGATAGAGGGAACTTGAAAGAGGGGAGATGGAGTGTCGGGGTTGAAAAATTGTTGTTGTGGGCGCAACTGCTCTGTTGATATAGGCGGCAGGCCCGTGCTGAAACTCAGCGATGACGACACAGGTGAAGGTGAAGCAGAAAGGGAAAATGAGTGTCAGCAAGAGGAAAGATAGGTGTACCGCACACAGGAAGTCTCACTACATACCAATGCAGTAAGAGAAGGTGAAGTGGGTACTTGGGTATGAAGAGAAGGTAACGTGACGAAGGCCGCTTTGGGACGACAGTGAGAGAATCACCTACCGAAAAGAGTAGGAGCAACGACGAGATCGTGAACGCTACGAGTATGCATGATAAGGCAAAGACATTGAACAGGCATTTGGCTCATGAAATACGTAAACACTCATCCTACACGCCAAGGTCGCGTGCTTTCCCAGAAGCTGGTATCATGTCATGAATCTCACAACGAAGAGGCCGAATGCCTTCACGGCAACATGCTCAACCCAACCCAGTACCTGAACTCCAAACAATGACGTCAAACTTAGAACAATGAGCGATCATACACCGCGGAACTAAGATGTTGTTAGTATATGTTGGATAACGGCAACTGAATGTCTCAAAGGTGTCACTTACCATTCGCACGACCAAGAACCACATAGCTCCAATGAATCTGAAAGCAGCCAAACCGGCAACACTGTATAGTACTACCGCCAAATAGATGGTGGCAGCGTCGTTCTGCTTCTTCTGAGCCTCGTCGGGACTACTGACGGTGAGCTCCAGGCCACCCGACTGCAGAACCAAGGCCGATAGACCCAAGTTGCAGAACATCCAGAAGAGCACGACACCGGATCGGAAACCCTTGTAGTAGTCTTCTTGCTTCTCGCTGGCTGACGGCACCTTCTTCTCTTCCTTCCACTTTGCGCTGAAGACGCGGAGCTCAGTCTCGTATTGGGTGTTGAGATCGGCATCGTCAGTTGGTGCCTGAATATCCGCTTTACCATCAGCCTTGGTGGTGACTGAAGGAAGCTTCTCCGGCTTGTCGTCTCCTTTGGTACCCCAGGTGATGTCGTGAGTATTGCAGAAGGCGTAGACGTTGAGAATGTTGATGTAGGTGGGTGTCATAAGCAGGTACTGGAAGAAAGAGGTGAACATGTGCCATGGGTCCAAGAAGATGATGGAGACCACTAGCCACATGACGTACGTCGACAGCAGTGATATGATCAATGTAGCAAAGATCTTATCCTTGAAAAGATCTGCCGCGTTGAAGCCACCGTTGGTTTCGATCTGTCCTTGTACGGAGCGAACGGTGATGAAGATGGACGCGAACATGAGGTATGCCATGATGATGCACCAAAAGTAGACCATGGACATGTACCACTTATTGGAACCTTGAGGCCGATTACCGAGTGATAATATGAAACATGTTATCAGAACAGCAATGTAGAGCCACTCGAAGACGATAAAGAGAACTTTACCCGCGGTACCGAGTTCGTTTTGTAAAGAGGCAGTGAGAATGCGGAAGACCAGGAAGAAGTTACCGAGAGCGAACCAGGCGAAGATCATGCTGATAGTTTGGTAGACAAACTCAACGAGGAACATGGTTTTGCGCAAGAAAGAGTGATCGCTGCGGAAGATGTCGAAAGAGTGGGCCAGGGCGTAGACAGCAGCGAAGAAGGATCCGTTCAACCAACGACGACGTTGACTGATGAACTCGGCCATGGTGGTCGGTACATCCGTCTCTCCGGTAGCAGACTTGACGTACTGCAGGATCCAATGGCAGTTCCTCTTGGAGACCAACTCGAAACACAGGATACGGTCCTCAGCCAGGTACATGTTGGCTGTGAAGATACCAGCGTTGGCGCCGTGCATCTTCTCACCGGCAAAGTACTTCTCCAGTGGTCCTTGTCCAGTCTTGTCGTTCTGAAGCGCAACGTAACGGTAGGCCGAGAAAGCACCGGGAAGCACAGAAATGAAACCAAACGCTGATTCAAGAGGCTTGTCCAGAATGTTGCTCATCTTGTACTCAAAGTTCTGCGTCGCTACCAATGGGTTCAAAAGCTTCTTTCCGTGGACAAGCATAGCTTTGATCTCACCACAAGCACCTGCGCACATGGGTTCAAGATCGAATGCCTTCCATAGCTGGTAGACAGAGTCTTTGCCAGGCTTTGTACCAGCATCGATAAGCACACAGACATTAGGATCCAGCACAGCTCCAAAGGCCTGGAAGAACCATCGATGCGAGTTGATCTTCTTCTGGTTCTTCTCCTTGAGACAGAAGAGCATCTGTACTGGAGTGTTGCCCTTCTTGACACCGACGACACCCTTCTTGATGTCGAGCGTCATCTGTGTAGTGTACTCGTAAATATGGGCAGTCACATCCTTGCCGTTGACTTGCTGCTTGGCGATGCCGTCCTGGTAGACACCGAGCGCTGCTAGCACGGCGCGGGTCCGCGGGTTGATCTTGGCACGACCATCGCTGACGACGCAGACTACGATCTTCTTCCACGCGTCCTTGCCCCACGTCTTGCTGTTGGTTCGCGAGTTCATGTACTCAATGTTCTTGATGACACCAATCATTGTCCGCGCAAACAGTTCGTCTTCCTCGTTGTACATGGTAATAACGATGAACAGCTCGGTATGCCTTGGCTTTGCGAAAAGCTTCTGGCGCAAAGTGAAGCGCTCCGCGTCGAAGTCTGCAGGGTCGCATGTGGCGGCCGAGTAGCGCATATGGGTGAATTCGTCACGCTCTGGGGGCTGTGCATGCGGAACCTGGTTCAGTAACCGCGGTGGAATCGGGCAATCGAGCACCAAGTTGCCCTTGAACAATTGGACCTCCTTGACGGTCTTCCATCGCTTTATTGGGGCGGGGCTTGGTGTAGGCGCAGGTTCATCATGAAACGGGTTCTCTGGGTCCATGTCCTCTGGATCATGAGGATCTGGGCCATATGAATTGGCGCCGTGTATCATGGGTCTGTTCATATCCTCATCTTGCCAGTAGTGTGTTGGCTGTGTTCCGTAGCCCGCGCCTGGGCTCTCGTCGTGGTGTGGAGTTGGGTCGTAAGGCTGGTTGTAGTAGGCATCGTGATGCGCTTGGGGATCGAGGGAGTAGTCCGAGTCGTGTCGTTGCGGTCGTGGGTCGTAATCGTCGTGATAGTTGCCTGCTGCGTAGGGAATGTTTTCTACTGAGTACTGTTCGGGTGTTAGCCTGCTGATCTCGCTGCTTGACCCATATTGGTTCTCGTGGTGCGATACATACACTTGGTTGTAATGGCAAGCGGTCGCCGGAAGCTGCTGCTGGGTTGGGTCCCATAGGGATCTCGAGGATGCCCGAAGGCTGTGGTGAAGCATAGCGGTCTTCTAGTTGATAGCCACGGAGAGGCTGGCCTGGCGAAGGAGTCCGCCCGTTGTTTCTTCGTGGGTCCATCTCGTACGGGTCGTCGCTACCACCTGGTGCGCCTTGCAATACCGTTAGTCTGGCTGACAGCTGAGGCACCTCGTGGATGGCAGAAGGCCTGTTTGGCGGTTCGTGGAAAGTGTCAAGATCGACTGGCCGCAACCATGCGACCGCGAATCCGCTAGGAGGCTACTCACCTAATCGGTTGTATGACATGGTGGTGTGTTTCTGGTTGGTGCTGCGCCTTCAATCTTTCTGCGGCAATGCGACGGACGGCTGAACAAGCCAAAACACAAATACAAGGGGTTGCCCAGCGAAAAGGCTAAAAGATGCGACGGTTGTGGTGTGCTATCGTATAGGCGTCGAGGGAATAGCGACTGGTATATGCCCGTGTTTCAGATACGTCTGGTGCAGTTTGGTGGGTCGGAAACGCGCCGAGTCGGTTGCGTGGAGCAACGGCGGGTAGGGAATGATGTAAGAAAGCGCAAGTAACCGGCTTCTTCACAATGCGCGACTGGGGCCTCAAAGTCAATAGAGATGAAGATGCTGGGATTGAGTTCAGCAATGAAAGGCTCGCTCCTCGAGGGTTCGCACATTCACGTCCACCTGAGCAGCTGCCAAGCAAGCACTCGCTGCGCAATCGCGGGGAGCGCCACACTTCACAGCCCTGCTATTACGAAGCCCGAATCTATTTCCGTCAAAGCTTTAGGTTATCAACGGGTGTGAAAGTGCCGGAGATTATCGCTATCGATAGTTAGCTGCGAGTACATGTTGACAAGATGACATGGCGGTTGCTTCCTGTCGCCGTCATCTTCTCAGTTCTGTCAGTTTGCACCTGGTATCCCAGCAAGTCATGAGGCACATGCAGATGCGGCTCTAGCAGCTTCAACGACTTCGGCGACCCCACACAGCCGAAGTGACAAGTCATCTGCTCATCGCAAATGTTTGTTGCCGTAGTGCAAGAGTGGGTGTCCTTGTCGAGGGTTACATCACACCGCTCGAGCCTACGCGTATGTCGCAAAAGCAATCTGACCCCTCAATCCGTAAACATACCTGAGTTGTAATGCACGGATGATCGTCTGTAGCGATATCGCGTACGACGTGCTCGAGCAGTGTTCCTGTCGATCCCACGTCATGTTGCGGCGAAGCACGACAACCATGTAGAGGAATACTGCACAGTGATGCAGTCGATTTACTTCTGCGACATCGTCAGTAGGTACACTGGAAGTGTATCAGCTTGCAATGTCATCTAGTCTATTGCGAGTGGAAATGGCCAGGCTTGCTGTGAGGAATCGCTTTACCTGACGAGGCTAATCCCGATGATACTCCGCCGTCCCCAGATCCTCTCAGATCGCTCGTAGCTCCACCAGGCTCAAGCATAGACAAAAGCCTCCCACCTACTAAACACGCAACCGGCCGAGACATATCCCAAAACACCACGATGAGCGATTCTAAATCCCCCAAACCCGTCTCCGTTCTATTTGTCTGCCTAGGAAACATCTGTAAGCCGTCCACCCTCTTCCCTTCCCTACCTTCTCTAACACCCACAGGCCGTTCAACAATGGCAGAAGGCGTCTTCCAATCCATCACCACCAACCCACCCCATCCCCTAATCAACACAATCGACTCCTGCGGCACCGGCGCCTACCACCTCGGCTCCAGCCCCGACTCCCGCACCATGGCCACCCTCCGCA
This sequence comes from Alternaria hordeiaustralica, assembly GCF_023758085.1. Taxonomy (NCBI): domain Eukaryota; kingdom Fungi; phylum Ascomycota; class Dothideomycetes; order Pleosporales; family Pleosporaceae; genus Alternaria; species Alternaria hordeiaustralica. The sequence goes on along the minus strand of NW_026056774.1, from coordinate 880,192 downwards.
AAAACGGCATAACCTCCTACCGTCACTCGGCGCGCAAATTCTCCCCTAGCAGCGACTTTGAAAAGTTCGACTACATACTCGCCATGGACGATGAGAATCTAGCGGATTTAGAGGCGTTGAGGCAGAGGGAGTTGAAGAAGGCAGATGTGGATGAGGAGAGTGTGGGGAGGGTTATGTTGTTTGGCGAGTTTGGGGGGAAGATGAGGAAAGGGAGGGGAGGAGAGAAGGGCGAGGAGATTGATGATCCGTATTACGGGGGTGATGATGGGTTTAGGGTTGCGTATGAGCAGTGTGTTAAGTTTGGGAAGGAGTTTTTGGAGAGGCTGGAGAGGGGTGAACTAAGCTGAGGGACTGAGATGTAGGATGAGATAAGTTCACGCGATAGCGGGAGAATGGTGTAGGTGTGAAGTGGTTGTGTGTGTTTAGATACCCCATAGACTGGCCATAGGCTAATTATGCATGTACAATTCGATTACGAGCGACTCTGATAAATCGCGTTGCTTCCTCCTGGGTATCATTCCTTCGTCGTGTCGTGCCGTGCCGTTACGAGTTCCGCTTGATCTGCCTTTCTAAATCTAGCAGCTTCTCTACCATCTTTCCGCGCATGAAGTCGGTCAATCCGAGACTGTCTGTGTGTTAGCGAGTACCCGCATGTTCCGCCTCTGGGAGTAAACTTACATTCCCTCCCTCGTCACAACCCGGTACGTCCCGCTGTTCTGCCAGCCTCCATCACCTCCACTGACTTGTCCATTGGAGTCGACCTCTACACTGCCGAAAATGTCCTCCGGCCACGCGATGCGGCCATAGTCTGGTGGGTTCCTCAAGTCACTGATATGTATCCAACCTCCGTGGCCTGCACCTCCCGCTCCGCCTTGGTGGTTCGCGCCGCCTGCGCCGTCGTTCGGTTGTGAGAGGTGGAAGCCGCCCGGCGACGCGTAGACAGCGGCTTGGGATTGTACGTAGGGATCTTCAACGGCATGTGTCGCGAACACGGAGGAGAGGATAGGGAGGAATTGCGGGTTCTCGGTGAAGTTCTGCGGCGTTGGAGGGAGCGCGGTGCAGGAGCCTATCGCGAGTTGTGGTGTGGGAGGTTCGGTGGGCAGCAGTGATAGCAATCTTTTGCTCGGATCGAACGGATCTTTATGTACGTACTGAATTGGGTCAGTAGTTGCCTTTCTGACAGCGCGAAGTACATACAATGTGTGGGTTCTCTGCTAATGTCGACGCCTGTCGCGCGCCTCGGAGACGAAGCGTTTGCGCTGAAGGCCGTATCCGGCGCGATGAGCGCACGAATGTGTTTGCGAGCATCTGGTATAGTACGGGACACATGAGGATATGCAATTGTAAAGTTTGAGGGTATGTTTACTCTGGTTGCTGGGAATGGGTCTGATATATTCAGATGGTAGATTACTAACAATGACGAGGTTTCGGAAGTCCCGCTTTAGCGGCAGATCGAGCCGCCCATCGACCCTTCCGTCTTAGTTCGTTTCGCAGAAAAGTTACTTCAGCCACAGGCACGTTCAGTACCGCACCTGGGCATATCCGGGATAGCTCCAACAAATTTGCTATGAGTCCTAGATCGTGCAGCACAGTAAGCCCGTGTGGACCCTGAGTGAGTATTGCTGGTTGTCATGTACCCAAGTCTCGACCGCCGGCCATGATCATTCCCCAAACCATTACTAGCGTTACCCCACTAGCCATGCAAAATGTTTGAATGGGCGAATGGGAGGGCGAACGCAGTTCGAGCGGGAGCCGAACGGTGTATCGGCTTAAGTAAGTAGGAAGGTGTTTTACCGTGGACTATCTCTTCGCCTTCGGCTCATCATTTCTTCTCGTGCTGCGTCAGTCGTACAACATGGCTTCAGATGCTGGGGAGATAGCTCCTATCGAGAAGAGGGTCGGAGAGACTAGCGATGCGAAGCAGACAGGGCTGCATCGGGATGCCGAAGTCGGTCCTGAGATGGTCGACATCGATAGAATCGAAAGAGTCTATTCGTAAGTCACACATTTCCCATCACGAATTATGCTGACAGTCGCCCAGCAAGCTCGATCGCCGGATACTTCCAGCATTCTGGATCCTTTACTTCATATGCTCGGCGATTCGATCCAATATCGGACTTGCTCAGACTATGAACCTGGCCGAGGGTCATGATCTGGGATCGGTACTCAACATCACACCCAAACAGGTCTCTACTGGTCTGGCGCTGTTCTACGTCTGCTATGTCATCTTCGATCTTCCCTCCAATCTCATCATGTCGAGGGTCAGCCCGCATGCATGGATGAGTCGTATCGTGACCTGCGTTGGTATCATTGGCATGTGCCTGACGGCTATGAACGCTGCCTGGAACCTTTAGTAAGTCGTGAGGAAGCCATAGTTTTGAACGAGACTGACAGCAGCCCAGTCTCCTTCGACTACTCCTTGGTATCGTTATTGCAGGCATGTGGCCGGGTATGTCATACTACCTGACTCTTTTCTATCCTCCATCTCGCACCGGCAAGCGTATTGGGCGCTACTTCACAGCATCTCAAATGTCCGCGGCGGTTGTGGGTCTGGTCTCTGCTGGCTTCCAGAAGATGGATGGAGTAGGTGGACTAGTTGGCTTCCAGTGGATGTTCCTACTGTACGGTATCGTCGGCTTCATTGTCGGCATATCGCTACTGTGGTGGCTTCCTGACAGGCCACTACCCCCAGGCGAAGTCCGCCAGCGAACTGGATGGATGAAGTGGCTGCCAGAAGGCAGACCAGCCCTGGAAGGTGAAGACGCCCGCATCCACTACGAAGATCTCACCCGCGTATACAGTCGCAAGCTGTGGACGATGAAAGATCTCTGGCACGTTGTCATCGACTGGAGGATATACCCTCTCGTTGTCATGTACTTTGGTGTAGTGGGTGTTGGGAACGGAACACAGGCATACGCGACTGTCATCATCCGCGGCATCAACCCGAGCCTCACAGGTATCCAGCTCAGTTTGCTCTCAGCACCCATCTGGATTGTAAGTGCCTGAAGTCACCTGGGGTAACTGAGGCTGACTATAACAGATGGACCTGATCGCTATTCTGATCGTGACGCCCTTCTCGGACCGTTTCCACCACCATCGACCTGCCTTCTTCAGTGCTGCTGTTGTGATACAGATCGCTGGTCTTTTGATTGCTACATTCGCCAAAGACTGGTCGCGTTACGGTGGCGTCCTACTGATTGGCTTCGGACTTGGGCCGACAGTGCCGATTTGCATGGCCTGGTCCAACGAGATCTTCCAGCCCCGCCATGGAGAAGTGGGCGTAGCGGCAGCCGCCGCACTCGTCTCTGGACTTGGTAATCTGGGGAGTATCCTCACAACCTATGCACTATACTCAGGGTGGCCCGAAGATGCCAAAGACGGCCCGCACAAGTATCGCAACAGCAACTTTGTCATGATTGCCATCCTGTGCGCCAGTATACTCAGCGCAGGAAGCATGGTCGTCTTGTTGAGGGTGTTTGGAAACGGCAAGGGCAAACAGATCAGTAGTGCAAGCTCGACTAGCGAGGGCGAGGCTGCATACGTCGACGGTGCTGCCCGGCGCGAGGTCCAGCAGAGGGGACTCGGACGAATGTTCTGCTTCCGGTGAGATCATGAACGGGTGGAGTAGAGTCCTGCAGCCGGTGATTGGCAAAGTGGTATGCATGGAGAAGGTTAGCTGGGGATGGACTTTTGGGAATTGCCCATGGGGCAGCGGTCACGAGGACGTGGAGGGCTCGCGTGGAGGCGGGAGCGAGCTGTGCTTCATGCAAGTCAACATGTGCGGGCTGACTGCTGTAACACACGCGATAGAAGCACTACAGTAGATAACACCTTGGTCCGATTCCGGTGATCCGTTTGCTCGTGTCATTGCGATTGCCCTTGCAGCAGTGACGGGGTGCGATAGGCGCGGCGGGCTGGTCAACCGCAGGCAGAGCCAAGAGGGGCTTCACGATACCCCAAGCTCCGTCACTTTTTGCGCCTAGTCCGCTTCCCCATAACTCCATCTTTTTCTTCACCTAGCGGAGCCCTGGCCCGCATAGAAATCCTCCCACCCTCCGCCCTCGACCGCAGACGCACTCCGTGTCTCACCAGGCCGCACCCCGCTACATACAGCAGCGCTCCACTGCAGCCGGCCATCTCGCAATCGATAACCCGTGTCACCGGCCTGCACCCTCCCACCGCTCCGTCGCACGCCGCCGCCGCCGCCCGCACGCCCATCGTGTACCAAACTCCCCCCTCGCCTTACGCCCGTTTGATGGTGGCCCTCGCCGCGTCGTAGCGGGGCAGTGAGCCAAGCGCCGTCGACTGCCAGCACCGAGCCCCAGAACCACGGCTTGCGCGCCCCGCTGTAAAGCAGTAGACAGCAGTGACGTAAGTAGCTCCTCCCTTGTCGACCCCGTCACCCGTTGCACGGGCGGAAATGAGCTCTCCCAACAGGCGCGCCCGTCTTCACATGCTTCTGATGCCTCCCGCCCGTTTGGCTCAGCCCTGCATCGGCACACCTGCTCACACTACATGTATAGTCCCCGCCGACGACCACCACCGAACACCCCGGCTAAGGCTTCAGCCAGCGCTCCGACGCACGACACGCCCCACTCGCCCACCGCCGTCGCATTTATACCACGCCCACCATGTCGGCCGCAATCGATAACGAGGACCTCGAGGAGCTCTCCATCTCCATGCCCGCCCAGCGGCGAGGAGCGGGCGCGGCAAGCACCACCAGGGCCAATGACCATGCCGTCGCGCCGCCCACTGCGCTCGGTACAGCCGTGCAGGAGAGCAAGAGCAAGGACTCCAAGGCGAACCAGCGCCTCGGGCAGTATACCATAGTCAGGACACTCGGTGAGGGCTCGTTCGGTAAGGTCAAACTGGCCACCCACCAGGTCAGCGGCCAGAAGGTGGCGCTCAAGATCATAAACCGCAAGCGACTCGTTACTCGAGACATGGCAGGCAGAATAGAGCGCGAGATCCAGTACTTGCAGCTGTTACGGCATCCTCATATTATCAAGCTGTGGGTTATTCGTATGTTTGTCAAGTGACGTACTGACCACTCGCAGCTACACCGTCATAACTACACCGACCGAGATTATCATGGTCCTCGAGTACGCTGGTGGTGAACTCTTCGACTACATCGTCAACCACGGGAAGCTGCAGGAAGCCCAGGCCCGCAAGTTCTTCCAGCAAATCGTATGCGCCGTCGAATACTGCCACAGACACAAGATCGTCCACCGAGATCTGAAGCCAGAGAACCTCCTGCTCGATGACGACAGCAACGTCAAGATCGCCGACTTCGGACTGAGCAACATCATGACAGACGGCAACTTTCTCAAGACGAGCTGCGGAAGTCCAAACTACGCCGCGCCCGAGGTTATATCCGGAAAGTTGTATGCGGGTCCAGAAGTCGACGTCTGGAGTTGTGGTGTCATCCTCTACGTTCTCCTAGTGGGCCGACTACCCTTCGACGACGAGTATATTCCGACGCTCTTCAAAAAGATCGCCGCTGGGCAGTACAGCACCCCAAGCTATCTGTCCCCAGGCGCTACGTCTTTGATCAGGAAAATGTTGATGGTCAACCCCGTACACCGCATCACGATCCCCGAACTGCGGCAAGATCCCTGGTTCACCAAAGACCTGCCTCCGTATCTCGAACCACCTGCGCAAGACTTCTTCGACAGTGGAGCGGATCCGAATAAGGCGATCGATCCAAAGGCACTCGCGCCGTCGGCCGATGCTCCTCGTGTACAGGCGCTGCATGAGAATGTCGTGTCAAAGCTCGGCAAGACTATGGGTTACGCAAAGCATGACGTGCAAGACGCATTGGCACGCGATGAGCCTAGTGCGATAAAGGATGCCTACTTGATCGTTCGCGAGAACGAGATGATGCGGAAGAATCGTAAGCTACCCTCTCTGTTAACTTGTACGCGGCTAACAATCGGTCCTAGCCTTGTTGACGGGTCCTGAATGGGATCAAATGTCGCCTCCTACGCACGACAGTCATATGGATCGATTCCGGCCTCAGTCCTTGAATGCTGCTTCTCGACCCCAATTCATACCGCCATCGAACTCGGAACACGAACGGGCACGTCAAGGATCGAACGCTAGCAGCCAACTCGCAAACATAAGAAGTCCCGTGAGCACAGTCGCTATCTTGCCAAGCAGTCTCACGGAATATCACAAAGCCTACATGAAAGGTCACCCGAGACCACTCAGCAGGGTCCAAGACAACGATGGTCTCCCACCAACTCCAGAACAGACCGAAGAACAGAGGCAGATCTCAGCGAGAAGGCTGAAGCCAAACTTCCGTACGATGCCAGAAGCAGGCAGAAATAAGCCCGAGCCTATGACGAGTCTGCCAGCCAAGAAGCCTCGAGCGACCAAGTGGCAGTTCGGTATAAGGTCGAGGAACCAGCCTGCAGAGGCTATGCTTGCCATATTCAAGGCTCTGAAAGCCATGGGCGCCGATTGGGAAATACCTAAGATTCGGCGAGCAGGTGGCAGGAGCGGATCCCGCAGCCGCAGTACTTCTCAGAACCCTGATGACCGCTCACCGCCGAAATCGCGAAGCCATTCGCAAGATTCGATATCCTCACATTCATCGCACGAAGATCAGGGAGCTAGGGTAAATTCACCACATCGCGAGCCGCTTACCGTACGTAACAAGGACACGAACGAGCAGGAGTCGAGAGGTCGACAGAAGAGGCACTACAACCACACCAACGACTGGGGATACCACGTGCCAGAAGATCCATGGGTCATCAACGCCCGCTTCCGCAAAGAAGGCATGTTCCCACCCGGTGTCGCACATCCGTCTTCCACGCACTCGTCGCGTGTCGATCTCGCCAACGACCCCTCGGGGCTTCGCAGGCGCAGTTCCACCAACGCAAGTGCATCGAGTATCAGTCACGGCATAGAAGGCCTGACTCCATCTGAGCGTGCAAACTCCATCAGCGAAGAACACCCGTACCCGGACGAAGCAGTCTGGATCTACATGTCCATTCAACTGTACAGCATCGACCGCGATTTCTTCGTCGTAGACTTCAAATGCGCCGGCTACGAACGTCTCGTGTCTAACCTCGTCCGCGAAATCAAAGCGACCCCCTCCCTTGACACATTCGCACTCTCCTCAAGCCACCAGAACCCGCATCAAGACGGATGGGATGACGAGCAAGGTATCTGGCGCAGACTGGGTGAGGGTGAGCCGCTACCCGAGGACCTGGCGAATAAGCTTCGCGAGGGAGGAACGGACATCCTACGAGAGCGAACGGAGCTTGTTGGTGCTGGACGGCAGGAGGGAGAGAAGATTGTTACTAGTCCCTTTCCTTTCTTGGACGTCGCTAGTACCCTTATTCTGCAGTTGAGCGGGGAGTAAGTCATCAAGCATGTCATGACACGGATAGAGATGGCGTTGTTGGAACGACGGGATATGCATAGCACACGTTCCGTGAACGTATAGACCGCTGATAGAGGGCAAATGTACGGATGAGGCTTTGATACCAGTGTAGTATAAGTACACTCAATATATCTGGTTAGATCAACTATGTCGTTTCTATAGTGAACGGCACGTTTGTCTCGAAGAACAGTAGTAATAATCATCGTACATCAACAACCACTCATACATTTACAACTACACAACCACCAGGAGCAGGAGAGCTATCACATCAAAATAAACGCCCGTTGTTGTTACTCTCTTTTACGCATATTCCATTTCTCCCTCGGCCAACTCGGTTTCATGAAGGAGCTTTCCAACCTTCTGCAGTTCCGCACACTCGGAGTGCCCAATACTAAATACATCATTTTGGAACAAAGGGGTGAGAAGAGCGTAGAAGAGGGGGATGGAGAAAAGGTGTGTATCATGGTTTGATCGAAGGAAGGAAGGAAGTAGGGTGTTTATCGCATGCCGCCGAAGCCACCGCCAGCCGCGCCCATGGCACCTAGTCTCGAAGCGAGCTTGGGGTACTTTTCTTGCACCTAATAGCGAGAGTTAGCATTTGCTTCGGTGTGAAGTGTGGATCCTGTGGCTTACCTCAAGTTGTGTCCTGGTTGCCTCGGCGTAGCTGAGAGCGTTGACGATTTCGCCTTCTGTCCTCGACAGCTCGGCCGCACGCTCAAAGTACTTGAGCGCCTCTGTGACCTTCCCTTGTTGCAGCAGCAGCTGTGCCATGGTTGCGACAGCGATGTCGCATTCGGGGTCGATGATGAGCGCCTTCTCGCACAGCTTCTCGGCGTCGTCGAAGTCGTTCTTCCATTGGAAGAGCGCGAGCGCCTTGTTGATGAGGGGCAGGACGTTCATGCCGAGGGGCTTGCTGGTCTTCTCCATCTCGACAGCGGTATCGAACTTCTCGATGGCTTCCTGGTACTTTTGCTGGTCGAGCAGTAGTTCTCCGTAGTAGTTGTATACGTCGGGGACCTGGGAGAAGTTCTTCATGCAGCGGCGGAATGTGGCCATTGACGAGGCGATGCTGCCCATCTTGTATTGTGTGACACCGAGTTGGATGTGCGAGAAGATGAAGTCCTTGTCGAGGTCGATGGACTTCTGGTAGTCCTTTGCGGCCTCGCCGAACTCGGACTTGATGAAGTGTAGTTGTGCGCGGTGGTAGAAAATGTCGGGGTCGCTGGAGTTCTGTTCGAGGGCGGCGGCGAAGTCGGCTTCGGCAGCTTCCGGGTTGGCGAGCTCGAGGTGCATGCTCGCACGCTTGATGAAGCTCTGTGTTAGTGTGGGCTGGAGCTCGATGCTCTTGTCCATGTCCTTGAGCGCGTCTTCGTTGTCGCCTTTGAGGTAGCTAAAGGTTCCGCGCATGTTATACGCGAAAGCCTCGTGCTCACCAAGGTCTCCGAGCTCGACTGCGCGGTCGAAAGCTGCCGCAGCTTCCGTGTATCCATCGCCGGTCTTGGTGGCCATGGCCTTCAGACCCTTGCGCAACTGGCCCTTTCCGCTCTCCTCATCAAGCTCGGCGTCGTCCTCGAGGCCCTCTGGTGTTGGCTTCGGTCGGAAGCTCTGGAGGTAGTTTGTGACGAAAGTTGGGCTGGGCAGCTTCTTCTCCTTGGAGGCGAGAATGGCCTTGCCCTTGGCATCGGCGACCTTCTTAAGCAGACGCTCGACGCTCTGTGCGCTGCTCTCGTTGCGGAAGCCGTCGATAATGCAGCTCGCAGTGTAGTCGAGGAGGGCCTCGCTGTTGCGCTCGACCTGCTCGTATGCGTTCGCTCGTCGGTTCAGCGCCTTTACGTATTCGTTGTCGAGGTTGATGGCGGCGGTCGTGTCCTCAATGACCTTGTCCCACTCAGACATGGCATTGTAGCAGGCGGCGCGGTTCGAGTAGAAGACGGGGTCTTGCTTGCAGAGGATGGCCTTGCCGTAGAGGTCGATGGCGCGGTTGTAGTCCTTGGACCCGTAGGCCTTGTTGCCTGCAGCCTTGAGTTTTGCGGCATAGTCTTTGCGGTCCTACGGATCGTCAGTCATCGCCCTTGAGGGTGATTTTACAGGACATGTGTCGCACCTCGTCCGAGAGCGAGCCCACGCTGTTCTCGTCAACCTCTGGGAGCTTGTCTTCGGTTGTTTCTGCTACAGATGCCTTCTTCTCTATTTTCTCATCAGTGGACGTCCTTGTCAGAGAGCTGCATCGACCTACCAGACTCTGCAGACTTCTCTGGCGCTGAGTCCTTCTCGGCCCTCTCCTTTGCGCGCTTGCGCTCGCGTTGCCTCTTGCGCTTGGTCGCCGCTGTGTCTGCCGCGCTGTCTCTTGAATCATTGGAGAAGTAGTAGACAGCCCCACCAGCACCGACAACCAGTGTTATACCCGCAATCGTGTACACGACACCCTTGTTCTCTGAAGCCCAATTGCTCAACCGATCCCACAGCGAGTTGTTCGTGTCGACGGCAATTCGGACAGGTGGCGGCGAGGGAATTCCCTGTGGTACGGGTGTGTTTACTGGCGCCATCTTTTCCAAATCTGTGGGGGTGATTTAGTGGGATGGGTGGTTGTCGAGCACGCTCTGCTGTGCTGCTCAATGTTGTGGTGTGTTGTCGCAGATTTTGGCTAGGCAAGCTTGGATCAATGGAATTAACGTCAGCGCCCGCGCGGAACGTCATCATGGCCGTGCCGAAGAACCCCGTTGTGGACCCACACCTCACTCTTCCATCTCTTCTCCCTTCAGAGTACTCACAGTCTTGGTTTCTTTGGCTCATGCAAGCACTCTATTTCAGGGAAACACTAAACAATAGTCAGAAGTACATAATATAGAAGTCTTCCCTACCTAGGTATCTTTAGGAGCTGGCTGAATTTCATTTTTTTACTAGAATAGATTGCAGCGCATCTATCCAGTTTCTTCCTTGCATGAGGTACAAGAAATGAGAATGCTCAATCTCGCGCGAAGAGGAAGAACTTCCAGAAGTCGACTTCTTGCTCACCAGTTTCGGTCCGTGAGACCTTGGGCTTCCTGTTCGCGCACGACACAAGACCGGTCTCCAAGTATGTCCTGTCTGTGCTATTGCAGGCTGGTTCACAAGCTACGAAGTGGAGATGAACATTTGGTGCAGAGAACGTTTGGTGCAGACAAGAGGACTGCGACTTGGATATTCAATACCCTCATCACATCAGCTCAGCCAGACTACAATTTCACTACGATATGCAGATAACCGTGTTGCAGGGGAGACGGACTTCACCATTATGAGGAGACCACGGTATGCGAAGACCAGGTGGAAGGTGTTCATCAGTCATGTATGTGCGAGGCTGGTTGGGCTTTCGAAACCTGTTATCACACATGCATCATCATCCACAGGAAGAAGTTTAAGGGGGATCAAGACGCGGAAGCAAATTGCAGATCTCAAAGCGCTCAGGGGTCGCAAGGGCCAAAGCTGACGATATATCACACCCCGAAGTGGTACTGCTGGCGGACAGTTTCACTGATAGAACATATACATTATAACTATCCCAATACATCAGCCCATACACCATAGTCTGGCATAGCTGCGTTGACGGTACATTGGCATCGTGCCAAGTGAGCTCACCTACACATGCCCAAGTGATGTTACTCATCCGTGCAAGCTGTGCTTCAACCCCTACACCACACTCTCTACTATGTCCGAGACGATGGCGACGAAACAAACAGCGGACCACTCCGAGGCCAACTACAACCCGAGTACATTATGCAAGGAGTCTGGGATGATCGCATCTCTAAGCGCACAGGTTGGGGACTGCACTGGTCACGGACGTAAGACATATAAGACAGAGAGTGACCCGATTCTGGTTCCCAATTCCTTCTCAGGTGATCAGACATGCATATTCCTACATTTCTATAGCCTTTCTATCAATCATGAAATGCAGTCGGTCTTGCCTCTATCATAGAATCCGCGGATCGCAGAAGCAAGGGCTCTGGTAACACCTCTAAAACTTCTCACAAGCGGGCCTCATGTCCAGCTCATGTGTCCACAAACAAGGCTTCTGTTGATGCAGCCAAAGATACGTCTCACCAACAGCATCGGCGCTCATCTTCTTGCCCACCTTTTGATCTTCTCCGTCTTCATCTGCAATCGCACCATTACCGATCGTATGTACGACGTGCACGCCCTTCTCGCTCATCTCACGGGCCAGTGTCTGCGCTAATTGACGGACAGAGGCACGTCCAGCACCATATGCAGCGAACTGGGCACTGCATCGAAGCGCGCCGAGCGTGCCAGTGAAGATAAGCGTCTGTTGTCAAGAATTAGTATTGCATGCAACGAGCTAGTTATAACGATTCTGCTTACGCCCTTCTTCTCCCCTCCATCCATCAAGCCCGTCTCACCATGATCCGCAAAGAATCTCTTCAAACTCTCCTGCGCAAATGTGAACGCCCCTCCGACATAGGTCTCCAGGCTATCCTCAAAGTCTTCCCTCGTCTCTTCCAAGAACGGTTTCTTGCTTGAATGCTTGATACTGTATATCGCCAGCTTCAGGTTCAGCCCCCTGAAGCTCTCGTGTGCTTTGATGTCTGCAAATGCCTTCTCTAGAGATGCTTTCGAAGTGTCGCTTGGGAAGGCCTCGAGAACCGCATTTTCGTTGGCGGAGCGGACTGTAGAGATGACGCTTTGGAGATTTTCGGGGCGTCGGGCTAAGAGTGCGACGGCGAGGTTGCCATGGGCGGGTGATGAGAGGATGCGTGCTATTCCTGTTCCCTAGACGTGTTTCATTAGACGCGTGTGTTCGGTGCGGGGCCTGCAAGACGACTTACAGTAGCGGGTCCGGCTCCGATGAGAATTGCGAGACCTGATGGCGGCATTGTGGAGTTTGCTGAAGGTGTTTTTACGGTCTAACTCTTGTTCAGCGTATTGTGCCTATCTGTGTTGCTTTTGTTTTGTGGGTAGATATTTGAAGTTCCATCATTGCATCATACGCGGTAGTGACGTCTACGCTGAAAATCAATAGTTATTTCCGTTATATCCTCGAATGTTGGTAGGTAGAGCGTTGATCAACTTCAGCAGTACCTAGGTATGGTGAATCCAAATATTTACAGGGCCGACTGCGGCTGGATGGTCGGCACAGATATTTGATGCTCGAAGCCAGCCTGGGCAGAATATGACGTCATCTGACATAGAACAAACACCTATCAAGTCTATAGGAATAGCTACGATAGGTGGTGATTGCTTTCAATCGCCTTAGGGAGATCTATGAGTAATCGTACTGAAATGAATAAATGACAGTGAGGCTACATCTTACATGTCTGGATACTAATCTGTCCTTGCTATCTAGTTGTGAGTCCCTGTTCCCTGTCCAAGTCGTATTTGGGAGATTTATCTCGGTCCGTGTGGTTGTCGACAGCAAGACGCACTTCGCGATGCCAACATACTGGTTCTGACTATCGAATGCACACCTAGGTACAGTAGTCGTACGCGTACAGAGGGATTGGTAGGGTCCAGGGCAGTTGGATCCTACACCAGCTTAACCCAAATCTGCCGTACGTCCGGAGTCTTCGTCGTTCCTCACACCCCCTCATTCCTTTTGAAAGATCCATCGCGGTCCAGACCGACGCATACCCACATCAGGTCTTCAGATATTGGACCCAGGTCCACATTCACAGTGCCGGGTGTGTACTTCTGCATGCTGCAAAGCCGACATGAAGCCGAGATGGGCTCAGATCTCCCGAGGCAACGAATGTGATATCCAAAGAGAAGTATAATATCCGAATCCATGTTGGGAGTGGCTCAGGCTCGCACTCCCTAGCAGCTTGCGTGATAGATCGTTCAGAAAGTATAAACATGGTCTACTGTTTCAGCTGATGAGATACAAGCGATAACGTACCCTGTCCTGTCCTGCCAGACACTAACTCTTCATTGGAAAGACCGAACACTGACAAGAATTCATGCGGATAGTCTTTTTTGGGTACTGCACTCATAGAAATTGGTGCGCAGGTGCGGAGAAAGACATCTGGTGAGTGTCGTGTGTCGTGTCGTAGAGAAGAGACAGCCGAACCAGGCGTTCCCATTTCTGAGACTGGAAATGCTCGCGCGTTGGGGCCATCCTGATAATATTTATGGGCGTGCGCCGGAGCTAGTGCTTGTAGCGCTTGTGACGTGCATGAAAAGGCCATGTGCTCTCATCCCTGCAGACGCAAATGATTTCGACCCCCTTTGAAGCTCATTGGCCACTAACGACGAGCTAGCAGCGAAAGTGAGCAAGGGCGCGGTCGCTACACCTGTAAGGAAACCTAACATCCTACCTAACTACTCCTCATGGATCGTCGATAGCCCTTTCACATAGGGGCGCAGCCATGAAGCATCACGAAAATTGCAAAAGTCTCGATCCGGCATCCCTGTCCCCACCTCGTGTTTCACTCCAGCTTTCGCTCACCGATCAGGCCCCATGGACGAGACCTCCCCATTGGAACACCATGTCGTCACTGTCGCCATCTGCGCTCTTCTCCATGCCCATACAGCCTCAAGCGAGCAAGCCCTGCCGTACTGACCCGCAAGCTCATCGACGTGCCTTCGGGATCTCATCCGCTGGGCGCGGCAAGATCTCCCGGAGCGATGAGTACCAACGATTCAATTATATAGTCGCAGTCGCGGCTTCTCATCAATAGATGTTGGTGAATGCTCTAGATTCTGGAGCATGGATAAGCTCGGGGGAGATGGGAGCTATCACGCATTCGAAGAGCTCAGCATTCGAGCCCGCTACATTGAACGCCACAAATACTGGCGATCGTACCAAATCCTGCACGGAAAGTATCCCTTCGAAAGAGAAACTCGGTTTTCATGCGCAATATCGAGGCGCTTTGAAAGTGGCCATGGTTTGCTGTCACGCGCTGACCACCAGTGCTCACAGCCGGCCCATACGAATTACCGAGAGATATATGCTCAGGGCTGGGCGACCTTGTCCGGCCCATGCGCCACATTCCAAGCACGGAACATGCCTCTACTTCACCGACTACACGCTAGTGAGGATGGGCGGAACTCCCTCTTCAGCCTGTGCCGCAATTTAGTAGTACACCATCTAAGCTCACGTGTATTGCAACAATTTCGAAAGCCGTCCATTACACAGTCTACCATAGAAGGTCAGTTCTGGCGTCAAGTATACTCAGCTTAGCTGACACTGCGAACAGGCACGCATCAACCCAGCGATCCTTCTTTACACCGCAAATATAGCATTTGGAGGTTTAGGTGCTCACGGAAAGTATCGCCACGTCTGGATCGCTATCAATGCCCCGACGACGTTTACGCTCCCCTGTCCGTCCGTCGCACGAAAGCCACCTGCGAACGCAGCACTGGCAGGGTGAAAATTCCTTGAGGAATACACGCAGGCCCGATACAGAGATTGATCCGACCCCACACGACCCACGTGTGTGATTACAGGGCCCCGTGTCTGTAAAACGGTATCATGCCTCTTGCCGACTTCCCATGAGCTGTCATAGCCGAGCCGCTCGATTTTTGACATGATGCAAGCGATCAAGTCTGGGACGCGCCGCAAGGCTGAGTACAAACGATCGTATTGTATTCAGAAGCGAGCTAGGCGCTACAGATTGCGTAGTCCCCCTAACATATGATGGGCCGACTAGCTGCATATTCATGCAATATGTACGCCCGTTATGAAGGCCTCTGTGGATCCAGCTGATCACTCATACAACATTCGGCACTAAACCGATGTGCAGTCACAATATCTTCACCAAGGCACGCCATGAGGCTACAGTAGAGACGCCGACCTAGTCATGCACAGTGCAGTACGCTGTTCTCCAAGCGCTCTAGCTCTTCACTACCTGCGTGTGACAAGCGAACGGCCCGGCAGCGGATGTGTCATATTCGTAACAGGCAAAGTCAAGTCGTCCTTAGCGGTGAGCTAGATCTCGATGCGGGAGCCATCTAATGAACCTAAGAATTCCCGGGAATCGAAGACATGGTGAGTGAGTGAGAGCGATGGATGCCTTGGCTATCAGCGGATAGCCGCACCATACGCTCAATCAAAGGTGGACAGATCATAGCGCGATTACCGGCAGTGTTTGCTATACGTACACGGTGTAGGTAACATCCCTCGGGATTCGACTACTGCAACCCCGGGCCCAACGGATGCGACACTAGGATGTGTTGGCATGGGAGGGGTGGAAACACTGTATATGCTGGCTACGCCAATAGCAAGAAGCCACCCTCGTAAGCTGAAAGCTCGGCAGCGCATCTTTACCTATTGAGCCAATAGAGCGCATATGTCGGCAGACCCTGACATGCTTGAAAGCTGCGCAGCTCAACGTGGTCGCAGATGGGCGGTTCCGAGGCGTCTCGCATTGGAGCTGCACCGAGGCCTCGACCGCTGCTGCCCATATTGCAAGCATTACGCTGGCATGACATCCTGTTGCAGAGGATTCCGGTGAGCCACAGGCGCTGTCGTGAGTGGTAGTGGTTGTGTTGGATTGTAGGCTGTGCCTTAAGCACGGTGAAGGACGAAGGCTCAATAATAAGGTACATGGATCCTTGTCATCACCATCGCAAATCGCGGATTAGGTCTCAGATCAGAAATTAGTATGCTTGATCACATGCTTGCACCGCACGAGTGGAAGATGAAGATAAGATCTGATGAAGATATGAGGCCTGTCCGTTTCAACTCACCTGCATATGCAGGAGCTGGGCGGATAGTGACTACTTGGAATCCCTGACAATTATAGGTTCGACCGCATAGGGCTGATGGGAATAGGGAAAGTCCTTGCTCTCCATCGGGCGGACTGCTTGAAAGGATTGCATCCACATGTCGAAGGTTCGATGTGCGGCACGAACATCTGTCAATATCAGAGCCACGTTCCGAGGATCTGCGCATCGCATCGCCTCGCTTTCTGCCACCGGCATGCCGCCTACGCGAACTTTGAGTACGATCATTACGGTGGATTGTGTGGCAACCATGGGCCCACATGATACTCCCGAAGAACGTCCTACCAGTAAGCAACTCTCCTCAGCACAGTGGATAAGTTGGTGGAGGGCAGGAGACCCAATTTCGCCCGTGTGGCGAAGCTTCGATGCGTTCCGCTGCCTCCCCCCGTGAGCGTTAGACCCGAGTCGCAGGGTGGTTCAGTGAGGATTTGCCCACTGTCATGGCGGCTGACTGACAGGCATTAGCGTAGAGGGCATCAGGTGACGAATCACGATAAGACGGGGAGGAGACACATAGGTACATGGTCACCCACCCACTCGAACCGTCCATGCTAGCGGGAATGGTTTTCGGCCCTGTTCCAATGTTCCGGCGAGCTAAAGTCGAATGTCAGTCTCTCGTTAGCAAGTGCGGCTCCGTCAGCTCTAAATTCACACACCGTGACAACGGCGGCGTGCGATTACGCGATAAACGTCTTCAAGAGATTCCCATTGATCGAGAATGAGGTATAAGAACGCCCACCTCAGGCTCACTCCTGAATCGCATCACTACAACTGCCATTACATTTACATTTACAACGCCACATACATCGAATCAATACGAAATATAACTAGTTCATTTTGAGCCTGACCACTGAGCGGAATACACTGCAATCGACGTATCGAACATGACTTCTCCGGTACTCAGCGCGAGGTCCTCGTTTGACAGTCTCCACAGCAGCTCCTCGTCCAATTTCAGTTCTCCTGATCAACTTCCACCGGCAGTAACGGGGCCCATGGTATGGCAAGGTGATGGACTCCAACCAGCTGAGTACGTAGTCAAACTTACCGACTGCGATATTCGGAATGTGAGGGCGGCCATTATCAAGTTCAAGCGTGAGTGCAAAACCAAATTACTCAGTTCTTCTTCTACGAGCCGATGCTGATTCACACCTTTAGTCACTGGTCTTCCGCGGACAAAGATAGATCAGAAAACCTTTGATCTCGGCAGCCCCAAATTGGCTAGTAAGCTCTCATCAATCAGCAAAGAGCTTCACCAAGGCACCAACGTGGTCGTACTCCGGGGTCTTGATAGTGCTTACCTCAATGACGAAGAGGCCGTAATTGCTTTTGCGGGCATATGTTCCTACGTCTGCCCAGAACGAGCAACAGACGCCTATGCGAATCAAACGCTGAGTCACGTTCTCGACGCCACCAGGAAGAGAGTTCCAGACGACTGCAAAAACCTCGGTCTCGCTGGGTCCAAAATCACTGCAGCGATGGATTTCCACAGTGATCGCTTCTCCGGCGATGTCATTGCTTTGTACGTGCGCAACGACGGCGGGCCAGAAGCTGGTGGCGAGCAGTTCGTTGCGAGCTTTCCAAGAATCTATAACGAGCTTCTTGAAAAGGACCCAGAAGTGCTCGAGACGATGGCCGAGCCAAACTGGCCCTTCGAGCTAAAGCAAAAGTAAGCACGGCTTTCGTCGTATCTGATGTCTAGAAGTTTTGCTAATTAACTTCAGGGATGGGGCGCCTTACCTAGAATTAGGACCTACCCTCTTCTTCTCCAAGGGAAAACCCATGTGCCAGCTAGTCAAGGCCCCACTACTTGGTACTGATAGCATCCCGCGTGACCCTAGCATGCCCAGGGTCACTCGGAAGCAGCTGCACGCAATGCACGCCGTTGAAGAGCTAGCCAAGCGCTTCTGCACGAAGGTTGACCGGGAACAAGGCGACATCCAGTTTCTCCATAACCTGTCCGTCATGCACGCCCGTGCAGAATACCGCGGTGTTGATGGCAAAGCTAGTACCCGGCACCTATTGCGCCTGTTCCTCCGCGACTCCACAAATGCTTGGGAGAAGCCGGCTAGCTGCCGCAACAACTTTGACGACCCGTTCACTCCCGGCAGACCTCAGAGCCTCCCTGTTTTTGACACCGACCCATGGCGCAACATCAGCGGACGCGAGAGCCACGGCTAGCTACTTCCGTATCTACTAGACTTTACGGAGTAAAGTTCTCCCAAGGGCGCAAATGGTGGCAGAAATGACTTGAGCAAATTTGGCATGCGTTCCGCAATGATGACAGAGAATGACAGCGCTTTCCTGTGTTCATACTTTTTTGTTTTTGGCCTGATTTAGTATTCCCCTGTTGACTAGACTGACGGTAGACGTACTCAAATATTCATCACATTTGCCTCCCATTTCTCTCCACAAAACCGCGATCCGCGAAACAGGCTAGAAAATGACTCGCGAATGCCATTCAATGACTGGGTATCAAAAAACAGAGGGGAACAACATGACACGAAGCGAACGCGAACGTTACGCTCCAGCTTCCTTGAAAAGCTTTACGATCCATTGACTAGAGGTGGACCAGTGCGTTGCGGCAAACCCGGTAAGCGGCGGCTGGAAGCGATCTACGCTGGTTAACAAATGACTTGCAGTAGCGGATCTACGGTACCAACTTACCGGGCTTATTTCGGTCAAATAGATTGGCGATGGCTGTGACATATGCGAATCCTTCTGCATCAATATGACCTCGCTCCCGGAGCTCGTCCGGATTGTCGCGTGCTAATTTGAATGGGGAGTAGCCCCGAAGAATGCAGCGCCAGTGGTACAACAGCACTGGAAAAGCGAATTCCCACTTCTTGATCTGAGTGGTCACCACGTTGCTGACCTGGTTCTCGAGCAACTAGCAGAGTTAGAGCGGTCAGAATCTGTAAAGGAAAAATGAGATAGTGACGTCCACTTACTGTGCCGTTCTTGGACTTGATGTAGTCTTGCGCACCGTGATGGATGTACTCGAGATTCCAGAAGATGACATAGAATGCCAGAAAGAGCTCATACCAAGGCTTGATCCTGGGCCTGAAAATCAGCGCCACTAGTTCCTTGACGAAAAGCTTTTCCAGTTTGCGAAGGTATTTCACAGCCGCGACATCCATTTGGTGGGTTATGGCGCCAGGGAGTGGGCGGTCGCATGAGTTGCGGTCGTAGGCTTCGTAGTCGCTACGGCCGAGTCGGCGATAATCGTACTCGCGAATGCCAGGTATGTTCTCCGAGAAGACGGAGCCATATCCTTGGGATACGACGGAAAGACATTGGAGTCGCATTGCGAGATCGAGGACTTTGCTTCCGTTTACCCTTCGCATGCGTACCACCTCCTGGTAAGTATGATAGGCGACTTCGTCCTGCCGAATGCGAGCAAATATCCACTCCTCGATCGCTGGCTGAAGGCTGGAGAAGTAACGTTCGTAGGCCTGAACGAGATTCGCAGTATCGTATATGGCGTAGGCCGGTTGTTCGACAGACGGAACCTGTCCATCCCGGTTGGACCAGACGGACGTCGCGACATCAAGCGGGCCGCGCGTTGGGCTATAAGGCCGGAAGGCGATACGCATAGGCTGTGCGTTCGGTATAGGACCGTAGCCAGGGAGATTCCAGATGATTTCCATCTCGTAGAGTTGACTGTTGTGTATCCAGTCGTAACCAAGGAACTCGGCTTCCTCTTGGTGCTCGCGGCCATTGCCTGTCTAGTTGTGAGAAGCAAACAAGCAGCAGATGTTGCAATGACTTACAACGACGTATAAGACTAGTGTCTTCGAGATGCTCCCTGTAACAGGGCTCGCGAAAGGATCGGGCGTGGCCTGTGATCTTCTCACACTTTTCACACGGATCTCCTTCGTCACACTACATTCGTTAGTCTTGCACTGCGTCATGTTGGACATGCATACCCCTGATTTGTAGAATCTACAACGAACGCATATACGCTTGGTCTTGCGCATGGTGTGGGTCTTCTCCCTCTGTCTTTCCTGGAGAGGGCCCTTCCGCTTGGACACCTTCAGCTTCTCCTGGCGCTCAACGAAAGACGAAGGAACCTTGGCTGCTTTCTTCTTTGGCGGTGGTCTATGCTGAGCCAACAAATGGGTGGTTGTCTGATCGACTGGGACCGGCTGCCGTGCGTAAAGTTCATGATCAGGTGGTGCTTCAGCGACGGCCCATTCCCGCGACATGGTCTGAGGAGGCTCGTAAACAGTAGGCGCATTGGAAGTTTCGACGGGGTTCATGGGCCAAGGGATAGTAGATGTGCTATGGTGCCTCGTATCTGGAGCTCGGGTGGTAACAGCGTCGCCAACATGACCAGAGTACTGCTGATGCGCTTCCCACCCGACATCATGCTGCAATGGTACCTGTGGCGCGTGGTTCGTGTGCAGCAGAACAGTCTGCGGCTGTGAATGCGAGAGTCGTGGGACTGGAGGTAGCTTCTGAGCATGATTCGAGTACGGTGGGTCTACCGTATTGGCGGGGGACTCCTGGATGATTTAGTCGCGAACCTAGTGCAGGGCACAACATTGCTTGTGTGCACTTACTGACGAAACGCGCAGCTCGTTAAAGCGCTCTGTACTGCGAAAGACGTGATCCTGCGAAGCCAAGGGTAATGCGTGCCCCAGATCCAGCGCCGGCTGGTGCTGGTACTGGTGTTGGTGCTGATAGTGGCGCGGGATTGTGGGAATTTGGTGCGGCACGGACGCGCTCCCCTCAGCATCACAATAGGGGACGGTCGAGCGCGTCGTGTAGTTCTGCTCAGGTCCAGCGTGCTGCCACTCCAGAGGTGCCTGTCTGACGTAACCAGACCAAGCCGTTGGAGCAGACTGCGGATGCGTACCAGCGGAGTCTACTCCGACTGCCGGGTACTGTAAGAATTGCGCCGTTGACGGGCCGGCAGCGTACGAGTCGTGGCTGGGAGCATGATGCTGCTGCCATGCGCCCAAGCCATACAAAGGGTCGTGGTTGCTTGTGGGGAAGTCCTGGTAGTGCGAGGGAGTTTGGGCGGCATTCCTGTACTGCGAACTGGTGGTAGACATGGAGGGCTGCGGCTGACTGCGTACAACTTCAGAGGACGTGTCGCGAGGGTGCGTGTCGCTCATTCGCTTAGAAGTAATGGGCAAGATCCGTGTAGCAGGGAACGATGGCGGCCTGGGCCGTAAAGCAAAGCCGGTACGGTAGATCGTTGCTTTTCGAGTTCGATGGTAGGAAGGCTCGAGGAGGCACCAAAGGCAGGTCGAGAACCACACTGGTTCATTGTGTCGGTGCCATGCATGTCTTAGCTTCCGTTAGGGCTGCATCTCCCCGCGAACCTGCCTCGCGTACCAGACGGACACACAACCTTCATCTTACTTCTGCATCTGCGCCGTCTCTTTGTTTACCGCTATCGGTCGCTGCAATTGATTTCGTCTTCTTCGCTGTAGTACCGACTAAGTTTGCCACCTGTAAGTCGTATCGATGTCCTCCATGAAGGAAATTCGCTTACAAGGCAGGCGGCCTACCTTTCGACAACGGGATCTTATCCCGTCCAATGCCAGCGCTGTATTCCAAGCAACATACAAATGCGGGTATGATGTCTCAACTCGCTTTATGCACAACTATGCGTAATGGCAGTGCGTGCTTATCGTAGACAAAGAGATGTTGGTAGCATGTCTCTCCTGAATGCATGCGTACTCTGTTGCGAGATTGCATTGCTTTAAATGACCTGCATATTGAACTTCGATATGTTTCCCCAGAACGAAGTTCGTATTTGCAGTGCTAGTAGCCGAGCAAAGTCATGCTTTTTCCATCTGTAGAAGGCGTACGCCTAGCTACTTTAGATGACCTGGACCGAATCTCGCTTGTTGCGGCTGCTGCGTTCTTTTCTTCGCCTTCTTTTCAGTTTCAACGCGTCAATTACCAGACATTTCCATCTGACACTATATCTTCCTACTTTGTTCAGTACGAGAAAGCCTTAAGAGATCCTGCATGCGTGGTGCTCGTTGCAGAAGATAATATTCAAGAAGACGAGTCTGAACACGTGTACGAAGCGTTGCGAGAGTCCTTCAAGTCGGTCCTTCCGACACGGAGAAGTATCGTAGGAGTATGCAGTATTCAGCTCAAATCAGAATCAGCATATATCCATCATTTCCAACCCAAAGACGTGCTTGCTGGCGTTGCTGAGCGACTGGATGTCCCTGACCTCGAAAGAGATCAAAGTACTGAAGCCGTGGAGATCTATAACGCAGTCACGCGTCCAGCAAAATTGCAGTATGCATAACTGACGTATCTAGACGCAGATTGCTGACAGCGGAGAATAGACATCTAGAGGGCAAAATGCGCCTCTGTACTTTAGCAGTGGCACCCTGTTATTGGCGAAGAGGCCATGCAGGAAGACTCGTGAGCTACTGCACTCAGCTAGCAGATCTCGACGACGCGCTGTTGGTAGGTCTGACTGGCTCAGAGAAAGCATCTCGGCTAATGTTGTCCAGGGAGTATCCGCTACGCCTTGTGGTGCCACGGTGGTTTCAAAAGCCGGGTTCCAGGAACGAGACTATGTTCGTTACACGCCCATGACGACGGCGCAACCAGGCACTATGCATACTGCTGGCTTCGAGCTTTGGTAAGACCAACAGACCGAAAGTGCGTGCAGAAGAAGCGCTGACTCCAAGTTTGTACTGCAGGATCGGGGTGCGCTTGCCCGGCGGTAAAGTTGACTCCGTCAACATCGCGACATGCTCGGAGAGTCCGACTACCTCGCAGTCAGCAACATGATCGGTGTGAGATCTTGGCAATCTGCAGCCACGTTGGGCACTGGGGCCGGGGCGTAATGTGTGGTGAGGTCGACACTAGACTCATCGGTGCGGATTATCTCGTCGGGCCTGCAGTTTCCGGTCAGGCAGGCGCGAGTAAGCTTAGAAGGAGTAGACGCGAGATCGCATGGAGAAGGCGTTGAGTAAACATCTCGGAAATAATTAAACTGTCATTATACCCATCGACCCTTCCATATTGGTTGCGGATACACTCGATTGATCCTGTGACTACACAATCGGTCACGATACGCACCAGTAACCCAAAGAAGCATGCACGTAGAGCGTCGCATCATCAGGACTTGCTCTTCTTCGCCTTACCCTTGGTTGGCTTCTCTTCCTCCTCACCGTCATTCTCATCCTCGTCATACGTCTTCCGCTTGCCAGCGCCGGCAACCCTCGATGACTTCCTGGTTCCCTCTGTCCTCTCCTTGGCTTTCGCCTTAGGAGCGGCTGCCTTCTTTGGCTCAGCAGACTTTGCCGCACCCTTAGCACCAGCTTTGGCGCCAGTCTTCTTCGCACCAGTGTTGGCCTTGGGCTTCTGTGCGCTTGGAGGGGCCTCCTCTTCTTTATCCTCTTCCTCAGCCTCGTTGTTTTCCTTCTCTTCTTCGGTATCCTGCTTCTTCTCGTTCTCCTTGTCGTCTTCTTCCGCAGGCTCTTCGTCTTCCGCTTTCTCTGGTTCTTCCTCCTTCTCTTCTTTCTCTTCGGCCTTCTTCTTGCCTTTGGACTTTTGTTGTGGGGCTCCCTTCTTCGGTTCGTTCTTGCTGCCAGCCTCGTTCTCGTAGCCGCCGCCCTTCTTTTCGTACTCTTTCGAGAGCTTGCTAGCCTACATATCGCGTCAGTCTATGCACGAAGCAATGCGCACTATCGCATTCGTTGAGGACATTAAGAAAGGAAGCCACGCAAACTCACCTTCCAAGCACTCCATTGTCCCTTGCCACCACCG
Organism: Alternaria hordeiaustralica; assembly: GCF_023758085.1. Lineage (NCBI taxonomy): Eukaryota > Fungi > Ascomycota > Dothideomycetes > Pleosporales > Pleosporaceae > Alternaria > Alternaria hordeiaustralica. The sequence continues at coordinate 856,338 of NW_026056774.1, read as the reverse complement.
TCCTTGTTGGTCTCGTTCTTCACGTCCTCCTTGACCTTCTCCCTCAACTTGGGATCCGTTGGCTTTCCTTTGCTAGATGGCCTGCGCAGAAGAACATCATAGTCAGCATTTCATTCAAAGATATCCTAACTTCAAGCCGACAGCGACAGCGACAGCGTGTGACAATGCGCGTACTGGGCGCGAACAACAACGCGGCGCATCATCACCATCGCGATCGCAACCGCGGTCGCAATCGCAATATGAGAACAACACCAAATCTACATACATTTTCAATATCTATCACCGAGAATTAAGATGCCAGGCGAACGTGCGTAGTAGTAGTAAAGCAGCTGATGTAAAAAAGAGGCAGACAGGGTAACAATCCAAAAGCGCGTCGCAGTCGCGTGTCGCCAACTATGTACCTGGCAGGCTGGCACAAGCGGCAGGATCTAGCGTCTTTTTGTTTTGATACGCAGTTAGCAAGGGCATGACATCACGACTCCTGAACATGGGCAGTCCAGCCATCTCACAACAACAACAATCATGCACGTGCGCAGATGCCGTGGTACCACACCCCCTCTTTAGTCGTGGCTCCAGGCGCGAGGGTTCGACGCTTCCGATTTCCAGGGGCGATTTATGCACACTATCGATTTGCTTGGCAAGGGAAATGGACTTGGGGAAGTTTAAATCTCGTGTGGCGTAACGCTTGATACGGGGGAGATGCGTTTGTGGAATGTGTGCAGGTGGAGCGTCCGCGCGAGATTTCGATTACCCAGAAATGGGCGGTTGTGGCATCACGGGAGTTACACTCATGGCACAGCTGCTCTCGCTACCAGTCAAAACACATCTTGGTTCCAACTCGAGGTATCTCGAGATGCCTCTTTCGGTGGGGCAGGTCCGCAGCGCATGGAGAGATGCATTGGGATAGATAACAGGATAGAAATACGGCTCGTTATGTTCATGTGTGTAGTGACAACAGGCAACCCGCTAATAACGCGACGACCAATTATCCACAGGCGACGCTGCGTTCATTTCTGTTCGCTCGCTTTGCCGGTACTCCCGTTTCCCGCCTCGCCTCACTGCTCATCGCGCTTGAATTTCTTATCAGCCTCTTTGACTATTCTTTCCGCCTCGCCCATGATGTCGCTGCCTACCCTCCATCCTCGCAGTATTACGCCCTGCTCAGAGAGAACCTGCTCTGCATGTGCCCATCTCTGCCGCCATAACTGCTCCTTCTTTGTACCGTACTGCTCGCCTGCAGCACCACCCAGGGTACTACCGGTGCTGGTGCGGTTGATGCCCTGCCGTGGCGCTGCAGTAGAGAATGGCTGAGACGTTTGCGCAGATATGGCCTGAGGGCGACTGTGGTAGGGTATGGAGGGGGCGTTCTGCCACGCTGAAGATGCTTTGGAGCTTACGTACGATGCTGCGCTTGCAGCTGAATCGCGGTTTCCGCGTCGAGGTGGAGGTGGAGGCGGGCCTTTGCGAACACCAGTTACATCCAGACTGGAAGCATTGGAGCCGGGCTCCTCTGTTGAACGCAGTGCGGGTAGATTACTGTAGACAGACCACAACTTGTCGCGAGCCATACCAGCGTATGACTGCTGGTCCTCTGACGCCTGGCTCTGGTAGCTCATAGATGGCTTAGGTCCCACTGGAGGCTTGGAGAGTGCTGATGTGTTTGCGCTTCTTGAAGCACTGACTTGCTGTGCAAGCGGACTGGATTGAGTGACAGCCGCTGAGGTTTTTCGGGGCTTAGGTGGTTGCGGTCGCGGGTTGGAAGTGGATTGCGCATTGAATGATTCCGTCGACGGGCTCCTTAAAGCGACTGGCTTCTTAGGAGGCGGCGGCGCAGACTTCATACTCGCGTTCGAGGCGACTGATGAGCGATGTCTTTCGTTGTCGGCTTGAGTTTCACTATTGAACTTCCTCAGCGCGGGTGAATCATTTACCTCATCGTCGGAGGATAGGTCTATCAGATTGTTCGAGGAAGCTTGTTGTGATGTGGTGTGCGGAGAGGACTTCCTATTAGGCAAACTTGGACGCTTGTTGTTCTCCGCATCCATGTCACGTAATGAGGCTGCAATGGCAGCTTTCAGTTCAGGGTCGTGCTCTTCAGATGGCGGTCGAGCCTTAGTCGAAGCTGCCGAGCTACCACCACTGTTACGTTGTGTCGATGGTGTTGATGAAGAGTGGTCGCCTGGTGAGGACCCGGTGGAAGGATCAAAGAAGCCCGGGCTATCTGTCGTGGTGACGTCGCGGATGAAAACGGCGACAACTCGCCCAGGATTTTCAAGCACGAAATCGGTATAAACCTCCAGATCCGCCTCGCCACTATCTCCGATTAGGATGAAGTTTCGTTCTGGGAAGTCTCTTGCGATCTTATCCAGAGTGACCTTCTTTCTCTCTGCCACGGGCTCGAATATGCCTTGGAGCATACCGCTGTATTGCTTCAGGTGGAATGAGCCTGGTGGTAGTCCAGCTAACTCAAAGTATTTGGAGATGACAGGATATAGCTGCCAGGGCGAGTTGGAGACATAGTGGAACTTGACTCCCAGCTCCGCCATTCTGTTGTACCACTCTCTGACACCATCGATGGTGAGATCGACTAGGTCGCGGATGAAGACGTTGCGAAAGATTTCGCGAGCGCCGCTGCCAATAGCGGAGTGCTTTATTGTGTCATCAATGTCGCTGATTATGCTGATACCCTGCGAGGCAGTGACAATCACTTCCTCGGTTGCCGATAGCTTGTCTGATGCTAAGATGCGAACGTGGGTGGGTACGAAGTCCAAAGCCGCGCTCATACTGAAATGGCCTGCAGCGTCGGTGTATACGGTCCTCTGTTTCGATATGTTCTCATTGTAGAAGAAGACACTGATGGGAGTATTGGCCATGGGTATCGCTAGGAAATGTCGCAGCCGAGCCATCAACCGAGCGTTGGCTTCAGCGAGTTCTGATGGGCTCATCTCCGACGGCTGGTTCCATGACCCTCTCTTCTGCAACGGTTGAATACTGGCTTCGCTTCTCATGGAATCCTTGGATGTGCTGTGAGCGAGCTGGTGGGTCCTGCCGTTGTTCGGCCGCGTGCTGTTCCCACTCTCTGTCCGGTATAGCTGCGTGTCGTCCATGTCCTTGGCTGGCCTCTCGCTGTAAGCACCGCGTGCTGCAGCTCTTGCCTCTCTCTCGCCCCTCCGTAGAATTTCCTCGGCCTCTCTAGCTGCCATGGCTTCGTCTTGTTGGGCGTCGCGCAGGTGGGCTCGTTCGCGGAAGCCATGCCGTTGCGGACTCGTATCGCGACTACTCTCCGCGGATGAGTTGGGCGTAGCAGGTGCCTGTACGCCGACTAACTGCCGTGCGAGACCGATGAATAGCCTCTGCTTCCGTGACATCTGCCCCCTGTGTGGCGAGTATATCCAGCCGCGCACATCGACGTCGACGACCGCGTTGTCATCCTCGTAGTTGTTCCATTGCTGCTTCCAGAACTCGGCATCGCCGGCGCCGGTCGAGTCTCGAACGTCGCGCCCTTGGCCTTCCGTCTCTTGGATGGTGCCTGGCTGTGCTTCTGGCTTCCGCTTAATGTGTCGCCGGGCATAGCTGGGAAAGAGTATCATCTCCTCCCGCCCGCTTCTAACGACGGCGGCATCTGGGAATCCGCCTGGTGTATCGTCCTCGTAGTCATATTGTGCCTCCTTGCTACTCCAGTTGGAGGCATATTGCTGCGTGTACGTCTGCCGGAGTTCGTTCGCGGCCTTGAGATAGCCCGCCAGCTTCCGTCTCCGCGTGCCAGGCTCTCGCGCCTCGTAGCTCTCTTGGTACGTCATTGCTTTGTTGCCGGAAGGTGTAGTTCCCGGACGCGTGGCTATCTGCTGTCGTCGCAGCCTCGCAGCATCTTCGAGATAGCTGCGGCCGCTCAACCTCCGCGTGTAGCCTCGTAGGCGCTGAACAATACCCTGCTTCCCCTGCGCCTTGGCAGCCTGGCGGTAGACGATGTATTTGTAGATGCGGGCCTTGGCGCTGTTCTTGAGCGAGTGGAGCGTGTCGTGGCGGAACTTGGAGAGGTGAAGGCGCGCGCGTGCTCGAGTCCGGGGGAAGAGGAAGCGCAGGAGGGACGAGGGACCGTGGGCGGCGGGCTTGCGGCGGAAGGGCGATTTGGGCATTCAGCCGACTCAGCGGGCTGCAGCTGTCTGACTTTGCTGGACGAGGGATTGCGCAGGCTTCGAGGCACCCGATGCATGTTCTAGGCACTATGATGCTCCAATTCGGCTGCCGGTACGTCATGTGTGGAGGTGCCTGCGCCTCTAGTCTCAGCCACATGTCAGCTGGCCCCTGGGTCTGGCAACACGGCACCGTCTTTTGCAATTCACCATACAGCTACGCATCAAGTTTCTTGGTAGTCTTGTCTTCTCTAATTCTAGGTTCTAAATCCGCCAACCTTCAGCGCTTCGACAATGCCGCATCAACCGCCTTGCTGATATGTGGGACATCCTTCTCCAGTGCATCGATAATCTCATCCCACATCCTTGCACTCAGCTCCTTCATCTCAGGCCCTGCCAGGCTCGGTGGAGTTGGCTGAATGCTGTCCTCTTTCCAAAACCTGCCATGTACACTCTCCCCCTGCGTGGTCCCACTCAACACCATGTTCGCAGCAGAAGCCGCAGATCTCATGAACAAGAAGATGAAGAAGAACGCCAATATGTGCACGCCAGGAAAGAAGCGGTCGCGTCCCAAGTCGGTATTGACCCAACCAGGGCAGATGCTGGTAATGATCACATCGCCTGAAGATATCTCTTCGGCAAGCTTGTTCGTAGCGTACATAAGGAAGACCTTGGAGAACTTGTACTGGCTACCCTCCTTGTGGTTTTCTTCTTTATTGTAGTGCTCGAGTACGCTGGGCTTTTGCCGGACTTCTGGTGGGACAACAGCGCGTTGGTGCAGACCAGAGTTGACAAACTCCAGGACTGGAATTCTGCCAGTGTGCTGTTGGGATTCCTTCAGTTTTGGTAGAAGCAAAAGGGCCAAAAGTGTTGTAGACAGTGTGTTGACCTGTATGTCCTCTTCCCATCCATATCTTGATTGTATGAACTTGACTCGCCAAGCACCAGCGTTCAACACAGCTATGTCGAGATGGTCAAGCGCATTTGCGCGGTTGGCGAAAGCTTCTACGCTGTCATACGACATCATATCGAGTTCCCAAACCTCCAGCTGATCATTGCGTCCGAGCCGAGCCTCCAGAGCCGATTTCGTGGATTCGCCTTTGTTCACATCGCGCGCAGCAATGATGACTTTGGCGGCACCCAATTTCGCAAACTTGAAGACTGCCTCTACGCCGATGCCTGAAGTCGCGCCAGTCACAATGATGTTTCTGCCAGTGTAATCTTCATGGACCTCTTTTGGTGGTGTGATCCATTTACTTTTGAAGACTCTGAATATGCCAGCCATCGTGGATGAAAAGAAGGTGAACAGTCTACCGATGGGTGGGAATGTAGGGTACTGTGGCAGAGACGGATATTAGAAGTTGACTACGTATGTTCAAAAAGAGCAATTACAAGATAGAACTCGAGAAAGAGAGCGCAAATGCGAGATTGAGGGTTGCCCTGGATGGAGCTCTGGTGCGGCGTAGCTCAGCTCCGATTCGTCCACCGGTATTGTCTAGTTACCCTGACTGCACGACGCGTACTAGGTATCAAAGCGAGACTGTGTGAACTCAAATAGATCGAACCAAGGTCTCCAGTACACGATTATAAGAAATAGATCGTTGTTCAAGGATGAGTTGATCTGGATGTTGAGGGCTTCGCGGAAGCTTCTCCACTTGAGTGGACGGATGGGTGTCTTCGGATGAGGGCCCTCTGCAAGCACCCCGAAATTCAGCAGAGAAACCACGTATCTTGAACGGTGTACCTGAGTGATGGGGTATAAGTGATATGTGGATAAAAGACGGATGGATGCAAGACGTCTTTCCCATCCAGAGTTCATGACTAGCGGGGCTTGGCATACGTGAGTGGTTGGCGATTTCGGGCAGCGTCAACGACGTAAACACGCGAGTGAAGGTAGAATTGTATGCGCCGCCTCGCCATGATAGCTCCATATCCATCGCCCCCTCGCAACCGCTAAACCAACACCACTACTCTCGCCCGACTCACTGCGTAACCCCCCACAATGGCCTACAACCAACGCCCACCACGAGGCCCCGCGGCCGCTGGAGGTGCCCCAAACATGGGCCCGGACTTCAACGCCATGCTCCAGCGCTCCATGCAGGCACCTGGACAGCTGCAACTCCCGGGCTCCGAGATTCCGCGCGGGCCCTCGCCGTCTTCTGGTGAGCCACGACCCCCGCCGACACGCACAATGGCGCAGTGCTAATACCGCCCCAGGTTACGAAGGCGTATACAGTGCCACTCCACCACCACAACATGCGAACATGCTCGGTGGTGCACGAGGGCAGGCGCCGCCCCCTGTACTCCCCGTCGACCTCCCACCGCAAGCCTTCCTGACATCGGCAATGCTATTAGACATGGTGGACAGTATGGACACACCTAGCCAGGAGTCTCAGAGGACATGACGTTGACACAATTCAGAAAAGGTTGACGTACTACTGCGTGACGAGAAAGAGTACATTGGCATATTACGCTCCTACGACCAATTCGGTGCGTCCACCACCGACCCTCCCCGCGTCATCGATACCACAGCTAACACTCCCCAGCCAACCTCGTCCTTACAGAATGCTACGAGCGAATAGCAGCCCGCAACCCCGACGCATCGCCCTCCTCCGACCTCTCCGTGCCCCGCTGGCTAATACACGACGTCAAGCTCCCCGGTGTCATGACCGTACGAGGCGAGAACGTCACCATATGCGCGACCGTCGACCTCGACCGAGAAGAACACCCCAAAGGCGCAATGTTCGCCGAAGAAGATCAAGTCCGCGCGCTGGCAGCGTCCCAAAAAGCAGAGAAGAAAGAGGTGGATTCGCGGAAAGCAAAGGCGTTGAAGCAGGCTGGTATTGAGCCTGGCTTTGGAATGCAGGGGTAGTTGGTCAGATTAAGTCCACCACAAATACAAAAAGGCAAAAACACGGGGAATAGGGAATATGAATTATGACATGGAAGCTTTGGTGGCATCGGAAAGAGACTCGTTAGGGTCTCTGGCTAGCTACGCTTGGCCGTGGTTATGATATCAATGATACCAGGACACTATGTCCACCTGCGATTGGGCAACGTCTCGATTTGGGGGTTTTGGAGCGTCGACTGATCTGGCTAGAGTGATGTCTTGCTGCGTTTGAAACGCTATAGGCCGACTGGAGTCCGAAAATCGAACAAAGAGGGATTGTCTAAACTCTTCTCGGACTTCATGACTTGACCTCAAATAACGTGATGTTGCTGTGTGACACGATTACGTTCATCAATGTAAGCGACAATGTGGTGGCCAGTACACGTTCAGGGAGTAGAGCGTTCCAGGTGTCAAATACTACCTAGTACTAGATTGTGTTCTGAGAACACTATACACACCCTGCCCATCTGAGTCTATGATCACTAGAGTATCTTTGCGACTGCATTGTCCGGCGCCATGGTGCATAGGAAACAGGTTCCAGTCGCGACCCCCTTATTATGGGTACTTGGGAGTCTTGCGGTGCGTCACTTCAATAACAACACAGTGTGTGTCTTCGATGTATGCAGCGATGACCGCAAGCCCTAGCGCAGCTGGTAGCCAAGGCTCTCAGTACCATATGTGTGGCGTGATGCATTCTTGCCGCTCCATAGCTTCATTTGGACATGGCAGAGCGGAGGAGCTCAAGCGATAGTCGGATCTAACGGCGCCGATCGTCTGAATGAGGACTGAGAAGGACTGCCATGACGATTCATGTATCGCCAGTATTGCAGCAGGCAACTCAAGACATCTATGCTTGGACAGGCCATGCACCTTGTACTACGACGTGGCTCTAGCAATACATGTCCTGCAAGACACAGCATACAGCATGCATGAGGCTCCACTGTGGTACATCAAGCTGCGCCTGGCAGCTGTCCAGTCCAGCCTAACGGTATATGCTAAGCCCAGGCGGCTCGACAGCACTGCCTCATTCCAACCGAGAGTGTATATGGCCGTCGAGGCCGCGCTACCGAACGTATTCGCGTGATCGTAATGAGGTACGGGTGGAGCCGTCAATATGGGCACGGCGCGTTCGAGGTGGGTATGGTGGGTACATGTATGCAGTGAGCTGCATTCGGTGACGGACGTTGGTCCGCTGCGTTGAGGGGTCACCGAGCTGTCCGCATCGTTGCTACGACGAAGGAGCAGGTCGGAGGGACAAGATACCTGGTGTCACTCCGCTGCACTACTGTTGTGTCACAACATGGACACTGAAGTCAACATACGATGCGTTTGTGAGTTCCACTTACCGCTGATGCTGGAGAGATGCTCAGGCGGGAGGCACATAGTCACCGGTACCCAGCAATCTCGTCTCGACGACCACGGTGCACTGACGAGATTTCCATGGAAGGTCCCAGCAGGCAGCTCGCGACAGGCCCATCAGCCTGCACGATGCAGCTTGAACTCTGACGGGAGAGTAGGGCCGGTGTTGAACCAGGCTACGGGAAGAAGCAGCTGTCAAACGGCGGCTAGTGCTCCTTCCATTGTGGGTCTTGGCTGCTCACCAGAGTGAACGACTCTTGGGCAAACAATGGAGCTTCCTGCATAAGAACAAAACTAATTAGTACAATGGATATTCCGTACTAAAGCTGCAGTGAAGCCTTTATCCGCCGTTAGTACTGTCTTGGGTGCGCGACGTATAGCGTCGTCCGCAGAAGGCTCGGCTCGGTTGAGAAAGATCTGGGAAAGCCTCTTGACCTTGCTGAACCCAGTCCCCGACAGATCTGCGAGGCGCTGCAGCTCTCATTACCGGTGTTGAGATGCAGGAGGCTGAGAGACGCGGTAGAGCGATGCGGGTAGTGGCGACTGTGCCCCTAGTTCACTCCGTGTGAGACGCGTGATAGTGGGATGCATTCCGCGTGTCGCAGTCGAATCTCGGGCACGGGGAGATGTAGAGAGTACAGGAGGCCGTTGTGTACAAGAGTTTGAAGATGAGAAGTGGGTGTGGCTGCCCTTTGACATGGATGAGGCAAGTACTAGTTGCTAGGGTACCATACTTTGGAGGCAGTCACGTCGGACGTGTTCTGTCTCCAGTCCTCACGACCTTTCACCCTCTTCATCAAGCTGTCATCCGGCTCGGTATCATCGTCTACGATGCCACATCCTTTAGGAACCTCCAACACGATGGTGTGGTTGTCACACAGACGTGCGACTCCCCTCTGATGTCACAACGCTCCCGCATACGCTCCTCGGCCAGCAAGCAAGCATTGAACCTTCACGCCGGTAGCCTCCTCGGGCTTACAAGCCCGGAGGTCCAGAGATGCCCGACCGACTCTGCAGGCCACGATTATCCATTACTTACGCTTCCAGCGATGACCAGAGTTGTTACGCAGATGAACCACATCCCTCTGACGAGCGGGGTGAGCAGCTCATGAGACAGTAGGAGCATCTAAAGATCGATCAGCCTAGCCGACCTCGGAAGGACACACCGATGAGCTGCCCTCAGCTGCGTCATATAAGACCGCTTCGCCCACTCGCTCCACGACTCGACGCTTAGCGACCCTTACCCTGCGACGCTGGCCCACACGACATACACAAGAGTTTCTTTCTTCCATTGTTAGCAGCGAATGAGTATATCTCGTTGGAACAACAGGAGACGAAATTTGATAGCGTCCAATACTAGAATGCATTGTTCCTAGATTGAGACATGCGAAAGGGCAGCGTCGAGAAGGAAACGCCAAAAGAAACCGGAGAAAATGCCATGCGCGGTCTAGAACCGTCGTTGTTTCCGACTCTTTCGAGATTGGGCTGTATGCACAATGCACGGGGACGGAAAAGCCACGACGCCAAGGCCAGATGCACGCTGCGTGCCAATCAACAATGAGTAGCCAGCGTCGGGGAATTGAGACGTGTGGAAAGCTGCAGGTACATGGAAAAGCAAGCAAGAGACATTGGAAGTAGGCAAATACCGGATTGGGCAGCGCACAACACCCTCGGCACTGCCCAGGCTACGTACCAGAGCACTATACACAACCCCGAGTCGAGCCCGCTCGGTGTAGCCGCATGGAACGCTGCGGTTGTATAGTCCGCTTCGCTCGACGCGATATCTCTTGCCGATGCGTCTCCTCGAAGCCTCCACAACGATCGCACAACGATAGCTTGCTGGATCCTATGGCGCTCCGTCTCCTCGTGAGGTGGTTTCGCTAGTTTGCTCTTTCCTCGCTATGCACGCCGCGCTTTGTGGTCTGGGGTATCAGGCTCGAATACCAAATATTCGTCGGGTGTTCCTGTTCTCGACTTTGAACGCGCGCTGTGAAAGACAAATTTCCTCCCGGGGGCTTGGGATTTACACATCCCGTATTGGATCGTATGGGCGAGTTTCGCTTGGTGAATACTCCGTTCGTTGTGGGCTCGATGACTGAACGCTGCTGTCTGGAGGCGATTGGGCTGTCTGGACTTGCATTGGTGACCCCGATCCTGACCCTGAGCTCGTGCCTGGCATCCCTTGTAGCATGCTGCCGGCTTCTGCAAAGTCATTTGAATCAGCTAATGTACTTGTATAGGGCGTCACCGTAGCCGACCGCTACCTCGAGTCACCAGAGTTGGGCACAAATGCACATACCATATTTCCGCTGGATGTCTCGGAGCAACTGCGACACTCGCCACTTCAGGATGATCATCTCGACAGGTGGGATACCTTCAGCACTCAGGCGGGCGTTGATCCTCTCCAGCATTTGTTCTTTCTCGTTCGCGGGGATGAGGATCCATCTTTTCCAGTCAGGGTGCGCCTCTGCAAGCTGCCTGGCCTCGTCTTTGGTTATGAACTAGTCCCGTTAGCCAAGCATACCCTTGCGACAAGAGTATACCTACGTAGAATCGGTCCCATTGTTCCTGGCTGTGGTTTGCAGCTGTTCGGGCCTCTTGGACCGTCGCATTTATCCGAATACTCATGGCGACTGGACGACCTGGGGACAACGAACGACGCTCAAAGAAAGCCTGCTAGTTTCTGGAATCACAGGAAGCAAGAGGAGCGGGAGATTTTAGGGCACCGCGGTCTACCCCCCGCTTCCGCCTAGTCTTGGCAGGATTTTGTTTTGAGGGAGGCTGAGGTGAGGAACTGTGACGGTGCTCGCAGGGCTCGGGCCTTAGAAAGTCGGAATCGGCGGTGGCTGAAATGCTTGTGCGTCATTCTCCAAAGGATGTCATTGGCAGAAAGCACCTCGAGTAAGAACGGCAATTTCTCATGTCTATTGTTTTTCCACGAACCTCCTGGCAGACGTTGGTTCTCGTGTCATATCGCCCTGGTGGTGGGCCACCGACGAAGGACGATCAGCTCTTGCTGTCAAATTTCATGCCGTACGCCCATTTGAACGTTCCAGCACGGACATTCGGTAGTCTTCGGCAACACCACGTTCAGTAATTCTAGGAACGATGCGATTGCTTTTCCAATCGCAGCCGTTCTTAACGAATATGTGTCGTACAAATACAATATAGGTCATTCAGTATTTCAGCACCAGGCGACCGGTCACGCATGGTTTCGCCTGACCAACACGAAGATTATTCAGGAGGTGCGGGATCCTTGCAATTAAGAGGCCTCTGCCGCAGCCGAGCGCGGAAAATTCGATACTGTACGCGTTCGGCCGCTATGGTCGATCAACCGTGTACGCGGACCCGGGGTCAGACTCGATAGTCCAGGTCACATTTCCGGCCCTAACCGGCCCGAGCCTCAATGTGCAGCACGTTCCAGGGCTATCCTAGAGAGCTGATGTGTGGGATGCTATACCACAACGCTTTGCTTTGCCCTCTTGTCTCATTTATCAAAAGCCAGATCCTCAAATTTGGGCCTGAAACGTACCCCAGGGCAGACCTCTCCTTGCTTCATCTAGTACGACGTCCCTGCTCATATCCTCTTCTGGTTCCAACGGCGACACTGCGGGGCACTAACTGCAACGGCAAGTTACGCCGTGCGCTTTCGACTTCGAGTTCCCACGTCTTACGCGCCTCGCGTGGGACTGAGACATGCAACACCAGACTCGTGGTCATCGTTCCCAACGCTGCCTGTACTTCGGTTACGCCACGCGACGGCACTAGCTCAGATCTTAGTTCTGTGTACCGCTACACAAGGTCAGCTCTGCAGCCCATAAGCAAGATGCGGGTTGCACGGCATGGGAAACAATGCGCGACCGCTGCCAGATCAAGGTCGACTGCATCATCGAGCATGCGACTGTCTGTATGCATATTCCGAGTTGGAAAGGCGCCTACCGAAAAGAACCCCGACTCCGAATGGTTGTCCCACTATTGGATGACTCGCCATCTTTCACCGCCCACGTCAGGTTACTCACCGGTGGTTGCTCACTATCGCGATCTGACTTGCTGACAGTTGGCGGCGTCGTTGACGTCCACCATGTTGTATAGCTCCAACTACCCCCACACTAGGCGTCCGTACCACACGGTTGCGTCTGCCATGCCATCACCGCCCGGATCAAACTACTCGACTAAGGCCTGCAATCCAGACCACTTGGTGCAGAGTTGGGCGCCTTCGTTACGAACGACACGCCGTCAGCAAATCTCCTCAGGTTACGCCATGCATGTTGGTTTTCAGAAAGCAAGAAAAAGTATGAAATAACAGGGTGGATCTGATCCGAGCACCGTTCTCGCGACCGTTAGCGTGGAGATAGAAGGACCAAACTTCGCCATCGCTATCCTTGCCTTGGTCCTTCGACACGAAGTGCCGTAGTAGTTCAGTAGTACATGGGTTCGGCGCCAATCATTGGTATTACATTGACATGGTTTGGCCCATATGACTTCATGGCATGTGAAATGGAAGTACCAGCACTGACACATCTCAGCTCCAGGACATGCAGGCAGACTTTGTACGCGCACGTGCGTCGCTGCAGCCCTATGCTCGACATGACCCAGGTAAAGCGAGCGGCAGGGCAAAGTCGGGATAAAGGCTTTCTTCTTCTCAACGACTTCTCCCGTTCTCCCTCATATTATCCGAACGCTGGGATTGCTTGCTTTTATCAGCGGGCGACTGCCGATTAATCAAGTTCATTATCGTCTGGAGACCGCATTGGACCTGGTGCTCCTTGTTAGCATTATCGTTTGATCGGCTCTGTTGATTGCTAGTCATCTTTCGCATTCGCATTCGCCTCATCATACTGCCACCTTCTCATCTAGAGACCTTTGCTCATCCCGGATTTGCATTTCCGTGTATTGCTTGTTCTTGTCACCTCTCAGCGCGCAACGGACGTTTGTGCATCTCCACCAAAACTCCACTCAAAGCCAAGACTATGCGGTTACGAATGTCAAGATAGATAACACTATCAAGACGCCTACGGAGCCTACGAAAGAGCTTCGTGCAAAACGATGCTGCAATCTACTCCAGGCGACTCGCCAATATTTCTTCGATTACCTAATAAAAGTCATAACAACTTCTCCTACTATCGGGTCTTTCTTGGTCCGTTATCAGTTGTTTCGTTTCATCGCCTCTTTCGCTGCCGGGTACAATCCTTGTTTCGTTGATGCTGGTTTGTCGGAAAGTCTGTGCCGAATACATTGCATGGTTTGTTAGCCGCGGGGAAATTCTGCAACTTCGCCTCCGTGGTTGCTATATGCTTTACGCAACTGTCGCGATTACTGATTATTTTCCTCTCACATATTTCCAGAGATATACAAATCTACTCGATGTAGTGCGGGAGCTGGCGGTCCGATGCATTCTTGCCAAACATGGTAATTGAAAGGAAGCCCCTTCGTCTCTAGTGCACCAATTACGACCATGCTAGGACCTTGGCTACTATATTACCCCACAACTAGAGTCACTTCAAGGTACGATTGCCGTGTGATCCAATTCAGAGCGGAGAGCCCTGTGCCGCTCCGCTTCGAGTAAGTATTGAGCGTAGTCGAGACGGATTCCTATAAGTTCTGTGGCAGCGAGCCCTACATAGTAATGGCTGCACACTCGCCGAAATCGTAGTCCCATTTCAGCATCATGAAGATGCTCCCGATACTTGCCTTAGGCGCAGCTGCGACAGCGTTGCCCTCAGCAATCGATCTGTCCCCGCGAGCCTCCATCTCAAAAGCCGATGGTCTCAAGTTCAACATTGATGGTGTAACTAAGTGTAAGTCGATAGACCCCTAGTCATCTTTCCACCACTCATGTTGTCATTAGATTACGCTGGAACCAACTCCTACTGGATCCCTTTTTTGACAAACGATAACGATGTCGACGTAATCATGGGCCACCTAGCCACCTCAGGCCAAAAAATACTCCGGATATGGGGTTTTAACGACGTCAAAACCATTCCAGGGTCCGGCACAGTATACTTCCAGTCCTTCTCTGGATCTACCGCCACGATCAACACAGGCACAAATGGTCTCCAGCGCCTCGACGCCGTAGTCAATGCTGCAGAAAAACATGGAGTAAAGCTCATCATCAACTTTGTAAACAACTGGACCGATTATGGGGGCATGGCTGCCTACTTCTCCGCGTGTGGTGTAATCAGCAATGCGCAATGGTATACAGCGACCAAATGCCAGGCCATGTACCAGGCGTACATCAAAGCTGTCATTTCGCGTTATCGCAACTCCAACGCTGTGTTCGCATGGGAACTGGCCAATGAACCGCGCTGCAGCCTCTGCCAGACATCTGTCCTCACGAACTGGATCCGCGAAACGAGTGACTACATCTACTCTCTCGACTCAGATCATATGATCACGGTCGGCGATGAAGGCTTCGGTCTTTCAGGCGACGGCTCCTACCCCTACCAGTACACCGAAGGCATAGACTGGGAAGCAAATTTGAAATTAGGCAACATAAGTTTCGGCACCTTCCACCTGTACCCGGATAGCTGGGGCGTAAGCAACTCGTTTGGCGACGGCTGGATTGAAGCGCATGCTCGGATCTGTCAAAAGCTCAACAAACCGTGTCTGTTTGAGGAATATGGCGTACCCAAGAAGGAGGACCACTGTCCTGTGGAGGGGGGCTGGCAGAAGACCAGTCTGTCGTTGAGAGATAGTGGGATGGCGGCGGATTTGTTTTGGCAGCTGGGAGATACGGTGCAGAGTACGGGGCAGTTGACGCATGATGATGGGCATACGGTTTATCATGGGAGTGCGGACTGGAAGTGTTTGGTAGACGAGCATGTCAAGGCTATCGGGTAGAACGCAGGCGTGAACCCCGTCCCGTGTTGGTGCTTTGCTAGCTCACAACGCGACGCGTGGAGGGGCTGAACCCCAACACTCCACCATGTACCACATCACCAAACCCGATTGATTCCGCCCAAGGGTTGTCACGCATCACCAGGCCCATTGAGACACCCTGATGTCGTCTGCCTACAGCTTGGCAATGATTGTTTGCAGTGCTGCGCAGGGCATATTGCAAACTGCAGAAGGAGACACAAGCTTCGTCAAGCTTGCCGAACGGCGAGACATGCTCACAAAGCGCAAGCAGCCGTGATTGACAGCTGCGCATTCGCTACCGGTTAGAAGAGGCACTATGGAGACTATGGACCACTACGAGGCACAGCAGAGTGGTCTGGATGTAGTTTGGGGGCCATAATCAAGCGCCACAAGCGAACAGCGTGCAGCCGCCCAGAGACAGCTGAACGTGCGTGCAACCGCAGCGGACAGTCGGGTCATCCCTTGAGGCCTTATTCCTCAGGCTTTTCGCCGACTAACCTTGCGATGTCGTCTCTTCTCTTTGCGACAGTCTATTTCCTCTCTCCCCTGTCGTGAAGTCTTTCCGTCGCATCCAAGCTGAGCCGCTCACCTGCAGCCCCAGGTCATACAAACGCGGCCTCGCGCAGCCTCCCGCCAATACCGACCGCAAGAACACTATAAGAAGAGAAGGCTGAAACGTAGGCAACAGCAAGAGGGGCCCCATACGCTAGGCATCATGGTCGACCGCCGGCCACTCATGCAGGAGTCCTCGGACCTCTCTGAGAGCTCAGACAACACGCCCGCCCTGCCCTCGCTCGGCTTCTCCAGCAACTCCCACACTCTCGGGCTTACTACCCCGCCGCCTGCGCGACCGCACTACGCACGGCTCCAGAGCGATACCACCGCCGTCGGCCGCAACACACCAAGCATCGTACAGGAGGAGGACGAGGAGGAAGATATCGCAGACGGCTTCCAGCGCGGCAAGGACAGTGGACTGGGTATAGCAACATCCCCTGTCGCGACAACGCAGACCGCCAGGCGCGTTAGCATACAACCCATCCCGCGACGAGCCGTCGGCCCTGGCCCCAAGAGCCCGCCCACGAAAAGCCCCGGCGCATTCTCGCCTCTAGGCTCAGCCGACCCATACTTTGGAGGCTTCCCAAAGAGCTCAAATGAGTCCACACCCGATCTGCGACGAGACAGGTTCAGCCCCGATGTTGGTAGAGCGAGTCCTGACGTCGGCACATACGAAGAGTTTCGGCACGGCATCCTGAAGAACGCAAAGCAAAGCAACAGCAGCATAAATGAGTACGAAACATACATCCATTCCGCTGATACCGATGGACTCCGAGGAGGCGGCGCTGCTCCCTCGATCAAGTCGGCATACGAAAATGACTTTCGCCCAATCCACGAATGCGCGACTACACGGGACTTTTATCACCCACGTATAACTTGGCTCAATCTGTCTTTGATCGTCATATCCTTGTTCTCGTGCTTGTTCTCTGGCATCTTCTTGGCCCTGGCTATCCGTGCTCCTCATTATGGGCGGCGCATTACTAGTCATGGACCTATTACGCCCGCCGATGCTATCCTACTCACGACGGTCATGGCTAAGCTTATTGAGTTGTCTTTTGTGACGGCTTTTGTGGCTTTCCTTGGGCAGGTGCTTAGTCGGAGGGCGTTTATGAAGGATCATGGGAGGGGGGTTACGCTGTCGGAACTTAGTATGTGGAGGTGGGTCGTTCAACCAGGTAAGCAAATGTCCTGTGTGGATCGTTTGTGAAGCGTGTTCTGACTTTTTGTGGTAGGCACTTTGATCACCCACTGGGAGACTGCAAAGTATGCTGGACTGTCTTTTCTGGGCATACTGAGTTTGCTGAGCGCTGTTCTGGCGACGCTTTACTCATCTGCAGCTGCTGCTACTGTTCAGCCTATGCTAAGAGATGGTAATTGGGATAACGGCCTGGTCCTGGCTGGCCGTGTCAAAAGCGATTTCGCAAACATCAACTACCTCAAGGAAATGTGTCAAACGCCCATTCGAACCGACCAGAAAGCCCAAGGAGAAACTTGCCTACAGATGGAACACGCTGGCCAAGGATACCACAACTTCCAGCGCTACCTCTCGGATTGGGATCTATCAGCCAGGAACGGCAACGGCACTTCAATCCAGAAGCTACGACCGCAGGGCTTTGGGCTTCTGTACGAGAACACTACGGTCACTGGGCAATGGATCGATATTGTCAACACTACTGAGGTTTCCCAGAAGTACGGTAGGGTTATCAACAATGTGACAATGGCAATGCCTCATTCAGGCGTGTTCGCTGCTGCCCGCGACCAAAGAAACGGAATCCTGCAGCCTGAAGAGCTAAACTCCGAAGGAACCTACTCGTTGCGCGCTTCGGTGCCGTCACCAGTATTGAACGTATTATGCGTAAACATGAACAGGACCGAGCTGGAGCCTATTGTATACGACGCCTGGAACGATGAGGTGGTCGATCTTCTTTCTTGGGGAAACGTTCCCGGTATCAGGGACAACGCGACCACAACCAACCAAACTGTGGTGGATGACATCTTCGGCTGGGACGTTAACGACACAACAACCACGATGAACTGGCCGCCCGTCTTCGGCAAATACCCCTTGCCTTTCAACACAATCATGAACCACACTAGCTTTGCCTGGGGACGATCCGCAATCTACCTGCTAGGACAAGGAGGACCAGATGATGTTGGCATGGATGGGACAGGCATCTTCTCATTGTGCAAATTACACCTCACGGTGAGACCAGGATGCAGTACACGTCATAATGTCACCGGCTCGGGCGCGACTATGGAAGCGCTTTGCGAAGACCCCAACGACAAAAAGGCCTTCGTCGAGACGGGCGAAGAAGTCAGCGTCAATACAAAGGGCGTGGCTAATTGGCGCGACATAGGTACTGACTGGTCCAACAGTCTGTCACTCGGCACAGGCCTCATGGATGCAAATGCGAGTACATCCAGACTATTGACACAATTGGTATTGAAGCCTACCAATCCGGATCCAGAAAACCTTCAGGTCGACCTAAGCAATGCCATACCCAGTTTAGGGGAGGCCCTGGCTGTTTTGGCTGGATGCACCTTGCTGTTGAGTATGGTGGATACGCCTTTTGTGACGTTCTGGGTGTGTAACTCTTTCTTTTTCTGTTGTTGGCGTCTTGCCACTTCGTAGCCCTCACTAGCGAATTCGCTGACACAACCCACAGAACTATTCCCACCCTATGCTCGACGAGTACCAAACGCAATACTTCAACGCCTCGCTCAAAGCCCAACAATATGCATCCGGGGGCATGCCCGGCGCTTCCAAAGCATGGGTACTCATACTTGCTCTCGTCTTCGCCATGAACGTCTTTGTCCTCATCTACTTCATCTTCCACCGCGGCCTGGTGACAGACTTTTGCGAACCGCCCAACCTCTTTGCCCTCGCCGTCAACTCGCCCCCATCGCACGTCCTCGCCGGATCTTGTGGCGGCGGCCCAGAAGGAAAACAATACATGGTGAACTGGTTCGTAAACCACGAGGGCAACCACTTATACATGGAGCCCGGCGAGAAGTCCCATCTCCTCGGTGGCCACGGCCACGGCCAGCCGCACGTCCACATGCATAGTCATACCCACAGCCCACTCCATGAAGCTCCACCAAGAGAAGGCAAAGGTGTGAATGGCTTCTTCGCCCAGATAGCCGAAACTGTCAAACGCAGATTCAGTATGAGAGATCGTTCTGCGCCGACAAAACTACGGCCTGCTAGTGCGGTGGAGAGTCTCAGACCTCCTGTGACTGTGAGGCCGGGTAGTATAGCGTCGGATTATGAGATGGAGGATGGGCAGACGAGGACGTCGAGGCAGTATCAGAAGTTGGCGAAGAGAAGGAGTATGCTTTGAGCTTTGAGCTTTGCGCTTGGGTGGCAATGGCTTGATGTGTATGTAATGTTATATGTAATGAATGTTTAGACGATGTTCATGTCTACTATCTGATGATGTGATCTCCGCCTTCTCTTCTGGGTATCGATGTCGCTCCGTTCCATCTAATCGGTCATCTAAAACCTTAGCCCTGTGTAGTTCAGCGAAGTTGTAACATCGTTCGAGTAAGGTGGGCGTACGCTGGGCGCTCCTCCATCTCCCGGTTGACCGCCACCGTCTACTCTTGGCTGTTACCATTTAGTACTATGCATTGAGGCTTCGACTAGTCTTTGCAAACCTTGTAGCCTCCGTCCCCAGGCGCTGGATCAGTTTGTATTGCCTTTAGCTATCGATCTTCAGTTTCGTGTCGTGAAAGCACAATTGAGTGTGTGCGAACCCTATACCCTCCATCAAGAGGTGGGTTATTTCCTGGTATTTTCGGCTATAGCTGGTCAGAATTGCATCTTCCAGTGAACATCTGGTGTTGTAGTAGCCGATCATCAAGTCCCAAGACATTGTTTGACCCATACGGGTGACAAAGTGAATCATGCGTACCCTTTTCTCATAGGAAGCCATGCTAGAGCTGCTAGCGCACTAAAGTGCAGAGGTGAAGATGCCTGAAAGAGCTTTGGGGATAAGTGTTATTGAAAGATGTCAAGAACGAAGGATGCTTTGGCAAAACGAGAGATAGCACGATACTCTTATTTGGAACTCATGAGCGGGAAGCAACCTAAGTCTTGAACAGCTGATATGCTATCTCTATACACTAGCCACCAGCCGAGAGGTTCACTGATAGCTATTCGTCAGACTTCACCGATGAGACATCCACCAGTCGACAAGGCTGGCCCTTTGCCCTATCACCGTGGCACGAGATACACATACCCCGCTCTCGTAGGCGGATTTTGCGGCCTGCATAGTACGTGAAGGCTTGAAGGCTTGGATTGTAGCCTATAATGCTAGAGGAAGGAGCGGTGTGGCTCCCTGCCAAAGCCACGTTCTTTGCTATCGGAGTGACGAACGGCGAAACGTTCCGATGGATGCCGAACACACCTTCCCTAGATATCACGGGAACAGATGATGTCAGGCATTCTGGAATAATGGCAGACTTTGGGACATACTTGAACACTGCGCTACACCACGGCGCCCATACTGTGAGTGCGAAAAATATTTAGGAAATAAAGACAAGAGACCATTATCGTGGATGCGACAGATGATAGCGTTATTGAGACAGAGCTGAGTGAGGCTAGGTCAATGAGGACGGCCTAAGTCTCTGGGATGTAGGCTAGAAGCCTTCAGGTTCGACAGAGGTCCAAGCAGAATATGTAAGATAAGAAATTGTATAAAGGAATCTATACCGCCAGGGGGTAAACGAGTGTAAACAGATTGCAACCCGATAGGAAAGAGAAACAAGCAATACAAGAACCCGAACGCGACCTCGATAGCGATCAACGCCATCACCAACACACCAAACCGTTGAAATCCGCACGTTCTCATCGCGCCGGCGGCTGCGTCCAACGCCCCAACATCTGACCAAGTGCCCAATTCCATTCATTAACAAAAGCATTCGTGAGCTGCGTGATCTGCTCCGCAGACGGCGTCTGACCCGCCCACATAGCTGGCTGAGACGCCTGGTAACGCGCATAGTACGGCAGTAGCTGACTGTCTTGAGATCAGCAAACGAAATCGCAATGTAGTGTATGTTTTGGTAGACGTACTCAGTTTGTATCTTGTTCAGAACCAACCAACACAAGTTCCATGAGCGGTTGCTTGCAGGGTCGGCGTAGACACGTCGCTTTGCTTCGTCTAGGCAGTCAGAACTACAGATGGGTTAGCACATGCTTTGGGAGGCACCGTGTACCCTTCGGGGGGTCATGATGGGCAGTTTACCTGAAAGGATAGTTCCTAGTCAATCCACGAAGTTCGGTCAACAGGCCATGCGACTCGACGTAGTACTTCCCTGATACCCACAATCAGTTTTCAATCTACATATACCAGTATTGTCGATACTTACAAGCCGCCGTCATCGGCTCACTGCAGTCCGGTGTACCGAGCTTTGCAAAAGCCTGCTCGACACGGACGAGTTCAACGATGGTATTGAACTGGTGAGATCGAAGCGCTTGGATGTATTGTGCCTTTTCGGCCTGTTGGAGTTTAGCATCCGGGAAATAGGTGTTGACGGTCATATAGCGGATTGAGACGTACGGAGGTGATCTTTCGGCTGGAAGACATTCTGGCGAACTGTGGAACCCGGTATCTACGTGCTGGTGGGTTAAAGTATTCGCTGTGGTTGGGACTGGTAGAAGATGTAGGATCGATGGACATGTAATAGCAATTCGAACCCGAGCTCAACTGAACATGGGGTACCGAAGTTGATGGAGGAGGATGTATGGGAAGGACAACTTGCTGTGATGAGTCCATCGTTTGTTGAAGATAGTCAAAGTATTATATAGGTCTTTTCTATTGCTGATGTTGTCGTAGGAGTGGCCCTCTCAGCTATAGTCATCTCATAGCCAATGTGTGTGTCGTGAGGCATCCACGGAGAGCCACATGCAAGAAAGTTCCATGGGGATGAGTTCAGCTCTCGGCGCCATATCGTCATAAGAAGTTGCAGGCTTCCCAAACAACAGTGCCAAGGGTGAAGAAGGCAGCTGTGAATTGTCGAATGCGGAAGCATCAAGTAAGATTATGAATCCTTTGAGGAACTATGAGATAACCTTCGTCCCTTTAGGCCTCCGTGCGTTCGATATAGGTCCGATAGTGTTAGCATCGTCTCCTTGATAGGCCAGTCTGCTTGCAGCAATGGGTCTGCGACACATCAAACACAAGTGCTGTGGTCAGATTATGGGTCATGAACAAGGGCTATGCGACTTGGTCATGGCTCTCGCGGCCCGGTCGATCTGATCCCAAGAGCTTTTGTAGAGATACTGTGATAATACCAGCCACATTCTTGATGCCGAGAGTTTGGATTGATCGCTCATTGGTCGTGTATTCAACATGTTTCAACTGTGTAAGCAACAGTGGGTCGCTTGAACCCTAACAGCGTCTTCAACACCATCATCGCCGTTGCACCTTACGGAGAATACTGCGTATCAGGTAAGTGCCATGCTGAGGACCAACGCGCAGCATGGTAGCTGAGCTCGATGTTGTCGATGTGTGGAGTCGGCATTTAGGCGCAATCCTGACGGAGTGTGCGAAACACGTTCGGAAAGTCAACTTTCCGTTGTATATCTGGGTATTTCGACACAATGAGAAAGAAGCTAACCAGAACATGTCGGAAGGCTGAGGCTGATATCCCCATATCTGTGCTGACGATGGAAGAGTTCATGGGATCCGAATTTGGCCGCTGTGGCTGGTTAGCTTGTGGCTGAGTATCGCACCCTCGCCAACTTCACCGCTATTACCTCGCAATCCTCACGCAATTCACGATTGCTAACAACACTGCTCCCGGATAGCTTTCTTTCCGAAGGGTACCTGACAAAGCCGCTGCTGAGCAACCGCGCGTTTAGGATTCCGCGTTCCACGTTTGGAAATGTCCTCGGGCGTCACGATCCCCATCTCACCAGCCACGACATAAGCACGACGTTGACCCTCAGTCTCGGGACCCGCGATCCGCGATCCTGGAAAAGGCATATCAATCTGGACGAACATATCGCGATTGATGGAAGCCATTGGTAGCCATCACTTAGCACACGCATAATGGCCCTTGAGGCTGTATCGGCTTGTCAGCAACTCTACGTCAGAAAGAGCCTCAAGACACATGAACTGGGGTCTGAGTGCGCATGACTGGAAGCCGCCATGTTAAACTTCTGATGATCGACCGCTAGAAGGTATGCTTGTTGCATCTCACCTCATTCCGCAGGGCTGCTTTGCAGCTACCACAAGACTCAGAGTTGGGAGACCATATGCTCCAATAGAAGAAGGTAAAACTGCCAAGTGGTAGATGCAGTCGCTCGTCTGGCCCCATGAATATTTCAGCTGCGTTGTGCCAGCCCCCGTTCTGCCACTGCTTAGCGTTTCCATTCTATCTTGCGACTGGAAGGTTTCTAGACTGGTTAGTTCCTGATCACTCACGCATATCGACAAGATAGCAATCATTGGGAACCAATGCTTTCGAATGGACCGGACGGCCACCGATGATTCGTAAAGATTCATGTTGATAGATTCTTTTACATGAGCAGGCAGAAGTCTTTCGACTCCGCAGTGCGTTTGAAGTCGTCATCCACCTTTTACACCCAGACACCTAGACCCGAGTGGTCTATATGCTCAGCGCCATGATGGAGTTTACGATGTCGTTGTCGTTCTCCTTGAGGGCCTTGACGGCCTTCTTCCGCGAGACGCTGGCCTGCTGCATGACGAGCTCGATGTCCTTGGCCTCAAGACCAGAGTCGTCGATCTCCTCATCGTCGTCCTCCTCTTCCTCCTCGTCCTTCTTGTCCTCGACAGCCTTGGCCTTGCCCTTGCCGGAGTCGTCGCCGTGGTCATGACCGGCGTGGTCGTGGGGCGCGGACTCGCCCTGAGCGAGCTGCTGGGCGGCGGAGGCCTGGGCCTGGGCGTTCAAGTCCTCGATCTTGGCCTCACCGAAGATGCTGGTGCGGGGTCAGCAGGCGGCTTGTGCCATTGAGGGGCAGCGACTCACATCCAGGTGTTGCTTGAGGGCGACTTGTAGACGTCCGGCTGGTTGATAACAAACAGAACCTGGTAGGTGTGTTAGCCTAATACCCTGCACTGTGTCTACGGTCTGCCCGCATCTCGTGTTTGTTGACTGCAGCTCCCCCACCAATTGCGCGGAAAGCACTCACGTTCTTCGGTCGGCGGAGGGTGACGCGTGTGATGCCGTCGATGTGCTTCAGGCCGAGCTTGGCAATGGCCTTGCGAGCCTTCTTCTCGTTGCGGGAGTGGACGGCGACGGAAGAGCCCGCGGGCACGTTGACCTCGCCCTCCTCGTTCTCAGACTCGTCGCTGGACTCATCCTCCTCGATCTGGACGTTCTTCTTCTCGGGCTCGTCGGGGAGCTCTTCAATGCGGGGGTTGGCCATTTTGTCGGTTTGTGGGTGACGGCAGGTGGTGGTGGTGCTGCAATATCGAGCGTCGCGGAGTTGGGGTCGGAGCTTCCAAAAATGATTTGTGGGCGGTTTAGCGCGGGCAGCTCTCGCAATTGGCAATGACGCCCATCACAAGCAACAATTACTCTCACAGCCTATGTCGCGCAATTCACAAGGAAGGGCATTTCAAAGGGGGTATCAAATTGCAATTCTAGTTGCACTGTTCGTGTGTGTTCATGAATTTGTGGATTGAACTCTCTTGCTACATGTGGAATGCATGCGAGAGCCGAGTAAACCGTTCCCAAACCGAATTGCACCGTGCCAAACATTGGACTTATTCGCCCTTAACCAGGCCTTGAATTTTTGAATGCCTTTGAGGTCGCCTTCGGAATGCTCATGAAATGCACGTCATGCCTCTATGCCACCTGCATGCAGCGATCACCACAACGCCTGTCTCCCGACAGCATCGAGACTACCTATGCCTTTGCGCTGGCGCGGATCTTGGCGAAGGTCTTCTGAACCTCGAAACGAGCCTGTGTTGTTGTTAGTCTGTGTTCCCAATTCGCATCCGGGGTACCGCGTCTCGTCCGAATGGTCGCATTCGACGACACAGGTACAAGCCAGAACGTACCTGCTTCCTCATCTTCATGACCTTGAAGCGCTCAAAGTCATTGAGTCCCCGCCTCTTCTGGATAGCCGCACGCTTCTGGGCCCATGAGCTCTCGTCGAACTTTTGCTGGACCTTGTGCTCCTCCCACTTCTTCGCGACGTGGCCGTTACCCGAGGCACGGGGAAGCTTGGGGATGACGATGGGTGTAAGGGAGAGTTTCGCAAGCGCGACTTCCTGGCGAGGGACAGGGGCCTTCTCGGAGGGACCTTGGAGGAGGACCTATGTCTGTGTGAGCCGCTGAACAGCACCCGGATCGCGGATTTTCCATACACGCTTGTGGTCAATGATCTCGACGATGACAGCGAGGCGGCCCTCGAATGCACCCTCGTTGAAGAGGACCACGCGGCCGACCTCTACCAGCCTCCAGGCACTCGTTGTAATTTCGGCGTCACCCATTTCGTCGATATGTGCTGCAGGAGAATGTTAGACGGAGAGACACGTGGAGTATTGCTGCGTCGAAAGCGTACCGGTCGGAAATAGGAGTCGGTGTTGATGTTCTTGTCGGGAGTAAGTAATGTCGGTCGGTGGAGGTTCGAAATTCAGTGTGAGCCCGGGGCCGTGCACAAGCGAAAGGCGCCTTGGCGCTAGCGCCGTCCTTAAAGTTTTCTGCGACCGCGCGACTTCCATCATCTCCTCCAGCACCGCGGGCACCGCAGAAGCACCACGCTCGACTCGACAGCCGTCGCGACTTTATGCAGTCGTCGACGTGGCTATTACGACCACTTGATCTCGCACCATGCGCTCTGCAGGTGCAGACGCGACGGACGCGACATGCGCCGAGCTAAACTACTCCAAAGACCCATAGCTACGATCCAACACCCATAGCTCCACTGGTATGTCTCTCGCCTCCACACTCCTCTCCCATCCTAGGATGACATAATTTGCGATTGAGCTCGGCGTCGGAGACCCTCGCCGGGGTCTCTTAACGGCGTCGAAGTCATGACATTCAATTTCTTACATATTCTGAGCTTGCTTTACCCATTCAGCTTCATCACCGCACCGACTTCGCGACAACGGCTGACCAAAACAGACGCTTAGATACCCAGCCAACAGATACCCGACATCCGACGTCGCTGTTAGCCTGCTCATTGCAAACCCATGTCGACATGCGACTGCAGTGCCGTCACTCCACACGGCTATCATGCACAGGTCAGTTCTTACTTTTTTACATCACCGCCCCCACTCCCAATGATTACAACATGCAATAGATAGTATATGATTTCTATGATTACTATTTTATCACCAAGATCACTGAAGGGATCCACAAACACGCTCTGCTTGATAACGCTTTGTTTCGATACAAGTCACTAACAAGCCTGCAGGTAAAATCTCATGTGTACGCAAGTACGCTCAACATCGCTGCATGTGCCAACTGCACGTTCTGTCTTCGTGTCAAGCCATGTTTTTAGCCTTCTTCAATCAAGTTGGCTTGTCCGCGTTGGGTCACGCGCGCATGTGATGAAGGCGACTAAAATTTGTGAAGAAATAGTTTAGCACGATCAAGGCCATTCACGCGATATGCCAGACAGGTCGCAAAGGTAAGTGATATGTAGGCCGTGTAGGCAGGGTATTCGCTCTGTGATCTATCATATCTAGCTAGTCTCAATAAAAATCTCAATCAACATCTGCATCATCCTCCGCGACTCTCTGCTCTGGTGTCGTTGCTCTCCTTCGTGTGATTTTCCTTCCGTAGTTTCGGTACAGGTTCGTCAGCAGCTCCCTTACCACGTCGTTGAATGCTGTCCTTGCGTCAAATTTGCTTCCACCGTACGGGAAGGGGACGATCTTGGACCAGTCGGCGTTATCTTCAAAGTAAAACTCGAGGTCGAATGAAACCGCATCCTTGAGCATGGTCTTGAGTGTCACCCCCTTGTGACCGTTGACGTCTGCCCACGCCCACAGTGCAGGGTCGTGGAAATTCAACGTGCTCGACGCCTCTTCGGCGAGGATCTGTGCGTTGAAGAGGAGGTGGCGGATGATGTTGATGTCGCAACCGCAGTGTATGACAGCATACTGCAGTAGCTCGGTAGTGATGCCTTTTTGCACACCCAACAGCACGGCAAGCGCTGCCACCGCGTGCTCGTTACCCTCCTTGATCGCTTCATTCATGCCCGATTTCGCCACTTCACCTGCCATACTACCCTCCCAATCGATCTCTCCGGTCAGGCTAACCAAAATGTAAAGCAGTGACGCTTTATCTTCTGTCCATGGCCCATGCAGCAACTTTTCTGGTATGTGAAAGCCTTGCGCAAAAGCGAGATGAGGGATCTTGGTGAACTTGTATGGCCATAGTCCGTCGAAGTAGGACACTCCGGGGATCGTAACTCCAGTAGCTGCCCAGGCCTTCCCGCGCAACTTGACCATGGCATCTTGTGCGCGTTGCACGTATTTCAAAAAGAAGTCGTAGGTAAAGAAATGGCAGGTCAGGATGTTGGACTGGAGTGAGGCATCGCTGGTGACGAGTCGGTCCCGATAGTTCGTACGGTGATCGACGGTATGGAAGAAGGCCTGCATAGTGAAGCTCATCTCTATAGCGTGTGAGGAGAGTTTCGCGCCAAGATCTCGTGAGCAGCGTGGAAGCGCTGGGTTCATGCTGTAAAGAAAGATCATTTCCAGCAGTTCTGTGGGAAGTCCTTGGAGCGTCGGCATGGCGGGTGTATATTCTTTTTTCTTGCGGGCTGACCTCGTTTTCCGTTGACGTTTGAGTTGAGATGTGGATGCTGAAGAGTTTTGTGCAGGTATGGTAAAAGGTTTACTTTTGGAGGCAGCAGCATATGCTGGATGTAAGTACTTCCTCTTCTTGCCACGCACGATGATAGGTGTCAGTTCCATCGGGTACTTATGAGCGGCTGTTGCGACCAGGCAGCACTCAAAAGTAAGCCGCTTCCGATTGCATGCAGCATGCTCAAGGTAGATGGATCGGGAAAGGCTCCGCGTCACCTTTTGGAGATCGCACTGTGCGCCACGTTTTGGTGCACGGGCCCGGTGTGGCTTTGCCGCGGCGTTCCTGGAGCTAGCGTTAGCTTTCCGCTCGTCTTCCTGTCGCATAAACAAAAGACCCGACGAGATTGACGCACCACGCGCGCGTGCACCACGAACGGAAAAGCGAATCACCGAACGAACGACGCGACCACACCGAAGAGATGCAGGTCCACGCAGTACCCGATTCCGAGCGCGCGTTTGATTCGACTGGGAGGAGGCTGCCCTGGGGGCTTGAGTTCGCAGAGTAAGTCATGTTTCACTGCCATTACCAAATGGAGCCTTCTGCACGCATGAGCCTAGTCATGCGACAAACAAGACTACAAAGTGTTCTTTATACGACATTCCTCTTCTTCATGCTATCTTGACGCCATGGACGACCTCAACTGGGATTCACCCATAGATTCGGACACACAGCTAACATCGATCCCCGACAGTCCCGATCAAAATCAACGGCGCGTGCCAGAAGAGAAAGGCCCCTTTGGCAAAGCACGGAAACGCGGCACCTCACGAGCGAAGACACCCTTGGGCGCCAGCAACGCAGCTGACGAAGCGAGACTCTACAACCAGCGCACAGAAGATGACATCTTCAGTCGTTTCAAGGCAGACGAAGACAAGAGGCGCTCGGTATCCGCGCGGCCAGCCGGTGCACTACCACCATCAGCTTCGGCACCAAATCTCATAGACGCAAGCAACGGACTGAACGTTTCGTTCGCAGCAGGCGCATCAACGAACGCCACTTTCGCACAAGAACCCAAGGAAGTCATACTATACGGCTTCGGATCCGAGCAGCAATGGGCTGCGATAGCACACTACGAGAAGGTTTCCAACGGAATGATCTACGAAGAATACGATCGCGAGCCACCCAACCCCAGGCTCGGCTATAGTCTAGCAGCGCAACGCTCGACATACTACCCAAACTTGGAACCGAAATACTTGACCAGGATCAAGACATATCTTGGGGGAGACCACTGGGTCAAGGTGACTTTCGATAGTGCGGAAGCCGCCGAGCGCGCATGTCACTACAGTCCGAAGAACATCCAGGGCTACACAGTTTACGCAGAGATGTACAGAGGGACAGGACCGCAAGGTGGTGACCGGCCGTTGCGCGCAGAAGGAGGGGGAATGTCACAAATCGCTTCACCCAACACCGTATCTTCAGGCACCTTAGGACCACGCGGTGCATCTCAGTCTTCAGCAACAGCCTCATCTGCCACAGCAACGGCCTCCCAGCCTGCAGCGTCACAAGGACTTGTATCACAATCAAACTCGGAACCAGCCTGGCTGAGGAGTACAAGCGGCGCTTTCCCAAGCCATCTCGACGACATGCCCGTGGAACCCATGTCTCAACCACGCGAAATGCACCAAGCTCTCGACCCAAACACCGTTCCCGCGCATGCAACTACCACAGCATTGAACCCCCGTTCTCAACGCGCAACCCTGCGACTCAAGGGCGCAAACGTGAAGCCCGCTGTGTTCCTCCCACAAGAAAAGGCCTTCCTCCCCGCAAAACCCCGCTGGCAGCAAACAGTCGGCTCGGTGCCTGTCATTGGATGGGTGATTGGCTCAGGACATGGTATCATTGGCGACCATGTACCGAGAAAAGAGGACGGAACTTTCGACGCAAACAATGCGAGTCTCTACTGGCGGGTGTGGTATATGGTGGACAGTTGCTTCGGTAGTGACTTTTGTGGGGTCAGGGATGCGGAGTATGATGAGTAGGGTTAATTTCAGGTGGGGGCATTTTTTGTAAGACCAAGGGGTATTTGATAAGCATTGGGCGGCGTTTTCGAAATGACAATATAGCGATGTGACTTCTAGTGCTTGGAGGGTTCGGTATCAAATGCATATGTAATGAAATACGAGTGGCATCCTCAGCAGAAAGCGTTTCTTTCGTGATGTATGATTTGCGGGGTTGTCCATTCATGTAAGAATTCATGCTGTACAAGTCTCGAGGTGGCTGCGTTGAAATCAATATGAGCAACGCAGGCTGAATGATGTAAATGGTCAAAATCTAGGGTGCATTTCCACTGTCTGGAACTATTCACAAATACGTAGGTAATACAGCCCAGATCGGGTACATCTCGACTACATGCAAAGAAGATGCTTAGAGGACGGAAAGATCGCCAAACTTCTCCTGCGGGGTTGTTAGCACTTGCATATGAACTGTCTTGAGTGTTCCAGAAACTTGCCTTGTAGCCGGGAACGGCCCAGCGACCCTTGGAGACGAGCTGCTCGGTGCGCTTGTCGATCTCGGGCTGAGCAGCTGCGACCTCGTCCTGTGATATCTGTCAGCCTCTTGTCCCTCACTTGCCCGTAACCGTATATACGTACAACAGTGAGATCAGCGAATGGCCTGGCATCCTCGATGTTCTTCAGTGTCTTCTGGAGGTCGCTCAACTCCTTGTCGACAACACTCTTGGTCTGCTCTGCGCTCTGGACGGCCTGGGCCTCGAAAGCCTCAATCGCCTTGATCTGCCTTCCTACATCGTATGTCTGGGGCTTGAAAGCGTTGAACTGCTTCTCGATGTCGTCGATAACGGCCTGGTTCTTGAGGATGCCGCGGTAGTGGTTGAAGTCGACGGTCTGGGACTGCTCGGAGAGAACGGTGACTTTGCGACGCGCATCGTCGTTGCGCTTCTTGAAGGACTGGAGGGCGGCGGCGGTTTGGCCCTTGAGGCCGAGCTGGGTGCCCAGCTTGGTCCAGTCGAGCTTGAGGGCTGCGCTACGCTACAAGAGGGGATATGTTAGTTTTCTTGTTCTGCATTTCGGAGGAGCCATTGCGGGTGGGGGGCTACTGCCGGCGCAGCAATTGGGCATTCGAGAGCTCCGACGGGTCTTCTGGAAGGGGTGTGACGTACTCCGACGGCCATTGTGATGGATTTAGACGGGGATGCGGTGGTTTCGGTTCGGGAGGGTTGATGTCCAAGTTCTTCGCGAGAGCTCGGAACAGCGCCGCCAAGGATCTGGTGCACGGGCCATTCGACTTCCGCCTCGATCGCGGCCATGTTCCCCCAACATTACCTTTCCCATTCACACTCTACACTTCGTTGCTACATTCTCAACCAACAGTCTAGACCCGAACAACTCTCATCAACATGTGGATTCTCGACTGGTAAGCCCCTTGCTATGTGCCTATATTGCTTTCTTACTGACCTCGCTCCAGGTGTAAGTTAACTACCCTCCCTCGTTATGTCCCGAACTGGATGGACGTATGTGTTCGTTGCCGTAGCACGGCAGAGCAAGATTCCTCCAGCACTCTCTCATAGCACTGCTGTCGCCTTCCGAGGTCAACGCCTACAACATCGCGCAAGGAAATATCAAGGCCAGGCTTATCACATGCGCATCGACACTATACCATCGCATATGTCCCGAACACCTGCCGGATCAACCAATGGCTTGCTTGGAACATAGTTGAACATGGGCTGACGTTTTGTAACAGTCTGGGATGTTCTGTCCTCGCTTGGACTCATGAACAAGGTAAGCAGGAGCATAGTCTCAACTTCACTACTCGGGCTAACACATCGTCACAGCATGCCAAACTCCTCTTTCTCGGACTGTACGCACTTCCACATACCAGCCAATTCAAATACGTATAGCTGACTAGGCTCCAGTGACAATGCAGGAAAGACCACGTATGGCTACCAAACTGGACACGCGAGCTTTCGCTGACACGATTAGGCTTCTGCACATGCTCAAGAACGACAGGGTCGCTGTCCTGTAAGTGAGATCTGGCCTTATTGTACAACTACCGGCTAACATATGGTCCAGTCAGCCGACTCTGCACCCCACTTCCGAAGAGCTCTCAATAGGAAACGTCAAGTTCACAACCTTCGATCTCGGAGGTCACGCACAAGCCCGCCGACTATGGCGCGATTACTGTATGTCAAGCCTGCCTGATCGGTTTGCATAAACTAACAATGTCCCAGTCCCCGAAGTTTCCGGCATCGTCTTCCTTGTTGACGCCAAAGACCACGAGCGTCTCTCCGAGTCAAAAGCCGAGCTCGATGCTCTTCTCGCCATGGAGGAGCTGAAGAACACTCCTTTCGTCGTTCTTGGAAACAAGATCGACCACCCCGACGCCATCTCCGAGGACCAGCTCCGTTCCGCGCTTGGTCTATACCAGACAACCGGTAAGGGCAAGGTACCGCTCGAGGGTATCCGCCCGGTTGAGGTCTTCATGTGCAGTGTGGTCATGAGGCAGGGATACGGAGAGGGTATCAGATGGTTGAGCCAGTACGTCTAGGCGGATTACTCCAGCAATTATAAGCACGCTAGGCGGACACAAAGCAGCGGGGAGCGCATGTGGCTGCACGTTGGCTCTCGATGGTATGAGTTAGATGCAAGTACATGCCATGGCTATCACATGCGTAGTAGATGTACTCTTACGGGCGTTGGCGTTAGCTCTTGGAATAATATCATATTGCACACCAACACTCGTAGTACGGTGCAGCGAAGGCTGGGTCGGCCCGAAGCGAGCGAGACCTCTATGTCGGTGCGTAACTCCAGATCACGCGCGACAATGACTCTATTCCACTAGTATGCGTGATGAATGACAGATATCACGCATCGAATACGGACACCTAAGGTATTCTGTTCCGAGATCATAGTCGCTGACAACGGTTTAGCATGATGAAAGAAACGTAACTCATCTTTGCATGCAACTCCCATGGATTTTGGAAATGCAAATTAGCGATGAGACTAAAGAACGAATATGT
Organism: Alternaria hordeiaustralica; assembly: GCF_023758085.1. Lineage (NCBI taxonomy): Eukaryota > Fungi > Ascomycota > Dothideomycetes > Pleosporales > Pleosporaceae > Alternaria > Alternaria hordeiaustralica. The sequence continues at coordinate 823,778 of NW_026056774.1, read as the reverse complement.
ACCGACACAGAGATGCCACAACTGTATAATCGTAATCAAGCGTTACAGATATCAAATGTCCACCGTTTGATAGGGTCTGATACCTCGATTTTGGTACGGTAATTCACGTAACCAGCTCAAGCATGAGTGCAATATCAAATGTGCTAGATGCGTTGTACCAGAATTCCGAACACCAGATATGGAAATCGTGAATGCGGTTTTGGACATCCAGAAACGTCGATTAAGCGAAGCTATCTCGTGTTGGCTTTTTGTGGAAAGGATAAAAGATAGAAAGTTAGATCACTCCGTTCATTACATTAAAACGAGTCTCAGAAATGGAAACACGGTTTTGGAAAACCAAGAGCGCTAATTAAACAAATCGATCTCGTTTGGAGCTTTTGCAAGGAGTCATCTAGAGGCGCCAAATGACTACTTGCTAGAGTCAAAAACACATTTCGGAACTGGGAATGCAAAACTAAGGAATCAACAGTGTTGACTGGATGCTCTGACGCTTCGATGCACCGTCATCCGAGCCTTTTGCGAAAGAAGCTTCAGATGAACGAAATGACGATATCCGTTAGCGGATATCATGATCTCGAAATCACAATTACAGTTCCAATAAGCCGTCTGCCTTAACTAGATGAAGCTTCAAACCCCTACTTTACGATGCTTGGGCACGTATTTTGTTAAAACGATTCCCGAGACTACATACGGAATCCTGGGCGTTGGTTCAATGTCTAAAGGCGATATTTCGCAGACATTCTCACGGCAAGACACTTCAAGAATCCAGTTCACGATGTCCATAACAAGAAACCGAGTTCTCAGTGTCGAAAGCAGGTCACCGCCCCTTCCCCAGGCGTTCTCGCCACCTTGACACGGCACAGTCAAACCCCAACCCGCTGGTTCGTCCAACAACGCGTCTCGACCAAACTTTGTCTCCGCGGAAAGCCGAAAACCCACAAAGGATAACGCACCGCCACAGCTAACTCATCTAGCCCTGTTCAGCTACTATTAATATCTCCTCGAGAACTAAAGAGGATTCGATAATACGCTTGCTAGATGCGCTTGCTAGTAGTGTCAGAGACGGCGCAAGCCTTCCCACAACTCTAGTGCATGCACGCGTGTCAATCGATAACGCGGGCTGCAACTTAATCTTTGGTGGTTTGACACGTTGGCTGAGGGACTGTAGCTTGGTGGGTTGGGGTTATGGGGGAATAGCGAGGCAGGGACGGTGTGGGTATGCAGGGTGGGTTGACGACGTTTGTCTGTGGTTTTTCTTTTTTCCCTTTCCCTTGTTGTCGTCTTTCTTTGGAAATGTGTATATTGTGCCTTTGAGCTGTATCTGTTCTGTTCATGTATATAGGGCTGTGTGGAATCGTAGGAGCTGCATTGGAAGTGTGTGATGTGCAATTGACATCCTGATTTCGTACCGTGTAATCAGAGAATGTACCGGTACATAGCCCTTGCTGAAGCAACGTGCACGTGGGGTATATACCTCATCACCGGCTATTATGTACGTGCTCAAGATGCCTGTCAAGACATATGCGTGACACTGCATATTGGAGACTACATGCAGTAGCAAGCGAAAAGCGTACAATCGCCGGTGTGATGTGACGTGACACAGCTAGGATAGAGATCAGCATGCACCAGCAGGGAAATGCGCCTCTGCGGCACTGCGAAGGATGTATGTCGTCTGACTGTCTTACCGGGATTACCGCAGTAGCTTTGAAGGGATTGAGTAATGGGGTACATTTCTTGGAAAGCGGAGGATTTGTGAAGGGATTGGGTTGCGGGGTCAGAGGGCGCAGAAGGGCTGGTTATCACGGTAGAAGAATTGAGGAACATGTTGTGTTTTTTTATCCGTTTGTATTAATATTTTCATCGCATGGAGATGCGGGACTACCTATTGAACTAGCTAAGTCCGTGGCTTCTTTCTTAGAAACAAATATCCAAACACCATGCCGCCTATGCTTTAGCTATGTACATGATGTCGTAGATGCATGCAGTCATCAAGGAACGTTGCAAGGAAATCGTGTCATCCTCCACTACAGCCTTCATTATGTGGTCGTCAAAGCGACCATATCCCATGTTCATCGCGCGCGCTGAATGGAGCTCATCTCGCTTACAAGAAGAAGAAGAGGGCGAGGAAACCGGCAGCGAGAGCGCCGATGCTGGCAGTGCCAGTGGAGGCAGCACCAGTGAACTCTGAGAAGGGAGGCATAGTGGAGTTGGCGATCGGGGCAGAAGCCTGGGGCTGACCGTCGGAGATCTGGGTGACGAGAGGAGCGGAAGCCTGGGGCTGGCCGTCGGAGATCTGAGTAACGACGGGGGCGGAGGCCTGGGGCTGGCCATCAGAGATCTGGGTGACAACAGGGGCGGATGCCTGAGGCTGGCCGTCGGAGATCTGGGTAACTACAGCAGGCGAAGAAGCCTGGGGCTGACCGTCAGAGATCTGGGTGACAACGGCGCCGGGAGTGGAAGCCTGGGGTTGACCGTCGGAGATCTGAGTGACAGCTCCGGCAGAGGTAGCCTGGGGCTGGCCATCGGAGATCTGGGAGACGGGGCCGGTCTCCTCAGACATGGTAGCCTGGATGTGGATGGGAATGCACTGGGCACCAGTCGACTGGCTGTACAGGTTGTAGAAGTCTCCAGACAAGCACTGGTAGAAGACAGCGGAGCCCATCAGGGACATGGAGCCGTTGCTGCAGAGACCGAAACCTTCAGTCTCGCGAGCACCCTCCTGTACGGGTTGGTCGAACTGGAATCTGATAGTATGTTAGTACTGACTGAGTATGTCAGAGTGTTGTAGGAGACATACTGGTAGTTGGCGGCGATGTAACCGGTGCGACCAGCCTGGTCGGTCAACTTGCCATCCTCGAGAGACAGCTGAAGAGTACCATCAAGCTGGCGCCTGACCATCCTGGAGGGAGTGGTGGTGGCATTGACGGTGGTGATGGCGAAAGTGCCCGGGGCAGAGGACGCACACTCAGCGTCGGAGGAAGCCTGGGGGTAGGCAGCAACGGCAGCCGCGAGGCCGGCAGCGACGAAGGACTTCATTTTCGGATAGTCGGTTGGTGGTTGATATTAATGTATAGGGCGTACTTGACAGCGAGCGTAAGTAGCGACGAAGTAGACTGAGGAGCGAGGTATCAGTCACTTGATATACGATTGAAAAACTGTCGACGATGCTGGTAACCACGACAACGAGAGTGTGAGATGTTCTGGGTAGGTAAGAAACGCGGGAAGGTAAGACAGCTATATACTCAACACCCAGGCGAGTAGTTAGTCTGTTCAATCTACCTCATCGAGCATATCATCGCAGATCGGGCATGCACTGAAGCCTCAGCGCTTGAGCCAAGGCCATGGATCAACTCCACGCGTCAATGCAAAGCTACAACCGCCTAGCGTCGACGCTTCTGACGGCTGGAGAAAGAGGCTGGATAGAGGTCGCGCGTGCCGTAACGATAAACACCGCGGAGAATTCTGCTACATCATTGGATGTCCATTCATCCGACCCCTCAGTTAGTTCCCCACCATTTCGCTGAGAATGCGCGTGAACAAAGCCCGTCCCGCCTCTCGTCTAAACTTATCTCAATCCCAGCCCGTGAGTAACTTTGAACGCGATTGCTGCCATTGCATTGGCTACTCTGACGCAATGGTTTCAGCCTTCTGGTCCATGTATTCTGCCCGTCAATTGACCGGTGACATGCTGCCTAATGCAAATCTCGATGTGTTGAGCTCGGTATCCGTGGTATGCAACCTCTAAGACAGCTGCTCAACCGAAGTCTCGTAACTGCGGGTTTAGGACGATCGCTCCGTGCAGCATCCTAGCGTCTTCCTTAGAGCAATATACGTGCGTTCTGTAGGCCTCGATGTGGAGTGTGGCGGGGCGTCGTTATTCATCAGTTGGGTGCGTCCCATTGGCCGACATGCAGGCGGATCTGCAGGGTGGTGTTTGGTGAAAATGTAGCTCGCTCAATCGGACTATTGGAAGGCAAAATGCAAGGATGACGACGGATGGGATTGGTGTCAAAGAGACGAATGCCCCAATTGATGTCAAAGATCGGTTCCCAATTCGGAACGACGCTTACGTGCGCTAGCGCAACGCTTGTGGGGTACATGTGGCTTTCGCCTTCGCAAGTGTCTTCAGCCGCCCCAGCCCACCTTCTCCAGTGGAACCGTTGCTTGGGAACGCTTAGGACGGGCTGGGGGAGGCTGGCATGCTGGCCTTGCGGGCGCATATCGATAGTATGCCGCTTATTGCTCGCTGGCTGGCTGGCTGCAGGCTGGCGCATTTGCCTCCGTCGGCTGGTCAACCCTAGAGAACGCTTAGATTGTTGGGTAAGACTGGTTGCATTCGTGGGATTTTGTGCGGTGGAAACATGGCATTTGGAAACTATACCACTACTCTTGGCTACGATGTGAAGTTGCAAATATTGCAATGGTAGACATATCTGACATGAGATGCGCATGTGTCAGACGTACCATTGACGTCACACACTTGAGTCGTCCTCCACCCTCTGTGCTGATTTATCCCGCAATCGTGGCGCTAAGTAGCTGCACGCACTCGACAGCTAACCATCAGTAGTCATTCCCATTGCAGCTTCTCGTGCGGTCAGTGACACGGTGAGGCTTTCCGCGAGTGACGAAAGTAGGTTTGATCATCTGACCCCGCACAGCGCCTGCCTTTCTCAGACACGCATATGTACATCCAACACCGCGGCCAGCGTATGACAGGGAGCCGAGCCGAAGGGGTCTGTGTTGGTGAGGTTGTTCGGCCTCGGCGATCACGATCTCACGATGGATGGACCCTCCACGCTGATCCATGGGACAGTGGCGCGCCAACCGACAATTTAGTCCCCGCAGGGTCCTTCTCTACTTCCCTTCGGTGTCCTTTGGACTGGTACTCCGAGACAGAACCAACAAAGTCCGCCGAATAGTAGCTAGCTGCGCCATGGGTATGCCAGGCGTGGGATGCTCATGTACCTGGACCTAGGTAAAGGTAAAGGTTGCTTCGGCATGAGATATCCGGAACCATCGGCATCCGGTGGAGAAGACTCGGGCTACTCGGCCGCGGTATCTTTCGAGGATCACAAAAGTGCAAGCTTCACATAGGCGTTGCATGATATGAGCGGAGATCTCTTCGGCGCACTGTTCCGGCATCGCGTCTTGGACACATATCTGATCACAGTGCCTAAGAAGCCAACTCAAGTTAGTATGGGACACTGGCGTCAGAGGTACATTACATACGAGATATGTACCTATGGACTTGGCGACATCCCATGCTGATAGCATTTGGTGGCTGTGTGTAGTCTTGTCCGTCCCCCGCTATACGCCAGGATGTAGGCCGTGGAGAATGTGGTACAAGCCCCAGTCTTCACTGACAAGTCCAACTCTTGTCGAACCTTATCGAGACCTACTTGCCCTCCCCAGCACGTTTGACGCCTCCTGCTACATCGTTTGCACCTTTTTCAATGCTCGTGGATACATCGGCAAGGCCTCGTGCAACCGGCCGACCGGCACTGCCTGTGGCGCCCTCGACCTAAGCAAAGGCGCTCAGAGTCAGTATATTTTCATTTGTAGTTAGTACAGATCAATCTACCGTTTCGCCCAAGCCTCGTCCAACCGCGCCAACAACCCCTCCTAGAGTGTTTGTAACGCCGCCAACCGTATTGCCTACAGTGGACGTGACAAACTTGACGCCAGAAGTTACACCGCTTTCTTGCTGGCCGATAGGCATGTTGACGATTGGTCTTGGAGGTTGGTGGGTTGTTTGTTTGTTTCAGGGTGGTCGCGATGCTAGTTCCCGAAGATAGTAAAGTTTGTTAGATGCCGGCTAAGTGGTAGTGAGCTTTGGTGATATCCTGTAGCGTCTGTGCTGCGATGGTGCATTTATGATCCACGGATTTAGTGACGTCATGGGGCTTCGCAACAGCAGACGCGCGGTGCACGTTGGAAATCCTGCATCGTGCAACCGCAAACCTCGTCCTCGTGATCCCAGGCATGATCGCGACTCGGCCCGTGTCAGATGGCGTTTGCGTCGTCCAGTTGTCGCCCTCTCCGCATTATCTCGCGCAAGTACCAGCTGCGGACGCGGCAGCCACAGGCGTTGTCCGGGGAAGTTTCACGAACTCCTCATTGGCATAGTTCCCTCCTCGGCATCTGCATCAGAGATGACTGGCGTTGCATACACGATCGCCATCGACTGGCGCGACCATGGATCTCCTTGTTGTCCTGACAGCAGCTGGCAATCCCATCTTGACGCATGACACCAGGAAAATTTTCCAAAGTTCAGCTTCTTGCGATGGCATTCCGCGCGAGCAGGACCGATGCACAGCACCTCGAGAAGGTTTTCAGAGAAGCTGCGACGAGCTCGGTGGCCGAGTGCTCCTAGATCCAGATGCGCAGGACGCCTCGGCAGGCCGCAAGCCACGGAACGCGAGCGCAGAGGCTTGTTCGAATATCATTGGCAGCACACCGTTGTGGCCTGAACCTAAGGCAGCCATATCGTAGAGATACACAAGGCTGTCGCATTACTTGCGGCCGACACTCGCAACCGGCATCATGTTCTCTCCGACTGTAGGGCCTCATCGGGGCATACGGACGAGAAGCATGCGCGCATGCTCTCAGGCAACCCCTCTCGCTGCGAACATATGATGAACTGATTTCCCCCCAAGAGGTTCGATACTTACCTGTAGCTCGTCAAAGCTCGCCTACACTTCGATACACCCAGAAACAACGCCAATACACGATCGAACCACCTACGAATCGCGCGCCAAACGTTCGAGATGACGTCCTTGTTCCCACATCCTCCTTACGCCGAAGACCAGCCGTATGCGCGCAGTATCCTATACCTGCATGTCATGCGCGCTTCAGCCATGTCATTTTCCTTCTTTTCAATCCTCCAGTTTCCAGCCTCTATCATCGCAGCACGATACCGTAATTCCCCGATCGATTACGCTACAATCCTATCTCGTACGCTCAAGACTGCCGGTCGCGGCCTCGTTCTAGGAACAGCAGCTGGCGCGATCATGACATGGGGCCGCATGAGAGGCCGAGAGGAAATAGAGTGGAAAGATAGGTCATGGCGGATACTGGAGAATCATGGCGAAGTGAAAACAGATTGGGTCACACTTGGCGCGGCTGGGACCGGTGCTGCTGGGGCTCTGATCGCTGCACGGAGCGGCCGGGTGCCGATAACTGTTGGGAGTGCCATGCTGGGAGGAGCTGGTGTTGGTATGGGCACTGGAGTGCTGTACATGATCGCGTCATTCGCATCGGGGAGGAAGCCTGCTTGACGACGGGAGATGCGAAACTGGACCATGCCTCTGGTATAGAGTTGACCCACGACGAGCTCTTGGTAACGCCGAAGGCTATATGCTTGCATGCTACCGTCCAGTCTGGGTCGCGCTCAACATTTCCTGGTACTGGTATTCGGGCCATTTGAAGCTGCCACGCGGACCCTAGACCTTCGCGCCGCCCCGACACATGGCCACAACTGTAATATATCTGCTTATCAAAGCAACGATTCTGGACGGTCGAGTCATCGCAAGTTCAATTGTACATCTTTCTAGCAGTGCAACATTGTTGAGAAGTCACGCTTGCTGTCTTTCGCTGCGCAGCGTCTAGTGAAATCTCTAAGTTGCTGGACAGATCGGTTTTATGCATCTCGGGGAAAAGAGAACCACTGATGAACTGCGTCAAAAGGAAATCGTGTATGCGACATCGTGCGTTTCGGCGGCCAACGTTGCGCTAACCTCAAATAATTTTGAGGCTCCAACCTTCTACCGTGCTACGCAATCTACGAGCTCCGCTCCACGGTCTTATCTTTTTATATTTTTGCTTGTTTGCGTATCTGCGAGATTGACTGTTCACACATGACGGTGATGTGGTTTCACGCGTCATTGGCACCTTCTCTTTACGCGCAGGCGAACGACCTCGGTCTGACCTACTACCAGATGCAAACCTCAGGCCGTTGCACTTCTGGATGCGATACAGTGCGCCCATCAAGCTATTCCGCCCGCCGATGACCTCATCCGAGCAGGCTTCTTGTAGGTAGCCCAATATACGAGCGCACAGATCGCCGGCAGTTTCCCGTCTGATCTTGTTCGTCCGACTTCCGCTGTCGCAATGCTATTAAATGAAGGATACAGTATGACGATCCCAAGTGGGCACTGGGCGGAACGTCAGTGTGACCCTCTGAAACGGTCTTGGGCCGAGTGACCTCCGCCGTCGCATCGAGGGCGCGTTACCCAAAGCCGTTGTTCTCGAAACATCCCCGGAACGTGATACCTGTTGAACACGCTTGAGCTCCTACAATCTCCACGCATTCACGCAGACTGCTCCACCACGCAGCCTTTACCTCCGAGATGATATTGTCAGAATTGCGCCGTCGCCGTATTCGATTCTTTCGCTTGCAGACATCCCCACAGTCGTGCTGTCCGCTGCTTCGCATTCACTATATCTAACGCTCTCCATTGGGTCTTGCCCTTTAAGCGGCGGCCCCAGATTCGCTGCGACAGGGATCGGTTACTAGACACGCTGTGATCGGTCCAGGTTCCAGGATGAATACGTTACACCAAGTCCTCCGTACTAGCGCTGGCGGATGCCCACTTGCGAAAGAACAATTGGCGCCTGCACACAACACCCGCTTCTCATGTCTCTGACAGCCACGAACCGGACCGCGCAACAGGCCCCGTTGGACGTGTTCGGCTGCACAGTCTCCGAGATGTTGGAAGCCAGCCATCTCTCATGTAGTGCGCTGTTCGTGTAAGAGAATTAATTGAGAGGCGGCAAGTGCGATATCCAGACCGTCGCACCATGGAGTACGACCGGCTTCTATAGCGATGACAAGCCTTTTGAGTGGCATGTGTAAAGTGCAGCCAGCAAGCACATCCACGTGAGGGCGACCGACGGGAGACTAGACCGTTTGGCAAATAGAAGGGCCTCTGCTTAACTTGTTTCTGTAAGTGTTAATATGCAGTAAGTAGCAAATTGCGGGGGACAGTCTTGGGAGACACCCGGCTGTGCCTGCCTTGGGCGCGCGTAAGGGGACAAGGGTTTCGCAGCCCTTGACCTTGTTCCGGGTTTATATGAGGAAGCCCACCCACCAGCAGGGCGAGATGTGGTTTTCGCGATTTCTTCAGGTTTCTGAGAGTAGGTCGTCGAGATGCCTACCTATCCTCTTCAACTCACCTGCCTGGGGGTGATCTACGGCACTCCCCTTCTGGCTTCGATATTCGTTATTCTGAGGATATACACACGGCGGAAGCTGAACTTACGGTTAAGCTGGGGTATGGCGTTCAACATTCCTTGCGCAAACCGTACTGACGTGCTTGTACAGATGACTGGCTTATCATACTTCCGTTACTGCTTTCCATAGCCCTCATAGGGCCTTCACATCGACGTACGTACTGATGTAAGCGCCGACACTGGCTCTTACTGACCCTGAACAGATGTCAAGATGTGGCATGTTGGCGTACATATCTGGGAGGTGCCGCCGAATGAGATAGAACCAAACTATGACGAGTACTATGCCGTATGTCTAGTCTTACCGTGCTACGAAGAGATAACTAACAGCAGCAGGTTGTCATGGCGTTCAACCTCTTGAACATCCCCATACTACCGCTCGTCAAAGCGTCCATCATCCTTCTCCTCCTTCGGGCCGGTTCCGTTATTGAATGGCTCAAGCGAGTGCTCTATGCCATCTTGGTCTTCACTGTTGGAAGCGCATTGATACCATGGTTCTTGTACATCTTCATCTGTCCACCTCTAACTGGAAACACTTGGAAGCCGAGGACTTTCGGCAACCTGCATTGCATGGGCAGACACAAAATGGGAGAAATGTTGATCTGGGTCACATGCGCCAATCTACTCACCGATGTTCTGATCCTCCCGATACCTTTCATCATCGTGCGAAGGATGATGAGTGCTCGGTTGAGGTCCCGTTTGGTGGTATTGGTGGTGTTTACATGCAGTCTCGCGTAAGTCACACTGACCTAGTATGCGAGGATAATAGCTGACCTCTCCACAGTGTTACTGCCATCGGCGCGGCAAAGATCTACTTATCGTATCGCGACCGCCTCTACACTCTGTTCAACCCCGATTGGACCTACCCGATCGACTACTGCATCAACCACATTGAGAACAACGTAGCAATCATCGTAGCCAACATACCGATCCTACGCGGCCTCGTCACACGATGGATCTTCAACTTCCGCACCAAAGCGACGCCCATTGATCGCGAGTTTCGTGGTGATTGGCAACAGCAACAGCAACAACAACAACAACAACCGAGAAAGTCGGACGCTTCAGACTTCAGCCGCTACACAAGAAAGAACCGCGTGGTACAGAAGATCCTCCCCTGCATCCAGGATGATTTTTCCAGCAGCCTGGCATCGCGCTCCAAAGGCGACCTCAGCAGTAAGGTGGACTGCCGGCCAGATTTCCCACCTCGAATCTGCACCACAGGCGAACAGCGCTACCAGAAACGAAGCTACTTTCCCCGATCGCGAAGGAATAGCTTGGATCGGTATAGCACGGCCGACTCCTGCGAGAAAGGTGACATATTAGAGACGGTTAGGAGTGTGGGTAGTTTGGGTTCTGCGCCAACGCTCGTGGAGAGCAAAGATGCGTACACAGAGTGGAAAAGCATGGACAGCCCAACGCTGAGCCCCACAGCGAGGTTCTCTACGCAGACATTGTGCCCCATTGCGCCGTTGACGCCGGCGAGGTTGCGGGGGATTGAAGATGATGAGGTTGATGATGAGATATACCCATACCCGAGAGCATTATGATACCATAGCGAATGAACAATATACGATGAATCTTGATATCTGTAACGTTTCGCCGTGCTCAGGTTCAAAACTCAGCTACACATTCTCATCAACAATCTTGCAAAACTGCAAGACACCACAAACCCAACCCGCCCAAACAACGACCCGAAAAACTCTCACCCTCCTCGACCCAACCCCAGACCCCTTCATGTCGGCAGTCACAAATCTGGTACGTACCTACCTTTACGCACACCCAAGTCCCGTACGCCCTATCCGAGTGGCGGGTTTCCGTTGTCTCCAATTTCAGTAAAGTTACGTTAGCCAGCCCCCAGCATCCAACCACACCACGGCGGCGCTCAGGCCCGTTTGTCCGCAGGGGTGCGCATGGCGAGCGATGGATCTGGGTATAACCGTCCAACCCGTCATGGTGTGGTACTTGCCTTGTCAAGACGCAATCCGAGCCGTTCCTTTGCCGCAGGGGTGGTCGAGTTGCTGATCATGCTGTCTGTGCGTCAGCGTGTCTCGTGTCGTGTCGTGTGTTGCGACGTGGGCGAGGGGTGGAAGGTGATCGCGGGTGGCGGGGTTGACTGGGATGGATGGATGGCTTGAGTGCGTTGCGATGGATTGCAATCGGTTTTCGCGCTTCTTGTCTACGTGATGAATGTATTCGTGGAATGTGCTGCACCGTGAGATTCTTGATCCCAGGCCTATACAACAAGGTCGTCTCCTTCACATACCCAGATACCCTACAGCCAAGGCAATCCAGACTCCAACGACCCCAAACCCAATTCCCGCATCCCAATCTCCGTTACACAGGATTCGCGGGTCCAATCTAGAGTTTTAGTCCCACAATCCCCTCGCCTTCGCAACGGCGGGAAGCGCATTCGGTTTCTCGTTGCTTATTCCTCATTACCCAGATCGCGCGGAAACCTTACTTGAAGCAGCAACTGTCGTCCGACTGGCAAAGCTATTACGCACCTCCACCCCCATCGAGGCACGGAATCCACAACTGGGGCATCGCCGAGGCCTTGGGCGGAGAAAGAAGAAAAACAAGAGTTGAGTGCCTGGGCGAAATCTCTCAGCAAGCGCGTACTCTCATTTCACGCGTTGTGTTGTGCGATGATGCACGCGACGGAAAGGATCTTGCTGCGCGTAAGCGAGGGGTAGGAAGGCACGAAAGGTAGGTGTTTGTATCCTCCAGTCAACGTCCTCCTCGCACCTCCCTCACGCGCACCCTATACTTCACCCTCGCACCACACACAAACCTCCTCGTCTACACCTACCATCCAGACCAGCCATCCCCTTGCCCTATGAGTGCCAAAGCCCCACCCCTTCATCGCCCTATTTCCTTTTCCCCCATCCCTCCATCCAGCATCCTCCGTAACTCGTGACATTTGCCCACCCGCCCAGCATTAGTACACCCTATTAGTCCAGTCCAGCCATATCCATGTAATATATCAGATTTTCGTTAGCGCCCGCCCGGCTCAATATGGATAATCTCCCCTCTTCGGTGCGGAGCGAAGCGGTCGCTCGCGCATCGCCGGCTGGCGGGGGTAAGTACGTGTGATGTGATTTTCAAGAATGGGCGGGAAAGATCTTGTTCGGATGTCATTTGCCTAAATGGATATGCAGGGTTTGGAGGATGTGGTGATCGGTAGGTGAGGGTGGGAAGGCGGGTTCTTACTCATCTGTGTTTCTTGAGGTAAGGGCGTATCTGGGAGGTGCACTGTGGGGTTTATGATGAGCGTTTGGGGACGAAGGGGATCTGGGTGTGGCGGTATGGCGTGCGCTCGTGATAGGATGGCTTTTGAATATTGGCTAGATCGGATGCTGTGAGTGGTCTCTTGACTTCTTTAAGGACGTTTAATGCCTTGGACTTTTCGGTTTCCACCAACCATTCTAGCTGCTTCATTGCACCACCAGCCATGTCTCATGATTTCTTCCTGTTGAGTTCACGCCACAATGTGGGGTTCTTGAGCGAGTGTAGAGTGGCTTGTCATTGAAGGCGTAAATGTTTTGCCGTACAGCGTTGCAATGAACGCCCCTGAACCTTTCTATGCAAAGCCTTCGTCTTGCTAGCATACAGGTTGACTCCTTCTGGACCCAAGAAGAGGTAAGGAGAAGAAAGACGGTACAGTCGTAGTAGCATCACCGGCAATTCCGGCACTGAAGACGTTATGAAGAGATTGTCGCGCCGCTCGTGGCGCAACATGCAATCCATTTTGATGCGAATATTTTATTGATAGGGTATCCATGCATGACAAACAACCACCATCTGACAAGGCTTGCCAACCAGCATCCAAAGATGAGCGGACACAAGAGAAATGAGAAAAGAACGTGACGATCGTGAAAGAGGGCTGCCAAAAGCGAAGGGTGACGCACGGCATCGGCGTCACCGATGCTATATCGATATTAAAGCTAGTATGCCAGCGGCGAAGAAAGCCATAGTAGGGGAGCCAGACATGAGGCTCTGGGCGGCGGAAGCCTCGCCAGCCAGCACTTTGTCGTCATTACGGATGCAGTTTGTCTTGGCTGTAATTTCCGCGGGACAGACTACGCGTTTGAAGTTCGCACTGTGTGACGTTAGTCTATATAATTTGTGTAGCCTGCGGATCGAGATGAGGGCATGTTTACCTAGGGTACGATGCATCCTTGAACCAATCAAAGCGCCATTCGCAACCGGCTCTCAGGTTCTCGGGTAGCTTTTGGCAGTCTTCGGTGGAGCTGACACCCATCATGAGCTCACCGAAGACGCTTTGGTCCACGCCATACTGCTGGGCGCATGCATTTGTCGATGTTGTGTTACCGCCAGGAATCTAGATAGTTCAGCTTTGCGACCATGATAATGGATGTTCATTGAAGGCTTACTGCAAGTGAAAACCGGTTTCGGTCGGTTACATCGTAGGCGGTATTCGAGGCTTGAACAATCATGCTCTTGCCGATCAGAGGCTCACTCGTAAAGTCGAGCTGGTAGCATGCGCAGCACCAGGCGCCCTCTATACCTCCGTGAGTAAGTTCGGGTAGAATAAAGGCACCGGCATAGCCATATGAAACAGTGTCGTTGATGGCCCATGGCTGCTGGCTGGAGCACTGAAACGCGGAACCGCCGTTACAACCAGTGCCGGCAGCATCGTCCGTGGGCTTGTCGTCGGCCGTACACGATTCTACCGGACTCGAGAAATCCGCTTTGCCGTTCCAACCACATGATGGCTTACAGCAGTCCCAGAAACGAGATGTGACGGCCTCTCCAGTATAGTTGAGATGTGCGCATCGTGCAAAGACCGCGAAGAGCTCGACGGCAAGGGCGATATTGCGGAGATGTTGCGGCATCATTGCGGAATGAGTGATCTGAAGTCGAAGTAGAAACCGAATGGCATGGTTTGTTAGCCAGAGTGATCCGCGCGCAGTGCCAGGAAATTGTATTTGAAGGATACTGAAAAAGAGGGGTCCCTTCTTTAGTCCGGCTGCAAGGAGAGATTAAACTGTTTTCGATACTCGAGGCCGAGAACCATCATGCTGTGCACCGTGCAGGGGTGGGCGGAGCTTGGGTACTGAAACGGTACCCGGGGTAGTGGCATCTGAGAGGTCAGAGAGCCGCTGTCACAGTTCCCACACGCTGTCAACCTACCCGATGCCTTGACTTGCATTGTCTGGCCTTATAGATTGCCCCTGTCATTGCCTCGTGGTGCATTTTCCCCACACTCTGCACGCAACGTTGTATCGCTCCCCGCAATTCGGCAATCGCGACATCTGCTCGCAAGGTCGCGTAAATGAATGCCGGGAAGGACGCGACAAAACCGAGGAACTTGTACAGCTGGGTTGCCCGTTGTTGTGCTTTATGCTCGCTCTCGTGTTAGACGAGAAGGTTTGCCCAATGTCTCACGCTCCGCCCTGCCCCCCTTCAGGGCTCATCTCGGCTATTCTCGCGACCGTTCAAAACGAACTTCTCCGCTTCTTGAGCTGCAACCGTTCACACCGCACTGCCGTGTGACGCAACCTTGAAGGCTGATAATACTCCGGGCGCTCGGTTCACGTGGCCTCAAAGAGGTTGAGCACCGTAGCTGAATAGGGAAGCAGATGCACCCGATTGGCCGCAACTTCAATATCGCTACCAGACTAGAGGCCATACTGAAGCACGCAGTAACCGTTTTGCTAGGATGCTTTGAACTTTGTGTAAACAGGTTGCTAGCATCGCTCCGGCTGAATCGACGTCGTCAGCATAGTCACTGGTCATGCGTAATAGCGCGTTTGTCATATAGCAGTCGCCATCGCCAACATCGCTAGACGGTGTTCGCAGTTTCGCGATTAGGAAAGGACCGAAGTACGTGGCATAAGTATGGACCGGATGTTTGGTTGAGAGGGCAAGGCATGAACGTCTTCCATGTCTACTATCTGCCAAGCCACCGATACACGAACTCTGCCCCACCCGGCGTTCGCTCAAGTCTCCAAAGTCCACTCTGCTGAGACAGCAAACGCTCTGGAACTTGGATACGAGTTGCCGCCTGGGCAGCTCTTACACCCCTGGGCTGGATTCCCGGCGATTGCCGTCGAGATGTGCGCGGTGGATTTTGAAATCATTATGTTAATTCACCGCTACTAATACATCGTTAACAAGCGTACATGCTCGTAATACCTCCGTAGTTATGCAAATTGTGCATATGCTCCTCAACGCCGTCAAAATATGCTCGTCACGCGTAGAGTCTCGTGTCTGTTCTCCGTCTCTCATACTCTAGTCGAGCGCCGGGATGCGCTCAATCACTTCTCAGCATGCTCTCCACCAAATCACCCAACGGTCCCCAGAAGTCCTTGCTCCCACTTGCCAGCCCATGCTCGTCTATGAACAGCACATAGTGCTTGAAGCTGGTGTTGAGATGAGGCTCCAGGCCCAACTCGATGATGACGGGGTAGTGGTGGCAGTAGATATGTGCGTAGACGCGGTATAGACGCTTGAACATATTCCTGATGAGCGCTGGAAATGTCTTGGGGAAGGGAACGCCGATGCGCGAGGGAAACATGGACTCGTTGTCGACATTGGACTGTATCCATGCCATGAGGTGTTCGATGTATTCGGGTGCGGGCATCTTGGTAGGCTTCTTGTAATTCTCGGAATCTTGCCAGAGGTACTCAAACCTGTCGATAGTCAGCATTGCGCATATGTGGACTTGGTTCATACTCACTCGTCGGTCGCTTTCATCTCAGGACAGCTTTGTGGCGAGCAGAACTCTGTGATGGAGCCATAGAGCAGGTTGATCTGGTTGTAGAAGTCGACGACTGCGGTCGCGTATCAGCACGAGTCCCCAAATCGGCAGAGATATGCTCCTACCATTGACGGCAAGCCACTCGTCCTTGTCCTCGCCTTCGGGTAGCTTGACAGCCTTCCTTAGACTGCCGCTACCGAGTGTGGCCTCGGCATACTGCTTCAGCTGCCAGCTGCTGGTGCCTCGATTCTTCGACGGCTTGAACGGTGCGCGAGTTCGCGGGTTGCTAGCGCAGAAGTCAGCCTGTGTTCGTAGTATGAATCTCCCATCTCAAGCGAGACTTCTCTCCAGCCTTCTGCCATGAACTCAGATGTCTCTTTCGACCTGGCATATCCCAATAATGTCGCATGGCCTGCACATTGTGGTCTTGTCGCTATTGATCCGTGTATTTGCGCAACTCCGGCGCCAGGCTCAGGCGCGACAGGCTAGCGATCAAGGACGCGATTTCGTCTCGTGGGTCGTATATCCTGCAGTAGAAGAGCGGAAAGGGAGACGAACATTGTACTTATAAATCCCGACATATCTACTCTCGATTCGTGCTATCGTATGGACCGGTACTGCGTGCGTGCGTGTGTGCTATCTGCTGTCGCGCATTCCGATGGTTAGCCAAGGCAAACAATACAAGGTAATGGGACTGCGACAAACCTGGTAGCAACAAGAAGTAGAAGGTGAAGGTAAATAACGTGAGCGAGCGACAAGAAGAGGGTAACAGAGAAGGGCAGAGAGTCAATGACGTTGGATGGGCTGGCTTGGGGGAGGGGTGTTTGGACAGGACCCCACAATCAACAATCGCGACCGCCGCAACCACCGGCCTCGATCGCCGCACTAACAACTTGGTCCAGATGTCGCGCCCACCCAATTGGCCCACCCTCAACTTTCATGTCTGCTTTTTCCGTCTGACCGCCTCGAGACATGTTGGAAGAGATGCGAGACGAATTTCCGCTGGCAGCGCATTGTAAAATCTGTCTCTCCTATGCGCGGGCTGCATGTTGTCGCAATGACTTTCGTGAGCGCATCACCGAGATATACCAACGGAGGTAATTCGGAGAAGAAAAGAAGATATCGTAATGTTTTTGGGAGGTCTACTCTAGGTCTATTCTAGGTCTAGGATATACGCTGACAACTTCCACCGCTGATGATTACCGCTCCATACCCACACATCCTGTCAGACCTCACTTGCTGAAGTACGGGTCTTGCTCAAAATAGTCGCCTTTGTCACGACCACGTCCGTTGCGACGACCGTTCTGCGTCTGCGGCCTCGAGTCGGAGCCACCGTCCGTCATGGTCTCAAACTCATCCGGTTCGTAGTCCTGCATGCCCGTCTTGATGCGCTGAAGTTGACCAGCTACGTAATGGTGGAGACGATCCTCCATTGCCGACTTCTGGTCAAGGGCGGCTTGGTCCAGTACACCGACCGAGTTCTTGCGTTTGATCGGGCTTGTAGCGTCCTCCTCTTCGCCGTTGGTTGAGGTCTCTCCCCAGTCACTTCGGAAGCCTATGCTACGGCTAGTAGAAGATCGGCGGAGTGTCTGGCGCTTCGCTGGTTTGCCTGTCGTGGTGAACACATCGTCGAAGTAATGGTCGGCAGCGCCTGTAGGTGTGCGCGGCGTTTGTGGCAGACGGCACGTCATGCTGCACGTCGTTAGTGAAGGTACTATACGTAATGTCGTTGAGCTTACCCAGTGTCGTGAATCATCTTCGCAATCAGACCGGTCCAGCCGCACTGATGCGTCGCTCCCAAGCCACGGCCGGTATCACCATCGAAGAACTCGTGGTACCACATGTAATCTTTCCAGTTCGGGTCAAAGTCGAGCATTTGGTTGCCGTCGTTGATGGCCCTTCTACCGTCATCTCCGCGAGCAAACAAATGCTGAAGACGATGTTGAATCTCCTCTGCAACGTGGCCGAGATGCATGTAGTCACCCGACCCCGTAGGGCACTCAACCTTGAGATCGTTGCCATAGTAGAGATGGAACCTCTGGCAAGACTCGATGAGTAGGAAGTTGACGGCTAACCAGATGGGACCTCGCCAGTTGCTGTTGCCACCAAAGAGACCGCTGTCTGAGTCACCGGGAAGGTAAGCTACCTCATACTTCTGACCATTGACGTCCATGCTATAGGGATGATCCTTGTGGTATTTCGAAAGCGATCGGATGCCGTGGTCGGCGAAGAACTCATCCTCGTCCAACATTCTCTTCATTATCCGCTTCAGTCGGTCTTCGTTGACAAGTGACAGAAGCAAGCGGTCGCCCTTACCACGTTTGGAGAGCGTATGGATGTTGCGCTTCGAAGTTTCGGGACGGTGAGCAATGAACCATTCCACTCGCTTCTTGAAGCTGGGCAGGCGGTTGATAACCTCCGGCTCTAGCGTCATAGTCGAGTACAGAGGAATGAGACCGACCAGAGAACGGACGGGCATCTGATGGCTCCATGGACCACCCCAAGAGATGGCATCATAGTAGAACCCGTCCTCCTCGTTCCACAGCGGCTTCGACTCGCCGTCGCTGCGGAATTGCATAGCGTCGCTGATCATCAAAAAGTGCTCGAAGAACTTGGAGGCCATGTCTTCGTAGATGCGTCGTCGCTTGGCGAGCTCAAGGCAGATGTTCAGCATGTTCAGGCAGTAGAAGCCCATCCAGCCAGTACTGTCGGCCTGCTCCAGGGTACCGCCGGTCGGCAATGGGTCTGAACGGTTGAAGAGACCAATGTTGTCGAGACCGAGGAAACCACCTTCGAAGATGTTCTTTCCGTCAGCGTCTTTTCGGTTGACCCACCACGTAAAGTTCAGCAACAGTTTCTGGAATACGCGCTCGAGGCAATCAAAGTCCTCACGTCCGTACATCTTGCGCTCAATCTTGAAGACCCGGAATAGCGACCAGGCATGTACCGGAGGGTTCACGTCGCCAAAGTTCCATTCGTATGCCGGTAGCTGCCCGTTCGGGTGCATGTACCACTCACGTGTGAAAAGGTCGAGCTGCTTCTTGGCGAAGTCGGGGTCGATCATGGCGAGTGTGATACAGTGGAAAGCACTGTCCCATGCGGCGAAGAAGGGGTATTCCCATGAGTCGGGCATGGACAAAATATCGTCCAGGTACATGTGCTTCCACTCCTTGTTGCGTATAGCCTTGCGACCGGGTGGTGGAGGAGGCATGCCAGGGTCGCCGTTAGCCCACTGGTCCCAGATGAAGTGGTAGTATTGCTTGCACCACATCATGCCGGAGAATGCCTGACGCTGGATGTTGCGCAAATCGTCAGCGATTGGGAGAGGGCTGATTCTGTAGTAAAATTCGTCGGCTTCGGCGCGACGCTGTTCTATAATGTCGTCAAACATCTCCTCGTCAAGGAATCCGTCGTTTCTCTTTGAGAGCCTGAAGCGGACTACAGCGCACTCGCCAGGTGGGACACCGTCGCCTTCGTCGAACGCGTACCAAGCACCGCACTTGGTACCAGTGTTCTCAGGATTGACAGCATCCTTCTGCTCGTCCACGATGCGGCGATGGATAGCGTCCTTGACATATGGAACCTTGTTCTCCACGTTCCACAGCCCCTTGTAGTTGGTGTCGTTATCGGTGAAGAGAAGCTCGGGCTGTACGTCTTCGCCGCTCGGGCCGGTGCCAGGGGACGGGGAGAGCTGGAAGTAGCGGTCACCCAGCTTGTGGTGTTTCGACTGCGCCGTTGTTGGGCCAATCTTGGTGATTGAGGGTTTCAGACTCGGGTCCTCGTGGCCCCATGCCCAGGTATTCCTGAACCAACAGTGAGGTACAATGTGCAGCGGCGCCGGTTCTGGGCCACGGTTGTAAGCTGTCACTCGGAAGCACATCTCCTCTGGATCGTCCGCTTCCTTCGCAGTCTCGATGAAAATGTCCCAATACCGGTCATCGTCGAAGATGCCTGTGTCAACGAGGTTGTACTCCTTGTCCAACCGCGTTCGCTTCGCGTTCGTCTCGATGAGTTCTTCGTATGGGAATTTCCGCTGAGGAAGTTTGTACAGGAATTTCATGTACGAGTGCTGCAACTGAATCAGCGGTATTTCTGTAGCGAGCGAAGCCAACATACAGTTGGCGTGTTGTCCAGGTGGAAATGGCACTCCTTGAGCGACTCGCCGTGGTTACCCTGTGGGTTGGATAAACCGAAAAGGCGCTCCTTTAGAAAGTCGCTGCAAGAAAGTCAGCGTGTATCGCAAGAGTGCCACTGGCGCACACATACTCCTTCTCGTTCCAGAAAGCGAAGGCAATGTTCTGGAAGCCGTGTGTATCAGACACACCAGCAATGCCGTCCTCGCCCCAGCGAAAGGCGCGCGACCGCGCCATGTCGTGCGTGAAATCTATGAGGCATTAGAGAAATCGGATGGCACCGAAGGCGAGTACTCACGGCTCCAGGCATCTCCATCAGCGCTGCAGAAGTTTGTTAGTAGCATACCATGGCGTTGACAGCAAGGGTACTCACGAGTAATCTTCGCGGACTGGACACTTATTAGATTGATTGCAACATATTCATGGGAATAGAGACTGACCAGTTGCCCACTGCCTCTCGGCAACGTAGGGGCCCCATCGCTTCCAGTAGGCGGTGCGTTCTCGGTCCTGCTTCAGACGCTTCTCCTCTTCGCAGAGGTACTCTTGATTCTCAATGAGAACCATGGTGACAATGTGTGCCGGAGGGGTGTAGGAGGAGTGTTGACGGCAGACAGCAAGTGAGGTTTGGGCGTTGGCGCGTGCAGCGGCGTCGAAGGAATTATTTCCTGCAGGTAGTATGGAGCAAACAATGGGGTAACTCAGACGATCAAGATAGTGGAGAAGAAGTAGGTGGGGTAATGTATATGAGAGACGCTGATGGCGAGGGAGTCCAATGTTTGGAGGTGGTGTGCATAGAGGAAGAGACAGAAGACGGACGGGATTTTGTCAAGGCGCGTGTCTTGGTGGTGGCTACCACCGACTTTGGACGCAGGAACTCGCGATGCATCATAGGACGGCAACCGTGCAGCGCGGGACTTATCGCGAACGGCTGACCTAAGCCCACTCTAGCCTAACGCCCTCCTCCGCCAGGTTTCAATCCCATGTCCAGCGAGCCGCAAAAAGGCTGGCCAGAAGCTTGGAAATGCCCATGCCCGCCGCTGCAGCAGCGTCGGCTACACGTGTCGCCCATCTGTTGAGCCGCTTTCAAAATCTCTGCGCCAAAGTGTTGAACGCGCTTACTGGGGGCGACGCCAGCCTTGAACAAGCAACCACGATAAAGACGTTAGTCTCCGGCCCTCCCCACCGTGCCATCGCCGATCGGACCTGGCCAGCTTCGGAAGGCCCTTCTGGGGTGTGGAGTGGTGACAGCGGATCCCGGCATGGGGATTCGCATGCCACACGTATCGACTTTGGAGCGTGGTGTCGTCCCTGCTTCCGCGGCATGCAGCACAGTTATGTACAAGAGTTGGGATGCATATAGTCGCGTTTCCGAGCCTGCGCGCCAGACGCCAATTCACGTGATGTATCACCGACATCCAACGGGTAGCCCCAAGCAAATTCAACTTGGCTACTCATGTGCGGGAGGTCAATGGTAATGAATGACGTCATCAGCTGCATGTCTTCGGTGCGAAAAGGTCGAGTTTAATATTATGAAACGAATGCACACGAGCCGAGAAGTTCAAGAATACGATACAGCGTCTTACGACTCTCGCAAGGGGGGCTGGGAAGTCGGTGTGGCAGGTCTGGCCGCCCACATGAACTTTGACCGGAATCGATTAGATGTTCCCTTTGAGCAGCGCTCATATGATGCGGCTCAGTCCTACTCCTAGCCACGACATTATAGTTTACTTTCACCTCTGAACCCAACAGCGCTATCGAGCGATCATGTTGGTACACATACATGTTGACCGAACTTTGCATAGCAGCCGACCAAGGCATCATCGCTAGTCATGAATTGCTGATGCACGAATGACCTCTTTCACATGCCTCCAAACGCGTAGCTGAAAATCCGGCAAGTATACGTATTTCTATTCCAACGCTGTACGAGGGCCATGCAGAGACTGGCAAGCTTGCTGGAAGATTGTGATGTTTCCAAGCAAAACCCGAATCGCTGGAACTGTGCATCGCAAGAATAGACGTAGGTATCACTACCCAAGTTAAAACGAGGGATTTGGTGCTCAAGGCCAATCGCGGGTGCTTCGTTTGCGTATCCACCAAGTCGAGGCACGACTTACAACCGTGCAGGTAACTACATAGTCTTGTATCATGTCACTTTAGTCGCCATGAGCGCTGCGTAGCCTTCCCATGGCGCTTGCTCTACTTAGGTATGCTATGGTGTTGATAGAAAAACATAGAGGGGCGTGGACCAGAGCTGGCCGCTAGCGCCTGCCACGGCGATTCTTCGGGCCGCGCCATTGATGGTCAGGTACGCGGCCGCTCAGCTCTACCAAACATTACACGTCTCCCAAGTCCGACATCCTCACACAGTCACGCCCAAGATGCTCGTCTCCCTCACAGTCGGAAAGGTCGATGCTGGAGTAGCAGTGCTACTGACAGAAGACAAGCGTCTTGTGAGCCCCTCAATGCCGCCCAGCGCTCAACGCAGCGCAGGCGCATCCTTGCTCTTCATCTGGCTGACGTAAAGGTAGATTGAGTTCCCTTCTATATTGCTACCCCCCGACATCTCGTCGGGCTCCATGGTGGATATCGATGTTGGAAGAAACTACAAAGCCGAAGCCGACGCCCAGAAAGCCTTCCATGAGCTCCAGTCGGACATCTTCCGCACCTTTGGCCAGCGCACCCCCTCAGCCCCCGTCCTCAAATGCCGCAATGCCACGCAAACCTCAGTCGTTCTCGAATGGGACCCTATCGATATCGCGACCGCCGAACTGCGCAGCCTCACACTATACCGCAATGGCAACAAGGCAGGCACAATACCCAAGCCCAGTGACGTGCACAGCACCAAGCTGAGTGGTCTGGCTGTCGACACGGAATATCAGTTCCATTTGGTCCTCAAAACGAGCGCGGGCACTTTCAGCAGCGAGAAGCTTTTGGTACAAACACACAAGATGACGGACTTGTCTGGTATCACCATCACGCCTGGCCACATGCCTGCGGCTCTCCGAGAGTCTCTGCAGCGGTCCGTGGAAAGAATCGGCGCCAAGATCGCGGACAATGTGCGCATCGACACCACGCACTTCGTATGCACCGAAGGCAGAGGGCCTGCGTGGGAGAAGGCGGTCGAGAACAACATACCTGTAGTTGTCCCAGATTGGGTCATAGGCTGCGAGAGGGAGGGCAGGATTGTCGGTGTGAGGGGTTACTACCTAAACGCGGACCCTAGGTTACGAAGCGTCGGCCCAGGAGGCTCACAGCAACCCGCCCAGCAATCACAACAGCAGCCTCAGCAACAACAGCAGCAGCAGCAACCCAGAAGTCCAATCATGAGCCCGCGCACCGAGGTGACACCACCTACACCCGAGCAACCGAGGCGTGACCGCGATACCGACGGTGCAGCGCCACCCCCTCCGCCACCCAAAGACGACGTTAGCGAGAAGAGCGAGCGAAACTCAGTGGAACCGAAGACGCAGACAGAAGAGCAAAAGGCTCGAACCGAGGATCTCAAGCCGCAAAATGGGAAGGAACCACAGCAAGAGGATAGCGAGGAGGACGAATCTGAGCCTGAGCCCAACGACGAGAAGTCTCTGGAAGCAAGTTTACCACAGAGACCGAAGCCAGGCCAAGCATCAGCTGAAGACGATGGCGATGGAGCCAGTTTTCAAGATGTGGAAATTTAGTAGAGGTGCTGAGAGGACATGTCAAATCTGGAATGCCACAGCGTGTCGACCTGGCTACCCATCTGCAGCATTGACTACAACCACGACTATAGCATTGTAATGATACCAATTTTCAAGACCACATTGCGGTTAAGATGACAGTTCACGGCCTTCTATTCGCGATCTGACTGCACTAGTCAGGGACATTGTCCCGAAATCACGGACCTTAGCGCTAACGTACTCGAACCCATCTCATTGGGCCAAGCCAGCATGTAGGGAGGATCCCTAATCGACCCACGAACACTAAGATCTTACGGCCGGTCAAAGCATCATATCCCACTCTATATAAATTCCGTCGTATGCCGCAATGTACCGATGCGCAGTAAGTCCAGTCTTCCCATCTCCTGGACTGCGGAGCCGGCATCATAGCAATGTCTCTTTTTAAACTTCCCGATATCATCATAACATTACAAGTACCCCTTCTCTACCTACTCAACATCCTTACCCTTGCCACCGGACCCGATCACCGCCTCTCTCGTATCGCTATCACTCTCCCTCTTCTCCTTCTCCTCGCCGCTCAATCTCTTTACCGAGAATGGGGGGATGCAGGTTGGGGCTACAACCTAGCAATCAACTGTGGAGTGGGCGCTCGTGTGTTCACCTATGTTGACTGGATCTTACTGGGGAGCCCCGACAAAGACGGGTGGTACAAGATACAATATGAGAAGGATGAAAATGACAAGAAGAATGACGACGTGAAACAGCTGGATTACAGAGACAGACCCGGTGGTGCAGGGAGAAGTTTCTGGAGCAGAGCATGGTGGGCTCTTCGTCTCTCGACGTGGAGCCGTTACACGGGATGGAGTAGTCAGGTCAAGAATGTGTGCATGGAAGTACCGGGCGACTACCCTCGTCTGTAAGTCTACCCCCAACCTATCATCCCCGACTCAACTAACCCAACCAAGTAAATTCATCGCCCGAAAGCTCGTACGCGGCCTCATCTTCTTCGTCATAAAAGACATTATAGTCTGCCACTCCGCCGCATCCCCCCACGGCTCCTGGATCGATATCCGCACGCAGAAACCACACCAGCCCTTCCCGGTTGACTCTCCCTTCCTCACTCGCTTCTACTACACTTGGCTTCATATCATGCTCACATTTACCACCATGGAGTTCTACAACATCGCTTACGGTATTGTATCTGTAGCCACCGGTCTCGCCAACCCACGAGACTGCCCCTCCATGTTTGGTAGGTTCCGCGATCTGTATAGTGTGCGCAGCGCGTGGTCGGTAGTGTGGCATCAGCAATGCCGTCGTATTTGCTCTCCGCTTAGTGTTTGGTTAGCGAGAGATGTGCTGGGTTTGCGAAAGGGGTCTTTTGCGTCCAAGTATGTTCAGCTTTTCGTCGCGTTTGGTATTTCGGGCTTGGTCCATGGGGTGGCGAGTATGCTGGTGAATTGCGAGTTTGATGACGACGGCGCGTTGAAGTGCTTTTTGTTGCAGGCTGCGATTATTGTGGTGGAGGATCATGTTATTGACTTGGGGAAGGCGATGGGGTTCAAGGATGGTATGTTTTGGCGGGTGGTGGGCTTTTTGTGGATGGTGGGTGCGTTGGGGTGGAGTCTGGAGCCGTGGATTGGTAGGAACATTGCGAGGGGTGTTTGGGTGCAGAATAGGGAGTTGGATCTGTTTGGTATTGGGCCTGTGGTGGTTGCGTAGAGGGTTTGGATGGAGTCTCAAAAGAAAGATCTGATGAGCTATGGATGTTTCAGTGCAATGTATACTTCTTGACTGGCTTCAGTGGCTTGTCGCTTGCGAGCGCTTCGCCATGCATATAACCATGGATGTATACATCGCCAACGTAGCGATACTCATTGCTTTCGCCTTCCGCACGCAGTATGATGGGTGTCGAACAACCAAACGGTACAATGACGATGTCTTCGCGGCCCATGAAACCCGTTCCCATGCCTATCAACCCGTCTCTCGTGATGCAAAAGGTTCTACCCATCTGTAGATGTTACAATACGTCAGCAGAGAAAGTGATGTGGAAGATTGCACGCACCATTCTGTCCCCAAAATATTGTTGTATGAATGATCGTAGCTCATGGGGTTGCAAGTTGTCCGACTCCCCTTGTTGCTTGAACTTGGGGTCTAGCTGAAGACGCGGGAATCGCTCCTGAATCCATGAAGAGAAGATATAATAGCAGGCTCTTGTCCAGCAATGCTCCAATTCTTCAAGTGGCTGACCTAATGAGAGCGTTTTGCAGAACTCATTTACGCGCGGATGATCCGCCTCTTCGTCTTCCGTAATGTCGAAATGAGAGAGAAGCAGCATCCGCCAGTTCAGGAAGGCCATGAGATAATCTTGTAGCGAGCACAGAGTGCCTACCGCCACACCGGTCGTATCGATAATATCCAATTCGACGGCAGAAATCTCAAGCTTCCGGAATTCGTCCTTGAACTTGTACTCAGCGTCGCGGTCACTTGCCGCCGAGAAGGTATTCGAAGACAGAGCCGAGTTTTCTGGAACCTGTGCCCAATTTGGACACCATGTAGGCAAGTCAGTAAAGCTGACCTGAACAGGAAAGTGAATCGCTTCGCGCATCACATCAAGGCGATGCGTGGAACAGACGATGAGTTGGGCGACTTCCAGGTATAGTGACTTGACGGATTTGTCGTAGCTCACGTGTAGGCGTTCGCGTATATCGTTTGGGAGTATGCCTAGCACACCGAATATCTTATCCCTTGGGTTCTCGCTTAGCTTCCTTCGGCAAGCTCGTAAAACTTCTAGCAGAGAGTTTGGGCCCAACACCATGAGACGTTGAACGTCTGGAAAGCTACTTGGTCCAGTCCAGAGGTAAGGGTCGCTTTCGTGTTGCCAAAGAGCATCTGATGCTTTCTTGCATAGGTGCCAGGGGAGTTTGGAAGAGCCGCAGTAGACTATCTTTTTCTTTGCATGGAATACTTCCTGTACAACCCAAAGCCGACTCCAATAGTTCCTCCTGAATAGAGAGTGCAAAGCTTTGACGTCGTGATGCTCCAATAGGCCGGTCCATTTACGTTTCGCTTGGGCCGCCGAATCAGTCAATAGTCGTATTGCCCGCCCACTATCATCTGCTTCAGGTCCAAGCCAAATGGCAACACATGTTGCCTGTCGGTAAATTTTGTCCATCAATTGGACCTGCTTGGCGCGTTCCGTCTTGTTCTCTTGGTCAATTGAGAGCCCGTCTATCCAAACCAGAATAGTGTGGTCTGGTTCGCGGACAGCCATTAGGGCATCGTGAAGATTCGCGTTGACTGAAACATGTTCAATGCCTTCCAATGTTATGTGTTTCTTATCAAAGCCATCCCCCCATGCATACGAAATTGCAATATAATCGGGTGGATGGCGAAGCGAACTGTAGACCATCTTGCACTCTGGACCTCGTCCATTCTCCGGAGATACTTCGATAAGCCGAAAATCGTTGGCTCCTTGTAGCTCTTTATACACGACCTCTCTTGCACTAGGAACCTTCATGGAGCTGCTCACTGCAGTAGCGAAATCTGAATCAGCCCTAGGAATCTTCGTAGAGCTGCTCCCTGCAGCATCAAAATCCGAATCAGGCCATGTAGTTTCTCCAGCGACACCGGCATGCGCAATGCTTCCTGCAAGCTTGATGCCCTCGGCAGTGATGGTAAAATGATCCGCTGACTGGCCTCCATAATGCTGTTCTCGATGGGTTTCCTGAATAGACTGCGTGGTTTCCTCGAAGGTCTTCTTTTTTGTCGCGTCGATCTGCGCAGGTTAGCAATGCTCGACCACGAACCGCCTTCTCGTTGAAGCTACCTTTTGATATGCAGTATGGGAGGAACGGTTGATTGGTCCTAGAAGAGCATGAAAAAGATCACTGGCTTGCTGGGCCGTAGTAGGCAAGAGACCATTATCTTGTTGTATCGGGGTTTGAGAGAGATGATCGCCTCGCCTCTCCGGCTTTGTGGGATTTCTCCCTTCGCGGTGGAAAGAATATTTTGGGTTCTTCATAGTTCCCCCGTATCGTGATCAACTTCATTGTTCGGTTCACCGCTAAGTTATCTGGTGGTCAGTGAAACCGAAAGAAGCGACTATTCGCAACGCAGCCTGATGCGGGGTTTCCAGCTGTGATGTGTCAGCCAGGCTACAGGATTGTCTAAGCGAATGAATGAGGCCATCAAGAGAATACCTTGCTTGAGATATAGCATTTTGTACAGTAGATGCGAGGTAAACATACGTATTTCTGGTAGCGAATGGAACTGCATCATGCTGTTGACGGTCTCGAGTTAGTAGGCAGGTTCATGCGATGGGTCACGCGAGGACCGACTACTCCGACTTCCACCCGACATCTAAGGATCATTTCGAAGCGATGACACATGGGAACTGGGTGTCAATCTGTGAGAAGGATGAGGTCCCTGGATAATTTATTCCATTCCCGAGTATACGATGCTCATGGCACATCAGGCTCTTCCTCGATTGACCGTGCAGTACCATGCCCCTAAACGCCATATATGCATACCTCTTCGCACCTTAATTTACATGTGAAGACCACGTCTCATTCCCATCTCTTCACGTTTATTCGTACGCCCCCATAGCCTCGCCCGCCCTCTGCTCGATATAGTACCCCGGATCGGGTCTCCTCGCAGCGCGCATTTGGTCCTTCGTCATTGGGTTCTTGACCTCCTTAACATCGACCAACTCCTTTATCCTCATGATCTGACCGGCGACAGATTGTGTGACGGGGTGGTAGACAGTCGTCATGCGTTTGCGGAGACCGAGCGCCTTGAGGACTCCTTGCGTCTTCTCGGGCATACCGATGCCGGAGCGCATGAGTGTTATCCGGAAATAAGACATGTTGGATATGTGATGTAGAGGGTTGGTGGCTTCGATGCGAGGTCTCGGTGCGTTTGCGAGTGGCTTTGAATGGGTTTGGTGTGGCGTTTGGCGTGGGCTCCGCGGCGACACGGAGTCAAATTAACTACCGATACGTCAGATTGAAGTGTTTATGTCTTGAGCAGCTTCACATACCGTTTGTGTGGCGATGTAACGTTGATGCCCGCCTGCGCGCCTGCGATTGTCACCACCAACTTTTCGGACTTCTGGAGACCTCGGAATGCGACGCTTGTCCCGAAATGGCCTAGAGTCGCGCGGGGCGGATGCCGAACCACGTGTGGGACCTTCACTCCTGTCTTCGCACCCATCTTCCATCATGAATGTCAATCGCGTTATGGTCAGCTCGATTCCACCGGCGCCGTCTGGAGAAGGAGCGGTGAGAACCTATCGACAGGTGTCGTCACTACTTCACGCAGGTCGCCTTCCTCCCGCGCCCCTGTGGGCGGTACTGTGAATTTCCATCCCCGATGCGCATTCGGTACTCGGGAGGGACTGCACGTCCCTCTCTCACAATACGGCGCATACGGCAAATGGGATGCGATGCCTGACGTTCCAACGTATGCGCATGCCCGTTTGCCTGTACGACCCCAATATTGGATTCCAAGGAAACGACACATCGGTCCGATGCCTTGACGCTTCTAGCGGCACAGAAAGCCATGTCTCAAAAATTCTATCTTTCGTCCAGTCTTTTCCTGGCAGATTTTTGGAAAGATGACGTCTCCATGTCGAATCCAGTATTCTTGTCAAACACCAAACCCGTTATGTCTGCAGTTATGTGTTTTCTGATGCACCTTCCGTCAATAGCCTGTCCCTTGCTGTCACGAGGGTCTCAAACCATCATCCATGGCGGTGTTCTCCGCATCGGAGTATGCTAGAAGTCCAAACGTGCCTCGCTAAGAGGCCCTTCGCGTCGATACGCCTGATGCACAATCCGCATTATGCGGTCATGCAAGATACCGCGATCTGCATACCAAACGGATAGCGATGGAGAAAGGGCATTCGAAGCAATGACACCGACGATTCGTTCCACATGCACCTGGCCTTACCCCCGTCACCAAACGAAAAAGGTAGCAACGGTACGGTACCTCAGGACTAAATGTATTGTGACCGTGTCCCCACTACCCGGTTGGGCCTGCCGACGGCACCGAGCGTGGGATCTCGTTGTCTCTTTGTTGACTCTCGGGTAGTCAACACTCGAACAGACGAAACGATGTACATGCCCGTCGGCGGAAGGAAAGTCAACATGACCAACGAACTCCTGATTCAAATGCATTCGTACCGTTTGAACGGCCTCATTGACCGGTCTCTTGGGACTGTACGTTCAACTAACATATGGAGGCATAAAAGACTTCTATTTGAACGTAGCAGCTTCCATCATACAGTCCCCCAATTCAGAGTCGTCTGTCAATTACTTTCAGTAAACCTCAAAGACACTACAAGTGGGTTTGACGTGGACAGTATATCCAGTCAGCAAAATCTCATATTCCCTACAACCCGTTGTTTTGAAGACACATCAATTGCAACTCCATCATGACAGGTAAACCTCCGAACCCTCGCAGACACCCCGAATAAACATACTGATAGATAAATAGCACTTTACACTCTTACACAACCCCATCCGATCCATGCATCACCGACACCACCCCCCGCCCCAACCGCCATACCGACACTGGTCTACCGCGTTCACCGCACCAGCTCGCAGACCCGCTACGCCTTCTCCACCGGCTTCAGTTCCAAGAACCAAACCACCATCGTCAACTACACATCCGCACTATCCCGTTTCGGCCTCGCCCACCTGAACCAACAAACCAACATCTCTTCCCCCTTCATCAGCGTGTACGACAACCTAGCTCATGCGGAAGCCGTCGCCAAGCACTTCGGAGAGCGCTATGGCGAGGACACCTGGGTTGTTACCGTAGATCCCGCGCACTTTGCTAGAGGTCCAGTGTTTCGCGCTGCGGACCTGCTGAAGGATGCCGCCGGTGGCAAAGAGGTAGCAGCGGAGTGGTTGCATTATGGTGAGTACCTGGTCATGTATCGCATTCCGCCGCAGGCGATACGAGATGAGACGCCTGTCTGTAGGGGTACGGCTCAGCGGAGGGCAGTGGGCGTGATCGGTGGTGGAAAGTAAAGTGTGTTGATGGCGATGGTAATATTGATGTGATCAGAGGAGTTGGGCGTATATCGGTCGCTGGGTAGGCTTAGCGAAACTACTGTATAATCCCCAAATCTCTTTTCCTTACTGTTGGAATGTTTCTCTCTGCTAGTTGGTATTCACTAGGTAGTCCATCTCTTGATTCTGTATCCCATTCCTTCGCAATCTCGCTATAGCTTCCAATCCGTCGAAGGCCTGATTGAGGCACCAGTCCATCCCGAGCCAGATTGCCTTAGCAGCTAGCCATAGAGGGAAGTACTGCAGACCATGATTGGGCTCTTGTCTGGGCGGTACTTCCAGCATTGTGCTCTTGCAAACAGCAGTAAGGGTGCTTTTTCGCAGCGACGCATGTGACCTTTTTTCGCGTGGTCGGCGCACTTTCGGGACGAAATCAATCCGGGTCCTTGAGCGAGGTAGTTGCGAAGGCATCTTGAGAGAAGAAAATGCGGTGCATTTATTGTCGTATTTGTTTGCGAATCTTCTTCATCCGTCTTGAAGTGCCCAGGTGGTGCTATGATCTGGCAAAGGTCGTAGTGTGCGAAAGAAAAAAGAGACAAGGACCTTGCATTCGCAACATGAAATCGCCCACGCGCACGAGTCCAAATTTTCATTGGGTATGAGTTGCATTGAAGCGTCGTTGATAGGGTCCATGTGGTGGCTGGGAAGTTCGCGAAGTTTGGTACCCATGGACTGGCGCAACCTTGTCAACCAATACTTGGCCAAGGAATTGATTCATAGAATATCTGAGTACCTTTGCTATGAATATATCTAAAAACCTAAATTACCTTCAAACCTCGCCCGCGCACTTCAAATATATACCTGCCTATGCAGGAGAGTCGCAAGGCAGCACTGTCTGTGCGCAGACCCACCCGCAGATGGCTGCCTAGGTATTCAGGCCTCAACTCTTGTAATGTGAACGCTATAAACACGTCAAACCCCGTGTGGTTACATAAATCTTCAATCAAGCGGTTATATCTCGAAACGATTGCATTCGCATCTCATTACAATCTCTCCATCCGTATTTCTCCGAATTTAAAACATCTTCCTTTCCTTCCCCAATGACTACCACCGTCAAAGAATGGATAAAGAATCTCTGCGTCTATGAAGACGATGAATTTGTCCGCCACAGGAACTGGGGCTTTACTATCTACCGTACGGGATACGGACCTTCATCTGATCAGCAATGGCAGCGACTTCTCCAAAAGATCCAAACCGATGCGCGCGAAGGGGCTCTAGAAGCGACTGGAACCGAAGAAGACGAATCTGGCTTCCAACAAGTGTGGGCGCTCTTCCGCCTCGATGCGCGGTCAGACCCTGCGCTGGCTGGTCTCGATGTGGATCAACTTCGCGAGCTGTACAATAAAGGCGAGGGCGAACAACCAATGAATACGGACTACGACCTACACCGAATATTCCTTTTTGCCGATGACGAAGCTCTATCAGACCCCACCGCTTCCATCATCAAGGCTGTGGACGCCGACTACCGTCCAGAAGACCATGTCTCGCGAAACCCGCGAGTTGGTTCGCAACGTTACTTTGGCTGGATGCCAATGAAGGCTGCCAGCGTGGCAGAATTCTGGAATCGATTACAGTTTTCCGACATGAGTATGATCGCCCCTCCAACGATCGGGGGAAGTCACTTGGTGATTTGGGATGGAGACAGCTGGAAATGAAGCGTGTAGGACCTAGAGACAGTTCAATCGAATACAGCTTGTAGGCGCAGCTTGCTGATCAAACCCAAGCTTTCTGAGTCCATCGTGGCCGTGTCATTATCGTCGCCTCAGACTAATGCGCCTCTTGGCGTTTCTCAGCTGCTCTGATCTCTTCCATTACCCTGTCGTGCAGTGCTTCGGATGTCATCCAAAAGTTGTCATCGGTTATGAACCATTTACACATATAAGCGCCCCCGTGGCCCATGGCAGCCAGAGTCGCCACTAAGTAGTCCAGCTCATCTACAACAAAGCTATCAGAGTGTGCCGAGCTTACGGGTACATGAAGCACTTACGTTTATTGTCTATCTCGCACTTGACAATATAGTGAAAGTCGACACCGTGTGCGTTGAAGTATTCCTGAAGGCTGTGGAGCGAAAAGGGGAATGTGAACTGCACACCGTCATGAACGTAATGAACGCTCACCTTTTTGAGCTTGCGGGGGAAGTTTATATCGTCTTGAACAAGTTCCCGTAGCTCCGCGGTGTAGTCGACATTGGCGTTCATAGCGGATCTATCATACTTTAGTCTTAACTCAACTAAATTTGGCGGCAGTAGATCACGGAGCGATCGGGCAGGTTCTGGCGTCTCCGGTAGTTCATCGTAATGGATTCCTCGTTGTTTGCCCACAACGGCAGTGTAGTGCAGTTCCAGTTCTTCTAATTCTTCCATTTCAGATAAAACATAGTTTCGCGGCCATTCGTCCGTCCAGGTAAGTGCACCATTTTCGTCGGTCCGAAGTTCGAGCTTTTCGAGGGTTTCGCTATGTGATCTTGCAGCTTCGAGAAGTGTGGAATGCCAATCCACTACGTTGTCATCGGGTTTATCGGGTCGATCACATCGGAAGCTTGACACAGTCGCACATGATTGTAACAACTGTGTTATGTGATCTAATGGCGGTTCGGACGGCGAGACTATGGAGATGTTTTGCACCTTAGACGACCTTGGAAGTATATCCCAAGACCCATGATCGATGCCAATTGTTGGGACACCGTATGATATGTCGTGAAGCTCCAAGGTCCTGAGCGATGGCAGATGTAATACGGGAGCTATCTTAGCCATTGGTATTCCTGTCATGTCGAGTGACAGAAAACAGAGTTTCGCGAACCCAATTGATGTATCGGCTGGTGCAGTTACATACTGCTGGGCTGCGTGAAGCAAGGGAGTAAGCCAGAGATACCGATGAGGCGTATGTGCATCGTCTTCAGGTACTGAATGGAATCCATGCCTACGCAGATCCCACAATGGAGTAGTAGAGCAGTAACCACGACTACTATAACGGTGATGCAATCTGGAAAGGACTTGGAGAGCGGTGCGAGCCTCCAAGACAAGAAGCGCCAGCTCTACTTCTTCCGGATGAAGAGCAACGGCCTCGACCAAAGTGCTTTCGTAAGGAAGGGATAATGTTCGGATATGTGCAGTCATCTCTGCCTTGCTCATGCTCAGGTGATTGCCACTTGCAAAACTCCTATCGCAGGATCCGCCGATCAACAGCTCGCGAACGTATGACGCTTTTTCAGGATGGTCGTGTAATGTGCGGAGGAAGCCGCTTAAGTTTCTGGGATTGGAGATCTCGCAGCTCTCATAGAGCAATCGCATGCCGAAGGGATACAGGTACTTGCAGGTCCTAGCAAGAGCGGCGAAAGTAGACCTTGCTAAAGCTCTATCACAAGCCGATCGCTCAGATCCATCCCACGGGAAAACGCGCTACATGAATGAGAAAAGAAGTTAGTATATGCAACACATCTGCTTGTATGAGAAAGCTCATCGTTTGACCGTACTTATAACACACCCGGTAAAGCCAAACACTTTGAATGCCTCGAGGATATGGTAAAAGCACTACATTGAAGGCAACGAGCTCATTTGCCCAGCACAACTTACCTCGCATATTTCCAGGATGAGCTCGTCTGGAAGAGGAGCTAGTGGGTTGACGATGGTATCTTTCGACGCTATACGCGCAGACGGACAGCGCAGGGCCTGCGAATCAGTCAGCGAGTGCGATGTGGTTGACAATTCTTTGGCAGTCGGCCTCGGTGCAGAAGTCGGTCGCTCTTGACATAGTTGGTTTTGCTCATCGGCGGCCTCGCGGCTGCCTTCGCGACGAATCCAAGGCACGTGCACACGCAATGGAATGTAGGAATTTCGTACTTACCTCCATCGTCCTCTAGTCGGGCAGGTTTGTCGCGTCAGAAGTTGTGGTGAGTATCTCTTGTTCGGCGTCAAACACGACAGCATGGTTGCCTAAAGTGCCCCACTTCAGATGCGGTGTGACTGCCGTCGGAAGGAGGACCGAACAGCAGGACCGAAAAGAGGATGGTAAAGGGCTGGGATGAGCAACTCGATCAACAAACCAAACACGAAAGTGCAAACCGGTTTCGCGAATGTCGGACGACAAATTTAAGGTTGCAGATCTCGTATTCAACGTGTTAAATCGACGACGCTGCTGTTATTATGAAATCGGGTCGTCTTCTCCAGATATGAAAGCTGGATACGTGAGTCTGCGTTTACATCTGAACCCGTTTTCGTAGTTTCGAAAGGCCATTGAACTGTATTTCGCGCATTACACTTCGTATGTATCTATAAAGTGCCACTCAAGAATGGCAGCCATCCTCGGCTAGACCTGCAGAACCCCGTGTGTACCGCCCAAATACCAGCTCGCCGAGAAGTACGCTTCCCGTGACAGCGAATAGGAAACCGATGTTGTAAGTCATAACAGCAAGCATTCTACTGCGTCGTTAGTATCTCAGCTCTCAAAGGTTTCGTTCACGAACGTACAATACGTAGCCGATCAATGCGCGACTAAACTCCAAAGCAGCGCTTATGCCATCTTTCTTCGCGCTCCAGGGTGCTTGTGCCACCCAGAAAGTCTTACGTGATGCCGTAGAGCCCCGTGTAATACCAGTCTCCTCCGCTGCAGTTGGTTGTGGTACGACTGGGCTCAAAGGCTCAATCTCTTGCCTGTCCTTATCATCCAGTTCGAGAGGCTGTTGTCGCAGCGCACGGCTCCATTGCCGTGCATGGCCACGAACACTGTGGTTGACCAGCTTCTCCGTGTTGGGCATGAACTGTGATGTGCTCTCGGCCTGCTGTTGCATCCTCCATTTTCTCTCCAGTTGGCTCTTGAAAGCACTCAGGAATCGATTGAAGATGCCCAATGAAAAGAGGAAGAAGATCGTTAGCACATAGGTCGCCGTTGTCGTCGTCGTCCATTCAGTGAACCAAAGCGTGACGCGGGTGCTACTCGAAAAGGTCGATGCCATCCCCGACATGTCCATTGCTGACATTGATGCCCCGGGACGCATGGATGCCATGAGGTGTGCGTGAGCATCAGCGGAGGTGGCCGAAGGCATATCCATGTTCATGTCTGTGTCCGTGTCGATCGATATAACTCGTGGCAGAACAGCTTGTATGAACGTTTCAGAAGGAAAGAAGGGTGGAAAACGTGGGAGACTACTCTTGTAGCGGAAATGAAGATGTCAGCCGTCAGCTGTCAGACCATACAAGATCGTGTTTTCTGGGTCTGAACCATCATTAAGAGAGTTGAGAAGCACGTCGGCCAAGATCGCCAGGCACCGTGATGCGCAGATGTGGTGCCGCCAGATGAGCAAGTTTGAGTCCATAGGCGCGCGCCGGCCCGCAACGCGGAGCGGATGGCATGCACGTAGAGCTAGATCCGACGTTGTCGCGACTGTACTTAGGGAGCTCGATTGCGCTGATTTGTTGGACCTTCTTGTCCTTCCAGTGTCCAGTCTCGAAGCCGATGAACAGTTGAACCTCTGGCGTGTTCACGACATGGGGTCAGTACATTCTGTCAGTAAGTGCTGTCAAACATTTTCCTGACGGAAAAGCAAATCGCGTATTTCTTGATCTTCATACTTACGACCATGTCCTACACTATACGTCTGTCTCTTTCGCGGCCCAAGATCCCAAAGTGGGTACGTAGACTGCAGAGGAGAACTCGGGACTGTTCCGACCAGACTACTGCAGTACAGACGTGTACAGAGCAGATCTGTATTTCCTCAGTACGTTGACAAGCTCTAATGTAGATCAGAGCGTCTAGAGCCCGACTTTAGTAAGAAGTTTTCCCAGGGCCCAGGGCCCAGGTTCCGAAGCCTGTAGCCCCACTGATACTCCTTTACGACACACGTGTGAAGTGGGAGGGCACTCGCCGTCCTCGGGCACCATACTGTGATCCACTTCCTCTGAGTGGACCATTAACTCGGTGTTTCGATGGTCGTTCAACGGTGTTAAGGTCGGTGGGATGCGTTCACGGTCGTGTGATGGACGCTGTGGCCGCAATGTACCCTAACGGCAAGTGCCTGGCTTAGTGCACCGCCATACAGCCAAATGATGGCACGCCACATCGCGCGCGTGTTTGCGGCGTGTGCAGCCCCATCGGAGGTGGCTCCACCGTCGCGGTTTCACCTCGTGGCTCTGTGCGCGGAGATCGCGTGCTGACTATTCTGGAAGGCTGGAAGACTGACGACTGCAGAACACAGATTCGCAGTTCGTGTCATGTAGGAGAAGTATCCAGCGAGCTCGGACCGTTGCCTGGTCTGAAATGAACGTTGGCCGGGTGTGGAGTTAAAAGCAAGACGCACGTGCTTTGGAAGGTTGTTGGCCCAAAATGAAGCCAAGACAGGCGGGAGATGTGCATCAAAGGTTATTCACCAATTAAACACCGGCTGTAGCGTCCCCTGCCTTTCCCTTCTGGCAACGTGGTTCGAAAACGGCGAGATTCCAAGATTGAGATGTCCTGTTGCAGATGGACACGGCGACGGAATCTTGGGCCGATGCATGTGAGATGCGCGTATATTGGGCGCTATGACATGGAACGCGTCGAGTGATGATGATACCAACACTCGAGGCCAGGGCCATGCTGGTGATGATACGAAGCCTGTGCCCCGAGCGCCCTGCATGCACGGCTGCTACCGAACGGTGCAGCGAAGGTTATCAACATTGCGCAGTCGAAACTTTTGTTTGCTGTACATAATTTCTTCTTGCACGCGACCGTCTGCCCTAGACTACTACAGCCACATTGTAATCACCCTCGCCCTGCTTCAACGTCGGACGTGCCCCGCTTACCATAATAAGGTTTTGGACATATCCCCAGATTTCCTTCGGTAATCTCATCAGGGGCACCTTGAGCAGCGCGCCCTCCAACACCCGTATCTGAAACTCTCTGGAAGAGCTCCCCCGAAACACATCCTACCGTCGACTGCTCGTGATGCTCTGTCGCCGACTCCCCCCAATATAGCCCGACACGTCTGGTGCCATGCCGAGCTGGAGACCGCTCCCGCGCATCGCGTTCGCAATATGCATATACCCCTTCCAGCCCTCGTCGCCCGCCGACCTGCCCCTCGAGATCGGTGACGAGCTGTACATCATTGAGCAGGGCGGCCAGGATGCATCATGGTATCGAGGATATCTGGTTGCGCCGCCCTCGCTGCTGGCTGGCCTGACGAGCGTGAAGGGCCAGACACTCGAGGCACGCGTCTTCTCTGGCATATTCCCGCGATCGTGCGTCGAGGTGCGTGAAGTCCTGGGCGAGAGCAAAGACACGGCGAACCAGGACGCTGGTCACGACTCGGGTCGTGGCAGCCACTACGCGCATCCGACCAACGGCATCGTCACGCCCACCGAAAGCACACGTGCGACCTCTCCCTCTGCCAAAGGCTCTGGCCCGAATGCGCGACGAGCCTCCAAGACGGATGCCGTCTCTGCGCTGCCCTCGTCCCTGGCCCGCCCACTCTC
The DNA here is from genome assembly GCF_023758085.1 of Alternaria hordeiaustralica. NCBI lineage: Eukaryota > Fungi > Ascomycota > Dothideomycetes > Pleosporales > Pleosporaceae > Alternaria > Alternaria hordeiaustralica. The sequence goes on along the minus strand of NW_026056774.1, from coordinate 785,516 downwards.
ACGCCACAGGTCTGCCCGAAAGCGCGCAGGCAGCACCCACTCGCAGTGGACCTCGCGCGAAGAGCATCTGCAGCAATTGATGCTCCCGCTCTCGCCCATATCCGACCCGACCGCCCCACGACCGCCCGCGCCAGTACCGATGCTGAAGATTGGCGACGAGACACCCACCTCCGCCCAGGAGCCATTGGTTGACGAGATCGCCTCCTGCCTTCGCGAATGGCACTCCACAAAGGTGCACGAGCTGCTACTGGCACGCAAGTATGGCTCGTTGGACAAGATGTCACGGCTAGTGAACCGCCTGGACACGGCGCGCCGCCAGCTGTTGCACAAGGTTCTCACGGCCAAGGAGCTGGAAAAGGTACGCGAGGCGACCGTCTGGGATCTTGTGGCAGGCAATAAGATGCTCTGCGGAGACGTCATCGTACGGAGCCCCTCGCAGCGCGGCCGCATCCTGACGGGCGACGACTCGGCCATCGAAGTCACAAAACTGCAGTCGATGATGAGCCTACTGGACAGCCGACCAACAGCTCATGTCGACGAGCACAACCTGAACCATTTGTTCGTCAGTCTGAAACATGTGACGGGAGACGTCGTCAATGGCGCGGCTCAAATCAGCATGTACCTGTGTCTGAAGACGCCGGGAGCAGCGCCACAGCCACTCTCCGAGGCGTATTCATTCGACTTGACTGGACGAGATGGATCAGCCGTGTCCCTGAGCAACGACAAACTTCGCGCACTGCTTGTGGATCTCAGCCTGACCGATATTGGTGAGGGCGCAGGATCCGGCACTACTCTGTATCTTGTCTTCAGGCTGATGACAAACGAGCCACTTCGCTCGCCGGCTGCAGCCGAGAAGGCAGGCACGGGCAAGGAAACACCGCCGGGCAAGGGGTCGGTGCAGCCTTCCCAGCAGGGCAGCATCAAGGGTGGAAGGCGCAGCGTCATGTTCGGCTCCAAGAGGAAGGAGTCAACAAACTCGCGACACACCGAATCACGAAACACAGATTCTTCTGATGAACGCCATCGCCCGAGCCTCGAACAGTCCCGATCACAGACACAGACGTCTGATGCGAGACCAGGCTCTTCCGCAACTGCAAGCACGCGAGCCCGCGCTCTCTCAAGAGACCAGAAGACGCTGAAGAGATCCGTCGCAGTTGGTGTGGTGTCTGTGAACCAGATACTGCAAGCCCGGTCAGAGGCCGATCAGACCGTCAGGATGTACAGCACAGCAACACCTGGAGAAGACATCTTGGATAGTGATGGCGGCTGGGACAGTGTATTGCCAGAAATATACCCAAGCGCCACCGGCAAATACAAGCTGAACGCGCCTATCAGTCGACTTACCATACACATGAAAGCCTTCGTCCATGCAGACGCCGAGGGTCTCATCGCCAAGATCCCCACGATGCTGCACAACATTAGGCAGTGTCGCAAGATTGGTTTCTCTGGGGCTCCGACAAAGCCACGCAGCGACATCTACCTCACGCTCGTCGAGCCTTTCCTCCCGAAGAACGCATTCCTGGCCCACCCAAAGACCGGCACTGTCCCGCTAATCCAAACCTCTCAGATGACCAACCTCCAGCTTACCATTGAGGTCCGCAAGAGCTCTGGGGAGCGCATTGAGGGGTGCATCTACCCGTCAACTAACAGTGCAGGCCATACCGCATGGCGCACTACAGCAGCCCAGCGAGGCGAGGGATGGAACGCGACAGTCCGGCTTGCTATCGACCCCCAGGATGTTCCCGGGTCACACTTGGTTATGAGCATTGCCGATGCCCCCGGATTTCCATTTGCGCTTTGCTGGATGCCCCTCTGGAACCAGGATGCCTTCGCCCGCGATGGCGACCATGCTTTGACGCTGTACAGATACGACGAATACACCTCGGGCATGATCGCTGGAAAGGGAGCATATCTTGGCCTGCCTTGGAGTGCAAAGAAGAAGGATGACCATGTCATGGGTCCAATGGCATCTGTCCACGTCAAGACGTTCCTTTGCAGTACCCGATACTCCCAAGATCCGACCATACTCGGTCTCATCAAATGGCAGGAACAACCGCCAGGAGAGCTTGTAGGATTGTTGCGCCGTTTCAACTTCGTTCCGGAGATTGAGATCGTCAAGCTGTTGAGCGAGGTGTTCGACGCCCTGTTCGCTATACAAAGCCATTACGCCGGAAGCGATGAGTACGAGGATCTAGTGTTCAATGCTGTTGTGATTGTACTGGGCATAGTGCACGACAGACGCTTCAACCTTGAGCCATTGGTGGATCAGTATGCGCGGACCAAATCATTCCACTCTCTTGTTACCTCATGTCTCATGCAAAGTTTGGGCCGACTGCTCGCCAAGCCTACAGATTCCGAGAGCTCTCGACGGCTGCGCGCAACTTTCAAGGTCGGCAACCTTATCATGAAGTTCTTGGTCAATGCGCGAGAAAAGCAGAAGGTTAAGGAAGAGAGTATTGGCATCAAAGACCGGACTCAGTTCAGCAAGGAGATGAGGGTACTCTTCACCTCGTTAGAGGCTCTCATGGGAAACCCATCGCCCGTCCTTATCGGTACCAAGACTCTCCTTGTACAGAACTTGCATTCATGGCTTCCGGAGCTCGAGGGATGCATGCCAGCTACTGAGGTCTTCAAACTGACGGCGGGCTTCCTGGATTCTTGCTCAAATGTGCAGGGAAAGCTCATTCTGTACAAGCTTCTCCTGATCCACCATCTCTCCAGTCTACAGATATTCAAATCTCCAGAAGTACGTCGCATGCTTCTGACAAGCACTGTCCAGTGGTTAGCCCCGTACTGGGGTCGAGTGGAGACCGTCACCGATCAATGGAAGGACCAAGTCCGTCTCTGCTGTTCCGTCGTTGCGTCGCAAGTCGAAGAGCTAGGAAAAGAAGCATGTGAATACATGCCAAAGCTTGTGGACTCATACCGCGCCATTCAGGCAACCCCTCGACCAGCCAAGAAGACACTCTCGCTTCTCTTCCCAACAAGCTATCCATTCCAATCGCGGGCTGCGACTGCTGAAACTCCATTCGATGAAGCACTGGCGGAGATATCAGCAGTACTTGCGGCGATGTCTAGCCTTCCCACGCTTTTGCACCCGGAATTACCCAAGGAGGAAACAGCAGAATTTCTCTTCTCGGTACTGCAAGTCTACATCTCTATTCTGGATTGCGAAGCCTACCCTAGCTCGTGGTTCAGTGTGCACATCTATCACCACAAGGCTACCATGCGCGCATTGGAGAAATTGTTCAATATCCTACACGACTCTTTCCTCCCTCTTCCCGACGAGGCAGACAGCTTCAACACAGAGCTGTGGCGAGCCTTCTTTGACGCGTTATTGAAACTTGTCGGTAGCGACGCCCTTGCATTGGAGACCTTCCCGGAACAGAAGCGACGCGCCGTGTGGAAAATCGCTGGCGATGTACGCGAACATGGCGCAGATCTGCTACAACGCAGTTGGGAAGCGATTGGCTGGGAGGCTAGCGCAGAGGACAAGGGCCAGTACGGGTTGGAGAAGATGGGCGGCTTCCAAGTGCAATATGTGCCAGGCCTCGTCGCACCCATTGTTGAACTCTGCCTCAGCGTGCATGAGGGTCTCCGCAGTGTAGCCATCGAGGTTCTACAAACGATGATCATCAGCGAGTGGACGCTGAGCGAAGATCTCGCTCTCATACAAGCGGAGATGATCGACTGTCTGGACAACCTCTTCAAGACTAAACATCTGACAGAGGCGGTTCTGCAAAAGCACTTTATCCAGGAGCTGGTAGAATTGTTCGAGCCTCTTGCCCAGGATCCGGAAGAACCGTTACTCGCCGCTTTGAAGGACCTTATCTCGACCATCGATGAACTCCTGGACCTCCTGGTTGCTGTGCATAGCACGGACGCGGCTGGCGAAGTCTTCCATATCATGGACACTCTTCATCTTATGGAGTTCCTGAAAGACATGCAAAAGGAAGACATCTACATCCGCTATGTGCACCAATTAGTGCAACTGCAAGTGGATGCAGGAAACTACACCGAGGCAGGTCTTGCGCTCAGACTGCACGCCGAGCTCTACGAATGGGATCCGAACTCGACCACGGATCCGCTCACCGACCCCAGCATGCCGCCACAGCCTGCGTTCGAGCGGAAAGAACAGCTCTACTTCCAGATGATCGATCACTACGAGACTGGACAGTCATGGAACAATGCGTTGGCCGCCTACACGGAGCTTGCAGCGCAATACGAGCACAATGTATTCGACTTTGCCAAGTTGGCCAGGACACAGCATGCTATGGCGAAGATCCACGAGAACATTGCAAAGGGCGAGCGCTCCAACCCGCGTTACTTCCGCGTGGTATACAAGGGTTTGGGCTTCCCACCAGGCCTTCGGGACAAGCAGTTCATCTTCGAAGGTTCCGCTAACGACCGGTTGGCATCTTTCACGGACCGAATGCAACAACAACACCCTTCGGCACAAATCGTGAACCCCGGTGACGGGCAAGACCTGGAGGGGCAGTACCTGCAGATCTACCCCGTAAGCCCACAGAAGGACCTGACTCATCCGATCTATCAACGAGCCAAGGTCTCCCAGTCGGTCAAGGACTACTACCTGCTGTCTCGCCCATCGCACTTCACATCAGCCTCTCGCCGGTCACCATCCACTGTCAATGCCAGGGACGCCGGCGCGGAGAAGACTCTTTACACGACAGCGGAGAACTTCCCTACAATCCTGCGGAGGAGCGAGATTGTAGCGGTTGGTACAGTAATGCTCACACCCCTACAAATGGCCATTGAGCGAACATCACGCAAGACCGGGGAGCTGCTTGCTATTGAGAAACGAATTACCGATGGTGACGACACAACATTCAACACACTGACGCAAGAACTCATGTACGCCGTGGACACGAACTCGAAAGATTGCGTTGCAAACTACCATGACTTGCTTCCACCCTCGGATGCACAAGATGATGAGGAAGACGACGATGAGAAGCAACAGCCGAACCCGCTTGAGAACGGACTGCGGGTTGCACTGATTGACTACGCTCTGGTCATTCGTCGCTGCCTGTCGTTGTACGTGAGGCCTGCTCAGCAAGCCACGAAGTCAGATCTCACGCAGCGTATGTACTGTCTTCACTACACTTTGATTGGTAACTAACCATGTTAGGCTTCGAATCGGCCTTCTTCCGCGAACTATCCACGCTTTTGCCACCGAACATGGCCCCGACGTTACGTTCGCCCACTGGGTCATGGCTTGCAGCGGCCACCTCTCGCTCCCAGGTCGCCAGCCCAACGCCAGACCAAAGTCAAGTCAACGGTGACAGGGGTGCCTCGCCCGCACTCAACGGTCGGGCTTCACGACAAGACAAGAAGCGACTGAGTCTAGCCTTCTTGACAAAGGAGTTCCTCATGGGTGAACCCGAGAAGGAGAAGGAAAAAGAGAAGGAAGCAAAGGCTGAAAAGCCATCGGTGGATGATGACACTTCGACGACAGTGTCATCACGAAGTCGCAGCAAGGAGACGCATACCAGGAATCGTCTGAGCTTAAGTTTCCTCAACCATACGCCAAGCTCGCCACAACCAGAGGCGTTACCGAGCTTCCCCAGCCAGTCTACGCCCAATCGAAGCGAAGGCAGTCTCCAGCGACAGCCTAGCCTGAAGCGGCCAGAGACGATCAAGAGTCAGAAGAGCGACAAGTCGCTGTCGTCACGGACCGACAGCGTAAAGAAGAGGCTCAGCTTCATGAACATCTCGAAGAAGAGCAGCAAGAGCAGTGTGCGGGGACGCGTGGATGATACCCTGGTGGAGGAGTAGAGGTCTATTTTCTTTGTTTAATTACTTTTGCACATGACGCTTGTCTTGTATTCGCGGCAGCCTGCGCGTTGTCTAATGCTTTGGGTCAATAGAGTTGGGACTATAGGGGGCCGACCGGCGATTTGAAGGGTTCGATGGGCACATTCGTACGGGGATACCTGCGAGGCACGCATATTTTGTACAAGGAGGGGCGATGTTTTTGTTATACCCTAGTTGTCTTCGTGGGCGCATTAGCGCATGATACCTTGCGAAAAGCCAGCGATTGCAATATACACTTGAATCGACACGATGTCTCTGACGTGGGTGCTGGGCGCAGTGAGTGAAGGCGGTGGAGCCGGTGGGGTCTGGGGGCCGTGCGGGCTATCGATAGCGTGCGGCAAGATCCCTGCCATGTCAAAAAGTTTCGAGGCCGAAAATGTGAAATGTCGCAGCGCAGCGCAGTCAACTAGAAACAACAACGCCCGTCATGTCGCTCGAGGAGAGACTGACCAAGATCCGGGACAGCCCGAAGCTGCAGGGCCAGCAGCACGTATGTCGCGCTTTCCCTTCCCTGCGCCGTTGTAGCCTAACCATTCCAGACGCATGTGCTGCTCTCGGCCATTGAAGACACGCTCCGCCAGCAGAAGTCAGAGTTCACCCCGACGGCCTACTTTGCCGCCCTGCTGTCGCTGCTGGGCCGCCAGATCACCGAGCAGGGCATCGCCAACAAGGAAACCGCGACTGCCACTATCTACCTCCTCGACCTCGTCACCCCCAACGTCCCCGCCCCGCTGCTGCGAAGCAAGTTCACCGACATCCTCACCAACCTCGCCCCCGCCCTCACAGCCCAGGACGCCGATGCGCCGCTCATCCGGTCCTCGATAGGATGTCTAGAGTCGTTGCTGGTCGTGCAGGATGCGCGCGCCTGGGAGCTGCCGCAGACGACCATCAGCCCGCGCAGAGCGGTCGCGGGTCTGCTGCAAATCTCCGTCGACCACAGGCCGAAAGTGCGGAAGAGGGCGCAAGAAGCATTGAAGAAGGTGCTGGCGAACCCGCCGCCGAGCCCTGCGCTGGACCACCCGGCAGCCGACATGTGCGCTGAGACAGCCCAGAAGATGCTCAAGGACATCGCAGCAGAGGCGGCCGCCAAGGCGCGGAAACACAAGGGAAAGAAGGACGTGGACAACAAGGACCCCGACCTGATCCACGCGCTGCAGCTCATCAAGACGATTGCGACGTCGTCTGGTGGCTGGCCGAGCAGCAAGATCGACGTGCTGTGCGAGCTGTTGCTGAACATCTCCAAGTCGACCAACGAGTTCTTGACCATGGCCGCTTTCGAGATTTTCGAGGTCATCTTCGCCGGCATGGCCGACGAACTGGCTTCTGCTAAGCTTCCCAGACTACTCGAGGTCATCTCCGAACTACAGCCCTCCAAGAACGACTCACAGCTGCTTCCCCCGTGGATAGCAGTCATCTCGCGCGGATACGAAGTCTCGGCGCAAATTGAGCCTGAGGAAACATTCATGAAGCTACCCGACCTATTCGTCATGATCGCCGAGTTCCTCACATCTTCGTCGCACAACATTCGCATTTCCGCCTCCGAGTGCCTCATCTCCTTCCTCGTAAACCTCGTACCCGACAGCGTCGTCCTCGAGCCCTCCGTATACGACGAGAAGACACTTGAGAAGGTGGCCAAGATTGCGCAAGACCTGTTGAGCGTCAAATACCAGGCGGCATGGATGGAGGTCTTCAGCGTGCTATCTGCCATGTTTGAGACTCTCAGGTGGCGCTCAGACCCCATTCTGAAGCCTGTGTTGAAGGTGGTTGGAGATCTGAGGGGTAATGACAGCTTTGCAGGCAAGAAGGAGGCGGATTCGGTCATCTCAAGAGCCATTAGCGCAATGGGCCCTGATGTTGTATTGGACATTCTTCCTTTGAACCTACCGCGCCCACCCCCAGGACAAACCGGAAGAGTTTGGATGCTGCCGCTTCTCCGCGATTCAGTCCATAACACCAAGCTGGCGCATTTCAGGACCGAGATGGTGCCGTTGAGTGAGGAACTATATCAGAAGGTTATTGATCACGGCGAGAAAGAGAAGACAATGGAGATCAAAGTGTTCGAGACAGTTGTACAGCAGATTTGGTCGATTCTTCCCGGATACTGCGACCTGCCTTTGGACCTGGTTGAGGCTTTTGACCAGAGCTTCTGTGAAATGCTAGCAAACTTGCTCTACGGCCAGGCTGATTTACGAACGGACGTCTGTCGGGCTCTCCAGAACTTGGTCGATAGCAACAAGGCGATCGTGGAGTTGGAGTCTGACCATGATCTGCTCGCGCAAGCCCGGATATCCAAGGCCGACGCAAAGAAGAACCTTGAGCATCTAGCCGGTTTCGCCAGCAACATGCTCGCAGTCTTGTTCAACGTCTACAGCCAGACTCTGCCGCAGTATCGCGGCACTATCCTCCGGACTATCAACGCTTACCTGAGCATCATACCCGAGCGCGAGCTCATGGAGACCTTCGAACGAGTTGCGTCCAACCTTGAGGCCTCTTTGCCTGAGCCTGGCTCGCAAACTCAAGCTGCTAAGCAGAAGCAAGAAACGGGCCCAAACAAGATGCCGCCAATGAGCCACACCTTGATGGATCTCATCATCACAATCGCCCTGTACCTCCCACGCGATAGTTACCGCTCACTCTTCCGCATGGCCGAAATCATGATCAACAGAGAGAACGAGCCCCAGCTGCAGAAGAAGGCGTACAAGCTCATTCCTCGTCTTGCGGAGTCCGAGATGGGCAAGGAAGCCTTGAAGGAGCGCAACGGTGAATTGCAACAGTTGTTGCTAGGAAGCGCAGAGAAGGCTTCTGCTCCTGCGCGACGCGACAGACTCAACGCGCTGTTCCAAGTCATCGAATCCCTCCCTCAGAGCGATCTGCATTTCATCCCCGCCATTCTCTCCGAGGTAGTAATCTCAGCCAAGGAAACAAACGAGAAGGCGCGAGAGGCAGCTTACAACCTGCTTGTCGCTATGGGTGAGAAGATGGCCGAAGGAGGTCAGGTTGTGCAAGCCAAGGTACCCAACATGCCCGCCGATGCGCCAACTGTTGAGGCCTCGCTTGAAGAGTACTTCACCATGGTGTCGGCCGGTCTAGCTGCCACTACACCGCATATGATCTCTGCATCTATCACCGCCGTCACCCGCATCCTCTACCAGTTCCACGCTCAGATCTCTAAGGAGAGCATTACCCAGCTCTGCGACCTCATGGATATCTTCCTTCAGAACCCCAACCGCGAGATCGTACGCAGTGTTCTCGGCTTCGTCAAGGTCGAGGTTATTACGCTACCAGAATCGCTTGTACGGCCACGTCTCAACACCTTGCTAAAGAGCCTTATGGTCTGGAGTCACGAACACAAGGCGCACTTCAAAGCCAAGGTCAAGCATATCGTCGAAAGAATGGTCCGAAAGTTTGGCGTAGAAGAAGTCGAGCGCGCTACACCTGCCGAAGACCGCAAGCTCATCACCAACATCCGTAAGACACGCGAACAGCGCAAAAAGAAGAAGCAACAAGCTACAGAGGATGGTGAGGAGGTCACCGAAAAGCGAAAGGGCAAGTTTGAGAGCGAGTACGACCAGGCTGTTTACGGTAGTGAAAGCGAAGAGAGCGACGGCGACTCTGAGGACGAATTCGTCAAGAGCCAGAGCAAGCAACAGCGGGGAGGCGCAAAGGGCGGTAACACATACATCATCGAAGACGAGGATGAGCCGCTTGATCTCCTCTCTAAGAACGCTCTTGGTAACATCTCCTCAACGAAACCCCTGCGCCAACGCAAACAGCCACAGAAGATGAACGCCCGCACAAACGAGGATGGCAAGCTCATCATTGGCGACGAGGACGAGGAAGCCCCGACAAAGGGCAAGAAGTCCAAGAAGCACGAAGTACCTGACGAAGACGTCCTCATGGACATCGACGACCAAAACACATCTCTCGAAGCCGGCATCAACGCCTACGTAGACGCCATCCGCGGTCGCGACACCGCCCAGCAAGGTCAGAAAGGCCGTCTCAAGTTCAGCAACAAGCGCACACACGAAGACGACGAAATGGACATGGATGACGACGGCGGCGAAGCAGACTGGCAAGAAGTGCGAAAAGCGAAATCCGGCTCTGGAATGGGTAGGGGTGGTGTGAAGAGCGGCGGCGCCGGCCAAAAGAGCCAGCGGCGTGGTCTGGGACAGGAACGCACAAGGGGCGGTAATGTCAGTGGTGGAGAAGGCAGGGGAGGCAAAGGCAGAGTCGAGAAGATGAGGAGTCCACGTGGTAGAGGCGGTGCTCGTGGTGGTGGTGGGTTTAGAGGGAGGGGGAATGGGCCCAGTGGGAAGTGGAGTGGGCCGAAGTAGGTGGGATAAGAAGATGCATTTACGGTAGTAGTATGGTAAAAAGGGAGAGGCGTTGAGGTGTCGTCACGTTGTTTTATGTAGTCTTGATATCCGAATGAATGTAGATATCCATTTCGCTGCTTCACGAACTCTAGGAAACGACATGGGCGTAAGGTTCTTGCGGTTGCGTACGTAAATTCGGTCATCGGTGATATCGGAGTGCGAAATAATCGTCTTACCGACATTCATGGAGCAGATTAAACGATGGCCCAGCGACACTGAATGTGACTCACGTAGAACATCGTACATCGTTGTGCATGGAGTCGGCGGATCTTGTTGTGTTGCCGACTCGCAGTAAAGTTGGGGCAGGACAGGGTATATCATCAAGTTGTCTACCCCACATTCCGAGCTGTGAGGCGCTACCGCGGGGTCAGCCCTGACAACGTGGTGAAAGCTAATCACACTTGTCTCATTCCATCTCTTTTGAACACAAGCGCTTTGCTTCACTGCTGAGTGTGGGTAAAACACTGTGGAGAAGCGTGTTGTGACTTTGCTGTGGTTGGTGTGTGTCTTGCGTTGCGTTCCCTTTCGGTGTGATCAGTCATCAAATACTGGGATGTGCGTAGTATGTTTACCGTGTACACACCGCTGTCCGGGTCTCATTGGGAGGTATAGCGATATCTGGGTATCTATCGGCAGATGTTGTTGTGGAGAAGGTATGTATGGTGGATCACACGATGGTGTTGGCTATGCTGTGATGGGGTATACCTAGGTAGAGATGGGTATGTATGAATGAGAGATCTACGTGTGGGTAAATGTTTACCTGGTGGCTGTATAAAAGCTGACCTACCGGCTTCTACTGGAAATTCCTCAACATACTGCTGACCGGCCTACTGTTGTGCTTCATACGCAGCTCTCGTCAAACCACAAACCTCTCAACGTCAATATCCAACATGGTGACGACAACCGCCCCAACCCTCTCCCGCAACGACTCTATCATGCCACCCCCCTCTCCTCCTCCCAAACTAGCAACCCAACAAACTAAACTCCCCCGCTTCTCGCTCCCTGCCGGAGCACCAACACCCTACCTCCTCCCATCTCACACAGGCGAACACCTCACCATCCCCGGCACAAAAGCCGTCTTCCGCATCCTCTGCTCCGCCGCCGAAACAAACAACACCATGAGCGTCTTCGGCCAAGACGGCGTCCTATCCGACCCCCCAGGCTTCCACTACCACAACCACGCCCACGACGTCTTCATGTGCACAAAAGGACGGTTGAAGATCTGGGCTGGAGATAAATGCCGCATACTCTACCCGGGAGACTTTGCTTACGTACCGCCGGGCGTGGTGCACCAGCCGCAGTTACTGGATCAAGGACCTAATGAATCGATGGGCCTTGTGACACCGGGGGATTGGGTTGATTTCTTCCGGTTCGTGGGAGAGGATTATGACGGTATGCTGTGTGATGAGTTTGACGATAGGAATACGGGTGCTGTTTTTGGACATAAGATACGTGAGATCAAAGAAAGGTTTGATGTGGTTTTCCAACCGCAGTTTCAGGGCGCAGAGGTGTCGGATTTTGAAGAGAGTGAATGCATGCTTCCAGAAGGCCAGGAAGCGTATTTCCTGAAAGCGAACACAGGGCCGTGTTTCCTACTCGAGCGTGTGCTATCCAGGCCTTTCATCACCATGCAACAGAGCAAAGGGCCGTCGGGCAACTTTGCCATCACGAGTATTGAGTCTGGGAGCGAGTTGAAGAATTCGGTGTTGAGCAAGGGGTTTGTATTCGAGAAGGTACATCAGGTGTACTATGTACTCGATGGGGCGCTTTCGCTCACGGTGGACGGCGAGGCAGGGCATTTGGTTCGGGCGGGTGAGACGGCATTTATACCAGCTGGGACGGAGGTGGCGGTGGAGTTTGTGGATCGCTATGTCAGGTTCTGGTCGTATGCTAGTGGAGATGGGCTGGAGACGTTGATTGCAGAGGCTGGGGGCGCGTTCGAGGGGAAGGTGGTTCCGGATCAGACGAGGAGTGTGGATGTGGAGAAGGTGCGGGAAGTCGCGAAGAAGCTTAGTATGAAGATCAGTATATAGGTGTTATCACAGTTTTGCCTTGTATTTAGCCCAGAAGTCTACGTTGCCTGGATCTTTCGTCGAGCTTCGTTTTGACGACTATCGTAGACTGCAGGGCACCTGTGCAGTTGTTTGTGTACGCGGTGGGAGCGACGCGGAAGGCGCGAACTTGGAGAGCGATCGGCGTGCCGAGGCCCACCACGCGCCCTGCGTCATCGATCGTGGGTGACGCGCCCGCGTTCTTCTCAACTGGAAGGAACCAAGCGTTGCGCACCACAGCCGGGCCAACACCCTACCAAAAGCAACTGCAAGTATGCCGACGCATATACTCAAGAGATACGGAGTGTTGGGGCAAGAACTGCGACCCACTCTTGGGCAGGAACGAGCGTTTGAGAGTCTCACCGCCCGAGCCGTGTTGTCATCGAGCGTCAACGAAGATGACTTTCTCTGATCATCCTCGCTCTTTCGCATAACACACGTCAACATTCTTCTCCCGGGCCACGATGCCTTCGCGGTCGCAATGGGTTGCCTTGACAGCAACCATCGTGGCCGTAGTATCGATCGCGCAGAGCATGTATCCGAATTTGGTTCTCTCTGCGCTCGGCCTAACCACATGCCCTTCATCATGCCGATCAAACATCGAAGTATCTCGATCCAAATATCTTGGCGATGGCTGCGCCGATAAGCCTTACAGTTCGAGCTGGGATAGTTGGTTTCATCCTCAGCGAAGCGATGGCGCGGAGCTCGACCACGGCCTCGGTGCAGGAGCTGTAACAAAAGATTGGAATATCTTGTACCATCTCGGTGGAAATGGGCCATGGGTGGAAAAGATCATCGATGTCGTTGACGGAGGTGTTGCTCCGCCAGAGGGATGCGAGGTGGTGCAGGTTCACATGATGTCTAGGCATGCTGAGCGCTATCCCACGAAGAAAGCGGGTAGAAAGCAGAAAGCAGTCGTTCAGCGCATGAAAGACAGTAACAAGACTTTTGAGGGCAACTTGGCGTTCTTCAATGATTGGGAGCTCTTCTGGTCTTCAGACGATACCCAGCTGGAGCAATTGACAACTACTGGGCCTTTCGCGGGTATACTTTCCTCTTTCACCACCGGCATTCGTCTGCGTACACGTTACCAGCATCTTCTGGAACAAGCTGATTTGACTCCTTCCAATAAGCCTACTACATTCTGGGCCAGCGACTCAAACCGCGTCATCGAGACAGCTAAGCACTTCGCCGCAGGCTTCTTCGGCATCGACTATAGCACTAGCAATACAGCTACTCTTCAGGTCATATCCGAACATTCTTCGATTGGTGCAGATACTCTAACACCTGGACGAACATGCCTGGCCAACAAGAAAGACAAAGCAGAAGGCCAACAGAAGGGCTATCGTCTGATGCACGAGTACAGGGCCACATATATGCCGCCCATTCGCGAGCGACTACTCAGCCAGACAGGTATGAGCCTTGACGACCACGAGATCTACGCTATGCAGGAAATGTGTGGTTTCGAGACGACAGTACGCGGTCGCAGCGACTGGTGTGACGTCTTCACTCGAGACGAGTTTCTCAGCTTTGAATATGCGCGAGACATACTGCATTATTATCGCGCGGGCCCAGGTCAGAAGTACGCCACCAGTATGGGGTGGCTGTGGCTAAATGCTACAACAAACCTGCTACTTGAGGGCCCAAGCGCTGGCCCATTCTTCTTCAGCTTGTGAGTCTTTCTTCGAACCATGGAGACTACAAACCATTGGAGCGAGTAACACTGACTCATGTTAAGTGTCCATGACGGTGACATAGCGCCGCTCATGACTGCGCTCGATGTCATCAATGACCGTGAACACCTTCCCATCACTCACATCGCCCATGATCGGAAATGGCGGAAGTCTCAGGTGTCGCCGATGGGCGGCCGCATCATCTTCGAGCTGCTATCCTGCAAGACCAAGCGCGGATCATCACCTGAGAAGTTCGTCAGACTCAATATCAACGACGGCATTACCGCTATACCGGGTTGCGATAGTGGCCCTGGGAAGAGTTGTCCATTGGCAGATTTTGCCGAGAGAACAAGGAAGAAGGGAGAGGAAGCTGGGAACTTCAACGAGTTGTGTGGGCTGAACGATGATGCTGCGGAATACATCACTTTCTTGCATCAATGACAGACAGGGTGTAGCGCGATGTAGCATCCTTGGAGCTATACAAGCATTTGGAGGCTATGAACTTGCTCTTCAATACTATTAATCATCTGGACTAAGCATACACGTAGCAGAACGGCCCTGCAATCGTGCTCATAGCGTCTTTGATGGTGATTTTCGGTGAACCGACATACCCCACGCTGAGCACGTCGTCAAGAGTGGCATTGCGGCTCGGTGGGTTGTTCAAGAAAGTCATAGTACCCGCGATGCTGTTCTGCCGGCTTTTCAAATCGAGGTTCTGCCATGTCCACCAAACGCGATCGATCATGCCGTGGTGGAAGTAGAATGCCGGGTCTGCTGGGGAGTTGAACCTGCGCTTCAGTCAGTACATGTCTCATGCTAGCGATGGTGAGGCGGCGTGTAGCATACATATCCATTCCAGAGTCACCTCCGATCGTGTAATGTCCTCCGTTGTGAACGCCCATAACCCCTTGAGTGAAGTTCTGCATCTTGTTCTGGAAGCTGAGAATATCAGGGTAGTTCTTGATCAGGTCTACGACCATCTCATCTCGTGTCTCGTTCGACGCTTGTGTGCTGATATCGCGACTTAGGCAGCGAGGATTGTAGCCAAGGCCATCGGCTTGCGGGTTCGGTGGGGCGTCTTTGACTGTCGTTTGGATCGGACCTAGGTTGATCTTCCAGCTGTTTCAATTAGCCAATTGTCAGACCAGTTCAAATTTGACCAACGTACTCTTTGAATGGCCCAGATTTGATGCAGCCTCCGCCGTTCGCTGAATGGAAAGTAACCATGCAGCGCGCTTCGTTTGGGATGCACCAGGATCCTCGTCCAGCAACATATTCGCCGTCACCAGAGATACTGGTCTTGCTTCCGTCGAAAAGAGGTGATGAGAGCGGGTCTTCTGCCCACTTGGACCAGTTGTTGTATGGAAGATAACCTTCGTAGCCACACTCGTCGCGAAGAGCTTGTTCGTAAACCCAGATATAGTAGCGATGCCAACTAAGGAAGTTCCCCTGTTCTATATTAGTCGAACTCAGCTGGTTGTGCATTCTCAATGTACCGTGCCATGAATGCTCATTGTTTGCAGAATGTGCGAGACGATGAAGTCGTCAAATCGACTCTTTGCGCCCGAGGCTATCGCCGCTGGGGTTTTCGCTGGCTTTTTGCCTAGGCATTTGACCGCATCGATATAGTTGAGCTTCTGATCCTCCGATAAAGTAGACCTAAATTTGAGTGAGTCGAGTCACCGCGGGACACGTGTGCCTTCTACTTGCCATTCTCGTCGGACGGCAACATTGTCCAACGTGCATTTTTCTGCGGCTGGGTAGCCATTTTGAGCCACGTTAGACGTAAGCTTCGCGAGTGCTTCAACAGCTAATGCATCGTTCTCTACAAGGCTGGCACCGACGCCGCCATACAATATTGCCGTTGCCAAGGTCGAGACCTTCATGTTGACGGGAGGGGAACAGAAATGGGTAGTAGTGGATATGTTCTGATTACATATACTTATACATGCGTGCCGTGCCGTTCCCACTGTCTGTAGTTCAACATTTCGAATGCAGCTCTCGCCATGGAGGCTACTTCCATGCACGTATTTCTTACTTTAGCCGTTAGCTACTACGAAGGATGAGCCAAGAAGCAATAAACGACCACTCTCAACGGCGAGCCTAGTGCTTCGGTGGCGTTTTCTCACGAACTATTCGAGGATGATAGCGCGTGCGGGTAGTCGGGTGCAGGGAATGTCCCGTCGGTTGGCGTTGCGGGAGAGCAATATACAAACACGAGGTTCCAACGTCGTAATGCTTCGCGGTCTGATCACTTCAGGCGCTTCTCATGCCAACAGTGAGACCAATCCCGTACTGTGCGTTTCGTGACTGCACAAGCATTAGCAACGAATTTCTTCATGTCCAGTTTGCTGCGCCGCATGCACGCAGAATGCAAGCCAAGATCTGGGATTGCAGGACCTGGCGCCAATCTGCAGGGGATGCGGCAAATTTCAATTCCGGGTAGGAAGCGACGAGCACGCTTGTGGTAGGCATCACGCTCTTGTAACGCGTATCTCGACGACATCATACTTAGTCCAGTGTGGAGTACGAACCATATATTCATGTGTGGCAGATCATCGGCTAAGTCGACGCGTCGTGAAGAGGAGCCCTGGAGCTCGCGGTGATCTCGAAGGGCTGATGGGGTCTTGGCATCATGTGACACACCTGCCCGAACTCCCGAGGTCGTCATCGGATTCCGGTTTCTCTCATTCGACATGGGCACATCACCACTCGAGGTCGAACATTAGAAAGGCTCATATGCAACTCGATTGCTACCAGCAGCCATGCAGATATGACAGCGAAGCTCTACCTAACAAAAGCGCCGCCTCCACTCGCGCCCAGCTGATTACCCGTCATCCAGCCACTCTCTGGCAAGCACGCGATACCAACGATACCTGCCACCTCCTCGAGCGTACCGGGCCTACCACCGATCTCGCCAGCCAATCTCAACATGTCCTCGCTGTCTACACCAGGTCTCTCCTTCGCCAACGGAATCAAAGCGTTGTACATCTTCAGCGCCTCCCTTGGCGCCTCGGGCAATCCGTTCAAGAGACCGGTGTCCATGGGACCAGGGCTCACACTGTTAACAGTCGCGCGTTCAGCAAGCTCGCGCGCCCACACACGCGTCATGGCCTCGATGGCTCCCTTGGTGCCAGCATAGGATGTCTGTTGGATCAGACCCCACGTCGTAGTCGCGGATGAGATGTTGACGATCCTACCAGACCTATCGTGAGGAAGGTAGGGAAACGCAGCTTTGATAAGCAGCGCAGGAGCTTTGCAATTGATGTTGAACGTCTGGTCCCAGAGTTCTGGATCGAGCTCCTGGATGGGCTGCGCATTCACGACAGCGGCATTGTTGATCAGGATGTCGATCTGGAACGAAGGGGTGGCCGCTGGGTTGGTGAAGTGAGCCTTTGCCGCATTGACAATGGTTTGCGGGGCGGAAGGGTCAAGGAGATCGGCGCGTACGGGGAGCGCGTTGATCTTGTAGGTCGTGGAGAGATGGTTTGCTAAGTCAGTCGCGATCTTATCGGACGCCGATGTTGCGTAGTTGATCACAACATTAGCTCCGCGCGAGGCGAAGTAGGTGGCAAGTGTGGCGCCGAAGCCTAGTTGCACGTCAGTTACTAATCAAGTGGAACGTCGTTACATCGCCATGGTCGAGGACTATGAGCTGGTGGCAAAACATACTTCGCGAAGAACCGGTAATAATGGCAAGTTTGCCTTCAAAGACTCTGGGTGCTGACATTTTGGAAATTGCTACGTGCTGAGGTATGTTGAAACCTGGGTAGGAGACCTGTACATGTATCTATGGAAGTAGTCGTGACAACGCCCACCGCTTGCACGGCAGAGGCGTCGCGGGGAACCCTTGACTATGTAAAACATCCAGGATCCGTCGAGGAATGTCTAGCGGTGGAGACCGTTATTTCGTGCTGTGGGTCTCGATATAAATCCTCCGAAGTAGCTCCATCTTGTGCCGACGCATACACCGAGCATTGACAGACCGTATTCCTCACGCCATGTTATGAGGATAGTCATAACTGACACACATATAGTTGATATCCCCCTTTCTCTCCTTATACCAGATGTCCAAGTTCTTGGTTGATATCTAGGTGCTTTTGGACTACCTCATCTCTGGTCGAGATCCGAGTGTATGGATTCAATACGACACTCCTGCATGCTCCACGCCCCCGCACGCACAGTACGCGGCGATGTACCAATCCTTGTGCAGAAGAGGGTCTTGAAACAGGATTCGCGCGCAGACGTAGCAGGTTGTACTACTCCACCGCTTTGCACAAGACCGAGAGTCTGGACTCGAGCTTGGAGATATATCGGCGCATGTGAAGGTCATACGTAAGACTGTCTGCCATCTTTGCAACTATACCGAAGGACACAACAGTAATCACGATAGCCACCTAGGTACGCTAATGTCAACAGCGTTTGAGCGAACAGGCCTTCTGAAGCGGACATTAGCTTTACCGGAACATGCGATCCTTCCCAAGGGTCGTCGTCCCGCGCATCAACAGCTCCCAAGAGCATCGGACATATAACGAACCGGGAACTACTGCAGACGGGTAACAGTGCCGGCACTAGCAAGCCTGTGCCGCTTCGCCTCCCCGTTACCGTTGTCAATCCTAAACTCGTACGGCTTCATCCGGGCGAACCCTACATGGTTGGCGCCGAGAGCTTTTGTGGCCTACGGATCGAGCTGGGATGGGAAAGAAAGCTCGTGGACGAGAGCCATACTGTTGGGATCGTGGCGCTCCTTTTTACCAGCCTTTCGTTGCGTATTCTTATTTTCTTGCATGCCCGGTGCTTGCACTGTGTGGATTGGTGAACTCTATTGTTACTTTCTTCTTCGTGCGATTTGACTGTTGCGCTTGAGTGTATACAGAGTAGACTCGTCGAAAGTCTGATTGCCGCCATGGCGCCACCGACTTCTTACCATATGGCCCTATCGGTCTTGGTTCCTTTGCCGTTTGTCATTATTTCGACCATCTTGCGATTTTGGATTCGTACCAAGAGGAAGGCATGGGGACCAGATGACTGGGCTATGCTCATCAACTTGGTAAGTTTTGTACACATCCACAATCGGAATCTTACTGACATGGACCCAGCCGGTCTGGACGGTGGCCACAGTTTCCACACTCGGTATGGCTTGGAGTGGCGTTGGACAGTATGATGGCTCGTTGACCGCGTCTCAATACTCCATGTCCTTGAAGGTATGTAACCATCGATCTCCTGCGCCTCTGAGTCGTTTGAGAGGAAATACTGACGAGGAGCAGTGGTTCTACGTCTTCCAGGAGCCATGGTGCTTCACTCTCGTCGCGATCAAATGTAGCATCGGCTTCGCCTTGATCCGCATCGCGAACCGCAAGAAATGGATCGAGATGGTCATCTACACCTGTATGATATCATGTTTCGTCGTCATGGGCGGTACGGGAATGTATCTCTTCTTCCAATGTAGGCCAGTACAGTACGTCTTCAGGCCCTTCCCCTTTCAGAGTACCCATAATTAACTCCGGAAACAGGAAGAACTGGTATCCCACGATGGACGGTGAATGCAATGGCCGCAACATCCAGACAGTACTGTCATACGCCGTAGCTGTGGTGTCCATCTCAACAGACTGGATCTTTGCGACTCTCCCCATCTTCCTCCTCTGGGACGTCCAACTCGACTGGCGCGTTAAGATCTCTGTAATGTCCATGCTCGGCCTGGGAATCTTGTAAGCCAACCCATAGCCCTGTACCAAAGACGAAGCCCTGACCACTAACACATACAACAGCGCATCCATCGCCCCCATCGTGCGTCTCAAGTTCCTCATCGGCCTGAACGACCCAACCCGACTCCTCCAGAACCTCGGCGAAATCCTCGCTTGGGCCTGCGCAGAAATGAACGTCGGCATGTTCGTCGCCAACCTACCCGCCTGCCGCCCTCTACTCACAAACTTCATCTCGCACTTCTCATCCTGGTCAGGAAGCCACTCAAACCCTTCCGGCGGCTACTCGAAGAAGCAAAACCCTCGGGGATCCATCCGCGCCGGTCCAGGTTCAAAGCAGTGGATGGAGCTTAACGAGCGACCGGAGAACCACTCGCATTCGGGTAGCAAGCCCAAGAGTGTGGGCGTGGAAACGAAGATCTATGGCGATTTGGATGAGTACAGCAACACGAGCCTGGAACATGTTGATGGCGACCAGAAGCGTGGTGGACAGCGGCCGAGCGGTGATGGCTTGCAGGTCAGTGTACAAAAGGACTTCAGAGTGGAGATTAGTGACAGGAAGCAGTTGACGGCGTTGCCTAGGGTGCCGTTGGAGACTGTTTGAATCGGCGATTGTCAGCGTGATACTGGAGTTGTAGATGCTGTATACGTCATGTAGATCATGATCGCAATGAGCAGGGCTTCACATATGTTCCTCTTCCGCTTTTATTAGTAAAAAGTTGTTCCAATCTCAATATCCATGCTTTTGCAACTCCGCCTCAGTATATTCCCACAACTTCTTCCTCAGCCCCTCGTCTCTCGCGAATGAACTGCCAGAGCTCTTCTTGCCCACCGGCATGTAATATGCTCCACTCTCCAGCTCGTCCTTTGCGGTTGTAGCACACCAAGTTGTGTTCAGCGCGCCTCCTTCCGGACCTTGGTAGTGACCCGGCAGTATCATGCCGATGATGCCGTAGATGTACAGGCCAACCTTCATGAATATGTTTGTGCGGAGGTTGTCGAAGAGATCCGTCAAAATGACACCGGGGTGCAGGGAGACGGATGTTATGGTAGGGTACTCTAGCGCGAGGGAGCGAGCGAAGAGTATGTTCGCCAACTTCGAGGAGCCGTAGCGACGCCAGGTACTCTCCTTCTCGAGCGCTTGCTGGTCGAACTCAATGCCCTTTGATACTGGCATCTGGTGGCCCATACTGCTCAGATTCACAATTCTGACATCTGAACCGGGTTGTTTCGCCGTGTCCAGCATCGTCGGGATAAGGAGCTTCGTGAGCAGCGCGTGGCCCATGTGGTTCGTGCCGAATTGTATCTCGTATCCTTCCTTAGTGGTGCTGTACGGTGGCGCCATGATACCGGCATTGTTGATCAAGATATCGAGGCGCGATTCCTGGCTCTTGAACGTCGATGCTGCGTCGGCAATGGACGAGAAAGACGTCAGGTCGAGCGGGAGAAATACGATCTCGCAGGCATTTGGCACGCTATTCTTGATGTCGGAGATGGCATCGCGGGCTTTGGATTCGGTACGAGCGGCGAGATAGATGCGCGTGGGGTTGTGGGCAGCGAGGTATGCGATGGTCTGTTTGCCTAAGCCGGCGTTGCCTGCCTGTGTGTCAGTCGTATGCTACAGTCGCTCATGCTCGGGAATAGGGGATACTCACCACCGGTGACGAGAATGACCTTCCCATCCAGACTGCCAATGTCCTTAGCAGGGTCGAATGACTTTCCCATGTTGCTGGTCTTTTGTGGTCGCGGATTATGGATGTCGTAAAGCTGCGTGCGCGCAATGAGAGGGGGGGGGGAGACTGTTTGCGATATGGCGCAAGATATAGCAGGTACTCGTCAACGTCGGCGCGAAGTGCTTCTCTCGTCGTGGTTGTTGACGCAAGCAGAATACTGTCGCAATCCCGCGCACATCCTGTTGGCCGTCAAGCCATCTTTAGCTTGCGGTGCGGTCCGTCCACGGGGGTTCGTGGTCGGATGCCGAGGTTGGAAACGCGCTATGACGTCTTCCATTGCATGTGAACGCGTCTCCTGTAACGCTTCGGAAACGGTATTGAAGTCCGGACGCGATGTGCATTCTGTGATGCTAGAGGTGGATGGATGCTACGTACGATGCAGAATTTGTGGTTGTGAGAAAGTCGTCGAAGTGGCGCTGCCAATTCGCGCTTACGGCTTACTTGCATGAATCCTACGGCGTGAGGGAACCAAAGCTGGACGGCACACTGTTCTCAAATGGGGTATCATTATGCTTAATTACAATATATAGCTGAAAATGCTTTTGCGCTTCGCTGATGCGAGCCCCACGCTTTAGGAAGGGTAACACTAAATTCAACGTTTCGGACCGGAGAGCCCTGCTCTAGGATTGTTTCTGAACCTCTCATAAGGATTGTTCGCACGCGCATAATCCTCATCAAGATCGAGATCATGTATCACTATCGGCTTTCGTTGCGTTGGTTTGGGTGCTGTCGCAGCTGTAGCTGGATGTTGCTTTGCTGGAGCCGTTTTTGCCTTGAAAGAAGACAAAAGGTTCTGTCGTTCCTCTTCAAGCTCATCATCGCTGGTTAGATCAATGACTCCATCGTACTGAGCAGGTGTTGGGCGCGTAACGCTTTTCCGCTTCGTGCCACTTGGTTGTGACGCTGGGATAGTTGAAGCCGAGGTTGGGATAGTTGGTGATGGAGCTGCGGAAGAAGCCCCTTGTTGAGTTTGACCAAGCTGCCGAGACTGCATCCGTGGAGATGCAGAGGCGATAACGCCTTCCCATTGCGCATCCGTATGAGTGGGTGCGAATGCTCCTCTACTCGTCGGATGAGCTTGGGTCACGCTTGAGGGTCGGGATGACGTTTGCGTGCCGTTCTGCAAACTTTGATTTGCGTGAGGAGCTTGTCGTGTAGTTGTATAAGAGGTCCTAGGCGGCTGCATTTGCGCTACCGGCGCAGGGTGGTTCCTAGAGTCAGGCACACGGGCTTGCTGGATCTGGGGAGGTGTGTGCTCCGGTGTGAAAGGTGTATGAGTAGCGTATAGTTGTGTCATGGGTAAGCGAGACTGGTGATATGCTTGCGCAGGTGCGTTCGACAAATTTGGAATATAATAGTCGGGATAGTCGGCTTGAGGAGGTTCAGGCCTAGGGTCGGAGGGCGAAGTATGTGTAGGATCGTTTCGAGACTGTCGCGGTGGTATGCTTTGTTCTACATCACCTCTAGCTGCCGGCGCAGAGCTCGGTACAGCTTGATTTCCATGTCCATTTCCTGGTCTCTGAAAAGTTTGGTGCGGTGGTCCTGACGTCGTGCGTATTGGCCCAGTTTGTGGCGAGTTGTTCAAGGCTGGATTCAGCTGTAGCGCTTCGCCTGCACGCCATAGACGTGGCGAAGCAGAAGTTGCGCTGACAGGTGATGGTTGTTGAGAACCAAAATCTGTAAAAATGCTACCCAGTATGGGAGATCCTGTCGGTGCCGCAGCTGTGCGCACTCGCTCCGAAGGAGCATTCCTTGCAGTGGCGACTTGTGATGGTCCGTTTATGTCATATACGGGACTATTGACTTCTGCTTGAGCGTTTGATGGCCCGGGATCAGTCCGCTGTCGCTTCGGTGCTGTGGGGATAGGTTGTGTCTCCTCCCTTGCGATGATCATCGAATCGCGTGGTGGCAATATGGACAGCGGCTTGTCCAGGGGTGCTACCCTTTTCCTCGAAACGGCGGAAGTGGGAGATGATAGTGTTTTCGTTCTTGAAGTAGACGGCGTCGGCTTTGGAGCCTCTGCCGGTTGGTTACGGTCTATCGTAGTGCCATCCACCGCACCTCGAATTCCCTCCAGGTTTTCTATAAAGTCCCAGGCAAACTTCCACATTGGCGCAGACAATCGAAGGTCCTTAAAGTGCTCGCGAAAGGCTTCTCGGAGCGCTCTGATATCGCCTAGCAATAGTTCATTGTTGCGCGTTTCCGAATACATAGAGATAAGGACGGTGACGGCCACCATTTCGATGGGCGCAAAGGTTTGTACACCACTCAAATGCCTGTTGGCATTCGTGAAAGTGTCGGGATCTAAGGCAATAAGGTCTTTGAAGGTGGTCCAGACGCTTGCGAGATGTGACTTGAGCGCATCGTCTACAGCGCCGGTGTTGTTCAGCAACTTTGGGATTAAACTCTGGCTTGTCCTCAGCACTGGAATGCCAGTTGCAGGAGTCGGATGCTGTACTTCCAGAATTTGGCTGAAGCAAGACAGAGTGAGTTGGAAGTCCTTCGCTCGAGCTCGATCCTTCATCAAGTCGTAGATCATAGGGAAGTCTTCCACGAAAAGCTTCGCTAGTTCTTGCCATGGGCCTTGTTTCGCGCGCATCCTCTCAGCTAAAGTGAGCTGCACACCCATTTGGACCCTAGCGAAAAGGTCTTCTTCTTGTACTGGCGTAAGCTCTGCGAACTGAAAGGCCACAAAGTCTTTTTCCAAGAACGACTTTTGAATGTCCGAAGGAAGCACCTTTTTGCGTTTATTGCTAGGCGTCTCACAGAACCACCTTGCACTGTCAGTGCACCATCGAGGGTCGTTAACAAAACTGGAATGCTTACCACTTTTCGCCTTTGTGATCATGGCAAGGAATCATACCTTTGACGAATGCCCTGACAGAGGAAAGCCGTTGCTTTCCGTCCACGCAGACAAGAACGTCACGTGGTATACCATCTGTTACATTAATCCGTTTCTTATTCAGAATAATGGGTGGGATGTAGTAGTTTTCTACGCGAACATTAGCAGCCTGAGAGGTCGATTATGTTAGGAGAGCCTCAAGGACATCATACCCATCAGAGAATTAATCAGACCCGTCATGCGATCGGCTATTGCTATTAGCACGTCGGCGACAATCAAGTTGGGCGTTTTTACCTGTCCAGACAACCTCACGTTGATATTCCGGGTCGACATCGATCGCACCGCTCTCCAGTTCCTCTGGCCGCTGTCAGTAGAAGATCCTCTTGTCATAGTCGGCCAGTCTTTCACTCACTTATCAGACTTCCCAAACTTCGCATGTGGACATTGGGCTGCGGCAGCTTTGGTCGTGGTTTGTACTCGTACCCATCGTCGCTGTCGCTTTCTGCGAAGATGTCGTCATTGCCGTCCTCGTCTTTGACAGCAGACTGCACTGCAATGCTGTCGCTGTTTGGTTGTTTGGCAGCGCCGCGATGGGTGTTGCTGACTTCCATGCCCTTGCGGACCCCAGGCATGCTGGGGTGAGCGGTGTCGAATCAGGAAGTAGGTATACTATGTTGCATTGACTAGGTAGTTTTGGATCAAGCTTATGTCAGCTTGCACTAAGCTCTTTGAACCTTAGCTAGACCTAGACTAGCTGCAATTTCACTTTCACCTTAACTACTCAAAAGACCTAGGGTTTTCTTAGAAGAGAAGTGCAAAGTGCAATAAAAAGTTGAATTTATATGCAAACATTCTAGCGGCTTGGCTGCAGCACTCGGTCATGGACAATCCTAGTCTAGAATCTTCTGCATAACTGCAAGCAGACAAGTTAGCAGGCTACATGCATCAGCGAGAAATTGCTGTTGCGAACAACCAATCATCACACGTCGCGCAACGCACTGGTCATTCAACGAGCACTTCACGAGCACTTCACAATATGCGCATCATCCTCCTGCATTCACGACTATGACTCAACGTTTCAACATAATCTTGATGTATTATCATAGATGCGACACTATTGTCTGCTAGTTCTCTGTTCCCCATCAATCGCCGATGCTCATCGCCCTGTGAGAACCTGTAATATGGACGGCGAACGCCACCAGGCGGGAAGATACATGAGAAACATAGGCTAAACAGCAGCCTGTATATGTCCATCCATCTGACTCGATGTAGTGCCAGGTCACTCAGTCATCATAGAGTGAGTCATGGTCATCCTCTTGAGCAGCATGGCCAGCGGCGAACTGCTCCTGGAAGTGACCCTCTTGTTCCTCCATCGCGTCGTGCTCTTGCATATCCTGGTCTTCCGCTTCCGGCTGCCGTGCAACATCTTGAGCATCCGCCACCTCCTCGTCTTCGGTCAGATCGTCATCCTCTTGAGCACCGTCCCTGTCAGATTCTTCAGCGTCGCTGAGCTCAACGACCTGCATTTCCTTGGCCTTTCTGGAGAGTTTGAGGTTGATTTCGCCCAAGTGCTGCAGCTGCTGAATGTCGAGCATTCCCTTGGAGCCAAGCCCGAGCACCATCATGAAGCCTTGGCAAGCGATCATCTTGGTGTTGTCCGCGGGTGGAAGAAGTTCCTCAAAGGCGATGTCCTCAATATCAGCGGCGGCTTCCGCTTGAAGCACGTCGGACTCGTGCTCTAGGTCTGCTTGAGCCCGCCTGCGCTTCTCAACGATACGTTCCTGGATGAAAGTAATGAAGTTTCCACCTTCTGTCGACAAGGCCTCGCGGACGCGTGCTGATGGTTCTTGAACTGCTGGCTCAGGAAAGTCGGAGCTGAGACCTGGTAGGCCAAATTCGTCGCCACCGTACTCGACATCGCTCGTGAGATTCTTGAATCCCTCAAGAGCAAGGGGCTGTCCGCGACCTTTTGAGGGAGAAGCAGAGACGAAGCGGCTTCCCGGTCTGCTCTGGTCAGCGGAGCCTATCATACCAGCGCGTCCGCTTCGAGGAACGACTGAAGAGCCTCTGATAGAAGCGCTGATGTTCCATGGCATCGCTGAGAAGATCTGTTGATCGTCAAGTGCGGAGACACCCTCGCGCGGTAGCTCGACGGCGATGTCGTCTTCACCAAACATAGGAATGTCTTCGTTGTCAGCCGAGCGACCGACCTCAGGCTCGCCGGTCCTCTGACGCACACGGCGAGATTCTTCCTGAGTCGCATCATCGATACCACTGTCGCGGTCATGTTTCGCTCCGCTAGCCTTGTTGCGAGTGAAGCCCATGATCGTCTCGAAGAAGTTGTCACCAATGAACATGTCGAACGGATGAGGAACGTAGCCGCCCAAGACACGTTCACCAATACCGCCGATGCCAGCGCCCCAAACATAGTGCTCGGCATTCTTCTTGGCCTGAGCAGCAGCACGTTTCTGGATTTTCTGCCGAGCTGCTGCTTTCATGTTCTGACGGTAGTTCCTCTGCCAACTAGCAAGCTCTTTGTTGGGAAGCTCTATAGCTGCATCGATAGGAAGAGTACGTGGAACCCGACGCCGGCGCATGGGTGCGGCGAGCGAATCGGATGACTCGATGACTTCTGAATGTTGACTGGACTGTTGCGGACCGTCTGATGAAAGTGCTCCGCCTTCGATAGGATCGTCGTCGTAGGTCGGGAAGCCGATGTCTGCTTGATCACCGGGGAACTGATAAATGTCAATTGTCATTCTGAAAGACACCGGTAGTAGATGGGAGATGTGTTAAGAATGAAAGGTAGAAGCACTGAAGATGCAAACAAGATTACGGAAAGATACAGCCAGCAAACACCAGTTGAGGAAGCCCTAAACGACCGACTAATTGGGCTTGAGTGATAAAGGTGAGATAGTGCAATGCCGTGTCCTGAGCGTCGAGTGAGGGAAGCAAGCCTCCCCGCAAGACGGATGGCTGATATTGCAGTGCAAAAAGACGTGAGAGAACGCAGCAAAACTCACCTGATCGCCGACCTGCTGTCCATCCTCATGTTCCTTGCGAACCCGCGCACTGGCCCCAGCATCGCTGGACATTTTCGCACCTGCGGTCCTAGCTGGCGTGCTAGGCATTTTTCGCCGTGGTGGCAACTGGATGATCTCGCCACTGTCTGCGATCATGAAGTCTGGGTCTTCAAGCTGGATCGTATCGCCAGTGCCCATGGCACTTGGTCCGCCAACACTGCCTACTCCATCGTCGCCTTCGAGTCTGAACTCGGCCGCCATCACGGGAGATGAAGAAGGCAAGATGAGCCCACCGATGCCATCGGCATGGGAAGAGGACCGTGCTTGCTGAGAGCTGAAGGGTGTGAGCGTCTGGGAGTCGCCGGACCGCGCAATGTCGAGGTTGAAGTTTTGGTTTAGTTCCGCGAGGAAGTCTGGGGGAGGGAGCGCGAGCTCGGGTAGGAAGGAAGGGTCATCTTCGAGTATGAGCTGCTCGGGCCTAGATAGATTCTGTGAGCAGAGCGACCTTGTTATAAGGTTGATGCCAGCCTACCTAGCTTTGCCAGCGTCTGGATCGAGTGCGGTATGCTTCACGGTCCGCAGCATCACTAGCAGGGCGTTTCGCGCACTCTCCGCATCTGAAAGGATGTATCCACATTGTTGTAGGTATACACGCGATACGCCATACCTGCATGCGTCAGTAGTCTATAGCTCGGACAAGGTATGGAAGCGCAGCGTACATCAAATTGCCCTGTAGCCGTAGAGCCATGGGCGCTACAGGATCGACAATGGTCTGACATGCTTTCTGTACATCGACATCGAAGATCTGTTTGCGGCCGATTCGTTTGTGGGTGGTCGCGACGAGCCTGCCACTTCGGTCAGTACAGGGCAGGGGCGACTGGACGCCTTCTAACATACCACACGGTTGCCACACCGTATTTGCGCGACGTGAGCACTACGAGTGTTGGTCAAATCGTTCCAAGCTGCAGTCTCGGTTTGGAGCTCACCTTCGTGACTGTAGAACATGCTGTCGGTACTTAATACATGAAACAGATGATCGTACAAGTGTAATGATACAGGAAAAAGATTGCGGCGTCTCGCGAATGACGCGCGATATTATAACAGAAGCGCAGCAGTCGAACGTATGGGGAGGAAAGCATTCTTGGAGGTGAGCGTCACGATCATGGAAGGGCTTGGCAGCACGCTTCGACGCGTTTCTACGCGTGGTGAGGTGAAGACGGAAAGGGACGGAAAGTACACTTCACCAGTCTAATGCCGTGTCTATTAATGCAAGGTCTTGAAGTCATGCAATCGTTACTTAAGCTCTCAGAGGTATCGTCCCATAGCCTTTCCAGCTAGTACAATGCCGAATGCCATGCATTACATGCTGCTCCGTTCCCGTTTGCGCTTCAGCATGATCATGCGCGCGAGACCCAAGGAGATGGCTGTAGTGAAGCGTGTCGATTCAGTCTATGAGTCGCCCATCTGCACGTCCTCGTCGATGACGGGAAGAGGAACGGCGCGGTAGAGGAGGATAAGAGCCGAGTGGCTTTGGCCTGGAACATGTCAGTCATCGTCAACTTACACAGTCACAGTCTGGGATGCTTACCTCCGCCAGACAGGGTTTGTATCCTCTCAGTATCGACCTCGGATACCTTCTCGTCGTTGAACCACCACCATTTACCGTCTTCCTCCTTCCGCTTGCCAGTGTTGGGGTCCTTGGGTCCTTGCTTCTTGACGAAAGACGTGTAGTGGCCACTGTCGGCGCTGGCACCCTGATGCGTGATGACGCCCCTCAGCTCGTAGAGACCGGTCTGGTTTGCGCCCTCGTCTGCAGTCATCTTGGGGTCCACAAGAGCGAGGAGCTCCTTCTTGGCAGCAAGGATTGATGCGGCGCGTTCCGCCTCGACCTGGGCGTCGGTCTTGTACTCAACCTCCTCCATCTTGGTATCCTCAGCCGGCTTGCTGGCGTCCTCCTTCTTTTGTGCAGCTTCTTTCTTCTTCTGTAGAGGCTCCTTGCGAGCAAGAGGGTCGCTATCGTTCTCCTCGCCAGCTCGCATGCGCTTCTGCCGCTTGCGGGCGCGCTCGACATCCTCCTCTTCTTTGCGGACTTCACGGATCTTGTCCCGGATTGGGACGAGCATCTTCCTCAGGTCGTCTGTGCAGAACTCCAATGCGTCCAGCTCTTCGGGGAAGGTGACCTTGCGCATGATCTTTGCCTTCTTGTTGGTATCTTTTCGCCAATCGAAACGCACGAAGTGTATGGGGAGGTGTTTCGGTAGGCGCGCGATCTTGGACGTCTTGGTGTAGATGGCGTTTCTGCCCAGAACCTCTGATCGCTTCTCGATCTGCTCCTTCAAGCCAGCAGCCAGACCGTCCCTGAGGTGGTTCGTCTCTACGTTGATGTGGCAGTTGAGCTTGAAGAAGAGGTCTTCGCTGTGAACGGGCTCCTCGCCACCCTCCTTCGCTGCGGGCTCATCGCACTCCATGACTGACTCGAACTTGCCCGCCATGTACTTGTCGATCCAGGATAGCTCCCTCTTCTTGTTCGCATCTGACCCTGTCTCGTTGTCGGTGATCTTGAGCTTTTGTCGGAGCAGCGAGACGATTTGAGACCAAGCCTCCTCGGCATCCTGCTGTGCGTAGCCGTGGCCGTCCTTTGACTTTTGGGCGAACTGGGGAAATGCGGTTCGGAGAGCGTTGAGGAACATGAGTGGAGGGAAGCCGTTTTGTGTCTCGGACATTTGCTTGAAGAGGTCGCGGAGGGAGCCCGTCAGGTCGGCTGAGCCACCGAGGCCACCGAGACCGAACTGGCTGAGCTGCGAGGCACTGGATGAGCTGGCACCGTTGCTGGAGAGGGTCAGTAGGAGCACGTGGATATGATGTAATAAAACTTACCTGTCTGCGTACCGCAAGAGCTCTTCTTGCAGTTCCGGGATGGAGCGTAGCGTCTGCAGGGTGGAGTTCATGTAGCAGGTGTTGCCCAGGTTCTGCAGACCTGCGGGTGTGGCGCCCTCCAACTGCGCGGCTTCGGCCTCGTCCATGTCCTCGAGGAACTTGACCGGGACCTTGGGCTTCTCGATGACGTTTGCCGACCCCGAGGGCGTGCCCATCATCATGAGTGTCTGGTTCGGCTTGAGGCCCAGCTTGGACATGTCGGCGTCATCCTTGAGCTGTCCGCCCTTGACGATGACCTTTTGGCGCTCTGGCTCGACGCCGGTGATGGAGAAGAGCTGGTACTTGAACGTCTCGCCGGTGGAGGTGGTATCCACTTCGACCTCGTGCTTCTTGCCCTGATGCTTTACGATTACTGCAAACATGTGAATTAGTCTTTGGACCCTTCGAATGACCGTGTGGCGCTGCACGTACCTGGTATAGACGCCATGATGAATGTTCAACTATACGGTGGATAGAGTATAGAAGACTATGGGAGGCGGCGGCGAGAGAGTGGTTATAGTGGCTTCGTGGGGCAAAAGTTAATGGAAGCATGAGGAAGGAGGGCCGCGCCAAGCTGACCGCCGCCCGGAGCTGCTACCCCACTAGCGCGACCAGCTGCAGGCACCGCCAACTCGCCGTACTGGCATGTCATAGCCCGCTCTCCCCCGACGGCAGCCTACCATTCCAACATAGAGCTGCTGCTGAGCTCTATTCGCAATGGTACAGTCACCTCTTACTCCTGTGGTTTAATCACGTGCTCATACTGACACCCTCAGTCGCAATCACTCCGCCCGTACCTCCAGTGCGTGCGCTCGTCGCTCACAGCCGCCCTCTCCCTCTCCAACTTTGCGTCCCAGGCCTCCGAGCGACACAATGTTCCCGAGATCGAAGCCGCCAGCTCTCCCGAAGTCATCCTAAACCCGCTTACCGTATCGAGAAACGAGCATGAACGCGTATACATCGAGCCCAGCATCAACAGTGTGCGCATAAGCATCAAGATCAAACAGGCAGATGAGATTGAACACATCCTGGTCCACAAGTTCACACGGTTCCTGACGCAAAGAGCCGAGTCCTTCTACATCATGCGGAGGAAGCCGGTCAAGGGCTACGACATCTCGTTCCTGATCACCAACTTCCACACCGAGGAGATGCTGAAGCACAAGCTGGTCGACTTCATTATCCAGTTCATGGAGGAGGTGGACAAGGAGATTTCAGAAATGAAGCTCTTCGTAAGACAGCCGAGGTTCGCCTGTTCGAGCACTAGAGCTGACACATTACCAGTTGAACGCAAGAGCACGTTTCGTGGCCGAGTCTTTCCTTACTCCGGTATGTA
Organism: Alternaria hordeiaustralica; assembly: GCF_023758085.1. Classification (NCBI taxonomy): domain Eukaryota; kingdom Fungi; phylum Ascomycota; class Dothideomycetes; order Pleosporales; family Pleosporaceae; genus Alternaria; species Alternaria hordeiaustralica. The sequence goes on along the minus strand of NW_026056774.1, from coordinate 754,035 downwards.
TACCCCACACATACACCCGTGTACAGATACTGACAGAACTTAGTTTGATTGAGCGTGTTACGATGCCGGCGTTTGTATATATTGGCTCATTACGAATACCTGGGCAGACGAAGCTAGAACGAACAAATATCAGGCCCGGAATCTTTGCCCACGAACGAGCGCTATGTGGAAAAGTTGCTATGCAAGCTGAGCATTCGACCAGCATTCAATACAAATACAAACTTCGAATCCATTCCATACTTGACGTACACCGCCGATCGCCCGAACATAAATGCAGATACACCGCGGACGACTGACGTGGAAGGAAAACGTCACGTTCATGCCAATTCTCATACTGTCATTATTCTCATTTGGATATTTCATCTACATATTGCCAGCCAGCCGCAGTGATGTTCGCCAGAATTTCTAGAGATCAAGCTCACAGTTGATCAGCGCTTACAACTTCGCCAGGACAGCGTCGGCACCGGAGACCTGTAGAATTAGCAACGAGCACCTCGACCTTTCAGAGCGATGCGAAACTTACCGAGACCTCACCAGGGCTCTTCTCGTTCTCGGCGTAGATGACCTTGCCGTGGTCGAAGACCATAGCCCAGCGACCGTTGCGGTCGCCCATACCAGCAGGCCAACCGTGTTCCTTGGAGAAGAAGGTCTTAGTGTCGCTGAGGAAAAGGACCTCGTCGCCCTTGACACCGTTGACCTTGCCCCAAGCGTTCATAACCCAGGCGTCGTTGCTCGCAATGGTAGCAATGACATCAACACCCTTGTCCTTGAACTCCTTGGCCTTTGCGATGTAGGGAGGGAGATGGTAGGCCTGGCATCCTGGGGTGAAGGCACCGGGAACGGAGAAGAGGACGACCTTCTTGTCTGCCCACTCCTTGCTGGCATCGTATTCTTGGGGACGGCCGCAGGCGGTGGGGTCAGCGTCGGTGATGGGCGCCCATCTATATGAGAGAAGATACAATGTCAGCGTGCACTTTAAGAGCTTCGGTGTTGAGCGGAGCTCGATGCGAAGGTACTTACTCGAACTTGACGCCCTCGGGGAGCTTGTCGCCAACTTGTAGAGGAGCCATGATGATTAGTTGGTGTATTGGTAGAAAATGTTGTGTAATCTGTAGATGCGTGTAACGGAATTGAGCAGAGTGAGAGAAAGTGACTTGTTATGTCGGACGCCGATTAGTTATGCTAGCTGGAGGGGTACCCGCCCGGCTTCCCAAGCTTGAAGCTTCGAGATCATAGTGGGGCATATGCCGGCCGAGGCTTATGACGCCAGGTACCCAGCCAGCGCATTTCCAACGCTGCAGGGTTTCTTTGACAAATCTTTTTGGCCTATTAGAGCGGTGAATGAGCGTGTACCTGAATGAGCAGCTAGAGGAGAGGTGCCGGAGGAATCATAGCAGAATCACACAGAGTCGAGGCGATGAGGTAGAGGAGCTTATTCAAAAGGGCCATCTGCTACGAGCTATTTGGATCCCAGCAGCTGAATTATTGACGCGTATTGATTGTATGTCGGCGTTTCGTTGTTGTGGAACATTCAAGTGATCGTCATCTTTGCTTTTCGACTTTCTCGAACCTTCTCAACAGCTGTCATCCCACGCACTAAGCCGTAGATCTGATCTCTCTCTTGAGGGTCATCAACAGTAGTCTCAAACTCAGTCAGGTTTCACAACATCTATCGCAGATAAGCTGAGCTTCATCTGATGAGTCTGCATGTAAGCACATGCCGAAGTGCCGATACAAAGCATCCAACGGCATTTCTTGTATCATGATTCATGATGATAACGTTCTGTATTTGAGCGATCACATTGACCTTCTACACAATTAATTTCGTGATTTCCGCTTTGGCAATTTCACTATGTCTCCCGCACCACCCTTTACTCAAGAAACCGCTCACGCCAAGGTCAAGAAGGCTCAAGACCTCTGGAACGGCCAGTGCGTGGTATCATGACTAGCTCTCATCGTTACTAAACTGTGCCAGAAACCCCAAGGTGATAGCACAGGCCTATACACCCGACAGTGTTTGGCGCAACCGATCGTCTTTCCTCGCCGGCACGGCAGACATTGAAGACTTCTTGACGAAGAAGTGGGAGAAGGAAAAGAACTACCGGCTGCGCAAAGAGCTCTTTGCCTTTTCAGATGACAAGATCGCGGTTCAGTTCTGGTATGAGTTCCAAGATGCCCACGACGGCATGAAGTGGAAGCGATGCTATGGCCTTGAAGACTGGACGTTCGCAGAGGACGGGAAGATGCGCAAGCGGCAGATGAGCGGCAATGACATCGAGATCGATGAAGCCCGTGAGTGTTTCCCGCCTCCGTGTATCTTTATTTAGAATCGGTAGCGTTGCTAAGGTCTATGTAGAGCGATGGTTCAAGGACGGCGTCGACGTGAACGCAGTCGAAATTAGCGAGTCTCATTGATGATGGATGTTCTTGGTGTATTCAAATAAAACGGGTGGGTATCGTGACGCTTGCGAGAAAGGACATATGCATGCGATGACTTCGTTATATGGCTTATGCTGGAGGAGTATCGTGGATGGCGACGAGAATGAATTTTGGATCTTGAATCGTTAGCAGAAGCCCCGCCATCGAGTGCGTGAGGGACATACCTGGTACAATGACCAATTCGTTCTTCCTTGTTCGCAGCCTGAGAAGTTTGACCTCGTCTTCCTTGTCTAGCTCGTCCACAAGGGTCCCCGCTGCCGTCAGGAACGACCAGACCATGCTGGCGACATCCTCAGCGCTGTGTATCCCGCTTTCTTTCCTGCCGTTCGAGTAGTTGTCCGACGCAGCTTCCCCAGAGGCTGGCAAAGTACTATTTGGGTTCGCTGAAGAGCTGTTTGATATGAGACCAGAAGTGCGTATTATTGTGCCGTTCTCGCGAGACAGTATGAGGGTGCTCTGAACGCCGGGCTTTTGGCTCAGTCGCGTGAGTAGCGAAAGTGTCTCATCTGGCTAGGCGCATATTAGTAAGCAATGTTGGAGAGCACACTAATGTACATACTGCGTTCTGGGCCATGTTTCGTGATGTGTGCCAGAAGAATAAGAGATGCAGTCGCGGGTTACAGCGCGCTGATGACATCGGCGTACACCACCGCGGCTGGACCCTGCCAAGAGTCCACCAACTCAGGCCTTTTCGGTGTTAGCGGCATCTGTGGATCCTCAATTTTCCATTCCTCAGTAAAGAACGCGTCGTTCGCTCATTGACGCGCGTAACATCGTTCACTCTCGCGACCTTGCGCGCAACAGTAAACTCTTACGAAATCACGACTTTGCTAAGCGAACCCCCAAAACTAATCTAGTCCGTCACCATGACCAACAGCTCAAAGAAGAAGAAGGAGAATAAGAAGAAGGACTTTCAAGTAAAAACGACCAAAATCGCATATGCCGAACCGCATTACTGACGGAACCAGAAAGCAAAACTAAAGGTTGGAAAGGCGAGACCCAAGGCCGCAAACAGCACCGATACGAGCTTCCGAGCCAAATGTAAGGTCTACCTTATCACATCTCTCTCTCTTAACTAACGTATCACAGCGATATCTCTCAAGCAACAAGCACTTTCCACAAGTGCCCCATCTCTAGAAGCACAATGCGCACATTATCTGGGCTTGCTTAATCACAAGGCAGACACACAGCGAAGAGAATCTTTAGCATTCTTGACATCGGCCATCGCAAACAATCCGCCTACAGTGCCATTGCCGCAGCCTTCGTCTGTCATCATTCCTGTGGCACAAAAGCTCATTCTGGATGGATCCAACAGCGTTCGTCAACAGCTACTGAAGCTACTGCAAAGCTTGCCGCCACTCGACATTGCTAGCCACGCCGACCAGCTTTTACTCCACACAAGAGCTGCCATGACGCATTTAGCAACAGAAATTCGTTTGTTCGGCCTTGACGTATTGGAATGGTTGCTTGCCGTTGCAGGCGATGAGGTCGTCAGCTGTGCTGGAGGTTGGGTGAAGATGCTCAAATGCTTCCTCAGTTTACTCGGTTGGCAGAGCGAAGCGTCAAGCAAATGGTCAACTGCCAAATCGTACGGGAAAGCTGATACGAAGATGCAAGTCAAGCAAATGAACGCCTTGACTTCCTTCCTCCGCGCGGGACTCTCCCACAGGCAGACAATAATATCCGTTGACATCAGCGACAGCAACTTCCCACTTTGGCATACTCAACACCATATTCTTTCCGAGCGATCAAACGTTTATGCACATCTCAACTTGTTTGGCGCTGCAAGAGACGAGGAAGCAGAGATGTATGAAGACCGCGAAGATCGACAACGATTATTCCGAGACCGAGCCGAGGCTGCAATCGTCGCAGGATTGGAGCAAGCAACCAAAGGCGGTGGAGAGTTGGGCAGAGCGGGTGCGCAACTTCGCAAAGCCGTGAAAGAGGGTATGGCGGACTTCTACCGAGAGGATCCAATGGCCTGAGAGTGCAATCTTCCAATTTACCCACTGCAAGGTGTGGCCTCCTACGGAACGCTTCTAGAGACACGTGGGAGGACGGTCTCAAGTACTTCGTACTACCGGATAGCCGAAGGAGATCAACGGGAGTACCTCCAGAAGTGACACCGGATAATGTCTGGTGCTATCTTACAACAACGCCACCTACACCCCGGTCTCAGCACACGGGACCAGTCGCGAAAGTGGCGACGTCACCACCGTCCCATGACAATCCGCGCAACACAAACATGAGCCTCAGGCTCACGAGTAGTCTGACGGAGACCGAAGCTAGCGCCATGACTCGAGGCGCGACCGGTCAATACACGTACTGTCAGCCTTGCGCATCAACATCTTCCTCGCCACCGAAACAGACACGACAAGTCGTTTAGGCACTTCTGGCCGCCCTTTTCGCCCAGCGTTGTACCCCTCACTTTGCGTCACCACTTGAAGAATCCTTCACATCCAACGTTGTCATATTCACGGCTGGGAATGATCGAGAGAATCATACACGCCCATCATAGGGTGTAATCGAGCGAATTCGGGTACGGCAGTATAGAACGACAGCAGCGTTTAGAGTCGGAGTTTGTAGCGAGCCAGGTTATAATCGCGAAACGTAAACATCCAGTCAACTCAGAATACTATCAAGAATATCGCCTAGCTTCAGGCTTGTCACACACAATGAACACAACGGCAGCATCGCCTGGATTGCAGGAAGACGAGCCCGCGCTGACTGATGAGAAAGCCGATGTCGACGCGGGTCTAGTCCCTCCCACAGACTGGATTGGAATACCTCCTTTGCATCACCAAACGGAGTTATGGATTCCCGATACAGCCGAGGAGCTTGCCCGCCAAACAGCTTCTTCGGCGGTGCATTTCCCAGAAACCCGGCAACGGCATCGTGGTACGGCTTCACCTCGCAGGGCCGATGTATCGTGGGAGGATATGCCTTCTCATCTTGTCCCATTTGTTCCTTATATAGATAAGAAGAAGGAGAAGACGGCCATCGGTATACCAGCTCCTGATGAAGGGACTATGGATGTCAACATTATCCGAACGTGGATAGATCGATGCCGTCAACTACACGGGGAACAATGTCATGGTAGCAGGACCTCACAGATGCACTCGCCTTTCCCGTCCTATTTGATCGATGTCGAGAACGGATGTCTGGTAGTTGCACCTAAACACCCACGTTACGTCGCTTTGAGTTATGTTTGGGGTGGTGCAGAGACCTCAGCTTGCGCTACGATGGCGAACCTGGCAGCACTTCAAAAGCACAACGGACTGTACAGCGGGGTTATATCATTGCCCAATCTTCTTCGAGACGCCATCAATTTGGTGAAGGATTTGGGTCTTACTTATTTATGGGTGGATCGAATTGCCATCGTTCAAGACGACGAAGCCACCAAACACCACCAGCTGAGTGCCATGGGAGAGATATACGCAGGATCGCTTTTTACCTTGGTTGCAGCTCAAAACGAGGAAGCAGCTTCGAGTCTCTATGGACATCGGAGAATGACGCTTACTCCAAGTGAGACTCCCATACCACAAAGACTCAGGAGACCGGACGGAAAGCCACTGAGTGGTGCGCAGTATATGACAAAGCAAGCGATGTCACTCATGGAGACAAAATGGTACTCGCGAGGTTGGACTTTCCAGGAATACATATTCTCTACACGAAGGGTCATCTTCCAAAACAATACAGTCAATTGGGAATGTCTCTGTGCTTCCTGGCATGAATGCCAGGATTCTACTTCATCAACGCCACTATCTACTGATACCGGAAAACCAACCTCCGACATTCCAGCAACAAGAATGGACGCGCCTGTTGCTGGGCTCAACAGTTCACCTTGGCCAGACATGATTCGTTACACGCGTCTCATGACCTTGTTCAATGAACGAGATCTGACTTTCCCGGAAGATGTTCTTGACGCTTTTGTGAGTTGTCTCGCACATTTGAGCAGCATATTCCCAGGCGGATTCATATCCGGTTTGCCGACGATGTGCTTCGATGCCGCGCTGTTGTGGCAGCCATGGGCATATCTGAAGAGACGGAAGCCCCGCCGACTACCTGCTGGTGACGCTATTCTACCTTCATGGTCTTGGGCAGGATGGGAAGGTATCATCAATTCTGAGAGCTGGAGAAGTGCTGCCAACTACCAGATTGAGCACTTACCTAAAACAGAGATACCCCAATATACTTCCTGGAGGACCATCAGTAGTGTGCATTGGACATACTCGAGGACTTTGACATCGGAGAAGTATCCAGTCAACATTCCCTCGCAATTTAGGCGGCCAGCCTTCACCATGTCTGGGGAGGGTCTACCCCCAGAATGGTCCATATCCGCAAATCTGGGAGAAGATGGTCAAGCGGTCCGACATTCATGCGACCCATCTGCATCCTTTCGCTATCCAATCCCAATCCTCGACGAGACAGACCGCCGGCAACCTGTGATCAATGCTCGCTACCTGCACTGTACCACGAGACACGCCTTCCTCGCGCTGGGCAAAGAATTCCTCAACACGACATCGGGCTGTCCTTCCGTGCAGCTTCTTACAACATCTGGTCGGTGGGCTGGGTGTCTCCGACTCAACTTCATACCTTCTCATGCGCGCGACGAAACATCGACACCGTCTACCCCGACTCTGAAACATCGCTCTCGGGATACGTCTAAAGCTCTTCCCAGCTTTGCTTTCACCACCCCTTCGCCGTCTGAAGTCGCGGATGCGCTCTTCGACCCTGATCGAATCGGAAACGAGTTGTGTGAGCTTATCGAGATATCTGCTGGATCGGTTGAGAATTGGGAAATCGATGCGCGAAGCTTCGATGAATGGTATCAAGATTGCGTCTGGGTTAAAGGACTGTACGAGTTCGTCAATGTACTCTGGGTAACGCGGGTGGAGGGAGTCGCATATCGCAAAGCGCTTGGGAGGATTCGGAAGGATGTGTGGGAGAGCGAGGCGAAGGATGAGATAGAAGTCACGCTCGGATGAGCGGGTCCAGCATAAGAGTGCTGCGCGGTCAGTCTGATGAACGGACCGGGCAGGGGTTTCTGTGTTTGTCGAGCGGCTTTCGGTTAAGTTCCTCGCGCTATCAGTCTATCGAAGCGCGCACGTACAAAAACATGTTCAGACTAGAGGTGCTAACAGGCAGGAGCACCTGCACATGTAGTTGGCAGCACGAATGGATAAACACTGTCGCGCAATAACGGGAAGGCATGAGATGGTTCGCTACTTCTCATTCTGGCCTCGCATGGTCTTCATGTACAATCTAGCAAATTGAGATATACGCACACGGGTCAGCGGCAAAGTGAAAGATACAAGCTCAAAGGTACTATGGATGGGCGGTCCTGATCGCGGTGTTGAGCTGCACTCTTGATTACGTCACAGCACTAAACATGTCGGCGCGGGACGCGCTCGCCCAGGCCGAAACATTGCTGATACTGCCGACAAACACTGGTGTGCTGGCCACATTGATACACATAGCCCTCCATACCTCTCGCCTCCTCTTCTGCCTTCATCATATCTGCGATACATCTTCCCACCCTCTTGCCATTGCTCAATCGCTGGTGTGGACATTCGTAACCAATCGCAACGCGACCATGTCGATAGTATCGCAGACCCTGCAGGGTGCAGTGCTGAGCATAACTTCAAACGTGCTTGCGCAAGCAATATCATCCTACAAAGACAGCGTACGTGCTGTTGCGCAATTGTCCATGTCCTGGCACACGTAGCTAACACGTATCCAGACGCCCTTCGCCCTCAACTATGCCACCGTCTTCAAGTTCGCGCTCTTCAGCGTCCTCAGCACCCCACCCAACATAGTCTGGCAAGGCTACCTCGAAGACCAATTCCCTACCAACGTGCCCTCCGCCGCCCCGCCGTCCGAGAAGCCAGGCTCGAAGCCCGACCCCACCAAGACGTCGCTCAGCAAGACAAACGTCCTTATCAAGTTCCTGCTTGACCAGACCATCGGCGCCGTCGTCAACACGCTCATGTTCTTGAGCTACATGGCCTATGTCAATGCGCAGGGCAAGCCGGGCGTCAACGCCATGGACGTGGTCACGAGCGACTGCGCGAATAAGCTGTGGCCGATGATGAAGGATGGATACAAATTCTGGCCCGCGATAAGCCTTATCAGCTTCCTGTGGGTGCCAGTAGACAAGAGGATCGTCTTTGGCTGCTCTGTGGGCGTCGTGTGGGGCATATACTTGAGTCTGGCCGTGGGCGCATAGATACGAGTGCGATGTGAGCCGGCGCTGTGGAGACGGATGTCTTGAGCGTTGTAGACCGATCCAGCGCGAATGCGTTTCTGGGGCGCTGAGTGCGCGAATAAGCTGGAATCGCGAAAAGGTTCGGTTCTGCTGGTCCGTACCACTCAACGCGAACACCTATCCTATGCCTTAAAGGCATCCCATGCTACCTTTTCTTATCGTTCACGTGAAACAGTGGGCATCTCTAAAGTATCCTTTCGGTGGTGGGTACAACTACGCGCGACCGAGCTTCATCTTCTTTGAGTGGTTCTTCCAATCGGTACACCCTGAACTATCGACTCTCTCCACAGTACTCGCACTAAGCTGACAACCACCATACTTACCTTACGGAACCGAAGAGGCTTTTTCGCCTTCGCAGTGGAGCTTTACAAAAATGATACTCCAGTACCAAGGGACTTGGTCTTTCCATTGCACAATCAGAATTGACTGTCCGCCAACGTCTAGTAAGGCGTACGCCATGTGAACATGTGCTCCACACAACCACTTCAACAGCAATTACTGGTCACAGCATTTCGATGTGTGCGCATTTGGAAATTTTCATACTAACCGAGATCAAATCAATATACAAGAAAAGATCTCCTGCTGTATAACCATCTCCTCTCAAACACCTCACCATCCGCACATCATGGAGCATCCCTCAGAGCTCTCTGAGAAAATTACTGACGCCCCCGAGGGGGGGCCTTCAACGCAAACACCGAAGTCCAAGGGTAAGCAAAGCTCCAATGGCAAGGAGTCCGTCGCCAGTGGCTTCAAGTACGGACCCGTGCCAGGTCAGTACTTCCGTTCACGACGCGTGAAGCCCGAGGATGTCGGGATGCCGTGGCTCGACAAGCCGCACCCGAGGCAAAAATGGGGAACGATTCTTCCCCTCGTCGGCTTTGGTCTTGGCCTGATGGTGACCGCTATCATGATCTGGGACGGCTTCCGAGTCATCGGCAAGCACAAGTACTGCCAGATCTTCCATGACGATTTCAAGTCACTGAACGAGACCGTCTGGACCAAGGAAGTCGAGCTGGGTGGCTACGGGTAAGTCTCCTCCGACCATTGGTATGCATTGACTAACTCGAATATGCAGCAACGGCCAGTTTGAGATGACTACTGGCACGGATGAGAATGTCTTCGTCAAGAACGGCGAACTTATCATCAAGCCGACTTTCCAAGAGGAGCAGTTCCTTGGAAGCAACTACACCCTTGACCTACGTGGCCATGGATGCACTGGTTCCAGCTGGAGTGACTGTGTTGCCACCACCAACACGACCAACGGCACCATCATCAACCCCATCAAGTCCGGTCGCATCAACACCAGGCGCGGCGCCTCAATCAAGTACGGCCGTATCGAGGTCGTCGCCAAGCTGCCATCTGGTGATTGGCTGTGGCCCGCTATCTGGATGTTGCCCAAGGACAACGCATATGGGCCTTGGCCTCGCTCTGGTGAGATCGATATCGCCGAATCTCGCGGCAACGATCCCAGTTACGCTCAGGGTGGCAGGAACGTTGTCTCGAGCACGTTGCACTTTGGCCCCGACTCCAACCATAACGGCTGGTGGCGCAACAACGTCAAGCGCGAGGCGCTACACACTACATACGCCGCCGGTTACAACACTTTCGGTATTGAGGTAAGTCTCACATGTCTCCGTGGTCTGCTCGCCAGTACTAATCAAATATACAGTGGAGCGAGAAGTACATCTTCACCTACATCAACACGCGTCTACTCCAGGTCATGTACACGCACTTCGACCAGCCCTTCTTCAAGTACGGAAACTTCCCCCAGGCCGATGCCAACGGCACCCGTCTCGACAACCCCTGGAAGCACGCCAAGAGCAACGCCGCTCCCTTTGACCAGGAGTTCTACCTCGTCATGAACCTGGCTGTCGGTTCCACCAACGGATGGTTCGAGGATGGCAAGAGCGGTAAGCCATGGATTGACAAGAGTCACCGCGCCAAGCTCGACTTCTGGGAGGCCAAGAACCAGTGGTTGCCTACGTGGAAGGACGACGGACAGATGAAGGTTAAGAGTGTTACCATGTGGCAGCAAGGCGGACACAACGGGTGCAAGGCTTAATGGAATTTAACGCTTTTGGGGGAAGGGGATGACTGGATTAGTGGACTTGACTCGTTGTCGGAAGTACTGCGCAGGTACAAGTCCGTATGGAGGACCTCGCTGATTGTAATCGTACTATCTAATGCAACGACTTTGTCTCAAGGGATCCATGCTATCGTGATTTCGTTCCTTGTACGCACTTTGACGAATACGGCTTCATCGCAAGCCATGTTCAACGGTGGCTCAACTGCTATCCTTAACAGGCAGTCGACGAACTCTATTAATATAGATATATGCGAAAATCGTCGTGAGGTCTCACGTACTCTTTGACGGAACAATAGGCACGCAAGTCATGTACGCCCGTAAAGATGGAAGCTAGTGTTCAGTTGGGAAGGTGGGATGGCCCCCGGCTTACCATTTCGGGCTATCACGACCAGGCACCCACTTTTCCACTTCTAACATCTACACGCCTATCTTGAGTGCAACGTCCGATGTTCGCAGCGCGCATACTTGTGACTAAGCCCGGTATCATCCGAACTATACGCGTTACTTCTCTCAGTCGCGCTGCTTGAACGATTCATCACCAAAAGCGCTCTTATTCCATCGGTCCAACCAGCATCTCGTACACATCGCAACCATGCCGTACTCTCCCAAAGTAGGCGATTCGCTAGACTCGCTAGATACGCCGTCTATGATTGTGGACATGGACTTGATGGAAGCCAACCTGGATAAACTCATGAAACAACTCCTTCCCACTGGCGTCAACATCCGCCCACATCTGAAGACCACGAAATCCGCTGTCCTCGCGAAGAAGATGGTCAAAGCGGGCGCAAAAGGAGGATGTGTAGCGAAACTCTCCGAAGCAGAAGTCATGTGCGAGAAAGGCTTCACAGACCTCCTAATAACCTGCGAGATAATCGGCCCAGCAAAGGTGGCGCGGTTAGTGGAACTAGTCAAGAAGTACAAAGACGTGCGGATAGTCGTCGACAGCATAGAAGGCGCAAGCACAATCGAGCAAGCCCTATCAAAAAACGGCTTCGAAGGCACCGTCATGACGCTCATCGATCTCGATGTGGGATTACACCGCACGGGTGTGCAACCGGGTCAGCCAGCCTCGGACCTAGCACGTTTCGTCGCCAGCTCAAAGCACCTCAAACTCATCGGCGTACAAGGGTACGAGGGACATTTGCAACACATCCACGGTCTCGAAGAGCGCAAGAGTCAATGTCTGGAGAGCATGAGGATCCTTACCTCGACCGCGGATGCGCTGAGGAAAGAAGGTTACGCGATTGATGTGGTGACGACTGGTGGAACGGGCACAGCGGAGTTCTGTGTCACGGTCCCTGGAATCACAGAAGTACAGCCTGGTTCTTTCCTCTTCATGGATACGGATTATCGCAATGCTGTTGGTTCGACGAATTATGCGCAGAGTCTGACTATCTTGTCGACGGTTCTCAGCAAGCAGGGCCCCAATACCATTACCATTGACGCAGGTCTCAAGTCGTTGACGACGGATTCTGGGTTGGCCGAGTGCAAGACGCCGGGGTATACGTATGGCGTTCTGGGAGATGAGCATGGTAGTCTCGCTTGGGAGGAAGGCAAGGGTAAAGAATTGAAGATAGGCGATAGGGTCGAGATGGTGCCTAGTCATATTGATCCGACGGTGAACTTGCACAACGTGTACTATGCGTATCGGAAGGGCGTGATCGAGGAGATTTGGCCTGTAGACAGTAGAGGGTGTGTGCAATAGCGTTTGGGATGCTACAAATATCAAATTGGTAATCGCGTCTAACAGATTATGTACTCCTTCTTGACACAAGCCCCTACTTTTACAGCCCCTACTATACATATCCCCATCTCAAATGAGATCCAGTAGATTCGCTTGTAGATCCTTCACTGGAACATCGGCAAGGGGATCTTTGCCGGTAAACGACGCAGCCGCTCGGTCTGACCTGCTCATTTTTGTAATATCGTAGTGTTCACCGCCCATCTTGGGATGACGCTTGTCTTTGTACGCGTTAAACTTGCCGTTCCAGTGCCATGAGTCTCTATCCGCTTCTTTCGCATTGCCTGTGTTCTCGACATTGTCCAGACCCCTCTTCCGCTTGCCGTTGCCTGTTGGCGGCGGAGAGACATGCTTCTCACCTGTAGCCTCCGGGTTCGTATTCTCTTTATCGGCGTCGTCGTCTTCTAGAATTGTGACTGGGTTCTCCGCCGAGCTACCAGCGGAGTCTTTAGCCGCCCTTTCAGCCTCGAGCTTCTCAGAAAACGTCGTCCCAGTCATGATCTTCTCGACCTCTCCATTGGTGTGCGCGAAGTCATCATCGACGTCGCCCACCTTTGCCAGTTTGTCGAGGCGGAGTTTCGTCGCAAAGATTCCCTTCTCGGGGTCGAGGTTGCCCTTCTTGAAGTAATTGACGGCTTCTTTGCGCCATGAAACGCACTGCCCTTCGATGCCGAAAGCAGGGAGATCATGCGATAGCTCTAGATAATACGCAATAACGATTGCCAAGTCAAGGAACCGGGAATCGGGCTTGAGCTCGCCTTCTGCTTCGATGGCCGCAAGCACGGTGAGTAGTGCGCAGCCCATTAAGCCGATCATTTCGCAGGTTGTGTCGCCGTCTTCGTTATTGATGAGCGCGGTGATGTGCTCGTTCTCATTCAGCCACAGTCCTACCGCGCTAATGACCGACCACATTTTCTCGATCCGGTCCTTTTTGGCGTGGAAGCCTTGATTGAACTCGACCATCTTTGCGCTGTTAGCTCCCAGCTATCATGCGCAGCTAACCATTGCACTTACCATGTTCTCCATAATTTCTTGCATTCCCCATCCTTGCCAGTCTGTATACAGATTCATCTCAAAGGCATCTGGGTCGCAGTACTTCGCCTTCCTTCCCAGTAGATCCGCCTTGAGCCACGCGTCCCACAACATGACCCATTTGTGCTCCGGATGCTTGCTCGCCGGTGTTTTAAAGAGGCCATCTTTTCTGAATTGATCGTCGATGGGCTTGTAGAGCCTTTTGAAGATCTCGGATTTAGATGAAATGAAGGCGTCCGGGTCCAACGTCCAATTGAGATAATTCCTGCCTTCAATGTCGAAGAAAGGATGCGGTATACAAACGTAGTCGTAAGGTGCCGGATCGGCGGGCTTGCCCGTGCTGCTGTTCTGCTTGTTTTTCTTCTGCTTGTCGTTCTTGTTGGTGCGCACCGACTCGAAGGCAGAATCCGAGCTCTCGCTGCCCGAATCTTCTAGGAAGACGCCGGAATCGCGCGCGGTCTTCTGTTTCTTCGCTGGAGGCATTTTCACGTGGGATATGAGACGGGACAGGTGCTCAATAATATGTATTTGATGAGAATAGATAGTTAATCAATGATCTTGATGGATTGGAGGTGTGGGTTGATGAGGTTCATCCGGGTGTTCGTGGGATCATGACATCAAGGGGCTTCGTCATCGCTCCGAGACCCCTGAAGAACGCGAACCTCTCACGATCGCACGTGAGTGGCATTTCTGTGATCCCGCGACGCGTCTGGTGAGCCCATGTTAGACGAGTGTTATAGATTGTGTGGCAGTCAAAAAGATTTGCCGCCTGTTTTGATACTGTGGGGTCCATTTGGGAAGAGAAGGTCGACGTGATGGTTGAGGTTGGCGCGCAGTGGTGTCAGGGACGGACGCGTCGAGGAAGGCACGGGCCCTAGCGTTAACTAAGGCTGCTTCCACGGTTCTCAGCCGGACGCAACGTCGGCCTGACCTTGGGCTTCTCGTCGTCAGCACCAAATTCAGGCTCCGTTCTGGTGGCAAGCTATTCGGCGGCCTTCTTCTTGGCCTCACCTCATACAAGGGAAAAACTGAACACCTAGGAGCCTACGTCGCCGTTAGGCTACTAACTTCGCAAGCTTTTATCTTAATATAGGCTCTAGGGTGTTTAGTTTATCCCTTAAATAGAGTAACCTCAGCCTTTTTATTAGCAACTGTCTTCTGCTTAAGGCGACAGCAAGCATTGCATAACTTCTTCCTGCGTTTTCTTAGCCCCTTAAACCTAACATAATATAGCATATGCCTAGAATAGCTTACGCAGGCGGCACATCGTGCGCGTCCTCCTCTCTCTTGCGCTTGCGCTCATCTTGCGCCTTCTTCTCTTTCTTCTCTACTCTGTAGTTCTTCTATACAGCATGTCTGCTTAGGTACAACTTTGTTATAATTAGTATGTAGGAAGTAAATGCTAAGAGACAGAAGAGCAAAGGGAGTAATAGACGCAGTTACTAATAGACGTATATAACTACAACACAGGTCTTGTTGCGATTAAGAAGTAAATGTAGACTCTAATCAGTCGCTTGCTTATAGCGTTATACAACAGCCTGTAAGACTAGAAGCTATCGCGGCTTCTATATACTTGCGGGTCGGGACAACTCTTGCTGAGCGTGCCAAACGTCGCTGATTCGAGGTATGTCTGTGAAAGGAGAGTGCACATGCACGGTGGAATGGCGCAGGTTGTGTATGGAAGTAGTGACCGGGACTTCATCGTGGCGTATTCTGCCTTTACTCTGCAGCCTACAACAGCGCAGAAACAAGAAATTGAGAACTTGTAACCTTGATGTAGACGTAGGGCTAGGTTTTCTTTTGTTACACTAAACGTTCTCATGGCGTGCTGTTGTAGTAGGTACGCACGATGTTCAAGCTGCGAGAGACTTTTCACGGATGAACGACGTGGAAGAGAAGGCACCCGCTCGGATGGGAGACTACGACTTTTGCATGCCTACCGCTCAGTGCCCAGCGGCCTGGGTTCTTTCACGACACTGACGGTGTCTTTTGTTCGCGACAATGCCTTGTACTTGTGTAGGCCCTGCTATAACCAACTAGTAGATTAGAACTATGTATGCTACTCCCAGCTTGATTGTTCTGCCACATACCCGCCTGCACGTGAAGCCAAAACGCATTGGACTGCCAACCAAAAAATACGTCGGCTGATTTCGATCTCCAAAAGTATGAGTATGCGTAGCGAGTCTACGGCATTGGCAACAGCGAACAGCCAGGCGGCTGGCAAAAAGAATGCCCCCCAGCAGGATCGAACTGCTGACCTCGGGATATCTGCTCTGTCGAACAGTCATAGAATATATGAGACCCACGTGATAACCAACTACACCAGGGAGGCTTTGTTCTTCTTCTTTGGCCCGATTAGGCCGTTTATATTTCACCATTCACCGCTCACCGCTCACCGGTCGCTCCTGCCGTCGCTGCGCTCGCTCCTTCCTCCGTTGACCCAAACATCCCTACCACCCCACCTTTCCCATCCTATTCTACCAAAAAGACTAGACACACGTTTGAGTACATGACCTAGACGTCTACATTGCCTTAAAATCTAGCGAAATGATTATTCTCATCTTGATGTAGTCTGCAGAGCACCTGTTTAGGTGCACCTTGTACGAGGCACTCCGACTCTCCGACCTCGGCCTATCTTATCATGCACGCTAAAATTTTGGGCAGTTGCGTCACGCCCAACAGTCACGATTGATGCAGTGAGGCTCTGGAGTTTGTTTTCCTGACTTTTGCAATTGACTATGGCTTCACGAATGGCTTCGCAGCGCGTATGCGCTACATTGCGCGCATCTCGCATCAACTACGTCCCCGCGCGGTTTGCTTCCGCAGCCTCTGCGGTTAGGGGGTCCAGTCTACCACAGGACGTGAAGGACGCCATAGCCGTGAGTACCAACCGATACATACTCTGCAGCGCTCTCCATAATGACACCCTATAGCGCGACTCCACACTACCTACACCCGACCCGTCCTCATCCTCCAAGACAGCCGGCCTCGTCAACCAGCAGTTACCGTACATGGTCCCGACCTATGTCCGCCCACCACCAATGTTCGAGAAGGGAGAGGGGTGCTGGATGTGGGATATTGAGAACAGAAAGTACCTCGACTTCACAGCTGGTATCGCCGTCAATGCGCTGGGGCACTGCGACCCTGGCGTAGCGCAGGTCATTGGAGAACAGGTACGTCCGTCACCACTGCATCGATTGTGGCTTACTGACTCCCTCCTAGGCCAGGCAGCTCATGCACACCTCGAACCTCTACCATAACCCGCACACAGGCCTGCTATCGAAGCAGCTGATCCAGCTCACGCACGCGACCGGAGGCTTCGCCAGCGCCACTCGCACATTCATATGCAACAGTGGATCCGAGGCCAACGAGGCCGCCATTAAGTTCGCGCGCAAGGTCGGAAAGTCAATGTCACCGGACAAGGAGAAGCATGAATTCGTTTCGTTCCACAACTCATTCCACGGCCGGACCATGGGCAGTTTGAGCGCGACACCGAACCCCAAGTACCAGACACCTTTCTCACCGATGGTGCCCGGTTTCAAGTACGGCACATTCAACGATGTGGAAGCGGTCAACGACCTGGTCACCGACGCGACGTGCGGTGTCATCGTGGAGCCAATTCAGGGAGAGGGTGGTGTGAACGTTGCGACACCCGAGTTCCTTCTCGCGCTTCGAAAGAGGTGCACGGAAGTCGGTGCCGTCTTGATCTTCGACGAGATACAGTGCGGTCTAGGCCGGACAGGTACCTTCTGGGCCCACGGCGGCTACCCTAAGGAATGCCATCCCGACATTGTAACCACAGCCAAGGCGCTCGGCAACGGATTCCCCATTGGCGCGACTATCGTGAACGACTTTGTCTGTGACAACATCAAGACTGGTGACCACGGCACCACCTTTGGCGGCAACCCCCTCGGATCCCGCGTCGCTTCATACATCCTGTCTCGTCTCTCATCACCAGAGATTCTCGACTCGATACCCGCCAAGGAGCAAGCATTCCGCAAGCACTTTGACGCTCTCCGACAGCGCTTCTCCAGCCAGATCAAGGAGGTCAGAGGCAAGGGCCTGATCTTGGGTCTTCAGCTCGATGTTGATCCTACGCCCATCGTTACTGCTGCTCGTGAGAGGGGATTGCTTATCATCACTTGCGGTACAAACACCCTGAGATTCGTTCCCCCACTCGTGATCACCGAAGCAGAGATCGAAGAGGGCATGCAGATTCTAGGACAGGCGATGGAGAGCGTGTGGGTCAAGCATGAAGATGTTGAGGGCACAGATGGTCAACAGGAGATGCGGTAATGCATATCCTCGTTAGCATGGCGTTCATCGGCGTTGTGGACGGGTAGCATTGTACATATTTCACCAAAAGTCAAGACATTAGAAGGACGATGAGGGTTGTATGAAGAAATGTATATTGTCATACGCTGACTACTTTTAGAGTACTGAAGCAAGACTGAGCAAGGCCGAAGCCAGCTCAGACGGGTATAGTACATGCAAAGTAACTTCCAAGCCTAGTGTGAAGGAAGTCGGTTGGGCGAGCCCGCTGTTCAATATAGAAATAGAAGTGGAATGTGTGCCGTGGTATAACCCCAGAGCTGTATGAGTCGAATCTTTCGTCCCTCAACCACTGCCAAAGATGCTGGCGACTGGTTGAGACGATGCTGCACCGGCAACACGTAAGCCGCCATTTTGAGCCGGTCCTCGCACCGGCAAGCCAGTACCAGGCGTAGAAGGTGCAGTCGTGCTGTTGGTACCACTCGCATCCTCGTTCTCGTTCTTCTTCGTACTCTTTGTAGTCTTCACCTTCTTCTGCGGTCCATCCTTAGTCTTCTTATCTGCGCCTCCATACCGATGGTACTTGTGCCGATTCGGTCGCCCAAAGACCTGTTGCGGTGTCTGCAATAGCGCAAAGCTGGATAAGCCCTCGCCCTCGTCATCACCCACAGGCAGGATCTGAGCATTCTGGATGATCTCGATGATGCCGGCGTCGTCTTCAAGCTCCTTCGCTTCTTGATGGTCAGCACGAGACATTTTCTTCGCGCGATTGAAGATCGCATGCTCGATTGTGTTCTCGAGAACTAGAGTTTCGACGACAACTTCTTTTGTCTGTCCTATGCGATGGGCACGTTTGATGGCTTGCGCTTCGATATTCGGTCTGTTGATCGGGTTTACAATCAGTACGACGCTCGCCGCATTGAGGTTTAGTCCGAGTGCACCGCATGCGACATCGATGAGCAAGACTCGCACATCTGGATCTTCGTTGAAGAGTCGTACGTATTCGGATCGCAGTTGGTTGTTTAGGGTTCTCGCGTAAATGCGATGGTTCACATACATCAACTCAAGACATTGGGCGATGTAGAACGCCGCGTTGTCACCATCGTAGAAGATGATGATCTTCTCTTTCTCTTGGTGCTGCATCACCTTGTCCAATAGATATGTAAGTTTGGCCGATGTGGTGCCAATGCAGCGTGTGTTTTGGAGATCGGAGTCTGCGGGAAGGTCCGCTGTCTCGTCTGCGAAGGTAAGCTTTCGCTTCTTCGTGCGAACGGGTGATGCGATGTCCGGGGTGTCTTCAACGCCATTCACATCGTTGGATCCTGTTGACTTCTTAGGGGATGATTTGCTCGCGATGGCTGATATCCGACGACTAGTCGGTGGCTGTTGACCCTTCACCAACGAAGTAGGCACTCCTGTCCTCTGCAGCGGCAAGCCATTGACTGTGCCTTCGCCTGATTCCTTGAGCTTACCCTCCTCCTCTGCCATCGCAATGGCCTTTGCTTTTGCTGCATATCCAACAGCATCCAGCCCGACCGTTGGATCTGAAGACCGGATGCTGCTATCAACGTGGAGTTGGCCCTCGATGAGCTGCGTAACACCAACCACGATGGGCTCCGCTGGGTAAACAAGTGCAAATGCCTCTCGCGCGGCTTCTGGCCAACTGTTGACAGCCATGCCCACTTCATGAGATGTACTCAATGCAATCCATTCAGCGGAAGCCGTAAGCTTCGACACGATTTGGCTGCTCTCCAGGAGGGATTGCGCGTCCTCGAGCGAGCAGTTCCTGTCCTCTTTGGAAAGGTACTTACTGCTAGTTTCAAGCGTAGCGACTACATCTGAGAGGCTGAAACCTGTCCAGGTAAAGTTGGACTGCCGTAAATTTCGGATGAGACTGTGACGGGCTTTCACGCTGTTCTTGTGAAATAGATAGTCAACATCGGTCCGCTCGCTCGTGATAGCGTTTGCTCGCAGAACTTGGATGAAGAGATTGGCCGTCATCTTATCAAACCAACATGGCTTGAGGTACACGGTTCTGTGTCGCATTGGGGGTAAGATAATGTTCTTCTCCACATCCTCTGGGCGTGTCTTCACGACCAAGCCTTCCAGTGCTCGAACAAAGCATGAGGAGAACCCGGAATAGGTCTTTTGGTACTGGTGCTCGTGGCGGTAAACGTATTCGTCCCAATCGAGTTTACCTTCGGAGTTTTCGCACCATGGTCGAACCATGAGGAAATGTGAAGCAAGCATACCCAAAGCTTTGGCAGCTTTGGAATTCTCTTTATCATTACTGAACGTCTTTCTCTTTTCAATAGCAAGTTCGCGTTGCAGTACCGGGTCGGTCTCCGGATCGACGGTGGACATGTCTACCTCCACACCGACCAAACTTTTCGCAGGTGCTTTGAACCAACGTCAGCATATGTACACATGTCACAATTTGCACGACTTACTTCCTGATACGACCCAGCGTCTCTCCGCTTGTATCTGCTTAGCGACAAGTACAGCATTCGAGACAGAGCTCGAGAAAGAGTGTCCTTCATCGATAATGATCCGTAGCCAGTGTATCTTCTTCAGCGGCGATTCGTACACTCTATCGGTGTCAA
Source organism: Alternaria hordeiaustralica (assembly GCF_023758085.1). Lineage (NCBI taxonomy): Eukaryota > Fungi > Ascomycota > Dothideomycetes > Pleosporales > Pleosporaceae > Alternaria > Alternaria hordeiaustralica. The sequence continues at coordinate 733,594 of NW_026056774.1, read as the reverse complement.
CGCAACTGCAATCTGGAATGCGGGTTGCTCCGATGTAAGGACAGTTACAAACGCGAGAGGCCCCAGAACCCATACGTCGTCCTTGTTCATCCTGACCGTCTTGGATCTCTTGTTCGAAGCGGTTGCGAGTGAACAGAACCACATCAAACTTCATGAGTTCAGTAGGAGCAGGTAGTTCGCTTTGAAAATCCATGGTCTCGTCGGTGGGATGGGTGATCTTCGTCTTACTAGCGCGCTTGGGCACAGAGTCAACGACGAGAATCTTGAGGCCACCCGGAAGGATGTGCTTTTGTGTTTCGGACTGCCATTGGTGGAGTAAGTTTCGCGGTACGACAATGATGGTGGCGGATGAGAGCACCAATTGACGTGTTGGTGGTATTCGGGTGTTCCTGTTCATGCGTGGAATATCTGGTGGTATCTCGTAGAATGGAACATCTCGATCCAGCGCATCTTTGATGCTTGTGATATCTCCAGCCCCATTCGCCTCAGACTGCTCGAGGAAGGATTTCATCGGGGTTGAATGTCGGCCAGCGGAAGAGATCGCCATGTCTGCCAACGATCCAGGTCGCTTGCGAAGAGGAGGTAATGGTCGGTATGCGACTGGAATCTTTGGAAGATGGCCCTTACTTGCCAAAATAACGGCCAAGCAAATTACCGTTTTCCCCAGGCCCATGGTCTCTGCCAGAATACCACCCCGGTTCATTTCGTAGTAGCGCGGTTCTTGTAGAAATGATCCATCTCTAGGCCCGTAGTAAAATTCCTTGCCATCAGGCGAGGTACGAGCCTCCAATCTTGGATCAAGCTGCAGCTGTGGCGAAGCTTCCCGTTGCAGCATCAAGCTCGCCGACCGTGTCTGATACGCGTATAATCTGGTCTTGAGCCCCGGTAGAGCCTGTTCACCATGCTCCGACCATTCTGAGACTGCCGCAGAATCTAATACGTCTTGTACGGCGGCACGTGTATAGCGACACTTGATCTTCCCCACGTCGGGCGCAGGCGATGGTAGCTTGTTGAAAAGGTAGTATAGCGAGAAAGGTTCTACATGAGCCCAGGGATCGAAGTAACGGGTCTCATCAGGATTTGAGTCTCCATTCCAAGCACTCGGTGAGATGTCAATTTGTTGGAGCAGTGTCCGCAGAACGTTCTTCAAGCTCTTGCTGTTACGGTCAATCGTACGACGAGCCCAGTCTTCTGGCAAAAGATAGACGCGAAGAAGGCCGTGGTGAGACGCATTACCAGGCGTTCCTCTACGCGCAAATATCCGAATCCATTGAGCTTCAAGCAGTCGTGATGCTTCAATACCGATGCTGGCCTTGATCTCGTCGGGAAGCTCTTGTTGCAGTAATTCGACCCAACCACCACTCGATGGTGAGATTGAACTACAGTCGAACGCGTGCTTGAAGTGAAGGCAGCCAAGTGCGATGTAGCGATCCATATTCTGTGCACCAGTCTCAACACACTCCACGTTTTCGGGAGCTGATAAGGATCCTGTCGTGGCGAGCGTAGATGATCCGGTAGCAGCAGAGGCTCGCGCTGAAGATGAAGATATAGATATAGCATCGTCACGGTCGTTCATTTGCTGATCAGTTGAATTGTCCATGTTCCTGCGTGCGGCTCGATGGTCATAGCTGCTGCTAGTCGCACCACATGACGTGGGCGACGTGATTGTTGTAAGCCCGACCATGATAAGCGTTCGTTGTCATCAAATCCAGTGGGTGCGATTGTACAGCCCGAGCACTGTAGGACAAAAGTTTGAGTCGATAATGGTAGGTGGTTGCAGGTGAGACGGGGGGCGACTGCCTAGATGCCAAGTAAATGACCTTCGCGTTCCGCGCTAACCCAAAGTGTTAGCGCGTCCCTCCAGTATCGCGTCCTGACTTCTTCAGTCCGGGCAATGTTCAGATTGTACCAAATGCACAATGTTGTGCCTATCTCGGTGGTTCCTTTCGATAGCTGTAGAACGACAGGGATGCAGATGCGTTATATCCGGTGGTAAACATCTCTACGCGTGACGCGACCGTAATTAATCTGCTATATTGCAGACTGGGATCATGTGATGTAAAGATGCGATCACTTATAAAGAGACCTAGGGACTGAATCGAGTCCCAGTCTTGCATATTGAAGCTTCAGATTCTTCTTCGCGATGTTGTCGTTCTTCGCCCATATCTTGTTGGTAACATCGGGCGCACTCGCTGCGCCGGTTGAGAATGCTCAGAGCGCTGCAGCAACCGTAGGCAAGATACGTGGCGTTCGGGACCCAATTTACCATCTATACCTGCAAGCAAGCGCTAAGAATGGTATGCTGATTTCCTTCTCTTGACATTCAGCTTTATTACTTTTCCAGAATCTTGTTAATAACACGTATAGCATCAATCCCTGTGCTGGGACCCGAAACCGCAGCTGACGAATTTACCATCGGTGGCAGCATCCAATCGAAAAAGACAACCCAGTATCTGAACATTGCGACCGCATCGACAAGCTACAAGCCGTTGGTCTGGGGAGCCACTGGGGAGACTACGGCGTGGGGATTGGAGGGTGATACTATCATCACTGTGCAGAGCAGTAGCTATGGACGACGTAAGTACTCAGGAAGGAGCCATGTTCGGCTCATTGTCGGCGGTGCTAACATGCGGCCTAGAGCTGAACTTCCTCGTATGCAAATCGGCTGAAGCGAGTTACTACGATTTGTACTTGCAGACGGGGAGCGATACGCCGAGTGGAAGGACATGCAGCAATTACCAGACGATCCATCTACCGTGTCTGTGTTAGAGGTTACGGATGGCCGAGGGCTGTGTATGCAAGTTGCTAGGGATGACAACCGCGCCGTAGAAAACCATGGAGTTAATGGAAAGTTTGTCAAGGCTCGGTTCAATCAGTAATCAAGAGTGCTGAGCTGGTTCATGCAGGTGTGGTGTAGTGAACATCCGCAGGCAGACAGCGAAATCGAGAGAGCGTGGCCGCGGCAGTGTTAGCCCTATCCGGAATAGCGTCTTTGGTGCCGCACGATGCCCGCAGGTGGCCGGGACATCTGGATCCACCGATGATTAGTGACGTATCGACCTTGCTAAGTCCGAACAGCGAAGCTCTTTCGATGATGATTAATGGTACAATGTGGGGAAGATACTTCAGCATATCACTCCCCTCTTTCTTCCACGAAACACCGATCAATTGAAGCACACAAACAATCATGTCATACAGCAGAGTAGGAGTCGTCACCGGCGCGAACAAGGTACCTACACACGTCCACAGCATCTTCGGGAGTACCAAACTAACATTGACAGGGCATCGGACGCGCCATCGTGCAGCAGCTCGCTCTGCAGTACCCCAAGTCGCCGCTCAACAACGGACCCTTTCTGATCTATCTGACGGCTCGCGATCAGGGCAGAGGAGAAGCTGCCGTTAAGGATTTGGAGCAAGATGCGGCATTGAAGCAGGCCAAGGCATTGAAGGCCGACGGCGGTCTCTCTGAGATCAAGTTCCATCTGCTTGACATCACAAGCAGCAGCAGCATCAAGACTCTTGCGGACCACTTGAAGCAGGCTCATGGGGACGGCATTGACTTTGTCATCAACAACGCTGGTATCGCGTTGGACGGCTTCAGTAAGTATCTCCTTCCAATGTGCTATCCGTCGTCCCTAACATGATTAGATGCCGACCTCGTCAAGACAACCCTCGACTGCAACTACTACAAGACGCTCGAGGCGTGCCACACCTTCCTCCCCCTCCTCAAACCCACCGGTCGCATCGTGAACCTCGGCAGCATGGCTGGCAAGCTCAACAAATACTCCGAAGAAGTTCGCAACCGCTTCCTCGCCTCCAAGACCGAAGAAGATGTCACAAGCATCATGAAGGACTTTGTTGCTGCTGTCGAAGCTGGCAAGGAGAAGGACGCTGGCTTCCCTAGTGCCGGGTATGCTGTGAGCAAGGCAGGATTAATTGGAGGCACACGGGCGCTGGCCAGACAAGAGAAGGAGAAGGGAAGCAAGGTATTGATCAATACCTGCTGCCCAGGTTATGTCAACACGGACATGACAAAGGGTAAGCAAACTTTTTCTCGTGTGCACCATGTGAGACATGTACTGACTCTATACACCAAATCTAGGCAACGGAACGAGGACTGTAGAAGAAGGCGCTCAAACCCCCGTAATGCTCGCGATCCACGACATTCAGAACAAGACAGGTGCTTTCTGGCAGTACGAGAAGGAGATCGACTGGGTTGGTTAGAAGTACATAGAAAAAAAACAAAGTGTATACTCTAGGATTGGTCTCAGTGGTGTGCTCACTCGTATCTGTGACTAACGAGTTACGCGCTTACATGCAGACCATGCAGGTAAGAACCCTCTCTCTCAACACGCGTTATGCGCCACCGAAGACGCTCGTTCACGTACGTACCTTGTAATAGAGCACCCGCATATGATCGAAAGGCGAGATCTTACATCTGCCCCCACACGTCACATATCACAGCGCATGTAAACGCCGAGATCGGTTTCACATAAATACTACGTCTATGCAAACAAATTCTCCATTCCAAGAAGGTTCATCTTGCCCATCATCGCCTGGGAACTAGAAAAGCCGATCTAAGCAAGGCTCCTCCGCCTGTAGCTTTTTCAACATGCACCTTACTAGTATTACGTTCCTTTCAACTCTCGCCATCTCCGCAACTGCGGCGCCTACTGCACCCGGGCCTCCCATTTGCGGCACCATCTACCTACAAGGCGGCAAGACCCAAGTCATCTACGGTGATGCTTGTTATGGGATCACGGGCAAAGCGCTATCAGCAACGGTGTCTGAGGCGTGTGGGTGTGACTTCTCGCAGTAGGTCCTGTTGCGTAGAAGATGTGGCAAGGTAGACTGGGCTAACGGGAACGTAGGTGGGATACATGTGATGCGGGGAAGTTGAAAGACAGAAGTATCACCGGAGTGCCTATCACGGAGGCGAAGGGGTATTGGTGCAATCTGCACTAAGATGTGGCACGAGGAGAGGAGCACATTTCTCAATTGTACTGTCTCAGTATATTCAAACCCTTTTTGCAAAAGAGACTCAACCCATAGGGTTGGTTACGCACTACCTATCTCCTGTAGCATTGTGACCATTGAAGTAGGATACAGCAGATAGCGTCAGGATTCAGTATGACGCAAAAAGAAAACAGTCCCAAAAACACAGTCGCAAAACACAAACTCGTTTGCAATCCTTCACTCCATATCAATCCATGTTCCTGGAGCCAATGACTCAACCCACTAACACCCAACATGCCGCCCACCTAGAGTTTGGTATCTTCATTACCGAGCATATGTGAGAGTGACGACCACTGGCTTTTGAGCTGCTCGAGCTTTATCTGGGCGGTCTCGTTCTTCTTCGCCTTCTTTCTTTCGAACGCCAGTTTGGTTTCGAGGTCCTCGTTTGTCTGCCTCTGCGATTTCAATATGCTCTTGGTCCGTCGATAGTCGTCGTGTGCGGTTTTCCAGGACTTATGGTTGTTTTGAGCTAGAAGATTTGCCGCATTCAGCTTTACTTTAGTCTCGTCCAGCTCATCCTTTGTCGTTTCCAGTTCGTCCTGACTTGACTCCAGCTCTTCCTTGGTATCGTTCAGCTCATCCTGAGTCGAGTCCAGTTTATCCTTAGTAGATTCCAGCTCTTCTTCAGTTGTCTCAAGTTTGTTCTTTGTATCTTCAAGCTCTTGCATCATTTCCTCGAACATGGTATGCAACTTTGTTTGCGCGTTGTTGGAGCACTGGAGTTGTTGCTTCTGTGTAGTCACTTCAGCCACGTCATCTGGCAATGAATGTTCGATGAGGTTACGTACCGCTACTCGCAGACGATCCACCGGTGTAGTCGCAATTCTGCTCTTGGTCTTGCCCTCCGAGTCTGTTGAGACTTGCTTCTTTAATGCCATATTGAGCTCCTAGATTCGGATTACGGTCCCAGGGATGATTGAATATTGCAATGTAATTGTAATAAGCTAATCAGAAGACCCGTGGAGGGTGTCGCTTTATAGTTCGGAGTGCTACTCGGGTAAAGCTAGATGTTGGCCAAGAAGCGGTAAAGAAATGTAGCGAAAGGACACCGTCGGTCAATGGGCGATAACATACTGACAGCTGCGAAGAAGGGGCGGTAAAGCAAAGGTAAAGCTCAACCATGATGCAGTGGTATCAAGGTAACGATGAGACATCACGCCTTACAGATGTATGGCGTACGTTGAAGAAGTAACCAAGGTGGCATATACTCGCCAATAACGTCCTTCAATTCAATTGCAGGAATTATGCACGAACCTGGGACTACCGATGAAGAGTTAGTTGGAAATGACCATTGGGTTCTTCGAAAACGCGATGCTTCAAAGGTGCCAAATGCGGAGGCGGACGGCTTGCAGCGCGGAAAGCATTTGCGAGTCTGATGTACAGCAACACTTGTTCATGTTTGCGCGTACTTCAAACTCTAATCGTTAAATTACTCGCATCGCTGCGATGTGATTGGGGTCAAGGGCACTGCGACCAGATCATGGTGGTGACAGAGGAACTACCAGCCTTGGAAGACAAGAAGGCCGATCGAGGGTTCCGGCGCGCTAGCCTCATTAGCGCTTTCCCCCAGCCACAGAGCTCACGATGCTTCGAGCCCGTATCAACCCTTGAACATCTGGAGTGCCTTCGCATCGCATACGAGCATGCGTTGCATCAGTCATGGTCATTATTGCAAGTCGCCGGGACTGTAGCCGAAGGACTGTCAGGGGGCGAGTCATGGCGGATGACGCTGCGGGGAAGGAGCTCGTCAGGCACCTGTTGGATATTGTTCTCCGCATGAGCTTCCTCAGCCCACGCAGCAGGTACTGGCATGCAGTAGCATAGCTGGCTTGTCCAATGATAGTACACTAAGATAATGCGGGCTGGTTCCGATGTGGTAGTATAGGTCTAAGATACAAATACGAGGATGCGGCCCTCACGCGTCGCATTATTGCGTCCAGCCTTACACTGCGCATACCCTTGGATACTCTCTATTGACGTACAACTCATATATAGATCATGGGAAATCACGCGTTGATTTATGGTGCTTCTGGCATCTCGGGATGGGCCATCGTCAATGCCATCTTGAACGGATACCCTTCCAAGGATGCTTTCTCCAGAGTTACAGCTATGGTCAATCGGCCGCTGACACGTGAGATGGCTCTCTGGCCTGACGACCCAAGACTGCAAATTGTGTCCGGTGTCGATCTGGTCAAGGGAACACAAGAAGAGCTCGAGAAGCAGATCAAAGAAAAGGTCAAAGATGTTGAGACCGTGACTCAAGTGTACTTCTATTGTAAGTAACAACTGTTAGAAGGAATTCCAGGGTCTGACATGACCAAGCATACAAGCAGATCGATGAACCAGAAGCCGAGTGCAAGACCAACGAAGCGATGTTGGAGCGTGCCGTGACTGCGATCGATCATCTGTCCTCCAAGCTATCATACGTACTGCTTCCGACGGGAACCAAGATCTACGGTTGCCAGATGTTGGACAAGTTCCCATTCGCAAACGACCTACCACTCAAGGAGACGCTGCCACCGATACCCGAACCGTATCTTTCCCAGCTTTTTTACTACAACCAAATTGATTGCTTGAAACGCATCTCCAAAGGGAAGAACTGGAGCTGGTGCGAAGTGCGGCCAGACAACATCATTGGTTTCGTGCCAAACAACAACGCATACTGCCTTGCGCAAACACTGGCATTATACCTCTCGCTATATCGATCTGTTGAGGGCGAAGGCGCAAAGTGCCCATTCCCTGGTACCGAGAAGTCGTGGGTGAACAAATACAATGAATCCCCACAAGACATGGTCGCGCACTTTTCCATTCACGCGTCTTTGAACCCAGAGAAGACCGCGTCGCAAAGCTTTAACGTGGGCGGTCAGGAAGATAGCTGGAGCGGCAAGTGGCCGGTAATTTGCGATTACTTCGGTCTGAAGGGCACTGGTCCTGGAGAGGGCTCACCACAGCCGGGCGCGTACATTGACGCGCACAAGAAGCAGTGGGAGGAGCTGGAGAAGAAGCACAATCTTAAGAAAGGAAGCGTCGATAGCGATATCACGCATCCGGGATTCCAGGTACGTCGGAAATGTGGTTGCGTCGTGTACGCGTGCAGTAGCTGACCAGTATTAGTACTTCATCATGACGATGTTCGACTTCGACCGCCAGATGAGCATGGAAGCTTCGCACGAGGTTGGATACACGGAGGAGATTGGAACGAAGGAAACGTGGACGACTGCGTTCGATCGCATGAGGAAAGCGAAAGTGATACCCTGATGGCGTGAAGGAAACCTTGGAGGAGCGTGTGTGCTATCAGTGTTTAGGGACCTTAAGGGTCCGGCAAGTGGGCCTTCCAAGCTCGTGGCTGCCCGGGCCCCCGCGCCATCTCCATTGGCGAACACGACTTGGAGTTTCAATATATTCCTGTTTGATCTGCGCGACTCTCAGCCAAAATCTCACTGCTTATAATTAGCGCAAGGTCGGTCAATTGCTAGAGCTATGACGCTAGCCGTCGGTCTCAGTTGGACTCCTGTTTGCTGCGCCCCCACAATGCCATTGAAGCAGCACCATCTAGACGACTGATGAACAGTCTCGATATCCTCCGATGCTCCCATCTGCGGGAGGTCCGCGAAACAAGCTGGTTCTGAAGGGCCTGGGCGTAGTGGCCTTTTTCTGCATAGGTGCGTCGCATCAGCGTTCCAAGGTCCGGGCGCGTTAGACTCAGCTACAGTTGTCGCATTGGCACTCCAAGATGCTGCCCATGTTGGACACCTGGGTCTTCATTGTATGGTGCTAACATCTCCATAGTGATCCTGCTGCTGATGTCAAGCTTCCCCCACAAACGACCAGGCGCGAACCTCAACCTCCCACTACGCATACTTCCGCTCGGCGACTCGATAACTTGGGGTGGCCAGCCGGGTCAAGACAACGGGACAGATGGATACCGCGCACAATTAGTCCACGCGCTTATACGTGCGCGCTACGCGTCGGTGAACTTTGTCGGCACGCAGCGCTCTGGACTCATGCCCAACAATGACAACGAGGGGCATCCAGGGGCCACAATCAGCGAGCTTCAGGGCCTGATGAAAGCTGGACTTCAGATGCGACCGAATGTCGTCTTGTTGCATATTGGCACGAACGATCTCGCTCGACCCGAAACCACAGAAGAGAAGTGGGCAGATGCGCCGAAGCGTCTAGCAGCGCTGTTAGACGACGTGCTGGACGTGTGCCCGGACGCTGCGGTGCTGGTTGCGAAGATCATACAAGGAGCAGATACACAGGCGCAGGAAAACATCAGGAAGTTCAATGACGCCGTGCCTGCGGTTGTGAAGAAGAAGCTCGATCAGGGCTTCAAAGTTGCGGTTGTCGATCACAGCATCGTCCTACCCGAGGAATTGGTTGACGGGGTGCATCCGTGGGTGTTCCACGATTACTTGTGGCGTAGAAGCACGCTTGCTAATCGTATCAGGTCCTATTCCGGTTACTTTCACATGGGTAACATCTGGTTCGATGCTGTAAAAGCTGCCAGTGGCCTAGGGGTCATAACACCGCCCGTCACATTACACGAGACATGACCCGCGAAGATCACACGCGTTCATAGCTGACAGCTTGTCAAGACTGCCTACCATATCGAACTTCACGAGACATGATACTCTCTGGCAGTGGTGACACGACGCACACTGCCTCTCAAGTTGCACAGATATCTCACATGCGAGCTTGATTTCCGCTAGGCAATCAAGATTGTCAGACCGAGCACGACGCAAGAACGAGCGCGCATGGCACTTCGACCACGCTACAGGCGACTCCGTCCGGACCAGTCCTTACCAATAGAATGCAATTCGTCTTGCTTACTGTGCTACGCTCACGATTCAAGCCTGATCATGCCATTGCCATGCGCGAGTCGCATACATCGGCCATACGCTCATTCGCTAGCCCCGACTGTGGAAACCTGCGCGGGGTCAACATGCGGGCAGGCGGGGCGCCCACGCTGCATCACGCTAAAGCATATCCAACCCCAACCATGGAAGTTTGCCCTTCTCACAGAAGGCGTGATCACTTTTTGCATGGCGGCAATGTCTGCAAAGACGCCTCAGTGGAATGACAGATGCTGTGGAACACGACAATCTGGTTTCCATAGCCTCGCGGTTAGTCGGCTAGAATTGTCAGACGCTTTTGGCAAGTCTTCTTGACAGCTCTGCATACATGGCGTCGGATATGCTTTGGCGAGCTGCTGCCGCTATGGCAGCGATGGATGACTACGCGTTGTAGTGCATGTAGCGTCATGGTCACAGGGATCGGTCGGCTTTGGTATATCTCAATCGTCGTGCGGTTCGTTTTTTGGTCAGCCTTACTTCATTCGTGCCAGCTTGGTTGTTGCTTTCTGTTCTTTCCGACTCTTCGTTAGAAGAACGACTGAATAGAGACCGAACCTCACCATGGGTTTCGTAGACGAGGATCGCGTTCGCCTGATCGCGATCTGGGCACCCGCTGCAGTACGTCTTTCAGCTCTCCCCTTGACATTGATCTGATAAGTCCAGTTCGTCGCGTACGTAGTCTTGACGGCAATCTACAACCTCACACTTCACCCTCTTGCCAGATATCCTGGCCCGCTGTTATGGCGCATTTCGCCCATTCCCTCGATAATCTCCCTGTTACGTGGCCGTATCGCCTTTGACTACAAGGTTCACCACGACAAATACGGGCCCGTAGTGCGCGTCATGCCCAATGAGCTTTCCTTCAACACAGCAAAAGCTTGGGACGACATTTACGGACATCGAGTCGGGCTTGCGAACATGGACAAAGATCCCATTCACGTGGGTGCCGTAGAAGCGATACCAGGCGCGACAAACCTGACCATGGCACCGGATATCCACCATGCGAGGCAGAGGAGAGCGCTAGCTCATGCGTTCAGCAAGCAGGCTTTGCTTGAACAACAGTACATCTTGAAGGGATATGTGAACCTGTTTGTGGATAGACTGAGGGAAAAGGCGCATAAGGGTGAAGCCGCGAACATGGTTTCATGGTTCAACTTCTGCACCTTTGACATCATTGGCGATCTCAGTTTTGGCGAGCCGTTTGGATGTCTACGCGAAGGTACATACCGCCCACACAAGGGTTGTTGTAGTATACACTCTTAGCCTGTACTGACAGATCTTTTCAGGCGAAGGTTCTGAGTCCGCAAACTGGGTAGTCCTAATCTACGAAGCCATCAAATCCGGCGCGATTGAACAAGCAACTCGCCGCTTTGCCAAACCCGGGTCACTCGCACAGAAATTCCTCATGTGGTGCATACCCACTGTCGTCCGCGAACGCCGTTTCCGCCATCTGCGCAACTCGACTGAGAAGACTGTGAAGAGACTGAACCAAAAAGACAATGATCACCGCGACTTCATCTGGTACATTCTTAAACAACGAGAGAAGAAGAACGAGGTCAGCGACGACGAGGTGATTATGAACGCAGCTCTCTTCATCGTGGCGGGCAGTGAGACTACCGCAACGGAGCTCTGTGGACTGACGAACTATCTTCTGAGAAACCCGGTCATCTTCAAGAAGTTGAAAGACGAGTTGAGAAGCGCGGTCAAGACTGAAGAGGACATCAACATGGACGTCTTGGGCAGCCTACCATACATGAACGCTTGCATCGAGGAGGGCCTTCGCATCTTCCCTCCAGTACCCGTTGGTCTCTTGCGCACAGTGCCCAAAGGCGGTTCACTAATCGACGGCCACGCCGTACCCGAGAACACCTCAGTCTGCGTCAGTTCCTGGGGCGCATCACACTCAGCTGCCAACTTTGCGCAACCGGACACTTTCATCCCCGAACGCTTCCTCGACACCCCAGAGTCCAAAGCACAATTTGCTGGCGACGCTAAGAAAGCGGCGCAACCTTTCTCGACCGGACCGAGAGGGTGCATTGGCAGGAATCTGACGTATGTCGAGTTGAGGCTGATTCTGGGTGCGTTTTTGTGGAACTTTGATGTTGAGTTTGCGGATGGGGCGCCGCTTTGGGACCCGAAGGATGAGTTCAAAGGATTGAAGGCGTATAATACTTGGGAGAAGAGTCCGCTGATGGTTAAGTTGACGGATGTAAGGAAGACGCCTGCTTAGAGGGGTTGGCACGCGGCAGCGCAATAATGCCCTGTGATAGTATACGGGTCTCTATATTCCATAGGAAGGTACCTAGACTTCATACTACTCCACCCTAATTCTGACGGTCCACGAAACATTCTCTTGGATAAGAAGAATGGCTGATACGAGAACCACAACCTTGGAAGTGTCGAATCAGCGCGCCCACGTGACCTCGCGATAGCGTGACGCGGGGGTTGCCTTAGCTCCGAATCTCCTACGTCAGCGTCCACAATCGCGGCAGCTTGACATCAACAGTCACCACCGATGCACAGACACCCACTTTCTCTATTCACGAAACAAACACCAATCTCCGCCAAACTCAGCTCCCGGGGAATATTGCGACTGCGCAATTCAACGGTACAACACAGCCCTCTACCACGCACCTTCCACACCCGCGCACCACTCTACGCAGCCTACAACATGCCACAAGATCCAAAGATCGTCAAGGTCGAGGTAAGTTCTGACTGCACGATATACACGTGAAATATGGACTGACGTTGTATGTCTGCCTTCACAGCCACTTCCTGCCAGCGAGGCAAAGTGGATCGAGTTCCAGAAGATCTCATGGCAGGATCAAACTGGCAAAGACCGCGTATGGGAAGCCGCGGCACGCAAGACTCGAGGTAAGGCAGGCGTCGACGCCGTTGCCATCACCACGATCATTCGCCACCCCTCGCGCCCACCTTCCACCATCATCATCCTGCAGTACCGCCCGCCCGTCAATGCCGTCTGCGTCGAGCTTCCCGCCGGTCTAGTTGACGAGAAGGAGTCACCTAGCGAGGCCAGCGTACGAGAGCTACACGAAGAGACTGGATACAAGGGCAAGCTAGCATTCATCAGCCCGACCATCGTTTCCGACCCTGGTCTAAGCACTGCAAATATGCAATTGGCCATGGTGGAAGTCAACTTGAAAGAAGGCGACGCGGAGCCCGAGCAGGCGCTGGATGACGGCGAGTTCATCGAGAGGGTCGTGGTGCCAATTGACGAGCTGTACGACCGCTTGGTCAAGTACGATCAACAGGGCAAGACAGTAGATGCGAGGCTTTGGCATTGGGCTGCGGGATGGAATGCCGCGAAGACTATGTTGTGATAGAGCTTGCCTGGGCCTGGGCGCAGTCCTGTCACCAACTCCATCGATGAATTCCTCGTGGCGCGATGTTATGTGCAGGTAAACGATCCACTCAAGCGCGTCATCGGCGGGCTGACCTTCGAGGCCTCATGGCCACATCAAGGTGTGGTATTGCCAAGAGGCTGGTAACTTGCTCACGGAACACTCCGCTTGCGGGGACTATCAAACAAACACCCAATATTCGAGACCAACTCGTCACCCGTGATCAACGAACGTGCTCTTTACCTCACTCAAAATGGCCTTTATCGCCTTCCGTTTCCTGCTCACTCAGTTATACGACGAACGCTCTCAGTTCCTTGGCTCTTCATCGTCATTTCGCCAGCTAACACCGCCTGCTGCATCACACGTGTGATTATCGCAAGAGTCACCTGGGTCTTTGATCGCCACGCCGGTAAGAGCGCGCTGTAACAGCGCCAGTAGCGTACACCCATGGGCGCATATAAACTGCGAACTTCTTCGTTCCTTCTCCCGTACACCAGCCCTGACTTCCCTGATCGGCATTTTCTTCCGAAAGCCATCACTATATACAGTACTCGATCTTATCTCCCCTTTCCCCCATATCAGATCTCCTAGATCCTCTCAGATCTACCCGTCATCGACATGATGTATTCCTCCAGTTACCTCGCTGGTAAGATGCCTTATGAAGTCTTCAAGTCTTAGCTAATCGTGGACAGTTGCGCTCGGCGTCCTTACTGTGCTCACCAACGCCGCCCCAACCGATCTCAAGACTCAAGACATGTCCAAGGACTGGAGCCATGTCTTCCCCAAAGAACACTTCATGCCCTCACTGATCGAACCCGGCTCATCGATGGCGTCTATATCTATACCTAGTTGGATCGGCCTGGGCGACCCAGACATTCCTCAAATTCGAGGTGAAATTCGAAACCACTGTCCCTTTTCAGTCTGGGCTCGTCTGTCTATCGCCGCCAACAACTCCTTTGGAGAGCCCTGCGCCAATGCTGGGGAGACCCAGATGGTGGAAGTACTACCAGGCCATCGGTACAAGGCGCCCTTCCCGTGCCAGCTGAACCAGTGTGGTCACAACAGTACGTATTTCCTGTTCATCTCCTAATCTTCCTCATTACTTTCAATCGCTCCTGCTAATACATACCCAGTCAAGGTCGCCTACCATCCCGAGGATCGCAACGTCTACCAGATCGAGTACTCCTTGGACCCCCATGACGGCCGTATGTGGTACAACCTTTCTGCCGAAGACGGTGCGCCTTTCCAGGACGTTGAGCGCTACCTCGCTGGCTTCGGCCCTACATGCCCTTTCGTTCACTGCGCACCTGGACAATACGGTAAAGACCCGGTCCATGGATGTGACTGGCCGATCCAGCCAGTCTGTGATACTATCGGTAGTGTTGTCGGGGTGCTCTGTGGCAGGCTGGAGTAGGTATTTGGTGGTTATGAGGGTCGTTGTTGACTTGGAGTCGGAGTTTCTGATCGAGCGTACACAGACTATATAGATTGGATATCAGAGGGCTATTGTATGGCATTTGGCGAATGCAAGATATGCGATAGATAGACATGTTGCGAAACACTTCGGTGTGCTTCTGATCTTAGTCAATCATACACATTCATGCACATCTACTTTAGTTGTCAATGTCGAACATCACCCCCGGCAGTGCTCAATCTCTGCTTCCATGAACTGTACTAAATACTTAAAGTCTACTCTGAGGTGAGAAGCACTCCGAGCATGACCCATCTTATCTTCGAAGCAAATTGAGTACAACAAGCACGCATAGTTCTCTGGGTTTCTCAACCCACTAGACGTTTCTCCCCGCCGCACTCTGGCGTAGTGATCTTATACACTCTCTCCTCGGTCCTACACTGACCTAGATATGACACACAAATCATGTATCACCTTCCGCAGTTTCCCCGCCACACAGCCGTAAAGTACCCCGTTGATGCCAGCCTGTTTGCATCGCCTGGCCTCGACGAGATCAGCTCCTTGGCTATCTGTTTGACCGCTAATGTGTCTCGACCACCCATATAGCACAACATGTCTTGATTCGACTGCAAACAAACTCAACCCTCACCGTCCTGGATTCTAGGCCTGGCATCATTTCCGCACATCGACCGGTGCTGCTCAGAAGACGCCGCTAAAGAGGAAGCATGAGGCTTATAAAGTGCTCGCCCTGCTGCTCCATCGATCTTTCCTATCCTCTACTTCTTCCCATTTTGATCGCATTCCTCGACGAGCAATCCCCCTCTTCTCAAACATCTTCATCCTCCCAATATCTGCAATAACCAGGCCATACACACGCCCCAAGCTTCTCACCAACTCAAGAAGCCTGATCAACATGTGGACCATCACCGTCCTCCTCCTGGCCCTCCTCTCGATCCTCTCCCTCACCCATGCCACCGCCATCCCCAACCCAGCCGCCGACGCCAACCCTTCCTCCATCGGCATGATCCTCAACAACAACTGCAACTTCGACGTCTGGGTCCGCCAAGGTGTCGCCGCAGAGCCTGGATCGCGCAAGGGCCAAGGCGAGACCTGCGGTCCCATGAGCGGCAAGGATACACAAGAAGTCAAACTCGCTGCGGGACAGAAGTATATCACCACTGTTCCTGTTCTCATGGATAGCTGTGGACACTCTGGTAAGTCCAACGTGCTGAGGTGAGGGGCGTTACTGATGTATGCAAATAGTCAAGGTCGCTCGCAAGCCAGCGGATTGGCAGACGTGCTATCAGTACGAGTTCAACTGGGCCAAGGAGAATCGCAAGATCTGGTATGTCAATCATCTTTCCTTCACCTATGCTTTTCCTTTTGCTCGCCTTTACCACTTCTTCACGTACTCGCTTCAAGCCATCTCAGCTCCAGTACTAACACCAGGCAGGTACAACCTCTCCTCTCTCAACGGAAACCCATTCACCGACGTCGCCCGCCAGCTTGGCGGTCCCTACGGCTCTACCTGCCAGTACTTCCGCTGCCAGCCTGGTAATGATGGTAGCCAGTGCGACTACCCTCTCATTGGCAACTGCGCTACCGTTGGTGATCTTGTTGGCTATCTCTGCTAGGCGGGATCTGCATCGGGGAAGACTCGGGGGAAGAAAGGGTTCTGATAGACGGGAAAGATACTACATTGGTATGTGTAGATGTCTGACATCGTCAAGATGGTACTGGAATGGTATATGGAGGTTCGACTGAATTGATCATGTGCTCTTAGGAGTGATGATCTTCATGTTGTGATCAGTAGTTTACTCAACTCATTTGATCTATTTCATTCCCAATTCTTCTTTACTCTGCCGTCCAAGTCCTTGAACCACATGCTTTAGTTGTTCGCCGTCTTATCGTTATAATAATGCACAGTCTGATCCGCACACCCACTCGGCGTCTGATACAAGTAATTCCCCAAATTGATGTACAACTTCTGCCCAGTGCACACATACCACGCACTCTTATTCGGCCGATTAACACCCGCAACACTCCACTGAAGATCATCGCCACCCCACGCAAACGTACCATACGTATTCTTGCTCTCCGAGAAGCTGACAGCAAGCGACATTCCGTTGATCGAGCGCTCCTCAGACACTACGGCGTAAAGAAGTTTGACAGGTTCGCCAGGTGCGGAGACGAGTTGAACTAGCTGGCCGCTGACGACCTGGAACTGGCCTGCGGTTGTGTAGTCGCCGAGGAGGGCGGGGCCCGTCGAGTAGAGGGGGTTCGTTTGGAAGTATTTGTGGAAGTTGGGGGCTGCGACTCCGCGGATCCAGTAGTAGCCGCTTTGGAGTGTCTTGCCTGGGCCGGTGCCTGCGGGGGTGCTGGTGGTGGTTGGTGCACTTGGTGAGATTGTTGTAGATGTTGGTATTGGCATAGTGGACATAGTGGAGGGCCCAGGCGTAGACGTGGGCACAGGTGCGGGTGCCGCGCCCGGCTGGCATTGAGAATAGTAGTCACTGGAAGGTTAGCATTGATGCGCGAGGCAATGATGCGATTCCGTCTCTCACTTGATCTTGACGCAGCCAGCACTCGAGTTGCATGCTGTTTCTCCAGACCAGTTCGTACCACCACCTGGTCTTCAATTAGCAAATGAATCCTAACTACTTTGTGATGAGCATACACTGCTGCCAATCTCCTACAGCCGCATGAGTAGTGCTAGCTAGCAGGGCTAGCAGAGACGTGATCGAGCAACGCATGATGAGGTATGGTAGGGCAAGTGCTTCAGGTGGATAGCCGATTGCTTGTCTTCTCGAAGATAGACCATTTTGAAGTACGATTCTGCTACCATATATCTTCCATCCTCATTCCAGAACGCTACCACATGATGCCAGATATAGTGCTCATGCTGGATATGATTCGGACCGTGGTCGCCGCGTAAAGTGGTTAAAGTACCCTAGGGCGACAAGCGAGCACCAAAACCCGGGAGCGATGCTGAACTGCAATATGCTTGTGCGACGCCAAATTGCTTAATCAATATGCTGGTGTCCAAGTGGCTAACGCCCGATCCTTGTGACTGCAGCCGATGCAGGGATTGCCGACCGAGCCTGTAAATCCGGGTACAGCTCATATCGCGTACAACAGAGGCTTGCTCGGAAGTCTTTCTCGAAGTCTGAATAGTCGGTCTGGTCGCTATCCTAAAGTCTAAGCGCGAAGTGTGGCAGTATGGTATTCCATTGTTTCGCGACTTTGCGACACCGGCACTCCATCCGGTCACCGGCTCGCGTGTATGATATGAGGCTCGTCGCGTGTGTGTAGGCTTGCTCTTGCTCGTTGGGCGATCGTTCGAAGGCTATGCGCGTACCGCGAGTGGTCGTCCCGGCTTTCGCACTCGAGCAACAGCATCTTCATATCCTCCCTCTCCTCAATCCACCTCAGCGACGCCACTAATAGGTTCCGGACGCGCCGAAAACACAATCTTGTACTTCACCACCTCGACAATCTCCAGCTCCTCATCTTTCGCACCATCCTCGTCCCCAAGCCCACTCATCTCCACATCCTCGACATCCGTCTTCTCCCGCTTGCGCATGACACCAAGCGGTTTGGGCAGCTTCTTGCACTCGCCCGTCATGCGCTGGCCTTTGCCGACGTACATGTAGACGCGCTTCATCCATTTCGTGTCGCTCGGGTCGTTGATGGCGGGATTGTAGTGTGGGAAGACGAGTTTGCCGACTTGTGTGGAGGCCACGGAGGCTGCAGGCGGGGGGAAGTGGATTGTGCCCTGGATTTCGATGAGGGCCAGGCCCGAGGGCGTGTGGAGGAGCTGCGGAAGGGGGTTCTCGGCGCGAGAGGATGTTGCGGAGGAGCAAGGGAGATGGATCGGTACCGACGGCATCGCGGAGAGTTAATCGGGGTTTGAGGGGGAGTTGAAAGAGCACCGTGGAGTAGGTGAGGGTGGTGTGTTTGTGGTGTTGGGGCAGGATAATCCCCGCCGGCGAAAGCTACGCGACGCGCTGAGATCTGGTGGGGCGAGCGCGCGCGATGGGCAGGAATGACGACACCAAGTGCGCAATAGTTTCGTCAAAATTCATCATTATTCATAGATATCTATTATGTACTAGAAGGCAACCACACTGCTCTTGCAGCCATCTAAGCCCTCTTGCCGAAGACCTTGTCGAAGCCAGTAAGGGTGAGCCTGTACTTGACGTTGTCGTTCTTGTACACGCGTTCGACTGCCTCCTTGATGCCCTCTTCGCTGAGCTGGATCTCCTGTACCCAACTCTTGATGTTCTGCTTGGATGCAAGCTGGAACATCTCCTCCATCTCGGGCCTGTTTCCGATGTGGGACGCGCCCATGTAGCAGCCGTTGGGTGCGAAGATCTGGGCGGGCATGGCAGGGAGCGGGTTGTCAGGGAAGCCGACCATGTGGAAGGTACCGTTGACCTTGAGGATGGAGAAGTATTCCGAGAGATCGAACTTGTCAGTCGCATCAGCCGTGTTGATGACGAAGTCGAACTGGAACTTCCATGGCTCAGCCCAGCCCTTGTCCTTGGTGACAATGAAGTCCTTAGCACCCATCTTCATCGCGTCCTCCTTCTTGTTGGGAGAGTGCGAGATGACATAGGTGTCGGCGCCCATAGCTACCGACCAAAGGACACCGAAGTGGCCAAGTCCTCCGAGTCCGATGATACCGACCTTCTTGCCGGGGCCGGCTCCTAACCTCTTCAAGGGCGAGTATGTGGTGAGACCAGCGCACAGCATGGGCGCTGCGAGGGCAGTGTCGAGGTTGTCTGGGATCTTGAAGACAAAGTACTCGTGGCCACGAATATGGCTGGAGTATCCACCCTGTGCGACAGTGCCGTCGTTGTGCTTAGCACCGTATGTGTCGACTTGGTTGGGGCAGTAGTTCTCCTGGTCGTTCTTGCATTGGTCGCAAGTGAGGTCGGCGCCAATCTGAGCACCAATACCGGCGCGGTCTCCAACCTTGACTCGGGTGACCTTGTCACCGACCTTGACGACCTTGCCGATAACCTCGTGTCCTACGCAGAGGGGTAGAGGGAGTTCCTCGCCCCATCCTCCAGTGATGGTGTGGACATCTGAAGCGCAGACACCGCAAGCGTCAATGGCAATGTCGACGTCGTACTCCTCAAACTTCTTGAGGGGAAGCTGGGAAAATGTCAGTACAGCTATCAATTGGAAGATTGGCTTATTGACTAACCTCCTGGCGCTTGAATGTGCTCCAGTTCTTGATGTCGGTCACCGCGAAGGCGTCGGTGGTCTCTGGGTAGGGCATCGTTGCGTTTGGGTTTGAATTGGAGTATGGGAAATGTTGTTGGGGAGGTGAGAGAGATGATGGAGGGGCAGGTGTTGAGGGGCATGCACACGTATTTCAAGCATCGGTCAATCCCCCGCCAGCTGTTAGAGTCGGCCCATGGTCACCATTGCGTCTCGTCCAGTGAGGTCATAACAGTGGACGGGAACGAGAGGGTACCCGCCGTTGAGGCTCCTGCGGCTCCCTGATTGGGTAGGCCTACAGCCACGAGCGCGTTGTCGCTATGGCGCGCATTGTACCTTTTTCTTGACCGTCACTGACGCGTCAATGATCGCGACTTTAACCGTCACATCGGAGTTCTGCCAACGGTTTCGAGGGCTAGATCGCAAACCATGCCATGTCGCGCTGGCTAATCCACACTATACGCGTCTGGTCGTTCCGACCGTACCGAATTACAGTGGATTTCGTCAATGCGCTTGTATAGCTCCTGTCATCTTCGTTGTCCAGATATCGTGTTGTAAGAATGTCGCATTCGAGCGCCGGCGAATTCAGCGAAGGCGATGACAGATTTTCCGAGCTCGATCCAAACGGGGAAAGTACGACGACGTAGCTGTTCCGAGTGCCGAGCGTCATGCTTTAGTTGCCGACGTCATAACCCGGGCCTCGCACTTCATCTCTCATCGGTAGGTCATCGGTAGGTGTATCCAGAGTTTGTTTTTTGTTGCCTTTCCGTGCAGCGTCGACCAATGAGTGCGCATGCAGTAGGATATGCTGAGAATCCAGGATTGTGTACGCGGGTGCACCAAGCTAGTCCTCAGTGGCACGCGGCTCTTATACTGCTACAATGGCATGCGCATGAGCCGAGCTGATATGGATGAACTCGTCCAGAACTTGGTCCCTCCAGTGCAAATCGGTTCGCGTTGTCAAGCTTCCGGCCATTTGCCATGCCACCTGGTACCCCGCATCGTGAATGCGGGGTGATGAACCGGAGGCTTACCCTTTTGGGCATTCCGTGATCTTGGGCAGCAGGTGCACACATGCGCTTGCCAGTAGGAACAGACCGAAGCCAACGGACTGACCGAGTCCGGGGAATGAGCGCGACGTCTGTTTGTCGGCCATGGAAGGAGCCAAACTACCTGCGCCACCTTGACCAAGTACTTCTGTCCTTCTCTTGTCCTCCGCCATCTTTCAAGTCACTCTCATATACGCTTCTAATAGTGTGAACCCAATTCGATCATAATGGCCGCCGCGGCAGATGACAACTCGATGAACGCGCTGCGGTTCCATGGGCAACATGACCTGCGATACGAGAGGATTCCGATACCCCAAGTCAAAGCAGGGCAAGTCAAAGTGAAACCGGCATGGGTGGGAATTTGCGGATCAGGTAAGGACCCAATTACAGAAAGTGAGACAGCGAAACTGACGTTGCTTTATACCTCCACGAATATTTGGGTATGTACTCGAATGACGAACATGCGCTCCATAGCTGAGCACCTAGGTGGCGCGAATCTCTGCCCTACCACGCCCCACCCAATCACCGGCGAAACGGTTCCACTAACCTTCGGCCATGAATTCAGTGGCACAGTAGAGGAAGTTGGCGAGGGTGTTACTGACTACAAAGCCGGCGACAGAGTTGTCATTCAGCCCATCATCTACGACGACACCTGCGGCGCCTGCGAGGAAGGTCTGCAAAATTGCTGCTGGTCCAACGGCTTCATCGGCCTGTCTGGTTGGGGCGGTGGTCTTGCAGATCACATCGTCGTTCCGACCTCTACTCTGTATCATCTCCCTGACAATGTTCCACTCGAGATTGGTGCGCTCGTTGAGCCCCTCGCTGTCGGCTGGCACGCAGTCAAGATCAGTCCTTTTAAGAAAGACAACGTCGCATTGGTGCTGGGGGGTGGGCCCATCGGTATATCAACAATCCTAGCTCTGAAGGCGAAAGGCTGCGATCGGATCATCGTCTCAGAAGTGAGCAGAAAGAGACAGGAGTTTGCGAGAAAGTTCGGAGCGCACTACATCATCGACCCCACCAAGGAAGACCTTGCCAAGCGCTGTCGCGAACTCACCGGAGGTAAGGGTGTACATGTAGTCTACGACTGTGCCGGCGTCCAGGCTGCTCTCAATCAGGCCGTACATGCCACCCGCGCTCGAGGCTGCATCGTCAACATTGCCATATGGGAGAAGCCTTGCACCATTTTCACCAACGACTTCAACTTCAAAGAGAGGACGTACATGGGCATTGCGACTTATGAGATTGGCGACTTCCAGGAAGTGATTGATGCACTGAGCAGGGGAGACATGGACCCGAAAGAGATGATCACCCAGAGAATTGCTCTTACCGAAGTTGAAGAGAAGGGCTTCAAGAGCCTCATCAACGACAAGGACAACCAGGTCAAAATTCTGGTGGAGGTTGGCGGAGGCGCATAGATGAATGGCTTGCAAGCTGACAGGGAACTTCCTGCGCGATCGAGTGTCCATGAGGAGAACTCTGCAGTCTCTTGTTGAGATGCAGAATCTCTGATCATTTCATAGGGACTTATCACTACTGGGTTTTAACTGTTTGATAACTTCCTCGCCGGTGAGCGGGTGGCGGGGCTTATATGCCCAAAGTAGCATTATAATCACATTTTCTCAACTCTTCATCGTCACTGGGCATTCGAACAAGGCCGAAATAGTGCGTAAAGTATGATTTGAATGAGTCCGGCACACTCTCGTTACGTGTTGAACCAACAAGAAGCAGCGTTGTTCTATTTAATAAGCAAAGGTTCTAGCGGTAAAGACTGTGATTTGATATCCACCACTGCCGTTGCCGGCTACCATCTACCGATGTCACCCGCCATGTTCAACCCTATCGACTCCTCATGATCGTCTAGCAGGTGATCTTGTACGAGTTCTTAGGGCCATACGCCTCACAAACACCGACTTCGCCGAACACCTCTGGGGCTTCATCTGTGCAGTCGAAAGATGTGTGCAGATTGACTATCGGCAAAGATTAGCGAAGTCGTATTCCTGGTATAGGAACTTACTCTTGCAGTTGGGGTTAGCAGCTTCGGTAATGATGAGACTCTTGTTGCCGTCGTAGATGCTGATGCACCTGTTGGCGGGGAGGTTGGTTGAGCCCTCAATCAGACATCCGGATGCGGTGCTGCAGGCGGCGCACGTCGAGATCGTGAATGAGAGGGTACCCTGTGCGGCGCTGGATGCGACGAATACAGAAGCGAGGGCAAGGAAGGTAGTTGAGAGCTGCATGTTGAAGATAGTGGGAAGTTTTGGCGTCGAGGAGAGGGATAATTTGTGGATTTAGGAGAAGAATTGGTTGGAGAGAAGATGATTCTCGAGCTCACAGTGAGGCATTCTTATACAAAGCATGAGGTTGTAGATTACATGATCGGGTTATTTTGCCAACCGATAACATCTTACTGATATTATTGCCCTGTGAGAATGCTGATGCTCGCTATGGACACGTCTCATGACCAAGAACGCGTACGCAGGCACGCTCTGTTAGGCCGTGTTACGGCGGTGACAGCACGAAGAGAGGCTTTGTTGGGCTTTAGTACGATTAAGGACTGACCACGAGGTACACACGGCTAGCTGTTGGTAAGCGGGCGTATTTACAGTAAGCATACACGAGTTCCGGCTTGCCACTTCAGTCTTACATCTCTCTCTTAGCAAGTGTCGGCTCGAGGCGACTAGGCCTGCCCGTGTGTTGGTCTCACCACTCTTTTGTTAGCAAGTAGAAGTCTTTTGTGCACGTGAGGTGGCTAGATCATGGCTGTCATTTCTCGCTACGATCAGAGCATCAATCTGTTTACCCTCGTGGCAGCCTTCCATGATCACGTCGCAAAAGATTCAGAAGTTAATTGCGTGAGAAATGGTCCGAAAATATGAGTAGAGATGTTCTCGTCGAACTCCATGCGCGCAAAGAATTTGGAGACGCCCTGTATTGTAGATATATAAACACCCCTCCTGTCATGTGTTGAACGAACAGCGAGCGGCGGTAAGAGAAGAGGAGGGAAGAAACATCGCAAGATGCTGACACAAAAGTATGTACTGTAGATACTTTACAGATATCAATACTCTAGATGCACCAGGCGGCTTAACATGTGATCTTGAAGCTGTTCGATGGAATCTTGCTTTCGCAAATCCCGCCGTTGTCCTTGTGCACCTCCGGCGTTCCTCCGCAGTTGAACTCGGGGTAGAGATTGACTGCACAATACGTTAGCTCGAAGATGGGTGGACGGGGAAGTATATGGCTTCAGTACCTTGGCAAGACGGGATTGTTGCGTCGTAAGTCTTGATGGTGGTACTTCCATTCCACATGGTGATGCAAAGGTCCGGTGGAAGGTTGGAGCGGGTGTTGACAGAACAGAACGTGCCCGGCACCGGGGTGCACTCAGTGCAGTTCCATGTTGTGAAGGTGACGCTGTCGTACGCGGCAGCTGTGGCAGCCAGAGCGATGCCTGAGAGAAGAGCCGAGGTGGAGAAATGCATGTTTGAAGGGGTTGTTGGGGTACTTTCTTTATCTGGGCTGTAGAGTGAATGGTGTTGTACAAGCCTATCTCCAGCGGATTGCTGCTCTTATACTTCGTAGTAGGATACAAGGCATCCCGTCACAAGTTGGCCAAGCAGCCACGAGTGTGCTACAGCGGTTCGATGCCCAGAATAATCCCGCGCCGTCCATTGCCCGAATGCGACGATAGCAACAAAGACCCTGCATGTCAGAACTGTTGACACCAACTGACGATAGTCCATGCTTTGAGAGGGCAGGTAGTATTGATCTTGGCTTAGGCGCGGCGTATACGTGACTATCGTGGGAAAGACATCCTTGGAACAAACGAGTATGACTAACGATTGACATTGCTGATGCCAACTGTGATCTACGCGGATTTCCCTACGACCGAAAGATGACACGAGGTATCGTGGAACGCGTTGGCGGTGTTGGTGGCGATGAATACTGGGGGTGAGATTTTGGTGGCTGGTCTGTACCCATTAATACTGAGTCTTATTGGCCGTCGCAAGTCTTTCCACATTTTCCATTTGGCCATGATGTCTGCCGTGCACTGTCGCTACAAATCGTAGAAGCCTGTCTGGTAGTTCAGCAATATTATGTAAATCGCGAATAGTTCTCGAGCTTCGCAGAAAGCGCACATCGGGGTAGAACATGGCCTAGTATGCATAAGTATGTACGTATCGCTATTCAAGGGACCTGGCCACACGCAAAGATCTGATGGTAAATCTCTGCGGTGGGTTGAGTCGCGCCATGGGGTCGAAAGAGACGGCATAGTTGGTCTATGGGTGAGGTTATGGTTCAAATTCGACTCTTCCTCTTCCCGCTTGGGCGAGACGGCGTATGCGCTGTCCCTGACACAAATGCGATTGCCTGGTAGAGAGCGATTGTCCGAGACGGGAGCGTCATGAGATAGTCGTGGCTGCGACAACACTAGAAGTCAGACGCCATAGCGCGAGCGCGCTAGCTATTATGATGACGGTCGGGAGATGTCGAGGAGACGGAGGCTGGGAGCACTCGTCCAGATGCGCCGACAGGGGCGCCAAGACGCTAGACTACATGCGTCATCATGACCCCCACAGGCCTTCTCGAAGTCTCATGGCCCAGCTCAGCACTTACGAGCTTCAGACAATGTTGGATTCATGCCAACCGCCACGATATGTTGGCTGACGCTGTGATTAAGATCCTGCAATCTCTCGGAGTAAGCTTCAATAGCACATGCGTGGCAACTTCAGGTGGCCTCTGCCGGGTTGGCCGTTCAAGCCGATCATTCCGCAGTTTTCGGCCATCAGTACATTGCAGGCAATAAGAACAGAATCATTGACCCAGATCTATACATTAGCTACTCCTGCCAGACTAGTCGGCGGGAATATGGGATTCGGCAGGACTATCTTAACGCGTGTGCTTTAGAAGAGGGAGCAGATGACTGGTTGTATTGGAAGGTTGCAAAGGAGCTGAAGTAAGTCGAGAAGTCAGAAGAGCCCACTGAATCAAATTATATCGAGACGTAGCTCCCATAGTGATGACAATAGTAAGGGTAAAGTTGATTGAAGTGTTCGTGGAAGGTGCACGTGGAGGATGTCGGCTGCCGTTCCCGAAATGGTGTGGTGCGCGAAGTTTGACGCGTCTCTTCACAACGTCAGAGCTTCAAACCTCACCGCATCCTCCTCGTCCACTCCATCTATCGCACATCTCTATCTTGTTCGTGTCTCTCACCCACAAATATCTTGCGAATCTATTTCATGCCTCCTAGATATGCTAGAGTTTGTCTCTATCACTGTTGTCACGTCTCCCTAGTGTCTTGCTATTGTGTAAATGCGCGTGATGATACGCGCTGCCTCACCAACCAAGTCACTTTGAGAGGTCTCCGCATCTACTATCATCATTTCTTTACATCATACATCATCTCAGCCTTTTATATCTTCATCAAATCATTGCGAAATGAGTGGTCTGCTTTCTCAATCTCCCATCAGGATTCGCACATCCATTAGCCTCGTCGTATGCAAATTTCAACGTCCAATTCCTTTCCGTCAAACCTCACCTGACCCATACATGGCACTTGTCGCCTACGGTGTCCGCTCGGCTGCCACTGAGGCAATCTTCATTTGACGAGGTGTGAGGAGAGCCCCACGACTGCTTTTAAGAGCACGGGAGCGACGCCTCGGTCGCGCGTCACGTGGCGACGAACGATAGAGAAACATCGCACACCTTGCAGGACAGAGTTGTTCAAGTCAGGTCGTGCGCTTCCCGCTTCACACCAGGCAGCCGCGCTGATACCGCTATTGTGGGGTCGTTTGCAGTGAGTGAGAGCGGAGTCGCGCCTGTTTGCCACGCACATTTCTCAACACAGCGATATCGAATTTGGATCTGGATATAGGAATCTGTACTTACCTTGGGTATATAATTGCTATAGTTTGAGAGTAATACAATTATTCCGTAAAGCCTGCCTCGTGTCGTAGGTTGGTACACACCATTAGTTAAGTGTCCCCCCCAAAATGAAAAACCTCGCTGACTATCCACGTTCGAGCCCAGGTCCAACCACTCAGCCCTTAGTTTGCAACACCGAGTTGCATTCTTTGGGCTGAGTGGTGACCTGGGAGCAGAAATACGTGTTTCTCTCTCAAGTCAGGACCTGGGCATTAAACCCCACCTTACCTTAATACTCTTCGGAGTTCTTAAAACCAATACATACACCCTAGATATGGATCTGGGAACAAGACACCGGTGTATCTTCTTTTTTGCCCTTTCTTTTTTGCCCAGCTAAGCGAAGTGAAGGCATCGCAAATAGGCAGCTACCGTGTTCCCTTCACTATGTTACCCACCCTCTCACCTGCCGACTACCCGCTCACTCACCTTCCTACTATCTCTCTACCTTAGTGTTCCCGCTAGCCTGTATCTTCTGGAAACAAATATCCTCCGCGACACCTTTCCCCCCAACACACCCTGCTAGCTTCCTACAACATCTATTCCTGGAGATGTCTAACCCTGCAGCCCTTGTCAGACGTGTCGGCGAGCCTTCTGAGTACCAGCTCCTGCGTGAGGTACTTCGCCGCAAACTCATCAAGGTCTCACCGGCTCTCTATCCTAATATCACGCTCGACCAGATCCTCGCTGCGAATGGCGTCAACAACATGTATCCCTATCAAGAGTAAGCATTATCGCATTCCCCGAGATGTGGTCGTGGAGAGCGCTGACAATTCCTGCTAGTCATCCGCTTGCCATGCAAGTCAACATGGGCGCCACCTTAGCAGGCGTGCTTTTCCGTCGCGGAGAAGTGAAGTACAACATCAAGAACCGCGTCCCGATGGGCCAATGGGGCTTCGAGACCGCCTTGGCCTACTTCTGCAGCAACAGCAACGACAACATCAGCTTCTCAAGCTACTTTCGACAGACCCGCGCTCGCCTTTACCTCGCCGCGTACGCCAAATACGAGAACAGGGCCACCAACGTCCAGAAGGTCTACATGCTCGCCTGCGCGGAAGAGAACGGAAACAAGCGCATTCAAGATCGCGGCTTCAAGCCAACACACTATCGCGAGCGTTTCATCCACGAGCTGCTGCAGAGCCCCAAAGACTTCGATATCTGTACGCAGAACCGTAACAAGGCTATCTTGAAGGATATGCGCCAGCTAGTCGAGTCGTGGAAGTCCATTGAAGCCAATTTCGATCCCCACAACGTCCGACACCAGAAGCTGGCTGAGATTGGACCGGCTCTCATCGAGTTCTTCGAAGCTGAACACATCGTTAAGAATGACAAGCCGGATAACATTCCTGGCGTCAGCCCTACCAGTGTCATCGAGCTCGATGTTACCAAGTACCAACCCTTCACCGCCGACTATCGCATCTTGACGGGCCTCTTGAAGGCTATGCAGGGTATCCGTACCTACGAGACTGTCGATATCTTGGTTGTAGACGACATCGCTGACGGGCTCGATGGCTTGAAGGTTTCCAATGACATCGGAATGGATGTCACACCGGTAGAGGGCCCAGCTCGACCTGTCTTGCATGTCTTGACTATGCCGGAGGTCGATCTTTCCCGCCTCGGCGACGTCGTCACACTGAACTTCGATTGAGCAGCATTTTGGTTCTCTACAACACTGTTCGGACAAGGAACAGACTATTGGAGATAGAATTGGCGTCGATACATACTCGGCGACAGTAGGTCTAGATGCTTAGGTTGTTGGTAGATCTTCACGGTAATGGGTGGGAATTTCGTCCGCTATATAGCTTGCTAAGAGTCAATTTCAACCGCCATAGTCACGAACGAAGCACATATGCTGGGAGAGTTGCGTGTACAGCATTTCTACTTCGATGATTCTCAACTTGATCTCACATTCATTCCATAGTGCTGCCCATCCAATATTGAGGCGTGTTGTCGCATTTTACGACCGCGTAGCCCGGGTTCTCCGCTTTCCCGATGGACTCTGTCCAGTTTCATCCCGTGACTCCGCCCAATGTTTGCTTCATCGCGTCATTTACTCCCCTAAGGTCTTAGTCAGTCGCGTAAAGTGCGCTCTCCGCGTTCTCTTCACTGCGATCGACACTGTCCGCTTACACTCCGCCACCAACATGGACGACAACACCGAAGATACCGAGAAGATGTCGCAAAACTTGACACCTGAAGATATGACGGCGCTTGAAGAGCTTCTCCGCCGCAAGACCGACAGAGTACCTAACGGCCTCCGCGCCCAGCAGACGTTGCCGCTTAAAGCCATTCTATCTCCTTCTCCGCAGCAACAGTACTTTCCCTATGAAGTGTAAGTCTTGTCTCTTATTCCCAATTCCAGTCAATAACTTGCTCATACTAACGACTACATAGTGCTGATGTCGCAGAAGGCGCGACATTCGCCGGTCAGCTCAAGCACCGCGGCGCCATCGCGCGGGCGATGCAATCGTTCACCCCCATGTCAGAATGGCCAGTTCAAACCATACTCGCCTACTTCACTTCCAACGTCAATCGTCATATGTGCTTCTCCCGCTACCTCAAGCAAACGCGTGTTCGGCTATTGGTCAATCTGGTGTCACTGCTCAACAAGACTGACACACCCATGATGGCGGTATGTCTTCTCGAGACCTTAGGCTATCACTTCACTAACGCCGTTCTACAGGCTTACACACTAGCCTGCATGGAATATGTCCAGCATCCCAGTCTCGGCGCCCATTTCGACCCCGCAAATCCCACAAAGCACCAGCTCGCCTTCGTCCAAATGCTTAAAGACAACCCCGATGATTTCATCGTCCTCAGTGGCGACGCACGCAATGAATATGTCCGGGCGAAGCTGACTACGTACCTCGCCGAAGCACGCAATGCATGTCCAGATTGGGCCCAAGTACCTCCCCCGACACGCGCCTTGTTCGACTTCTGCTTCAAGGGCGGTCAAGATCAGATGAATGAGATGGCGCAGAAGGTGTTGACTAAGAAGAGAAAGAGGGGAAAGAAGAAGACTACGCCGTCGGTACCGCAGGGCGATGTGCCGTTTGTGTATAAACGTGTACTGCCGCCGTTGTTCGAGTATGACGACAGTAGGATTAAGAAGGTCTGTGCTGGGAATGCGTTGCTAGAGGGACTGATTGAGGGGATGCCTGGTGTGAGGGTGTTGGGTGAGGGTGATGGTGCTAAGGGTGAAGAATACAAAGAAGCTGTTGAGGGCGGCGAAGAACTCAAGGTATCTGGAGTGGAGGAGCCAGGTGAGGGGTTTGAGAAGGGCTTGGATGAAATGGTAAAGGAGGGAGGTGGTGCTAAGGCTATGGCGAGTGTGGACTTGACATCGTGGTATGACTGGAAAAACGTGTAGAGATAGGTATGCCTGGCACTCCTCAAGCCACTTTAAGTGTTTGGCGGAACTGTTGGGTAGAAGCTTTTCCATCTACATAGGTTTATGAGACCATTGCCTACCCTCAATACCTTCCACGAGTACTTCTCGGGTTTATCGAAAGGTAGATGTCATCAACGCATCACTTATATGTTGTCATCGTCGTTACCTCTTGAATTGGCGCTGGGGGCATTCTACTCAAAGCCCTCGCGCATCTAAGAGCACAGTAAGATAAGTGCTCCGCTTTAGAGTTGAGTCGTCGACATGCACGTAGCCCGCAACATCGGCTCGCAAGCGACGCTAATCGAAACTGGCGATCTGAGCGACTTCAACGTCATGAGCTTGGACGAGCCTGACAAGTCGTATGAGGACGACATCGAGGAATTGTACGTGGATGGCGATGAAGATGAGATGGACATCGATGAAGGCATTTGCATTCTTGATAGCGCTGATCTGGACTTGTGGGTGAAGAGGGCTGAGTCTGGTATGTAGATATCCGGGTATGCGTTGCTCCCTTCAGGGTACTTTGGGTGCTTCGGTGGCTCATTATGAGGGTGTTTGCCGCCTACATAGGCTTGTGAGGACATATATCTTGCTCTGTACACTTGGTGAATAGTTTCCGGGTCAGGCATACAGTAGACGAAATGGCTCAGTACACAAGTAAGCCTGGCATCCTTCAACACATTTTCATCTTCTAAGATTGCTCTTCATTATAGCTCTTGCAGTCTACATACATTTTCGACCTTAACATCCACCCTCCGTATCCTCAGCGAATACCTCCTAGACCAACTCAACGCCTCACTACGCAGTTGCCAGCAAGTTCGTAGTCCTCAACCCACTGCGTGAAAAATCATCATATTCCATACATCCACCCCCATCCGATCACCCAGCCTGATACACAGGATTCTCGGTCTTATAATAAACAGTCTTGACCGGCTGCTGTTGAGACGCATACCTTCCTTTGGCCTTTGCGCTCTCCTCTCTGCTCTTCATTTTCCTATCCACCATCTGAAGAGTGCGGAGTTGTTGGTCGGACACGCCGGTCAAACCTCTTGCCTCACGCGGGATGGTAGTGAGGTTGCGGTGGGGATCGTTGCTGGTGTGACATGAAGATAGATGACCGGGCTGTGAATGTGTGACAGAAGGTTGTTGGGAGGTTGAAGATTCGGCGGCAGTAATGGCGGGTTTCGTATTTCGGTGTCTTGCACCGCGGCGATGCGCACGTGCGAAACTGGGGTTGGCAGCTTCTGATGACGTCTCATCTGCGCTATTGCTACGCCGGGGGGTAGTGGCTAATCCAGATGGTAGATGCGTCTCGGCGGTCATCTTGTATTTTCCATCCTCGCTACCTCCCTCCTTCACTTCCGCATCCCAGAAATCCATCAGCTCAGCCATCTCAATCATACAGTGCCCTTTGTCCCGCATATGCGTCTGCACAGCATCTACGCTTCCCTTCTCTTGTCCACAGTAGAGGCACTCGTGGTATTTGTAAACCACAACGGCCAGATACGAGAGAAAAGACTCCAAAGAGTAGAGTTGCGAAGGCGCGGGTACGAAGAGGCTGTGCTGTGTTGACATGTGGTCTAGATTTGTAGTTGGGGTGGGAGAGGCAGAGGGGCAGAAGAGACATCTTGTTGAGGACGAAGTCTCCGAATAGTCGTCTTGTGTATCTGATGTCGGTGGTTCGGAGTCGGTACCGCGTCCGCTGATATTGTGCACAACAGTTGTTCGAGGTTTCCGTATCAGAGCATCGTCGTTCTTTCTCTGTCGATGCGTGACCTCCTCGCTCTTGCCTTCCAGCATTCTAAAGTCTTGCTCGGATAAAGCAGGCAGTTCAGAGATGCGCCTTTTGAGATTGTGGATACTGTCACAAAACGTCAGTCCAACCACTTCCGCGTCTACATGCTCGGGATGATGTTACTGCCAGGGTTGATGCATGTGTGCACGCTGTAGCGCACTGCTTGTGAAAGAAAGAGAACATGTGTTGCAAAGAAACGCTGTCCGCGATTCCGATGTCATCTCTGAGATTGTCTGTGTAGTTGTTTGTTGTTAGGGTTGCGTGGAGAAGAGGTAGGTGGCTCTTGGCTGAGAAGGTAGGAAAGTACCTCTCGTATGAAGGCGGGAATGTGATCGGCTTTGCTCTAGCCAATCGATGTACCCAGGCATTCAAGTCTTAAATAAGTAAATCAGTTCACACTGACTGCTCCGGGGAGTACTGGCGACCACCAAGTTACGTGCCAAGCTATCCTCGGCGCAGCCACCTCAAGCCACAATGAGTCATTTCCAGTCACTCCCACGCATACTCACTCAACAGTATCCTGTCTTCCTGTTAGCTAATCAAACATCACTTTGAGCAGAGTAGATCCTAAAAGTACGTTTTCAAATCCATTTTTTAATTGTCAATCATGATATCCATGCTCCCGCCAACTTTGCTTCTTCTTATTACTCTTCCGTTCATCCTTGAGCTTCTTCGTCAGGCCCAGCCCGTCAAGTTTGGAGAGTACCTTCTCCACCAGCTTAGTAACACTACTCCTCCTCTTTACTTGTTTAGCCGGTAGAGCAGTGATTCCTTGATCTTCAACGTGCGGCTCGCCTTCTTGACTACACTGATCCTCATTAATGTCAAAGTGGTCGGATATGGGTGAGAATAATTGTTCAGCACTGCGGTGCGCGTAGAATGACTGGCCATCGGTCTCGTATCGGATCTTGGTGTCATTGTCATAGCCTTTGACGTAGCCCGGGCGAGGCACACCGCTGATTTGTGAGACGCGAGAGGGATAGTAGGTTAGTATCCCATTTACCATATTGATACACTTGTGTTGTTCGTAGATGGGTGTTTTTGACGATGAGGGGGCTGGGGTCGTAGGGACTTTCTGAGATGTCCGGACATGCAGGTCGAGGCGGCGGCGGGGTGAAGGCTGGTCATCGGAAATGACAGAGTCGTGGCGCGAAGAATTATGAGAAGACAGTGATTCCGACGACGTGCGATCACTTTCCTCGGATGTCCGAATGTGAGAGTGAAGACGTGTTTGTCTCTCGGTGGGTAGCGATGGCAGTGGCTTCTGCTCGTGCGCCATCATGATTGGATCCATGTTCTGGACACCGCGTCGGATTGACAAAGGCAGAGGCTGTGCTGATGACCTATTCAGTGCCGCAAGGTCCTGCTCCTCCTGTGACTTCCTTCGGTAGTGAACGATCGGTTTCATATTACCATCCCAATCGACGATCATAGTGCCCTGACTAGCTGGCCGATTGTCCTGAGCAGGTGCGATAAGGGATTGCCATGTTGCCGCATGGTCATCGATCATTTGCGTTAATTCCGTTGCAGCTCCATAACGAGAGCGAACTCTGGCATGGTGCGTGGGTCGGTATTGGGAGCCTTCGCTGTGATTGCGAATGTGACGGGAGATGTTGCGTGGTTGAGGTGACTGCTGAAGAGTGCAGCCTGTGTCATGGCGGTCGGCGCCATGAGCAAAACCGTAGAACGACATAGCGTTGAGCGGCCGTGATTGTTGGGTTGGGTTGGTGGAAGGTGTCTACTTTAGTCTTTGTTTCGATGTGTTCGAAACTGAGTCTTTGACGTTGTTGGAGTAGTAGAGCAGTGTAGTTACTGTGGGTTGTTGTTCCTGTGTGTGGTACGTTAGAATCGTATGGATGTTTATGGGAGGCAAGTTGTATAGACGGAGGGAGGCGCCATGGTATGTGCACAGTGCGATACGAACATCGCGTATAGTGAATTCAGGTGCTCGATAGTGACGGGCTGTGGACGAGTGATGCTACGACATCGATGATCGTTCGTGCGTTGTGAAAGTCAATAGTTGATGATGAATGTGGCAGGCGGTAGAGATTTTGAGATGAGATTAGTGTGAAGCGAATCTAACGCATCGTCATTAGCAAATTAAATACAATCCCGCTGGCATGCCAATACCCCACGTTTCGACATCGGTGGCCAACTTATTTCGAGCAACCCAGGTATACTATGAGTGCAATCTCTTCCGTCTACCCACGTTCTCTTACGTCTCGAGATGCATATGAACAGAAACGACGCAACAGATTGCTATGGAACATGTCAGACACAGGAAGGAAAATGGTATAGACCAAAAGCACAAACTCCGTGGCGAACGATGAAGAGGAAGAGTGAGAAAGCACAGCGCATGAACCCCGGGTATTACCAAGCTCCAAAGACCCTCGTGATGGATGAAGATGGCCTCAGAGTACCGAGAAAAGACAGATGAAACATCTAGTTCTTGTCCTTGCTGGATAGCTTGTCCTTGATCTTGCCGAAGAAAGAGCGGCGCTTCTTCTTCTTATCGTCAGCACCAGAAGCGATGCTCTGGCTGCCTGGAGTGCCCTTGGGAGAGACGTCCGAGTCTTTCCTGAGGTTCTTGGCGGGGCTCTCTGGGGCCAGCTGTGCGGCTGGGGCAGAGCTGGTGGCCTCGGTCTTGGTTGTCTCTACGCCGGTGGTGACAGTCGGCTGGGTCTGCTCGGTGGTAGTTGGCTCCTGCTTGTTGAATGCGACTTCGGTAGTAGAGTCGATGGGCTTGGAGGTTGGCGGTTGAGCGGGCTCCGATGCGGGCGCGTTGAGTGCGTTGGGCTCGCTGGAGGACTTGAGTGGCTTAGTATCGACGAGGGCCTCATCGGAGAGACCAGCAGCATTTTGGCTTCCTACAACAGCAGCACTGGGAGCTGGCTCGCCGGTAGCCTCAGTTGACTTCACTTCTTGAAGAAGTTCAGTCTCCATAGCCCGCTTCTCGCTGACAGCCTCAGCATTGGTAGCGGCCTCGGGACTGACGTGTGCCTCCTTCTGGCTCTCGGCGACGACATCCGGAACATCACGAGCAACGGACTCGTTGACTGATTCCCTGGTAGTGCCGGCTACGACAGCAGCAGTTGCACCGGCAACAGCGGTCGCAGCAACCGCAGCTCCTGCAGCAGTCGCAGCAGCAGATGTGGTCTCAGCAGGTGCGGTCTCGGTGGTTGCCGCAGTCAGTACAGGAGCAGGCTCACCAGATTCCTCAGATCTTGGGAGCTTGTCGAGTAGCTCAGACTCGACAGCCGACTTCTCTGCTACGGCCTCACTGTTGGCAGCGGCTTCGGGGCTAACGTGTGCCTCATGTTGGCTGTCAGCGACAACCTCGGGTACGTCGCTGGAGACGGTCTCAGAAGTAGCAGCAGGAGCAGTAGTGGCTGTGGCAGCGGAAACGGCGGGGGCTGGCTCGCCGGCCTCGTTGGTCTTGGGGACCTCGCGCAACAGCTCAGACTCCATGGCAGTCTTCTCTGCGACGACCTCGGGGCTGGATGCTGCTTCAGGGCTTGCGTGTGCCTCCTTTTGGCTCTCAGAGACGACGGCGGGAATGGCAATGGCGGGAGCCGGGAGACCAGTCTCGTTGGTCTTGGGTACCTCGCTAAGAAGTTCTTGCTCCATGGCGGACTTCTCAGCAACAGCCTCAGGGCTGGCTGCGGCCTCGGGCTCCGCATGTGCTGTGTTCTGGCTCTCGGCAACGATAGACGGAACCTCGTCAGCAGTGGAAGTGCTGGGCTCATTCATGCCAGTAGCCTCAGCAGCCTTCTCCTTGGCAGAGTAGACAGCCGCAGTGAAGAGACCCGCACCAGCAGTCGCGCCAGCGGCAGCAGTGGCGGCGGCAGCTTTAGCTGTGTCGCTCAAACCAGCGTCTCCGCTAGCTGCGGGCGCCTCAGAGACGGTCTCCTTCAGCTCTTGCTCCATCTCCTTCTTGTCCTGGACAGCCTCTGGGTTGGCAGACGCCTCGGGGTCGACGTGAGCCTCTTGTTGGCTTTCGGTGACAGTCTCGGGGACACCGCGAGGCTCTAGGGGAACTTGGGCGGCGAGATCGGCGGTTGTGCTGTGAGGAGCAGAGGATTGGATCGTGACGCCGGTGTCCTCCTCGACCTTGGCATCAGCGCCCATGGGGAGGCTCGATTCTGGGATCATGTTGCCCATGACAGGAGGGATACCGAACATGCCACCCTTGGCATCGCGCTCAGCCTGGGGAGTGAAGGCGAGGGGAGGGAGAGCGTCGGACTTCTCGTAGGAAGAGGGGTCTGTCTTGACTGTGCTGTCGACGGTGTTGGAGGTCAAGGTACTGGCATCGGGCACCTTCTCGCCAGGCGCAAGGTGGATGGGGTTGCCAGCACCAGCAGTAGCGGGGATGGGCGCAATACCGAATGCAGAAGCCTCTTGCTCGGGTTCCTTGTCATGCTTGACAGTCGAGTCTACGGTGTTGTCTGTGAGAGTGCTCGCTTCGGGAACGGGCTCGCCAGGCGCAAGCTTGATGGGGTTGCCGAGGCCAGAGGTAGCGGGAATGGGCGCGACGTTGAAGGTCTGCGGTTCGCTGCCAGGTGTCTCTGCGTACGGTGTCTCGGGGAAGGCGCCAGGCACAGGAGAGTTGGACTTGGCGTCCTTCTCACTCTCTTTGGGCACAGCGCCGGCTAGCGCAGCGGTTGTGGACTCGGGCGCGGCAGAGGACATGGTGTTGACGGGCTCCTCGTCGACGATGTCTTCGGGCAGGAGAACGTTGTTGATGATGCCGTGGCCGTCGTCTTCCTTGCGCGCGCTGTCGTTGGTACACCAGTTGCCGTTTACGACGAACTGTGGTAGAGTGTTAGCAGAGTCTGCGCAAACGGGGAAGCCGACGGTATGCGACGGGAGAGGTGCGCACCTTGTACTGGGTGTGGGTTTTGGGCAGCTCGACCGTCTTCTTGAAGATGCCATCCTCGTTCTCGAGCTTGACCGTCTTCCTCCAGTCATCGAAGGTGCCAGTCACGTAGACCTCATTGGCCGAGTGTTCCCTGTGCGCGTGTAAGCAGTTGGGCACGGAAGGTGCCTAGGCGGGCGTGAGGCAGGCGCGAACGTACCAGGTGAAAGTATATTTGCCCATATCAGCGCAGCGATGGACGTGGATCAGGGATTGCAGAGTTGGGGAGAGGGAGTAAGACCTGTCTTGGGCGCAGGGAGGAGAGGTGTGGAGGTGGTTGGTAAGTCAGGATCAGGAGCTGCGTCGGGTGGAGCGAGCTAGTTTGCGGCTTGAGTGCGCGCTCGGACGGTTTGGGGAAGATGGAGCTTGCGACTGTTTTCGCGCGACAAACAGCAGCGATTTCAATGCAGACACAAACACAGAGTCAGGAGCGCGACAGATATGCCTTGTAGATGCGGAATTGGCGAGGCTGGCGGTCTGGTCGCGACAAGGCGCTGAGTCTGCAAGATTAGAGACGGCGCCGCCAGCTGCAGGAAAGCTTGGCGGGATGCCGTTCATCGCGCGAGCCCTGGAACACGCGGGACCGACGGCGAGCATGTGCAATGACGAAACCTCCATGGCGTCGTGCTCAATTGCTGCGACTCTTCACAATTCTCAGGCCGCCGTGCACAGTCAAATTGTGCTGCGCATGCAATTCGTATCCAGCCGCTTCATCTCGCAGGCCGAGCGACACGACGGCCCCTCCAGTTTTGCGCCGCGTGCCTGTGCGCCTCCCATGGCCGGCTTTGTGCGTCATCGCCATGTCCTGGACCTGTCGGGATATCTGGGCGGATTCCGGGGTCGCACGTGAGCTGCTACCTACCTACAGTAACCTATGCTGGGTACCACTCGATGGTTTTGTCGTCGCCTTATCTCAAATACCGTCTGGAACGCCTCTTGATCAGAGTTTTCGTGTCTTTCCTGCACCGCGTCTCAACATGTTCATGGATTCACCGCATCGGTGCCCATGTTGAATGTGTGGCTCACCGCCAATTGCAAGGTTGCGCCTCCCATACCGTGCTCGTCTGAGCGACTGAATCCTATTGCACAAGCTGTGAAGTAGACGGCGTTTGATACGGAGTTGCTGTTGCAAGAGACCTGTCCGATGCTGTCTACTCACGCGGTCTTGCAGTTTGTAGTGCGGTGTCTGATGGGCACCATGGATGCGCGACTTGATGACGTGAGAGTCAATGCGACACCACAACACCATCCTGAATCTCGCTAGGCGACAAGAACTCGAGGATGTGATTTTAAGACAATCAAAGCTCGGAGCCGCACCTGTCGACACAATGTCTCAGCTTGATAGTTCACGACTCAAGTGTGGGATATGTTAGTGCAAGCTCCAGTCTGCGCAGGCCAGGCAGCGGGAGCTAAAGCACGGCTTGAGCAGCTATGACAGCTATCGCAGCTGTCTTGCCCAGGTGCTACAGGAGCTCTATGGGTGTGGGAGTCACACCAATTGCGGCGGCGAGAGCGGGCAGCCGTCGCGTAAATGTCACCGTGGGAGCTGGGAGCCTACAGCGTGCGAGGGATTCTAGAGGCCTTCTGGAAGATAATAAGCCCCAGGAAAGCTTGCCTCGATCCTTACCAGTGACTGCCCTGCCCGCCATCCCACACCCGTGATCGCTCCTCCCGCACACGCCCCCTCTCCTGCGCATCCTCACCGCGCTCCTGCTGCTGCCAGTCTCCTACGGTGCAGCCTGCCATTGCGTCCCCCATTCACGCATCCCTCTCGTCGTCTCTCGCGCTGCCGCTACGTTCTCGCGGGCCCTCGCAGCACAACTGCCTCCATCCCTGCACGTCTCGCGACCGACGTCAAAGAGCTGCGCTTGACCCCTCACCACCACCGCCCTCATGTCCCTCCCTCCCGACTACTCCAACGAGATCGCCACGCTCGACCGCGAAATCCTCTCGCACAAGCCCCACGACATCCTCCAGTTCTGCGCCAACTTCTTTAACCGCCGCCTCGAGTCGCAGCGCACCGAATACCTGCTGTCGCAACAGCACTCCAGTCCCCAGGGCCGTGCCGAGAACTCGTTCCCCGGCAACAACCCCTTCAGCACCTCGCCCAGCGCCGGCAGCGGCTTCACCAAATCCACCATGCAGCGTCTCGAAGAGGAGGAGGAGAACGACACCATGACGTCGCCCACGGCCTCGACCTTTGGAGCTATCGACTTCAACCGGTCCCGCTCCACCAACAACAACGACGCGGGTGCGAGCGCATTCGGCGACTTTGGCGGCTTTGGCGGCTCCTCCAAGAACAACATCACCCAGATGCCGCCTCTGTCGGGCGAGGGCCAGAACTTCCCCAGCAACTACAACACCAACAGGCGCACCTCCGTCTCCGCCGAGTCGCTCAACCCCGCCTCCAGCGCCGCCGACAACTTCACCCCGCCCTTCCACCAGAAGACGCAGGACCAGCTATCGCGCCTCAAGTCGGCCGTCTCCGGCAACTTCCTCTTTTCACATCTCGACGACGACCAGTCGGCAATGGTCCTCGGCGCGCTGCACGAGAAGCCGATACCCACAAAAGGCATAAAGGTCATCTCACAAGGCGACGTCGGAGACTACTTCTACGTCGTCGAGAAGGGCGCCTTCGATATCTACGTCAACAAGTCAGGCAAGGTCGAGGCTGGCATGGATGGCGTTGGCGACAAGGTAGGCTCCGTCGGACCAGGTGGTTCATTTGGTGAGCTAGCTCTCATGTACAACGCTCCGCGTGCTGCAACAGTCACCTCGACGGAGTCATCTACACTCTGGGCACTGGACCGCATCACCTTCCGCCGTATCCTCATGGACAGTGCTTTCCAGCGTCGCCGCATGTACGAAGGATTCCTGGAAGAGGTTCCTCTGCTGTCTACCCTGACTCCCTACGAGCGCTCCAAGATCGCCGACGCTCTCGAAACCAAGAAATACCCCCCTGGCACAACCATCATCCAGGAAGGCGATGTGGGCGAATCCTTCTTCCTGCTTGAGTCTGGCGAGGCCCAGGTCTTCAAGCGCGGCGTAGACAGCGCCGTCAACCAATATCAGAAGGGCGACTACTTCGGTGAGCTAGCCTTGCTCAACGATGCTCCTCGCGCTGCCTCAGTCGTCAGCAAGACCGAGGTCAAGGTCGCAACACTCGGAAAGAACGGCTTCCAGCGACTACTTGGGCCCGTTGAGGGTATCATGAGACGGAACGATCCCAGCAAGGCTGCTTTCGAAGGCGATCATGTGGATCCGCTGTCCAAGACTTCATAAGCGTGTTCTTGCAGGATTAGAAATACAGAATGCTCCACTCACACGGGAGGTGAGCGGCACTGTTATACACAGACGGAAGACCAGGGCGTGGACAATTGCGGCCGGGTGTGGTCCTGTCACTCTTCGGCGTTCTCGCATGTATTCCTACACTTCCTACTGTCACTAAACTTCGCTTAATGCCATGGAAGATGATACACCTTCCCCTCAGATCAGGAACGAGCTCTGGTATGAGCTGCTCTGTTACCTATACTCCACTGCGTACGATACTCATGCTTCAGACTTACACCTTCATGCTTCCCTTGGGCGACAATCAACATGTGACGTAGTATATAAGTTGCCGGGAAATGTCCACGATGGTTTCCGCAGCCCTCCAAGTCTGCGCTGCGTAAATGCCCTCGTGTGCTCCTGCCCTCGCTCGCTCTGATGATATGACATAATCAAGGTGACCCGTGCGTTGCCAACGGCGCTACCATGCAGTCCGGGATGCAGGTGCGCTCTTCCCCTCCAACACCACACCCAATGGTCTGAGAGCGCCCTCACAACTCTAACATCACAGCAACACGAGCTCTGATCGAAACCACACGAAAATCCTATTCAGCAAGAATAGCCATTTTCCTCTGCCAAGTGCTTCTGCTCCACACCGCCTGGTGATCGTCATGCAGTCATCGTGGCGTTCGCCTCTGGAGACATGGGTGTTCAATGCGTGATAGCGTATGTGGATGAAGACTCACAGGTACGTTCATGATGGTACCTGAGAAAAACTGTCGAACTGCTGCTCACGATTCCTAACGGAGCTTCAGGCCATCGAGGGCGGGCTACTCATGGCTTGCAGCTGTGCACGCAATGAACACTAACGAAGCGTCATTCGGCTCTCCATATACTTCATCGCGATTACTACGCCGTTGGTAATACTAGCAAGAACGTAGCACATCTCCACAAGACGCTTCGTGCCGTTAACGACTCGCCCTAACTACCTACCGAGGCATCGCTGCTTACAGCTCTCATGTATCAACAAAGCAAAAGAGCGACGGCAACCCCGAGTAAATGCGGGCGAATGCAATTCTCGTGAATGGGAACTCGCGCTTCACATCAACTGAAGAAGAAGTGATCGACTATATCTACTTTTCTGGGCAGCAAATCGTCATGTGCGCTGCCTCACAGCCCCGTTCCTCAAGACTTCGCGATTTCCGATGCAGTGTGCAGCATGCAGCATCTTGCATGCAAGATCGCAATGTTCAGAGCGTTGCTTTTGAACGATACGGGCACGGCAGACGCGCCTAGTTGATAGTGTAGCAGCGGATACCTACCCCTGCATACACTATGACGCATTCGACGGACCAATGTCTCTGCGAATCTCAGTCTGAGCTTACAATTACAACGGGCTGATGCAACTGGACAGGCGGTCTCAAAATCTCAAAGCGATCCAATGACCGGAAGCTGTGCATTTCTCATCGCGTGCACCTGCAGCTTATATGCAGCGACCGGGGTGGATGGACACTAAGACTAAACTGGGAAAATGGGTTTATTATCTACAAGCATGCCAACGCCGTTCACGCACAACTTGGCCGTATCTTCGTGGTTCAAATCGCGCGTGTCGGAGTGTGCGGGCGTAAGGAAATGGGTCTGGCTGCTCCAAACTAGCATGAAATACCCATGTGAGTATCTGGAGACCTATCTAACTCTCCCTCGCGGGTCTCACTTCGTTGCAGTACGCCTCGGTAGAAACTCTTGGCATCATCAAGAGATGTTGTAGCGGTCTGTATGCCGTAGCAGGCATGTCCACGTTCCCGGCGCTCGGTCGTTGATGATGGTGCTGCACGCATCAGCCACACACTACGTTGAGGCTACTCCTTCCCTCCCGCAACGTTCTGCGGGCCAGGGAGCTTGTGGCGCACATCGGCTTTCGTACGGGACGATGGGCGGTGACCGCATTCGCTAGGAAAAGCGACTATGCTCCACTGCCTGACATCGATTCGGTATGTACTGTGGCAGGGTAGTCATACCGGCGTGCGCGACGTACAGTTGATCAAGATCACACTGCAAAGAGAATGTCCACGTTGTACGCTGCGAGATCCACTTTTGATCCTCGATACTGGCCTATTTTGGGTTGGGTATGGTTCATGAAACATGGACCTCCATCCACAGTTGTATGGGAACAGCCGAGATCAGTTCGGCACTGGAGTCCCTTTGGTGTGTCCCAGTGTGGCTATGGCATGTGGCTTCAAGGTAGGTTAGCACTGATCTGAAGCATCGCATACGGTACCTGGATCTTACGTTATCTGTCGACTGCGTACACATCCCTCTACTTATGACCTAAGATCGTTCGCGATACATAATGTCTCAAGCAGCATCAACTCGATTCTTTCCACAGCTCTCGAACCGCCTACAACTTCGCATCGCACTTTCGACATGGCCTCATCCAGCGATCAAAAGGCATCCAAGAGACGCGTCGGACGCCAACGCCAACCACCCCTTGCACCTGGACCTCCATTCCAGTTTGTCGTCGCCAGCCACCCGGATGATTTCAAGGAGGTGGAGATCATGAGAAAAGTGCGGTCGCACGTCATGTACACACACCGCGAAACCTTGTCACCTACGGACACAGCTGGCAGTCGAGAAGGCAGTAGCACACCAAATGTCACGACACGCACACCT
Organism: Alternaria hordeiaustralica; assembly: GCF_023758085.1. Classification (NCBI taxonomy): domain Eukaryota; kingdom Fungi; phylum Ascomycota; class Dothideomycetes; order Pleosporales; family Pleosporaceae; genus Alternaria; species Alternaria hordeiaustralica. The sequence continues at coordinate 690,711 of NW_026056774.1, read as the reverse complement.
AGCCCAGCGACAGCCAGTACGAGCAGCATATCACAAACAAGTGCTTTACAGGCAGCCACTTCCTCAAGACATCATGGCAGTGGGTGGGAACAAGATGCGCATGGCATTCAAATACCATCACCATCTACCCACCCCGTGCGAGTGCTTGCCGCTCGGATACATTCCGCAATCACCGAAGCATCCCCTCATGGCCAGACCCGAGCCTTCGATGAGGCTCCTGGGTACCCTTTCCCCGGGGGTAACGCTCCGCGGCATGAGCTGTTGGAAGATTTGAAGCGTGAATGGATTAGCACTACCACTTTCTACTGTTACGGTTTGTCTCTTTCTTTCTCTACATCAAACACTCACTGATGGCAGCAGATCAAGCGTGGATGCAATACGTTTGCGGCAATCATCTTTCGTTCCTTAGCCACGTACACGCGACACTGGTCTATCAAGATCTCGACGACGGCCTACTATACGACAGTGATCTTACTGTATATGCGAGGACCAGAATGCTGGGGCTGTTTCATGGCCGACTGGACACTGATGATACCACCATCCTCAGCATACTCCATATGCTTATCAGCGAGATCGGTAGCCCTGAAAAGGATGCATTTGGAGTACATCAGGATGGCTTGGTGACCTGTGTAAGGAGTCGACGCGACGGGCTAGGCCCAAACATTGCGACGTTCATGACCTTGTAAGTTGTACTTGCTCAGTCTTTGCTATCCACTAATTTGGCTAAGGGTCATGCTCACTTGTGCCATCTGTCGCGGGCAGAACGAGTCGGTAGAGCTCACACCACGATTGTCTTCTGAAGCCTGGGTCGGTCACAACAGTCCGATCTCGCCGCTGTTAGCTTCCCAGGAGCACATACCCCCTCTATACCGCAACGGCTCAACAACTACCAACGACATCATTCGAAAGATGCAGAGGTGTACCTACATCTTCCTGGCAAGATGGACGCACAAAGGTGACCCTCATATGATCTCAAGCGGCCAGATAGCGACATGCGACGCAGAACTACAAGACATATATTCCGATCTGCTTCTGCTGCCCTCTGCGGAATACGACACACAGCCTGACTGGATCTACGAGAGCTGTCGTATTGCTGCTTTGATCTACTGTAGATCGGTAGTTCATGGTGCAACACTTGCGGATTCGGCGAATATCATGCACGCAAGCATATCTGGCTCTAGCTCCGAGAGCGTTACTCTCCTTGCAGCCCTGCATTCTGCTCTCGCCAAATCAGAAGTCCAAGCTTGCTGGGGGTTCGACCTATCTGGCGCTTTCCTCTGGGTAGCTCTCGTAGGCGCAGCGGCGTCATGGTCCGCACCGCACTCCTCTTCAGATGAGGCATTGCAGGCTTCAGCTTGGATGAGGAAGTGCTTTGCGCTATATGCAGTCAGAGCGGCAGTCTCGGTTCCTTTTGACTGTGCTGACGCCACGATACAAGCCTTGCGCACAATGCTGCAGGTCCGGCGGTTTATAACTGTCAAGATGGGCCCAACCCTCCCTCAATGAGGTCATCGCGCATGTCCATACTTGTTGTGGCTGCTTGTATTCTCACTTTCCTATTTCTCGTCATCTGTATAACAGTCGTTCCATTCACGTCACTTATTTCATTGGTCAAAGTCGGATGGCTGCTACAGCTACGGAAGGACTTTGCAGTCAGTTTCATCTTTTGTCATCTCTACGCCTACGCCGGTACGTACGACTAGGGTCATACATGCAATTTTCGTTGTCAACTTTTCGGTTCTGTATTAGCGGTTTCATGTTAGTCTGTCTGCAGAGCACGATGCTCTAATCAAATTTCATGCTGGTCATGCAAGAACATTCACCCTTTGGCTACTGTCATCTGTCCCCATGCAATTCATTCCAATACCATTGGGAACTAATCGGGATACGCGCAAGTCTCTCCCCGGCCGAAGCAAGTTGGAACGGCCGGGCAACAGCCGAGCAGCGCCCTGCAGCCCATAAGGCTGAATCGCCAGTATCTCACCGTTCGTACATTATATCCGAAGGAACCAACCGAGGAGCAGCGCGGCAAAGGGACGAATGTATGAGGCAACTCGTGACGACCAAGGCCACAGCACAGTCCACTTACGGTCAGATTCTAGGCCCTGGACACCTTAAACAATCCTTCCTCCGTCCCATGAACCAGTCACGCAGCCTTCCGCACCCCCACCGTCAGCAAGTGCTACACCGCAGCGAACATCTCCACAACGGCCGACCGACCGAGTGAACTGGTCACTAGCCACACCACAGCCACAAGTAATCGCGAATGCAGTAACGCGCGGCACGGTCTCACCCCACCTCCCATCTTACACCGTATGTTGGGCCAACGGACCAAAAGCTCGCGCAAAAAAAATACGCCATGGGGATACCGATGATTACCATCCTTGCCACGCTCCCTCCTGCCATGCAATATAGGGCTGAGCAGGGAACCCGATCCTTCTGCCTAGCGAACCAAAGTTTGGAACTTTGTGGCGACCTGCGCTTGCTGCGTCCTGCGGGCTGCGGGTGAAGATATGCAGCCTTGTGGGGCAGGGCTGCGCGCAGGGTAGGTGTGAGGGGTTGTGGCGGGGGTTTACGCCGCTCAGTATGCTGGCCACACGTTGCGTGTATGGTGCGTGGCTGCGTTTTGTTGGGGTGCGTGCTTACTGTTACGATGGAGATAACGGTGGATGGAGAGGGGACGCGTTTTGTGTCGGACGGCGCCGACGGTGTAGGACAGTGTGTGGACCGAGGTTCTCTATTCATTTTCTTAGGTGGGCTTAGAGGGTGTCGGGACTAGTTTTGAGTGCCGTGGAGGGCTGCATACAGGGTACGTACGATTGGAAGTTGTATGCGAGAATATGGACGGTAGAGTTGTGTGTGTTATCGCCTGGGCATGTCTTGGATTAGTGATCTCTGCGCCACTTGTTTAGATGTACTTGTAAATGGATTTGTGAATTGCACCTGCTCGCTATGCATATAACCTTACTTTCGCCCAGAAACCGCGCCCCGTGTACGCCCATCCCATGCATATATACACCTGCGCCATTGACTTCCTTTCCCCTATCCGCCCTCTCACAGCGCATCCCACCCCTCCTCAAACAGCGTCTTCTTAACCTTGAGTTCCTCCGCACCAAGATACAGCGGCCTAACAACCTGCATACTACCCGTCCCCAGCTTAACGCTCTGCCCCATGATAATACACTCACTAACACCATCAATCGTATCCGTCTTGCCCCGCGCCGCCGCCTCAAACAAATGATCCGGCGTCTTCTCAAACGACGCAAGCTGCAACACACTATCCCTTGTCTTTTGCAGTCCAAAACGCGTGATACCAAAGACCTCGCCCTTGAACGTCATGACATCAGCGAGCAGCTGCATGTGACGCGGATCAATGTCCATGTTACCCATGACATCTCCGATTTCGCGGACGATGGTTGCGCGGGCGGCTTCGATGCCGAGGACGGTTTTGACTTCCATGACGTGGTTGGACTTTGTGTTGTAGGGTTCTATTCCAGGGGTTGTCATGCAGTCGCGGAGGCCGTAGCCTTCGACGAGGAGTTGGCATTCGTACTGGCCTTGGGCGTTGGGGCTGCTTTCTTTCTTGATGATGGCGCGTGTGCAGTCGGGGTAGCCTTTGATGACGACGTCGGGGATGAGGGCTTTGACTTGTTGGACGCGCTCGAAGAATTCTTTGTGGTTGCGCGAGGTTTTTGTGGGGCGCTTTTTCGCGGCGTAAGGGTCGGGGACTTCGACGCGGATTATGGAGGAGGAGATGCGGACGTTGGCGCCGGCTTTGCCCCATTTGAGCGGCTTGTGGGCGTTGATTGCTGCGGCGATTTCTTGAGGTGAGACGTCCACGAAGAGTTGGTTGATGGTGTCCCAGTCGATGCGCATGGCGATGTACGCGCCGTTGGGGTGCCACACATCTTCGACGTAGGAGATGACGTCGCGCAGGTACGTCTTTTCCACACGCGCCTTGACGATTCGCGCAGCGGATTCGGAGACCTTGTTGGACAGCTCGCAAGCGATGACGGGGGTGGAGATGGCGGACGAGGCGTTGATGATTTCCTTGATACGGGGTACACCCTGGGTGATGGACATACCAGCGACACCAGCAAAATGGAAAGTCTTCAGTGTCATTTGCGTTCCGGGCTCACCAATAGACTGAGCACCAATAGCTCCAACGGCGTGACCGGGCTGTACTCGTGATCGATGATACTTGGTTAGGCAAAGCGTTATGAAGGCCTCGAGCGCGCTGTGTGAAATCTTCGCAATTCCATCAGCGAGACCGTACTTTTCAGCATCGGCTGCGGACTGCTTCCTGTCCTTCCTGCGATCGGGTTGCACCACTCCCAGGTAGGCAAGAGTTGTTTCGAGCTTCTGTGCTTTCTTGAAGATGTAGTCTTGCACGGTGTCGAGGAAGTCACGCAAAGACTCTTTTTGGTCGATGCCACCATCAGTCCTGTCGCGATACTCCAGCGGCGTTACGCCGTCGAGCTTGAACCTAGGATATTTGTTTCGTTCGGTATTCAGCTTTGCTTCTGTGTACTCCTTGACCTCCTGTGGCGTCAGGCCCGACTCGGAGTTGTCCCACGTCGACGTTACGGCGTGAGAGAATGTCCTGTTGAAGTGCACAGGTTTTGCCTTGCCCTCCATGTCTACAGGATCGAGGTTGTCGTCTCCGTACTGGAATTGGACTACGGTTCCAGAAGAGTTCCGAACAGTATCGTCGTATTGTGCAGAGAGATCTTCGAGTGATTTCATCAGTCGTCTACTCATGTAACCAGTCTCGGCGGTCTTGACAGCTGTGTCGACCAGACCTTCACGACCACTCATAGCGTGGAAGATGAACTCGGAAGGTGTCAAACCCGAGAAGAAACTGTTACTGACGAAACCTTTCGATGCGGGCTGACGAGCGGCTTTGGGGAAGTGAGGTAGTGTTCGGTGGTGGAATCCATCTGCGACACGAGCACCACCAATCATTTGTTGTCCGACGGAAGCAACCATTTGAGAGACGTTAATGTTGGAACCCTTGGAACCGCACTTGGCCATGAGCAAGGGTGAGTTCCATCTGCTGAGCTCTTCGAAACAGATGTCACCAGCCGCTTGACGTACACCGGACAAGATACCACCAATCCTGTTCTCCATCGTCTGCTCTTCGTCGCAACCGGGATCGCGCTGCAGCTTACCCTCCTTGAAGTCCTTGATCAACTTGTCGCACTTGGCGTAAGCCTCTTCGACGAGATCCTGCTTCTTCTTGTTCAACTTCTCTCCGGGGGTAACGTCGCTGATGCCGAGAGAGAAGCCGTTGTTGGAGAGCCAACGTGCAGACAGCTTGGATAATCTGTTCATGCCCTGCACGGCGTGATCGGGGCCGAAATCTCGCATCATGACGTAGAACACCGAGTCTTTCTTACCGTCACCAACTGTCGCCTTGTCCATCACACCGCACATGACCTCAGAGTTGCGAATGACAAGATAAGCATCGTTCTCATTCAGATCGGGAGCTTGGTCGGGGGTATTCTTGAACTGCTTGCATGCGGCTTCGAGGTTGATCAACACCCTGCACCCCTTGTATGGCTTCATCAGCAGGTTGAAGACCTGCTTTCCAGTCCAGAGTGCCTGTGGCTTCCATACAACAGGTGGTGGGATGTCGATAGGGTGCTTCTTTCCTGTATCAGGGTCGAAGGCTCCTTCTCCGTTAAACATGTAGTTCACAATCTGACAGAACGTCCGTCGATCGTAAAAGTTGTTCTTGTTGCTGAGGAGATACGCTGCAGTAATGAAGTCCTGAATGGCCGCAATGATGGGTGTTCCGTTCTTGGGGGTCGCAAGGTTGTATTTGACACCCATGAGCTCGGTAGCCTCGGTTCGCGCTTCTTCGGTTTGTGGAACGTGCAAGTTCATCTCGTCACCGTCGAAGTCGGCGTTGTAAGGATTGCAGACACACTCGTTCAGGCGGAAGGTTCTCCAGGGGCGGATTTTCGCACGATGACTCAAGATACTGAGCTTGTGTAGGGAGGGCTGCCGATTGAAGAGAACAATGTCACCGTCTTCAATGTGTCGCTCAACGATGTCGCCAATTCTGAGTCGCTTCGAAGTGGCCTCTAGTTTCTCGCCTGTGGTATCGAATCGTGAAAGACCGATAAGTGACGTCTTGTTAGGCTCCTTGTTTGGTCCCTGATCGCTGATGATGTAGTTGGCGCCGGGATACTTGTTCGATCCATTCTTCACCAATCTCCTCAGCTTGTCAATGTTGTATCGTGTGGCCTTTTCGGGGTATGTGAGGTTCTTCGCGATGCGCTGCGGGACAGCGACTTCGTCGATGCTCAGATTCGGGTCGGGACCAATGACAGTACGACCAGAGAAGTCGACACGCTTTCCAGAAAGGTTCTGACGGAATCGGCCACCCTTTCCCTTCAAGCGCTGGGAGAAACCGCGCATGGTCTTCTGAAGACCCTGTTGTTTCAGACCAGGCGCGTCGCTGTTGATGTACATGGCGATCTGCAGCTGCAGGAAATCCCACTGCTCCATCAAAATTTGGAGAGGAAAGCCTCGCGCCAGCCCAGCGCGTATTATGCTGCTGATCTGGCATATGTCTCCGATCTTGTTGGTCACATCGTCCTCGGTCGCGCCGCCTTCCTGCATCACGGACGGGCGGAGCGCGACTGGTGGTACAGGCATGTACTCCCAGATCAACATCTCTGGTCGCGCATCCTCGGGTATCATAGCCAGCAGCTCGCAGTCCTCCGGTGATATCTTCTTGAACAGGTTGAGCGCCCTCAGCGGATGCATGTCGTCCACAGCCTTCTTCAGGTGCTTGTCCAGATCGGGGTTCGCGGATTTGGCGGTATCGAAGGACTGATCGAACTCGACTTTGCCGGCGGGTGGCTTCTTCGTCTTCGCGGTGGATCGGTTGAAGGCATCGTATCGGTTGTGGATGATCTTGAGCGGGTGGCCGGGGACCTTGCGGACGGTGCCCTGCAGGGCGTTGCAGTATGGGCACGTCTTCTTCTTCCTGCAGTCGTCGAGAATCTTCTTGGTGACTGCGCCCTTGCGCAAAGTGTCCATGTCGGGCCGGCGCATACTGCGCAAGTATCTCCGTCGCTCCACCTCATCCAGCAGCACGCGCGAACAGTCTTTGCAGATGCAGTTGAGCACCTCGATGATGTGCTTCAGGTAGCCCACGTGGAATGCCGGCAGCGCAAGCTTGATGTGACCGAAGTGGCCGTTGCACCTGTCGAGGCCTTCGCCACACGTTCCGCACTTTCCCTGCTTGCTCGAGATACCCATGTGCGTGTCCATGGGCCCGTTGGCCGTGAGCGAGCGCGTGCCATCGGCGGCGGGCTGGAGGTCGTAGACATTGCGGTCCGAGACTTCGAGGACGGCCTGGTTCACGATGTCCTGGTTGGAGTATATGCCGAACTGGATGTGCTTGATGCGCGCGGGGATGCGGTCCACGACCTGCTGCTTGGCCGAGCTGCGCGGCGCCTCCATGGTGGCGGGGGGTGGTTATGCGGGGTCGCTGAGGTGAGTTGATGCTACCGGGAGTCGTCGCAGTGGTCGTCGTCTCGCATAGTCGTCGCGTCGTGAGTCATAATCTGGGTTACAATAGAGCGCAGCAGCAACTTTCTCGTCGCGCCGCTGCAGATTTCAGGGTGGGGAACCTTCCCGTTGCGCTAAACCCACTAATGCGCCCTACTGCGGGCTGATAAGCTGATAGTACCCCGGAAGGCAGTCGTGACCAGGAGCATCACCGCCTGGTGGCTGCCTCACCATTGACCGTCTCTCTGCCCCGCCCATAGTGACGGCGAGGTTTGCAATAACTTCGCGTGAATTACTCGCTTTACCCTTCTTCCCACTCCTTATACTCGAGCAGCACCTTTATCTACACGTTACTGGTTGCTCCTGCCTCCTGGCCCACGGTACTACCTACACAGCGTCCCCGCTCAACCTCACCCCGCTCAACTGCTCCGCCTCCCAACCAAGGCTGTATTCGCGTCACTGTCTGGCGAGACGCACTTCTCTCTCCTCATGAGTTCAAGTAGGCTTCTCATCGCACCATCTTCCATGTTCTTTCCCCGTCTCACTGACACCCCAGTCTTCCGTATCGTCCTCCGGGACGCAAAGCGGTACGACACGTACGAGACCCGTGAGTTCGACCTGCCGCTCAACAGCGAGTTCCCTATCGGTCGAGCGTCCAGCAACGCAGCCAAGCGAGAGCTCATGGCCGCACCTCATAACGCCTTCATCGACAGCCCCGTCATATCCCGCCAGCACGCCGTTCTCTCGGCCAACGCAAACAGCGGCGTTCCGGAAGTCTACATTACCGACAAAGGCTCCATGCACGGCACCATGCTGAACGGTCAGAGGCTCTCTGCCAACACACCCACCAAGCTGAACGATGGCGATGTCCTGCAATTCGGCACTGACGTTAACCGTAATGAGGGTACGTCCTCGCGTAGGCCCTCCAAACCTCCTCTTACCCTACCTTCTGAGCTGACACCAACCCACACAGAGTTCTTCGTAGCCCGCACCTACACTTTCGAGTCGCAGCTATCACGCCCCTTCTCTCTCGGCTTCACCGTCCCTGATGCCGAAAGTGACGAAGAGGAAGTTGCAGAGCGCCGAGGCAGCCAGATCGATCCTTTCGTCATCGACGACGACTCCGACGCAGCTGATGACCAATCGGAGGCCGACGACCAAGAAGAGGTTACCATGATCATGGATCAGGTCCTGCACCCGAACGAGCATGGCCACACTCTCAGTGTTAGTCAGGACGACTACCCAACGTCCGCAATGCGCACCACTCTTCCCAACGAGGACTACAACCCAGAGAGCTTTGCGTCCCGCCGTGACGACTCCCTCGAGCCTGCCAGTCCAAACCCTTCTAGCGATGGAGAAGACGTGGCCGCCCTTGGTTCTGATTCGGACAGCGAGGCTGGCAGCATCGATAGTTCCGAGATGCTGTCTGACTCCGAGCCCGAGATTCAGGATTCAGAGGACGAGGAAATGGAAGAGGTTGAACACAAGAAGCCCACCACATCCTCATCCAACAAAGAGAACGAGGCGTCAATCCACAGCCAAGTACCCCAAACTGTTCACTCCTTCCCGCGCGATACAACGACGCTTTCGCTCTCGGACGTATACATGCCGCAAGACGTAGCCAACACACAGCCGTCACTACCACGCTTGTACATGTTCGGCATGCAGGGCTCTGACGGCAACTCCATGTCGAACAGTAACGTCTACGGAGATAACGCGCCTCCACCTCTGCCGCCACGTCCCTCGGCGTCTAGGGCAGCACCATGGTGCGATTCAAACTATCGCTCCTTCAGGGAAGTGGCCGATCTTCAGGAATGGTACTCCGAGGGCGTTCCGCCAAACTACTTGGGCACCAACTTTGGCGACCGACCGTCCCTGTTCAGTCCGGCTCCTCTTGCCCCGATGGCAGAGGCGAATGAGGCTCGTGCTCCCATGCCCCAATTCACTCCTTATCCTAGCCAACCCATGCAAGCGAGTCGTCTGCAGACACCTCCACCATATTTCGTACCCGACTTCGAGACCTCCCCGCCGGTGCAGCCAGGTCGCCGTACCAAGGTATCCATCGAGGAGATCGTTGAGGAGCAGCCGCCTACGCCAGAATCTGTAAAGGATTTGAAGCGCAAGGCAGATGTACTTGAGGCAGACGAGCCAGAAGCCGTTCTTGACGAAGTATTGAAGGCCGCCATTGGCGATGAGCATGCAACCTCAAACTCAGTAGCTGCTGTTTCAGTGGATGATGCTGCTGCAATCCAGACGGCTGCCATTATTGCCCAGCGTCCCAAGAAGACTCCCCGCTCAGTCCTCAGCAAGGTTCTCAACAAGGCTGCGTATCCCTTGCTTGGTGCTACCGGTGCTGTAGTCTCATTTGCTCTTCTTTCCACCCTCCCGGATGCCTTCTTTGTGTAGGCTATGATGGACCTGATGGCAGCAGTCCATCATTCTTCTTTTCCGGTGTTCAGGGTAAGGCAAGGTGTACATGGCGGGGCGATTCGGGATCATGATATCGGTGGGAGCATCTACGGATAACGGCAATTAGTGCTAACGGCGTTTCGAGAGACGTCAGAAGAGTCGGGTCCTGGATTATGGGTGGTGTGTGCTTCGGGATCCACTGGCGTTGTGTGTTTTTTTCCTCATGTCACGCCATGGTGCATGACCATATTACCTTTGGTTTGATAACGAGTTATGTGCAAGAATCTCCCTATTAGATGCTACTGCGTGTGTTGTCTAAGTGATGCGGAATGAAAGATTGGGTTTACGCGAAGCTTGAAATTCTTCGGGACGCTAAACCTCAAGCGACTCGTGTCGAGGACCTCGGGAGCTCCACACCCACGTGGAGGACCCAGACGTCACGTCTTCATTTCTGTCAGACCGTTTCATGGTAGAGTACGGGTACGTGTACCAGATCTCATGTTATTGTTCTTGTTGTTGTGTATTTGGTGTAAACAACGTCTTTCGCAAAACCTCTTTCCTAGCTACCAACCGCGACGCTCCGCTGGATCCTCACGCTTCTGAAGACGTCTGGTGGACTGTCACTGTCTTCTTGATAGCATTCCAATCCTGCGTCTCCCTATCCAAAACAGCCGCCTCGCTCCCCTGGGTACTACCCCGGTCTTCACCCGACCTCATCCCTGTGACCCTCGTCCTAACCTTCGTCGAGACCGACGTCCAAAGCGGCTTCAATATGGGCAAACAAGCACACAAGACCGCAGTACAAACATGAATGCTAGTCCAAAGCTCGGTGGCATGATAGAAAACTGATCAACGTCAGCATAAACGACTCTCAGTATCAAAGCAATAGAAAACCTACTCTCATTCGGATCCTCTTTCCGCCTCGTATAAAACTCAACAATCCTTACCACATTCGTAACAACAACGAACCCACCCAACACAAAAACACCCACAAGCTGCGCCTTCGCCCTCCTTGCCATCTGCAGCGTAAACGCCGTTCTTATCGGCACAAGCAAGATAGCCAAATCGTTAGCCGCGTCGAGCGCGAGAAAAGCCTGGAATACTTGCGGCCATTTTCCCTTCCATTTCCCCTGCTCAGCAGCCACTTTGATAGCTTCAGTTGGACTATGGGAGCTGACGACGAAGGACCGGCAGACGAATATCATGGCGGCGACGGCGGTGGCCCACCAGAGCGAGGTGAAGATTATTAGGTAGAGTGAGGCGCGCTGGTGGAAGGTGCAGGTGCGGAAGATGCGCCGGTAGAAGAGGAGGATGGAGAGTTTGCAGGTGAATTGAGACCATATGCCCAGGAGGAAGGCGGTGAGCATGGCCTTACGGTATTGGATCAGCTGCGGGGAGGCAGCGGTCAAGTGCATGTCTAGAACTTCGGTCTTGGTATAGGGTCCAAAGTTTGTGAAGCTCTCTGTCGTGAAAGAGTCAGTGCATGGTTAGAGCTACTGTAGTGGTCATGTTCTACCGTGTAGCGCGACGATGATGGCGGCCCAGTAGACGATCAGGGTCCATATGATGAGATAGTCGTCTCTTCTAAGACCTTGCTTGGTCGATTTTTTGGCGTAGATGCGTGTGCAGACTGTGAGGCCGGCGATGAGGCAGCAGATGAAGTGTGCGACGGCTATTTGACCGTGGTAGTAACTGAGGCCTAGCATTGTGGTGGAGGAGTCGCGGTCAATGATCGATGGTCGCGATTTCGAATTCGGAACACTTTCTGAGGCTCGGGGAAGCGCAGTGTTACTTGGAGGGACGCCGATGTGCAGTCGAAGCGAATGAGCGCATATCCAAAGTTCAAGATTGGGGCGGTATATACGAAGGCGTTAGAATCAGCCCTGACGGAAAAATGGCAGACAAACGGATGCGATCGTCGTCGAGATTTGGGGCCAAGCTCGGTATCCAGATTGGGGGAGAAGACGGATATAGGGTGACGGCGCGATTGTCGGTGGTCACACCGTGTTACCCAAAAGACGTTGTCCGTTTGCTAGCGATCTCCGTTTTACAGACTATTCCAAATAGGTCATGTTTGCGCTCTCTCTTCCACTTCTCATTTTGCTTTGATGAACTCGATTAGTGCGCCGAACCAGCCGAGCGTACCTAGTATGATTTTTGAATGTTGATAAAAACAGTATGGGGCCGAACCTGGTGTTACGTTCCCACTCTTAGGCCTCACGATGTCTTGTCTTAGATCTACATCTTTTTACCTTTTTTTTTAATCCCTAGCATGCCTAACACAACTGTTTAGCTGTAGAGAGAGCTTGCTCCCTAGAAATTTTGTGGTCAAGGCTGTTCCATTGCATGATAGATGACTGTCCTCGTGCTCTTTGCTAGAAGACCTGGGACTAACAGCCTTTCCCGTACTGAACTGTGCTCACAAACAACAAAAGAATAGCGTCCCCCATGCTCACTTCATCTTGACCATCTCGATCCTCACACCCTCTGCCCATCTCGCGACGATCACCATCCTAGGGACATCGGTCCTCCAGTAACGGCCTCTATCGCGGTATCAACTAGAGGATCGAACTCCCCAACATCGAACGCCAACTGCTTCAGCGGACCCATCGCTTGTTCCATGAGGCTGATGTGTCTTCGAAGCAGTCCGATCATCTCCTGGGGCGCCCGTGCTTCTCTTTTGCGTTTCGTCAGCTCACTCTTTGACTTGCCAATCTCCCTGTAAAGAGGGAGAAGTTCTGCGATGAGTTTTCTCCTCCGCTCATGGTAGTCGCGTTCATCGCTGCTGTTATCAGAGTCGCTGCTTCCATGATCGCGCTCTCTCTGGTGTAGTTGATCTGTGTCTCCGTCTATCGGCGCGTCACTTGCTGCTGGTATCCTTTCGTGATCGAGATCGTTGGGAGGCGAATAAGGAGGGGGCGCCGGGTGACTCGAGAGTCTATCATGATCCGTGTCTGCATAGACGTCGTTCGTCTCCGCGGTGTACTGATGTGTTACGTAGTTGTTCTGCCCCATAGTGGCAAGACAGCTTCGAGCAACATCCACCTGAGTCTCGGCTTCCTGGAGTCGCGCCCTGCATTTCTGGAGCTCAACTTGGCGCTCCTTGATTTTGTTTTCTCGCCGTTCGAGTTCGGCCCTGCGTTCCTCGACTATGGTCGCACAAGTCCTTGTGACGCCTTCCATCGCCTCGGTATGATGCCGTTGCATCTAAAAGCCTTCCCCTGCACGTAATTTTAGTGTTGGTCTTGTTTCGATTTCTCATTGGTGTAGGCTCCGTACCTGTAGTGTTGTCTGCCGACCCATCGTACATCCATGACGGATTGGATGGAGTCCTGCACATGATGCACGGAGATGTCTTGCCGGAGTTTTGTGAATGTTTTTCGAGTTTTGTTATGTGTTGGGTCGTTGTGCACGATAAGAATAATGTTGGTGTATCGTGGGAATGTCGTGGAATCAGAACGAGGAGGACGTGTAGCGCTGGTTTTCTTCTTCTTTGAACGATGGTTGATGTGATCACCCGAGTCAGCGTGCGAAGTATACGGTGTATTGAGTTGTTATTGTAAGAGCTAAGGTGCTAACTACTAAGGAAGGAGAGCCTATGTACCCGTGAGGTAATCACGTGACACAGCGCGTCGACCTACCTAGGTAGGTACAGCACACCCACAAACCAATCATAACTTACAAATTATGCAAATTACTAATACAATAGGTCAAATAGAGCGCAAATATTGCGACTACCGATGTTTGATCGGCAAAACTTCTTTATGAACAGAGCCGGGCTGAGGTGCACTATATGCGCGAGATGTCATTTGCGCAGCCACGGTTCAAAGATGCCCAGGCAAGAACGCCGCCCTATTCGCCCGCGCCCAACTTCCATCGTGCGCTACAATCACCTCTACTTCTACAGGGCTTCCACATTCTTCACGAACAGTCCCTTGCTTCAAGAGCCTCGCTATTGTCTCTACGGTAGCCGCTGCAGCATCAGTGTCAGCATGCACACTTCTCAAACCGCCTTTCCCATCGTCGTAGAGCGCGATACCCTTCTCGCCTCTCAAGATGCGTGGGTCATGACAACAATCGCCACCAAGGTATACCCATTTCTTTGGCCCTGTTCGGGCGAGAAGGTTGATATGTCCGAACAAGTGCCCTGGCGCATCGATGATGAATAACGATCCATCTCCATAGAAGTCTATGGAGGCGGGAAACCCCGCCAGCGGCTTCCACGCAAGTTCTTTTGTCTGGTTTTTGAATGCGCGTAGAGCTTCTGCCTTGCGAACAGGTGGTAGCTCGCTCGTTCGGTCGGCAGGCAATTCATCAGGGTTGAATATCTCGGACGGATAAAGTGGTCCACCGCCGTTCGCAAGAAGATGCATAGTTCCACTTCCGACCACAAATCGCGCTTTTGTGAAATCGCTCGGTGTACCCACATGGTCCCAGTGAACATGACTCAGCATCACCACGTCCACGTCTTTTGGGTCAATTCCACCTTTTCGCAGGCTCTCAGCTGCATCCGGACTGACACTGGTAGGCTGGCGTTGCGCTATATGATGCTGTTGTGCTTCCCGGTAGCCAGAGAAGTCGCGTTTGAGACCGAGATCGAAGACGAGATTTGATGAACCGTGTCGAATCAAGAAAGAGAGAGATGGGACTGTCGCACGTCTTTCTGGATCGGCATCTGTAACGAAGAGTCTCTCGGGAAGGGTAAGTTGACCGGCTTCGAGGGCTGAGATGGTAACGTATGTTTGATCCTGGGCTGGTGCTGGAAGAACAACGGTATCGTTGCTTGAAGCCATGGCGAATGGCAGGAGGCAAGAGCTGGTAGCTGAAGCGTTCTCGAAGGAGCCATGTTTGACGCCAAATATGACATCGTTGTTGGAGAAAGCGTGGTTGGGGAAGTCGCTGGCATGTATTCCGTCCTGCGGCCCCACCTTGTCGACTACCCCGCACGCGGGGTCAATCCCTTTGAGATATCGAGATCTGAATCCATCAGTGGTAATAGAAGGTATATAGATTGAGATTGTTCCCAGATGTAGTCGAAGGGCAACTCCCCGCTCCTTATCAATTCGAGAAGTTCTCAAAACACAATGTCGTTTACTGTGCCCGAATCGATGCAAGCGCAGTACCTGGAGGCTTACAAGGAACCATACAGGCTACGATCAGTTCCAATTCCGAAGCTGGAGGAGCCGCATGACATCCTCATCAGGGTAGATGCTGCTTCGTATTGCCATACCGACTATGTCCTAGCGGAAGGACAGATGCCAGGATTGCCGAAATCTTTCCCTCACATCGGGTGCCACGAGTTCGCAGGGACGGTGGTCGCTCTTTTCCAGACGCCCAGCAAAGAAGCTAGCGCGTTCGAGATTGGCGTGAGGGTCGGTGTACCGGGACGTTCTTTCCATGCTTGTGGCTCATGTTTCGAGTGCAAGAACGAGCGCGTGGACGATCCGGTCGCCATGGATGAAGGAGGCTACTCGGTGAACTGTATCAATGCTGAGAACAAAGGGCTGAGCAAAGATGGAGGGTTTGCGCAGTATGCCGTTGTGGATGCGAGACAGCTATCACCAATACCAGACGGTCTGACCGCAGTAGAGACTGCCCCTCTGATGTGCGCCGGCGTGACCATATACGGAGCCCTCAAAAGATGCAGACTGAAGCAAGGCGACCGAGTCGGCATACTAGGAGCAGGTGGTGGTCTTGGCCATCTGGGCTTACAATACGGCGTCAAGATGGGGTACAAGGTCCTGGGTATTGAGGCAGCAGATGAGCCTCTCAAGCTTTCGCAAGATGTCGCCTTGAGATTGGAGCCCCAGCCTTATATCGTAGACGCCCGGAAGAAGGAAGCAGCGGATGTCGTTCAGGAGATCGGTAGACAAGACAACAAGAAAGATGTTGGCGAGATGGGACTGGATGCAGTGATCGTCCTGCCGGAAAGCCAAAATGCTTTTGACTACGGCATGACACTGCTCAAGTCACACGGCACGTGCGTTGTCGTGTCGTTCCCGGAGAATGGCTTCCACATCAACTCGCGCGACGTCGTGTTTCGAGATATAAGAATCATCGGAAGCCTGGTAGGAAGTAACAAAGTGCTTCGTGAAATGCTCGAGTTTTCCGCCGAACATGGTATTCGCGCTTTGTCGACTTCGTTTCCTTTGACGAAGTTAAACGAGCTTGTAGACGAATACCACAAGGGCCGGGGTGGGAAGCTGGTGGTTGACATGGCGATTGAAGCGTAGATCGAGTAGTAAGATACTTCCGCACACTCATTGCCCACCACCAAGCCCGAGATCAACGAATTAGCTGCTTGTGACCGCAGGTGGGCAAGGGCCGGCGAATTGCGTAAATGTTGTTCGCCTGAAAGCTATGCAAAGTTTCGAATATTATGTTGTTCGTAGTCACACTTATGGCCTTTGTATTTCCAAGCTCTTGTTAGGCTATTGCACCCATGGTCGAGAGTACCGTAATGAGCAGTCACGTGTCGATTATGAGCCAGCGGACTGACGTCACCACCTGGGCAGCCGCTTGAACATCAATGTGAGGATTGTCCAACTACACCAAACCACAGTCCGAGATACTTCAAACTTGAACTGCAAGTTTCGTATTGCCTGGAATGAGCGATCTATCGCGCAGCACCTCCGCCTCCAGTCCCTCGAGTTGATCTGGCCCTATGCCTATTAACTACAACGAAGTCACCTTGACCATCATCGAAATCCCCCAACTTAGCCTCTTTGTCTTCTCTCTCACCCTTGAAGTTCTTGTTCTTCTGTTCTTGTTGCTCAGTCTTCTCTTCCTTGGTTGCGTCTAATTCTTCAATCCAACTCTTGATAAACACCACTTCCTCCTCTTCCAAGTCCCCACAAATACCACAAGAAAGTGCGCTACCTGGCATATGGTTCCCATCTTTGTCCTTGGGCCACGTATAGAAGTACTTGCAGTACCAGCAAGCGTATCCCGAACAGCGGCGGTCGTCGCGCGTTGTAACAGTTGCATCGGCGCACTCGGCCTCGCAGACCGGCAATTCACATGTTTGACATGGGCCACCGGGTGAAGCTATGGTGCCCGGTACGTTGAAGTGCGAGCAGTCGTGACAGACCCATCCGCGGAGAGGGGGGTTTGACTGCGTAGTATCAACGTCTTAATCTGGTGAGGGGAGTAAAGGAATGTGTGAAGGAAGAGAGAGGCTCTTACGTTTCGGGCCATCTCCGCAGACTGTTTGCATGCGAATAGCATAATTCTTTGCGCTGTGAAGCTTTCCTGCTCTAGTATATCTTTCTCTTGCGTATGGTTAGCACGAGAGTAGTTGGTACAGTTGAGGTATACATACTGCTGACGACGTCCATGATGTCGACTGAGCGCTTTGTGTATGCAGGTACGAGATCAATTTGATGTCGGAAGCGAAAGGACGATGTGCTTGTATACGTCAGGTGCAACGAGATTGTTCCTGCTGTGAAGTGGCTACCAGCACGTGGAGAGGTCCAGATCACGCTAGGATAGAATCGCAACTGCGTTTGCTCTCACTTTCAACGAAGTCTCCGGCTTCTGCTGCACGATGCACGTATACATCCAACACTATTCCCAATAGACCATCGCTACAACTTAACCACCCGCTTAATTGAGCAACAGCAATATGACGACACCCACTAGTAAGTCCCTTTCCCCTTCTTTTCGCCCTCACCACAGAAGTTGCTGACCCCTACCCAGAGCGCGAAATCCTCAACATCCCTTGCGATCTCACTAAAGCCGCCCACCTAGCGCTCGTGCAACTTGCGGTCCGAGATGCTCGCGCAGAGAGCCCAGCACAACGCGGATGGATCTGTCATCGCAGCTCACACTACAACACGCCTGGGTCTTGCCATGTCTTAGGTTCTCTACGCCGGTGCGGCCATGTAGCCTGCCGGCCTGTGCCACTCCATCTGCAGCTTGGTTCAATGAGCCTGGGTAACTACTACCTCCCTCTCCAATGGGCACTACGTGGTCAAACCTAATTCCAATACAGATAATATACCAACCGTTTGTTTCGAGGTTCAGGTCACAACGAGGGAAGATGCGAGACATTATGGTTGGGTGTGTTTCTACTGCAAGGTGTATACTGCATGGGGTGCCCTTGGCGACTGCGGCGCTGCGCGTCTGGTATGTGCGGCGTGTGGTGACGTCAAGGAGAAGGAGGTTGTCTTTGTGAGGAGGAGTTTGGCGGGACATGCTCAGTCGTGGAGGGGGGTGGACGGGGTGAAGACGAATGGACATAGTTGAAGAACAGTGAGACGAGCAAATGGTTGGGTAACTTGAAAAGCAATCGAAGCATTCATGAGAAACTGAACACCCTGGAGCCTACGTTGACGTTAGGTTGCCTACTTTGCATATTTTTACCTTGATGTAGGCCGCAGGTCTCTTTAGTGTTCTGTTGTGCGAGGTGGTACCTAGGTGTGAGTATCGCGTTTTTCGTATGCCATTCAGTGTGAACCTAGTCGTAGTGCATGCCTCGGGCGGTTTGATCTCGTATCCCGTATACCTAGGTACCTAGGTAAGTATCGCACTATTCCCGCTTCGCTCTGCCACCACGTCTTCCGCACACATGACTTACAGTGACGTTAAGCGTTGACGCGTCTTCGATGGCATATGCCTTGGCACTATCTGGGTACAGTGTAGAGAAGCTGTCGATAACGTGAACATGGCACGGGTGTTGTGATTCCGGATGCGATACGTGATTGCGCTTTTATGATTGGATAAAGAGGCCTCTTATCGGAGGTTGTTCTGTCCGACGTGAACGAAATCCGAGCACCTCGCTCTTTTATAACAGTGCGCGGGGGCACAGGCAGCCCAGGAGCCAGGACTCTGCCATCGGCGGCTCATGTCTCCCGACGACCGGCCTTTAGCCGGACCCGAGACGCTCGCTTCCACCAACCTTTTGCGGGCTACTCGTATCGGTGAGTACAGCATTGTGCGTATCCAGCACACCGGAGTGGAAAGTTATGCGCCAAATCCGACGATGACTGTCATCAACTTCAGGCAGACATGTTTGCAACATCTCTTATATGGGGGCCTCTGCATCTCGCTCTCCTTGAAATTTTCAATACAAACAGAAGCAAGCACGACTATCGACTTTCCATCGATTCTGGTTTTGTCGGGTTCTGCCATCGTTTGGCGCATGCGTTATTGGTCTTGTCAGCGCCGTGTCATCTGTAGTTGCCTTCGCACTCGCACTCGCGCCTTGGTGTTGCGCAATCCATCCATCGTATCGGCCGTATTCCAGCCCCCCGGACGAAACGAGTCCGCGCTTTTGCGTCATCCACATTCGGGTCCATCGCCACCCAACCGAGAAGCTTAGATCGTGTGTTTTGCCCTATCAAGCCTAGTGCCGTCCGGCTCGGACAACGGCTCGCCCTTGCTCTACAAGGATCTCTAATCTTCTAGGCCCGTGGGTGGCGCGCTGAAGGATCTCAAAGGAATTGCAGGAGAAGTTATTGTTCCTCTCCTCGCGACATCCCCTTAAGACTTCTTAGAGGTATTTCGACTGCTGCACGCCAAGTATCAGCAACGACACGACAAGACACGCTCATCGCCTGAGCATGGACAACGAGGACTCAGCAACGTCGACGGGGACGGCCATCTCCGCGGCCATCGACGAGAAACATGAGATGCATAAGGAAAAGGAGGCCAAGCCTCCCACAGCTGGCCTCAGTGATCAAGAGAAGGATATCATCGACAGGCAATTGACTGCGCCGAACCTCACAGTCGGTTACTTCTCGCTATTTCGCTATGCCAACGGAAAGGACAAAGTCGTCATGGTCATTGCGTTAATCGCCAGTATCGCAGCTGGTGCTGTCATGCCACTCATGACGGTAAGTAGCATTTCGTACTTTTTTTGCACCACTCGAACATGGACGATTTGGTCATGTGGATTTTGAGTTTGATCACCAAAAGGAAACACATGTTCATCCGAGTTGTGGGAACTTCGAGCTAACTTTATTCAGCTCGTTTACGGTAACTTCGCTGGAAGTTTTACCAGCTTCTCAGTTGATGCAGTCGCTGCTGCCAAGTTCCAGGACCAGATCAACCAGTTTACCCTCTACTTCGTTTACCTTGGAATTGGATCTTTCGTCACTTCTTACATCAGCATCATTGGATTCTCGTACACCGGAGAGCGCATCACACGAACCATTCGGGAACTTTACCTACGTGCCATCTTCAGACAGAACATCGCCTTCTTCGATTTCCTCGGATCTGGTGAGATCACCACTCGCATCAGCTCCGATATGAACTTGGTGCAAGATGGCATAGGCCAGAAAATCGGTCTCTTCGTTACCGGAGTATCCATGTTTGTTTCTGCCATCATCATCGGTTTTATACGATCCTGGAAGCTCTCTCTGATCATGCTGGCCGCAACATTAGCCCTTATCATGATGATGGGTGTCAACGGTACCATGATGAAGAAAGCTCAGACACTCTCCATCGACGAATACGCCACTGCTGCTTCCCTGGCCGAGGAAGTGCTGTCTTCAGCTCGCAACGTCGCTGCATACGGCACCCAGAAGCGACTCGAGGAGAAGTACAAGGCTTTCGTAGACCGCGCTACGAAGTTGGACTTCAAGGCCAAGTTCTGGCTTTCTATGATGATTGCTGGCATGATGGGTGTGCTGAACCTCCAGTACGGCCTTGCATTCTGGCAAGGTAAACGATTCCTCGATGATGGGGACCTTGGCGTTTCCAACATTCTGACTGTAGTCATGGCACTCATGATTGCTGGCTTTTCCATTGGACAGAACTTGCCGCATATTCAGGCTTTCGGTGGAGCTACTGCGGCAGCTACGAAGGTTTTCAACACGATCGAACGAAACTCCCCCATCGACCCGGAAACGGATGCAGGCATTGTACCCGATGACTTTGTTGGCAACCTCGAGTTCAGGAACCTCAAGCACGTATACCCATCCCGACCGGACACTGTCGTGTTATCGGACTTCAACCTGGACGTACCATCAGGCAAGATGATTGCGCTCGTTGGTGCATCTGGATCTGGAAAATCCACCATTGTTGGACTACTGGAACGCTTCTACCTTCCAATGGAGGGCCAAATATTCTTGGACGGGAGAGACATCACTACACTCAATCTACGCTGGTTGAGGCAACACATGGCTATCGTGAGTCAAGAACCCGTTCTGTTCAGCACAACCATCTACGAGAGCATTCTCCACGGCTTGGTCAACACGGAATACGCAGACGTATCGGACGAGAAGAAGATGGAGCTTATCGAGAAGGCCGCCAAGATTGCCAACGCTCACGACTTCATTATGGATCTCCCAGAGAAATACCAAACCAAGGTTGGAGAGCGAGGTGGCTTGTTGTCTGGTGGCCAGAAGCAACGTGTCGCGATTGCTCGTGCTATTGTGTCAGACCCGAAGATCCTCCTCCTAGATGAAGCTACCGCAGCCCTCGATACCCGCTCCGAGAGCGCAGTCCAGGAAGCTCTCGACCGCGCGTCGCAAGGACGTACGACCATCGTGATCGCCCACCGACTCTCCACGATCAAGAAGGCCGATAACATTGTGGTCATGGCTTTGGGCAGAATCGTCGAGCAAGGCACTCATCAAGAGCTCATCAACCGCGGAGCTGTGTACGCAAGTCTAGTACAGGCTCAGGAGCTTACCGCAAAGATCAGCCCCGCCAACAGGATGACGCTTCTCGACGACCCTGAGAGTAAAACGGAAGGTGTTGTCGATGAAGAGAAGCTTGCTTTGATGCGCACTGTTACATCCGCTCCTTCAGAATTCCATGCCAAGAAGGATGATAAAGACAAGGAATACGGCACCTGGGAGTTGGTCAAGTTCGCTTGGGAGATGAACAAGGGCGAGCACTCTACCATGACCATTGGATTAGTATTCAGTTTCCTTGCTGGCTGCAACCCAGCCATCCAAGCCATCTTCCTGGGTAACTCCATCAACTCGCTTCTATCTCCCGGAACATCTCTCGGTGGACTCAACGTCAACTTCTGGTGTGGCATGTTCCTCATGCTCGGAATCGTCATCGGCTTCTTCTACTACGTTCAGGGTATGACACTGTCGAAAGGATCTGCCAGGCTTGTTGGCAGCGTGCGAACGCGCGCTTTCGGCGCCATGCTTCGTCAAGATATGGAGTTCTTCGATGGTGACACGGTCACTTCCGGTGCGCTGAGCAACTTCCTTTCTTCAGAGGCGAATCGTCTCGCCGGTCTCAGTGGCTCTACTCTCGGAACGATTGTCAGCGCCGCCGCTTCCATCCTTGTCGCCTTCATCGTGGGTTGCTCTTTCGGATGGAAGCTGGCACTCGTGTGCTCTGCAACCATTCCCCTTGTCATCGCTTGTGGTTACTTCAGATTCTATGCTCTCACTCGCATGGAGAAACGAACCAAGGAGACATCCGATGCCGCTAGCTTCGCTTGTGAGGCCGCCTCTTCTATTCGTACCGTGGCCTCTCTCTCGCTGGAGAAGCATCTCTTGTCCACCTACCACACAAAGCTTGCAGACCAGGGCAAGGGTTACTTCAAGTTCACGAACGTGTCCGCAGTGCTCTTTGCGACATCCCAAGGTCTTAGCATGTTCATCTTCGCCCTTGTGTTCTGGTACGGAGGACGTCTGTTGTTCAACCAGGAGTACACTGTTTTGCAGTTCTTCGTCGTCTACTCCTCCATCATCAACGGTGCTCAGTCGGCCGGTGCCATCTTCTCCTTCGCTCCCGATATGGGCGAGGCTAGGGATGCAGCGAAGCTTCTCAAGTCATTCCTAAACCGCGTTCCTAAGATTGACAATTGGTCGACTGAAGGCAAGAAGATTGACAGGCTGAGCGGCAAGATCGAGCTGCAGGATATACGTTTCACCTACCCTGGAAGACCGGACCACCGTGTTCTGCGCGGCATCAGTCTTTCTGCTGAACCTGGTCAATTCATCGCCCTTGTCGGCGCATCCGGTTCTGGCAAGTCGACGGTGATGCAGCTGCTCGAGAGGTTTTACGACCCGACAAGCGGTGCCGTGCTCGTCGATGACGTGGAGGTCAAGGATTACAACCTTCAAGACTACCGATCGCAACTAGCCATTGTCAGTCAAGAAACAACGCTTTACACTGGCACAATCCGAGAAAACATCCTTGCCGACAAGGAGGAACTGGGCGATGACGCGGTGATACAAGCGTGTAAAGACGCCAACATCTACGACTTCATCACATCGTTACCTGACGGCTTCAACACGCTGGTCGGCGCAAAGGGTGCCCTACTGTCTGGTGGTCAGGTATGTTCTCCTACTCATCCATGTCTCTCAACCCACTAACATGTCTTCCAGCGCCAACGCATAGCCATCGCCCGCGCCCTCCTCCGCGACCCCAAAGTCCTCCTTCTCGACGAAGCCACATCCGCCCTCGACTCCACATCCGAACGCGTTGTACAAGCCGCCCTCGACTCCGCCGCACAAGGCCGCACTACAATCGCTATCGCGCATCGCTTAAGCACAATCCAACACGCCGACGTGATCTATGTCTTTGACCAAGGCAAGATCGTAGAAAAGGGTAGACACGAGGACTTGGTGGCCAAGAAGGGCGTTTACTTTGAGCTGGCGAAGCTGCAGGCTATCGGCGCACCGCAATAGTTCCAATGAGCGGGAGCTATTTTGCATACACGGCGTTTGGAATTCATGGGACGCTAGAACATATACTTGTAATTTTTTCTTAGATCGTTAGGCTGGTACTTGTGTAGATCTTTGGCATATAGAATGCCTGTTTCTCTGCCTTGGGCGGAGTAGATTCAATAGATAATATCTCTCTGTTATGGCTTTTGTACATGGTTTTGTTGAATCACCCGGTGGACGGCCCGACAGGATGATGCCCCACAACCACGTGAACGCGTGTCGCGATGCCACGGTGCAGCACGCGACTTCTGGCGACATAGTGTCATAGTCTTTGCGACTCGATTTGATCCAGCGTCACTTCGCTAAATACAGCATGCAAGGCTATTCTCAGACGTGTAGGTTTGCCAAGCAAGGCTGGCCCCCAACGCTGCTTTCAGGCGTCCACGCCTCGACCCAGACCGCCACCAGCGAGTCACGATGGCTCGACTGTCGCCTTGCGCACCTTTAGCTGGGAGAAAGGGACATCTTGCGCCCAAGTATAACCCGTATCAGCTCATCGCGACTCCCTAGACGCCGCCATCCACCGCCGAGCTACGAGAATGCGCAACCCCAACGGCATCCGTGTCCTACTCCTCCTCCTACCACCCCTTCTCTTCCTCTTCGGCCTCGCCGCCTTGACCAACATCCTCGAGCGCATATCCAAAAACTACTTCAACGACGGTCTCGGTCGCGACATACGCAGCGGCGCTTCCCAGATAACGTTGTCCCGCCCCGGCTCGAACGATACCACCGTGACGATCGATGTCAACAACGCGCCCACAATCACCATACTCGCGTTATGTCTGCTAGGATATCTAGTCAGTCTGCTCAGCGCAGCGGGGATATGGCAATTGAGAAGAACAGAGGGCACAGCGGGACATGAGAGGATGTGGACGTGGATCATCTTCGTTAGTAATGTCGTGATGGTTGGTGCGAGTCTGGGTGTCTTTGGCTATGTCACGTCTGTTCAGAGTAGCGATAGTAGCTGGCAGAGTTACGAAGACGTTGGCCAGGACGATCAGGAGCACACGAGAGAGACGTGGGCATGTCAGATCGACAAATTCTTCCCTGAGGAAGATTGGGCAAGAACAGCATGTGGCACTGCGAAGGCAATGAGGTTTATGGTCATAGCCATGGCTGTCGCTGCTTTATCAGTCTTTGTCAGCTTGTGGATTCTTGTACGGGCGAGAGGAGGGGTTAAGTGGGCGTTTGGCGGTAAAGGGAGATATGCGGCGTTTGCGAGTGTGTATGAGATGCAGCCACCTGGTCCGCCGTCGCCTTATACTGGACCGCAGGGACAGCAGTGGGTTCAGCAGCCGGGACAGCAATGGATGGGTCAACCAGGACAGCAGTGGGTGGGTCAGCCTCCGCAACAACAATGGGCGCCGCATCCTCACCAACAGTGGGGTTCGCAGCCGGTTCAGCAATGGGGTTCTCAGCTTATTCCTCAACAGCCTGTCTCTCAGGAACCTAAGTCAGATACTCCTGTTGGGCAACGTCCGGTTTTTGGATGAGGTCACGATGAATCTACAACGCGCCATTTCCAAACCTGCAGTATTCTGGAATGACTTTCTCTTCGTTCTCGTTTCCCCGAACACTTGGTACTATTTATCCAGGGAGATACTGTGCTTGGTATCTCGGGATCAAGATCAGATGAGGGTTTCGTTCGCCAAACATGGCTTCACCTATGGATTTAGAGTCGATTCACTTTCACCAGGGACCACGAAAAACGCTTTCACCGCTCACCCCCGTTTGCGAAAATGGCGTATGGGCGATTGCTCTAGTCTGGTTTACGGACACTTTTACACTCTCAGGTCAAACGCCCCAGATACCAGTCGCCAGCCGCCATGACGACGAGCTCTTCCCGCCGTATGACGCCCTCAGCGCGCAGTTCTAGGTCGCTTGACACCGCTCCTGATAAATCAGAACGTCGTGTGGGGAGCCAGAAGAGCAACGATCTCGAAAATTTGAACTACCCGTACAACAAGACCGACAGTAGACCTGCTATGCCCTACACGGTAGGCGCCACGTTCACTGCCCACCGTCACGTCCCACCTGCGCCTTTCGGTAACGGTTACAACACTCCATGGCCGCCTTTCAAAACAGGCCACTTCAGACTACCGCAGCTCAACTACTGTCTTATCCGACCGCCAATTGAAGGGTGTACGCTCGAAGAGTCCTACACGCTTACCGTCACCGACACAATACGTACCGGCTCTATATACGGTGCACAAGTCGTCTTGGTCAACGGAGATGTAGTAGCAAAGATATACGACCCGCTTTACGATGACGAATTCGACATCTTCGACGACAAGCGCGATGTTGTCGTACTATCTGACGGAGATTACTCTCGCGAAGCCGCCGCGTACGATGAGTTAAGACGAGATCCTAAGGCGCAGCGCGTCGTCCCGGAGTACTATGGTAGCTGGACTATTGACGTAGACACGTTGGTGGACGGCCAGATGTACACACGACACGTTCGGCTCATACTCATGGAATATATACCCGGTACTGTTATGACCGCCATAAAGCCTCTACTGCTCTCTGCAGAAACCCGCTCGGCAATTATGAAGAAAGTCCTAGAAGCCGAATCCCTCATTTTCGCCGCCGGTGTCCTGCACCGCGACATCGCGCCTCGCAACGTCATGCTCGTTTCCCCATCACCAACCTCTTCCCTCGACGACCCAGATCTCCGCATCGTCATCATCGACTTCAACGTCTCCAACGTTATTCGGCTCAGCGAACCCCGTCCTGGCGACTCCGACTCCGCATACATACAACAGCAATGGCCGGGCAGGATAATGGGGCCAGTAACGAGGTTTTGGAATGCGATGGGCGATTTTGCGTTTAAGGGCTGGGTTAGTAGTAAGGCGGAGACGACGAATGAGTGGCTGTGGGAGTGTTTTGGGGAGAGGGAGGAGTATGTGCCTCTTGTTAGGGATGCGTTGGATAGGAACGCTTGTCCTAGGATTGATTGGTCTAGAGGTTTGAAGAAGTGGAGCCATGAGGCCGTGATTGGAGCTGTCAAGGGTACGGTTCCGATGCTGCACATGGCGCGGTTTGATGACGAAGAAGACATTCCAGGATGAAGCTGTGCAGTCTGAATAGTCTGAAAGTGTGCGCAGACACCTCGAAATATACGAAGTTGCGAATCGCAGGCTGGTGTATACATTGCATGGGGTACTTGTAGGCAGAGCGCGAACCTAGTCACGTATACACCTAGTATGGCAACATGTGTAACTGCAAACGTATGTGTATTTTGGGTCTCTTCGCTTCCAAATCGCTAACCGGACAAGTTCTCCCGACGTCTCTCGCGTCCTCTAGATGACATTTCGTGCACCAAACTTAGCAGTTTGAATGCGCATAATAAGTGCAACACATCTAGACCGCTTAGCTCTTGACTTCCATCCCCGCATCTTCGAATGCTTTGACGAGCCAGCCTAAGAGGACCTTGCGGATGTAGCTCTCCTTTATGAAGCCAAGTCCTTCATCACTCTCATGTACCCATGACACCTTCGCTTCATCTCCACCCCTTCCCCTGCCCAGCCGATGGAACTCGAAAAGGGTCAGATTATCGCAATCAAGCAACGCAACATGTCCGCATCCAGTGCGAGTAGCATAGACACTAACCTGCTTGCAGAATGGACCCGCATTTCCTTCAAGAATATCCTTTTTCTCCGGCGGAGCGCCCTCTGCCACGAGTGCAGGCTGGAAGTCGTTGTATCAAATTAACCGGCGTCGCTTGTATTTGATAACAGCGATGACTTCTCCTTGACCGTTCGGGCTGCTCTTTGAACGCTTCCTGAAGAGGAAATCGAATCGCACGCTCGTTTTCGCGCCGTCTTTTCTGTGAACTACTTCCGTTTGCTGCGAAGGCTCTTGGCAGAAAGAGGAAGTTACCGCCAAACATAACGTTGAAGACTCCTATGATAGACTGGATATTGTATGCCTAATAAGAACCGACTATATCAGCCTCAGTGTATTAGACGAACCGCGGACAAGTACGTAGAGAGGATGTGCTTCTTTTCAAGCCCCTTTCTTATGAGACGCTCTTTAGACAAGAAGCTTTCTGCAGTTCTTTCCAAACGACTTATCGGTACATAATACAATGTCCGCGGTGGTTCTGTGGTGTTGGTGATTGTACCAGATCGAAGATGAGACCCCTATGTATGAGGCTTGAGAAGAAGTGTCCAATTGAGGAAGGGGTTTGTTGAAAGAACCGATGACTGATGGCGCTGGAGAAGAATAGTCCGAGGATTGACTACTGGACCTCATGTTACTTGGACGGCTTACAATTGGGCGTACAAGTCGCTGATAAAGTTGGCTCCACGAACTGAGCTGCGTAATAATGGTATGTCAGGGGTTGGCAAGTGCGAGGAGTCGGACATTCTCTATATAAGCAACTGCGCCGTTGGGTAGACTCTCACTTAGAGATACGCAGCAATAGAGCTAAGACCACAAAGGTCGAGAGAGTGAATGCAAATCACGTGATTGCGCGCTGACGCTAAGCGGCTGGCGTTGGACCGTTCCATGGTTGCCTGGGACCATCTCCCTACTGTACCCCGCCTCTGCATCCATCCCACTACATGAAAATTCCCAACTCCAGCACACATATCAGGATGGAGATTCCGCATTCACCGCACGCAGCTCCCGATGGCTCTGACCTCCCTTGCACCAATAGTGGCTCCCCGAGCTCGTCAGTCACTTCAGATAATTCCGTGCGACCATCCAAGCATGGCGCGCAACAGCGAGCGAGCGACGCTGACGATAGTGACACCGACCTCACGGAACGACCGAGGCTGCCATACGTCGTGGGCTTCTCAGCTATCGCAACAAAACACGAGCCTCCAGAGCCTTTTGGCTATGACTTTTACGACACTGAATGCCAGAATGAGCGGGAAGATTGGATGTCCATACCCCTACTGGAGTTTTGCTTGTCAAGACCAGATTTGGGCGGCAAAACCATCGGTCACGAAACAAAATCACTCGCCATCACTTCCATTATCCGAACCAGCAACGATCAAGGCGCGCAGCTAGTAGTGATCAACGGAGACATGGTTGCTAAGATCTACGATCCGCTGTACTACGAGTATATCAACGATTTCGGCCGCAAACAACATGTCAAGTATGAAGCGTATGGCGATTACAGTCGCGAGGCCCACGCATATGTCGAGCTGCAAAAGTCGGCAGCGGCTCGCAACGTAACACCCGCATTCTACGGAACCTGGACCATAGATATCAACGTGGTTGTCCGTCAAGGAGGAAAGGTCCAGAAGCACACGCGTCATGTTCCACTCATTCTAATGCAACATTTACCAGGGCGGTCGATGTGTCAAATCAACGCCGAATCTTTGCCGCAAGACAAGCGTTCCGAGGTGCTCAAGAAGGTTCTAGACGCTGAGTCTGTGATATATCACACGGGCGTGGTTCACTGCGACTTTTACCCGCGAAACATCATGATCAATGGTCTCCACGAAGCAGATGAGGCGAGTTGTCCGACGGTCAAAGTGTTCGACTTCAACTGTTCTGCTGTCCGCACCCATCCTCTTTGTGAAGATCAGTGCCGCATGCGTCAAACCCACGAGCGTCTTACGAAACAGTATCGCAAACCTCTGAATCCAATGGTGCGTTGGGATGGTCTAATGATCGGTCTGTCTGGGCCGGGCTGGTGTCCTGCTTCCCCCCCGGAACAGTGGTTGTCAGACCAGTACCACGACGATGAGCGTTATATTCCCGCCGTTTGGGATCCGCTCAATCCTTATGCTCCAGCAAAGCACGTTGAGCTTGAGAACGGTTCTGAGACGAGCGTGGATCCAGGTCTGGGTTTGGTCATGGCAATTGAGAAAGGCGAGGAAGACGACGGGAAGAGCGTCGTTGAGGTTGATGAGCAGAGTGCGTCTGCTGCACAGTCGTCATAAGCTTTACAACGCGTAACCGGAGTTGTTGTTCCTTTTGGAAGTCATTGGATACCCATTGATCGGCATCAGGCCTGAAAAATGTATACTCTCTCTATTGTACATGTATCTCTGGAGTATTGAGTGCTCAGATGGTCGATGTGCCCTTCTCTTGGATGGTTATGTGATGAAGTTTTCGCGGCTCTGCATAAACCGATGGCTCACATCAACGTCGCCGCATTGAAATCCTCAGCTCCTCACTGCCGACTTACGCCTATTCGCAACCCGTCTGGTTGAACTTCATAATCGAGGATGCGTTCGATCCAAAAGCCACAGCGCGATCAATCCATGCATCGATGCTTTCAGCGGCTGGTTGTCGCACCCTGCTCAAGATGTACAGCGTGTTCCACTTCTGCGTCTGCACAATCGCCCAATCGACGGCGTAATCTGCGCATCAACGTTAGTGATCGTGCAGTTCGATTAATGCTCATAACACGACTCACCTTGCACAATGTAGTTGGGTCCTGGGCATTCTGCCGTTGATGGCGTGCCAGGGAAGCTGACAACGAAAGCACCGCCGGCGCCATAGGCAGAGTCTACGGGCGTAGCTGTGCCGACAATGTCGACAGTTCGTGGGCCGACAGTAGCGGTGTTTGTGACGCGCACCGTACCATTGTCCTGCATCAGCTGTCAATCACCGTCTAAAGATTCGCATACACGAAAAAACGTACGTTGAGTTCGTAATTTGCGCTCACGCAACGCGCGCCGGCTGTAGGACCGAATGGCGTACCAGCTACCTGATACCAGGTACCGAGATACGCGTTCAGGTTGAACTTGGAATCAGGGACTGGGTAAAAACAGGTTCCGTCATATTGTGCGGCCGCGACATTGGGTGTAGAGCTCGTCTCATTGTAGGAGGCTTGACGAGGGTGGATGAAGCCTGAGGCGGCGGAGGAGAGTGCGAGGACGGTACTGGCGACGCGCATTTCGATGAAGCTTGCACCTTGTGTCTGAATTAGAGATTATGGTGTATGGTGTAGACAAGGCAGGGATGGTAATAATTTTGCAATGAGGACGTGCCTGCTCTACTTGACATAAAAAAACTGTGGCTGGTGGCACGTCACTCCCAAGCCACTACACAGTACCACGTTTTCATAAACAGTCCAGACTCGGATACATGTGCATGTCGCCGGTACCTTTCCCGGACCGACAGGAACCATCGTGAACGCGCATCGGTATGCACGTGTTGCCAAGCATGCGGACTCTTTTCCTCGGTCGAAATGTGGTAGCGGAGGTGCCCGGCTCTTCTTCTCATTACGAGATGTTGCGGCTGTCGGCAACCGCAGCTGTTGTTTAGTAACGAGGTTGGTGTTTTGAGAACAGGGGTGAGCGACCGTGAGCTGGTGATGACGTATGCGCCGACTTGGCATGGAGCCGCATCACCGCCTTCGTCGCGTGGCCTCTACACTACCATGTTTGCTTGGTTTCGCCTATGGAGGATGCTATGGAAGCCTCCGAAGCTAGGTTCTGTCATCAGATTATGCATACGCGTTGCGAGCTTCGTGACAGACCCAGAGCTTGTACAGAAAAAGTTTGTTATTGACCTCCAAACAGCTACCATTGATCTGCTTAGTCATCTATCCATTACTGGAGTCCTTTAGTAGAGTGTGAGGTTACGACAAGAGAATTGAATCAAGACAGGCCACTACCTGGCTCACCTAATACCGCATCGCACGCTTCAAGTAGGAATCCCAAGAACGCCAGACGCATACTATCTCTTGGAACGGCGGTGACCCGAATTCCTTCAATCCCCAAGACGTTTCCGAACCTTAAAAGAACGAGGTTGTCGTAATCGCAAAGAGCAACGTATGAGCATTTGTAGGCCTTTGGCTCGTCCACCCACTGCCGATCGATCGTGTCACCTTCAGCTATGCCATCCAGTGTGTTCGGACATAGCCACTTGATAGTCATGAGCAATCTCGGTTGGTGTGTCCCCATGAACTTCTCATAATAGAGTGTTACCCGACTGTAGCCCACCCACCCATTGAGTTGCACGAGTTGAGTAGGATATTTCATCACGATGGCGTGATCGAGAGGACATTTGAGCCATATACGAGCAGCGTCGAAGACATCGTCGTCGGTTTTGAGGGGTCTGAGTGAGTTGTCGTCGGGATCTGGTGGGATGGGTAGCGGAGGGTCTTGGTGGATTGGCGAATCGGGATTTGCGTATTCGGCTTCGAGGAAGACGGTGGCGCTGCTTATGTAGTCTGTAGGTGCATCGGTCGGCCAGATGGTACATATGCTCTGATCTCCCATGCCTTTGAGGTACGGGTTCTTGTACTTTACCAGCTCTTCGTCCGCGTTGTCGAGTGGTGAGCGGTAATCGTGCGCCATTGTGCTGAGAGGATTTGCGTTTTGTAACTAAGGCGATACTGTGTATGAATCCTGAGTAAGCTAACGAGACAAGCTGCTGATCAAGTGAGAGTGATCTGGAGGCGTTGGGTGGAAAGGACGGCGTACCGGCACGTCCAAAGCAGTCGAACTTGCCGAAACTTATAGTGAATGCGGCTGCTACATTTTCACACTGGTGTGGCAGGAACAATGTAGAAGATTCACACCTCACCGATTTCTGACGTGAAGCGTGACAATCATAAAATGAATAGCAACGGGACTGCTACAATAGAACGCCAATGCGCACAGCGCTTGATCCATGGTCCGTACGCGCCTATCGTGACGCCAAAGCTCAGCAATACCCTAAAAATGAACAAGAAAGTAAATATGGACAGCTATTGCAAGCTCTCCGTAGGAACAATGGAGACCTTGAAGATGGTACCAGCCAGTGATGAATCACCGCCGACCGTCACATTACCGGAACCCGATCCGACGCTGTTGTGACATCCCTCTTTTCCCTCCTTCTGAAGCATGCGAGCAAAGTAGCCATAGCAATCCTCGACCTTCCAGAAGACACCAGCAGAGTCCTCGGGTTGGGAAGCTGGTGTGACATCGACTATGACCTTCGTTAGTACATGTGGATGCTGCGAATTGGATAAGAGTTTCTTACATCTGACAGCCATGTCGGTAATTCTGTTACCATCGCTACCCACTACATTGGCATCCTGTGTGCTGTTCTTGTCGCCGTTGAGTGGGTAGTCAACAGTCGCGGTACACAGCGTACCGGTGGGGATGCGGTCTGGATAGGCGCAACCGGGCATCATGGCGGCGCAGGCGTTGTTAAGGATAGTCTCGAGTTTGGGATCAGCTGTGAAGCTGAGTAATTTATCGGAGTCGGAGGCGGGGTCGCATGTCGTTATTGTGTCGGATGCGGGTTGCCAACTGTCACTGGCTCCCGTCTTCGGTGACTGCCGTTGAACGAGCGGTGCCGCGAGCGCCGTCGCTAGAAACGCGCTGAAGAGCATTTGGGTGTACATTCTGGCTGATAGATCCGACTTCGAAGCCAGGGATGTCGAGAAGATGTGGTACAGCAGGTTGAGTGTCGGTAATGGGAGAACTTGGTGCTTGTCGGTACTCGAGGGGAAGACAGGTGAAGGGGAGTCTTTACAAGTCAATGCGCCAAAGCAGTGAGTTCTTTGGGGTTGTGAATGGTCGGTTATCGAGGGAAGAATATGAGCGAGCGGCCCATCTTCTATATTACCTCTCTCTATGTCATACGCTAAGCATTAGAGTTGTAAGTGATCACCGTGGGGTCGGGAGCACGGTGATGCAAGGTGTGGAGTTAGGAAATGAGGGACCCCCTGTGGGTGACGGACCGTTACAGACATCTCTTTGTTTCCTTCTTTTGCGAGCGGTACAGGGGATTGGCCCTGCATGATGTCTGCCTGTGGACAAGAAACAAGGTTACAAAAACAGGTCTAGACTTTATTGAAACAAAACAGGGTCGTCTGCATGGCTGTGGTCCCTTCTCATCAGTTTTGGTGAAGCTGGTGAGTTGAAATGGCGTACGCGTGGGGTCATCTCTCTCGATCAAACGATCGGCAGATCTACCGTCCGTGCCATGAGGCGCGTGGAACCTTCTCCAAAGAACACATCGTTCTTATGAGCTCGCTGCGCAATTGTTCGTTGGTTTGCAAACGTCCTACGCGTGCTCCCGCGATTGCGCTTCCGCTCTCTCTGTCTTTACGCATGGTGACTCCTAGGGGCGCTGTTCTCACAACGTCATTATGCGCGGATTACGGCGAGCAGTCGGGAGGATGCTTGTTCGGTGGTATTGATGAAACAACGAGGTGCCACGCCGCCGTGAAGTTGCTCAACATAGGGACCGAGAAGCTATGTCATCTGCCAAGGCTCTAGTTCGCCCTTCATTTCCCTGTTGCGCGAATGCCAGGGCTTCCCAACACCAAAGCATCCAGCGCAGTCGAAGCCGAATCTTCTCAAAGCCTCTCAGAAGTTGCGCAGTCTCAGACCAGAGATGTGCGCTCGACATCTGCCAGAGGTGTACGGTTACGAATACCTAGACACTCAACAAACAGCACCTGCACCAACCTTGGAAGTGTCCAGCAGTCGCGATGTGCCTGCGCAGTAGCAATAACAGCATGGCAGAGCATCACGGCATCAGCAAATGTCTGCGCAGAGTCCTGACTAACAATCACTTGGTCCCACCGAGCGCAATCCCTTTTAATCCCCGAAGGCGTTGAGAACATGAATGCGCAGACATTAGCATTAGGGGTGTAAGATTCCGATGCCCTTTCGCGCATTGTCCGTAAGGAGCGTACTGCTTACGCCAGCTGGCAAGAGGATTGCCTGCTAACCGGAATAAGAAAACCTCAAGCGTACACCGTTCAGCCCTACAGATTCGCGTATGCGCAGTAAGCAGCGCCTATCGCACATCAGCCTCGAAGGCCAGGCTATAGCTAGGCTTCAGCGATGTGCCATTCATCCGTAGCTTTCTTCGACGTTCACCCTCATGACCCTTTGTTTGTTTGCCATCAACTTTCAGCATGAACACCAAGGCAGAAGCAAACACATGGGCGGATACACCATTCGCCCTCCTCAACATTCCCGGTCAACCAAACGCACCAGTATGCACGAATGCCGGTGTTCTCAGTGTCGCCATAGAAATGGCCAATGTTCACAACGTCTTGCTCCGCGCTCTGAATTCCATATATCACCAAGCGCCCTTCATTCAACTCCCTGGCGATGTTGCGGATCTTATGTTGTACGTCACCGCATGGGCGGATACCGTGCACCACCATCACTCCCTTGAAGAGGCTATGTTCTTTCCAAAGATAGAGCAGATCGCAAGGGAGTCAGGAATAGATGGCTGGGAAGGCATGATGGGAGGAAACGTGGACCAGCATCATGAGTTTGAGCCGAAAATTGCAGGGCTGGTGAAGTGGGCCGGTGAAGTTGGGGCTGGACAGAGAACGTATGACGCGGCGGAACTGAAGAGCCTGATCGATG
Source organism: Alternaria hordeiaustralica (assembly GCF_023758085.1). Taxonomy (NCBI): domain Eukaryota; kingdom Fungi; phylum Ascomycota; class Dothideomycetes; order Pleosporales; family Pleosporaceae; genus Alternaria; species Alternaria hordeiaustralica. The sequence goes on along the minus strand of NW_026056774.1, from coordinate 655,841 downwards.
AATTCGCACCCATCCTCACTCAGCATCTACATGACGAGATCGATACCTTGATACGACTCGAAAAGTGTGATGGAGAAAAGATCAAGCAGGCGATGAAAGAAGTAGCCGACGAAGGAGCAAAGACTGCTGATCCGGTACGTATTCCAATATTTTCACTAGCCGCTTACCATCAAGTAAAACACTGACAAGCTGCTTCTTCAGAATCTCGTAATCCCGTTGGTACTTGGCTGTGTCGACAGAAGCTATCCTGGAAGTGGAAACTTCCCACCTGTACCTTTCTTCATCCCGTACCTGAACGCATATTGGTTTACGCGAAAGCATAAGGGTGCTTGGAGGTTCAATCCAAGCGATCACTGGGGCAATCCAAGGCCGTTGCAGTTTCTCTCATGATCACTACGAGAAGCCTGAATGAAGTCAGGAAACTGACATAGCATAGCGATTGTCGAAGCTTGTATGTATTCAGAAGTTGTCTGTCTAATGAATGAGAACTATTGGGGCTCATGTAGCTTCTCCAGTTGCAATTTACCTCGATAATGGAGAACCAGGCACGCCTTGTGTACCTTTTGACTTCCTATTATTTGACTACATTGTTTCACTCTACCCGATGTATTCATTGAGGTATTTCGAGGCCGCTACATCTGTCTCGTTACATTATGGTAGTCGATATATTCACATCGAAACACATGCGAGGTACATCTAGGCAGCCTTGCCACCAGGACAAAAAGCAACTTTCCCATCAAAAGCGCTTCTTAGCGCCACATGAGTATCACAAGCCCAATCCTTATTTCTTTCTCGAATCTCTACTACCTGATTCAACAGAACCACGTCCTGACATTCTGTCAACACTAAAGTCATAAACGTGCAGCCAACAGACATGTCTGTCAACAGCGTACCTACGAGCCCCCTTCTAAAGCTCCCCGGAGGTGAGTAAGAGCTAGCACTCGAGGAGTAAAGATAGCCGTACGATAATGAGCTAACGTATGTTAACAGAGCTCCGCAATTGTATCTACAACTATGCGCAAGACCCACGCGATGTTCGTCTGATCCACAAGCCCGCCCAGCAACACGAGCAGACAAATACGACTGAACGACAGTTTTTCGGTCTCACACAAGCCTGCCGCCAGCTCCGAGCAGAGTACATGCCTATTCACAGGGCGCAGACCAAGGCTTACATCCAGTGTCAGGACTCGGTTTCTTATATCAAGACCTTCATTCTTCCTACCGGTGCAGACCCCAAGCAAGCTCGCGGAAACGTCATCGTCCAATTGCCAGACCAATGGTATGAATCTCGGGGCGCATCACCCCCTCAAAGGGACATCATACATGCCATAAATCTCTGCAGAAGCGCTCCACAGGTTAACATAGCCTTCGCGCTACGCGATGTCCCGCTATCGCAGAGCCGTTTTGCAAGCCGCCGTATGCAGGATATTCTGCGCGACCTCGAACAGCCGGAAGCTACGCCTGAGCTGCACGATTTCATCCAACACTCCGTCGAGCATGTAGAGTGTTGGATAGAGATGCGGCTCGATGATTTGAATTATCACTTGAATGATTACGTCCATGTAGTATTCAACGTCGATGAGGAGTGGAAAGATTGCTTGTCGGATGGGTGAGAGACTGCTGCTGTTTACAAGGCCTTTTTGAGCGATCCATATTGGCCGTGACAGTACGATTTGAAGAGGAAGACGAATTCGAGAGTTACTCGGTTGGACTAGATCCGTACATGTAGTTGCCTAGTCGAAATGTACCTCATGTTACTTAGCATACCAATGATAACTGAAGGTGCCATCGCTTCAGTGTTGTTTCTTTGCGTCATCTGAAAGATGCTTGTAGGCATTGAACGTATGTATGAGATTACAGAAGCTATGGGTGCACCACCCGGTACTCCTCTGAGCCATTGTAAACCAGAAGAGTAGAACAAGGAATACCCAGAAGCGTCAATGTAGTAGGCCTAGGCTTGAACTTGATGAACCTGGAAAGTGCCACTCGAGATGGATGAGCATTTGGTCAAATCGAGAAGGTGTTGATAAGGAGCGTCCGCGACATCGCCAACATTACACTTGCTGTCATAGTTCATACTTCCTCAACTGTCCACGATAAGTGAGCAGAAAATCGCCCATGACGCCATAATGATCCGAGACCCAATCTAACTCTCCCGCCTCCTTCATGATCTGTCTATGTTCCTCTGCTACCTTGACGCCCAGACCAATCCTCTGGAACTTGCAAGGACCCAGCCATCCCCGGAACAAAATCTTGTCCATCCTGCTACAGCCAAACCTATCTCTCATGGCTTGTGGAGACTGGTAACCCCAGGTGTACCCAGCGTCGCTGTCTTCTTCTCCGGGACCATTGCGATTGGTGGGTACATTGTTATTGAAGTTGCCGAAGACGGTAGCGTCACTTGGTGCATTGGCGTGACCGCCGATAGAGAGATACATATCCTCGAGCTCATTGTCTGTGTGCAGAGAGCGATCAAAGGGCTCGATAGCATTGAGGTCGCCAGCTAGTATTGCGCTTTCGACATCCGGGTGGCTGAGATACTGCTTTGCGGCTGCCATCTGGATGGGGCGGACAGGCGGATCGGCGACCAGAGACTCCAGATGTGTGTTACATAGCCGTAGTAGTTTCACAGGAAGATCTGGACGAATGCAGTTGTAGAGCTTGATGTCCACAAAGAGGCCGTCTCGTCCGAACTTGCTGTACCACGGAACGCGGAATACAGAGTCTATGTGCACTCGCCGATCGACGAGTGTGGTCGTACCATAGTGAGAGCTCAGCCAATTTTGCGAGTTGATGTCTGTGAGGTTGAAGCGTTGCTTGACCCAGGCCGAGTCTCGAATCTGCTCCATGTCCGATACTCCCATCTCTTGCAAGAATATGACGATTGCGATGTCTGGTGGGGTCGATGAGACTAAGTCGTGCAAATGATCTAGTGCAGCGCTCATCCGCTCTTCTGCGAATGGAACGAGGACATCGATATTCCAGGAGATCAAACGAAGCTTCGTGGGATGCAGAAGTGTCTCTGATTCGTCTTTTGGGAGCGCTTGATCGGATGTTGCTGGTGTCCAACTGCCGTCAGGTGAGACGCGATAATAGGTCTGGTTTCTTGGCTCGTAAAAGGCATCTTCGCGTTTCTGTATGGCAGAGGAGAAACTGGCCGCGGCAGCCTGCATGGCAGGGTTAGGCTTTACTGAGGACATGCTTCTGGGAGGTCTAGTAGGTAGTCAAAATGTATGCCGAGCTGCAGAAAGTTTGGAGAGTGTAGGCCGTGGACATGTGGACACAGCAGACAGTACATTGCGGAGCATGATGTTCATTGTAGTTGTCCACGGGTGGCTGCCTAGATAGTGCTGATGCGGGGTGAGTGAAGCGCGCCGCTGAGGGCGAAACAATGCTGGATGCTGTGATTGTATCGCTTAACTATATACAATAGTACAATGGAACAAAGACGAAGCACCAATGGTAAATGTGGTCGATGTAGATGACGCGCAGGAGCAGATGCGTATTCTTGGAGGTGCGAGCGCCGGCACGTGATGCGGTGAGGGTACCCCTGTCGTCAATGCCGAAGCGCGTCGTGAACTTTCGCGATTCAGAAGGAGCTCCAACCTGGAGAAGCTGCCACGACACCAGCTCTTCGCCTCGCCAGAAAAACCGTCTCTCTACCGTCATCGCCGCCGACCGCTCTCCTAGATTACCAACGTCCGAATCCATCGTTATCCCCCAACCCCGCCATGGGCTCCCGGCTACACAATGCTCCGATCGTGATAGACAACGGCAGTGGAACTATCAGAGCTGGATTCGCAGGCGAGGATGTACCAAAATGCTTCTTCCCGTCATACGTAGGACGGCCGAAGCATGTGCGGACAATGGCAGGCGCATTGGAGGGCGACGTATTCATAGGACCACAAGCACAACAATATAGGGGGCTCTTCAAGATCAACTACCCATTGGAGCACGGCATTGTCACAGACTGGGATGATATGGAGCGGATATGGCAGTATGTCTATACAGAGGGCCTGAGGACCGTCAGCGAAGATGTGAGTTGAGCCATGGCAGACTGCCATTTGAGCGATTGAGGGGCATCAAGCTGACTATCTGTCTCTGTAGCATCCCGTTCTCCTCACAGAACCTCCGCTAAACCCCCGAGAAAACCGCGATACGGCTGCCCAGATTCTATTCGAGACGTTTAATGTGCCCGCCTTATACACATCGGTCCAAGCCGTCCTTTCGTTATACGCATCCGGCAAGACGACTGGTCTAGTTCTAGATTCGGGAGACGGTGTTTCGCATGCAGTGCCAGTCTTCCAGGGTTTTGCGATTCCCAACAGCATCAGGAGGATAGACGTGGCAGGCCGAGACGTTACAGAGCACTTCCAGCAGCTACTGAGGAAAAGCGGCCGCGTCTTCCACACCAGCGCTGAGAAGGAGACGGTCAAGAACATCAAAGAGGCAACAGGATACGTGGCACTCGACCCGGCCAAAGAGGAGAAGGACTGGTCAGGCTCGTCCAGATCAGAGGGCAAGAGCGTCGACTACGCATTACCTGACGGCCAGAAGATCAAGGTGAGTACAAATGACGAAACGCATCGTACACGAGCTGACAGTCTAGATCGGAGCGGAACGCTTCCGAGCACCAGAGATACTCTTCAACCCTGAGATCATTGGTCTGGAGTACCCTGGCGTGCACCAGATTGTCGTCGAGGCGATACACAGAACCGACATGGACCTCCGGAAGGCGCTTTATGGCAACATTGTACTCTCTGGAGGTTCCACATTGACAAAGGGATTCGGAAACAGGCTGCTTCATGAGGTGCAAAGACTGGCGGTGAAGGACATGAGGATCAAGATCTTAGCACCACCAGAGCGCATCTACACCACGTGGACCGGTGGGAGCATTCTTGCGGGCCTCAGCACCTTCAAGAAGGTAAGTTTCTTATTCCCAACGAGGCTGTAGCCGGTGAACTGACACGTGCGTGCAGATGTGGGTAGAGAAAGACGAATGGCAGGAAAACCCAGACATCATCCACACCAAATTCGCCTAAGCACCGACACGTCGTCTTTGGCAGCAGCACTTACTCCGCACCCGTTTCTCCCGCCTCCGCATCATCTTTCGAGAAGGAGCTGCGTGCTTGCATGGGTAGCGCAGTTGCAGTTAGTCATGGAATGAGGTCCCAAGACCTGGGGTCGCGCCAACCACCGAGGAAGAAAGCTGGGGGCTGCGCGCTTGGTTGGGTGATGGCAGATCTACGTGTCAGCCGGTAGCCGTAGCTTCTAGACGGGAGAGCTACTGTAGCATGCTGCTTTCCCCGCATTCGAGTGCGTTTCTGTTACTTAAGCGCGAGCATGGTTCGAGAGTGTCGGTTAGGTAAGGTGTACGAGGGGAGAGCCCGTGCATGGCAGGCGTTTGTGAGCGCTTTGGAATACCCCTATGATTATGAAGCGTACAGAATACCACAATTAATCCACCCGCGAATGTGCACACGGAGGGCGAAACGGAAAGTTACAGTCAGAGGGTTTGGGCGAATGGGTGTGCCAAGCATCGTGAGGTCTTCTCTAGTCGCGTCAGCTATGGTGTGACTGCGGTCAAATCACCGATGCTTCACTCCACGTAATGTGCAACGCATATTACACACAATGGCGACATGACATGCGCAAATAGCATCACCCCAGCTGCAGCGATCGCGAGCACTGCAGGTACCTGATCACAGGGCCAGCCACAACAAGGGGCCACGTACCCTGTTTGTCACCGCAGACCGCAAGCACAGAGCCGCCCACGCCTAGACTTCACGATGTTCGACGTCATGCACGACGGTGCGTCCGGAGGCTCGGACGGCCACCGGAACGTGCGCGGTCAGCTGGCAGAGCGAAAAACTGAGCAGCCGAAGGTGTAATTGCTTTTTTAGAAGACGCCACCAACGACGAAGCTCACTGTGCCTTGCAGAAGGATGAATGCCGATGCATGCAATGGGTATCAAAACAGCAACACCAGCATCAAATAGGCAGCGTCAGAATCTGCAGCGTCTCCATCTCGGTTCTCCTCTGATCCAGGCACCCGATGACAAGCGCAGAGCGTATGCGGCGTATGCATGACGCGAGCCAGACATGAGACGCAGCACCGCAAAAAAATCTCTTCCCGCCTCCACACTCTCCGGCGGGAAGCGTGCGCTGGCCGTCGCGGAAGCTGGCACAAGGCCCCAGTTTGCGCATGGCGTCTTCTGCGTCAAATTTTCAGTCAGACACCTCACAGGCGGCGCTTCGGCCATGTGCGCTGCGGTTGCTGCGGAGCCAAGCTCCGGGCTTTCGATAGCGTCATGGGCTCGATCGCTTCGCTCCTTGTTCTCCGCTGCACCTGACCATTTCCCCTGGCAATCTCTTACCCCCGAGAAACTCGCTTCAGCCAATCACCGCGTTTTGAGGGGGTAATGGTAAACTATTCATGGTGCTGAGAAATTTCCTACACTGGCCTTGTTAGGGGACGCATGATCCATTGACTGCCGTTAACTGCAAAGTGTCGCTCAGACTTCCAAGGCTTCTGAGCTGGCCTCGTGCGCGTCTGGTTCGTTTCGTGGCGCCGAAAAAAAGCTTGCGCGTGAGAGGTTTTCTTGCCTTGCATTCCAGTAGTAAGAGGGGATCGTGATCAGTGCGACGCTGTTTGTTATATAAACCCTCTACCCCAGTAGGTCTTCTTGAGTACCAACGATCATCAACCACTACAGATCTTCCCGGAACTACCTCATACTATCAACGCTACCCCAGATTTATATCGACGACAGTCGCCACTTGACTTGCTCCCAACAACCAAACAATCAACCAACCTCACTACCAACAATCAAAATGGTCAGCTTCCACATCAACGAGCCTCACCCATCCGCCGGTGCCTACATGTACTCTGGCCGCGGCGGCGCCGGCAATGCCATGCGCATCAAGCCCACTGAGGTCACCCCCGGCCCCACAGCCTCAGGTCCAGCTTCGCGCACCAAGCTGCCTCCCCCACCCAGCAACGCCTTCTACGCCACCGGCCGTGGCGGTGCTGGCAACATGAAGAAGTCTGAGCGCGCCATCTTCAGCTTCGACGAGGAACTCCAACAGCAAGAACGCCTCCGCACTCAACAAGCACCCGTCTACCACATCGGTCGCGGCGGTGCCGGCAACCTCGTCGACGAGATGAAGCCCCGATCCCAACGCCAGAACTCCGCCTCCTCCACTTCCAGCTCCTCGAGCGTAGAGAGCGAGAAGGACGGCGTCCGCCGCAGCATGGAGTCCGCATGGCAGCGCCTGAGCAGGCAATTCTCTCACCAATAAGAGAGTAACCGCCGCCTCTTCTTGCGCCCAACCTTCACTTCTTGCATACCCCATCTTCAACATGAGAGCTGGTTCTGAATCTCTCATCATCTCAGCATTTCCATCAGCACGGCGTTTCCACGGAGGTCTACCATCTCCCATTGTACAATCACCAACAACAAAAGTCCCTTTTTTTTACGACATCAGTTTTCTCCCTTCATAACGACATATCCACACAACCATCGAGGAGCCAGGCGCCTACCTCCGGTCATCAACACACATAAAAGTAACATCTTGATACCCGGAAACTACGTCCTGCTCTTACGAGAGAGGGCCCACTATTCTCTGAACATTTTTTTGGCATCATTTGCGGAAAGGGGAGGAGGAAATTTATACCCCCAGGCCAGTGAGAAGCTGGTGAGGACAAGGACGGGTTCGTCTTTGCCTCTGTGAAATAGTTTTAATTGAATGATCTCCATCTTCATACTTTTGTGCCAGCTTGCCACTCTGTGATTCTTGCATGTTACCAGTCTACATAAAGTTCAGGACGCAAATGTTGTCGTATACTTTGAAGTGACGCCATGCTGTGAGATGGCTGACAACGTGTACCCGGCAACGTACTCGATCCCTAACTTCCTTAGCACGTACTTCCCAACTGCAAAGATTTTTTTTACCAAACAAGCTCCCCATCACCTCACAGTAAAATTTCCAGCCTTCCCGCCCTGCAACCCACGACTCAGCACAGCACCGCCGCGTCTCGACTTAACCCAGCCCAGCCACCAGCACCAGCACCACCGCCCATCGTAAACGCGCCAAGCCACCCACACGAAATATAACTCGTTTCGCGGAGTCAACTCCGCCAAGTTTCCTTTTTGTGGCGTGTAGATCTAGATCGGCGCGGACCAGCAGAGCTAGCTTGCATGCGTACGTGCATACGCGAGCGTAGATCAGAGTCTGCGAGTAGACGCATGGGTCTTGTTCACCGGAACCTTTTGAGAAAGACGGGGTGGAGCATTTGGGGCATGTGGAGATCGTGAGGTTAGGCGGGATGGGCGGGATGGTGTAGTGTAGTGTAGTGTAGTGGAGTGGAGTGTCACCGGTTAGAGGGGCGATCTAGTAGGAGTAGGTATCCTTGGTGGTGGTGGTGGTTTTGTGGGTGGGCGGGAGTGTTGACGTTGAGTGGGATTTCTGCGTGTGCCTCAGACAACAAGAATGGAATAGACGGGTCTGCAGCCTACAGTGAGATGGAAATATGCAGAGTAGGTAATATGAGAGCGTTAAGATGAATATGTAGATCAGCCAGTATCATCGAAATGGTCTCCAAGTCCGGTGTAGCCCTTTACTAGTATCAAAAAGGTCGCGAATTAAGAGACCTGAGAGCAAGGTAGGCTCTAGAGTGTTTTAATTCTCACTCTTGACCAAGCTGCGTAGGCTCGTTAGGTGGTAAGAACACATTCGGGGGTTATCATCCTGCCTTTGCGTAGATGAAGAAATTGTGTGTAAACAGTGTCAAAATATTGATATCATCGAACGACCGATCCTACGATATACGACACGCGTACATTCACATGTCTTGCACGGACATCAGGAAGAACAAAATGCCAATTTATGATATCTCTATACACTGGGAAACCTCCCAAAGAGCGCCGTATTATGAGTGGTAATTCTTTTAGTTGGCCCTTTTCAAGATAAGGCTATGCAATGATCCCAAGATGACTGATGTGAAGAGAACGAATACCAGGAAAAAAAAGAGAGCCGCGAGCCAAAAACTACCAATACACGTTCTCGAAGCGCCTCCAAGACCCCGAGTTCCAACGCGAACCTGGGATGAACTGCCAACGAATCCTTTTGTTCCTTCAGCGCCTGGGCTGCGCTTTGCTAGCCGTGCTGATCAACAGCTTGAAGCCGTTCTTGAGCGCCAGCATATCGGGATAGACGTTCTTGTGGAGTTCGAAGGCATTGGGAACGACCTTGATGCCCCAGGCTCCCTTGGGTCCGCGGGCGCTCATCTGGAAGCAGATCCAGAAGTGGCCGGGGTACTTGGGCATGCTGCAGAAGGCGTACATGGAACGTGAAGGGTTGGCTTCGCAGTAGTTCTCTAGCCATTTCTCTGTGAGAGGGTTAGTTTGTGTTTCAAGATTGAGAGGTGGGTGATGCGATAAACTTACCAGTATCTTCTCGTGTGCCGGGTTGGAATCGCTCGTCTCGTGTAATCTCTGTGACCTTGCGTGCCATTGCCTCGACGTGGTTGACGATCAACTCGTCGAGATCAGAGTATGTGTGCTTTCCAATCTTGAGCTGCTTTCCGAGCGAAAATTGGTTTGCCTTGTTCATCTCGAGAACGTCGAGATGTTGGTAGGCGTTGTTGGATACTTTCCATGTGACGACTAGATGGTCGAAACCCTTGGAGGATGGACGAATGACTAAGTCGCCGGTCTCCTTACCACCAAGGTACTCTTCGGCTTGCATGGTGTTGAAGGCGAAGAAGAGAGGGTGGTTGACGACACGGTTGGGCCGACCAGAGGCAACTTCCTTCTCCTTCTCGGCAGCCTTCTTGTCCTGGGCTTCTTGTGCGTCGTCCCACTCACCAGCTGCGCGATTGTAGGGCTTCTTCTCTGGAGCTCGAATGAGATCGTCTCGGAGCGACAGTTGTGCGGTGAGAGCCTTGCGGTTGAGGTAGACGATACGTGCGCGCACGATCTGATGGCTCTGGTAGACGTGGCGAGGTTCTTGACCGCCACTGCCAACACCCTCTGGGAACTCTGATTCCGACACACCACCTTCGATGCCGCATTCCAACTTGACTTCGATGTGATCCGGGAATGTTCGCCTGATGGTAACGGGTACGACCATACCCTCATAGAGTGTCTCCTCCGTCTCACCAGTCAACATTGTGAACAGCTCAGCACCAGATAGCAGCGCAAAGATCTGTCGGATCTCCTCGTAAGGGTTGTCGAGCTCAGCGCGAATAGTCTCGAGTGTTGCACGCTTGCGCTGTCCAAAGTTGCGTTCAATCTCCGCCGCGTAGTCTTCCAGAGCTAGGTCGTTGACCAGATCGGTGGTCTCTTCCCGCACCATCTTCCTAACAACGGCACTGGGTCCACCTTCGTCAGTCTCGGCCTTGACATCCTCTTCGTCCATGTTAAGGGCGTCAGCGACCATCTTCCTGGCAAGATCGTAGTCTTCTGGATGTACACGGGTGTAGTCCAAGTAGTCGGAGGACTCTTCTGTTGAATCGTAGGGGATGTAAAGGAAACTGGCGCAATTCTGGAAGACTTTGGGACCCATGGCTGCCTTGAGGTCCCTAGACTCAGACACACCAAGGAGATCGAACCGTGACAGAATCTCATCGCTGTTGGCCTGAATGGCCTTGATCAAGCGATCGGCCTTACGAGGACCCAGACCACACACGTAAGGAATCAACTTTGAGAGGTACTTGTCGTCGTAGGTCTCCGGTAGGTCGATACCCACGAGATTGACCATATCCACCATCGCGGTCTCTAGGCGGTCCAGGAGCTTCTCTTGTGGTATCAAGGTTTGGTTGGGGATGAAGGGTATCGAAACGATATCTTTGCCGAGTGATGCGTATTCCGCCAATGGATTTTGCAGGTACCGTCCGAGAGCAACACAGTACCTCGTTAGCGCGGGATACTTGGGGAACTCGGCGATAGCCCGACCACTCGTATGATAGAGACGAGCGACCTCATCGTTGACCAAGATCACCTCCAGTGGCTCATTCCTCTCTTCACCGGTGTCCTCGTCCTCGTAGGCTGGGCCGGTCAGGCCTCGCTGGCCGATGATTTCCTGAAGGTCCTTGTACAGTTTGCGTGTCTCGACCGAGAAGCCAGAAACACCAATCACGTCTGGTCGGCGGCGCTGAATCACGTCGACAAACTTGTCGATGTCCTGGCCTTCAGGAATACCGCGCTCCGCATTTCCAAGGCGCATCTCCACCAAACGGCCGTGCTCAAGTACCCGCCCATCGTTCTCGACGTAAGCCCACATGATCGCGTCTCCACGTTGACCTTTACCGTTGGTCAGGCAGAGAACGTTGGGTACAGATCCGAGAGGTGCACTCTTCAGCTTATAGGGCGCTTGATCAAGCTTGTTGTAGTAGTTCTCTCTTGCCGATGCGGCGAGTTCATCCTCACATCGAGCACGCAGAGTTTCTTTGACACCGTTGGCGATGACAACCTGTAGCTTGTCTAGCGCCGCGCCGAGCAGTTCCTTACGGAGGGCGTTCCAAGTGTCAGAGACTTCACTGACACCTTCGGAGATGATCTTTTCTTCAAGCTTTGCCTTGAAGTTCCTGTAGTTGCCCATGGAGATTCGGACCTGTACAAGACCTTCCGCCTCGGCCTTCAACATCTTCAAAAAGAGATCCGGCCGACCTTGAAGATCTGAAAATGTAACCCCACGTAGGTACTTGAATTCGTAGTAGGGGTGGTCCTCTGTAATCTTTCGCATGCCCTTGTCAGTGCGAATGCAGTCGATCTGGGCGTTCTGGTAGAAGCTACCACGCAAGTATCGACGGAGCCGCGAGCACATCTGCAAGTCTTGAACGAACAAGAGCTTTGTAGACCTAAGAAGAGTGGCGCCAGTCTCTGGAGCTTCAGCCATCTGGTCGGCAAGCTCTTCAACCTTGTATGGCGGGTCCTCAATTGTATGCGCGCCTCGGTTTGACCCGTCAATCTTCTTTGCAAAGTCCTCAGGTGTGATGCCGATCGCTTTGACGAGTTGATTGGCTTTACCGCCCCTCAACTTATCGAAGAAGCTGCGCGCGTTGTTGGCACGCTTCTGTGTTCCGTTCACTTCTTGTCGGACCTCGTTAATCTCTTGCGAATACTTGTAGTGTAAGTAATCTTGAAGTTCCTGGATTTCTTCAATAGTAATGGCCTTGGCTGCCAAGTCCTCAATTTCGGAATCAGTGATGTCAGAGTATACACTCTTCAGGTTCTCGTAGTTTTGCTTGAGGGCGTCGCGCTTCTCTGCAAAAGCCCTAAACTTGAGGTCGAATTCGAATACTTCCCACAGATCGGCCTGGTTCAGCAAGCGCTCTGGTCGTGCATCCATGGGCGGCGGGTTGTCGATGTCGTCGTAATCGTCGTTATCGCTTGGGGCGTGGATAAGGTAGTCTTTGCGGTGGTTGAAGATGAAGGGCACTTCATAGTCCTCGAGATTGATAAACTCCAGGACCTTGCGCACAGCCTTCTCGAAAGGTTGCAGGAAGTAGCGGGGGAGACCCTTCTTCGGCCACAGCATATTGCTGATCCAGGTGGCTTCTTCTGTCAAGCGTGCCTGCATGTCTTCTGGTGTGAGCTCGATCTCCTTGAAAGACCTCCGGGCTAGCTGCAGTCGCTCGGGAATGTCGGTCTCGCGGATGACATTGTCCTCATCCGTAAGCATGCGCTCCTGTAGTTGCGATGGCTCGAAGACGTCCTTGAGCTGAAGCTCACGGCCTTCACCGGCTTGCTCGTCCTCTTCCGCCTCTTGCATCTCCAGCGCCCAGTCGTAATCTGTGCCATCACCAAAGGCAGCCCTGTAGTCTTCTTCTGCTCCCTCGTCCAGACCTGCAGCTTGCAGTCCCTTTGTGATCAGGTTTATGCCTGGTTGTGTGACGTCGCGGTCGTCTTCGATCTCGTCTTCGAACTTGTCGTCCTCAATAAAGTCGTCGAATTCGTCGCCAAGGCGCCCGCGCGGCTCGTCGTAGTCTTCGTTTACTTCGTCGTCGGAGAAGATGTCGTCCACGCCGCGGGACTTGACGCGCTCCTTGTGGCCACGCTTCAGGCGCTTGAACCTCGACTTCCCCTATGTTAGCGGTGTCCACGCTTCAGCAAGTTATGCCTTACCTGTTCTTCTGCCGGGCGCTCAACCTCGACACCGATCAGGTCCAGATCCTCGTCATCTAGGGCCTCTTCCTCGTGACGGTCCTTCTTCCTCTTCCTGCGCCGGCGTTTGCGCTCCGCGATCTCGTCTTCTTCGTCCTCGTCTGCGATGAAGCCTTCACCTTCCTATATGTCCATTAGCTTCTGCAGATGCTCCAGCCAGTACGGCCAAACTTACCTGTCGCAGCCTATCTTCGTCGTCGTCGTCTTCCTCCTCGCTCGAATCGTCGATGCCATTTGTGCCATTTGTCTTCTTCGGCCTGGGTTCAACGGCGTCGCCAGCCTCGCCATCAAAGTCCTCGTCCTCCTCCTCGTCGCTGCCCACGTCGGCGATTGTGTCGAAGAACTCCGCCATGGTGTTTCAAACAAGGACAACGCGTGGACTGATGGTTCTGGCGAAGGAGCGCAATGAGCGATTTCGGCGAGCTCTTTGCGGCAGAGAGATTATCGTACTGCGGCGATTCAGCGGGAAGGAGATTCGGGCGCAATGGAGGTAAAGGAGAGAAGGAGGGCAGAAGTAGCCTCTCTCAAAGGTTCGCGCACCCATCGGCCGCGTTAACTTTCGGCCGCACTGACGCTCGTCACGTGACAGCCTGATACGCGCTAGGCGGATACCATCAACAAAATGTGACCATACCCGACTCGGAACAGTATGCTACAGCTACGGGCATCAAACACGTGGGCTGCCCTAGCCTCGTTCTCTACATATATCTAGTCATGTACTGAGGACGTGTTTGAGGAGGATGTGAGCTTAGATTTACTAAGGATGCAGCGACGACTCAAGCTCCAATGCACAGATTAATCATCACCACCAGACTTGCAAGAAAACCTCTCCCAGGCAACGGTCACGCCATGCGGTTCTTTGAAATGTATTTCGTGGAAGTGATTGGCATGCAAAACGGTCGACGTTGGATTGGTCTGTACGCCAGGCACATGGCCGCATTCGAGATACGCGCTTTGAAGTTCTGCGCTAGAAGCAGGTGAAGCATGGCGACGAGGAACCATGCGACTCTGAAACCTCCTGAACAAGGCATCGTATAGTGTATACAGACTTATCAAAGACTCATCCCTTGAAGAGCGTGAGTATTTGACAGCTCTCTTTCTCTCGAAGACAGCGCTACCTTGCTGCTCATTTGCATCCTCTGCAGCCTCGCAGACTCAGTTACAGACGTTGGACGCTACCGCAACCCCACCAGCGCGCCCCACTCGCGCTGGATACTGACACGACCACGACCTCTCCTGAGCCGGTTTGCTGTCAACAACGCCCGAGACACTGCCCTCCATTCACTCCCATCGCCATTCCAATCGGTCCCTGCATTCGCCCACCTGCACATTCTAAAGTCAGGCGCCCGGAAACGGACAAACCAATAGACGCTGTCCTCCTTTGGGCTATTTCCGTCATTGGCGTACCATCGTCGACCCAGCGTCGGGCGGCAAACTCGAAACCACAGCCAGCACCTGGCCTCCTACACACTTGGGCTCTGTATTCTTCGCAGAGTAGCCATTGCCTCGCAGTTGCTGCACCCGTCCACCCTCACCCACACGACAGCAGCGCCCGGCGCAAACCTTCAAGATGGCCGAGTCGTCCTTCAAGCAGAAGACGATGAAGAGGAAGAACGTTAAGGGTCTCGCCCTCAGCGCTCCTGCCCCCAAACCCGCTCCTTCCGCCGGGGACGCCCAAATACCCGGCGCCCGAGCCAACGACGAGAAGCAGGATACCCTGGAAATTGGTGTTGAGTTCCAGCTGGACCTAAAGGCCGAGGACCTGATAGTGCTGCGCGAATTGGGTCACGGAAATGGAGGAACAGTCAGCAAGGTGCAGCATGCTGCTACCAAGGTCATCATGGCGCGGAAGGTGAGTGGCAGACCAGGAGGTGTACGGCACGACGAGACTGACAAGGGCAGGTTATCCACGTCGAGGCCAAGAACGAAGTCCGGAAACGAATCGTGCGAGAACTCCGAATCATGCACGACTGCAACTCACCCTACATTGTCGACTTCTATGGTGCATTCCAAAATCCTTCCGGCGATGTCATCATGTGCATGGAGTACATGGACGTGGGGTAGGTGCAAGCTGCTTCATGCTGCACGATGTGAGTTGCTAACTTGCATGCCAGGTCGCTTGACTGGGTCTCACGATCATTCGGACCCGTCCGCGTCGACGTTCTCGGAAAGATATCAGAAGCCGTGCTCGGCGGCCTCGCCTACCTTTACAGCGCCCACCGTATCATGCATCGCGACCTCAAACCCTCAAACATCCTCGTCAACTCAAAAGGAAACATCAAGCTGTGTGACTTTGGTGTCTCAAGTGAACTCGAGGGGTCTATTGCCGAGACTTTCGTAGGAACAGGCACATACATGGCCCCGGAGCGGATACAAGGTTCTCCATACACCGTCAAGTCGGATGTATGGAGTGTTGGCTTGACACTTATGGAGTTGGCCATTGGCAAGTTTCCATTCTCTGGAAGCGCTGATGATGACGAAGCCGGAGGCCCTCAAGGTATTCTGGATCTTTTGCAGCAAATCGTGTTGGAGCCTTCACCAAAGCTACCAAAGAGCGATGCCTTCCCTTCCATTCTGGAGGACATGATTGCAAAGTGTTTGATGAAGGATCCAGCAGAGCGACCAACTCCCAAGGAGCTATACGTAAGTTGTCCCAGCTGGAAGCGATGTCTAAGCGTGCTAACCATAGCAGGACCACGATGCCTTCCTTCAAGCCGCCAAGCGCACTCCTGTCAACCTTGAAGCATGGGCCATATCCATGATCGAGCACAACAAGCGCAAATCCCATCTCGCCCCCACCGCCCCTGCAGCGGACATCAAAGAGAAGCTCCGCGAGCGATCTCCTCCCCACAAGCGTGAATCCAGCGACCCCAGGCAAAGAGTAGCCAACGGTGACCCCGAACCAGCACCACGACGACCTTCATACCCTACACGGACATCGAGCAGTTCCAATGTCATGAACCTACCTATGCGACCAGCGCCATCTGTAGACGGTCCGGGTAGCAGACCGGGTAGTCGGGGTCCATCAGCCAACGGCTTACCACCTCAGCCGAGGAGGTGGAACAGCGAAGTACAATAGTGGGACAAGACGCGTTTTCTATTAGATGGCGGATCTAGGCAAGTATATAGAGGTTATGGGGGATTCTGTAAGGTCCCTGCTGGATGTCGGGACCATCTTCATCAAATGTAACGTCGGAGGTTTTCGCCTTGAAGGCTTGTTGTTGTTGACTTTCGACTAGCATCAAATACCAATTACTCATCTTTCGTATTTCGTACTTCGTACAATGCTGATGGTGACAATGATAAACACTGTTTTGCCGGTGGTATAGGCAGTAATTCGGCATCGCCAAACCTGCACCGTTCTCGTGCTGGATCAGCGTAGAGCATGCCACCTCTCAGCCGTTCATTCGTACATCCTTATCTTCCCCGCCTGAGGTATTTCTTGTCCTTGTCGAAGTACTTGAAGTGAAGGCTTGCTTGCGGCCGTATCGCAAGACTTGAAGTACATCGAAACTCTGGGCTAGGGAAAGCAGAACACCACATGCAAGAAGGAGTCGAATGGGGCTGAGAAGCTTAATTCCATCTCGTAGCCTTCAATAATAGGCTTTTAAATTCTGGATAGATGCGATGGCATTGTAGGCCTCAGGGCTATTCGCTTTCTTATACGCATTTTCGCTTGCAGGTACACATTTGATTGTTTTCCTTGGACAGGGTGACGTTGTATCACCCGGATAAGTTGAACACTCATCTCGCACACGTCCTTTGCAGCCATGTCGCAATACATCCGAAGTTCAAAAGGGTAGAATCGTAGATAGTTATCTGTTCTACGATTAGATCTTTCTAGGACTCTTGATGAACACCTCAGTTGTACACACAATGCAAGATCTCTTATCCATGATCGATCGATCTCCAACTTATCAAGGTAGTCACGCGGGTGATTAGATCTATCACCCGAGTGCGTATCGTTCATCACGAAAGTTAATGTTCGAAAGAGGGAAGGTCAAATCGGGGCTCCGAGGTGGTAAGCCGGGAACTAAGACGGGCACTACGCGTTCCCCATGACCACGAGTAGTATATACCATCACCAACTGCGATACTCTCTGTCGCAATGAAAGCGCCGAGCAGACTTCAATCCAAGACTAAACTTAAGCTGTCCGGCTTTGTGCAGACCTTGCGATGCCAGACACAAGCGATCGCGCCACGCTTGGCTTCCCGTTGTCGTCGTTGTTGCCGAGCGGGGCGCATCCGATAGTAGCAAGCGTATTGCTTGTCTTGATTGTGAGTCCCCCAGCTTCAGGGTTGTTCCTTTCCAGCACTGACCATACAAAGTCCGCGTTTGTGTATGGCTTCTACAACGCGTTCCTCCATCCGCTGCGCCACTACCCCGGTCCACTACTCTGGCGAGCCTTCCGCATCCCGCATGTCGTCTCAACACACCGCGGCGAGATCCACAAACGACTCACTGAATTCCACACCAAATATGGATCTGTCGTGCGTGTCGCTCCCAACGAGCTCTCGTATGCCAGCAGCCGTGCGTTGAAAGAAATCTACGTCACCCGGCCTGGCCATCTACCATTCCAGCGTAACCGCACTTCTTTTAAGAAGCAGGCCCCAACGGATCCAAACTCCATCGTGAACTGGCATGAAGGCGACCACGCAAGATACAAACGGGCCTTCGCGAATGGTTTCTCAGAGAAGATCCTGAAGGAACAGGCACCAATCATTGAGAGCTACGTCGACCTCTTCATGACACAGCTCAAGAAAAGAAAGACGATCGATCTAGAAAAGTGGCTGAACTATCTGACCTTTGATATATCCGGCGACTTTACATACGGCGAGTCCTGGAACTGTGTTGCCAATGGCAAAGCGCATGCCTGGGTCGACATTTCCCAGGACTTCGGCAAAGGGCTTGCGTTGATCCAATCGACCAATATGTATCCTCCGATCGACAAGCTGCTCCGTTACATTATCCCCAAGCGCATTTTACAAAGGAGCATGGAGCATCGGAAGATGAGCTTTGAACAGGCTCGCAAGAGGATAGCGATGGATACGGAGCGTCCGGATTGGGTAACGCCGACCAAGAAGTACAGCGACCTCAAAGACCCATTTACAGGCCCCGAGTGGGGCATAAACCTGCTCGTACTCGCTTTCGCCGGGAGTGAGACTTCAGCTAGTGCCCTGACTGCTATCATCAGATCCTTGGTACAGCACAAGGGTGTACTTCATCGACTCACCGCGGAGATCAGGGAGACGTTCCAGAAAGAGAGCGATATCACAGTGGCAACAACAGGCAATCTGACATACCTCAACGCAGTCATTTCAGAAGGCATGCGCCTCAACCCTCCCGTCGTCATCGGAGTCCCACGCATCGCACCTGCAGGCGGCGACATGGTGTGCGACAAATGGGTTCCTGAAGGAGTAAGCTCCTCACACACTCTCCAACTACTGCTTTCTTGACTAACATCCCCTTGACAGACCTACGTAGCCTTCAACCAATTCTCCGCCTACCGCCAATCCTACAACTTCCGCAACCCAAACTCCTTCATGCCAGAAAGGTTTCTGGACCCAAAGTCGTATCGCGAAGATGACATGGACGTCTTTCACCCTTTCCTGGTGGGCAGACACAAGTGCGTGGGCGTCAGCTTTGCTTGGTCGGAGATGCGTCTTATACTTGCGAGGCTAGTGTGGAGCTTTGATATCAAGCTTAGGGATGAGCGTGATAGGTGGGATTGGGGGGAGCAGTGTACTTATATCCTTTGGGTAAGTCGTCTATTGGGAAGGGCATGAGTGGATTTAGTGCTAACGGTCATTCAGGATAAGAGGCCCTTAGAGGTCATTCTGGACCATGTCAATAAGTAGGCAATGGATCTTACTCACGGTAGCCGAATTTGTAAGGTAGAATGGCAGAGTACTTTGAAAATGGCTTTGGTGGACACATCTTCAAGTATCCAGTTCATTGCTCTTGCTCTGCTCTCATCATGTCGCCAGACCTCATTGCGCTCTAATCAACTCATCAGTGCTACTTATAAGACTGGTGCTGTGCGTGACCGGTTTTGTGCGGGTTTGCTCCCATTA
Organism: Alternaria hordeiaustralica; assembly: GCF_023758085.1. Classification (NCBI taxonomy): domain Eukaryota; kingdom Fungi; phylum Ascomycota; class Dothideomycetes; order Pleosporales; family Pleosporaceae; genus Alternaria; species Alternaria hordeiaustralica. The sequence goes on along the minus strand of NW_026056774.1, from coordinate 636,597 downwards.
CACGCTCGCTACCACATTACGTAGGTGGTAGCTACCCAGTATTGCCTCCTTACCATGGAACGAAACATTAGATATCCATAATCTGCTCTGACCCCTGTGATTAAATCATACAAAGTGTTCTACAAAGTGTTATCATCGCAGCAGTATAAAGTCGAGACGCTACAGCACTTTCTTGTATCCTTCTCCAACCAACTTCATCACCAGCAATCTACAAACATCGAACGAGCCTAAATCCATCGCAACACTACTACAAAACCATCAAATACCTTGTCAGACGATCTAAAAAGACCTCGCGTCTTCACCAAAAGACCTCAACCTCCCTCCACGAACCAGAAAAGAGCCCTAAACCAACGCTACCAACTCTCATACCACCACGATGTTCACCACCACAAAACTCACAATCCTCATGCTCATCGGGCTACTTTGCTCCTTCTTGGTATCAATGGTACACGCTCTTCCAGTACCCCACCCCGCGCTTGAGCCCAGATTCTTCTCATCTGGGGCGGCCGGAGCCCTTGCTTCTTATGCATCGATGTACCACTACCACACCTCGGCTGCTGGAAGGGTAGATCTGGACTTGGGTATGGCGAGTGTTTTGCTTGTTGGTGGGGTGGCGGTGGGGGTCTTGGGTGGGTTGTGGTAGATCGGGAGGGAAATGTGTAGGGCGAAGGTTTGGAGATGGAGAAGTTGGAGGTATGAGTGGTATGTTCATTGTGTTGTTGCGACCTTGGTACGAGATGAAGATGGAGTTTGGTGTTGGTTCTGTGCAGTTGGATACTAAGAATCCGCTGGCCGTCGACCACAATGTGACCGAGGAAGAGGGAGTGCAAGGAGAACCCAACCCGGTCGTGGCCAGGTCGCTCCTAGGGCATGTCGTCGACATCGAGGAGCGCGTTGTAGACGTCAGGGAAGCTTTCTTTCGCGCTATTGACGATTTCGTCGTAGGTGTAGGCGCCCGGGTGGCACTCTCGCAATAATGCAACCCTCTATACAGCAATATCATTGGCGGTAGTCCTTGAAAACATTCGATTTGAATCCCAGTAGGTAGACTGTTGATTGTGGCGTGTCTTGGTGAGATTCGCGTTCTTTCACTAGCTAACGGTAAGCACTGTGGGACGGCTATCTCCCTGGAGGCTTGTAATGCTTCCGATCAGGGGACGATGTCCTTGTAATGGCACTGCAGACGCATTTGCAGCAGGACTGTTCTTCAAACAGCAGCTTTTCGCGCCTCGACTGCCTTCTCATATGCCTTGAGGTCGACGTTGCCAGCGTTCCAGACGGTGACTGCTTGTACGAAGACGCCCTTCTCCTTCCTGCGCTCGACATAGCCGATAACATTCAGCCATGTTCCCACGTCTACGTTGAGTTCCTTGATCCGCTCGAGCACATGTTCGATATCGAGATTCGCGATAACGGGCGGATCAGATATCGGATAGTTGTGCTTGAGCCGCAGTGTCGCGGTCTTGGTGACGTACTCATCGATGCTGCGGCGCAGTCAGTCTCTGTGGCAGCTATGGCTTTCACTCCATGTACCAGCCCAGAAAGCGGACTTTGGTGCCCTGCGAACATGCGGGCAAGTCACTCAGCAGCACCAGGTTCGAAGCAACGGGACCAGACATTGTGCGTCGAGGAGCGCGCGCAGAATGCGGTGGAAACTAGAGCCGCGGCCGAAGTGCACGGATGCACGTGCCATGGTTAGCGCAGACGACATCATACCCTCGTGCATCCAGGCCCGATTCATGACCAGCCAGGCACCCTTCAATCACCACCACGCCGCCGCTGCAACAACTCAACCCTCTGCGCAACGCCCGCACCTACCGTACCTCTGAGATATCTCGCATTCCCACAAAGTACGTTCGAGCCACCCACCATCCCCGCAGCCCCGCCATCCCACTCTCTGATAGGCTCCGAGTCTCCTGCATGAGCGCCCGATAGGACCATACGAACAACAGCTGCTAACTAAAACCTTCAAGACAACTTCAATATGAGCGGCTGGGGCCTGGGCTGGTTTGGCGGTGGCCAGGCGAAGAAGGAGGCGCCCAAGAAGGCCATCCTCCAGCTTCGAGGCCAACTTGAGATGCTGAACAAGAGAGAGAAGCACCTGCAAAACCAGATGGATGAGCAAGATGCGCTCGCACGGAAATTCGTTTCTTCCAACAAGCAAGGTATATCCATCTGGATAAGGCTTCCTGGCACAGTCGCTAACGCCTCTTGCAGCCGCGAAATCAGCGTTACGGCGAAAGAAGCAGTTCGAGCACTCACTCGAGCAGACGAGCGCACAGATTATGACCCTAGAAAAAGAAATCTACTCCATCGAGACGGCCAACATCAACAAGGAGACGATGGAAGCTATGAAGAGCGCAGGAAAGGCCATGAAGGAGATACACGCCGGCCTGACCATCGACAAAGTCGACAACGTCATGTACGTCTCCTCCATAATTAGATACCCAACGAGTAACTTGCTAACAACATGCGCAGGGAGGACCTCCGCGAACAACACGCAATCGGCGAAGAAATCAGCGAAGCCATCACCTCAGGCGTCGGCGCAAACGGCATCGACGAAGACGAGCTGGACGAAGAGCTCGCCGAGCTGCAACAAGAGAAGCTCGACGAGCAAATGCTCAACACAGGCAACGTGCCCATCCACGACGCCCCCTCGTCACAGAAGCTACCGCAAGCGCCGAATACCAACATCAAGGCACCGCAGCGGGTCGAGGAGGACGACGAAGAGGAGGAGCTGCGGAAGCTGCAAGCCGAGATGGCTATGTAAGCGCGCGCGGCGATGGCTCACACTATCGCTAGCGTGCGAGCATAGCGACTGCGCGTAGCTGGGAAGGTTTTCAAGGCGTACGGCGATATCAGCAGAAGCGGCATCTTGGGCTTTAGCTTCTTCTTTCCTATATATAATCGCAGCATTTGGGCTTTGGATTTTGTGAAGAGGCACTTGTTCTACGTATGGGATAAGGCGGGATATACCTTGCAATATCATACTCTACATTTGGAAATTCTGACTTGCAAACTTGCTGTGTTTTCTGGAGGCTATCCGTCTGAGTTCTTGGCATGCCGCGGCCGCTGGAAGAATATCATCAGGCAGCTACTCATTCCAAATCAGGCATCGACACATGTAGACAGAATGGACTCCTGAACGCGCGTCAAAGTCGAGATGGGGCATCTTCAGGCTACAGTCGAAACACTAAAGACTAACTCAAGTCAGGCCATCCAAAATCAGGACTCCACATGCCGTACAATCAGAACAGGAAACACATGTACGCGTATATACATATTTCATTTTTTGAGACGACCCGATACCGTCGTCGTTACTACACTATCATCTATCTACTCGAAACAGTCATGTATACCATAACGCATATATCCCATATCGACGTAATAAATGACTTACGCGACGAAAAAACACTTTTGATAAAACCATGAACCCCCAACCAAGCTACGCTGTTCAAGGGTATCATAATCAATGAGTTGGGAGGGGCAAGCCAAAATGCTTGCCGCTTAGAAACGCCGAATGTCAAATGCTAAGGTCATGCGACGAACGCAGTAATAGTGGACGGAATGTTTGTCAAAGAGCAAAGGGCCAGAATATGGAACACTAATCAGTCTTCTTGGGTGCGCCTTGGTTCTCCTCTGGCTTCTTCGCTTCGTCCGCGTCTGGTGTGCTGTCTGCAGTCAACTCGGTCATTGGGCGCCGCATCGGGGTGCCCGTTTGAACTGCTGGCGACCCGGGAACTGGTGTGATCGGCTCGACGCTCGGGCGATGCGAAGGCATAGCGGCTACTGGAGGCGCTGGTGCCGCAGTTGATGGCGTAGCGGCCGTAGGCGTAGATGGTGATGCACCGGTCATGTTTGGCGTAAACTTGTGCGGTTCGCTATTCTCGCGTGGCGGAGCTGGAGACGCACTGCCTGTCGGATGTGCAGCTTGGGGCGGAGGATGGTATTGCTGAGACACGGTGTTCGCGGCAGCACCCGCAGCAGCAAAGGCCGCCGCAGTACTTGCTTCGTCTTCATCCTTGACATCAGGTGCCCTTTTGACGTACTTGTTGATGCTCTCGACTCCGCAAATGGATATGAGCAACTTGCGCTCCGGTTCCGTCAGGGTCGATTCAGGTACAGTCCTGTCTACGCAAGCTCTAATCGCGTTGTCCACCTTCTTTTGCTCCTCGGGGCCTAGGCACTGCTCAAGATAAGTCTTCCTATAGGCTTCGAGCTGACGAATGAGTTCCGGATGAACTCCGATTGGGTAACGTCCAGACGGATGAGGCGCCGCAGTATCATTTGTCGAACCTTGACGCGAGGGTGCCTGGGGCGGGGGCGGGCCGTAAGGTGATGCTGAAGACTGCGGCTGCGACGCAGAAGGAGCATTCGACTGCTGGCCCTGTGGGGGATATGCTGCGTAGGGACGAGGCGGTGCAGGACCATACGGGCTGGCGCCGGCATTGGCATATGGCCCACCGTAAGGGCTCGGTGCCGAGGGTCCGCTGTACGGCGACTGTTGTGGGGCGGCCGTGGGATAAAGGACGCCATATTGACCACTTGAACCAGCTGCTGAAGATGCTGGTGGAGCCTGCGGGTTAGGCTGCGGATACGGTCGTGGAGGGTTCGGGGCGGGTGGACTTCCAGCTGTATTACCACCGCCGCCCCACGGAGACGCATAAGGCGAGGGATGGGGCGCGTTCTGGGGCGTGGCCGATGCAGCTGAGTTACCTTCGTTGCGAGTCATGCTGGGTGGTAAGCGAGGCTGCGAAAGGCTAGGCGGCAGTCTGGGAGGCGGCTGTGGCATCGCATGAGGCATGCCCGGATGGTATCCGTACCCAGGCTGAGGGTACGGCTGGTAACCGTTGGGTGGCTGGTAGTAGGGTGGTCGCGGTGCATGGTTGAGCGGAGGACTGGCCTGCCTCTTTCTGCGCTCCTTTTCGATCGAAACTTCCGGGTTGATTCTCCAGAGGTAGCCCTTGCCCTCTTTGTCGCCTTTCATGAACGCATCATGCTGACCGAGGTTGTGACGTACACTCGATTGCCAGCCGCTTGTCGTAGTCTTGAACTTGTACCAGGGATACTTGCGCTCTATATAAGTATAGATGGATTGAAGGTTCATCTGGCCCGTCGGGGACGACGAGATTGCCTCATGAATCAAGACGACATAGTTGGCTGTGGGGCGCTGAAGCTGTTCTTCGGAGTAGTCTTCGATGCGCATTTCAGGCGAAGGAGTTCGAGGTGGTCTGATTGGTTTCGTCTGCTTGTGAAGGCCGGACAAGCCACCATCGCCCTGTTCTGTCGTCTCGATAACGGCGTCGTCCTCGCCATCGCCAGCGTTCGACTCCTTGCGCTTGGGTGCCTTTGGCTTGCTGATCGGTATTGGGATATCAGCAGGGTCAATGCCAGCGGCTCTGGCCCTCTCAATATCCTTTGCTTGTTTGATAAGTTGCGAGCGCTGGCGCTTGGACATGATGCCGTCCTTGGGTGGTCTGCCAGGTCCTTTGCGCTTCTCGACAACATGTCCAATCAGGTTTCGTGGCAAGTTGTGCTGGATGGCCATCTCTTCTGTAATAAGGCCATCTATATCTCCTCCGGCTTCAAGTTCGCCTTCGTGTGGCTTGCGTAGTACCGGTGCAGTATCGTTCGGCGGAGGCTTGCTTGGTTGTTCGGGCTTTGGAGCCGCGGGAATGTCCTTGACGGGCTCCTCGACTGGCGTCTCAGATTTGACAGGTGCCTTCGCGGGGGTCTTGGCTGGAGCTTTGCCTTTTTCTTTAGGCTCCTTAGGTTCCTTAGGCTTCTTGGGCTCCTCAGGTACAGCCACTTCCTTCTCTTTGGGTTCCTTCGGTTCCTTCGGTTCTCTGCGCTCTTTCTGGACCTTGGGCTCCTTCGCGGACTCCCGAATCGCCTCTTTGAGCTTCGCTGTGTCCTTGACTTTGAGCTTGACTTTCTTTGTTGGCGGCTCTTCAGGCGTGAGTTCGCGGTGCTGATGCTTCCTCTTGTGCGCCTTTTTGCTCTCCTTCGAAGGAGCGGGAGGCAAGTTCTTGATCTTAAGCTTGAGACTTGTCTTCTGGCGCGGTTTCGGAGCGGGCTCCTCGTAGTCGTCCATTTCCTCGTCAGCGAGGCCATCGTCGTCGTCGCTGTCACTGACAGGATGGTGGTAGTAGACATGTCGTGGGTTGACGCTCTGCTGGTCTTCGCTCTCGGAGCTGATGTGCTCATCGCTTTCCAGTTGACCGTTTCCATTCTCAAAAGAGAAACTCATGGGACGTGAGCCCGACTCCTGGCGGTGGCGTTGCTGCTCCGTGAGGGCAACGTCGGGGAGGAAAAAGTGTATGTTCACAGCGCCGAGCTGCAGATGATCGCCATGGTCCAAAGGTATAGTCTCTCCCCGAGGATAGAACTCGCCTTCGTGGTGCAGGCCGTTGTTGCCTAGCACTTTGATGCAGAAATGGCCTGCGTCGAAGTCAAAGAAGATCTTGGCATGCTCTCGTGATATGCCCTTGGGCCCCAGGGAGCCTGTCTTGGCCATGATCTGCTGTGGATGTATAGGTACGAACGGACAGTCGTTCGGGTCTTCGGGGACATGGCCATCGAACTGGGCAGGCACTTCGGGGAAGGCTTGCATGATCATGTCCTGCGGCGCGCGTTCGGCAGGTTTCTCCTCGCCTGACTCGCCCGTGGGGTGTGAATTTGAGCTGAGAGAGTGCGATGCATTGCTCTGGCGACGCTGCTGGTATTCCATGGGCATCGACTCGATGGGTGCGCTGAGAATGCCACCCTTCTCGGAGATGACACTGCGGGCACCACGCCGATCGCCTTTCCTCTTCTTCTTTTTGTCCTTCTTCCCGTTGACCTCATCCAAGCCATGCAGGTGTTCGTTGGCGGCCTTGACGTGACCCTTCTTGTGTAGTGCCTCGGCCTTGATGAGGCGCTTCATGTCTCTATGCGCGAGATCGAGGTTGCGGCCCAGAGTGATCTGGTAGGTGTGCATGTAGTAGGAGCCGTCATCGAAGCGCAGACGCGCAAAGGCTGTAAGGCGCTCATTGGTGGTGGGCGGCATGAAGGGATTCATGGGTGGGAAGGCGGAATTCATGTCCATGGGCATGCCGCTCATGTCGGCGCCATTTAGGTTGTTGGACTGCGCGAAGTCGATGGGGGTGTCGAGAAGGCGCAGTCCGTTGGTGAGGGAGTTGTCCATCAGGTCGTGGTTGGCCGGTGGAATCTCGCCGCCGAGGGCAGGCATGGCCGACGCATCGCTGGTCGCGGCTGCCATGTCGGGAATGCGCTTGTCGGGAGCAGGCGAGGCAAGGGCGTCGGGGGTGTCATATTGGGGGCTGACATGGTGTAGAAGCTCGTTGGAAGGGGCTACGGCCATACTGCCGCCGCCATCTTCGTTGGGAAATGCGTAGTTGTAGGTGGAAGGGTACTGGAAGAAGTTCACGGAATGGAGGTCAAAGATGCCGTCCTCTGCACATGGTTAGCGGCGCGCTTCTTTTTCGCCCAGCAAACCGCGTCGCGGTGTCGCGCAATACATACGAGGGAAGCAATCGTTGGAGGGCGCGACAAAGCTGTAGCTGAATGCGTCTGCCGATAGGAAAGGGTCTGCGTCGTGCTGTCGCAGCGGGTTGGTGTCTTCGGAGGATGTCGGTCGAGGCTGCCCATGAGAGGCTTGCGCCGGGCCTAATCCTGCTGCACGTGGGTCTTGGCCGCCCATCTCCGCATCAAGGTCCGACGGCGCCGATATGAAAGATGAACTCAACTCTCGAGCGCGTTCCATTGATAGCTCCTCGAAATATTCTTCAAAACTGAAAGACGAGTGTCGCGATATCGGCAGATCGTCTGCTGTCTCACCTGGTGAATCCATTGTCAGTACATTTGCTCTGGGTACAGCAAGAGCGGGCGGTAGCGGTAGCGGTGCAGGCAGTAGCAAGGCGAGGATAGAGTGCACAAGAAGGGCGAGGGCACCTCTACAAGAACGACGGGAGTCTCAGATCAGGTCATCAAAGGTGAGCCCGTTCCGGCACATTTGGCCGTCACTTTTTGGTAGGGAAAGAGCCAAGCACTGAAAGTTTCCACCCAGAACCGCGACCCAGGCCAATCGCAGGACCATTAAAGTAACCCATACGTGTGAATTACCTGCCAGTCCCACCCCTGGAGCCCTGGAGGACTTGACAGTAATATGCCCCCCAAGAAGAAAGCCCAACAAGGCGCGCCTGCCAGGCCGGCGGCGTCATCTGAACCAGCGAGACAACCCCCGAACTGGCCTGCTCTCGCTCCTCTCGTACCAGAAGAGGACCTTGCCCTGCACGAGGTGCTTCCAAAACAGATTGTAACCATCCCCAACTTCTTCACGGCTTCGCTATGCAAGACCTACGTGTCCTTCCTCTCCTCGTTGCCATTGACGACAACACCCGGGAAACCGAAGAAAGGCGACGCGGTGAGAGTCAACGACCGCTATCAAATAGATGACCCTGCGTTCGCTGAGCGACTATGGAACGACACAGGACTAAGGACGCTAGTCACCGCCGATGCGGAGGAAGGGGCGCTCGGCCTCACTGAAGCGCAGCGGAAAGAGCTGTGGGGCGGCGAGGTGGTGGGCCTCAATCCCAACATCCGTGTCTATCGGTACTCCAAAGGCCAATTTTTCGACCAGCACTGTACGTCATGACTACTTGGTCACTCTGCCCAAGTCATCGGACGGTCGTGACGAAACCCATGCTAATGGAGCCAGATGACGATTCCAACAATGTGACCATTCAAACTCCTGGATCACCGCCTGTGTCGACGCGCACTACCTGGACCTTGTTGATTTACCTCACCTCGCCGGCCACGGGATGCATCGGTGGAGAGACTGTCTTCTACCCGGACCCGCCTAAGAAGAAGAGCCGAGACCCTCCACCTGAGCCTTTCGTTGTCGACCTTGAAGTCGGCCTCGCGCTGCTGCATCGACACGGCCCCGACTGCATGCTGCACGAAGGCCGCGAGGTAACGAACGGAGAGAAATGGGTCATCAGAAGCGATCTATGTGTCAAGCGTTGAGTCCACATGGCTCTCCGGTACCACGATTCGTGGTCGCTTCTTCTTTCTCCATTTGTGAACACCAACATTCACTTTTGGAAATCGACGACCACCTATGCGTGAATAAGCCATACTTACGAGGCTGCGTATATTCTGCCGAAGTCTGTCGCGTCGTGTCCTGCTGCAGCGTGTGGCTGTGTATCTTGCGTACTCACTTGCAGATGCGATAAGAGTATCCTTCTTTTACAGACTACGCTGCAGTCCTGCATTCCATATCTCTAAAACGTAAGAGATCGGAATATCAGGTTAAAATGTCTCTTAGAGAGCACGACGGGTGCACGCACGTAGGTGTAGCACAGCGTGAATGGTATCGCTATCCGTAATCCTGTCGTACACCAGCGCCGTGCAGTCGACGAAAGCGGTGGTAAATACTTACCGTGAAGTCGTACAAGACATGACATGGCTACAGCTGTCACACCATGCGGCAGGAGTTTGAACGAAGTACAACCGTGGTTCCAGTTATCGTCTGGTTCGCTTTCCATGTGTGGTATTCGCAACCTGGCATATTTCACACCCCCACAGTAGCCTACCGCACATTCCAATATTGCAGAACACCCCTTTTTTGTCTTCAGACGCTTCACCAACCTCCTCGATACAATCTCTTTTGTTTCCTGGCTCTTCAAGCTTTCGCTGCTCATAAGACGGTCCCTTAGCAACGCCTATACATCCTCTATTTGTGTAATTCGACACAAAAGAACGAGCCGGCTCCTTCCAATCCAAAGTGACATCTCTATCGCTACTGATGCGCTCAGCAAGCTTCCACTGGGGCTCAGAGAGAACAGTGTGGCGACGGCGCGTTCTAAAGCACGAAAGCCAACGTCGGCTGCAGTTAACAAAATACGAATGTTCATGCTCGATGTTTGGATTGGGTTTCAGCCTATCCTCGCTTGAGGCGGAAGACGAGATGGCCTCATACTCTTGGCGATTCATCGTCGGTTTCATCTCGGCGCTTTAACGCAACAGGGATTAGCTTACGGATACGCCCTTCCAACATCCCGTTTCATCGCCCTCGACTCACGCCTAAGACTTCCAATTGAGCTATCGCCGGCGTCTACAATGAGTGGGGAGGGTAGGCGCCGCCAGGAACGACAGCCTCGACGTTTCGGTGTGGGCCGGCACGTTTGACATGCGAGTACATCTGTACGGAGGCCGCTGCTGCCTTTGGCTCTTCAACTGCGCTCACTTCCGTTTCTAATATCAAATTCCACGACTGACCTGGTGTCACTTATTCTATTCGATCGACATGATGGAGCCACAACACCATTACGCAGATGTACACTCACAGGATCATCACCATGATGACGACTCATCGACAGAGGTCGAATCCTTAGTTGGAGGAGAGAAGCAATGGGCAGCTGGCGACTATCACAGAAGAGCACCATCATCACGAAGGAATATATTATGCCCACCGCTAGTGGCGGCGATGCGATGGGTGCTGGTGATAGGACTACAACTCGTAATCATTGGGCTCTTGGCTAGAGACCAAGGCATGCTCGACTCGACAAGATGGAAGGCTCGATCAACAAGCGCAAACGATGTTGGCGGCGACATCACCGGGTGGTCACCACATAGTAAGACTTGCCTTGCAGTCCAGGCCGGTACATCTGTTAACCGAATTGCAGTTCCTACGCAGATCACCAAGTTCGAGATTAACCAGACATTCGCGCCATACAACACATCAGAGTTCTTCAAACCAGAAGTACTTAGAGCATGGAACGAGCTGTTGCCTGGTATGACTTTCTCACGCTTCACTCTATCGTGAACACCTCACTAACAACCATCACAGTCGGCATGGGCTTCCAGAGCATACCCGATCCAGAGAACTACCACGACCTTCCCACCCCCATCGTCTGGCCCAACGCCACCGTCTTCACGACATCAATGACCCACCAACTTCACTGCCTCTACGCCGTCGTTGCCGTCTACTCCGGCATGACATCCGGCCACGAGCTTGAGGAAGACCACCACTGGCACATGATCCATTGCTTCGACTACATGCGCCAAGCCATCATGTGTAGCGCAGATATGGCTCTTGAAGGGCTGGAGACGACGTTCCCTGATCACAACGGTGGCAGTGATGGCTGGGATAGCAAGCACGTGTGCAAAGATCCCAATATGGTTAGGGAACGGTTGGAGAGTGTGAGGGCGTATGACGACCAAGAGATCTTTTGAACGGGCCCTACGCCAGCATATGCCGAATCACCTTAGTCCACCACTAGATGTGGTCGCTATAACTTCATATATAATATACACTTTCTCGTACAAGCCACCGGTATCCGAATATCGCTGTGACAACCACCAACATCTCGAAAGCCTGACCATGAACCCATTGGATCACGCGACTGGTCCCTAAACACGTCCGACCCACGCAGGGCAGGAAGTGGAAGAGACGATATATCCCACATGAGAACGCGAAAGTAGTGGATTTGCCGATCTTCCGGGAGGTACCTGCGACATTTTCAGCCTCCAGGCAATGTATCACAGCTTACCCTGGAGGTCCTTACTGTTTCCCACAAACTCCCATAAATTCCCACCAGCCACTAGGGTACATCACGCTTACATATACTCGACCACTTTAATATAGGCTCCACCGATGTATTCCTCAACACAGGCAGGATCAGTCACATCTTCATTGATCCAAATACGGAATCTGCTTCAGTTGATAGACTCTGAACCGAGCCATTAGGCCAATTGCTATGCATTGACTCATACCAGTAGGCTGTATGCGTCAGCGTGATAAGACATCCATCAGGCTGACTGTATTCACCAACCTGGGTGGAGAAATAGTGAGCCGGCATGACATCCGTAGGCCTGGAGGTAGTCATTTCGATCTAGGTAGATGGGCTGTTAGCTAGAGGGGTGTTGTAGATGCCTGGACTGTCCTATCTGTCTGGCATTAGAGGTTGATGAAGCTATGTCTTTGGCAACCCGAGAGTCGCTGCGCTGCTGTATGCAGAAGCAATGATGCGCGCACGTACGCGCAAGGCAGCGCAGGTGTGAACAGTGAACATTCGCCAGTCCGCGTCGTGAATTCCTCGCGCTTGCTCACCTGGTTGCGACACAAACAGTCATGTCGACTTCACAGAACGAAACGAACGATAAAGACATTCTTAAAGCACTCATTGTCAGTTTCCGATACAGCTCCACTGGAATCTATTACGTGCCACTCGACTACGATGAAGCCTTTTACTCAGACTGTTTCCCCACAAGCCCGCACGGCTGAGACGACAGACCAGAAAGAGACACCAGATCTTCCACAATCTACAACTCCTGCAGCGGAAGATGTCTCACATGATCCGTTCCACGACCTGATCCCCGGCTACCCAAAGCTCGCTGGAAGGATGGGTATCATGCCCGAGATAGGGATGTTCAGAAGATTCGGCGCACTCAATGCGCGCAACCTACTCTACTACCAAAACGAACTGGTGTACCTAGAGGATGAGCTGAAGGAGGAAGAGGCTGAAGACGCAAAGAGTCCGGAGGGTAAGAAAGCGATGTACAGCCATGATGCTTATTGGCTCAACACCGCAAATCGCACGACAGACGACGAGCTCCGAGACGGCGACATGAGGCAAAGAGACCTCATGATGCGTATCAGATGTCTTCTAAAGGAATATAGTACGTTCAAAACAAAGCAAAAAAGAAGCAGTCTGATCATTCATCGCAGACGACGCACTCATCCAACAGTCCACTATACTCCAGCGCATGAAAGAGCCCAGTGCATTCGATCTCGACGATATCCAGCACTTCTTAGCAAGTGACCACATGAAAGTACTCGCAGGTCTAGACGGGACTATCTGGGGTTCTTTTGAACAGCCAAACAGCTACAGCAGAGAGCTTGTCGTCCTCCGGGGTCGAAAGGACACGGATCCCTTCTCGCGAAACATGGGCGCAAGAGCTATTGATTGGATTGTGGGGCTTGGTGGTAAGCGCTGGAAGAAAGTCGACGCGAGATGGGGAACTATCGCCATTCATGACGAGACTATCCTCTTGTTCACCTTTGGGGTCACTTGTCTTGTTGCTTCGGCTTTGCTGGTCATTCCCATCATCATGATTGTGGGCAAGGAGTCTCTCAACGAACAGTTGGTGGTCATTGTGGCTTCTAACGTGCTCACTGTGGTTTGCTTGGGGTACTTCACTCGGGCGCGGAGGATTGATGTTTTCGCTATTACTGCTGCGTGAGTAGCTTTATCGTCGCATAGCTACGGAAACGGTTGACTAATAATGGTGTAGGTTCGCGGCGGTTCAGGTCTTGGCCATTGGCGCGAAGTAGTAGAAAGGGCCAGTACTTATGCTTTTTCGGGCTCCGCGACAATGCTGCTAGGAGGTCGAACCTATGCTTTTGCTTCTCTTCTATCTTGCTAAAGTAGAGCTTCAAGGTAGGTGATAAGCTTTTCTCGCTTTTAGATTCTTAAGTAGTTAAGCATGGAGGTACCTAGGTAGGCAATAGGTTGCGTCAAGCACTTGGAGATGTGCATTGAGAAGTGACATTCGCGCCTGGGGCGCATTACTGACATGTATTTGCGCAAGATGAATGTTTCAATGACTACATGAGATATCCAAAAGAAGTTGTCGACTACAAAAAGGATTACGCATGATGTTTCTGCTACGCACAACAGGCAATAGTTTATTAGGAAAAGCACACGCTGTAAAAAGAACAGTTTCCGAACCGTAGTACTCTACGCTGCGAGGAAACCCCCTCGCCATGGGCTGATAGACGCATTCTGTTCCTTTGCACTACACTCTGCCTTCCTTTTGAGATCATGAGACGGATGGCCGAGCCACCCATAAGACGTATCGGATCTCGTTCTCCTCCCTACTCCATGGAAGCTTCTCCCCCTTCTTCATTCGATAATTTACCGGTACCTGCCTGCAGGTCGAACAGTATTTAGGCCAAGGTGTTTTATCGCACCTGTCATCCATATTGACGTGGTCGCAGGACAGGCAGTACCAGCCCATGAATCCAAAGCTGGGTTCTACAACGTACTTGGTTAAGTCTTTCTTCGCGGGAGGAACAAGTACAACGTCCGTACAGTCTTGGCAGAGGATAGAACGCTCGAAGTGAGGGTCGTTAGGGGCAAATTGTACCGCCCGATGACTGCACCCAGGCGAGCTACACTCCTTGGAGACCAATCGGGATCTTCGACGCGGATTAAAGCGATGACAATGACCAACAGCTTTGTTGATACCTTGACATACCCAACCTTTTCGCCAAGAGTCCGTCATCCGCTTTAGTTCATCTATCTCAGCACGGGTTTTCGCTAGAACGAGATTGGGGTCTGTCAAAATAGTCAGTATCCAGTTAGCTAGTGTAAGTAGAATGGAGGCCAGACTCAGGGGTTGTGGCACGTCGCGTGAGGACTTTGAACCGGTTTTGGAATCAGGACTCATCCCGATGAGCGATTTGAACTTATCTTTGAGGGCCATCCTGTTGCTGTCCGATGCTCCACCCAAATTCACAGCCCCATCAATGGGATATATACAACTAAAGCATCATCGCTTGCTACAACAAGTCACTGATCGGTTCTCCTGTCATGCGCTGGAAATGCTGATATGGTAACCACGATTGCTCGACGTGTTCACGTGCTGTCTACCATCATCTTCTTCTCGCGTAATCGCATAGACAGTGGGCATTCTTCAAACGACTGTCATCGCTGAATCAAACGAATCCGGCATTCTCACGACGTATCGTGCATCTTGTAACTCGGATTCCATGATTCATGTGTAAGTTAGCTATGACGGTCGATGAAAACACATGCTAAGATGTTCGATGAGTGTGTAAAAAATGAAATGAAACACATCCCTTTGGTTCTGCGGCAAAGTCTGGTATACTGTTTAGTCATCTGATATCAACACGATGTGTGCAGGCACTTCGTGATCCGATATCTCCTTGGACCAAGTACGGCTAGTATGTCCCCTAGAAGATCCAAGAATTTTAGCGAGCTCTACCGCGATACCGTCCAGATCTCAATTGCTCGGTTGCATTGAAGTCTGAACAATCCGAAAAAACCTTTTAACTATACCTACACATCTTCCACATGGTTTAGCGCTTCTTATCAGCTGATATTTCCGTAAACAGCATATTGTGGCAGATGATACAAGTCGTGCGATGGGCAACACGAGCGTAGCCAGTGATCCGCTAGCCTGATAGCAGTCGTGGAACGTTGCGCGAGCACATAGCCTCGAAGTACAGCGGGTAAGGGCTGAGTAGTCGCACTCATTGCCTATTTATTGAGTTTGATCTGCCCATTTTGTATCTGATTCTGTCTCAATCAGAAATACTTTCTACTTGCTTAGAACTGCCACGATGACAAGCGAAAAGCTGGGGAAATCAAGGAAGAAGCGATCTTTAAACTCAGAGTCATGGCGAAACCACCCCGTGGGCTATCCGCGCTTGTCAGAACGCATGGGACTAAAGCCTGAAATCCTCATTTTCCGGAAGTTTGTTGCACTCAACGCGCGCATCTTGCTGTACATGCAAGCGGAGCTTGCCAGCCTCGAGAAAACGCTACAACAGGTGGAAAGAAGCGACCGCGAAGACAAGGAAGAAGCGAACAGACGTGAGTACGCGTCGAACTATACTAAACTATCACAAAGCGACCGAGATGGGGACACTTATCAGCTCGAACTGGTCGAGAAAATATCATCAAGACTCAAAAGCTACAGTACGTCAACGATTTCGTGATGACGACTGTTATGTATGATGTTTGACTAACAAGAAGAGAAGATGCGGCGCTAATACAGCAGCACAAGCTACACCAAATACCCGAGCCTGATCGCTTCGATCTCAACGACGTCTACTGTCTAATACACAGCGACGCCATGGATGGCGGAGGACTGGGAGGCGATGACCGGGAAATCTGGGGCTTGCCTGATGATTCGGAGATGTACGCCCCCGATCTAATTGGTGTCTGCCCACGCGAGCCAGCAGACCCATTCTCTCGCTGGGTCTCAGAAAATGCCATATATCTCTTCAGATGCGGTCTCGGGCGTCTGAAGAAGCCCGACAAGCATCACGGCCGCCGGGTTTACTACGACACCACAGTTTTGAGAGTTACGTCGTGGATAACATCCATACTAGCATCGCTGCTACCGATTGCGTCAATCCTGATACTCCTACATCTGGATTCGTTGAAGATGAAGCTTTGGGTGATCGGCGTATTCAACGTACTGCTGAGTGTCTGCTTGAGAACGTTGACTGAAGCCAAACGCGCTGAATTGTTCGCTGTGACTGCCGCGTAAGCAATGAGCTCTCATCGATGACACGCGCTGACTGACTCAGGTTCGCTGCTGTACAAGTTGTTTTTGTCGGAACCGATCGCAACACATCTGCCAGCTAGTCGTGGTTGAGGCAAACATGGTGTCAACATCGATCTGGGGTTTCAGGAGCAGGTAGACAGCTGGAGACAATGCCCGTGGACCGAAAAGGAAAATCGCTATAAAGGCTCATATACTACTACATGGGCAAATTGCTCAATAGCAAACCTACAGTTAGTAGCTTGTAGGCTCCAGATCTTAATACAACATGATTCGCGTTGCTTGTTATCTCGACGTACGCGCCAGCTCCAACTTGATTTTGGTGTACACGATGAACCACCGGTGATGTTGATGCGAAAGCTGCCCTTGGACGGACATAGTGGAAGCCTGCTGGGAAACTCATGGTGGCTAACAAGTAGAATACATCACGATCGTGTCTAGACATATCAACGTGCGCTAATGTGTAGTCCCCGTGTATGCAGGCAGTGAGGTAACGGCTGATGGAAAGTACTGCAGTCAATTGCGGGTAAGAACAACTCCGCATCCGAGCCTTCCACGCCAAGGCGCCAGTGACGCTAAGCCCCCGCGTCTTCCATCTCATCTCGCGCGAACACCAACCGCGCCCTTGCCCTCCATCTAGGATCGTTGCACGGCACATACGCAAGCATCTTATAGCTGAAACAAAACCGAATGTTGTTACACAAGTCCGAAGCGAGAACCTGTCACACCTCATACGCTTTTGACTCAATGCTAACAATCTCGCCTACATGACATACTCAACGCGACGCGAAGCACTAGAGCTCATTTTATAGTCGCGCCGATGACATGCACCCCCGGATGAGCGTTTCGCAACCCATCCACATGCTAAGAGCCTCAAGACTGACCCAAGACCAACCCCGCAATCTGGCCACCCCGCCGTTGCACGCCCAGACAAGCTGAGCACTGACGTTCTCGGTGTCATTACTGGATGACAGATCTGCGCTCATGCTTCGACCACGAGCATCATTGGACAATCCCACGTTTGACTTCTCGGCATGACAGCGGTGTCGCAAAGCTGGCGACGTTGGCACTTCGGTGGTAATATGGCGTCAGGAGCAGTATCCCGTCGTGGAGGTTTCTCCTTGTTCAAGGCTTCTTCACTTCGTGCTCGGGTCTTCTGATGACTTGGTTGGATCTCATTAGACCCTGTTCCTTGTCCACTTGCTCCATTTGGATCAATATGCGAGGCGCCAAAAGATCAATAGGCTTTCTGTCTGCCGGGTTTGTGATGGAGATGGAACGCACGGCATGCCCAGCCACGACACCCCGAGCTCTTGGGAAGCTTCGCCCTGGCTGTAATCCGGAATTTGCCTCGGTCTCCATCGTCATCGCTCCAGTATAAGTGGATGCGTGATAAGAGAAATGATCCGCAGCTGCTCTTGTCCCTGCGACGATCCTCCCCTGTATTCTTGAGCCTTTTCCACGGTGCAGAGAACTCCGGATATTCCGCCCATCATGAACAGCGACGACGATTACAAGCAAGACACTACTCACAAGGAAGCAGTCAGTCCGACGGCGACGGACAACAACGTCTCGGAGTATGCTTATGATCAGATCGAAGAGAAGAGGTTGGTGCGTAGGGTCGACTGGAGGCTGCTACCTATATTGGGTGCCCTGTACTCCATCGCGCTCATAGACCGCACAAACGTCAGTTCAGACACCTTCTGTCCGCATCTAGACGGAACGCTTACCAGCGACAGATTTCTAACGCCCGAGTTGCTGGAATGGGACCGGACCTCAACCTCCAAATCGGAGATCGCTACACCATCGTCCTGGTTCTCTTCTTTCCGACATACTTCCTGCTTGAGCTTCCATCTAATATCGTGCTTCGTAAGGTGGGCAGCGCGAACTGGCTAGCTTTCATCGCCGTATCATGGGGTGCTGTCATGATCGGACAGGGCTTCGTCGAAAGCTGGATTTCACTTGCCATATGCCGTGTATTACTCGGAGCTTTCGAGGCTGGGTTCTTCCCTGGATGTGTATATCTCATCACTTGTTGGTATCGCCGCTATGAGACACAAAAAAGGTATGCGACCTTTATCAAACCAAATGCATGGTAGCAATAGCTTACCAAGAATGCAGACTGGGTGGCTTCTATCTCTTCTCTGTCGGTATCGGTGGTCTCGCGAACATCCTTGCGTATGGTCTCATGCAAATGGAAGGTGTCGGTGGTCTCCGAGGCTGGAGATGGATCTTCATCATAGGTAAGCAGAAACCACCACCAATTCTCATCTAGGTTTTCTCTTCACATTGCACTTCGCATCGATCTGAGGCTTCTCAAGCTTTGTTGGTTCTACCCAAGCAATACTGACACTCAGTGTAGAGGGCATCTTGACCTGCATTGTTGCGATCGCAGCATGGTTCATCATCCTAGACTTTCCCGATAAAGCCGAAAAGAAAGGGTTTCTCACTTCCGCTGAGGCCGCTGTCATCATGCAGCGTATCGAAGACGATCGAGGAGACTCGGTAGCGGATCCATTGACCTGGGCCAAATTCGTTTACCACTTGAAAGACCTCAAATTGTGGGCCTACGCCACGTTATTCATGTCGACAACTATGCCAGCCTACGCCTTCAGTTATTTCCTCCCGGTGATTCTTCTCGGCATGGGATATTCGCCTGGTCAGGCTAACGCCCTATCCGCACCTCCCAGCCTGTTTGCGATGTTCACAGCCTTTGGGTTCGCATGGCTAGGAGACAAATACCGCCTTCGCGCTCCCGTGATTGCTGCGCAATCGATTCTTGCCATCATTGGTCTCATGATCGTAGCATATGCTAAGAACAACGGAGCAAGGTACTTTGGCTCATTCCTCGGAGTATGTGGCTGCCAGGGCAACGTCCCGGCCATACTCGCGTACCAAAGCAACAACATCCGTGGCCAAAGTAAGCGGTCCGTCGGAAGCGCTCTCCAGATCGGCTTCGGTGCGATCGGTGGTATTCTTGCATCAACGACTTTCGTCCAGGAAGAAGCTCCAACATACATTACGGGTCTCTGGGTCACGGCTGGTCTTCAGATCTACATCCTACTAGTGCTGTGCTGCACTACTACGTACTTCTTGAAGAAGAATAAAGTGGTAGATAAGCAGAGGGCTAATGGCGAGCCGATGGACGAGAATGAAGGCCAAGCTGGGTTCAGGTATACCATATAAGCAGCAGGGAGGATGGAGGTGTGGAGGAATGTTCTTTGCACATCACGTCTTATAGTCGAAGTCTTCTACGGTTCGTCCAAGTGATGCCAACGCAATCATAGCTTTGATGAAGCCTTCATGAGGATGCAACATTCAAGTCCCTGTCCTTGCGAGCAAGCGTTACAACCTTGAAAAGACGGTGGGATCGAAATAGATCCTTGCCGTATGGGGAATAGCGCGACACGGTGATGACGTTTACCGCCGGACCCTTTCGCGTCGCAGGTGATGCCCATTCATCTGTTTCAGACCAAGATAGCAACGCCTCAGTCAGCGACGCAACATGCATCAGCTACTACTAGCCGCCCTGCAGCCTCGTCATTCGCACAGTTTCTCTTTACTTTTTTGACTTCCAAGACTTCGATACCCAACTGTGTATAGCTCCTAGTAATTGTAGTCGCTAATCGTTACGTTCACCATTCTTCGCAGCCGGTCTCGAAAACACCACGAATTTCCTATCATTAGCCCTACCAGACGGATAATCGAGCATCCTATCACCAGCAGCCTGACATAATACGCGTCCACGATATCGCGCTTTCACAATGAGCGCAAAACACAACCTCCACGTCGCGCATCATCTCCCAAGCCACATCTCCCCCGCCTCAGTTGTAGCCGCGCTGCATGACCACGACACGACCCTCACACTCCAAGCCCTTAGCTGTGGCTACGAGACAGCCCCCAGCACCGCCGAAGCGACCCTCAAAGACACATACTGGTATCCGCCCGACCAGTACCCCGTCGCAACATACCACGTCAGCGAGTGCATAACCTGGTTCCCGGGCATCGGGCAGTACGGGAAGAAATACATAACCTTCCCAGTCTGTTACCAGAACACGAGGCAGGGCATAAAGACACGCGCTGATGCTGCGGCGGGCGTGATACTCAGGGCTGAATACAGGGTCGTTGCGAACGGCGAACTGGGCAGCGAGGTTGAGGGCGAGGGCATGGGCGTCGGAGATGCGCAGTTCGTGCTAGTAGAAGATGTGGAAGTCAGCTGCGCATGGTGGCTTATGCCGTTCGTAAAGGGCAAGATGGAAGAAGGACATCGAAACCTCTGTAGGATGGTTATCGAAAAGGTAGAGAAGATGATGAGCGAGGGGTGGGAGGGCCACGATCCTGTGCCATTTGGTCTACATGGGGTCGCGAGCCGGCATGACAGCAGGATAGAGGGTATGGATGATGTGAACACAGGGTTTGCGCAGGAAACGAGGGAACACTATGCGAAGCCACAACCCGTAATATTTGGGCAGACACATCAAGATGTACCACGATACGCAGACGCGGATGCGATGGAGGAGGAGCGGCCGCACCTGCCCGCCGGGCCGCTACCGGAGAAGGTTATCTACGGATAACTTTTGCGCGCAGGCTACAGAACTTGGAGTAGCAATGAACGCACGTAGAAACCGTAGACCACTCCACCAAGAGTGAAAGTATGTCACGACCATGTGGTCGAACAGAGGGGAATAGTGATGACGGGAAGCGAAAGGCAATCAGCGCGTGATTGCATCACACAACCTGTAACTAATGAAACCACATGGACTTCTCCCGACCCTCCCATCACCAACTTCACAAAGACATGACGCTCTCGACTACTAAACTACCCTTACGCCTGGCACTTGCGCTTCTCCTGCCCCTCTGGGCTCGTTCGACGACCCAGGATGAAGTGTGGGCAGTCTTTCTCCTGACGGCTCTGCTCACGATATTGGCGTATCAAACGCGCTTCGCTATCGACTTTTACCTCTCTAAATGCGCCATGATAGCGGTGTACGGAACATTCGTAGCGAGCTATGTTGCCGAATATTACTTTGCCGGTCCATGGATGCGATTAGCCATGTCGTATATCTTCTCTTGGGATGCGCTGCAGTATATCTTACCTTGCACAGAACATTATGTAAGATAACTTCCTTCCCATCCATACTGTCGATATCTAATGATAATATAGATTCGTGTCCGAGAAGCACGCCAGAAGCCTTTGAGATCATCACCAATCCTGAACCTGCCCCTTGTCATGGCTACTATATTGACGATGTACCTCGGTGTGTGTGGCTACATCAATACACAGGGCCCGAGATGGCGCGCCCTAGGTATCTGCCTCATGACGGTCTGCGCTACCGGTGGCGTTCTTCAACACTGTGCTATTGGCGTACGGCACATGGTATCCTGTTACTCTACTGTATCGCACCTCGACATGGCGGATACACCCGGACCAGTCGAGCCGGAACTGGAACAAGACGATACCATTCTCTCGACTGAAGAGAAGAGCGTCTCTGTCTTGGCCTCCATGTCTGAGGACGAGAAGTGCAAGTACTGGGCAGAAGGGTCGCTTGTACCTCTGGGGTATCGTGATTGGGAACTACTGATGGCGCAGGTGATCTCAGAGATACCGATGATGCAGGGTCGGCCAAGTACGAGGAGGAGAGGTTAGGGTTGGAAGACAAGATTTAGATGATATGGGAGTTCTGTTCAACGTTTACAGACTAAGTAAAAGACTTTGCATCGTTGACAACTTCTCTTTTTTCGACTTTTGCGACCAATAAGTAGAGGGCGGCTGCTTATTTACTATTTTGGAACAACATTTTGACTACACAAACACCTTGGAAATCTAAAAAAATCAAAAGACTTTCCATTGCAGTAAACGATCTACAAGGGCATGATATCTGGCTTCGGTCCCACAGGCACAATCTTCGCCTTCGTAGCGTTCGAGTAGCCATCCTTGTACTTGGAGTGCATTAGCCATTGAATACCTCGTCTTTTCGCACAGCCTTATACTTACTGCCTGGAAGTCCACCGTCTTCTTGAACGCACCGAAATTAGTCGTTTCGCTCTCATCCCAGTACAGCCTGCGTACCCAGTTGTGCAGCCGCGGGTACTCATAGCGAATCATCTTGAGGTTGCATTTGAAGATTGTGAAGTACGCAACGTCGAATCTGATGATGGTAGTATACAGCCGGATATCTGCTTCAGTGATGTGGTCGCCGAACAAGTATGGACCATGGCCTGGCTGGCCAAGATGTTCTTCCAAGCGATCGAGAGATTGGAACAAGGGGTATACGTGCTCTTCGTATGCCTCCTGGGACTGAGCAAACCCAGTCTTGTATACGCCGTTGTTAATGGTATCGTAGACCCACTCGTTCATGACATCAATGTCCTTACGCAAATGCTCTGGCAGGATGGCTTTGGCGCCTTTGCTGGACTCGCGGAGCTGCTCGGGGATGAACGCATCAAACTCGGTATAGAACATGCGTATGATTTCGCTGGACTCGTTATTCACGATTGTCTCTGTGAGCAAGTCAGCGCATGCTCTTCTCGTAACTGCCGTCCAAAGAACCACCTTTCTTCTTGTCCCAGAGCGTCGGAACGAGGTAGCGCCCTTCGTATTCCGGGTTCGCCCTTTCGTACAGCTGCCTCAAGTTCGTATAGCCATACAACGGTTCTTTCTCGAATCCAGGCTTCCCAGACATGCCCCACCCTTTCTTATCGTGAACGAGCGACAGATCCCATACAATCAATTGGATGATATCCTCCAGCCCTTTCAAGCTACGCACTAGGTTCGTACGATGTGCCCAAGGGCAGCCCATGTGAATGTAAAGCGCATATCGATACTTTTCCGCTGGGAACTCTGAATTAGGATCAGACGAGATGAAATTGCGGAATGCCGAGGGTTTGCGACGGAATTGACCGTCTTTCTCAGCGAAGCCGTCGGTGGCGTTCTTGGAGATGTTAGCAAATGTGGCTAACCCGGGTAGTGCAAGCATCGGCATTGCCATGCTGATGACATCGCATTTGGATAGGCATTCCAGCTTACCGATTCTGACATTTTTTGTAGTTTGACTGTAGAAATGCTTGAGGCGTCTTACGGTTTGGTTATAGAAGACACATGGTTGCCATCAACGATGACGTGAGCTGACGGCACGGGAATGACAGGCGGACTTTAGCCTGGCGGATGGTCCGCGACTTCTTCACATCCTTTTACCTTGCTCCCTAGTCATCATTCCCACACAACACACACGTCGCATAGTCTTGAGTGACAACATTCCTAAGTGCGATGCCTATTGTAGCCGCAGCAGCTCTCTGCATCTACCCCTGACACGCGCAGTCGCTAGAATGGTAAGGGGTCACTAGGCAGCAGGCTACTTACCTTGGTAGCGTCGCCACTACTTGCAAGCCAGTCCGAGTGTCGTGCAGCGCGCTCTAGAATAAATACCGTAGGTCTGCAAACATTTTGACACCCTTTGTCTATATTCAGGAGTTCTTGCATCGACAACGCTTGGCTGTTGTCAAATCATCGCAAGATGGGCTCACCGCAGGATTCCGCCGTACCAGAAGCCGCTCCGGCGTCCGACTCCCGATCCAGTTCTCAGCCAGACAACTACCAGATCTCAATAAAAAGCACCCCAAGCGGACATGATGAAAATCTAGAACGGTGCACATTCCTCGACCTCCCGGCAGAAATTCGAAACCACATCTACGGCTACATCGTCGGTAAATTCGAGCGAAGAATAATAGATCATTGCGGGAAAGAACGATGCGTGACAACCGTCAAAGGCGTTTTTGCCCAGCTACCGAAAACGATTCGTGGTCTCCTCAATACCTGCAAAACGATATGGCTAGAGCTTCTCTCGCTACTATTCGGATCATATACTTGGACTGCTGATCTCCTATTACGAACCTCTCCACCTGGGAAGATTCTCACACGTTCGAATGGGAGTTGGCTCCGAGAGCCGAGCACACTCTTTCATCCTACATCGAACAACATCCGCCGCGTTAATTTCCGAATCAAAGACACCATTCCACATCCAGGTTCTTCACCGAAGCTCCTTTTACAATACACGGTCGAAATACGTCTGAGCGAGCGCACCAGTGCTGAAGCTTTCACGACCCGGGTCTCGGGGTTCGTAACGGGCGTAGGTGGAGAAAATCGTTATAATTTTAAAGCAGACAAGGGTAAAGCTCTGCAGCAGGTACTGGAGCAGAGCATGAATAGCGCACTTCAGGAGGTGGTCAAGACGAAACTGGAATCGAGACAAAGTAGCAGTTGCTTCACTGTTGAGGAATGGCAGGGGCTTGTATTGCGGCTTAAAGATGCGTACATGGTGTGGATTGCGGAGGAGCAGACATCGGAATGAAGTTTGGCGAGGGTGTTGCCATACAAGAAAGTTGGAGACTACAAGATTCATTTTGCTGTAGCATAAGCACAGAGGAAGGTCTTGTCACATTCAAGCATAATAATGGATAAGCTTCCGGAAAGCGGCTGATCTATTGCCTAACTTTAGGCTTCACTATCTGAGAATGGAGAATCTTCGAAAACCTATTGTCTACCTCCAAGCTTTACTTTAACAAGGAACAAAACAAGCAAAAGTATAGTGTCTAAGTCAGGAAACCCGGTGAGCCCATCATCTTTGCGCAAGCAACTTCCGATAATATACTGTTGGGTGCGAATACAACTTCCTACGACCCATGAACGAGTGTTTGGCCTACGAAAATGACCTGTATAGCCGCGAATCTATGCCCAGAGTCAGATCACATACACATTGAACAGCTACTGGAACTTACACTGCTATTATCGCGAAGACGTCAGTCCTTCTCGCCTCCGTGAACCATCCCAGACAGAGCGACACAATGCCGTTGAAGACAGCCATGGCGGCGAGACGATGTACCAGCGAGGATATGTTGACCAGCGCGATGATTGCTATGACCGGGAGGGTGGAAGCGATGAAGCAGGTCAACCAGAACGTGATTGTTGAGATCGTGTCGTCACGATAGAAACACATGGGGTTTTCACTTTCTTTTCCCGGGTATAGCTTCTTCAAGAATATGAAGACGTGTACCAGTCGATCGGATAGCATGGTCGTGAACGTGTCGGTGCGCACTCGTGGACGTAGCGCGACCAGGCCATCGTCTGCGTGAGCGGTGGGATCATCGTATATGCCCCAGACGTTTCTGTCTGGACCGTACAAGGGTAACTTCATCTCTGAGCTGGCCATGAAGCCTTGGACGTCCTTGAGGTCGAAGTAGTCTGGAGGCTCGAACTGGCAGATGGCTGTCTGGTAGTACAATGCCTCGTCTATCCTGATGAGTATCAACCTATCTTGGTGTCTTTATGGTCATTAGTACTCACTGTACTCCCTAAGCTTCTCTCGAATCTTGAGGATGAGACTCAGTTGCGATGCGTCGACACCATCCCTTTCCTCTGCTGAAACTTCAAGGAAGAACCAGTCGTGAGCATACCGGGCTTTCTCCCCTTCATCGCTGTCGTGGTCTGCGACTTCCATTTCTCGTAAAGCTTCTTCCAGGTATGTTAGTTCTGCCTGCATGTATAGCAAGTTCTTCGCGTTCAGTGCACCAAAGCTACGGAAGATGGCGCTCTCGGGTCGTATGCCCATTGACCGGGCGAGCTTGGGGTAGCCTTTGACATAGCCTTGGAGTAGCTTGGATTCTGATGTCTCAGCCATTGTGATGAGAGAAATGAGGTAGAGGCGGAGAAAAGTTGCTGCGAGTGTTGGAGTTCGACAAGACCTTTCGCAGCGTCTTTATATACCCGGATAGCGGTCGTTCGCGCAATTGAATGATTGTTGAGGATTGAATCATTGATACAATCACGCCGGGGAAGTGACATACGGTAGCGCTAAATCAGTACTGAGCGACTGCCCACAGCCACCAATGGCCGTTGTCACATATCCCGCGCTGGGGATGGTGGCGGTCGTGGCAAGGGTGGAGAAACTCTAGTGTGAAAGCAGGTATGCCTGGTAGATCTGTTCAGTTCTCCGTAGCCAAATGTGAATATCTTTGATCAACACTAATGGACACAGTGGACCTCAGACAAATCTCATTCTATGTAGTCTGTTGAAGTATCATTCTGGCCAATCTTATACCTCTGATAAGACGCCATAGTCGATCGCATGTATCCATGGAACATCACCCATGCAAAGCTGATTCAGAGACATAGATGATAATTAACCGTCCAGCTACCTCCTCACACTCGCTTGTGGGCGCTTGATACCAACGAAGAGAACTGGACCATACGATCTCAATAAGCTCATGTGCTACATCCATGCGACGTGATGTTTGGGTTGCGCAATCACAATGCTCACGATAGCAATATATAATCTGCGAAGAGAGACGAGGCTTTCCATGATTATAACCCCACCCATCTGAGAGAAAGCATGTCGAATCACACTACCGCCCAAGCGTCTGCTAACGTGAACACCCCGGCGTGGACCTTTTTCGCCTTACCAGGAGAGGTCCGGAACATCATTTACGACATCCTAATCACAAAAGCCTACCCCAAAGACGACATCAGGCCCGTCGCTTCGCGCATGAGTGCTATCTTCGTGAAGTTCCCCAGCTGGCTCAAAGACTTTGCGGATGCTTCTAGGCGGGTTCGAGACGAATTGATACCACTCGTCATGCGACAATACACATGGGTAGCCGACTTGTTATTCAACGATATCGACAACGGGGACTGGTATATTGCGAATAATCGATCATGGCTGGAGGGGACCGATCCTCATCTTGATGGCAACATCCGTCACGTTAGCCTGCGACTTAGGCACTGGTTACCGTCCCAGGAGGTGCCCCGGACAGAGCCATTCTTCAAAATAGGCGAAATGGGCGTTTTCTCTGCTTATATCGACATTCAGCTGTTGGAAAGCGCACCGCATGTCAGCATGAGGGCGAGGGCACATATAAGGCTTCTCGACTGCAACCAAGAGGCTGCATTAATGGCCGCGTTGAGCTCCGCGCTAGACCAAGACGTTAGTGCTGAGTTACAAAGGTTAGTGAGCGAGAAACAGGCGGCAGGGTCAGCTCAGACATGTTTTACTATAGCGGATTGGAACCGAGTTGCGGACACCTTGGGAACGACGTTTGCCACCTGGTTCAAGACGTATGATTGGACTCCGTGGATATAGGGCTTCATATGGACCTGTACCGTTGGTGGAGTTCGGATGATGGATTGCTATCGACGACATACACAGGTCAGGATAGGCTCTCTGTATTGAGCAGACACCCAGAGTACTACATGATGATGTTGGGAGGATTTCTCTGGGCGCCAAATATACTGTAGCTACCGCGCTGATGATAGTTTGCGTAAAGAGCGTTCAGATTCAACCTCGAATTTCCCAACCATTATTGTTGGGATGCGTAATCAGCCCAGCAAGGGCTTCACACCGGCTTCCAACTTCTCCAGATACGTACTACAGAGATTGCCATCTCGCCAAACACCGCGGATGTTCAATGTCGTATCAATGTCTTCAAGCGGATTTCCTTCAACCAGGAGCAAATCAGCGTTGAGTCCCTCCGCCAGACGACCGCGATCAGTGAATTGAAAACGTTTGGCGACCAGGCTGGTGGCCGAGCGCAAAGCCTCCGCAGGTGACATGCCGATCTTGTGCACGAAGACATTCAATTCTTGGTGCATCGATAGCCCAAACGCTGTTCCCACTGCTGGACCTGCTGAGTCACTGCCGCTACAGTTCGTTAGTCATTTGGTCAATAGGATATACACATTTCACTTACCAGAGAATATCGATACCCGCTTCTCTCAACTTCTTCACGCCCTCGTATGCGTATTCCGCTTTACCGTTCTCAGCACAAAACCCCATGCACTTACACATGTTGCCCACACGGTCATCATTGATCAGCCCTCTAATTCGGGGGTCATGTGCAAACTGATGCTGCAGCTCTTTCCCCTCAGTTGTCAGACTGCCGATTGCAGCAAGTGTAGGATTGACCCAGGCATTGTTCTTCTTATACGCATCTATCAGCTCCTGGGTCGGTGGCTGGTCGCAAAACGTATGTGTGAGGCCATCAACACCCGCGTTCAGGACATCGAGAGTATCGCGCAAGGAGAGAGCGTGTGCAACGGTCAGGTAACCTCGCTTCTTGGCTTCCGCGATGATCGTTTTTTGTAGTTCGACTGAAGGGTATGTGAACTCGCGACCCATGCTGGTCCCGCTCTCGTGCATGAGTTTGACGTAGTCTGGTTGCATCTCTTTCTTCGTCCACTCCAAGTATTCCACCACGCTGCTTTGATCCGTCAACTTGGGCCATTTTGCAATTGCCGCCGCTGTTTCCGGACTCTTGTCGTGAGCCGTGATTACGGGTATCGGCCATCCGTTCTCAATGGTGGCAGCCTGGCCTGCTGTCTTGTACGAAGCAGTATCTGGCTCCAAAGTCTGCTTCTTCAGCTTCTGCACGTTCTCAAGCTCGTTGTGCATTTCGCAAACGGTAGTCACGCCGAAGCGCAACGCTTGAGGTAGGGCTTCGGGATCGGCTCGGTCTGCGTGGATGTGGCAGTCGATGAAGCCTGGGAGGAGCGTGTGGCCAGGTTTCGAATATGTCTTTACTGGTTCGAGCGGCGCATCGCTGATGGGTCCGACGCTCTTAATCTTGCCATCATGTACGTGAACATATCCTTCGTCGATTGTCTCTTCGCCAGTGAAAATTCGAATGTCACGAAGAAGGAAAGTCGTCATGGTGCTGTATGCTTCGATGGTTGGACTGTATCTTGTCGCAATGCTTTGCTGCTAGCTGGTTCTCGTAGGCGTTGTAGACCACAGTTGCTTTGTGCAATTGTTATATCGACAGAGAATGCAGAGACTAGACTACGTGTTCCTTAAAATCACACACATTGCTTTTGTAGAAGATTACATCTAGCTCACTTTGCTGCAGATGGGGGGCCAGCGGTACGGGCTCGTTGCATTAGCGTCCGGCTACGACCCGCAAACTACGGATGGAAAGGGCGTCAAGCCCGTGAGGCCAGTATCGTATTGCGAGTATGCCGTGTCGCAGGAGTGAATCTCTACCCGCATGTCTGGCACTGGACGGATGTGATGGCTTTGTCGTCATTAGTAAGTATCGCGGTCTCCCGATTCGGTCAGCGTCGTGGAGAGCCGAAGCCGGTTCACCGCTCCCGTACCATGCGCCATGGTGGATGGAAGGTAACAGGGACAAGTGTGAAGTTCGGCAGGGTCTTCTATGGACGTAGTGTTGATGCAGTAATGCCCCTCATTCAGCGATTGTGACATGCATGAGAACCCGCATCGCTCCTTCAGATCGATCCACAAATGCCACGACGCTAGTGACCAGTCGCGTTCATCCTCATCTTCGCTTCCACCATTCGACTCTCCGTCTTCGTATCAAGACTTTGTGAACTTCACGACAGTTCGGCCTTTATAAACAAAGATCCTTATTCACATAATGTCAAACATCCAACGGTTTGGCACATCTAATCAGTTAGCTGTTAGTCATTGTCACCTCCGCCACCACGGGTGATGGTACAAAGTGCATGAAGAATGGACTACAAGGTCTTCAACTTCTTCTTGAAATGTAGATGTCACAGTAGCTGGAGATGTGAACATAAGTACAACACGATCTCGAGGAGACGACGTGGCCATTGCGAGTGACATATTCAAGGTATAAAAGCATATCCTAGGCTGCTCAATTCAGAATCCTCACACTCTCACCACATAACAACATTACGACCGCCTGCTACTCTAAAGAAACTAAAGCCATGTTTCCCTATAGGCAGTCGGGGTATACCTATAATATTACGTTCTCACAACAAGTACCTTTCTCAGGGCCTTATATTGTACAGGCCGAGAACCCGCAGCTGGCCCTCGTTCCACAATTGGCAGTTGTTCCACAACAACAAGTAGTCAACCGACGACAGACACGGGTCCACTACACCGGCTACGATAGAAATCTCACTGACTCCCAATTCTGTCGTTGCGCACAACCAGAAACCCACGGCGATGCGTACTCACATCCTGAAGTTAACAACCACGCACAATACGACGGTGTACACATCCTAGATCTTCAGGGCCAGGAGATACAGAGAGAAGAGTATATCCAGCGATGCATGGATATCTTAGGCAAAGACTTCGTCAACTCGAACCACGAACTAAGAACTGTGCGTGCGCAGGTCCTGCACCCTGAAAGTATGCGAGTGCAGGATGGCCAGAGGGAGACTGCGAGACGAGCAGCAGAGATTGGAGTTCTCAGGAAAGGGGTACCGCACGATGTCGTTTGGTACGGGCCGGTGAACCCCAAAGGATGCCATATTCACCCGCCACCTGAGCAATGCGAAGAAAATTTCATCGGGGCAACTGGAAGTTGGAATCCGGTAACTGGGCGCGCGGTGAACGGACTAACAATGACCGAGCGTGAGGCAGATTGGGGGCAGCGTGGGTACGGTCGTCAGGGTTTTGGTCGACGTGGATATCGTTGAAGTGGTTGGCTATAAAGTTAGCTGGAAATTGAATCTGTAACGTATCGTCAGCATGTTCAGAATGACTAGTTGTGCCTGGATCAGTAAGTGGTTCCGTATAACGATCGGCTCCTCCAGGGGAAACCGCAGCCAATGTTGCGATCGGCTTCCAAGGAGGCTCTGAGAATACCTGTCATGTCGGTCTGGATCCCTGGGGAAGGCGTGCATTCGGATCAAACTGGTACTGTATTCCTTCGTTGCGTGCCGATAACCCGAGAACGCAGTGTGATTGATGATGTATTCGTTGGTCGCCAGAACCATGGCAGCTCGCGTCACGATGATGGACCCACGTCACGGGCCGAGTGAAGAGCGAACGACTGCGACGCGTAACGAACGGAAGCAAAGCCGCTGTCCGCCAAGCCCCCCACCAACGCGACGGAGCGTGTCTCCAGTTCGTCATGACTCCGGCATCGCAGTCTCCATTACGACTCTCATTTCTCTCCGTTCAAGCCCTGTCTGGCTTCGATGCTGCACACTCGTTTTGTAGCTACCAACCATGGTGGTCCTAGTTGATCTGGGAGACGATGAACTGCCCAATTTAGAGACGCCCCATCCATCTTCCGGCCGGTTCAACGTCTTGCCGCCGCGTCGCTCCCTTGATGCAGACGACGTGACGACAGCAGCCGAGCGGCCGAACCCGAATATCAATGGATTCAGCGCGGCACTTAGCTGTTATCCGTACGCTCCAGCCATAGCATGGACTTGATTCCGCGCTTTGATGTATGCTAATCACATTAACTATGCAGGATAGTCAGTCAGCTCGCTGCTCAACTCGACCTCAACACGCTCCACGATCTCTCACGTACTTGCAGGCAGTTTCGCGCGAATCTGCTCGAATATCGCAGCCAGCTCGTCAGACATACGCTTCATTGCGAGAATGAAGACGATGACCTCAGTGAGACGCTTGGTTCGCGACTGCACGAGGGGCGACATGTCTTGGAGAGCCGCCTGACGACTGGTCGCGTCGGCAAATGCGCCCGCGATATGGTGGGCGACTGCCAGCGGTGTGGGACAGTCGTATGCCGGGTATGCCGCCCAAATGTGAGAGGATGAATTGAGGGCTAATGGGTCTCGCAGAATTGTACCATGAAGCCACCACCAACGCCCACGCTCAGAGCCCGCCATCGCCGGCTATGCCGAACGTGCACCAAAGCGCCTCTCGTACTGCTCATGGCTGTGCAGAAGCAGCGCGCCTCATCGATGTCCCCTTCGCCACCCGGGTCACCGGAGACACATCCAGTGCTCTTCGATGGCGACAACCCGCGAGCCTTTACCGCGCCAGCTTTCGAGCGTACACCCTGCAACTGCGACAACGTAGTTTGGCTCTGCGCGCCATGTGGCAAAGACCTGCGAAACGCCGACACCACCTACGTCCGCGGTTGGAGCTGGCGCACCATGTACAGCCACATGCACGGCGGCGTAGGCATCGGTCTCGGCGAAGGCAACGAGGGCGTAGAATGCGGACGAGGCTCCGCATGCCTAGGCGCACACATCGTCGAGCACGAGACATGCGAGCAAAACCTCCTCGACACCATCGAGAAAGAGAGATCGCAAACCCCGGAGTCACCCGAACGCTGGAGGGGCTCTTCCTATCTCACCCAGGAGATCGAAGGCATCGGCGGTGTGCTCAAGGTCAAACACAAGAAGCAGGTGCGCGTCGGCGAATGCGTCAAGCTGTTTGAGGACGAGAAGAAGAAGTCGATTCAGTATCTGGAGCGAGAGGTCAAGGGCGAGCTGAGGAGCTGGTGCTCTTGGTGCGAAAGGGTCGTTTTGGGTAAGAAGGATAAGGCTGAGATCAATGGGGAAAGACCCTCATCGAGTGGCTCGAGCTCATCCTCCAGTAAACCCGTATTTACGTATAGATACTGATTTGGACTGTTACATAGTTAAGTAGTTCTACTCAGCGATCATTGATGCATGCGCTCATTAAACACGTTCTTTGCAATTACAATTGCAATATCGATACTAATCCTTTACCCCGAATACCTCCTGAAGGTATTTTACTTCCTGTCTCAACTTCTCACACTCCACCCGTGCAATATCGAGGTCTTCTCGCAGCAGGTCTCTCTCGCCTTCCACCTCTTGCACATTGCTGACATTGCAATCATTCTCCCCTTTCTTCTGCTTCTCCAGCAGCTCTTTATATCTGTACAACAACTCTCGCAACTGCAACAACAGATTACTCTTCTCGTTCTGCAATTCTGCCTTCTCCTTCATCAGTTTGTCAGGCGGAGGGCGGCGATCTTCGTCCAAGACAGCTGCCAGCGTGTCTCGACTTTGTTCGAGCGCCTCACGGAGCTTCGCATCGAGATTCTGAGACGCTAGTTTCATCCACTCTTCTTGGTACGTCTTCTTAAGTCTCTTGATATCATGCTCCACCTTCGCTCGTGCATTGACTAGGTTGTGAAGCCCGCGCTCTCGTCCAAAGGGTAATCTGGTCCCGTCGAACTGCGCGGCGAGCGTCGCGTACTTGTCGTACTCTGCGTGGAGCTCGCGGTAGTTCTGTAGAAGTTCGGCGTGCGTCCAGCTAGCACTAGCTGTCTTGGGCGTGAAGCCGGAAGAAGGGTCCATCATTTGTAGACTTCGGGTTTGGTGTAGTGAGAGTATCGTAGAGGTGAATATATAAGGCGAGTATATAGTGGTTGTTTGCGCAAAGCTTGCTTTGACAACATAGTCAAGGCTGGTCACACGTGGACTTTCCCTGGCGATTCCAAGTCAAGCTGAGAGTCAGAGGAGAATGTGAAAGACAAATGCGTCACGAGCGATCTTACTAGAACCAGAGTGGATTCAAGATCGAGATGTGAATAAAATATCGCAGTCAGCGGCATCTAGAAACTCGAACGAGCTTTTCGATACTGGTGCTGCCGATAACGTCAATATTGTGAAAACACTAAGCCTCAGAATGGTATACCAAAAACGCCACGCTCTTATCCTAAACGCCGAACCTCCGCATACGTGCTATCACTCCGTGTTCTCCGCCCTCTTCTACCGTCTCGCGCGAACATTGAACGGACTCTCCTCCGCGGCCTTGAAAGAGTCAAACGCGAACAGGCTGACAAAGTACAGCGCTGCAAACCTGACCAGCGTATCGCTCAGTCCACCATTGCCAGTCAGCATCCTTTGTAGGCCGGCAAATGGGCTTTCGCCTACAGGCCGACTGGGTTCTGAAGCGGAGCCAAGTGTGCGGCCTTTGGTCGAGAAGACAGCGGAGGCAGCACCAGGGCCGGAAGTATCGTTTGCGGCTTTACGGACGGCGGCTGTGAGGGCTGCGGGGTTGGCGCCGCGAATGGTTTCGACGACGGAGGTGGATTTGATGACAAGGAAGGTCGGCATACTGGACAGTGTTTATGTCAGCTCATGAATCTACAGTTTCCTCCATCCCAGCATGCAGGTGTGTCTCTCGGGGTGTACGTACGCGCTGACGCCATACTTCTTTGCAACTTCCTGCTGGCTATCCACGTCCACCTTCACGAATTGCATCTTGCCTGGCTTGGTCTCTTTCTCTGCCAAGCCCTGGAAGACTGGCGCGATTGCCTTGCATGGCCCGCACCAGTCCGCGTAGAAGTCGACGATAGTGTATTTGGATTGCGACAGAAGTTGGGAGAAGTGCGAAGCGGAGGTTACGGGTATGATTTTGCCGGGCATCGTGACTATTTTAGAGTGAATAGGCTCTTGAAATGAGGTAGTTCCTGGGTGATTGGCGAAGGAGAATAGATAAGGCGGTTCGTGAAGTGGAGTTGCGTTGGTAGTGGGTGTGTTGCGGGGAGGACAGCTTGCGGCAAGGATGCGCCACCTCGAGCTCAGGTGGGTCGTGCGTCAGGGAACTAGCTGTGACGCGTAGTTAACGCGACCTACGACAGTGTCGACGATTTGGTCAAGATTAATCGCGCGGGTATTTTGATTCAGAAGAAGCTTGCTATGGATTCCTTTAGCTATGTATGTGCTCTTTGTACATGTTCAGTCAGCTGCCACCTCGCTGTCATCTCCTTCACCTTCTCAGTCCTCAACACGCTCTCCTACTTGATCGTGGGTTCCCTCGGAATGCCATCGCGCTATGTAAGACCAGCAGTACCGGCGAACGGAGTGGATCGGCTTCTCGATTTCTTGGGGATGTATTCGGGCTCATCCTCGCTTCCATCCACCTCTCGGATAGGACGCTTCTTCGCTCGCGTTTTCTTGGCTTTGGGCTTGGGAACTGCTGCTGCATCTGTAGCTTTGGCCGCGTCATCTACTCCTGCTTCTTCCAACTTGACACCGACGGTCGGTCCATTCTCAGTCGGCTGGGCATCGACTGCTCCTCCGACCTTGCTTGTGCTTGGTGCTTTCTCCATATCGAGCGGGGGCGAGGGCGGATAGGCGACGTTCGGCTGTGGTTCCACCTCGTGTTCCGGATCCTCTGCCTTGACTTTGGTCTCTACGGCATCTGCGGGGTCTTCTTCTGCCTCATCTTTGGCCTTCTTCTTCTGGGCCTGGGTCTTCTTTGATTTCGCACGCGACTCGATCTTGGGCGCTGGTGGCTTAACGATCTTGCCTGTCTCGAGTGTCTCGGTCACGACTTCCTCAAACTCCGTGGAAAGGGACTCAAGGCCATCGAACATGTCTTCATTGGCTCGGCGAACAACTTCTTCTAAGTCGAACGCTGACATGCACTGCCAGTGCTTGTAGACCATGCTCTCGTGCTCGCCATCGAACGGGACGGACAGACCAAGCCTCAGCTCACCTTTGGTGATCTTCACGTTCTTAGACAGGCAGTCGCTGCCACGGCAAGCGCATGCACGACCGGCAACGTCGACCTTGTAGAAGCTGACATCAGTGTACTCTTTGGCGTATCGCTGAGCGTCTTTGGCCAGGTCTTCTCGGATGCCTTTGAAGTTCTTGTCGACTGGCTGACCCTCGAAGGCTAGGCGTACTTGCTCTTGGCTCTCAGGGCTGAGTCGCTCGTAGCCGGGTGCCTTTGTCGGATCGTTGCCGGTGGTCTCCTTCAAGCCCGCGATCTGATGCTTGGTCGCACAGCCCCTTCTTATGTCAGTACATACATAGTAGGCGCAGGAGGCTCCAGAAGAAGGTAGACTTACCAGTGACGCCAGGCCATGTACCATCTAGCCTCTGGCTCAAATAGCGTGTGAGTACCGATACGCAGCTCTCCTTTCGCGATCTTGATCTGGCTGCGCTTGCAGGCGGCCTGACTACAGGTTGCGCGGCCAGTACTTGCCTGTTCTTGAAGTTGTTAGCTAAGAAACTGAGAAAGGGATGCGGCAGAACATACCAAGACGCCATTTAGGGCCTTCGTCGTCCATGTTTGCGAATTTCGAGAGTTCTGTGGGATTTCGACAGGGGTTTCAGTGAATTGAGGCGACAAGAGGTGAGATGTGAGTGCAGCTACCCGCGCTTCCAAGGTTGTGAGCAAGCACGTGCGTCTTGGCGGAGAAAGAGGAAGTCGCAGTGGCTGCGTCCAGTGATTTCGACGACCTCGTTCTCAACCGGTAGATATCTGTTCTCCTCATCTCGTTTTGGATATAGAGGAAAGCTATAGAAGGACTGATGAGCGAGGAGTGGCGCCGAAACAGTTGTGGTCTTGTTTGAGGCCGAGACTACCCAGGAGACGAAACAGGAAAGAACGACGTCACTGCGGAACTTACCACTCAGTCATCGTCGACAGCTAACCTTGGAAGACACCACAATCTGCTCGGAGTATCGCTCACTGGGTGCGGCCATCATGGTCCAATTTTGACCATTGCGCTCCCCTGCGTCCAATCAGCGGTCAGCAGGAAGTCAGTCGCGACTTTTTCTCAATGCTTTGGAGATAGCTCTCGGCACATTAGGTTCGTACGCGCAGGAGTCTGAACTTGTTTCAAGCTTGATGTCTTCCATCCTGAGGTTTATGAAGTTCGATTGACGATTGCGGGGAACAGCGGGGAAGTCCGTCTTCACTAGTCCACCTCCGCTGACTCAGACACACCCCCTAGCTATCTCCACATCCCAACAGAACGCATCAGCGATTAGATGCTTTTCCGAGAAATGTGACTCACTATTCCGGTTGTAGAATCATATAAGATACGGGATAAGCATACCAAGCAGTTCTTCGTTCCTTCCCCACCTTGGCAGCTCAACCTTCAACATCCAATACGAACATGACAGAACCATCATCAGACAAGAAACTTTACGTCAACGCCGAAGATGCACAATCTTTCGTAACCTCAGTCCTAGTCGGTAATGGCGTCGCGCCCGAGAACGCCAACATCATTGCCAAATGCCTCATAGCAGCCGACCTCCGCGGTGTCGACACCCACGGCATGAACAGAATCCCGTCATACATGGAGCGCGTCCGTCAAGGCGTCTTGAACAGTGCAGCAACACCTACTCTCACCCAAATAACGCCAGTCGTCACCCAAGTCGACGCCAACAATGGCTTCGGCTTTCTTGCCGCAGACGCCGGCATGGCTGCTTGCATCGAATCCGCAAAGACGTATGGTATCGGGATGGCGAGCATCAAGCATTCGAATCATTTCGGTATGAGTGCTTGGGTCGTACAGAAGGCGCTGGATGCCGATATGATGAGTCTGGTGTTTACCAATTCGAGTCCTGCGCTACCGGCCTGGGGAGGGAAGAGTAAGCTGCTAGGTGTGTCGCCGATAGCATGTGGTGCGCCGGGGAAAGACCAACCTTTCGTACTTGACATGGCGCCGTCAATTGCAGCAAGAGGAAAGATCTACAAAGCGAAGAGGAGGGGCGAGAAGATACCTCTGGACTGGGCGCTGGACAAAGATGGAAAGCCAACGGACGACCCAGAAGCGGCACTCGACGGCGGTGTCATGTTACCTATGGGTGGGCCTAAAGGTTCAGGTCTAGCTGTCATGATGGATGTTTTCTCCGGCGTACTCTCCGGTTCCGCATTCGCAGGCGACGTTACGAATCCCTACGACCCTTCCAGACCCTCAGACGTTGGCCACTTCCTTGTCGCAGTGAAACCTGATCTTTTCATGAGCTTGGACGACTTCAGGGAGAGGATGCAAATTCTGTATGACAGGGTCACGGGTGCTGAGAAGGCAGCGGGTGTGGAGAGGATCTACTTTCCGGGCGAACTTGAGCAATTGCAACAACAGGAAAGAGAGAAGACGGGTATTCCGTTGGTGCAAGCGGAGGTTGATGCGCTGAACGCGGAGGCGGAGAAAGTTGGTGCTAAGCCATTAGTTATCAAGTAGGCGTGTAGACGTGGTAGAATGCATGCTATCGAACCATTAAATGCATCTTACGACTGAAGAATCATGAGTAAATGCGACACTCAGGACTGCCCGAAATGGCAGCCACTCGTTTCTTCAGCCGACGTTTAATAGGTAGCTTCCTCAATTTGGATTTATCGGAAGCCTCCGCTTTCGGTTCACACAAAAACGCGGTTAGCAATGTCAAGCTGACGTATAGCTGCTCTGGCGTTTTCGCTGCTCGCAGGTCAGTCCGAAGAGGCGATATGAAGTGAATGCCTTGCCCAAGGCAAGACATAGCTAAGTACCTGCAGCCTACATTAGTTTCCCAACACGTTGTTGTGTCACTGAAAAGGTAATTTCGCCTCAATAGCCTTTTTTCTCTAAAGGTTTCACTGGGTACACAGGTGGAAGAAGGTGTCCGGCTTTTCACTTCCATGGGTCGTGAGCGCGCCTAGTGGATCCGAGCTCATCAGGTAGTCGCACAACAATCTCATAACCCGGCCACTCTTGCCTTTTTATCCCACACGCGCGATGGACTACACCGAGATTCAACCACCCCAAGATCCAGGAATGATGCCTTCGAATGCGCAAACGAAAGCCAAAGACCTGCCAGTCAAGTTGACCTCGCTCGACCAAGCGCTTCAGCCATTTCGCCATTCGTATCCCCACACGGTTCTAAATCTTGCGGTCTTTGACGTAGTTCTCCAAGACGTTTATGAGTGTCACAAGGAGTTTCCGGATGAGCTGCCACCAACAGGCGAACAGGAGCACATCCATGAACTATGGTCTCGTCTGTCACGGACTCTTCGATATCCTCATTCGTCCTGGTATGCCGACCCGGAATCACTGCAAGTGGCGCAGCTGATGGCCAAGCAAGACCCAGTCCGCATCTGGTTCGAGCTCTACTCGCATGTTCGACAAGATATTTTAAATGGCGATCCCATCGAATCTGTGATGGATATCGGGCAATGGTACACCAAAGTTCAAAGGGGAGTGAAGTGGCTGGTAGAGTGCGCCACTCTCAGCTTGTCCGAAGAGCGTTCGAAGGAGGACGATACTGCGATAGCAAATTTGACAGCTGTCGCAACCTGCGGGCCGATTTATGGTTCAGGGGAGTTGAATCCTGCTCCCGCTCATTCTCAAGAACTCTTCGGCCCTGGAGGCGTACTGTGGTCGGTAATGGAGGTCTTCACCCGCGAGCCGGGTGCCAAACGTGGTATCGCATGTATACTGGACTTGGTTATCGCGCTGGCTTTGAACATTGCCCTTATCTTCAAATACTCCTGGGAACACCATGCTCGTATGTGCGACCAGCAACCTGCATACAAGTGGTATGCGATGGGCCTAGAGGAAGCCCGGTCCAGATTTAGGACCGACGTCCAATGCCAGGATCCCCAAGCATTACTTCCATATCATATTCGAGATGTCCTAAAGGACATCGACCTCATTGGGCTTTGGGACGCTATATGGAACAAGGCAAACCTTCTGAGCCGTACTTTCGGCTTTGAACCACAATACCTGGAGTGCAACCTCTTTATTTGGGCTGTGCAACAAATGAAGCTTCCCTCCTCCGATCCCAGACCCTGGATACCGCTTGCCAACGTGGCTCTTATCACTGAAATGCGGTGTAAGGAGTATGAGATGAACACAGAAGGCGCTCTGAACAGCGCGCCAAGCGACTTCTGCATACCTCCAGAAGACTTTGACGTATCAAATATCTTCAAATGCCGGGTAAACGTGGAAGTTATACTGCGCAGCCGAGGACCGCGATTTTCGTCCACAGGACGGGGTCAACGCTTCTATGATGAGGACGACAATCCCGAAATAACCGATGCAGACAATGAAGAACGCGAAATTCCGGATCTCACCATCGCAGATACCGCCGACGTTGAACCTTACGGCCCTCTTCTCGATCTCACTGATCTTGCGGCTGCCACAACAACAGTTCCCGAGGACCAATGCTGTACAATCTGCATGGAAGATCACTCCCATAGTAGTAGTGACAGTCACGCGGGAACCATGAAGCTCAATTCGTGCGGACATTTGTTCCACTACAAGTGCATCTTCGAATGGCTCAACGGCACATCCTCTAATAGCAACCTTTGCCCTGAATGCCGTGTCCAATTCAGCGAGTAGCGTAGACCAGTACGACCGGTTCCAGGATCAGCACTAGCCAGTCGTACATGGATTGGGCTCACCCGGCCTCTTATTGAATTCGAAGATGAAGACGAGCCTCTTATTGAGTTCGACGATGAAGACGAGCCTCTTATTGAGTTCGAAGATGAAGAAGAGCAAAACCTTGAGCCGGAATTTCAGCAGCATCGAGCTGATGGCGATGCCCTGAGCGTGCACGAAGGTAGCCTGGAATGGGGCCCCTTGGATACGGAAGACGACGACGACGACGATGACACCATCACCTCCTCTTCCTCATCTTTAGATGCAGGGCCCGCTGATTCACCAGAAAATGAATCAGTTCTCGCGGATACTAGCCGGCGGAACAGTATCACCAGCATCGATTACAGTTTGACTCTCGATGAACGCGTGATCGCCAACGGATCAAACGACGAGGACAAAGATGGGGTTTATGGAGAAACATACGATAATGAATGGGTAATGGGGTCATTTGGACAGTAGGCCGGGGCACCTGGTTAGGATGTGAATGTGGATCGGAGAAGATGAAGGCATCTGACACTACGACTGGGGTGGCGTCAGGAGCGAGACTGATACAAGGAAGCAATCACGTCAACGATGTGAGTGGAGGCTCATAGCACGATATAGAAGCGAAGAATAGACACTCTGCAGTCTACATTAATCTTAAGAAACAAATTAGCAAACCGTTTAGTAAATGTAGGCTCCTGGCTTGGAAGCTTTTGTTGACATGCATAACTTTCGTTTAGCAAGCAGACGCAGACACTGCACCTGTATGAAGCCTCCAATGTCGCATCTCTGGTTATCCGTCATCGGACGCGCATCGTTACAGACTTGGGACGAAGACGGTGATTGTAGACGAAATGGTTCGCAAGCAAACGCGACGTGTGAAGGAGATGGCAGGAGAGAATCGAACGCGATGAACTCATAGCTAGACGCGTTCTAGGACCGGACGCGTCTTCGAAAGGGGGCTATCGCTTAAAGACCTCGGGAGGACTAGTCTGCAAGCTAGCGTCGAGCTTTCCCGTTGAGGCGCCGAGCGTCAGCACCTGGGCAACAACCCATCCTGCCCCAAGTATATGCTCATGTCTGTAATCTACCCAGCACTCGGTATGACAAAGATTCATTTGAGATCCATCCGGTAACGGTGTAGCTCGTCCTTGCCTGGACGTCATCGCTTTGGCGGGGTCTAATGTGCCACACTGGGGTCGTGGCAAGGAGCCAGGCGTACGCATGTCACTATCGAGAGACGGAATCCGATTAGCAGCGAACAGATCCTGCCGGCCTGCTATTTCATAGTACGAGTGATGTTGTGAGTGAGTTGATCTCGGAAGCTAGAGCCCATACCCAGATTCCTTCACACGCAGCAGCATGATGCTTTATTTGGCGTATACAGAGAACCAGTGGCAGGCAGTCTTCCAGACGAGGTGTGGTTGCCTGTACCCCAATGAAAATCCTTGCTGTAGCAACTGCATCTCTTTCGTGAGGTGCAGGACCGCCCATTTGCCCACGGGTGCTCTTTCCACCGCTGCTATCCCACGTTGTCTTGGCAAACAAATGAGCTTCACCACCTCGCCCAACTCCCACACACACAACCATACAGGCATACCACCGCCTCAAAACCACCCTCGGTGATTACCCACGCAGGATGGCGGAACGAAACACCTCACCACCGATTACTGTTGCATCACTGCGCGCAATCCGAGAAAAGAAGCGACAGCTGGTGGCTCAGCCACCTCCGAGTCCTTTCGAGCTTACACATCGACTTCGTGACGCCCAACCACCGATAAGGGAAGCGATTGAAGAAACCTCAGGTCCCTCCAAATACACCCGTCATAAACTGGCAACGGACGCAGTCATTAAGCAAGAAGATGTTGAGCCCGCAAACCCATACGAATATACGCATAACGTGCTTAAAGGACGCCTGACCGAAAAGCAAGACGAAGACAACATCAAGGCCACAAATGATCTAGAGGATTTCCAACGCTCTACTTTCATCGAAAACTGGTATGTTTTCGGAGACCTTCCGAAGGTTGAGGACATTCGAATGATCATCACAGCCTTGTACCGCATCAACGAGCCGACCGGCTTGTCGAAGAAGTGGGCAAGGGACTTCCGTCATAAAAAGCGACTTGGCCTGTTTCTCCTGGAAGATGTAGTAGCTCAAGGACTGCAGAATGAGGGACTAGTGGCCACGGCGACTCCCTCAGAGCATGCTCGCTCGATGCTCCTTCGCCCAGATCTCATAACGATGGCGAGTGTGCAAGCGTTGGGTCAAGAGATCAAGCAAACCAACAAGGCGCAGAAGAAGGTCTCGAAGATTCTGCGAGCTAGGGAGAGGCGACAAGCAGCTTCACATTTGGATGACTGGCTCGAAGGCGGGGTGCAGGAGGATGTTAGTGTGATGCATACTCAAGCACATCAGTCCGACGCAGAAGACACACTGGAGAGCGAGCCTGCTCACGACGCTCTGGGATCTGCTCCGCGTGGCGTTGTTCTCGGTAAACGCTCGGCATCATCGCCTTTACAACCAAACGATCCAAGCTATGCCGGAGGGTTACCATCTTTTGTACGACCTGAGCTTGACGATGTTGTTGCTGAAGATGCAGATCCGTCCCTTGTGGCCATGTGGCAGGCTATACCTGACCCCCAGAAAGATGCTATGCAGGACATCAAGACTCAGATCATCGTTCCAACGGTCGTCGAATATTTGGATATCGTCAAGCGGCGCAAATTGGGCACTCTTGCGGCTGGAAATGGTACGAGTGCGGATTACCGACTACTGCAGTCCCAACCAGCCGTCGTTGCTCAGACACTCGCAAAGCACAGCACCTCATCTTCGTCTCCCTTGAACTTTCGTATCGAAGGATTCCTGATGGGCATCAGGAACGGTACCATGACTGACGAGAAGGTGCCGAACAATTTCTCGATCAAGGTCCAGACGGATAACGGCGACACCACCATCCACGCATCTGTGCGTGCCGACGCCTATATGACCATCTTCAAGGCCCTCAGTGTCTTGGATTTGCTTGATCGTGACATGGACAAGGTGGAACACAGCAAGGCAAATGGTATAAAAGGCAGATGGACGTGCTTGTTCAAGAAAGCACTGAACGAGATGTGCAAGTGGCCACCTGAAGGCGAAGCGGGACAGTACGCGTGCGACTACTGTATGAGACGTCACCGCCCTTGCATCATTGCAATCAAGGGCGTCTTCTCAGTTGCTCCATTAGCTCCTAGTCTGAGGATGGGTCGAGGACTGGGTGACAGGGAATACTGCGTGTTGCATGGAGGAGCCGTCGTAAAGCGAAAGTTCTTCTTGTGAAGCTCTCCGCATCGAAGCAAACCCGGGGGGTATGCATAGTCTGCTGAGGAGACATGAGCTGGACATCAAGCAGCAGTGGCGTATGTTATCTGTGTACCAAGTATCTAGGTATGGATAGTTCAGCAGACTTCGAAAAAACACAGTGTTAGATACCAGTGCGTGTTCTTGTCAAGGCATTCTAATATTAGTCTGGATGCATAGTGATGCGTAATGATTGCCAAGGATTCCGATCCGAGAGTAGCTTGTCAAGAAAGTTGATTTGGTCGACCTTGGGATGATGCACGGCGAGGTACAAGGGCCGACGGACGAACACATGAATATGGAGCCGCGGGAGGTCTGCGCTAGTACTAATCTGTACTAGAGCAAGCCCCGCTCCTGAACCAACCGCATGGGACCGAGGCACAGTTGCGCGCCTGTGAAACCACGCCGTCAAGACGCCCTCCTCAGCCCTGGACCTTATAGCCCGCCATTGGCGTCTCCCTAGCTCTTGAACCGACCTCGACACCCCAGGCCTATCCAAGACTTTCTCCATTGAACCTCCAGGACGCCCATCGCAGCTCAAAATGGCGGAAATAGCACCTTTCGAGCACACGCCCATGGACGACATCGCGCCGACATGCGCCAAAGTCCGCGCCAGCTTCCTCTCGCACAAGACCAAGCCGCTCGAGTACCGCATCCAGCAGCTACGCAAGCTCTACTGGGGCTTCAAGGACAATGAGGAGCTCATCAAGGAGGCGTGCAAGCGCGACCTGGGCAAGCCGTCGTTCGAGACATACCTGACGGAGATCTCGTGGTGCATGAACGACTGCATCTGGATGGCCAACAACGTCCCGCGCTTTGCAAAGGATGAGAAGGCGACGGATATTCCCTGGACCAACATGCCGCTTCGCCCGCGCATCAAGAAGGACCCATTGGGCACTGCGCTGATCATTGGGTATGTCGCGTGTGCATGTTGAGAGATAC
Source organism: Alternaria hordeiaustralica (assembly GCF_023758085.1). Classification (NCBI taxonomy): domain Eukaryota; kingdom Fungi; phylum Ascomycota; class Dothideomycetes; order Pleosporales; family Pleosporaceae; genus Alternaria; species Alternaria hordeiaustralica. The sequence continues at coordinate 592,145 of NW_026056774.1, read as the reverse complement.
TAGCTGACGAGACCAGCGCCTACAACTTCCCCATCCAACTCACCCTCGGTCCCCTCATCGGTGCCATCGCCGCAGGATGCACTGCCGTCGTCAAGCCCTCCGAATCCGCCCCCAATGCCGCCGTCGCCATCGAGAAGATCATGCGTGACTCCCTCGACCCCGAATGCTACACGTGCATCCAGGGTGCCATCCCCGAGACAACTGCCCTACTTGACCAGAAGTGGGACAAAATCTTCTACACTGGCGGAGAGATGGTCGCCAAGATCATCGCAAAGAAGGCAGCCGAGACCCTCACACCCTTGACACTGGAGCTGGGAGGCAGGAACCCTGCTATTGTCACAAAGCATGCAGACATGAAGCTTGCTGCAAGGAGACTATTATGGGCAAAGACACTCAACGCCGGTCAGGTCTGTCTCAGCCACAACTGCACTTTCATCGATCGTGAGATGGTACCTGCATTCATCGAGGAGATGAAGAAGCAGCTCAAGGAGTTCTACCCAGAGGGTGCCCAAAAGTCACCCGACTACGGTCGCATAGTCAACGAGCGCCAGTTCCAGCGCATGAAGAAGATGATTGACGACAGCAACGGCAAGATTGTCCTCGGTGGCACAATGGACGAATCCGACCTCTTCATCGAACCCACCGTCGTCCAAATCAGCGACATGAACGACAGCATGGTCACCAGCGAATCCTTCGGCCCCCTCCTCCCCATCCTCCCTGTCGCCAACCTCGACGAAGCCATCAAGATCGCAAACGAGCTACACGACACACCACTCGGCACCTACGCCTTTGGCAACAAGGCCGAGCTCGAACAGATCATGAAGCAAACACGCAGTGGTGGTGCCTCCCTCAACGACGGCTTCTTTCACGGCTCCATTCCCACCATGCCCTTCGGTGGCGTCGGAACAAGCGGCCAGGGCGCATACAGAGGCAAAGCTAGTTTCGACACTTTCACACACCGCAGAAGTGTTACCACAACACCAGCGTGGATTGAGGGTCTCATGGACGTCAGATACCCACCATACACAGCTGCCAAGCAGAAGAAGTTCATCGGCATGAATGACATCAAGCCCAACTTCGACCGCGAGGGCAGGGCTTTTGGATGGGGTTCGTGGTTCATGGGATTGCTGGGCGTCAAGAGTTTGGCGGCTATTGTTGGTAAGTGATCTATGAGTGTGGTGGCAAGCGTGTTCGTCAAGCTAACAAGTACAGCGGCGGTTGCTATCAAGCTGTATCTGCAGCGGAGGTCGAAGTTGTAGACGATGAGTAATGGCAGGAGGATGGAAGTTGGTGTGTGACGTCGAGCAGTATACCTTTGCGATATCCATGCATTCTTCATCACCTTTGGAAGACATTACATTTCGACACATGCAACCATCTACATGCTAAACTGTTTCCGCGATCTCGTCAAACCAACAAGATGCTGCGTCATTACCAGAACCGTCTCTGAATGTCTAGAAACCACTAAACACCATCTAAGACATCCCTCCCCCATTGTCTCCAAATCACCAGACACCACCAGTCCAACCAGCAAACCATGAGTCTCACATCCACCAACAAACTTATCAAGCCGTACATCATATATCACGCAGATCTACACACATTACTATTCAGAACAGCCAGAACAACACTGACACCAGATCCTCCACACACGCAACGCGCGACCCTCACTATGACACCCTTCTTCCTCACCAGCAAATCCGCCCACTCCACGCGCCACTCCCTCTCCACCCACGAAAACATCTCCACCACCACTTCTTCCTACGCAACAAAACCATATCTCACGCGCCTCACCGAACCCTCACGTTACACGTCCTACAAGTCTGAAAGCCACCGCGAACGCCTCCCTCCTTGGTTCACAGCCCGTCCCACGCGCCATGCATACACATCCAGTCACGCCGCAGAAGTAGCGCATAGAAGTCTTGCTTATGAAATTGAGCGTACGAAGACGTATGGGTATGGGTATAGTGGGTATCAGCCGGCTTCGTACGAGGAGATGTATGTCCGGGGGGTTAGGATGGGGGAGGCGGAGTATGCGGCTTTAGTGAGGGAGAAGAGGAGGGAGAAGGAGAAGGAGAGGGAAGAGAAGGTGCGTGTCCAACGTAGAGGAGATGAATTACTATATGTCCGAGATAAAGGGAGGGTGGGCGAGAGTGGGGGGTGGAGGAGGACGGAGAGGGAGGTTGAGTGGGTTAGGGGGCGGTGGGCTTGAGATTGAAGGAGTGGTTGTAGTCCCTTGTGTATCTGATATGCGTGCTAAGTAAATGATCTGAGGGTTTATCAGAGTATATTTGCCTCATTAGTATTCCGCATTAAGATGTCTTTAAGGATCTTTTTCACGTGGAATGCGTGTTGGTGGTAGAGGTTGGTTGCCTCAATGAATGCACGTAAGCTCATGCATTCCTGCAGGATTCAGCACACAATATACCGCCGAGGTGGCGTAAATGGAGGAAAGGATATCGCCCTGCGCTTCCTGCGATGATCTTTCACGGATAAAGGGCGCAGGGGGTGAGTAGGCTGGGTAAGGCTGATCTTATCTTGACTTGCGTGGATGAATTCATGTAGGTATGCAAGACTCTATTGTGGTGATGATGTACTGTACATGTGTTTTATAGGCGCTGAGTTGTGTAGTAGTAGAGGAAGAATTGTGTAGTAGTAGTAGTAGTAAAAGAAGAGGGTATAGTATAAGGCACAACAATGCAATTGCAGGAGTATTCGTACATGAAGCGTAAATGACAAGACATGACAACCGAGACATAAGTGTAATCATAGAAGATACATCGCGTACGATGTAGTCTATACCGCAGAAAGCAAGCCATGCAGCGTAAACGCGTGAGAAGAACTAGGTAAACAGGGGTATCCGCCGTAAACAAAAGATCAAATCCTATCCTTCTTGCCCATACAAGCCGAAATGCCGCGCTAAGAGGAAAGTGAAGGAAGAGAAGTAAGAAAAGGAGAACATCGTAACGGAAGCGTATGCAAAGGCAAGAAAACACCAAGATGCAAAGGTGCAAGCCCAAGAAAAATAGAAAAAAGGGGAAGAATAAGAGCTCTTGCTTCAAAATCCCCAGTCCCCCCACCCCTTCTTCAAAATCGTCTCAATAGACCCCACAACCCCCTCCAACAGCTCACCCAGCCCCTCGCCCGACGCATCAGCCGCAGCACCGCTCTGGTCTTCAAGCGAAACACCACGCAGACGGAGCTTAACCCACAGTAGCAGGCTGATACAACCTGTCTGGCGGCGCGCATGGTCGGCAAGATGTTGATGTGAGGAAGCCGTGGTATCGGACATGGCGAGAGTGTCTGTGAGGAAAGAAATCGTGTTGATTATGATTTGCGCATGGGAGAGGAGTGGGTTTTCGGGTGTGGCGGAGATGATGGGGGAGTGGGGTTGGCTGGTTGAGGTGGATGTGGAAGAGGAAGTTGGTGGTGCTGAGGCCCATGTCGTAGGGGAGAATATGGGTGGAGACTCGGAGTTGCTTGGGCGCCGGTTTTGCTGTCCGGCCTTTTGATGGGCGGTTTTCGTGCGGGTGGTAGCCGCGACGGTGATGGCCCAAAGCACGAGGGCGGCGAAGAAGACGGACATGTCTGTTCCCATTTCGAGAGGGATGCGATCTCTTTGTTCCGAGACGGCTTGTTGGAGGATGTCGATGGAGAGTTTGAGTGCTTCTTTGACGGGCGCGCCTTCCGTCGAGGACGTGCACCATAGCTGTGCGATCCATGTACGGAGCGTGGTCTTTAACGCTGCGAAACCTTGGGCGGTAGCGACTTTCTCGGAGAAGATCCATGACTCGCATGCGACAGCCAGCAAGGCGCGGATAGGCGTTACTTGTACTAGCTTTGCTACGGATAGCATGCGCTTAGTGGCAGGTGCGTCGTCAAGCAGATGTTCAAGGCTTGAGGTCGTCGATGAGGACATGTATTGTGTTGAGATCTTGTGGCGACTGTAGTGCACGGCGAGGATGACAGATGACTGGAATGTATCGAGAGGCCTTGGTAGGGACGTGGAAGTAACCTCATCGACGTATGATGGCGTGTAAGGGTACTGCTGAGCAGCTGCAGCCCATTCGATGGGACTGGTCGCATCCCAGAGAGAACCATGCGCTGGGAAGGGAATGTCGAAGCGGCTGTCGTGGATGAGAGAAGTCAGAGCTTCGCGGGCGAGTAGAACAGGCTGCTGCGACTCAAGGATGTAACAAGACAAGAACAAGTGTTGCCAGGTAGCCAGCTCGACCCAGCTGGTCCAGTGCTCCGGCGTGACCTGCTCGAGTTGATCAAGGCTTGCTAATAGCTCTGCGGCTTTCGAAGTCGTGCTCCTGCAATCTTCAACCGCCTGGTGTTGTTAGCCGACCGCAACTGCCTGCAATGACGCTCGACCTACCTTATGGTATACCTTGTCGAAGCGTGACGACAAGACCTTGGCTGCCCGACGAGCGCGGTACTGAGACAGCACCTCAATGAGAAACATCGCCTGGAAATCGCATAGCCGGTCCGGTTCCGTCGAACCCTTGAGATCCCTCTGCTACAAGTCAGTTGATGATCGTAAGCCCAAGCATCTAACCTACCCATTCAAGCAATTTCAAGCATCGGTCGTGGAGGTCTCGGCCCTTCTTCTTGTCGGTCGAATCGGCCGAGTACTGGCTGCCGATAGCGATCATGGCCGCGCGCAGCATCGGTGACGGGTTCAGAGAGGTAGGTCGATGGACAATGGGGAAAGTGGGATGAAAGAGCCTCCAGAAATAGTCAAGATATTGCTCAAACGGTTGGGTGTGTGCGATCGAAGCCATACCATATTGTTCTTCTCCAAAGAGCATCACCCCCTCTTCTTCGTCCCTCTGGACCAGTGTTCTAGGACCGAAGTGTCCGTACCCAGTCATCGCATCCATGCTTGTCGGTATCGACATGTTCGTCATGGGGAAGGAGCATGCGTTCATGTAGGCGAGGTTAGGAGCTGTTGATCCCTTGTCGCTCGAACCCCATGGGTATGCCATCGTTGAGGTGGTCGAGGCCGGCGATCGTGATGGGTATCCCCAGGATGGGTCCATCATAGATGCGTTCGATGGCGTGCGCGCTCGATAAGACGGGTTGCCAAACACGGAGAAGTCGGTCGATGCGATCGGCGATGCGTACCCACTAGAAGAGGAGTACCCTGGGGTGGGACTGTATGGCTCGTGCCATAGACCCGGTGTCATAGCTTCCATTGCTACCGACATCGATCCAGACTGGCGGTTGATGTGCGAGCGATGATGTTTTGGTTGGCTGAAGAAATATTAGCAGCCATCCGATAAGAAGATAAGAGACGAAATGAGAGAACGAAATAAGTGCTCGATGATGTATAATGAAACTCACTTGGGGCTGGAGGTGATTTGAGGAGAAGAACGAGGAATGAGACTGGGATTTAGAGAAAGACGCTGAGGCGTTCTGGGAGTACGAAACGAGGCGTGATTGTACCTTGTAAATGGCGCCGTCTCCTGCACGGGAGATACGGTCTCGTAGTAGGATGTGCTTGCGGAGTTGGTTGTCATTTCCATCATAGGCTGCTCGAGAGCGGGCAGAGACATGGATGTGGGCTCTGGTGAGCCTTCTGGACTTTGCTCGGGAGAGTCTCTCGTAGGCTCGTTGCTGTTGGAAGTCAGTACGGCTGTTGAGATCACTCTAGGTTCCGCGTACTGTCGCTCCTGATGTCTTTGGAGAAGATCAACACGGACGAAGGTCTTGCCGCATCCAGGGACTTGGCAGATAAGCGCATCTTCCTGGGCGTGGTTTTTCTGGTGTCGCCTGTATACTGTTAGTGGTATTCCCGCTTTTCGTGGAAGCCGTCTGACCTTAGATGCTCCGCGCGGGTGTAAGACTGATGGCACGTCAGCAAGGTTTCCTGCAGAAGTGATTGAGATGCATAGCGTTGCGTAGATGAGTCTACGTGTGATGAGACGCAATAACACAATGGCGGACCATGCACAGCTAGCCCCATACATCGTAGGGCTGAAAGAGGTATAGAATCGAAACGACTTACTCTTCCACAGTTCTCGCAGTTATGAACTTTAAGTCCCTTCTTTGCTTTGCTGATACGCCCAGTCCGGGTGTAGTGGATGTTGTTGTGAGATGACATGTTGGTAGGGCTCAAGCCTGGCTGTTTTTCAGAGCGGGAGGATCCGGTGTGGGGGCCGGACGGCGCTTGTTTGGTAGTTCCAGGACGACGGCGAGGGCTGGCAGCCTTGGATGCTTTGGGTAGATCGTTAGATGACTGTGATGTCTTGCGGTAGTCGACACGAGGTGGTGATGGTTGATGAATGGTGCTGCCTGTAGGTTGCTGTTGCTGGTGTGTGTTCAAGTCCAATGGGAGGCCTCCGGTCTCACTTGGTTCGGACATGACTGAGGGACGAGGCGATGGATGGTATATATCTAGGTTGGAGAACAACGGGGATCAGAGGCTCAAGTGGGAATGTGGATAATGTGTGCTAAACGTTCCAGATTTGGTGGTACGATAGACGGCTATGAGCTAGTGGTCATGTCTTGGACGAGTCGGTGCTTTCCCACGGGATGATGATAGGCAGCCGGGGGACGGAAGTTTGAATTAAGGAACAGCCGCCAGGGGAGAAGAGTTAACGTGGTGTGTAGTAGACCTAATTGGGAAAGAAAGCCGGACCAAAACAAGGCATTTGCGATGATTGTAGAGTGAATTTGCTGCGCCCGGATAGGTTTGTGGATGGAGAGACTGTAAATATCTGTGGGCTGTGCCTGAGCCAACCCCGAACGAGGAGGGTACTCGAGTATGGGGGTTGGAAAATGACGAGGGTCGTAGACGCTGCAAGCCGACATGTCCAGGGTGTAGACATGGAGCTTTCCAGGGTGTCCACCATAGGCAGTGCATTGGCCGATCTTACAGCAAGTCGATGGCTTGAGCCCACGGGCATGGCTGCGGGCGTGCAGGCGAACGGTTCCGTCAGTCACACTGAGCAACAAGGCGTCCGCGCACCAAAATTGGGACATGGCCGGGATGCGAGTGGACAGCCAGAGGGCACCGCTAGGCCAGGCTGCGGACCGTTCCCGCCTCAAACTTCACGCTGGCTGCTAAGAGGAGCGTGGCTTGGGAGAGCCATGAGGGACCCGAAATAGAGACTCGCGTGGAGCATGACCGTGCTCAGCCCTCCTGCAACGGCGCCCATGCTGCTGCTTACACCACGGTGCAGCACCGCACCATGCTGTCATCACAACGACATACGATGTGCCTTGCAGAGAAGCTTGTCGAAGGATGCTGAACAATCGCGGCGTTACAGGCGTCGGGTTTGCGATGCTCGCCCCTGCAGAGCAAGATATGTCCGACAGTTTCGCGGTGCCCTGCGCCCTCATTGGTGGACATGGCATTGTTAGGTGCACTGAGCGGCAGATGTGTAGTCTCGCCTGTCAAAGCCCACCAGCCCTACCAGGGATCCATGCGCCAGACACCTTACAGCACGCAGGACAACTGCAATGTATCTCGTCGCCGAATAACAAGTCGGCGATGGCGAAGACGGCGAGAGCTGTAACACACTCTTCGTGGCCGACCGCCTCGCACCCACCGGCTTGCTGTGTTCATTCGTCCAGGTGCAAATGTCCAAGGCGTAAGCACGGTAAGCAGTCCCTCCGCGAGGACATGAAGCGGCTTCAGATGGTCCCGCAGTCCCTGACCCTCACCCAATCTCCACACGGCAGCCCGCTATGGGCGTAGGGCTACTCGTGAGGCGGGGGGCCTGATGGTTTAGTGCGTCCGCTCGCGCAAAGCTTGGGAACACGTCGACCAAGCTTCCTCAGCCTTCAAGGCACAAGGCAAATGAAAAGGCGCCGGACGACGGCATCCACTTTTGCATTGATTTGCACTGGCTCGCACAGGCATGGGGACCGCTGGGGATTTGATGAGCATCGACGCGCTTTGCTCGGCACACAGGACGACTGCATCACGCACGTCACAGCCTTCACCGGTTTTCAGGGCTCAAGCTCCTGCATTTGCACATCTGAGGATTGCAGCGTAGAACCCCATGCAGACAGCCCCAGCCGGCGGAGCCGCCTTCAGATTGACGATGGCGGTCGCCTTGCACATGGGACAAGCAGCTTCTTGCGCGTTTGGGCGCTGGCGAGCCTGATTGTCGGGCCAGGACCGCTGTCTGTTTCATGAGGACTCAGCTCCTCCGCAACCGAGACGATGGTTAGAGGCAGGGATCCTAGTAAGCTGGACCAGGGCAGACGAATCGTGACCCGTGGAGTAGGGTGAGGTGACCAGAGCTGTTAGTTCGTAGCCGGCGCGTATTTCAGGTGCAATCGACGTGCTCTCGCGGCCCATAGACTATGCAATGCTCCATCGGCGGCTCTCGCGACTCCATGAACTACAACCTTGTCCGTTAGTTAGAGCTGGCCCATGGCATTTGCTGTTTTGGTTCAAGCGTTGGGTGCGCGGGTCGGGTCTGGCACCACGATCTTTTTGCGAGGCTGCCAGCCGGCAGAGATCGCCTAATAGCACCACTTCAGCTTAGCATGGTGGGAAATGAACCGCAACGTCCCGCATGCTATACCTTCGTCCCTTGAGCATGTAGAGCGATGTGAAACTCAAGCGGTGAGAGCTTTGCCGAATGTGTGAGGACAATGACATTATTTGCTCAATGGGGGCGTAAGACGCAGTATAGCCGGTAATCTTGATGAATAGGGAGCTCAATCCAGCGGCCTCCAGGGCCGTTGCTCGCTTCGGCACGTGTCTGGGTTGGATGCCGTCGAGCTCTTGCAGCTTGGGTCGCGTCGGCTGATGAGCGCGTCTAGGGTGTAGAGAAGATCAAGCGAGATGACTTGACTTGACTTGCAGCTTGCAGATGTGGCCCCTCTCCGCGGCGCTGGTGTTTGTTGACAGGCGACGACGGCCTACAAGCTTGATAGTTCAATAGTCGTAGGGCTAGACACTCGATTTCGTCCGACAAAGACCTGTGCGTTGAGACATGACCAATCCAGCGCTCTGTAACGTACGAGCGCGCCAGTGATCACCGTTGGCCCGCCCGGAAAGGTTCAAAGCGCGATGGGATTAGTGCGGGATGTTGAGAAATGAGAGGCACGTGCTGGCCAGCCGACTTAGCTTCGACGCAACCATGCGTTTGTTGTCCAAGCAGCAAGGTCCAGGGAGGCTGCATCGCGTGGAGCATCGCGGGTGGGTCACAATGAGACATTCATGGATGGAGGTCGAGAGCACTTTGCCGCGACCCGCTGATGGCGCGATTCAGGCGATTGCTCGGGCTGGACTGGTTCTCCCCTTCCTGAGGTTGTGGAAACACCGAAGTCAGCCCGCCGGTACTTACCATCTGGATAGATCTACGGCGAATGGATTACCCTTTCGGAACACATGGAGATGCCACACTCAGATCAAGATCATCGGCATGATAGAGGTGGTGCTGGTGTCGCGCTCGCCGAAATGACGTACCGAGACAACAGCCTCTTTAGGGAGACTCGACTGTCGGCGTCCCCGCAAACAGGTCGCCGGGAGGAAGAGGCAGGAATCACACGGCAGGATAATTCGAGTAGGATCACCTCACGCTGCAGATTATGTCCGTCACAACGGGCATGGCTTGATCGAAGGATGCAATCACAGTCAGGCACGTGCGGGACCCACTCCTGTCGCGAAAGCTATCTGATTCGGTTGGGGAGCTGATCCTTCGTCGACTACACCCACCCTCTGTCGCTTACATGGCATGCATCGGTCAATATTGCGATATGCAACAGACGCATCTGGGCAGCATCCTCTACCTCTTTCACCTCTACCTTCACTACCTCATCGTGCGCCAAACCATCACAGCCTCACCGCCGTGGCAGGGCTGTACCTCTATCTTCCATCTTGCGCGGGGCAGTTGCGACCAGATGCAGGCCCAAACGAGACTAGCGTCGCTGCCTCCCGTGCCTAAAAGTAGCTCCACCCACATGTCTGCCTCCCGGCTAATCCTCCATGAGGCTGAACCGACAAAGTCTGCCTCGCCAAAACTGTCATCACCAGCAGCACATCATCGCGACTTCTTCATCATTCGTCGCAATGACGGCATCGTCTTCGCTAGCAATCAACTTTTGAATCCCGATCGCGTTATGCATCGGCCGGAAGAAGGTTTGCAGGCAGCCGTGTGCCATCGCAGCCTGGTCTGCTCCCACACGTGCCTGGCTCCGCCATGCCCAGAATACTGAGCATCCACATGCCCTCCGAGTTTGCTGCCTTCTCTTCGACGTGCCTCTCATGTTGCGACACCGGCACCTACGGGATTGTACATCGCACATCCTCACGTTCTCCCTATTGGATGAATGAATAAGCCTTCAGCAAGTCCCCCACCCCCACCCAACCTGTAAGCGCCGCCCAGCAAGCCACCACTCAACCACTGTCTCCCATCTTCCCATCGTGTTTCTTGCCCGGGAGAAAGAGCCTTAGGCAAACCACATGACTCAGCCCTATGAGAAGGTTCGAAACAGAAGGATTGGCTGAGGCGATGCTTTGTGTGCCTGTCAATTTACACATTTCGTTCCTCGCAGCCTCAGCTCACTAACCCTTCTTGGATTGCGAGCTACTCGAAGCACTCTCTACTGCTGTCACTTGCTACATTGCCGCCTTACTACTGCAGCTTACCTTTTGTCGATAAATGAACAGCTACTTGCAAGCGACTTTCGATAAATCGCCTGCTGTGACAGCCACTCTGGCTACTTGTTAGTACTGGAACCAACACGACTACATCCTCGATAACCAATCCCATGGTTGGGAACCGGCGCTTAGAAGTACCTCCGGCCGAACTGCCGGCCAACAAGACATACTGAAACTCTCAAATGCACTAACAGCGGTCGCAGATGTGGTCGTTGAAATGCGCAGGTCAACGTAATCCCAATACGACCTTGTAAGAGCGGATATCGCGGGGCAAAACATGATAGTTCAGACTGATCATTCGGCTCATCGGCTGCATATACGGCTATACAGAGAACCAGGCCTTCCAGACATTACATCCCCCGAAATGAAGTCGCTTATGTCTCTGGAAGGCGTTGCGAACCCGTGTTACAGAGTGAGACAACATACCTCACTGCGTAATTGCTATCAAAGGTCGCAGTAACGGCCATCACATGGTGTGAGTATTGAACGACAAGCCCGCTAATGCATCGCAAGCAATACACTTATGCAGCAGCGAGGCGATGCAAAGACGTTTCAGAACCAACACCGTACTACCATCTAGTATGACCGTCGGTTAGAAGAAGACCTGCGAGACCCGTCACCGACCCCGCGCATACTACGGCTCAAGACTCTGCGGCGCAGTCAGATAGGTGCGGCAAAGTGCGTCAAGACTTCTGATCTGACAGATTGTAGCTGCGGCGTAGCTATCTGGCCTCAGCCCTCAGGTCCCATCCCGTCATCGCGTGTCAGGCACAGGCACACGGGCGTAACTGTGCCTCTACGGGAACGTCCGCGACAGTCAGACGCTGCGTTCCGAACCTTCTCACGCCGTGCCTCATGCGAACTGGCCGCCGCTGCCGCTCTGTGTGTCTCATTGAGTGTGTGCCGCAGTGGGACCGACGGTTCCTTCCACACAACGCTGGGCGGGAGGGCGAGCTCTACTGTGCCGCAAGGCCGCAGAGATGCGTGACTGGAAGACATCGATCGCGGTCACCCGGACTCATCAGCGTCCTCTTTCATGACACATTTCACCGGGCGAAGTGAGAACGGACGGCCCTACTCCGGTATCGAGTAGATGAGTTTTTCTTCTTGCCACGTTGCTTTGGACTTGACGTAAGAGTTGTGGGCTGTTGGAGTGTGGTAGGCGAGTTGGAAGATTCTTTGCTTCACGCGCTCAACTCTTATTTTCCACGGATCGACAAAACTGACGTAGTGGATGCATAACCAATTCTTGGAATCAGGGCGATCTCATTGAGAGGATCCAGGTGTGTGCGACTGTCCTGCCGGCTCTCGGAAATGGGCTCGACCCGGAGCATCCAGTGTTGAAGCTGGATACCTGGAATCCTCGCTCTTGGAGTAAGTGTCGCAGCTCATGTTTACTCTATCACATGTTTATCATAAGAAGGCTTCACGGTAGGTTTTCGAATCACTTTGTTGATTGAACCCATTCACATCTCTAGGTAAAGTAACGCTGGCATCTGTCGTGGTGTTGAACCTTCACACACAAACAGTGTTGCGCTACATAAAGTCGGTTCGATGGGTTCGTTTTTGCAACCTCGCATAGCATATCTTTTGCATCATAAAAAACTCTTGTTCTACTTTACTGAGGATTGGCATTACTCAATCTTACTGAACTGAACACCCCGCATCGTATTGTTGGCAAAAATGATGACTTTTACGAACTCACTCTTCGCTATGGTAAGTAGCCAGAGAAATCCTTAGTAAAATCACACCTGCTAATAGCCTTTAGCTCTTCTTCACGTTATGTCTCGCGATACAGGCCAGTCCCGTACCCTCTCCGCCTTCCACGCGATACAAATCCCCATTCTCGGTCCTTCTCCCGCGCGGTAACGACAAGGATGACAACGATTTCACGGGCTCAGAAAAGTCGGGCTTGTATACGGTCATCTTTCTCAGCATGACGATACTGTGTCTGTGGTTACTCGTGGGCACCACGGTTGCGGTCTTGCGGAGAACGAACGACAGGACGTTTTGGGCAAACTTCAAGGATGGGTTATTTTGTACGAAGGATCCAGATGATATTTGAGGATGTTTTGCGAAGGTGTTGCTGCTTAGTGAGATGGCGAGGGATAGGATTGCATGTGTTGTTACATAGCGACAAGTGGGCTTGTACTTTTATTCCTACGACTAGTCCATCTCCTGGTTCACCTGCTCATCCACCTCCTCGTTCATTTCCTCGTCCACCCGCTCGTTCACCCACTGGTTCACCCGTTCGTTCACCCATTCGTTCACTTCTTCGTCCACCTCGTACACCTCTTCGTCCACCTCTTCGTCTACCTCCTCATTCATCTCCTCGTCCAACTCTTCGTCCATCTCCTCGTCGTCGTCAATGATAGGCTTGCTGCGTCGCAATGAACAAATCTCTTGACGGCAAACAGGGCACTTATTTGCGTACGCATCAATGCCGTTGATCAACATCGTCAAGCATTCATAGTGATAAATGTGTCCCCCGCTGCAATGCGCACGCATAGGCATTTGCAGACACAGCCCTTCGACTACAGCAAGCGCGTCGCCACATATCGTGCAAGTAGCGTCTGGCCCAATCTCATCTGCTGTGCGTACTGGTGAAGAGCAGATACGCGCACTTCGTCGCGGACTATCCGGCTCCCTGTCCACGTCCTCCATGAACCAAGACGCATACTCCTCCTCCTCGAGTGGCGGGATAGTCAGTTCGCCATAGGAGAAACGGTCCCCATCCTGGTCTTCCCAACCGTGAGGAAGGAAATTAGCAAGCGGCGTCGGATTATCAGCGAAGAAACCTTGCCATCGGAACGGACTGCGCATCACTTCGGTCACTGCATTTCCAATCTCGAAGTAGCGGAAGTGGCCATGAACTTCAAGCCTGAAAGCATCTCTCACGCGATGCGCCATCCAGTGATGGAGACGCCAGGCTAATTCCTGTCGTACAGGAGTTGTCTTCGCAATGGCAAATGCTTGGTGCAACAGTGCGCGTGCCAACACCATTACATCAAGGCGCGCCAAATCGCGCCTCTCAGCCAGTGGAACCATGCTGAAAGGTTCTGATACAATGGAACGGGTGTACATGATTGCATCCATGGAAAATTCGTGGGCAGTTTCCTGCGTAACCGTGAAGTCACACTTTTGGAGGAAAGCAGCGGCACGCACTGCGATTTCCGAGAGCGCAGCTAGCGTATTCTTAATCTTGTCCGGGTTTACAGTATCAATCTGTTTGCGTATAGCTTCGATGAAATGTGTCTCCCCATCTCGTTGTATGGCTATCTCTATTTCTTTTTCTTTTTCCTTGGTCTGCACTGCACATCGTGGCTGCAGTTTTATGATGTATTTCAATAGCTCTTTGAAGCCTCCGTGTCGAATGAGAGTTCTCAGCGTGAAACCTGTCTGCTCGCCAACGTGATAACAATAGCTCTTAGAGGTTGTCACTAGCGTTAGACGGTCAAGTTCCGGTAGGTTGCGGATGAGTTCGGTAGCGACGTCGTGGTGGGAGGGGAATGCTTCAAGGGTGTTGGTGTCTGGGTGCTGCGTATGGAGCCAGCTACGGAGGTCGTGCCATTCTTCAGGTATGATAGTGGCGTCGAGGAGAGCTACAAAGGCATCGTCAGTGCGGCATTGTAAGGCGTAGTCAACGAATATTTGGTAGGCCTGTAGGACTCTGTAACCTTCCTCTGAGGTCCTTGTGTGAGATTGTAGGATGTTGACGAGGATAGGTAAAGGGGATTGAGGCGTGCTCGTCGCCATGGTCGTGGATTTGTCTGATGGTGTCGCTTGCGTCGGAGTGAATGACATGGTCTCATGAGGTATGGAGCATATGTAGTCATTGAGATGACATTGTGGATCGAATTGTCAAGCACATTGTCTCAGAGGTAGATACGCTCACAATGCTATGGTTTTCCAACTACCGTTGTTGTGTTTGTTGTACTGAGCCACGAAGTTGATGAGATCAAGTACATCTGAATCGACAAAAAACTAATCTGCTTCGCAGCCAACATTGGCGCAGCGGTTGTCGCATAGCACAAGGAGCCTTTCATGTCTTCTGCAACCCCAATGACCTGGATAGCTTGATGCTTTAACGAATGAGCGTAGGTTCCTCGAGGACTGCTGACTGTCTACAGAACCGCGCGTTATGAACCGGCGGCGCAACAGTATATTGTACTTGCAATTTCTCTTATTTGTAAGAGCATCTTTTTATCTAGTTAGTTAATGTCGTAGAAGTTGTAAGTAGCTTGTTTTGCTTTGCGTTATCGCAGTACTATAAGATGAAGTGGATGGCAACCAAGAGATAGAATCGCAAGGATAGTTGAGTGGACGTCGACGCCTTGAAGGATGCTAGAAGAGAATAAACAGGTGAGAAATCAATGACCCAGACCTGACTTGGCCCAGCTTCTGGTGTTTTGCGTAATGTCGCCGCAAGTCATGCTTGGGTTAGTCGTCCACTGCATCTATTGTTACTTGACAAGCTATTGACGAAAGCCGCTCACAACTTTGTCAACAATTTTACCTTGTGGAGACCAGCAGGCTGTGTGAGATGATAAGGATCGCAAATCCCAGAATCGAGTCCAAACCGACAACCGCGCCTGGACTGAGGGGGTACCACTATGAACCGGACAACTCTTGGTGACCTTGAGACTAGTATGTTGTCTTCATTACCTTTCCAAGCCCTCTGCGTTGGTACTGTACTTTTGCCCGAACTCATCGACGGTGATGTTTGAAGGTGTTGAAATCCGAAGGGTTTGCGAGGTCGGGAACATAGGTAACATCGCCCACACAGCGACAGACGAAAGCACAGGTCCATTTCGAACGGAACAGTGGAAGTATTTTGTGCCGGCTCCCGTCAAAAAGCAAAAACTTCCGCAAGCTGCGGCCGTCGCTGAACTTGGGGAGTTCAAGGGACTCTGAAACTCCCCGTAAAAAGCTCTTGTTGTTAGATTGCCAGGGGCACGTAAGCTCGGTAGATCCCTAGGTGTACAGTGCGAAAACGTGACGCGCTCAATGATTGCCAAAATGTCTTTGCGCAAGCGGTCTGTAATGCGTGCATCAGAGTCAGCTCCCTTAGCTCAAGCTGCCGCCTACCTAGGTAGGCTCTTGTCCTTGTCATGACCAACATCAGTGTTGTGATTGGTACCCCGGGAGGTAAAAAGATTGCGATTGGTGCTGGCAGGCATGTATCGCGCTCAACATTTCTTTTGCGCGGTGGCTTCGTCCCACATCACTGCGCCATCACGAGCGAAAGCGCCACGTTGTCGCGTTTTGGGGTTAAGGTTGGCGCTAGCGTCGATGATCGTCGTCGGTACGGGGCTCCGCGATAGCGCAGTGACGTCGCGGGTGAAGACCTTTCCCGTTTCGCAACCAGGCAAGCGAAGCGGCAGACCACCTAACGCCATCGAGTGAGAACGCGAGAGTTCAACTTTCGCATCATTTCCTGCCCAAAATTCGATCGCAATGCGAAACGCAGAGCCGCCGATCTCAATCAGCCGGATCGACGCTGTGAATCTAACCGAACCGTATCTCCATGCATCGAGCACTAGCAAACTGCGGATTTCCGATCCGATCCTGGTTGCCATCACGGCACATCATGGCACATTGGCGAGTGTGCCAATAATTGCTGCAGCATCCTGACGTCGGTCATATCGCCAGCACACTGTGGACTCTGCAAGTTCACAGCGAACGCCCTGTACAGATAGCATTAGGCTAATTGGCAGCCTGTTCTGGTCCCGATGGGGCCGCATAGGCATCCCAGGAGCCCCTGTGCACTATCAGCGTTCGGCGAGGGTGAGTATAAATTCTCCGTCGAATTAGAGAGCCGGCGCTATCCTACCTGCCGATTCTGCAAGCTACTGCATAGTGCACCAAGATATGATGTATCTATTACCGTCACCTAACCCCTGCTCCATGTACGGGAGATGTGTAGGCCACAGGAGTCTGCTTCGAGAACTCAATCACATTCGTTCTCAGATTCATTGCAATGGTTCAGAAATTGCGACTGACATGTGTCGACAGCTCCACCCATCTACACTTCTTCGATGACAGGAGACCGCGCCCACTATTGTGGCTTGGTCGAACCGAGTGAATGCTAGCTGCTGAGAGCAAATGATAACGCCTCCTTTATCATCGCGATCACTACCTTGAATCTGGGGAATCGACCTTCGATCCAAGTGAATGACTGGCGCACTGTGTGGATACAAGTGGGTCACTCGAGTTGTGCTGAATACCAAAACCCCATGATTTTGACTCGCTTTCAAGCGCTTGGCCGCGGAGCACCACGACTCAGGTAAGTAATCGGTAATCTGGAAACATCTGATTGGGTTGCTGCGCTCTGCCTTATCCATGTGTGGATCTGTAGCGGCATGGCGTTTTGACTAAGTCTCCCCCAGTTCTAGCTGGCGATCATGATGACAACCGTACGAAAATGGAAGCGCGACACACTTCTTCGGCGACTGTTGATGAAGATCATACTCAACGTGGACGGTGCCAACAGACATCATCCATGCAAGCTTTACCGGAGCGGCGGAGAGGCTTAGAAGGAGTTGCGCGGAGTAGAAGTGTATAAATCCTCTTCACCGCGTGGTCCGTATCGTTCTTCAGCCAGAGCCATCACTTGCTCCTTCGCTCCTTCGCTCCTCATACCGACAATCTTGTGTTACCAACATCATGAGGTTCACTCAATCAGTCACTCTGGCGTTGCCAGCCCTCGCTGCCGCCTACCCCGGCATGATGGGCGCGAACTCCCGCCCAGAGATGGAGGAGTTCCTCCGTGGGGAGATCAAGCGTGAACAACTCGCGAACCGCGCCGCTGAACCCCAGCTGCTCAACCCAGTCGGAAACCTGTTGGGCTCGCTTGGCGGCGTTGTTGATGGCCTCCTGTCCTCAGTCGGACAGGCCATCGTCAAGAAGAGCAACCTGCGTCCTGAGCCTGGCTACGAGTTCAAGGCGCCTGGTCCCAACGACTCTCGTGGCCCCTGCCCAGGTCTGAACTTGCTCGCCAATCATGGTTATCTCCCCCGCGACGGCTACGTCACCTACGGACAGGTTTTGGAGGCCACTGGGCGTGGATTCAACATGGGTGTAGAACTTGCCACAGTTCTAGCCACGTTCGCTGTCTTGGGCAGTGGAGATTTGGATGGCTTGTCCTTCTATCTCGGCTCGGGAAAGAACGGAATCGGTGGCCTCAACAGACACTCTGTTGTCGAAGCTGATGTTTCACCCAACCGCGAAGGTATGTCCTCTCACACTCCAAAGTAGAACCTGAACACTAACATTGAGACAGATTACTACATGGGATGCGGTGACAACCACCATCTCTCTTCTCGTCTGGTGAAGCAGATGGTCGGGTATGCTGCCCAAGACCCCAAGAAGGAGTTCTCCATGGACGTCATGGCCAAACACTACGCAAAATCTGCCGGCTTCTCCAAGGACAACAACCCCTTCCTCTACTACTTCCCCTTCCCTCAGATCGTCTCAGTCGCCGCCTTCTCCTTCTACCCCCAGTTCTTCTCCAACGGTACCTACGGTGCAGGTGGTGTGCCCAACTACAAGAGCATCATGAGCATCATCGGAGCCGAGTATGATGAGAAAACCCAGGAGTTCAAGTACGTTCCCGAGCGCTGGCCCGAGAACTGGTACCGCCGTGACACCCAGTACGGTGCGGTGCAGGCACTCTCCGACGGCTTCCTCCAGATCTACCCCCGCAACATCATCGTCCCTGGCGTCGCTCAGGTCGGTACTGGCAAGTTGACAGTCCAGACCGTGCTCTGCGACGTCTACCAGGGCCTTAACTCCATCACTCCGCTTGCGCTCGGCGGTACCGAGGAGAACGTCGCCAAGGGCGTCTCGTGGGCTCTTTCCGTCCTCGACCCCATTCTCAGCAAGACCGCGCTCGGATGCCCCGACAACGTCATCTCGCCCAACTTCCTCTTCCCCCACTCTCAGCAGGAAGGTGGCCCTGTCAACCCCCCGAAGGTCCCGTCCGATGCTTGGACTGGCGATAACGTCTACAACAAGGTGTACTTTGGTGGAAAGAATGCTCCCACCAACCCTACTTGCAGCCACTCTAGCTAGATAGATGTTGGTTGGAATCAGAAAATCTTGTAATACTTAGCGATATGTTTCTTTTCACGCCTGTTTCTCACAGTGTAACCTAGACACTAATAAAACGATCTTCATACAATTCATTGTTGACCCGTTGCCTGTGAATGGCCTTCAATTCGACTATACCATAACCGTAGCAATTCGTCAAACATGTCACTTTCTTTCTAGCAATTAGCACCTGGGCTCTTCACCGCAAAGCACTTCAGTGAAGTGGTGCGATGATTCTCGTTACTTCAGATCGCGACTATTGTCAACGCTTTGTACATTCCATTCATCGCTGGATTTCGGGTCTGTGAAATCGTAAGTTTTAATAAAGGCGCTGTGGGCTGGCCGATCTTTCCACCACCACTAGACATACAGGAAGTTGCAGCACCGGTCTACAAATACACGTGTCTTCAACTCACTCTACTGTCATCATGGAAAACCATTCAGAACGAGAAGCAGAGCTACCCACCCCCTTAACCTACCTTCACACTCTCCTCACTGCAGCGGAGGACACACATGAAGCTCGCAGTAAAGTCGTCGCCGCATACGACACCATGTTATTATACGCACTCGCTTACCCAAGGAAACGGGCCCTGGCTCTGAACCTATGGACGGCGAACCTAGGGGCGCTCGCTTCCACGCCCTCTGGAGATTTCGGACTAGCGTGGCAGGAGCTAATGGAGCGGCGTGAGGAGCTGATCGACTACATGGACAGAGAGCAGATGGGCAGAGAGCAAAACGCAGTGTTTATGGATGTACGCGTCGATGACTACACTCAGCTGTGGTTGAGGATGCTGCAATTAGGCTACGACGGGCAATACGCTGCTTTCCTGACCCAGTTGATAGAGGAACAACCCCGTTATTTCGACCGGCCGAGCGATATTGACAACTTTGTGCAACAGCGATCGCATCCAGAGGACTTTCCATATTTGGGCGACTTACTGTTGGTCCCTGCACCGGCCACTGGACACAACAAGACGGCAGAGTCTGTCCTCAATCTCCTAGTCCACCACATCGCATACATTTGCGACCTTTTCCAGAAAACAGATTACGCACCCAGTCCAGCGTTGGTGGAGGCTTTTGCAGAGTATCGCGTCGATCAGCTGTCGCGTATGTTTGGCGATCCAGGGAATTACATGCCGTTGGATGCGCGCATCCACTGCGCTAATATAAATCATCGTACTATCCACGACTTTGTTGTTTTGCGGGCGAAGGAAATCCTCCAAAGTACAGAGAAAGAGCTTCTCAACTGGCACATCTACAAGTGGCTTGTGCAATGTGTGGAAAGCGTCTTCAAGGATGTGCCTCGAACCACAATCCTTTTCGATGACCTCAGTCTTGGCGTGGGAAGCGTCGAACAGAGAAACTACATCCCGTTTCAGACCGCAAATTTACGTGTTCCTGATCGCATTATACAGGCATGGCAAGAGGAGGAGACTGCTGAATTCGCGCCTGCTGAGTTTGAAGACGTAAAGTGGGAAGCGACCGGTCCTCGTATTTTAGCCAGCAGCGTGGCTAGTCCTGTCCAGCTTGGTCCTGAAGCCATCTGTCCAGTCGATTTGGAGCCCTTTGACGTGCGCAACGCAGATACGGTGGCTTGGAAGGTCGGATGCGGCCATGCGTTCCATGCGCAGTGCCTAGAAGATCTGGTCAACGGTATCGAGAACAACAGCAATCGCTGTCCGCTGTGTCGAGCGGAGATCTGTGATGCGAGAGAGCGGCGTCGGATTGAGTAGGGCATAAAGCTTACATCAATATGAAAACATGAGGTGGGCGAAGGAGAAGCTGGTTAGAATGGGTGGCAGGAACCCATGCGATAGCGCTAGCCCCGCCCCAGACTTCATTACACAGCGGTCGCGCGTTGTTCTACAAAGTCATCAGCAGCATGCATTACAGGGTGCAATTCTCTATTGAGGACGCGTAGAGTGCAGATCTAGATCAACATCAGTTCATATGGAAGGCAATGAAATTGTAGATAGCTGAACGCTGGATAAGTGATTCCCCGGGTAGACGCGGCATCGCCGAATCAAGACTAGTCTCAAGACTGCGCACGTGCGCACGCGTGACGCGTTGTGGAAACCTTCCATCTATCTACACTCGCCGCCCGGAGTGACGTGTCAGCTCTTCAAAACGGCCTACGCGTAATCCTACAAATCACATCACTCTGAAGCACAAACGTCGCATTATGCGTCTTCCAAGGCGCATCATTTGCCATATCCACCGTGAACCTCCTCAGTATCTCCGGCACCACCTTATACATCTCCGCATTCGAAAGCTAAGTACATCACCATCATCAGTAAAACGCTACAACAAATCAAACCCCAATTGTCGGACACTTACATGTTTCCCAATGCAAGTTCTAGTACCCGCGCCAAACACCAGCATAGCTTTCTGCATGGCTCTGTACTGCCCGTCGTCGACGAGCCATCGCTCAGGCCGGAACTCGCGCGCGTCTTCGCCAAAGACCGATTTGTCGAACTGCGTAACCATGGCATTCATACCGATCTTGAAGCCAGCAGGGATGTGATGACCCAAGAGCTGCAAACCACCGTTCGGCACGTACCGCGGCATAGGCACGCCAAACGGCGGGAAAAGTCTTAGCGACTCTTGGATGACGGCCATGAGGTAGGGTAGCTTGGTGGCTTGGTTATACTGTACGGGACTGGTGAGCGTGCTGTTCTGAAAGGCATCATCGATCTCCTGGGTTAGTCGTTCCATCTTTGAGGGATGTTTCATGAGGAAGTAGAAGATTGCGCGGAGAGCACCGGAGGTGCTGTCTGAGCCGGCGATACTATTATAATATATTAGCAAAAAAGGGTTCTTGGCAGACACAGCTGTTGCTTACACAGCCGCCCACATCTCGACATGAATCTTTTCGATTGACAGACTGTCTGCCTTCTCCCTCATAATCCCTAATAACTGCGACAGAACATCCGTGCGATGCGTATCCGCTTCCGCACTTTTCTGCTGTGCAACACCCGTTTCGTGAACAGCAGTCTGCCCGATCCCATCCACAGCCATGATGGCTTTGAAGACTTTGGGGATCATGACGCCCATCTGGAGGAGGTACCCGCGGCACCACAGAGGCGCCATCGCGATGACGGAGCTCATCGGCATGGCGGTATGTACGGCGTCGATGTAGTTCCCATAGTCTGAACTCGTTTCTAGGAAGCCGAAGGGCTGGCCGAAGAACAGGGCACCTACACTGTCGAAGGAGAACCTGGACGTCTAGGTCAGTACAGTATGTCGTTGCGAGGAGGAGGATGTGTGACCTGGCGCACTCACATCTCCAGCCATAACCCAAAATCAACATCTTCCCCACGGTCTGCGAATCCATCGAGCCTTTTCCCGAACAATGTTATCAAGCCGTCCAAGGCCCGCTCGTTCTTCAATATGCTGCTTAGTGTGTACACAGAGCCGACGGTCCGTCGGTGAGCTGCATGATGCTTCTCATTGTCATCTGTGAATAAGTCGGGGCTGGGCCCTAGGTTCACCGCTCTGTATGTGAGGTACCAATCGGTCTTTTCAAGTGGCTGTCGCGTAGGATATATGGTAGGAATAGCACTTGGATCGCTGACGGCCACTTCGTCCGGTGCTGTGCGCACGATTGGGCCGTATTCTAGCATGTCAGACGGTATTAGCATGGTTTCTCAAGTGCCCAGAATTCGATGATGTTCCGATGCAGGTATCTTTTTGCAAGACAACCTTTAACTCGTAACGATGGGAACACTGACTGGAACATGTCAGCTCTTACCCATCGACCGAGAACATGAAATTCGAACCTTTTATGCATTGCGTGCATATGCATCTCCAAATCCCCCTGATACATGCGATACATAAGCCATGTGCGCGATATCGCAGGCCAGATAGGACCTGGTACTTTCGCAAGCGGGTGAAGGGTTCGCGCATATGTGAGCCAACCTATGCAGTAAAAGATAGGGATATAAACGAAGACGACGACGAGGGAGTTCCAAAGGTCAAGATTCTGAAACAGCGCCATGGTTGAGCACGATGGTCTTGGTGGGAAGAATGCAGAATGCAATCAGCTCAAAAACTCGTGGGTTTAATGTCAGCATCATGAGGGGTAGTTACACGGCTGGCCGTTCGCGTAATCGTTCTCAGGCCTGCAAGTTGATGTGCAACCTGTGATAAGCGACCAGTGCGCTAATGCAGTCAACCTTGAACGTGTAGGGTCGATGAAGAACAAGTGGTCAGAGCTTTGGAGATGTTGCTCAGATTAGCCTCAAACGCTTGGCCAGCGATCGACACTGAACAAGGCAAGATGTTGCGAGGTCTCTCAGTTGGTCATATGCCGAGTTTGCACTCGTGCAATCGTATTAATTCTTGTAAATCGTGATCCAATGACTTTTCTATCATCCAAAGCTCGCATACCCCTCAGTCAAGGTTGCACTATTCGGTCCCTCCGGATCCATACCAGCGACTATGCCCCTCATCCGTACGAGCAACTCCGCAACCCTGAAAGGCTTGCCAACAACATCATCCATTCCTGCAGCCATAGCTTGTTCGATCTGCTGTTGACGCACATTGGCTGTGACCCCGATAATTGGCACTCGCTCCTTCAACAAGCCTTGTTGCTCAAGCTTGCGTATTTCGGCAACGGCTGTGAGTCCGTTCATGATGGGCATCTCCCAGTCCATGAGGATGAGGCTGAGTTCGATGGGCAGTTCGCCATTATGGAGGGCCTCTCGCGCGATCGCGTCGCCAGTAGCTTGATCGTGTTTCCACAGACTGGTCTTTGGTAGGAAGTCAAGGGCTTCTTGGCCGTGATTGGCGACGCTCACGACACATCCTAGATTGCGCAGTTGTTTGGCGAGAACGCGCTGGTTGATGAGATTGTCTTCCACCACGAGAACATGGAGCGTATCTGGTATACTTTTTGTGCGCTTCAATTCTTGCAGGTCTGGGCCCTCTGGTAGTCCTAGCGCTTCCGGCCGGACGTGAGAGTGTTCGGTCTGCGAAGATTTTGATTGCACTGACGGACGGCGTGCTTTTGGACTGGCAGAGTCTGATCTTTGACCTTGCTCGCCTGTGGATATACGCACGGGAGGAGACGGACGCGTTAAGCTCACGAGCGGTATCGGGCGTCTGTGCTTGATCTCTTCTGGGAAAACATGCGGAAGACTGCCTTTCCGGGCTACAATAGGTCTCGCCCGCCGTGATTTGATGTAGAAGGCAAATGTGCTGCCTCTTCCAGACTCACTTGCGACGCCGATTGATCCGCCTTGTAACTCGGTGAGACGTCTTGATATGAATAACCCAAGGCCAGAGCCACCGTAGTGTATGTGCGTCCGAGGTGAGGCTTGTGAAAAGCGGGTGAAGAGATTACATTTTTCTTCGTCGGAAAGTCCACGGCCCGTATCAGTGACGGCAAATTGGATGTAGAATAACTCTTGAGCTTTCTTCCAATCCTCTTCCAAGTGGGGGTCTTGTCCTACAAGCCTCTCCTCGTTATACTGTATTCCATGTAGCGTTGAGACGGGTTCAGCGCTACTGGCGGCCAGAGTCACTGTTACACGCTTGGTGGATTCCAAGCGGGTGAACTTGATGGCATTGGTGAGAAGGTTGATGAGAATCTGCAACACCCTTGTTGGATCCAGAGATGCCCAGTCGATCTCCATGTTGCGATAGGACTGATCCACGTTCAACACGAGGTTGATTCCCGCTGCTCTTGCTTCTGCGTCGAACATCTTCACTGCATGCATAACCACCTATTAGGTTATGAAGTTAGTCTGTGTAACATACGTGTCATCAGATTAGAGGTCTTACACTCTCGGGTTGCGCAATGACCGGTGTCATGTCCAAGAGACCCGAATCGAGTTTAGAGATGGTGAGAATATCGTCGACTATGTGCTTCATGTGCGATGCGCAAACTCCTATCGTTTGGGCAGCGTCAAGGGTAGACTCGATGAAAGCCGTCCACTCGTTCGGTGTGGTGTTTTGGCGCTCTTGGTAATCTTCTTGGGGATAGGAAGACGTGATAGAATCTGCGCATTGCATGATGGCGCTGAGGGGGTTTCGCATCTCATGACTCGTCGTGTCCAGAAAGTGTTCTAGGTGTTGCTTGCCTTGCAGTGCGCTGTCCATGCGTATCTTTTGAATACCTTCAGCCCACTTTTGCTCTGGAATGGGCGCGCGAGGTCAGTGCATGTATCATAGGTCATCGTACTTAAGGTTGCTTACTGGATATATCCGTAACATTCCCGACGACCTCAACAAGATCGCCGTTCGGACCCAACTCGGGGAAGGCTGAACACAAAATCCACTTGTAGTGCTGGGTATCCTCGGTCTGCGGCTCATCTGACTGTGACGGCGGCGTCCAGGGCATCCGTGTACGCAGCTCAAAGATAACAGATTCGTGATTCATGATTAGTTTTGCGAACATGGATTGGCAGTAAGAGATGTCCTCTTCGAACGCGATTTTATGCCACGCCACAGTGGCGTTGTCATCAGAGGATGCGATCTCAAATATATCATGCCATCGTTGATTACGGTAAGTGTAAGTTCCTGCCGGATCAATGATAAAGATGCCTACGTCGGATCGTTCCGCGAAGCGCTGAAACTTGCTTTCCTTGAGTTGTATTTCAGCCATCAGATGTTCTTGGATCTGAGCAGCCTGGATGATGGCGTTTTCTCTTTGTTGGACTTCGTCTTCGAAAAGAACGATGGAAGCAAGAGACGTAGCCAATAACCGCACCATGACATGCAGGTATTGCTGGTACTCTTCGTCGAAGGGGCGCCGCGGATTTATGCCGATTATGAGGAAACCTTCTACCTGGTTTCCAGTGGTGGGTATTATTGGACAGATGACTAGGGTGCGACAAGGGTCACCATATCCTTTCCATTCGATGCCTTGCAAGGCCCTTGTTGGATCGGGAAGGTCCTCGACGTGAACAACGGTCGCTTTCCCGGACTTGGCGGCACGACTTAGGAACGGCTGGAGGATATAAGAGTCTTCGTTGATATTGATAGTCGCGGGGGCGATCGAATGGTCAGCTGAAACGCCAATTGTACCCTTGAGAACGCAGCCTTCTAACGGAGGAATGCTACCGGGTGATGATACTGAAGGTATTTGAGCGCTAACATGCCGCTCGGCAGCATATAACAAAGCAAATGGCACATCTTTATCGTTCAAGCTCAATGAGCGCAGTGTCGTCTCCCAAAATGACGGGAAATCTCTGGCATTCGCGCTCTGGGTTCCCATTGCGACCAGACTAGAGACGCGGCGCTCGAGGATGCGGTGGTTGGAAACTTCGTAGAAGAACTGGTAGTAGGCTGCCACTTGGCCGTCGGTGTTCAGTATCGGGACGAATTGGAAAGACCAGTGTGTCTCTTCAAGGATCTTGTCTCTCTCAATGAAGAGGAGCATGTCAGGTTCGGCTATCGATTCCCCTGTTGATTTGATGTAGTCTACCAGAGGTTGAAACGAGACCCAGTGATCAGGCGCCTTGACGCGGACACTTTCGCCCATGCAGGGATGGAGGCTGCCAAGGAGTTGGACATAGGGCTCGTTGTACAACATGATGACATCGTCGCCCCAGAACATGACGGCTGGCACGTTGTTACTGAGTACTGTGTTCGCTACGCAACGCAGATCACTAGGCCATGAACTCATTGGACCCAGGGGTGTATTTGCCCAATCTACACTGCGGAAGTACTCGATATGTGGGCTCGTGGAAGTGAGTACATCAGATGTACAATCGAAGGACGTGTGCGGTACTGCGCCTCGATTTCCAGAAGAGCTGGTGTCGGCATCGGGCGTCTGTGGTATCTGGGCAAGCGACAGCTGGGGCTTGATGGGTAGTGCATCCGCGCGATGCTTGCTCCCAGGCCAAGGTGTTTTCCGCTCGCGTCGGAGGGTGCGGTGGCTCTTTCCTCCTGGGGCGGCGTCGACCCACAGCAGTCGCGTCGGCACGCCGCTGACAATCTTGTAGCGCCCCACACTTGTCGCATTCCACACGTGCCCTTCGAATGTGTATGTATTGCCGTGTTGTTGCAGGTCCTCCTCAATCCCTTGCCCACGAATCCAATTCCGGAAGGCAAGTTGTGGTCCCGAGCTCTGCGCGAACAAGCTAGTCGACTCGTCGCCTGTGATCTTGGTCATAAGCCCGCCAACGGTGTGAAGCGCCGTGTTCGCATACACGAGTTCTATGGTGTGGGCTTCATCGTGGCCTAGGGACGAGCGTGTTTCGACGGCGAAGGTAGGGCGGTCGTCGCGGTCGAGGGCTTCGAGAAGCGTGAAGTCTGCCAGCTCTCGCTCTGCTGGCTTCAGCTTGGGCCGTGATGTATCGAATGGCGGTGGTGAGCCATAGCCGGTCGTCCCGTAGTAGTTGCGATGCGCGAGTAGTTGCCCGTTCGAGGCCATTTCATCCGGCGCAAAGACGAGTAGCGGAAGTCGACAAAACACACGACCGCCGCATTGAACAGACGCTGGAGCAGTGCTTTGCGCAAAAGGTGATTACTTTTGCCTTCCGTTGCTATCTGGTGAGCTAGTGCAGCTATTGGTCTGGCCGCTGCGTCTCTAGCTACCTAGGTATGATGACTGAAGCGTCTCGGTCCGCTAGCTGGCGGCTGCACGCCCTCGCCGAGATCTTCAACATGGCGTCATTGTGATTTAGAGTTGTTGACGAGCTTCTTCATCTTGAGCACTCGTTGGGTGTGTGCTCGCCGAGAGTTTGACGGTCGTGTTACTATCAGTTCACCTCGCTCCAGATTTCGGCGTTGCTGCCCTGCGGCGATCATGCCCTTGCTGCCGTGTCATTGCGCTAACCCGCAAAAATACTATTGCACTCAGTCACATGACGCCAAGCCGACCCCGCCGTGCCATCCGTTTACTCAACACTTCGCCTGCATGGACCTTCACTTGACGGAGTCGCCTCATCATTCTTACATTGATACTCTAGCTGCGATAGCATATGATGCACAAAATACTTGTCAACACCAGCGTCTACATCCCGACGTCCCACTCAAGCGATTTCACAATCTCCTCCCTCTGTTGGCTATGAAGCTGCATCTCGAACCTCGTTGTCCAGCACTGCGGTATAGTCGCGGGCCTTACATATACCTCTCCGACATGCCGGACATCTGATCTCAGGAACTCCGGGATACACCCCGTTCACCAATTCATCCAAGCATCCACGATGTAGTAGATGCGCACAAGCCTTTAGCTGCACGCACACGTTGTCAACGTCCGCGTAATCTTCAAGGCATATTGGGCAGCGCTCGGTTGCTTCTGGCGTGCTCACCACATCACACAGCCCGTCGGGATCAATGCGCGGTCCGGTCGGCTCTAATGGAACGTCCACGGCAGGGCCATTGTCGAGATGGCGAAGGATGTAGGCTTCGAGCTCTACGGTAACCACGTCGCCCATACCTGCAGGGCGTGTCCAAGAACGTGTATGATCGGGTCGCATCCCCTTCGGTGCCCCCACCATGTGCAGCTTCAGCAGGTTTGCACGTATGGTGCCGTTCGGATCTGCTTTCAATCGATCGACCTCGGCCAAGGCATAATAGAGGAAGTTGATGTACACGGTTGCGTGGAAGAGCTCCGGTGCGACAATATCGTAGAGTTCACGCAGAGGGCATTGCGCAAGGAACTCGATGTTACCCCTGGTATTGACGGTCGCCAGGGCCTCACGCACAGGCTTGGGAATGTCTGAGAAGGGATTCTGCAGTGCCATCTTCGAGGACAGAAATAGCACCTCATAGCCTTCATGTATCACCCTCCCGACCGCTTGGGGGGGATATCGAGCACGAAGGCTGTGTCGATCATCGAAGTGGTGAACGTCGATGGTGTTCAGTAAGAGCCAGAGGAAGTGCTTGATGATGTGCTCGATATCTTCCGCTGCGTACCCATCCTGGATATGTATACCGTCCTCGAGAAACCGCGTTAGACCGGGCCACATCTTGGAGTGTCTTCCTTGGAATGCCTGGGACTGCTCTTCGAACGCGGTGCTATACCAGGTTGGTGATAATTCGTTGGGCCACCAAGTTGTCCATTCGTAGTACTTCCACAGCTCTGGGCCTAGTGAACCATCAACATCGGCTTCGGAATGCGTCGCGCAGCTCAAAAGAAACCAGAGGCGGGCGCTCGCGTCGTTACTTTTATCCTCACGATCGTCTCCCGCATTGGGCAATTCACGTACGCACAGATCGAAGAATTCTTCAAACGGTATCTCAAGTAGCTGGCGCTTGGTTTCGGTAGAAGCAGTGCTGTAGTACACATTGTTGACAAAGCTTTGTTTTGTGTCGGCGCGGGCTTGAAGGTAGAATTCGCCGGTGTCGGTGAGTCGAGTATACGAGGCGCTATGTGCGGCCATACCCATAGGCTGCAGGATGTGCTTATAGACACCTGCGAAGTCTTTGACACGCGGTCTGAGCAGGGCTGTCAGCCAGGGTAGAGGGGCGGGATGCATGCCGTCGCGTGTAATTGGGGGTGGAGCATATGTCGTCATTATCGATCGTGGGACCGTCGAGTGATGATTCAGTGGAATTCGGGTAGAGTGTGTGGTAAGAGTGAGTTTAGTACCAAGGCCTCTGGGAGAAATGGAATGTAGTGGTACAGTTAAGCAAGAGCACTGTGTGAAGTACGACATGAGCCTTCAATGGTTGTGTAGTGAACAGACGGTCATTTCAGCTTTCAGTAGGGGAACTGCACCTTTCGTTGGTGAGCAAGAATGAATTGGCAAGATGCATTAAAATCGTTGCAACCATTGCTACGTAACAAGTAATTCACTCAATTTACTCTCAATCGCACTACCAGACTTCTCGCACGCCTTCTCGCAACCCCAGTATCACTGGATATGAACGATGTCAGAAGTCGAGCTAACCGCTAGTCATATAACTATCCCACTGCATCATTTTGCTTGCCGTGATGGCATAGGTTAGATCCCCACCAGAAGAATATGACTTTAACTGATGCCGCAGTAGATGAGAATAACGATCAAAACGTTCGTGTTGGAACAAAGAAGTAAAGGTGGTTTGTGTCGTATGTCTGTTAGTGGGATGAGTAGAACGGGTGGTTCGCGCAACATCAGCCACTTCACCAAAGGGAAGAGATTAGTCTAATTGCACAAGTATAACCTACTCTACCTACCTTTCATCTAACTAATCGTCTCTTACCACACATCGCAAAGTCAAGTTCGTCGTCAACAGCAAAAGCCAAAAAAAAAAAACTCAAAACCCCCCCAAATGCTCAAACCTCAATTTCTGCCGCAACAACGACCAAAAAAAGAGCAAAAAACATGTGTTGTGACCTAACCAGGGGTCGCTTTTTTGGGCGTCAGCGGTGCTATTTCGAACGTATGACTCTTGCGAGTCGGATGGAGTGAATACTTACAACCTGGAATCTCTTGATATCGAACTGAATCGTAGTCAAGCGCCTTGCCATTGGGCCATTAGGCCAGTTGAACTGATTGATGGAGGTTGGAGAAAATGTATTGTACTAGTAGTTGGCTGCGACCATATAGCTGTCGGTCAATAATTGCAGCAATTCATCTGCTTGCTGGGGTGGGTGGTCGCAGTGTAGCGTGAAAGAGTTTGCGCTTGTGGTGGGGTTTCGGAAGGCTTCGGCGGGGTGGGGCACGGCAAACTTCCCAACTCGCGAAAAGACGCGTTCAGTTTGAACAGGAACACGAAGGTGACGCGACACAGAACAAGGATATGCATGATCGTTGTATTTACATTCGATATATCGCATCTAGTATATGGATTTTTACCCATGAGGCTGCTCACAGATTAACGTCTAAGCCCTCGCTGCGGGCTGCGTGAGTGTGCTTCCGCCGTCAGGGTACAAGACCTGCTCGTTGAAGAAGACGCCACCTGGACCAGCCAGTAGGAGTACAGTCGCAGCCATATCAGTGTCAGCACCAGGACGACCAGCGGGGTTGCTCATGCCGGACTCGATACGGCTCTTGTTGTCCTCGTCGGAAGTGCCAGTAGTCATCTACATTGTGTTAGCTCGACCTTTACCAATGTGCTTCTCGGATATCAGAGTTACATACCTCACTTGGGAATACACCAGGCGCAATGGTGTTGACGCGGACCTTGGTTCCTGCGAAAGTTGTAGCCAACATACGGCTCAGATGTGTAGCAGCCGCCTTGCTCGACGCGTAAGAGAACTGGCCACTGCTGCTTCCCTTCATGTATCCGGAGATACTGCTAACATTGATGACTTGCGAGCTGTATCCGGGAGTGACCTTGCCGCCCTTAGCCAAAAGGGGCAGGAAGTACATTGACATCCAAAAGATGCTTCCGACGTTGGTCTTCATAGTGTCGGCCCAGTTCTGGGGCTGCGACTTGAGGAAATGGTCGGAGATGGCTTGTGCGTCTTCCATGTTTGGCTGACCGTTTGCGGAGAACTTGGTGTTGTCGTCACGAGCGATACCGGCGTTGTTGACGAGGATTTGGATTCCCTTTGGCTCTTTTTGGCACATCTCCTCGTAGAGGCGCTTTACGTCGTCCTTCTCGCTGGGTGGTGTTAGTCCCAAGCTGTGTGAGTACTTTGAGACTAGTTGCTTACCTGACATCTGCCTGGATGGGGATGATTTGGCCTGGACCACCGCCGCTGTACAGCTCCTCCGTCTTCTTCAATACTTCATCACGTCTTGATGTGATGTATACTTTCGCGCCGTTTGCGACTAGTGCTTGTGTAATCATCAAACCGATACCAGTTCCTCCACCAGTAACGAGAGCGGTGACATGAGAAACATCAAAGAGCTTCGAGCCCTTGAGCTCATCAGTGCTAGCCTTGCCGCCACTCATGTTTCTGACGATCTGGTATGTAGTTCTTGGGAGAAATTGGTTTGTTCGTAACGTTGACGTGATAGATTTGGTAGCTGTGGGAAGGTTTCTTGAGAAAAGTCGAAGCATGTTGGGGTATGCTGGTAGTGGTTGCGACCTTTATGTGGTTTAAAGGTGGAGGAACGATGTCACAGTCGAATGCGAACATGATGACGTTGAGACGACGCATGAGTGCTTGTAGAGGGGGTCCAATGCATTAGGCACTGGCGCGACGCGTCGATGCGTGCGATGAGCGCATGCAATCATCGAATTCTGGATTCCCCATAGTAGAAGCGCACGCCACCAACAAGTAGCATGCTTTAGCATCGGTTTATGCTGGTGAAGACGGCAATCACGGCTAGAAGCGAGTTGAAGACCGATGCCGCTAGACATGCAACAGTTAGACACGGGCCTGGATGCGCAAAGATGTATCGTAGATGCCTCTATTGTAGTGTCGTCCTGTCTACATAACCACAGTGCTTCGAAGCTGTCCCAGTCGCATCGCCAGTGGTCACGAACGTTTTGATTCGTTGCTTGTGATGGGTCCGCGGACGCAGTCATGAGAGTTCTTTGCATCTGACCATGTTTGAATAGCGAGTGAGAGACATACGGTAAGGCGATATTGGCATTGTGAGTACCATGAAGAGCTGAAGTCGCGAAAGGTGGTGGTGTTGAGCTGCGTTCCGCTACAGGTAGGCACAAGGTATGACGCAATCGACTCTCCGAAGTATCTCCGAACCATCTCCGGGCAGTTGCTCATCCCTTAATGAACGCTGGCTTAGAAACCGCGCATTTGTTACAAACCACCACGCCAACGACTGGCATAGCGAGCGCGCATTGTCGAACAGCTACGCCTAGCACGTAATCCGCACACTTTGTCAGCACGTGTGCGATCATCGGATGCTGAACATTAGTAACACAGCTTGGCCTCGGGAATAGAGCTATGGCATCATCGCCACAGAGATGCCGAATGAGGGGAAGCCCCGGCGGATGAAGGGCGACTTGACGTCGCAATGGTAGGGAGCATTTCTAATCGCGTAGACGTATATAACAGCATCGAAGCTGTCCTTGATCATATCCCATATTCAAACAACTTATCATACAGCCACTGATCCAGCAACTACCATCACAGCCCTCGATCTAGTCTTCGCAAACCTTCGATCACACAATTCCCATTTCGATTGCGAACAAATCTAGCATACCAGTCACCAAAATGACGACCACCGCCTCTCTTCCGACACCCGCACACCAACTCTCCAACCCTACGCCCACCACCAGCGATAAAACCTCTTCCGACGTCAACTACCAAGGCCTACCCATCCCTCGCGGCCCCGTCACAGCATCGCTGTCCTTCTACAAAGCCCCTGAGGACGGTTCACCACCACACAACTACGTCGAGCCGCTCCCAGGCGTGCCACAACGGAATTGGGGCGACGACTGGACCAAAGTAGAACTCAACGACCTACGAGGTCAGGAGCAAAGATTCACACTTGACAACAACGCCTTCGATACATACCAGAACATCAAGAGTGGGCTGGATAGAGATGGTTTCTCCGACGATGACGCGGTAAAACGCGTATACTACCCAGAAGTCGAGCAACTGCTCATGAAGAACGTACAAGGCGCGCGAAGAGTCCTCCTCTTCGACCACACGATCCGCCGACCGACCGGCAACCGCAACCCCGTTCAACGCGTACACATCGATCAGACACCATTCTCGGCCGCCGAACGGGTCAAGTTCCACCTGCCCGACGAAGCCGAACAATTGCTGCAAGGGCGGTACCGCATCATAAATGTCTGGCGGCCGCTCAATGGGCCTGTGATGGGTAGTCCGCTTGCGGTAGCGGACAGCCAAACAGTGCGCGACGGCGACTTGATACCTATCGAGCATCGCTACCCCGATCGGAACGGACAGACTGCGGCTGTGGCGTATAACCCGGGGCAGAAGTGGTACTATTGGTCTGGTATGACAAATGAGGATCGTTTGCTGTTGAAGTGCTTCGATAGCGATGAGAATGTGGGTCAGTGGGGACGAGTACCCCACACGGCTTTCGTGGATCCGAGGACACCAGAGGGCGCGGTTGGTAGGGAGAGTATTGAGGTCAGGGCGCTGGTTTTTGGTTAAACAATCACCATTAGTAGTTCTTGATCCTGCTATCGCTTCTATATGCACTCATAGTTGGCCGAGTGTTTCTAGTCAATAATTAATATCCATACACCTTCAAGACACCGCAACCCCGGCCTGTATCCGTACAAAGGAAATACCCCATGTCGCCTTGCATTCCACTTGCCGCACATGCTACTCAGGCGCTGCATGCTTACAACTTTGAACCACTGGCTTTCTCTGTTTTTGTAAGCTCTCCCGGGATCTGTTTGAGAAACCCCTCGCCCAACTTGCAAGCCCAGGATCCTTCCTGCGGACACATCCTTCTCCGCCAAACACTCCACCGGCGTATACCGACTGCAGTCTTCTTGCGGTCTTCTTTCTTGTCGTACCACACCCGGAACCATACGTGGACTTTCTTCTTGCCGGCACGTTCCTTTTTGGTGCACCTTTCCTCCGCTAGTACGCTCGCGTCAGTATTTGTGGTCCTGAAGTCTGTGCTGGGGCTTGGGTGCCTACCAATCTCCACGTTCTTTCTTAGTTCATCCATGTTATTGTTTAATTTCTTCATATCCTCCAGACTCTTGCTCGGGTTGTTCACTTTGGCGTCCTCCAAGTCTACGAAACCGCGGAGATCCAAGAGAGTAAACTCGAATCGAACGTCATTTACTTGGACGGAAGACTTGCGTTTCTTCCAGAAGCGTATGATTGAGAGTAAAAACTTAGTGTTCATGGTGCTTCGTTCGAAGGTAGCTTGTGAAGTATGGCTTGTGAGGTGGAGAGTAAGAAGATCTCCTCCAAATCAAAAGGAGTTTTGAACGGGCGATGAGTCTGACTTGAGTCATTGTCACCTGCGGTCGGGCTCATACGCATCAATAGCTGGCGGCTTCGGTATCTACGCTTGTCTCTTATGGCTAAGGCCGTTTATATTGATGAGCGGGCATCAGCCTTCGCGAATTGAGGAGATATGCAAGCCCATGTAAGGTTCGCCCGAGAAGGGATACTTAATCAGACTGTTTTTTTGAGCTAGTTACCGCGCTAGACATTCATCTGTGAGTTTTAGATGCTAGTCACTGGCTTGGGGAGTCAAGCCACACCTGAAATACGGTATTACACATCCCTGAACCCAGCGAACATTTCGAGTTTGACTGCACGGTAGGTGGAGGCAGTATCGCGTTCAGGGCCACGGTCTTTATCTGAGTGTCTTTCTGTTCGTCTCCAGCTACCACTCATTACCACCGCCAGGAACAATCGAGTACTGATCGTAAAAGACGCTTAGATTTGTACAAGCTGCGTGGTGTGCTCACCACCAAAGCAATTTCAGTTTGATACATATGGAAAACGTTTGCCAGTCCCCCATCCCCCATAATAGAAAGCAAGACGTCTTTCATCCTCCCTGCTATCCACTGATCAGCCCATTGAGCAGATATTTTCCTTCCGAATGGGTGCTTGGGAGGCTACCAATATTGCGTACAATCTGTTTCCCGGCTCGATGACAGCAGTCTTTAATCCCACCCGCTCATATCCATATTGTCTAAGTAGTTCCGCATTTCTACGTCCATTTCAGCCCCTGCTTTCTCGCCACCCTTTTTGAGCGCTTCCAATGGATCAGAACAAGATGGCCCTTCTATTACGATTCTATCATTCTTGCCTGTTTCGGTGTATTTGACAACAACCTTGAACGAGTCCTCACCGTTTTGAACCTCTTCGATGAGTTCTATGGACATGTTCTTCTCAGCCAAGTTTTCCACTCGAGCGCGGTGGGCTGGAGTTTATGTCAGTGATGCCGCCTGCTATCAAACTTAGAAGTTGTCTCATACTCATCGGTGGCCAGTAAGCCCTGAGTAAGCCTAGCTCAGCGAGATCAGGGAATGCAATCTTCGAGAAGAGCAATCCGTGGTTCGATGCGAGACTGCCGTGTTTCCCCACAGCCAGAGTTTGCGTCGAAGTTCGAGCGGCGGTATGGTGATTGAAAGGCGATGTGCTTGAGTGCTGTTGTGAGACGCTTGCCGAACCAGATAATCTCTCATCGGCCTGAGAAGCCGCGGACGTTGCCGTTCTTGATTCTCGCTTCTTCTCTATTTCTTGGAGGACGACAGTTGGCCATATGGAAGTCATCTTGCGGTGTGGATTCTGCGTTTGAACTTGAGGATTGATGTGAAGTGTGTACATGTTAGCAAAGCTGTCAATTTATATGAGGAGTGACTCCAACTGTAACCTTTGTTCGACTCATATACGCACAGGCTAATGAGTACATATATTTAACGATTATCGCAACCCGTCTTCTAGTCATACTGTTACTGCTCTTCAATCTGAGTCCGTGCCGCGCATCAGTCATCGATATTCTGCCATAGTGCAGCTCCAGGCGTCATCAGCCCTGCTTCATGCCGATTCATCCCTGCTCACTACTTTACGATGTCAATTAGCGAACGGGGTATTTCCATTAAGATACGTCGGACGAGAAACCTATGGAAGGGTCGATATCTATATGTATTGACATTGTAATTACTTCCGGATGAGCTGCAGTGATGAAATGTTGTTATTCATATTGCACTGAAGTAGACATCGTACGCGCGAGTACAATTTCAGTAAACAAGTGGTGTCAACGAGCGTGGTACATACAACTTGCGAATAGGAAAAATTGGAACCAAGGTGTGTTGAAGCACCTTCGCTAGGTGTTCTTATACCGACTGTTGAAATCGCGTATACCTCAATGAAGCGTCATTCTTCAATAGTCGTCACCCCGAGAGACGACCTCTTTGCGGTTGGGCCTGAGCAATACTGTCTGCAAAGTAAAGAGTCAGCCATAGCCCACATGCCCAACAACGTCTTACTTACATGCTCGAACTGCGCGATGAACGAACCGGGCACATCCACCAGCGGCGCATATGCCTGGACGATTCCATTATTTACCAGCGTGCGCATACCGAGGTGGTATTTCTCCACACCCGGCAAGCGTTCAAGCTGACGGCGGGCAAAGACCAGCGTGCCGAAGTTCTCATCGATGGTCTTCAAGAGCGATCTCGCAGATGAATGATGCAGGCCGGCGGCGCTGACGCCTTCATTGCGCCCATAGCCGTAGACGCCAACGTCGTCATGAAGATATGCTTTGCCGGTGCTACCGAAGGTTTCGATCGCGAAGATGTCGCCTTCTTCCATGCGTTGAGAAGTCTTGGTCTTGACAAAGGGAACTTGCTTGTCGCCATGGATACGGTAACGTAAGATGTTGTGGCCGGTGATGTTGCGCACCGCCTTCACGGGGATTGTCTTCCCTTTGAGTTCCACTTCGTAACTTTCCATCACCTCTTGGATCATCTCGCTGATGTGATCAATCCTTGCGTCAATACCTGCTTCTTTCAAGCCTGTGTTGGTAGCCGCCTTGACAGAAGCCAGTAGGTTGTCATAGATCGGATTGGCAGCCACAGTGAAAGCGCTATCCACGATCCTGCCGTTGACATGCACGCCGAAATCGACCTTGAGGACGTCGTCGTTTTGAAGGAAGACTTCCTTCGCTCCCGCATTAGGAGTCCAATGTGCGCCGATGTTGTTCAAGCATAAGCCTGTTGGAAAGGCGAGGCCAGCCTTGAGACCATCTCCAGTCTCAAGACCCTGGTGGCCCACGAGCGTACGAACACTGTCGTCAATTTCTTCGGCGATGCGGGTGAGAGACGCGCCGGGCTTCGCGATAGTCTGTATGTACTGGCGCACTTGACGATGGACTTCAGCAGCCTTGCGATAGTCCTCCAGGAAGTCTTCATCCATGTTATCCACAGCCGCCAGATGACGAAGCTCTCCAGCCGTGGTACGCTGAAGGTTCTCATCCTTGATGGCATACTCCACAGTCTGACCTTGCGGGTATTTTCGGCTCTGGTACAGATCCGCTACCGGCACCCTTGGAGGCGCTGTCTGCTGTGTCGGTGACACTTTCTTGCTCTTCTTCTTGTTGCGCTTTCTTTTCTTCTTCGCGCCTTCCCATTGTCAGCTCCAGATCGAAGTCACGTGATCCCAGCTCACCATCGTTGTTCTTCAAGTCAGCTCCAAGCTTCGCGATGTCATCGTCGTCGTCTCCGTCTTCATCCTGCCCTTCGAGTACGCCTGGAAGCAGCCCGCTAGCGGCTGCTGGCTTGGGAGGGTTGATGATAGCGATTGCAGCGTCCGCCGACGACCCTGTCAGCTGTCAGCAAATGTTTTCTCGGAATCGCTTCGATGGCGCTCACCGTCTGGGCCTTGGCGATGATCTTCTGGAGACTTTGACCCCATGACTGCTTCGAAGCGATTGTCATCGAGCTTCCGAGCTACTGTTGGTGTTGGAGTTGGTGGTCAATGAAGCGGCGCGGAGCTACCTGAGTGACGCGGCGGGGCCTGGGCGGGGCGCGCAACAACGGTGTGCCTTTTGCACTATCCCGTCCTGCCACCAACACGACGTCGCACAAGGCCAACATCAACTCCTCGCCTCAATCAGAACTACGAGCGAGACCGGAGCTCAGCCTCGGACTGCCAAAATTGTTCATTCCAGAATTAGACACTGTAAGAGGCGCATCGAACCCGGACAGGCCCCTCTCGTCGTGCAGTGGTACTTCGCACACCAGCAGAGTACAACTTCCGTAAAAAGCACGACAATCACGCAAGAGTATGAGGCGATTACCGTTGTCATCGTTGATCTAGACATGTCAAATGCTTCGCAAACGCGATGAACGGTTGGAGACCATCCGCGTATCCTATATGACCTGGAGAACACCGCCAACTGGCACTGCAGTGCCATCTGATGCCGTCTTCAAACCTCGCTAGATACGCAGTAGCCCCACTCGATCATCCCTTCTGGTGGTACAGACTTTCAAGACTGAATACCCGATCCTACTTGAAGATCACCTGGGCAATGATACCCCGGTGGTGGACCTCGAAGTTGCCGAACCTCCAACAACAGCTTGTTTAATGCTTCTGGGATTGTATCGCCTACTGCTGCTTCACTAAGCGGCTGCCCACCAGCTGAAGATACAAGACGCGCTTGATATCTCTGGGTTCCTCTAAGGCGGTGCACGTATTCCCGTTCGACGAGCACCTTGAAGGCATTGAGGGAGTTCCCCGGCGAATTTGGGTCCCAGGCATCTACGTTGCGACACAGGCTTTAGTCGGTAGAGTTCAGGTAACGGCAGTAACGGGCGTAATTACCGATGATGTCTTGCTTCGTGCGCTCATGCTCAGGACCCAAAGCATCGATGGATTTCCATTTGTGGAAACTTGTCTCGGTTCTTCCACTCCCAGCAAAGATAGTGCAGATGCACTGCCACATTGGAAAACAGTACGAGTTGGTGTAAGTGGTAAGAGATGCAAATTCCCAGCAAGGCCTTCTAAAGAACGAGCGGAGATAGGTATATTCGCAGCCATACACTTTATACCCAGTGTGAGTCACAGTCGAAGACGAAGTATGCCATCACCAGGGTCATTCCGATGCTTTCATGAACAGTCGCAAAAGCACAGTCAAGAAACTGGTCACGGAGTTACTAGTGATTAGGTGGTCTCTACATCCCCGGCGACCTCACACAGCTATGGCACTTGTTACACCAACGGGCATGGCCAAAGTCTGGGGAACGATCGTTACGTGCACCTCGACGAAGCGGAAGTTGCGCCGTGCATGCAAACACGGCCCAGCACCGAAGGTGTACTCTGGGGAATGGATGTTGCGAGACTTATAGCGGCAGAGTAGCTGTAGAAGGCGGAAACACACTAGATATGCGTTGTAACTTGGACAACTCGTTAGTGAAAGCAGAGTTACTTTCGAGATGGCAATAAGAGAGACTGGGCATCGAGGCATGAAGATCTGTGAGCATAAAGGTGACATTCTTCATACTCCTGGAGGCTGTCGCGGCAGTTTTATTCAATGTTGATACCGTAAGCAGCGTACACTTTTAGGACGTCTGGTTTTGAGAAGAACGTGATAGGAACGGACTCCCAACGAGAAATTGCCGAGGATGACTGTTCAGGTGTCGCCAAGACGTCGCACTTGTCGTACGAGAACGCCACCAAAACGAATTCTGACTTGTGCAACCACCCCTCTGCATCGCGCAACCATCACCAACGAGCCGTATTGCTGGCTTTCTCGACCTGATTCCCGTTCAGAACCGCTACAGCGTTTATACAGCAAAATCGTTCGTGTTTGGCGCTTCATCATGCTCAGTAAGAGTCGGAGTCACCTTTTCAATAAAGGCAAGGGCAGTGCAAGGTCTTTAATCCTTCAGGCGCCCTGTTTACCCCTGCAGAAAATGAGTCTGCAACGAGCCGCATGGACCCAAAGATAGACGGCTCAATGTCGCTAAACGTCTAGATCTTCCGCGGGATTGGCTGACTCGCTTGGCAAGAACAGCATGATTGGTTGAAAGAGACAGAGCTTGGAAGAGGCGCAAGGCTGCATCAATCGCTTAAGGGGAAACGAGATGTGCCTGCATGCTTTGCACGACCGGTGAGCTAGCCATGTAGTTGTCTGGGTCGGCGGCGCGGTGCTTGATGGTGCTTAAGATGAGGGCGTGGCCCTGACGGCTGGAGACAGCCCTACAACTTTACTAATATCTAATTTTCGCGTTTCGCGACCCACGATCGTTACTTTCTCAGCGGATAGCAATATGGCTGCCCGATTCGCCCTCGTAGCGATCGCTAATGCCGCCATTGCGAGCGCGCAGTTCTTGGATGATGACTACACTACCACTCGTTATACTTCAGCATACTGGACCTACACCTACGCTCAAGCGGAGGTTGCCACACAAAGCCTGTACACATATTATGACGACACCGTCGCTACCGAGACTTACACTGAATACCGCACTATCAAGGATGGAGTCACTCCTACGATCGCACCGTACTCGACGTCCACAGCCCTCGGCTACTACGACGATCTTGAGGTCGTATACGCGTATTACACAACTAGTGCGGTGGCCGAATCTGATCTTGTGCCTGAGTATGATTACTACGCGACTTCCCCTTCGGCGACGGCGACGACCACCGAGACAGTCAGGGATATCGAATTCAGCATGCCAGTAACGATGACGGCACCTGCCTCATGCCCCACACCATGTAAGTACTACGTTCTCTCTTCGAATTTCTTCGACACTGACTTTGACTGCCTGTAGTTACCATAACAACATCCGCCTCTGTATACGTCCCAACTCAGGTTACTGCGCAACTCTCACCAGCTTCGATTGAAACATCCTCTGCCACTGCCTACTCCGGCACCCTTTACCTTTGGGAGACATGGTACCTTTCCGAGAGCGCGGCGCCTTTCACGTCAACGTCGGACTACTACTACTCTGTCTATATGGCGGAGTGTAGTACACCTCCGGGATCGTACAACACTCACAGCTCGTCGTCTGGCGGCTCAAATCGAGGCAGCTCAGACAATGACGACAGTGACAGCGACAGCTCATACGACAGTTGCTACTACTATTATTGTAGATCTCGTGTGATTACATGGATCATCATTATTGCATGCATAATCCCCGGGCTCTTCCTACTTGGATTCCTCGAGTCTTGGTTCTGGTTCCGTCGCCTCATGCTCGGTAAGAGTGCCATGCGTTTTGGTACCGTCTGCTGGATTCTCATGTCGCTCTGGGTACTCTGCTTTACTCGCATGCAAGATCGCCGAAGTGCTGAAGACCAGAAGATGTTGGCTGAGAGGTGGAAGAACATGGGTAGTGGAGCGGCTTTCAAGGCTTGGTGGAAGTGGGGATTCCGTCATCGATACCCCGAAGAGCTGTTGGGTCAGTTCAGCAAGACTACCGTCGGCTTCGTACCGCCGGGTCAGCCACTGTACCCGGCTATGGCTCAAACACCCGGTGCTTCCCAGCCCATGGTTCCTGGTCAAGTTTACTACTACGGCCCTCCGCCTCCGGGCTGGGTCATGTCACAGAATGGAGGCTTCGTCCCACCTCAAGGCTACACGTACCCACCTCCTCAGCAAGCTGGCTACTACGGCGATGCAGCCAAGGCTGGACCCATCGTGTCTCAATCTCCTGTTTCGGCAGTGGGCTACCCACAACCGCAGCAGCAGATGGGCAATGTCTCTCCTATGGCACCTCAGGCCCCTCAGGCCGCGCATACTGCTCCTCAGAACGGCTCCCATATGCCTACGCCGTATGGCGCCCCGCCGAACGTCGGTACGATGCCAGAACAAGCACCGCCTCGAAGCCCCTCACCCGAGGGCCCGTCACCCCCACTTCCACCACGTCCTGTGCCTGAGGGAGCTCCGCAGATACCACCTGTGAATGTTGGCGATGCAACAACGACAGACGATGCAGCAAAACAAGAGCCCGCCGCACCGGCTACTGCTCCTCCCCCGCCGAAAAACGACCCCAACGACCGGAGCTTGTATGAGTAGGCTTATTAGTCAACTCGATGTAATAAACATTGATGACTCAAGACAGTAGACCACATCGGTCATGGAAGAAAAGTAGTCGCAGTTTAGCATAGTTCTCCTTGAGCGTTTCGCGTACAGATACCCCAGCTCGGAGTTTCTTCCTTTAGTCAGTCACAAAATGACGATAATATACGCTGCAGTATGATCATCATCACCTCATCTTTCTACTTCTCGTCATGTGCTCTTCTCAGTAACGGTGAGTGGGTCGTAGTCACTATATCGAGCTTGGTCATGCACAGTCAACTAGAAGCATGATACATCGCGTGTATAAGTTCGTTACACACTCTAGGCATAGAACTATCCTCCCTGAATTTCTACCATGGCGCCCTGGATTCGCACACAGCCTGCGCAAAACACCGTCGATCGTTACAATGTCAGCCCTGTGGATTCGCAGATTGACGTCCACAGGTCACATAGTGATGTATCGAGAGTTTCCGACGCTCCCGAGGCAGAGTTAGTCTCCAAACACAATGGAACCAGCGTTAAACACCAATTTTACCCTTCGGATCAAACACGTACCAGTGGTGGATACTCACATCCCTCCCAAAGTGAGCTCCGTATGCAGAAGACGGACGAGGGTATTACACACACTATGGTTGCAGAGATACCAACAAGCCGGACGGGGAATTCCAACATACCACCTTCGCTGCAAATAAAGCGGCCAGGTGTCGAACACACACGCGTACAAAGTTCAGCCAACACGAGTAAATTCACTGAAGAGTTCGAGGACAAACAGCCTGCCGACAACCATGGGGCATTTCTCTCGCCTTACCAACGTCGGCCGGCACTCCGGGCCAAGAGCACGACGACACAGCGTCACTCACAGAATGACATACACTGCAAGCCAGATGTAGAGCCAAGACGCGACAGACTGAAACCTTTTCGTTCGCAGCAGGCGCAGCAACCTCCGCTACCATCACGACCTGATATGAGAGCCACTGGATATCCAGTACAGAATGTCGACGATGATCTAGCTTATCTTGATCCCTTCGAGATAGAGGGAGCCGCACGCCCGAAGCCCGCATCGCCGATTGTCGAATATACAGCATCGCATGTTTCCGATGTGTCACCTTACCTTGATCCTCATGCGGCCGAGGTAGCCACAAGATTTACCCCGGCCACAATGACGACCGTGCAATATAACAATCGCGAGATTTTGCAAAGCCGGTGTCCTTTGGGCAACTTGTCGGGAGAAGATATGGATCTCATTGAACGTATTAAAAGTACGTCAGCTTTTCTACCCCAAACGCTCAGAATCTAACATTGGGTAGAGGCATACGTGCTCTCGCATCCGCGGGTCGACTCCGTGGAGAAAGTCGAGATCAAATGGACTGCGCCGAACGATATGAAAGCCGAAGCAGTTGTCACGGTTGAGAGCAATCCAACAACTGTGAGGAGTGCACCTGCAAAGACCGCAGGGGAGGCATTGAAAAATCTTGCCGACCAGCTAGGAGTCGAGTATAGCACGGGAAGAAAGAAGGAACTAGGGTTCTGGCGGAGGGCACTGTGTCTGTGCAAATGATGGGACAGACTGGTTGTGTAAAATACCTGCGTACATATGGTTTCTCGTCTTCACCGTCATTGACTGTAATTTGATAATGAGCTGTAATCGAGAGCGGCGCCGAGAGTAAACTGAGAACAAGG
The DNA here is from genome assembly GCF_023758085.1 of Alternaria hordeiaustralica. NCBI lineage: Eukaryota > Fungi > Ascomycota > Dothideomycetes > Pleosporales > Pleosporaceae > Alternaria > Alternaria hordeiaustralica. The sequence goes on along the minus strand of NW_026056774.1, from coordinate 548,477 downwards.
TGTCATCTCGAGAGCACATAAAGTAAGAAGTGAGATTATAGAACTATACCAAAACTTCCTTCTCGATCACGAGATGTATCTTCCTGGTGACTGTTTTTCAACCATTGCGCCAGCCTGAATTAACGAGATTGAAGTGCAAAATCATGCCTAAGGCCAACAGGTACATCTTTTAACGTATTGACGGACGCAAAGACTGTACAAGGAAAAGAAAGTGACACATAAAGCAGTGTCTTAGATAGCGCATGAGCAATGAATGTAGATGACTCTGCAGAAATGTTATCATCGAAAGTTACTCATCTACGTCCCGGCGTCAGAGTGATGACCAGACTGTCCTAGACAGTGACTCTTGTACTGTATAAAGGAACAGTTACCCATCGTAGCACCAAAGTTGCGGTTCATCACAATCTCTTACACAAAACTGGAATACTCTTCATTCAAACATCAAGGCCATAATTTCATAAATTCATCACTCTAGTGACAAGTATGAGTGGCAACGACAACGACAACGACAGCGACGGTGGCATACCTCTCTCCAACGATCAGAAGTCTTGCAAGGGACTCAACAAATTCCCAGTAAACCTCCAAGAACTCATGGACCCCAATCTGTCTGATTACAAACATGTTGGAAAAAAACTTATCCGCATGAACGGTATGTCAAGTCTATTTTCACTCAAACTCGAAAGTGCATACCAAGGTGGCAACGCTAACGTATACATATGGTACAGAATCAATGAAGAAGATTGATCCCGAGTACGACGACACGCAAAAAATTGATGAAAGAATCAAGATCACTTGCATAGAGTACCCCGACACTGGCGAGGAGATCAAGGCAGGAGGAACGAAGTATGAGATTGAAGCTAAGGTGGAAATGAAGTCGGACGGAAAGTTTCGCTCGCTCATAACGGAAAGGACGCTGCTGAGAAAAGCAGTGGCAGAAATGCTGCAAGCTGTGGAGGAGTACCCGCGAAACAAGCCCGCCAGGCGGAGGACGAGGTGACTGCCTTGCCGATTAGGTCTGGGTACATGGGCACCTATGCGACTTGGATAGCTAGTTCAGATATACAGGACAAGGAGTTGGAAGTACTACTTGCAAACACTCACACGGTTACAACTACTACCTTCTGTTCAATTGACTAGCGTTGGCCTTCGAACCATCTTAGAAGGACTAAATGGAAGTGTACTCTACTGTGTTGAGAAATATTTTGTACTGATTCGTCAAACTCGAACGTGTTTTGGGCACTTGACATGAGATGTAAGCTGTGCTCGCATTGGTGATCCGCGGAGCGAGATAGAAAGTAAGGTTGTGAACGATACTACGAAAGGGGTAAGACTCTTCAAACAGCTAGACTTAGTGACTAATGGGAGGAAAGGCATATTCTTAGGCCCTAGAAGAGCCCATCACTTTGCGAGATGATGGCGTGACTGAGCGATGTAGAACTCTGATAGCATCAAGATAATCACACCTTGTTCTTTCGTTCTCTCAATCGCTTAGGACTTGATCGATTTATTTAGCACCCATTCTGTATCTAACAAATGAAATCATTCCTGAAATGACAGTATGATCATTGGTCCGTCTCCGCCAACCGCACGTTACCCAGATTTACAAAATCCCTGACCCAACACCCCTGATACAACATCCCTTAAGCGCGCGCGCGCCTTTGGTCCACGCGATCCGCGTCATTCAAACTATCCCGAAGCATTTCCAAAGCCTTGAAGACATCGTTGTCCGCCCAACCATTGTCCGAGTATCCATTGGGCAGAGTACACGTAATAACATGCCGAGTTCCTCCGCCACGGGCGGAAGGGCTCTCGATTGTAAAGGGACCAGAGGAACCAGATCCGAGGACGCGTTGATAGGTTGGATCGATCACAGCCGCTACGCCTGCATCATGGTCAGATGGACACTTCTTGCAGTCGTTGTTTGACAACCTACTTTCGATTTGGTAAACGACTTGTCGGCAGGGACGATCGAGAGTACGTCTTCCAATCTTATTTATAGCGCTCATCGGGGGATCGGTAGATGTGCCGTTGGTCTGCACGCCATTCGTGTGCGTGCCATTGACACCGTTCGTTTGGACGCCGTTGGCTCCCGCGCTGTTAGACATGGTTTTGGACTGGAGGTGATAGATGGTAGTTTGAGGTGTTGAATATGTTCAGTATGTTCAATGAGGAAGTGAGTATGATTCTGGTCTACCACTTGCCTACGAGAAACCGAGAGCTTTATACTGCTGATGACTCCTATTGGAGGTACCCGACCGTGAATTCAAGTCATATCTGAATGACTTCTCTGCGTCTAGCTGAACAAAAATGACTGTGATCAGGTTGCTCAGGGTATCAAGGTGTAGGTGTTTAGGGCCATCGTGTTCACATAGCGGGTGAGGGAGGGGAGATCGGTAGCGGCCAGAGCGTGTATGATAGGATAATCGAGTAGAATCCAGCTGCCGCAGTCATCAAAGAGTGGAGGAGGTCCATATATAAGGAGTCTTCGATCTTGCAGGTCGCAGTATGTGGCCATAGAAGTAGGGTCTGCCCGAGTGTCCCCATCGTCACACTGCAACTTAGGGCAGACTACGGCGTATATACACTCGTGGAACGGTGACAAATGCTGTTTGTAACACCATGCTCGAAGATCGTGTGGCTACATCGCTACGATAGAGGCAGCAGAAGGCTCTAGCGTAAGTCAATTCCGTAGTCACGGCACGGCGAACAAAGACTCGATGACGCGCACATTCGTGTTGGCAAGATCCACAGCGGAACCAACTGTTGGCTATGACGGAGACAAAGAAGAGGACCGGTAGTGTGATCATTTGGCGACGGAGAACTCAAGAGTGATGGGATTTTTTTGTCGAACATGCCGATGCGCAAACAGTCGAGTGAAACGGTATGTAATCGTAATGTATGGTATCTTCGACACACCTTGCGATCATTGTATGCAGCTGTAGGTGTGCTCTTACTTCGAGTTTCAGTCACTGACACTGGAGCTGTGAAGTGGGTTACGTTCGATAAGAGAGTCTGAGGATTGCGATCTCTCTCGTTTGATGAGGAGTACCTTTTGCGTATGTGGTGGTTATGTATTTGGGGAGTCATAAGTGGCTCGTCTCGCTCTGCGTCATCGCAGTACCATTTCGATAGGAGAGATTGGGTGAAATAGACATATTCAGGTATTGGTATCTATCTTCGCGCTCAATATCAAGCCAGCAGAGCAGAACACTACAAAAAGTGCAAAAGAGGACGCACGAGGGCGTACGAAGAAACCACAATCTACGCAAGCCAAATGCTATGCATGATAGATAACCCAAGGCATCGATCAAAGAAGAGAGAAGAGAGAAGAGAGAAGAAGAAAGAAAAAGTACTCCGACATGCCAGGCTCCAGCGTCCAGACATCGAGCTAAGAAGTGTGTGGGAAAGAGAAAAGGAAAACTCAAAACTCTGCTTCCACCACAATCAAAAAAACATTATCGTACAAGCGCCATCAAGAAGCGTGAAGAAGGGTATGGTGTGTATAGCGTTTCCGTATTGTGCCATTAGTATCCGTACTGTCGTCTAGCCGTAGCGGCGCGTGGCCTACGTCCACCAGAACCGGGACCGATGTCAATGCTCTGCAGCTCCAAGCTGAGTGCCATGTCCTCATTCTGTGTGCCGTAGCCGCCGCCGTTCATGTCCATGGGCACCTTGGCAGGGATAGGCGGTGCCGCAACACTATGCCTTTGGGTACCACGTCGGTCGTAGCTGGGGCTGCTGCCGTAGCTGTTGGGGGTGTCGCGTTCGCGGAGGACCTGTCGGTCTGGGAGTTGGTACTGCGGTGGTGTGTCATAGGCGGAGACGGGGCGTTGGTCTCGCCTTGTGGGCCTGCTGCGTGCTGTTGGATTGGGAGGTGCGTTGTACTGGCTCTGGCTTGCGAGTACCAGCGCACCCGCATTTACAGGCTGGTTGTAGTCGTTATTGAAGTCATGTCTCGTCGTGACTAGGGCGTTGCTGTTGTCGAAGTTCATGCTAGCTGCATGGCGAATGCGCTCTCTGTCAGCACGCTCTCGTTGGTATCGTTCCTCGCGTTGCATCGCGGCCTCGAGATCTCTGCTGCCGTTGAGCTGAGCCCTTGTTCGAGGAGCCTTCTCCTTCACGGTGCCCTTTGGTACTGGCTCAGGCGCCCAGTTGTCGACGGGTAAATGGTCGGACGCATCGACAACCCGTCCACTGAATGTGACAATCTGGCCCTTGTCGTTGTACTCCATTCGGCTTCCTGGTCGCTCGAGTTCGTCGTCCGAAGGTATGGGAGACTTGCTGATCCGAGGGTTGTAGACATCGAAACTGTCGGGGTTGAAGGCTACTCCAGACAGTCGTCGCTCACCCATGTCTTCTCTGGAAGGCGGTGGGCGAGGTGAGACTGATTTACGCGTCGGCATACTCCTCGCAGGCAACCTAGACGAGCGATCGGTAGCTGGGTTAGGAGAGTGACGTTCCATCTCAGGGTTGGGAGAGTAACGATCCATGATCGGATTGGGTGAGTAGCGGTCCATTGCTGGGTTGGGAGAGTAGCGTGAGCTCACGTTAGGACTCGTAGCACGCGGCTTGATGATAGGGCCGGCATCGTAAACTGGGGGAGACATCTGTCGAGGCTGCTCAGGCGGGTCATGAGGATAATAGTCGTTCGTTTGGTACGCAGAATGATGAACTAGTTCCTGCGACTGAACAGGGTCTTCGTACTGAGTGATGGCCCGATACTCTGCAGGCTCAGAGTAGTGGCGCAGTCTCGGTGGTGTCTCATACGATGGGGGCGCTTCGTAAGGTGGCGCTTCAATCTCCTGTCTTTGTGGGTTCAGTCCAGCGATGAGTGCACTCGGTAATGCTGGTGCTTCCTGTCGCAGGGGTTCCTGTCGTAGTGGGGATGGCACCATATTGTCGCGAGAAACTGGACGACTTGATGGCTGCGCTGGCATGCGAGGATGAGTGTAGCGTCGCTCTGCAGGTTGTCGAGGCGCGTAGTTATCGGGCTCATGTTGCTGGGGCGGCATATCGTAGCTGAACTGACGGGGCTCCTCACGAGATCTTGCCGAGAAGCTGAGGGGCGCGGGGGCTTCATCGCGGTAGCGCTCGCGCTCAGGGATCTCTTGGTTCGGGTGAGGTAATGTGCTGGCATTGCGCTTATGCATTGGTGGTGGTGGGGGCATGTCGTCCTCATCTTCGACCATGGGCTGCATAGCGCTGCGTCTCCGATGCGTGGGGCTCTCGTCGTGTAGAGGAGGGGCCTCGATGAACCGTTGGCCGTAGTATTGGTCGAGTGGAGGGGCCTGCTCCTGGGCCTGCTCGCGGCTACGGCTGCTACGCAAGGGTGCAACTTGATAAGTTGGATCCTGGTACTGTTCTTGCGCGTATGGTTGAGATGGCTGCGGGGCCGGTTCGATGCGTTGAGGCTCAAACTGCTGATGCTGGAGTAGCTGTTGCTGCAGGTACTCGATCTGCTTCTGCTGCTCCTGCAGTTTTTGCGATTGCGCCGGAGACTCATACGCGTGCTGCGTTGGCACAATTGGTGCTGAGTGAGAATGTACTGGCTCGGGGTGCTGCAGTGCCTGGCTCCTAGGAGATCGACCGTCTTCCTGCGACATTCTCCTCTGGTCTGAGTGCCGGACATGCTGTGGCAGCGGATCAATCGGCTTCACTTCGTATGGCTTGGGCGCGGCGTAGGACATGTCGAAGCTCTCTTCCCTTGGTAGGGGCATCCTCTGGGCTGATGAGCGCGGGTTCGGCGGCGTGCTGTAGGAGGTCTGCGGTACAGGGCGCTGGGGAGTGTTCTGGCTCGATGACGATGCGGGGTTCAGGGGGGACGCGTCTGGTATAGGCCGGCGGGAGGGCGTATCGGCCGGGCTGCGCTGCGTTGGTGACGGCTCGGTTGCTGTTCTTTGGTGTCGCGGGGAGCCCAGTTCTCGCGGGCCAGCCCTAACGCCCCGCAGTCCTCGGTGCTCTGGTGTGTGTACTGGTGATGGCGTCGTGCCTGTGGGGTCGCTGGGCAGCGGGCGCCGCTTGACGGGTGCCATCTCTCGTGCTCCACCCACAGCAGCCTGTCCTTCGGGCTTGGTAGACTCCCTCCTCTTCTGCAGAACCGGCTTCTCGCTCTTCTCGCGGGTGTCGTAGTACGTGATCTCCATGCGGATCTCGCCGGCGTACTTGCCTTTGCAATTGAGGCCCAGCCACTCGTCGCTCTGGCCTCCACCGGGGGTGATGACGGAGTTGAGGTTCGCAAAGGCCTCGCCAATCAGCTCCGTCTTCTTGTCATCATTGAAGACGGAGACCTTGAGGCGGTTGTAGTCGGGCGAGTCGTGGACGGTGAAGCGCAATTCCTGGTCCCTGCATATGTCAGTCGTGGGTGTTCGAAACTCGTCGAAGGCATACATACCATCGCGGTGTCTGGCCGCCGCGTTTGTCGGTCTTTGTCTTTTTTGCTTCCTTGCCTAACCGGGCAGCGCAGTACGGGTCCTGCTTGCCCATGGTCCTCTTGTTAGGCAGGTTGCGGGCGCGGTCCATGATGACAACCAGGGTGCCTATTACCGGCCCGTCGACCGTCATGTCGGAGAAAATGCCCGCAGCGTGAGCGCCGCCGAAGCTGGGGACGTTCATGGCCTTGGTCGCCATGCTGAGGGAGTCGCCCGGGTGCGGGACTCGTGGAGGGCAGGCGCGTCGGGCGAGAGTGTGCGGTGGTGGGTGGCCGCGAGTGCAGCGTCGTTGGCGGAGATAAGGCGCATTCGCTGCAATTGCAGGACAGAGTGGGTGGAGTCACAGCGAAAGAATGAGAGAAGCCAAAACAAAAGAGCGACGGTGCAGAAGGAGAGGTTTGGCGTGCTAGCAAGCGTGTTTGGGTGGATCGGGTTCGCGGGTGTTGTTCTATTCCTATGTTACGCATCCTCATGTGGCTGGTTCCAGCCTCTCTGGCCCCCGCAAGCACCAATCACATGCCCTGAGCCACCATGTGGACCTACCACGCCTTTCCCCGGTCAGATCATTAAGGCTGAGAGGGTCGTCCCTTGCAGACCCGAAGTCTCAAGTTTCCTGTTTAGCTCCATCCTGATGCGAACGCCTGTCGCGCTATTGTTTGCGCTCCTTTGGGCCTATGTCATATCCTGTGGCTGGGTCGCCGAGTGCTCCTCTTCGCCTCACTAACCACGACGCGTCTCGGCTGTGACGGGCCCTCCTGCATACAGACACGCGTAGGACGGATCTGTGATGCGTATACCCTCGTATTGCAGCCATTCTATTGCATTTCGTCCGGTTGTTATCACCCTACCCTGCGTCGGCCTGTCGCGATCCGACCTGTCAGACCAGATGCTCTCCACGCTCAACCATGCATCTCCAGACAATGCACGTCTGCTGGTATGTCGCTCATCTCTGGACGTGGTTGTTCCATGCGCTGCCATTGTGCTACGCGCAGTCCATGCTTCCATTCGATACATCTGCGTTGAGTTTGGCGGATGTTCCTATGGAGACGAGGGTAAGCTGGGATACCGTTGATCACCCCCGGGCCGGCGCCAATCGCGAGATCACCCCATTGCGATCCCACAGACCCAGCGCAGGTCTGCGAAAGATGGCTGGTATCGCCGAATCCAATTGACGCCCAATGTCAGCACCCCGATTCGTCCGGTATCAGGAAACATGCGGCAGTTGTCACTATTGTGGAGATTACGCGTGGGATGATATACATAGAGCTTGGTTGTAACAGATCCTTCGCGCAAGAATGACATGCGGAAGGCATCCAAGCTCGGTAAAGCTTATCTAGAGATTCCCGAGGCTGGATCTATCACGTCGTTGAGATCATGACATGTGAGCCGGTGCGGACCTGTTGAGTTGTTGTAAAATCCAGCTTTCAGACGATGTACCCTGTAAAACATTTCGAGTAGCTAGTAAAGTGATGAATGCTTGATGAGTTCCAAGGTTTTGTAAGAGATATGTCTATGCTAGTCTAGCTTAGGGAACCACTCTAGAGTGGATGTTGAGACCTCGGGAGAATAGTGTTGGTTTCGGTAGCTGGACCGAATGCGTCTAACTTCTGGGAGCCACGATAAACCGCCCGTCAAACAAAGATAGGGGCTTGCTACGAGGAAGGAGTCTACTGTAATGGGAAAGGTGAAGTTGTAGACACGTGACGCGCCTGCCAAACGCGCAGCCTGCTGACCACGCGCCCCCGCGTTTTCGCGACTGCATCGCGCTTGCAATGGCCTCTACGACGCCACCATGACCATGCCTCCACCCACAACGAATACCGCCGAACATCATCTACCCGCCATATCGAACACACCGCACGCGCCGATGTTGCTCATACGATGCCGACCCATACGCCCTCCCCGCACCGCTTCCTAGCGCCAAATCCGCCTTCCACACAGAAGACCAAGAAACCCCAATCTGGCCTGCGCAATGCCCTCGCTACACAGACGCCGGCTTCCACGAAGAGCGCACACTCAAAACCTGAGCTGCAGTTCAAGAAATTGACGCCTGCGAAGCGTTTTGTCTTTGCGCCGCCTCGGCAGACGCAAGAGGTCGCCAAGGAGAGGCGCGATGAGCCGCAAGAAGATGCATTCGCGCATGCTACACCACTCCCGAAGCTACGGAGGAAATTTGAGAGAGTAGAAAGCATAGAGGAACCATCGCAATCAAGCCAGTCAGAGGCGCAGGATGAACTACATGGCGAACATGTTATGCAATCCATCGAAGGCGGGGACACGCAGCTTGGCCGCTGGGACAGACAAGGAGAAGACCAAGAAGACGAGATGCTCTTCGAGTCGATTCAAACGAACAAGCGTCGTCGCATGTCCCCTGCAAGCTCCCCATCGCTCCAACTACCATCTGAGCCCTCCACACCAGCCCCTGTATCCAATGCGACTACGCACCGCTTCAGAGTCCCGCCGCCACGGACGCCTGCGCCATTCCCCAGCATCGCAGCGGTGACTTCCACGCCAGCGAGTGCACCGCAACGTCCCCATTTCATACTCCCCGCGCTCCCGACCTCGCCCCCGAAGCCTTCTCGACCGCTGCCTGAGATCTTCTCTCCTTCGCGAAAGAACGGCAAATACATACCCAACGGCCTTGCCTCGACCGTCACAACCTGGATGATCGAGACGGCAAATACAGGGTTCGCGGCACAGGATAGGAGTGGTGCAGCCACTGGTCGTGACAGGGAAGACGGCGTGAAGCTGCGGATACGGGTCTCGAGTCTCTCGAGAGGCGGGGGTCGAAGCCGTAGCGCAGAAGAAGTAGAGTGCTATGCAGGTGGCGTCGTCTTTGCATGCGGCGATACTGAGCCTGGCATGTATAACGCTTCGAGAACGGAAAGTGTGGGTGGAGGGCATACCCCCATGAGAGTCTTGCTAGCCGGCCAAGGTGGTGCTAGAAGCTCGGGAGGTGTGCTGGTGAAGACTGGGGGTGTGATTGGTATTCGCGCACCTATGTGGGACGTGGACGTTGGCGGGGAGAAGTGGACTGTGGCTGTGGACTGGGTGCTACTTTGAACCCAGGACGCATGCTTCTTTTACGATTATGATTGATGAACGATACCCACTTCCGCGGCGACATAGTGGATTCAAGGTCCATATATAAGTAAATCTAATATCTCTTACACTGTCAAAAGAACACTGATAGTACTACTTCCTAGGCTGGCCAGTGGTGCGCCTTCCCATCTCGAGTAGCGTGAGTCCTGAAAGCGCGCCTTGAGCGCGATGAGGAAAGAGCCAAGGCAGTGAGGGAAGGAACGTCATGATTTCACGCGTCTTTTTCTCTCAAAACACTGTTGGGTGAATGTTCTCCGTGTTTAAAGACTTAGACGTAGTTTGCTAGCTGCGGCCAAATGGTTGCCTTGAGCCCACGTTGTGCTTGGTCACACATCGTGTCAGAACCATGGTTTGCTAACCAACTTCAGCGACTCACAACACCTGGAAAGCCATTTCTTTTACAGAATAGAACATTTCAGTCATGGTAGTCTTTCTCACTTTTTCTTGGATATTCAGTCTTTCTAGTCATATTTCACTCGCCTGCAATCGACAATATCCATCAGTCCTCCTTCAAAAAATCCCCCTTTCGAAAGACACTGCATCAAAGCCAAAGCCATGTCTGCCAACAGTACCCAATGTTGGGCCTGCGGCTATGCCGATGCGCAAGACCAAGCCGACTGTCTTGTCTGCAGTCCATCGTCTTCACCATCGCCGACTACAACCCACTTGCCCAGCCCAATCACGGCAAAACAACGATGGTCCATGCCCACCATCAGCGCCTCAACCCTAAAAAGGACATGGAAGAGCTGCGGCTCCGAACTCACACAAGAATGGCGCGAAACCCTCGACTGGATGACCGTGCTCAACCCAAAGAGACTCTACACACCACTAGAGGAAGCAAAGCCGTCTTGTGAAAATGAAAGGGAAAACCCTCCCACGATAGTGCTGAGCAACAGCGACTATTTCGAAAGTACACCTACCATCACCCTCACATCCGCATCACCCACTTCGCCGCCCACAATGAATCTTACTACTTGGCACACGCTGGAGCAGAGGGTTTGGTCGAAGACGTATGTGCATGTTACGACGATAGCGCATAAATCTCATAAGAAGCACAAGGGGAAGAGGCGTGAGTGCGAAAAATGCAAGAGGGATCAAGAGGTGAATCGGGAATGGATGGCGGCTATGGGGATAGATGAGGAGGGGGTACGTGGGCGCGGTGGGTGTATGTCGATTGGGAAAATGGTGAGAGATTTCTTGATCGTTTAGGGGGGGTATAGTGGTGCGGTAGCTGTGCTCAATTGAGGTGGGCACATGATAAGTGTAGTAGATCAGAGAACATAGCGCTCGCAGCTAGACTTATTTCGGCCTCGAAATAATATTATAGAATTCATCATAGGCGACTTGTTGGTAACAGCTCAATCAAGTGAAATGAAAACCCTACATCGGCTCCAAGTCCTCTGATCTCGTTCTTCTATCCCAGTGTACAAAGTAGTCTTTAGACCTGTTCAGCGCTTTACTTAGATGAGTTGATAGGACGCTTCGAGCATCCGTCGAATGAGACTGCCTGCCAAGTAAATCCGAGAGAGAGCTTCAGATTCGTCCATTCATAGATGATCCTACTCACGTGACCAGACTCATCCTCAGGCTAGATGGATCCAGAGCTGCTTACATGAGCGCATCTGACGACATGCTCGCTTGCAGCGCGGTAATCAACTCATCTACGTTGATTGGGGCATTGAGCATTGAGCTGCGAACACGTACTGACAATAGATTCGCCCGCCATTCTGGGTAATCTTCCTTACCCTTCCATCGCCTCTCATCTTTTCAGAAAGCCTCGATAACCGCTGCATAATCAATTCCACCTATCGTCGACTGGATGCACGTCACCAATGGCCTCCGTCGTAGATTGGACAACGAGGAAGGTTAGTCGCAGCATCGCGATCTGGAGCTGCGACTAAAGTCGATGACACCGGAGGCCCCTCCATACCGCTATGCGACGGCTTCGTTGTACCAAGGGTTTTGGTGGTGGGGTCAGCAGGATGCTTCTTTGTGAATGTCCCACGTCGCCGCAGGTAGTGGCAGGTACGACCAAACCCGGGTCGGCCCTCATGAATCAGTCGCTTAGTGGCTGCTTTCCGGACCCGCGGTGCCACGCCACGTCACTCAACCCATCAACACCTCACTTTTTCCTCTTAGCCATGACGACCCTATGCGTGCCCCTGCATCGCGGCCCTCTTTGGGTATCGAGAGGGTTGCGAGAAGGGCCCTCCTTGCTAATTGACGCTTTGCCGCACTATACGCTCTCAAGCCTTCCGGTGCCGCAAAATTTCGCCGTTGACCAACGCTGCACCACGATCCGCGCTGGCGACACAACTGCAAGCTAAGTCATCATCGGACCAATAATCGAAAAGCCCTCGCAGTGGAAAACCCCACCTTCTGGGCTCCCAACTCTATCAACCTGAGCGAACTGGGTTTCCCTACGTGGACCAATGATGCTTACAGCCGAGAATCGTCTTCGCAGCGTGAGCCTGCGGCAGCATGCGGGTATGCCAGTCTGAGGCTTACCGAACCATTGCGCCCACAATGCGAGGCATCTCCATACGATTTCGCGCATCATGTCTTGTGACAGTTGTCCTGCACCTCTCTTTCGTCTGATCTGAGCGCTCGTCCCAGCTTTGGCCGATTGAAGCCACGCACGTTGCACACCTCCACCCTCTGTGCTTTGCGTCTAGACTGACCCGTTTCTCATTCGTCTCTCCGCAATCAATGCTCGCACCCCACGTCTAATGTCGCCTCTGCATACCTACCGTTTGTTATCACCAGCAATGGAACAAAGAAAACATCTATAGCACGTAGCACAACTTATCGAATTTCTGGATCTCGAATCACCGCGCCTGACTTTGTTTGATACACGATGCGCCAATTCGAGAATGTTTCGATATCGCAATGGGCGAACCCGTATGCGAGCGGCGGCACCAACACCGGGAAGAACTTCTATGCTACGGCGACTACACCGAAGCCCCAACAACCCGTCTATCGTCGAGTAGTCCCACCTACTCCAGTATTCTCATATACGCAAGTAGTTGATGAGAAGAGCAGCAACGCCGAACAAGCAGGTATGCTTGGAATGTATCATGCGTGACATGTCCAATTGACCATTGTAGATCCAGAGAATGTTCCGGCTGCTTCAGCTGCTCCGGAGGAAACGTCAGCAGCAGAGGTCACACCTGAAGAGGCCGCACCGCCGGCTGCATCAGAAGCACCTCCAGCCGAAGAGCCATCAGCAGAAGTAGAAGCACCTGCGGCAACCACCCCAGCAGAACCGACACCAGAAGATCCATCAACACAACCAGCAGAGGCACCATCAAGTAGCGGGGACGACGTCGTAGCGGCTGAGGCTGTAACGGAAGATGTCAAAGACGAGCCTCCAGGATCAAGCGATGCCGCGAATGTTGAGGCACTGCCGCCTCCACCACCACCCCCAGCACCGGTAGATGCACCACCCGCCGAACCCGAAGCAGCAGCACCTCCAGCACCGCCAGCACCAGAAGTTCTGCCAGCACCTCCCAGTGAGCCTGCGCCCCCTACACCCCCTGCCCCACCAGCACCACCGGCGGATGCAACACCGGAGCCAGTAGTCGTGGATAGTGAGAAAAGTGGTGAGTCCGAGCAGGCCGCTCAAGAGCCTCCGAAATCCCCAACCGAGAAGTTTGTTCATTTTGCCTCTGACACCAAAGACCCAGACGCCGGAAGCATAGGCAAAAAGAAGAAACAGCTGGGGTATGGTAAAGGCAAGCCCACCGCGTTCATCCGCCCCAGAAAGCCATCGACATCCGTTCCGCCTCCTTCGCCACCGAAAGAGGAGAAGAAGAAGGTTTTTGTTCCGATCGGCATTATCAAGAAGGAGCGAAGGGGTTCATTGCTCTCGGCATTGGCCAGTGAGAAGGTAATGACCAGCAAGTCAAGAGGGAAGAAATCTAGCAACGATGGCAGCCCTCCACCAGGTGACGACAGGTCCACGGTAATCACCGATGGAGATGCTTCCTCTTCGGTCATCTCTGAAAGCGTCATCATCGAGGAACCTACCGAAGACGCTTCGGGGTCGATCGTAAGCGAGACAGTACCGCCTCCACCACCACCGACCGATAATCCACCTGCGGTAAATGAGGCCGCTGTCAGCGAGGACGTAGTGGAGGGACAAGACGAGGCAGTTGCAGATATTCCTCCGACTGAGGAACCAGCAGCTGCCGCTCCCGAGCCAGCAGCTGAGGCTGAGCCGTCACCGGCAGATGCGTCTGCGGAATCTGCCGAGCCACCACAGCCCGATACTCCTGCTCCTGTCGAAGAAGCTCCAGCTACTGATGCCACAGCAGAGGAGACTGCCCCAGCCGATCCAGTCTCCGAAGACACTCCTCCCCCTCCAGTCGAGCCGACCGCCGAAACAGCTTCAGAAGAGCCTGCGCCAGAACCGCCTGCGGAAGCTCCAGCCGAAGAACCACAGCCATCCAACGAAGCGGCACCAGAGCAGGAACAAGCTACGACAGAGAGTGCGGATGCGGTTGAGCCCGACGTAGCACCTTCAGAGGAGACAAAGCCAGGTGAGGCAGACGCCTCCGTCGAGGAAACGGCAGCTCCCGTTGAAGAGCCTGCTGCTGCGGAAGAGGAAGCAACCCCGCCAGCAGCTGAAGAGGAACCCGCAGTTGAGGAAACTGGTAGCTCAGAAGAGCCGCCGGCAGCTGTGGAGGACTCTCCTGCTGTTGAAGAGCCAGTTCCCGCTGTTGAAGAGACACCTGCTGTCGAAGGAGCACCTGTCGTCGAGGAGGCACCTGTTGTCGAAGAGGCACCGATCGTCGAAGAGGCACCTGCCGTCGAAGAGGCACCTGCCGTCGAAGAGACACCTGCCGTCGAAGAGACTCCGGCCGAAGAGACAGCTCCTGCTGAAGAGGCAGCTCCTGCTGAAGAGGCAAGTGCTGTTGAAGAAGCGCCTCCTGTCGAAGAAACGCCTGCTGTCGAAGAAGCGCCTGCTGTCGAAGAGGCATCTCCTGTTGAGGAACAACCGGCCGCTGTGGATGCGGAGACACCCGCTGCTGAAGAAACCCCTGCTGCCGAGGAGACACCCGCTGCCGAGGAGACACCCGCTGCTGAAGAGACACCCGCTACTGATGATGCTCCAGCCGTGAAAGACGCAGTTGATGCCGAGCCCGCAGCCCCTGCTGAAGAGACAGCTGCGCCCGAGGAAGCACCTTCCACCGAAGAGACAGCTAGCGCCACCCAAGAAGCTCCCGAAGTTGACGCCACGCCCGAGGCACCCGCCACCGAGGAGACAGCGCCATCTGAAGACGTCCCAGCCGCCGAAGATATGCCTGTTGGTGAAGATACATCGGCTGTCGAAGACTCTTCTCCTGTCGAAGAAGCACCAGAGACAGAGGATACACCTGTTACCGAGGAGCCCGCCCAGGTTGAGGCTGCACCCGTTGTTGACGAAACGCCCTCTACCGAGGAACCGCCTATCGTCGAAGACATCTCCACTGCCGAGGAGTCAGCTCCGCCGGTGGAACCGCCAGCTGATGAACAAACACCCGCTGTCGAAGAAGCCCCAGCTGTCGAGCCTGTCCCTACTGAAGTTGCTGAGGATGCCGCTGAACCAGAGTCAGAAGCAAGCGTTGCTCAAGAAGAGCCATCACTGGATGAGGAGCAAGACATCGAAACGTGCAGTCCCGAAGTCGAGGAAGCTCGAGCGTGGACTTTAGCAGCACCGGCAGACGTCGCTGTTGTGGCTTCAATACTTGCAGCTGAAGCAAAGGCCAATGCAGCTGCAGAAGAGGCTGACGCAGCTGCAGAAGAGGCTGACGCAGCTGCAGAAGAGGCTGATGCACCTGAGTCCTCACCTGTTCAAGATTCTGCTCCGGAACCTTCTGATGCTGCAGAAGTTCCAGAGCCTGCGCCAGTCCCATCTAGCGACTCACCGTCAACTGAGAGCGAAGACAAGCCTGAAGTTGCAGATGCCGAAGCGCCTGCAAGTACTGAGCCGGTTATGGATGTAGCTGAGCCAAACGAGGCTAGCGTTGATACCACCGGTAAGTTCACACATGTCTTACTGTCGCACAGCGAGCCGCGTTCAAGCAAATTTATTTGTAATCAATGCTGACAAGATCACAGGTAAGCCCCAACCTGACTCTACAGTGGAAGCCTCAGAAGCAACGGACGCACCCGAACCTGCTCCCGCAGACGAAGCTATCGAACCAGCCTCCGGCGAAGGCGACAGTGAGCCGACAGCTGCACAAGACGAGATCAGTCCCTCCACCGAGGAGCCAGAAGCTGCGTCAACACCCGAAGAGACAGACACCCAACCGACGGAAGCCACGCCTGATGTAACACCAGAGGAGCCTACTACATCGGCACAAGACACTGCTGATATGGCACCCATAGAAGTTGCTACAATGGAGGCTGAGGCGAGCGATGAAGAACTGCCAACTGCCGACACCATGCAGGATATCTCCGATTGGGAGCAAGACGACGATGATGTTTCCGACATGGGCATCTCGGACTGGGAGAAGGACGACGATGCCTCATCACAACCCGGTGAGAGCGAGACCAATCCTTCCGAGCATCAAGACTTTGATCAAGAGAGCGTCGCACACGACTCATCGGAGCCTGTGCATGAGGATGAGAAGTCACCAGACCAGGACAAGCCCGAGACTGAACAGATCGTTCAGCCGTCTGACACTGCAACCTCTGCTCCGGTTGCCGATGACGTCGATGAAGTTGCCGTCGTCGATGTCAACGAGGATGCGCCTACCACGGACGATACGTCCGCGGCCGTACCAGAGGTCGTCGAACAGAACGAAGCCTCTACCTCTGAAACATCGCCAGAACCATCCGAGCCACAAGAGACTGGCGACTCAGCTGATGCTTCCGCGGAGGATCAGACGCCTGAGACACGTATTGATGAAAGCACTGAAGAGGCACAGCTTGCAGCTGGCGATGCACCTGCAGCTCAAGAACCCGCCCCGGAGGTGAGCCAGCCAGCAGCTCTAGAGGAGAATGCCATCACCGATGCGAGCACAGACGCACAAGACGATGCGAGTGCACACGAATCGCCAGTCGACGAGTCGGAGCCAGCGGTGAGTAGCGAGGCTGCCAAGGACAGCGAGCAAGCCATAGTCTCGGCTACACCCGATGACGTGGAGAATCCAGATTCATGCACAGGTACGTATCTCCTATGTTTTTTGTGTTTCACATCTTTATGTCCGTCTGCACTTCTTTTCGCTGGCTCAATTACGCACGATTCGATGGTAGCGCGCCATGCCAGCGGCGAATCGGGCTAGCGAGCAGCGGTTGGCTTGCCCCATTGGACGCCCCATATTTTCCTTTGGCCCACCTGCCAGCACATTCTGCGGACATTCTGCCACCGCTGTGACTAGCTTATCGTCACGTGGAAGCATGTGTGTCGCCATGAGTCTCGGGCTGCGATAGATGCATCGCAATTTGTCGACGTTCCAAGATGCGTGGTTTTGCTCCGCGCTAGCTCTGCCGCTTGTCTTTTGGCTCCCGACATCCCCGTCACCTCTGAATCTCACCTTCTTTTTTTTCGTGATTGCACTTCTACTTGTACAGCAGCGATAATTTCCTCCACCCAAAAGGGGCCATGCACCGCACCCGCTGACCAGTGCAGCTGAGACTGAAGCACCTTTACCCAAACTCGACGACAATACCGACGAAACATGCGCAAGCATCCCAGCTGACGCGACAAGCGAAGTCAGCCCAGACCCTGTCTCGAGAGAGGCTGACGTTGAGACGCCAATTGAAAACCCCACGGCCGAAGAAAAGCAGACCGAACACGCCGCGGGCGATCCAGTTGTTCTTCAAGATATTTCCGAAAAAACCGACCATGATGTTGTAGCTGCCAACGTTGCGCCAGCTGAAGCCGAGCCCGACTCTGCACCAGACATGCCGGCCAAAAAGGTGCCGCAAGTGGTATGTATAAGCTGTGATCGACTCCGAACCGACATCTGCCTCATGCCGTTGGCCATTCAGAAAAGTATACTGATCTATTGCAGGTCCATGAGGACGTTGGGCCCGATGAGGAGCCACAGCATTCGGAGGTTTCCAGCGGAGCCAACACAGGACCGGAGCCAGATGATGGACCAGTAGAAGAGCAGGGATCCGATGCGGGGAGCGAATCTGGGTCGGAGTCCGAGGACGATGACTGGTCTGGATCTGAGGTGTCTGCCGCACCTGCTGCCTCTGAAGTTCCCCAGGCCGACGACGCGCCTGACTCAGCAACCGCTGAAGATGAAACAACGAATGCCGAAGAGGCACCGCCGAGTGATGTCGCTGATGTCACTGCTGCTGAGCCTGAAGAGCCGGAGGACGATCAGTCAATCCTTGACGACGATGCCGCTTCAGATGACGATGCCGCTTCCGGGCTCTCCTCGAATTCTCAAGAAGAGCCAGAGAGCTCCATGGCAGTGGACGATGCTGCCGAGCCCGACGATCCAGAAGCTTCCGAGAGTCCGGAGTCGCCTGCCGAATCGGCCGCGGTCACAGAGCCGCATCCAGGTCTATCACTTGAAGTCAATGTCGCAACCTCTGAGATCGTCCCAGCTGCAGAGTCTCCAGCATCAGAGGTCGAAGATCCGTCTGATCCTGCGCTCGAAGCAGTCGAGGAGGAGCAAGGAGATGACGAGAACGATGTCAGTGCTATCACTCAAGAAGATTCTGCGAACGACGATTCACTGGTTTCGTCACAAGATTCCGCTGAGCCTGAAGAGGAGCCCACGGCAGCTACCGAGGTGTCTGAGCCGGCGGATGCACCCCAACCAGAAGAGGAAGTCCCCCAGGAAGACGAGGGTGACGATGCTTCTCAGGTCAGCGAATCTGGCAGCGAGAGTGAGGCTGGAGAGTCCGTTGCACCGCCGGAGGACCCTGCTGAGGCCGATGACGACGCTGCGCCGACCACAGTGGATGGGGAGGACCTAGATACCGCCGCACCGCCTACCGAAGACCCATCAACCGACGGGGTCGAGAACCCGGCATCTGAAGTGGGAGATGCATCTACGGCTGAGCAAGAGGCGGAAGAGCCTGCTGAACCAGAGACGCCTGAGTCAGTCGCAGCGGAACCGGAGCCGGAAGCAGAAGCGGAAGCTGTTGAGCAAGATGCGGATGCAGCTGCGGATGAACCAGAGGAGCCGCCGGCAGAAGGAGTTGCGGACCCAGAAGAACCGGTGGCGACGCCAGATGAAGCCGCCGATGAGGGTCTCGATGCGGCTCAGGAAGATGGATCTGCTGCAGCTGATGCCGACCCTTCACTCGTTGAAGAGGTGGAAGAGGCGGAGCCAGCACCACCTGCTGAAGAGTCACCAGAGCCACCTAGTGAGGATGGTCAATCAAACGATGGGTCTGGAGCTACAGGGGAGGCAGAGGAGCCGTCAGTGGTTGAAGCCAGCGAAGCGAACGACGACGGTGCCGAAGATGCTCCACCTGCGTCAGAGCCAGCCCCCGAAGAGGACGCACCGCCTGAAGAGGCTGCTGCTGAGGTTGAAGAAGCTCCAGCAGAAGCCGCTGAAGCCGCTGAGCCAGTGGTAGAGGGCGATGATGTCGAGGAACCTGCGGTAGACGAAGCCCCGGAGGAAGCAACGAACGAAGAAGAGCCGGCGTCATCACCTGATGTCGAGCCTGAGGAAGAACATGTAGAGGCACCAACCGAAGTTCCCGAAGAAGAACAGCCAGAACCCGAATCACCAGCTGATGCTGAAGAGCCCGAGCCGCCGACTGAACCCGTTCCTGAGGAACCGGAAGTACCAGCTGAGGTTGCCCCAGAACCAACGCAGGAACCCGAAGAACCCGCTCCAGTAGCGGCGGATGCACCCGCTGATGAAATCCCGGAAGACCAGGATGTGGAGGAGTTGGCACCAGCCCCCGAATTGGAGGTAGAAGAGGTCGTAGCCGAGGTGGCCAATGAAGAGAGTCCCGAACCCGAGCTGGCCGATGACGATGCACCGGCAGACCGGTCCCTCGACGTTGAGGAAGTCCCAAGCGCACCTTCACCTCTACCCTCTGTAGCTGCTGTTGCTGCTGCTGGGATTACTGGTGCCGCCGCTGCTGCATTAGTCGGTCATACCGTTGATGACCGTGCCGACAGGGAGCGCGACTTTGCAATTGAGGACGAACCGTCTGCCGATACACCCAGTCGTGAGAAGACCCGTCGCCGACATTCGCACACCCGTCGTGAAAGCCAGCACCGGCCAAGCCGCAGACGCGAAAGTGGCGCTAGTATTATGGAGCGACCAATAATGCCAGCCTCTGCCGTTCCTGATGCGCCAAGAACAAGGCGTCGCGACAGCTTGACAGAGCGCGAAGCGGCCGAGCGCAGAAGGGCCAAATTGCGCGAGGTTGAGATAGCCAGTAGTGGTAGCGACATACAGAAGGCGTACCCGGACCCGTACCGCTCGCACTACCGAGAACCCAGGGGTGAGGAGAGATACAGCAAGCGTCGCCCCGCCGAGGACGTTGACGAAGAAGCCGACAAACAGAAGCGGCGCGAAGCCCGGCGGGCCGAGAGAGCTGAGAAGGAGCGACTTGCCGCCGCAGACGCTGCCCGCCTGAAGGCAGAAGAGGAGGCGAGAAAGCTGGAGCATCGGGAACGACGCCGAGCAGTCAGGCGTGCCGAAGAAGAGCTCATGAGGGCCATGGAGGAACGCAAGAAGCTCAAAGAAGAGCAAAAGCTCGCCCAGGAAGAAGAGGACCGACGTATTCGACATGAGAAGAGGAGACAACGACATGAGGCTGAAAAGGAGGCGAAGCGCCTGGAACAGGAGAAGATTGAGCAGGCGGCGCGCGAAGAAGAAGAGGCCCGGAAATTACGACGTCAGAGGAGGGCGGAGCGTGAAGCAGCCAAAGCAGCTGGCTTGCTGAAACCAAAGGAAGAGCTTATTGATGTTTCTCGCGATGCTGCTCGGCGAGCAGCAGAGGAAGACGAAGATGGCGCCTCACCTCCACCCCCGCTCCCACCAGTAGTCGACGACACCCCTCCTCGTAGTGCGCCGCGCAGGCGTTTGAGTACCCGAGAGACTCCGCCGAACGTGAAGCGTGGTAGTCTCTTTGGTGGTATCTTTGGCCGCTCAAAGCCCGAAGCGACGCCACCGGCTGCGAAACCGTCTCGATCGTCTCGTGCCCGCGCCAACACGCTAGAGGCTACACCTGTCAAGTCATCCCGAAGAGAACCAGAGATGGAACGACCTTCGAGCCGAGATATGTCATCGGACCAGAGCCGAGAGCGTCCAGAACGTATGCACCGTAGTCGTCGTCTTTCACACAGCCAACGCCGCTTTGCCTCTGCCGAGGAGGAGGCCGATTACTACAGGTGGAAAGAGGAGCGACGCTTTATGCGTCGCCCTGAACACGAGATGTCTGGTGGACGGGACGGAGGAGTTTCTCTTCCACCACCGCCTCCACCACCTGAGGATCTACCTCCGCCACCACCAGAGCCCTTCGAGTACGAGCCAGAGCCAGAACCGATCGAGACTATTGAATCGCCAGTGATTGAGGACGCCGCCGCGGTTGTTGGTGAGATCTCCATCTCAGACGAGGAAAGACGCGAGCGTCGCCGAAGCAGGCGTATGTCCAAACCAGAAGAACGCCCCAAGACACGCCGCATCTCTGTTGTCGAGAAAGAGAGGCCGTCTGATCGTCGAGTGCAGTCGGATCGGCCCCGCGCACGAGACCATGGTGAAGACCGTCCCAGGCCAAGGCGCGGCGAGACCGACCGACGCGACAGGAGGAAGAAGAAGGAAGAGTCCAGTGGTCTGAAGGGACTATTTGGAGGACTCAAGAGGAGAATTACTTGAGTTTGGAGTATAACAGAAACACACATTTACATTTGGAAGGGGGTTCACACGGACAACACTGGCGTTTTGGCTTGGGTCGAATTGTTCTATACCACTGACGGATCTCCTACTACATTTGAATCACTGAGGTGTTTGGCGTTTGGTTTCAGCATAAGATGGATGGGTGGGCATCTGTAATTGTATGGCTCTATGTTTTTGTTTCTTTAGATTGGTGATGAGGGCTCGCGAGAGTCAGGTAGCATATAGCAGCTGCTTCGGCGGTGACACGATACGAATGATGATTCATTTTGTACGAGATGAGAACTTGCGATGCTGATGCGTGGGCTACGTCGTGTTATTGGGGAGTGGTTTTTGGTAAAGCTAGGTAGGAAAGCGCGTGTCTAGTTGACGCTTATCGCCTGGAACCTGTTTCGGCAGTCGCAATGGTTCCCCTCATCATCTCGATCGGAGAGCCCGGAACCGAAGATGAGGGGATTTTGTTCCATACAAAGACGTTGTCATGGGTGTCGATCAGCGTTCAAGGGTGTAGACCCCTTGCTCATTCGATTGCGCAGTGCGATGGCCTGAGCTTCCGTCTCACATAAGGTAGCGTCCCTCGGTGCCCAATCTGAGCGCCAACGCCTTTCTCCTACCTAGACGATAGTTCAATAGTGGGCTTCATATACCCTTCGAATTATTGAAAATCGCCATGGAATCTGCAGCGCCAGCAAAGCGACAATGGAAGGGCCGCACCGACGAGCAGAAAGCCGAGCGAGCCCGAAAGCGCCAGCAACAAAAGTCCGGGCTCAACGCGCGAGGATCACGTACATCAACTGGCAAGAAGCCAACGAAAGTACAACGCGTGTTCAACAAACTTGACGAATGGAAACCAGAGGAGCTGGGATTCACAGCTGGCATTAAAGAGATCGAGTTTGGACCAGACTTTGTGGTGCAGGAGTAGGTGGAGGCGTTCCTGGACCTTGCGGGTGGGGCTAACTCACGTGACAGCGCGCATCTTGACGCGATCGCTACAGCCGACGAGGCTTTTCGTACGAAATTGGAGAAAATAGGTTTGGGTGCGCGTCTTGGTAAAACGAACATGCCCATCAGCGACGATGCAGTGATTCGTCTGGCACGCGCCTGCCCAAACCTGAAAAACCTCCGACTGGACTCCGCTCTCCTCATCACAGGCACGTGCATCCCGCCCATTCTCACGGCATGCCCAAAGATCACTTCGCTCTGCATTACCGGCCACAACGGCCGTACAGGAAACTTAAACCTAGACAATCTCAAGCCCATGGCCGACGACCCCGTCATCTCCGTCAGCGCGCCCAAGCTCAAAAACCTGGATCTGCGCCGCGCGATCAACGCTGCACTAGAGAACTTCTCCGATGTGCTAAGAGCGATCACTAGGCCGCCAGGTCGCAAGAATAAGCTGGAAGTGCAGTTTCAGCATCCGACTGTGCATTGGGAGAAGGTGTACAAGAATGGCACGGTGAAGCAGCCGAGAATTACCCAAGCGATGAAGGAACAGGAGATGCTTGAGGAAGTGATGTGGGCGGTGAAAGGGAATAGGGGGTTTGATATCGATGATGAAGATGATGGGTACGGGACTGATTATAGTGCGATAAGTGCGATTATTCATGGGGCGATGTAGGGGGGTTGGGGTGGAGCGTGGTTCAAAAATAATCATTTAATTATTCATATGTTTCCGTATAAACGAAAGACTTATAAATTAGTTAGAAAGAAGTCTTTAAAAGGGTTTTTAAGGTTTTTAAAAAAGGTTATAGGCTTAACATAGTCGCTATTCTATAGGTAGCATAGTGTATACTATAGTACTCTAGATAGGGGAGGTCTCGTAAGCGAAGCTGTCGCCTGGCGATAGGCTTATAAAAAGCTTGCATAGGCGTGGTTCAATCTTGACATCACGGAGTATGAAAGCGTGGAAGGTTATTGGCACTCAATTCATCGTGGGTATGACGTTCGTCTTGTAGCTACTACAAGCCTCAACAAACCGCCTGCATCTCGAACTTCCTTGCCTTTGGCCCAGGAACCTCTCCCATCCTCAGCCCACTACAGATTGCTTTGTGAACCCGCGCCCGACCTAATCCGAGGCTACGACAACGTTTGGCATGATTATATGGCCCATTCCAATCCTCATCTTCCACATCGAAGCAGCAGCCAGGTGTTGCCTGGACGAGCCCTCTCGTGAAGTTGCCGCGTTCCAAGGCATCCAGTCTTCTTTTGCCTCCTTCTTGACCTTGATGGTCCAAGAGAAATGCTCGGCATGATCCACCGTCATGTCAACAATCGCGTCTCGAAAGTACGTGCGCCAAGCCGCCGTCCTCTCAAGGGCAATAAGAACGGCTGTGAGAAAGCAAAAGAAGCTATGGTGTGGGTCTACGTCGCGGTCATTGTGCATAATGTCGAAAACAGCAGGGGCCCGATAAGGGTCCAGAAGGTTAATCTTTACAGATGGAGCTGCGTTTTGGAAGCGGAGAAGTGGCATGAGGTTAACCGTGTAGTAGGACCGTGGTATTCTTATATACAGCGTGTTCGTGCAGGTCGCTGGTATCGGTATGAAGTCTGCAATGAATTCGTTGATATCGGGGATGTTGACCGTTGCATGGACGTCTTTTAGGTGAAGGGGTTGGAATTCTTTGCGGAGCTGCCGGCAGGTGTGGACTAGACCCAAAGCCATCCTGAGGGTGTTTTTGTCATTCGACGCATGGAGCGTCACAGTATTTGCATCTGCTGTAGGTCGTTTGAAGTGTATGTATCGCTGTCGGACGACTAGGTAGTCGTAGATCTCATTACGGATTTCTGTGAAGAATGTCATTAGCGATTCTGAAACTGGTTCTGCTGGAGGCTAATTACCTCCGGGAAGCTGGAGTAGGCGTGACTGAGGTTGCGGAATGTGTGAAGTCATCTTGTAACTTTGGCTTCTGGTTGAGGATTGGCGTGGTTCGTATGAGGTTGAGCGACAAGGAAGAGGAGTCAAGCCTTAAATACCTGGAGATTGATTATAGAAACATCGTTGAATGGCGGCTAATTTACGATGCAGGTGGTGAATGTAGCTTTTTACTTTCACAGTACCTTTCTCATACTTCCATTTGGGTCTTGGAATACCCGCAGCCCGGGTCCGCGAGTGTCTGATAGTAGGGACCGTGAAGGCGTCTGGAACCTATACCAAGATGAAAACGTAAACCGTAGGTGAATTAACGTGAAAGTAGACTCTAGGCATCTTTTATATGTCCCTGAATTCAAGTTCAGGTGCAGGATATTGACTACATCCAGTATATCATACTTGCGACTTCTCTCATTTGTGAGGGTACCTAGGTCTTCGATGAGGTGGAAGTCGTGAGTGGGTCGTTTCGCTCTGCGTCATCGCAGTGTCATGGTTGACTGTACACATCGGACGTCGTCTCCTTCACCGCCAAGCTTTTCAATACTTTCCCTTCCAAGGCTATCCTCTTTGACTTTGAGCACTTCAACATCCATCCAAGACTTCCCATGCTTCGGCTAAGCAGACACGTCAGTCTGACCGTTCACGTAGTAGGGATGACCATCACCGCCGAAAAGGGTCACCCCCTTCGTCCACTTCAACAGCGCATCGCTCCTGGCAATGGAACCAGTAATGTCAGGGTCTAGCGTAGATTCGAAGGCCGTAACCTTGAAATCAAGTATGATGTTGCTGTCAGGGAGCTCCATACGGAAGACAAGTCGGGTGGCTGACGAAATTACGGAGTACTCCCAGATCCATTGCGGTCGCTCTTTTGCCAATCGGTTGAGTCCTTTCATAGCTTGAGCCTCAATGCGGAAGTCTAATAGTCGGCCGGGGAACTTGCGAACAAAATCAAGCGGGTTGAGGGCCCCAAGGTAATCGCGGGATCCGCAATTGATCTGTGATATAACTCTGTGACCGTAGCCGTAGAGTGCAGTGTTAAGACCACGGATGCAATCAATGAAGTCTATAGCTCTGATACTGGCGCAGAGAGGCATAGTCCTCCGATACATCGGGAGAAACTCGCGGCGGAGAAGCTGACACGTCTGCGTAAAGCCGAGCGCAAGGGATCGAGAGCTTTGCCAGTAGACTTTGCGAGACTCCTTATTGGCTCCAGGCTTCCATGAATTTACCGGCCGATATGGGTCATAACGTATATCTGCAATTGGTGCGAAACTAGACGGATTTGAGAAACGAGCCACCTGTACTGTCAACTGCAAAGCTCGTTAGTACGCATTGGAAGGAGCCTTGAACCCGGGATGCGCCACGTACCAGTTTCTCTCTCGAGACATCAATGAGATAGCCATAAATCCGGTTCCGCAACTCTTTTGCTATCGTTAGCGATACATCTCCCACCCTAGAAGACAGTGTTTACCTCCAGGTAGCTCAAGAAGGCGGCTTCTCGGCGCAGATGTCGCGCCGTTACTTTCGGGTGCTGAGTCTACCATTTTCGCGACAGTCGCAGTATCCTCCGTCCGCGATCGTAAGGAGAGGAGTTGCGTATCCCCGAGTGGAAATACGAGGCGGATGTAACGCGCGGTAAAGGCGAGCGCGCTATCCCGATTAGGCAACGGCGGAGAGTCGGATGATAAGTCAGCAAATAGCGCAAACCATCGCTCATCTGCGCAGACGCCTTCGTTTCTATTTCACTCCTCGTATATGGCAAAAGATACCCGATCTTCGGAGCTAACAGTGAAACTTCGTTGGGTACTTCTACATATTGTCTGTGAGCCCATTCACAATCGCATTTAGGCAGTGACCGTGAGTCGGGCGCAACGGATGACACGCTGTCCGTGCTAGCCTTCTCCGCGGATATAATTGTTACCAATTTTCCACATCTTCAGGCTCACAAACGAGCAGAGTTCCTCCCTTGTACCAGCCGACCCCACAGGGAGTAGAAGAACATACCGCCCCAGTCAAGCACGCTGGGCGAGATGCGGTGCTACCTCTTGGAGCTGCCCGGAGGTATGTATCATCCACTGCAAGTCTTGATCGAAAAACATGCTAACATTTTGGACAATCGAAGAACTCCGCAACCACATCTACACCCACGTTATCGATGGAAGCCCAAAAGAGGTCCGACTGATACCTCCGCCTTACCCGTTGTGCATGTTCAGCAGGACGCCAAATCGGATTTTAGGCTGGTCACGACTTCGACGGCAAGCTCTCGGTCTTACTCAAGTTTGTCGCCTGCTCCGGAACGAGTTCCTTCCCATGCACCACCAATGCATTCCCGCATATGTTCCTGACGTCGCCACCTTGGCAAAATTTGTGGCCGTATCTTTCCCCATACTTGAGAAAGCACATGGCACAGTGATATTGAGTCCACCGAAGAAAAGACCCGTCCATACCAACCTCGCTCCTTTAATCCGACTGTTGTTGACTGCGCCCGAGCTGACGATCAAACTTGAGAAGTTCTTTGAGAAGGACATCGTCTGTCTCAGAAGCCTCATTGACGTACGATCCAATGACACTTGGAGGACTTTCTTCGAGCGAGCTGTCACATCTGTTGTCTATGTTGTTCCTCGGACTTTCAGCAATCCTCAATTGCGTTTAGAGATCACACGTTCAGCGGTAGAACCGTGGATGGCTTGGAAGCCAAACGAAAATGTCGACGCTCCGATTCGAGGCCAAAGTTCTGCAGTCAACAGCTATGTTGAGGACTGGGTGCAGAGAATCGGCCTTGGGGATATTGCTGTACGAACATACCGAATCAGTATCAGTGTTGGGCACATACATCTACAAGACGCTGGTGCAACCCGCGATCTCCCCTAGCGAGCCGAACAGCCTGGGCGAAGATGGGTGATTGGTCTTGGGAAGGTTGGTATACGAGCAATTTACGGTTCTTTATTGTACAACGACAAACAGTAATAACGGTTTTATACCCCCATGTCATCTAGTCCGTTTCGTCCATACTCTCCCAGGATGAGGCTACCACTCAAAGATCTTTGTTGAGATACTCGACAGGCCCAACATACACCTTGCGCCCCTTGAGAAAGAAGTAAGCAAGAGAAAATACCACGACAACGCCGTAGATGAGGATATTCCAGTTCATCAGATCAGGTGTTGGGTGCGGGAATGTGGGGAAGAAGGCGAACACCAATACTACACACAGATACACAACGGACACGCCATTGACCCAGATACCGGCGCGACCGAGCGAGAACTTGCAGGGGAGGAGGGACTCTCTGTTCCATCTCTTGATGAACATGCATGAGATACTGACGATGTAGGACGAGAGGAGAGCACACGTGCCCAGCGACGCGACGGAGTTGAATGCCACGGTGCTGCCGATGTTGATGAGAGAGAGACCAATGGCAATCCCGAAAGACACAAGAACGCTGTTGAGAGGGATATCCCAGCCTGGTCGGACTCGGGATAGGAAGGCACTGAAGGGAACGCCGTGGTCGCGAGCAAAAGCGAAGAGCTGGCGCGAGCATGTTGCCACATTGTTGACGCATCCAAACACGGCCATAATAGTCGTGATTGATGCCAGAGCTGTAGCCCCTGGAATGGACTGTGTAGCGTTGTACATGATCTGGATGTGGGGCTGCCCGGTCGGCGACATGATGGCGCTTTCGACGTCGCCGAGGCAGAAGCAGAAGGTTACTAGCATGAGGAAACCCAAACTGCTATTGACGACTGCTGTCCAGATCATGGCGCGGGGAAGTGTGTGCGATGCGTCCTTCAATTCTTCCGACATATGAGTAGCAGCATCTGCACCCAAGAGAGAGAAGATTGGGGAGAGCTGCCCCACCAACACAGACAGGCCCACACTACCCCATCCAGCGTTGTCTTGGAATCCACCGAAAACTTCTCTGGATGGGCTGCGCGGCCCAAGCACCCACATGGTGATGAAGATAGCGAAGAACCCAAAGATGTGTAGGACCAGGACGATGCCTTCGACTAGAGGTAGCTTACGAGCTAGGAGTGTGTTGAACAGGATCGAGAAGGTTGCTACCGCGATGACCAAGAGGGTGCCGTGCCATCGTTCGGGGACGTAGTTGGGGTTGTTGAGGATGATGAGTCCTTGGACCTGACCACCAGCAAGGAAGGCGATGGACGCGATTCCGGTCTGCCAACCCAGCACGCAAAGCCAGCCACTGGTACCCGGTTAGTCATAAGTGTTGTGGACATACTCAGGGAAGCTTACACGAGGTAACTCAAGAACTTCTGGTGTTTCTTTGGCGCAAACTCAGACACCCAGTGATACTGCCCACCGGAAGTAGGAGCCCTTCATTTTCGTCAGCGATTGGTCACGTCGAAGGGATCTCAGCAACGGGTTGCTACGCACATTGAAGCCATCTCAGCCATTGAGACAATGACAAAGCCCATGCCCACCGCTGTGACGAGGAACATGACGATGGCGCCACCGGTGCCGCCATTGGTCAATGGGATGATGAGAGTTCTGTTGGGTGTCAGAAAGTGCAGATCAAATGTTCATGCATACCCACGTCAGGATGGTCTCCCATGTCGCCATCAACACCATACTGTATCCGAATATTGACACAAAACGGAAGTTTCGTCGCAGCTCCTGTTGCTTTCCCATACGATACATGTCCTTTTGGTCGCCAGCGGTTCCTTTCTTCTCTGAAACAACGACATCCTGCTGAGACTCGCCGTCGAAAGGCTGGGCCACCACAGCAGCCTCACTCTTTAGGACTGACATGATAGGAAAACGAATACACAAAGTGAACACTGGAAAGAATGAGTGCGAGTGTTGAAATGCAAGCAACAAGACAACCGAGAAGACCCGGAGATTGCTCCGGTGACACTACCTAGGTAAGAACTCTGAGGGATAGCGCAAATGCATCTTGCTCAATGGCACGGGAGAATTCTGATAATCCAGCGGCTTAAGCCGAAGGCCAGCTGCAAGATGAGACCACTCAGGTGGTGTGATGGCTGGATGCACGTTGATCGTGCAGGGGACGGGCCGGCCATAGCCCAGGGGAGGCTAGCGCGCCGCCCCGCGGGGGAAGCGGCCTCCCAGCCGATGCGGCTCCATTCCTTCGCAATGCAACTCAACTCCTTCGCATCCTCTGCAACGTACCACCACGGCTCGACGCCTTGTCAAGACGGCTCGCTTGCAGCACAGGCTTTGGCTAAATGATTTCGTCCAATACTCGGGCTGATGAAGATGGCCAGATGCGAGACGCGCAGTTTACTGACCACCTGGGCGTGGGGGCACAGACGGGATTCCAGTAAAATGACGGCCTGGCTGCAGCACTCAACTTCAGGGTCATAGCCGCCATGGTATGTCAGTCAAGGCTTACCGACCCACGCATCTTGCAACTCTAGAATGTCCGCGACGTTGGGAGATGGTTATCGCTGGGCGCGCATCACGCCTGATGATCGCAGTGGGATCCTGTACATTGTGACATTCCTCGCCTTCACTTATACGAGCCTTACATTTCTCACGCGACTGTTCATCAGATGGCGTATGCTTGGGCTGGACGATGCAGCGATGTTGATTGCGCAGGTATGAATGCCACTGGCATGAGACTGTCTAATGTAATGAGTTGACAATAACAGGTTGCCAGCGTTGTTCAGTTCTCACTACTTCTTGCATCCCTATCAACTGGGATGGCACGATCATCTGCATCCCTTACCAAAGACCAGTACTCATGGATGGCCTCTGTAATACGACCCCACCCAGCGCGGCAACTGTTTCTAACGCGTTGACAGACCTACTCGCGTGGTCAAGTGTTCATCTACATATCTCTCGGCTTCTCAAAGACGGCTCTCATACTACTGGTACGACGATTCTTCATGCGCGACATGAAGCACGCTTGGGCAGTGTGCAACGTGGCCACCGCGGTCATCATAACGTGGACACTTGTATCTACCGTGCTAGTCTCAGCTGGCTGTGCAAGTGAGAGCCTGTTACCAAGGGAATCATCCGATATCTGCCATAGTCTCGAAATCCGCTACATGGTTGTCGTAATCAGTGACGGAATAACCGACTTCATGCTGGCCTTCATCCCGACATACTTGTGTCGGCGACTTCAAATGAACATCGTGTTCAAGCTGCAGATATTGGGAGTCTTCGCGCTACGTTTACCACTTATCGTTCTTGCCGGATTGTTCTACAAGACCTGGAGTAGCTCGTTACACGGTGAAAACCCCGGTGTCGAGCGAACGACAGCATTGATCTATCAGCAATCGCAGCTTTGCTTCTCGCTGATAGCGGCAACCATACCGTGTCTGAAGTCGTTCATCCAAAGCTTCGATACCGGCAGCGGTCAGAAAGCGGGTGTCGGATACTCGACCCATTCCAGCGGTTATGGACACGTTTCGAGTGTGCATCACAGTACTGTGCGCTTCGATCATGACGAAAGCATCCAATTGTCTCGGTTTGACCGTGGTGAAGGTGTTCCATCACGACTGCGAGGAGGAGTCAACGAAGGCGCGGTTAGAGTCAACAGGAAACCATATATTGTGGAAAGCAGTCTTGGCGCAGATGATGGTATTGAGGAGCTGGACCGCAGGAGTACACAAGAGTCCGACCGGAAGAGTCAGCACAGTACCCAAGAGCTTTTCATTCGGAAGGATGTACAGTTTGAAGTGAAGCATGAACCTGTCAAGAAGGGGCTTGATACACATCGGCCTGGGCTACTTCGCTTGCCTAAGTAGCTGTTTCTGAAGGTTGCACTCACCACCCGAAAACGTAAAGAAAATGTCCGCGTTTTTGTGAGAATACGACTACACAGCTGCCCCCTCGATAGCCTTACCATTCTTGACCCACATGAACAATATCTTACCACCCTTCACACCCTCCTTCCGCAATGGATTACCCTCTCCTTCGCTTGCATTCCCAACGACCTCATCAAACCCACATTTCAAATAAAACCCATCCGAGCCCTCACTAGCCATCACGCTTGCCCTGATACCCTCTTCCTCGGCACGGTCCAGCCCCCACCGCACTAGCAGCCGTCCGGCCCCACGGCCCTTAACATCAGGATCCACGCAGCAGAGCGACAGGTACCAATTGGTCGCACACGGCCCAGACCAGTAGTGCTTAGTAAATGGCGCGGCGTGGACTAGAATCTCCTTCTTTGAGGAGTCTGCGGCACGGTTGTGCGTTGAAGGCAGGACGGGAAATGTACCAGGATCAGTCCATCCTGCGATGATTCTTTGCGCGCCTGCGTCGTCGCCTTGGCGTTGCCAGATTGCTGCGCCGATGACACTCTCTTGCTGATGATCTGCCGTTGAGACGGCGACGATGACTTTGTTTCGTGGGTTAGACCAGTCGTTGCGTACCCATTCGTGCCAGAACATCTTTACGTCGTTGGGATACTGGGCTCGGTGGGGGTGGATTACTCGGCCGAAGAGGTCTTCTTCCATGAAGGCGCGGGCACAGATGTCGACGATGGCTGGTTCATCGGACGGCTTTGCAGGGCGGAGATGCATGCTTGGAACTTGAGATGAGGGTTGATATCAATGGGATGAGACCCAAGATAATGGGGTATAAGTAGCATTGAAAGCATTTCTTAACTTGGACTAACGTACATTCATGCAACTGTCGACCGGTCCCATAGCCTGACCTATCACATTAGTTAGGCTAGAAGTTCCAGTCATTCCCATGTGAACAAAGCCTAAAAGAGTTGATATGTAAAGCGTCTCAAGGTGATGTGTTCAGAAAGTCGACAGGCAAGATTGAGACATTGACTATCCTCTGGCGTAGAGACGTTGGAAAGACACCAGTGACCCCTACAGGAAGTGGTCTGCACTCGGGCTGGATTCATTGCACGTGATGTGTTGATGCCTACCTAGGTACCTAGGCAGGTAGTGGATGACCCCCACTGTACCTTCTCTTGCTCCAGTTCACAATCTCGCCCCGTTTTGGCTTCGGTTGTCACTTCCCCGCCCCTTAAGCGATATCAACTCCGGGACTGCTAATCCGCTGAACGATGGAGGGCACTTCAGTCATCCCCATAGCGACATGCCGACTCCTACAACTGCCTGGCGGTATGTCTCCCCTCCTCCCCTAGTGCGTCGCGCACACTAATTCTTTGATCCAGAAGTGCGCAACGAAATCTACCAGCACCTCGCACAGCCCCGCAGCATTGACTTTGGCACACTCAGCCTCAATCCACATATGCAGCACTGTCTACCTGGATCACCGCTCTGCTGGACCTCAAGCGGACGCAACACACTCGGCCTTTCCCAAACATGTCGGAAGCTCCGGCGCGAATTCCTACCACTACTCGAGCAACAGTCGACGGTAGTAATCGGAATGCATCTGGTAGATCCGTACATCGCAGACTTCTTCCCGGGTGTTACTGAGGCGCGCGGCAATTTGCGCATCATGGCCCGACAATACGGTGTGTCGCTTGAACTAGCTGGATTGCTTCGGCTCTATGCGAGGTCTCCTTTACTACGGGTTTTTCTCCATACGCCCTTCCCATGTCCACCTCGCCGAGTCATACCCGAAGATCGAAACAGCGCCTGGCTCGGCTATGCGATCAAGTTTGTGTCTCGATTGACGTACATACGCTACGTTGTCGCACCCGATCATGCAAACCATCATTTCCACGTCTATCTGACACACGAAGCCTTTACAGCCATTGCGTCGAAAGGCGAGACAGAGATTTCGGGACAGCATTGGGCTAATCTCGTCGGTTTTCCGGGAATGAATTGGCGTAATGTAGTTGTAACCGTTACGGAAGCGCCAAGTGGTTGAGCGGAGAAGGATTAGGGCGTATATGGAGATGTGTTGACAAGTTGATGATCAGAGATCGAGGGGATGTGTAGAGAACGGAAGGAGAAATCGAAGATGATTATGGATTTCACTTGTACCTTCATACATTTTACACAAGAGTTGTCTGCGTACTTAGTCTGACAACATTATGCAGGAATAATATCAGCAACACTCCTCCAGAAATCACACCTCATACCACGCCCAGCCTCCCATGTATACGCATTCACCAGCGTAAAGCTATTCATCAGCCCCGGTTCAGTCAGATAAGTCAGGTTGACCGGTGAGCTAACCATCAAAGCTAACTCACCACCCGTCTGGTTAAGATCAAGTTGATATGGTTCAGCGATCGTGAAAGCTGGCCATTGAGTAGCATCGTTGGTGGCTACCGATCCGTTTGACGAGCCAGAAGAGCCAGCTGCAACGGAAGCAGAAATCGACGGGGTGCCCTCAGTGATGAAGTTGCCCCAGATGTTCATGAAGGCGCGTTGGAGGTCGGTGCTTACGTCTGGCCTGCCGCCTAATGGTCCGAAGTATACGCCCACATCAGCGCCGTGGGTGGCTGGGAGGGCACTGAACTGGTACTTGTATGATGTGCGATCACCATCGGTGTACGCTTCCGCCATCCAGTATGACGGGCATACGAAAGTCAGTTCGGCGTAGAGGTTGTTGGCACGCTGTTGCTGTCCGGTTGCTATTGAGCTTTGGTCGAGCGCGCTGGGTCCGGTCACGCCGTTCGTCGCGAACTTATCTGCGTTGGAAGTGGTCGCGGCGTCGCTGATGGGGTAGTAGCGAAGAACCTTTGCGATGTCGGAGTCGGTGAATTCGGGCAGGTTGTTGCGGAGCCACGCCGTGAAGTCGTCTTCAGAGGTTATTGTTTGTGGTACGAACGAAGGGCCCTCGTTCGCATTATTTCCGATCAGAGCATTCCGTCCGTTCACACGCTTCTCGAGAAGCTGGCTGCTTGGCTCATCTTGAACGTACACTCCGTCTGTAACCGGCAGGAAAGCCCAGGTGCCGAATGTTGCAGTGCTTTCCACTTCGCTGGAAGCGTTCTGCAACGTCTCCGTGTCTTGCGATAGCAAACAGTCGAAGATGGTGGAAGTCGCATTACCATATGCGTCGATCATGCAGCCGGCTCGGTCGGCGAACGCATAGTAGTTCTGTGTCGGAATCCAGTCTTTGTAGCCGTACTGCTTGGGCAAGTATGGTGATGCCGCAATAGTACTGCGGAACATCGAGTCGCCTAGAGAGCCACCGTAGGCCATGTCGTGTAGCATGACCGAACCACCACCAGCACTCTCGCCAGATATAGTGACAGCTGATGGGTCGCCTCCGAACTGACTGACATACGTCTGGACCCATTGGAGAGCGAAGAATTGGTCCAACAGTCCTGCATTCACGACGCCCTTTCGGTACACTTCGTCCGAGGCGAGGAATCCAAAGGGCCCCAGTCGGTACTGGATTGATACGACAACGAATTTGTTGCCAGTTGTTGTGAGAAGATCGGTAAAGTCTTGTCGTCCGTTACCAGCCCCATAGCCGCCGCCATGAATCCACACGAGCACAGGAAGGTTCGTCGCGTTTGCCGGGCTCTGGACATTGAGGAAGAGACAGTCTTCTGAGAGTGGGGGTGAGTCTGGGCCCGGAGGCGCACTCGGCATTCCATTGCTTTGGCCGATCTGTGGACATTGCGATCCGTAGTTGTCCGCGCCTATGGGCGAAGTTCGGTTTACGGCTGGTGCTTGAGGTCGTTGCCAGCGTAAACTACCTGTTGGGGATGCAGCGAAGCGAATGCTTGAAGTCATATGTTAGCTGTAGCCATTCAAGATCGCGGAAAAGCCATACCCTCTCCAACTATTGATACCTGTGCTTGCATTACTGGAACCCTGGTAAATCTTGTAGCCCAGGTCCACCTCTAAAGCATTACTCGTGGTACTCTGTCTGCTTCGCAAGACTTCTCGAAACGGCTGAGATTGAGGCAGCGCCGCAACCGTGCCCGAAAGTGTAAGAGCACTTGCGACGAGAGTCGGTAGTAACATGACGCTGGTTCAGAGGGGAAGCTGCTCGGTTGAGTATGTGGTCAATCGCGGCGCACGAATAGCCTTTATATCACAGGCTCATTCCGTAATGCGGAGCCCGGATGTGTAGCCCTGATTGCCCGCACTCCCTTCGACCAAGCCATTTATCCTCGGGCATTAAACCGTGCACCGTGCCGTAGTGGACTAGAGGTTGGTGATGAAGCCGTCCGTCGATCGATGGCACTAAACGGCTAAGCATTACTGCGAAAAGACGACTAGGTGTCTAATTTAGGTTATTTAACTTGTAATTTAATAGGTGTTTTTAGTATAGTAGTAAAGGTAGCTATACTATAAGTATAAATCTTATAATACTATAGTTACTTATTTCTAAAGTATAAAATTCTACGTAAGTAGTACTTAAATTTTTTTATAATACTCTAAATATTATCTTTATTATAAAAAATATATAGCTAATTTATATACTTACTAATACTAGTAACTTTATATATAAAAGATATAAATTAGCTATTTTATTTTAAGACTTAGTTTAGTAGTAAAATAAAATACTTAAGTATATTACTACTTATTATAATACTAGTAAGTCTAACTAAAAAGAATACTAATATAAGATAAAAGCTTTAATTTTTAAGTAAGCTAAAGCTAAGTTTTTCTTTATATATCTTATAGTAACTATACTAGTAAAAGTTTATATCTTTATAAAGTAGAAATATAAAGCTTTTACTTACTTTTATAACTTTATATTATATCTAAAAGTATAGAAATAAATAAAAAATAAATTATTATATTATAAGCTTACTTAGAAAGCTTTCTTAAGTAGTAAAGCTTTTAAAAGCTTATCTTAATCTATACTAGTATAATTATATACTATATATAATAGTTTAGTTTCTTAGGTATTAGGCCTACCTTAGGCTAATAGCCTACATAT
Source organism: Alternaria hordeiaustralica (assembly GCF_023758085.1). Taxonomy (NCBI): domain Eukaryota; kingdom Fungi; phylum Ascomycota; class Dothideomycetes; order Pleosporales; family Pleosporaceae; genus Alternaria; species Alternaria hordeiaustralica. The sequence continues at coordinate 512,507 of NW_026056774.1, read as the reverse complement.
ATATATTCTACTTCTAAGTACTTCTTCTAAGCCTTACTATAATAATATTATAATTTAATATAATATTATTATCTAATCTCTATATAACTCTTATACGTTATTATAGTCTCTAATTCTCTAATAGTAACCTAGTAACGCGGCTAGTTACTTTTATAAGATCTATATAGATAACTATATTATTAATTCTCTAGTTTCTAGTTAGTAACTTTCTAATTAGAGATATCTTCTATATTCTCTTCTACGCTACTAGTTCTAGTTCTGCTATAAGCGCTATAACTAACCTAGTAGTAACTACCTTTAGTAGTAGCATTCTCTTATTTACTAAGTCTACTATAGCCTCTACTACTTATAGTTAGTGTAGTAGCTAGCTATAGTAGTCTACGTTCTTATACTATACTACGCCTACTATAGTTACCTAGAACTCTCTTATAACTACTACCTTTAGTTTATAAAACTTTTATTAGAATCTACTCTACTTCTATAGATTCTCTAACTTATAAAAGAATAGCTTTCTTTTCTTTTTAGGCGCTTTTAAAGATAGCTTCTAGTACATTAATAATATAAGTAGTAGTTACCTTACTAACTCTAAAGGTAAGAATAATGTTAATTTTACTTAGATCTACTATAACGTTAATACTAGTAATTATAATAACTCTATTAAGCTGCTTATAGATAATAAGCGTATTTCTTTCTCTAATAGCTTACTTAATATTACTAAGACTTAAGATAGTAGTAAGAAGTAGCTACGTTACGCGTTTCTTACTAATCTACTTAGTTATATTACCTATAGTAGCGCCTACTACCTAAATTCTCTACACTCTAATAAGTAGTCTAAGTTAGCTTATATTATTAAGACTAATATCTATTATAACGCTTAGCGTAACGCTAATTATAATACTAATCTTAACGCTAATTTTAACTCTAAAGCTAATTAGTTAGCTTAGTCTAGAGTTAAGTAGAATATTAAGTTACCTCTACTATTACTAGAAGTAGAAACCTTTTACTATAAAGTGTTATTATACGTTCTATATAATTATAATATTACTAGCTATATTATCTCTAAGCCTAATCTTTTAGAAGATAGCTAGCTTATTTTAGTAGCTTATAAAGTTAATATCTAAGAATAAGCTAAATATATTAGTAAACTAGATAAGACTTTCTTTAAGAGTAGCTTAGTTTTTATATTCTAGAATAGCGTTAAACTTTATAAGCTTCTCTTTAATACTATCTTTTACCTTAATAATAATATAGCTATATACTAGAGTTAACTTATAAAAGTATAAGAAAAACTTACTAATAAGCGTAATCTTACCTACTACCTCTATTTTTAAGATAATAAGAACTAGAAGTTTTTTAGTATTACTTAGTAATATCTTACTAACTCTAATAGAAAGGTTATAAGTTTATAAAAATAGTTGCATAATATAAAGAGTAATACCTACGTCTTAATAGTAAAGCTTAAAGATTATTATATTACTACTAAACGCTAGGCTACTTAAGTATATAAGTATAAGAATACCTATAAGTAAGCTTATAAAGTAGAATATACTACTTATATTAAGGCGTATATAGAGATTACCTATCTTAAAGCTTTTATCTAAAACGCTTCTACTACCTCTATAGATAATTCTAATAGCTCTAACTTAGATAACTCTAATAGTTCTATAAGTACTTTATAACTAGATTATTACGCCTCTACTACTAGCTACTCTAGCTTACTAACTTAATTACTATTACTAGCGCCTATTTATAATACTTATTACTCTAAGTAGCCTAAACCTAAGAAGTTTAATAGCTCTATTAGTACTATATAGGTATTAAAAAGTATAAAGATATATTACTATAAGAATATAAAGTAATTAGTATAGATAAGAAAGTATATAGATAATAGTTTTAGTAGAAAAGAGTTCTATTATAGAGAGATTCTATTATCTAAAGTACTATATAAGAGTCTAATACTAAAAAGTATAAGTAAAAGATAATATTATAGATAATAAGATAATTCTAAAAAGCTTTTATTAAAAGATGTTCTTTTTCTAAGTAATTCTTAGGTTATTAAAAATCTAATTTATTTAAGAACACCTTATACACTAGTATAAACTTTCTTTTTCTAGTAGTATAGTCTTATTATACTATCTAAAATAGGTTACTTACTTATAGTATAAAAGAAAGATAAAGAAAAAATATAGAAAAGAAAGTAAAAAGCAAAATAAATAATTAAGTAAAGATATTAGTAATACACTACTATAGTGTAAGTAGTAGTTAAATTTTAGGTAAAATAAGAAGCTTACCTAAAATCTAAGTACTAGTAATATTACTAGTACGTCTAGTTTACTTTATATTTTATTTACTATAATATAGCTTAAATAAGCTAGTAGAAGAAGCTAATAGAGCTAGTGTTAGTATCTTAAACTAAGAAGAAAGTAGTAGAACTAGTAGTAGTAATATTATTAGAGAGTGTAAGAAGCTAGAAAGTAATAATAGACTAGACGCTAGACTACTAGTATAAGTCTAAGAAGTCTTAAATAGAGAGAAAGAAGTAGATATAGTATTAAGGTTAGTAGTGTTATAGAAGTAGTAATAAATATCTAGTTCTATATTAATTTTATTAATAAGATATTTAATAGTATCTTTTATACTATAATTATAATTCTAAATATACTACTATCTTTTATAAGAAAGAGGTATACTCTTATTAGTAAAGAAGAAAACGTTTAGATATTTACTATTAGCGCTCTTAGTAAAAGTAGCTTTCTTAAGCTTCTTAACTACTAGCTATAGTATTTTAATCTCTTTAATAACGTACTTACGCTCTTTCTAGATATACTTTAAAATACTATTCTTATTCTTACTAAGAAGTTTATAGATCTTTTTATATATAAGAGAGTTATTCTAGAAGACTTACGCAAGAATAGCTTTCTAGATTTAAAAGAAAAAGTTAATATATATATCTACTAGAAATACTTACTTAATACTACTATACTTATTATAATATCTAGATAGTGTTGCAGAAAGTACTATAAGATTATAATAGGCCTTTAAGATCTTATTATATATTTCTATAGCTAGAATCTTTATAATACTCTAGTATACTATAATATACTATAAGAGAATTATTTAATAGATCTTAGTTACTAGTTCTATAGAGCTATAGAGCGTTATAAGATAAATAATATAAATGTTTTCTTCTCTATAAATAGACTTCTTCTACTTTACGCCTAGCGCTATTACTTATACTTCTTACGTCTAATTAATATTATTATACTATTCTTTAATAAAGCTAGTAGAATTTTTCTTAGTAGTCTTGCGCTATTATAAGTATAGCTTTATATATTAATAAAAGCCCTCTAAAACCTCTATATAGTTCTAAGAGTTCTTATTATTAATTAAAACTAATTCTTAGATTATATCTATATCTTAATCTTAAGCGTAAGTAAATAATAGATTAAGATTAATATAGTAGAAGAATGTCTTATTACCTAGTATAGTGTACTTAGCGTAGTAAGAGTAGAAAACTATAGTATATTCTTTATAAAGTACTAAGTAGAGTATCTAGTAATAAAGGTTAGTATAGATAGCTTATTAAATAAAAGAATAGTATATAATATAAAGCTAGCTAAAGTTCTTATTACTATTAATATATTAGAGATAGTAATAATATATCTTAAAGAATTCTTTAATAATCTTCTTAAGTTCTTTATTATTAAAGAATAGCTACTTAAAGTTCTCTATAGTAATATTACTCTTTTACTTAAAGTCTTCTACTAGTTTACTCTAACTTATCTTTTTACTAACTACTTTCTATAAAGAAATTAAGTATAGATTATAGGCTATCTAAGAATAAAAGTAATAGCTAAGAAGGTTAGAGTCTTATTTACTAAGCTTATATTGCTTAATAAAAAGAATAGATATAACTAAGTAGATTTAGAGTTTATACTACTTATCTTAGAAAAGATACAAAAGAAAAAAAATATTATTTATAGCTTTTATATTTATAGCTTACTTAAAAAAACTTATATAAGTAGCTATTACTTATATATAAGTCTAATAGATATAAGTACTATTAATTAATAAGCTATTAGAGTAGTAACTAATATAGACTTCTTAATACTACACTTAGATAACTTTAATATATTTATAGTTATTAAGTTTAGTATACTTAGAGTAGCTATTAAGAATTAGTTAAAGAAAATTAGAAGTTCTATCTAGATATTTATAGTTCTTAGCTATAGTTAAAGCCTTAAGCTTATTAGAATTCTAGTCTTTATCTTCTAAATTATCTTTATTAAGTATAGTATCTATCTTCTTAGATAAAGATTAGTAAGCTAAAGTAGATTTTAGAGCGCTAGCGCTAGGTAGTAGTAGTAGTAGTAGAAGGCTAGTTTATATACTATAAAGCCTTAATTTTTATAACTTAGCTACTACTACTCTCTTCTTAACTACCTTAAGACTAGCCTAGCGCTCTTAGTGTACCTACTTCTCTAGGTTTACTAAAAAAGTAGCTAATCTAGCTCTACTAAGTTACTTTACTCTAATCTTCTTTAGCTTTACTTTAATATAATTACTACTTTTATTAATTACTCTTAACTTATATAAGAATAATCTAAGTTCTATTATAATAGAGATAGCTAATTAATAGGTAGAGTAAAGCTTTATCTAGTATCTAGCTATAGTGTTAGTAATTATTATATTATTACTACTATAAAAAGTATACGTAATCTAGTAGTTCTTATTAGAATACTTATTAGCTATATATAGAAAGATATATTACTAAAACTTATATTAACTATTATAAGTGCTGTCTTTCTTATACTTATAAGTAAAAAGAACTATAATATTTCTAGTAGTAAGACTAAGTATACTTAGCGTTATACTATACTTCTTATAGTTCTTTTTTAATACTTTAATAAAATGCTTTAAAAGAGATAGTGTCTTAGAAAGTAAGTTCTTCTTAGTAAACTAAATAGTTATCTTAATAGAATCTCTTAAGATAGCCTAGTCTTATATAATAATATTAGTTTTAGTACTTTTACGTAGAGTGTAAATATAAATAGCTACTACTTAGACTAAGAAAAGAGCTACGTTACTAATATCTAGACGCCTAAAGTAGAACTATATATTAGATATAGCCTAGTAGTTATATAAAACCTTACTTAAAAAGCAAGAGATATAGCTTATAAGACTAGGCTCTAATACATTAATACTCTTAGTAGTAGTAGTTAGCTTTATAATACGCTTATCTTTAGTATTCTTAGCTTAGCTTAAGACTTAATACTAGCTATTAAATACTTTAACACTACTATACTTATCTATAAGCTCTAGCAGCGCCTTAACTATATTAGATACTTTAAGAATAAAGTTAGTAATCTAGTTAAATAAAAAGATTATATTAGTTATAAAAGTGTTAAGAATAACCTTCTATTACTTAGAAAACTACTATTTAAGACTAGTAATAAACTCTATTACTTTACTATTAATATTTAGATTCTAGAAATTCTAGTTCTAGGCTAAAGTAAGAACTTAGGTTTTAGCTTTAGTATATAGAGTCTAGATAATTATAAGAGTATCTTTCTTTAGTTATAAACTAGAAGAAGTAGTAGAAAATAAGCTAGTGTTACTTCTAGAAGCTTAACTATAAATACCTAGAATAGTAAAATTCTTAGTTAGACTAGGTATATAGAGTTTAAAAAGTAAACTTTCTTAAGAAGAAGTCTTTTATAAAAAAAAGCCTTAGCTATAAAAAAAAGTTAACTTTCTAGTATCTATAGCTTTACTCTTACTCTTATTCTTATTACTAGCTATTTTCTACTAAGCCTCTAGCAGCGTAAGTGTCTTTCTTTAGTAATCTAAGACTAGCTTTTATAAAGAAACTTTTACTAAACTAGCTTATAGTATAGAACTAATAGTACTAAGCTTATATATATATATATATAGTTGCGCTTATACGCTTATTTATAGAATTAGTTATAGGTATAGTAGACTAAGCGCGCGCTCTTATATATAAAGTTAATAGTAACTAGAAGTTATAGAGAAGGTTTAGGTAGCCTATAAGCTTATTATACTTCTTTACGCTAGGTATAGTAGTTATAGTTATAGTTATAGTTACTAAAGTAGAAAATAAGAAAAGTTAAGTTAATAAAAAGAGAAAGAGAATATAGCCTACTTCTAAAAGGCAACTATAGTATATAGAGGTAAGAAAAAAAAATTAAGAAAGTTAGAGAAGAAAGAAAGAAGTAATAGCTAAAGAGAGGTATATATATATATATAAATAAGAGACCTCTATCTATTATAGTATTATAATATTATAATATTAATAAGTAAAGTTAGAAGGTAAAATTATAGTAAAGATAAGGTAATTAATTACGTAATTAGCTATTATACTTAGTAGTATTCTTACGCGTATAATAGTATTAGTAAATAGATAGCGTAGTGTTATTATAGTAGTAATAACTAGATTTTAGGTAAAATTCTAACCTACCTAAAATCTATATATTAGAACTATTATAGTCTATAATTATTAGAATTATAGCTAAAAGACTATAATAGCTATATAAATATAGTTTAAAGAAAGTTTAAAGCTAGATAGAATAGTTAAAAGAGTAATACTTATTATAATTAGTACTAGTATTTCTAATATTAAAGTTATAAGAGAGCTATAATACTTATAGCTTTCTTTTTTATTACCTCTAAGAGCGTATAGAGGTAATAGAGAATAGGTTACTAAAGATAAGGTAGTTATAGTTATTATAGTAGTTTCTAAGTAGTTACGCGTAGAGTTGTAGCTAGTTATTATATATAGAATTATAGCTACTATATTCTCTAGGCGTTTTAAGTGTATTAAGATAGTAGTAGAATAGATATGTTCTTATCTACTTAGTAGTAGTTACTTTCTAGAGATCTAACTATAGGTAGACTAATATAACTAGAAATTACTATTCTAAGCTCTAATTTAAGTAGCTTAAAAAGCTTAAAATAGTAAATTAACTAAGTCTAGGTAGTTATTACTAGGTAGAGGCAACATCTTAGTAGTTATATAACTCTATAGTCTAGTAGACTAGTAGTAGAGAATCTAATATAAGATAAGATATAGTAAGATAGTAAGAATAGTAGTAGCTGTTTTCTCTACTTTATCTTAAGATTTATAGTACTTATACTCTACTAAGAGTATTTAAATATATACTACCTAGCGCTTATAAGAAAAGGTATTACTATATATAGTAAACTCTTTATCTATATTATCTAGTATTAATATTATAGTAGAAAAGTTAGAGACTTCTCTTACTAGTAGTAGTAAAAGTTAATAGAAGCTAGAAAGAGAGTATAATAAGTAGAGACTTATTATTACTATTAAGGTATAAGTGTAGTAGAAAAGAAGCTAGAATAAATTAAGGTTAAAAGTAAGAAAAGCGCTATCTTTCTAGTTTTAGTAGAACTTATAAAATACTTCTCTATAAGACTAATATAGTTTATATATATTTATAATATTAAGATTCTTTATAGTATAGTTAACGTAATAGAAGAGAAAGAAATAAAAAGAGACTAAAGAAGTATACTTTAAATACTTAGTAATAGTAGACTATATATTATTAAAGAGGCTTTTAGATAAAAAAGCCTATAGTAGACTTTCTCTTCTCTTTCTTAAGTAAAGGCTATTCTATAGCCTAAGCTCTTTCTCTATCTAACGCTAAGAATATATTAGAATTAAAGAAAGAAATAAAGTCTAGTCTAAATACTCTCTATTCTTCTTTTATAAGGCGCTTAGTAATAACTATACTTAGCTAACTAATAAGTTTTAAAAGAACACTTAGCTAGCTAATAAGTCTTAGAGTATTACTTACTTTTTCTTTCTTAAGTTATAGTTAGAAAGAGGTATTCTAGCTATCTTTCTTATTATTATTAATAGAGCTAGCTAGTACGTTAATAGAGACGTTAGTATTCTTTTAGTTATCTAGGTTATAGAGCTTTATCTAGCTATAATATTACTTAGTAATATCTTCTAGTATTTATTAGTAAAAGAGTTTTAGCTTCTTACTAGAAATAGTATATAGAAGTAAAGTTCTATTAAGATTCTTAATCTAGTAGGTGTCTTACTCTAGCTATAGACGTTAAATATAATAGAAACCTATCTACTTAGTATTAAGCTTCTTATCTCTAGATATATTAATCTTCTATATAGAGTTTTATAAGAGAACTAAGTTACTAAGTTAAAGCTTCTTATAGTATATCTTCTTAGTATTATTCTAATAATTCTTCTTAGCTTAATATAGTTAATTAGTATAAGTAATAGTATTTTTAGTAAACTAGTTCTAGAGGTCTAGCTATATTACGTGTATTACTAGAAGTTATATATAATTCTTTACTTTCTAGAATAGAAGAGTTTGCTATATTAGAAGCTCTAATTCTAATAGAAGAACTAGGTTTTAACTAGTAATTAACTAGTATAGTAAATAGCCTATCTAAAACTAAGTAGAAATATAGTTAGTAAGAAAAATAGTAGATAAGTTATTTATCTATAGGCTTAATAGCTTAGTAAGTATATTAATAATTAGCTTATATCTACCTTTAATCTTACCTATAGCCTATAAGTTATATAAAAATAACTAAATACGTTTAATCTTATAGTTAGCTATAAGATACTTTACTATCTTAGTAAAGTCTAGTTTACTATTAACTAAGAGCTTACGCGTTATACTCTATTAATAGATAATATTCTTATAAATAAACTTAGTAATAGTGCTAGACTTATTATTAGAAAGCACTCTAGCCTCTAGCTATCTACTTAAATATTCTTTAGTAATAATAAGATACTTCTTACCTTAGTAATAAAGCATGTAAACTATATTAATTATAACTAACTTCTAGATTATAAAGCTATACGTATTAGTTAATATATTAACTCTTCTTTTTAAGAAGTAAAGCTAGTATTTAGAATAACGCTAAATTCTTTCTTAAATGTTTTTATATATATTAGGCTACTAGTAGCGCTAGAAAAGTATAAAGTATACTATATTAGTTCTATAATAGCTAATAGTTTTATATATTAACTATATAGTTTATAAGTAGATATTAGTATTATTAATAATATAGTATATAGCTACGTTTCTTAAGGTTTTATAAAAGAGCACGTAATTATATATAAAAAAGTTTAAAGCTCTCTTCTTCTATACGTAAAGCTCTTTTAGTGTTATACTTTTAGAAACCTTAAAGTTAATAAGAAACTAGATAATTTGTTTAGATTATTTAGTATACTTATACTTAAGTATATAGAACGCTCTAATAGAAAGTAGCTCTTCTTCTATACTTCTAATTATATAGTTAATAAACTTCTTAAGATTATTTTTAAATTCTTCTAGTAGAATCTAATTATTAGGTTTAGAGTAGTAAGAGAGAGCGTCTATAACAACGTTCTTCTTTCTAGAAACATAGATAATATTAAAGTTCTAAAGAAGAATAGTAGAGATCTACTAATTTATAACTAATTCTAGGTTATTTATAAAAGAGTAATTAAGCTAAGTAATAAGTATTACTATATTAGTTTTAATAGTAAAATATATATTATATAAGTATATACAAAACTTCTTTAAAGCCTATAGCACTACTTTATATTCTAACTTAGTAGAATACTAAAAACGTTCTTTTACTAACTAGAGTGTACTTTTAAATTAAATAAAATAGCGTCTACTATTAGCCTATAGCTATTTAAGATAAGCTTCTTTTCTATTCTAACTAGCGTTAGTTATAAGAAAGACTTTATACTTTAATATATTAGAGTAGTTAAGGCTTACTAGCGCTAGTGCTAAGTATATAGTATATTTAAGTGTATATATTACTTAATTCTAATCTAGACTCTACTTATACTTTATATCTCTATAAAGAAAATAGAAGAGAGGCTTAGTAATAGTAGTAAATTCTTTTATCTAGATATAGTAGTAGATATATAGTCTAAGAAATAAGTAAATATTACGTATATTATAGTAAAGTAGCTAATCTAAAAGCTTCTAAACCTTCTTACTATTAGAGTAGCGTTTTTTAGAGCTAATTTTATAGCTAATAACCTTTAGGCGCTTTATAAAAAAGTAGTACTTTTTACTAGAGACTATTTCTTCTACGCGCTTAACGTCTATAAGAATATAGTTAAGTTAGAGAATATATTTATAAACGTAGTAATAAATACTAAGTATAGCTATTTTACTACTATAGTCTATCTTAAAACCTCTATAAGTAATATTATTAATAAATACTATAGTGTTTAGCTAATAGTTCTTAAGAATCTTTATTATAACGCGCTAGAATATAGTAACTAAGTTAGTTACCTCTATAACTATAGTATATAAATAAAGAAGACTAACTAGTATTTAAAAAGCTATTATATTCTAGCTTATAGTATAAAGAGTAATCTAATTATAACTAGAATAGAGATCTATAAAAGAGTTAATAAAATATCTAGTAAAGCGTTTAGAGAACTTATCTACTATTAGTAGTAGGTTTATATTATATATACTAATAGTATTAATCTTTTATATATTAGAGATCTATTAAGCTTTTTTATTCTTTTTAGAAACTAAGTACTATAGATTATAATACTAACTATTATAGCGTTTTTAAGTACCTCTATTAAGGTAAGTATTAGCTATATTAACTATAATCTACTTAAGCTTCTTAGAAATAGTAAAGTCTTATACTTACTAAGCTTTATATTTAACTATATAGATCTTATATAGTAGGTATACGTTAGAGTATATTCTACTAGATTTAGTAAATTTCTATAATAAAGCTACTTCTCTATTATAAAGTATCTAGATAAAGAAATCTTTCTTTTCTTACGTAACTTATAATCTAATATAAAGGTTAGCTAGTCTCTTAGGTATAAGGTAAGTTTCTTATAGAAATATAGCGTATTATAGTTTAAATATATTATTATATAGTTCTAGGTCTAGTTTATAAATAGATAGATAAAGTTATTAACACTAAATAGCTTATTTCTTCTAGTCTTTCTATCTAAACTCTATTAGCTTATCTACTTAAGAAACGTTAATAAGTTAAATCTTCTTATCTATAGTCTTATATAAGATAGTAACCTCTAGTTACTAATAAGTTCTATATACGTAATTAAGTATTTTCTTATAGTTAATCTTATATATAATAGTATACTTAGTAAGCTTCTATTTATACTAAATAATTAGCTTAGTGTTCTTATTAACCTAAAGTGCCTCTACGCTATTATTAAAGAGAGAGTATATCTATCTTCTTTATATTTATTAGATACTTACTAGAAATAGTATATTATATTATCTAAAACTATACGTTAGATTGCACTACGCTCTTTAGTATAGATACTAAACTATAGAAGAATCTTAAGGTAGCCTTAATATAGAGTTAGTTATAGTACTAACTTATATATATTCTATAGTATTATTATTCTTATTACCTTACTTATAATCTATAGTAGAGAATAGGTATATAGACTTAGAATCTAAGATAATAAAGAAAACTAACTTAGTTTTATCTTTAGACTAAATATAATATTATACTCTACTAAATATATTATATTATATTCTAATATATAACGCTATATACTATAGTTCTCTAAGTATAGCTAAGTATATAAGGTTTATAATAATATAAAAAGTAGTATAAATAACTATAGTGCTAATACGTATAGAGACGTTAAATATAGTACTAATAAATAGTTTATAGCTACTATTAGTAGAAGTAATACTTTATAGTAAGTTACTAAGCTTCTATATCTAGTGCTTATATAGTATCTTTAGCGCGCGCGCTATACTAAAGTAAAGAATATTTATCTACACGCCTATATTAATAAAGTATTTAATAGAATTACTATAAATATAAACTTAGGCCTCTAGTAGGTTTATCTAGACAAACGCGCGTTTAGCGCGTCTTTATACTCTATATACTACTTTAGTAAGTATATAGTTAAAAGTATTACTCTATAAGTTACTATAACTAGTAACTTTATATTAAGTTTACGTATTTAAGTAGTATATATTAATAGTATTATAAGAGGTATTAGTATTGTATTAATATAACTATATAGTTAGTAGAGATTATAATAAGTATTTATAGAAAGTATAATAGTAGAGTATAAACACGTAAGAGAGTATATAGATTTTAAGTAAAAATAAAGCCTACCTAAAATCTATAGCGCAGCTAGCCTTAAAGCTATTTACTATTCTAACACTATCTATACTAATACTATTTTTCTTTAGAAGATTACATAATTAATTAGTAATATTATTCTAACTAATTAAATTAAAAACTATTACTCTTTATACTTTCTAACTTAGAAGCGCTATTATAATATAATTAAACTATTCTTTAATAAGCTTCTTAAGTTCTAGATTAGAAAAAGTGTCTAAGAACTTAACTATCTTCTTTTTACAGCCTTATAATAAATACCTAGAATTAGCTAATATACTATTATTAATATAAATATTAGTAAGTAGACGTATAACTACAAATAGTGTGTTAGAAGCTTATAGAAGAAATAGCTATTCTAACTAACTATTCTCTAGTATTATAGTAGTATCTAATACTTATAAGTTAGAAACTTATCTAATTATATTATTCTTAGGTAATAGCTAAGAGCTCTATAATTACTTAGAAAGTCTACCTTTCTTCTTAATATAGCTATTATAAACTTAATTAGAGTTACTAAGAATACTTTTATTTAGGCGCTTAATAGTATTACCTTTAGCGCTATAGAGAAACGTAGTATTCTTACTACTAATAATAATACTATTAGAATTAATATTATTAAGTAGCTAGACCTTCTTAGAGTACTTAACACCTTTCTAAAACTAGATAAACTACTATTAAGTATCTTTATAACTAACGTAATAGTCTAAGTAAGTAATTATATTAGCTAAGTTTAATTACTTAAGAATATACTTAGAGTAAGAGTTTTTCTTAAACTTCTTAGAAAGAATACTAGACGCAGGCTATTCTATTATATTATTAGTAATATTAAAATACTTCTTAATCTTAAACTTAAGCTATTTAAGCTTATAAGTTAATAGAGAAGTACTAGAGATTTAGTTAAAGTAATTATAGAGTAGGCTAAAATAGTACGTTTCTTACTTACACTTACTATTCTAATAGTAACTAATCTAACCTAAGTTATAGAGATTATTATAGAGTTTATAATTAGTAATTTTATAATCTTTCTTATTATATATATAGTAAGTGTTAGTATACTTAGTCTTTCTATACTAAATAGTTTCTCTTTTAGAAGTAGTGTTTCTAGATACTTTAGTAATAAAAGAACTATTATTTCTTTTAATAGAGAGCTTTTTCTTAGTTATATAGTCTATAAAGTATAGAGTATTATAAAGGTTTTTAAAGATTAGAGTAACTAATAAGTAAGCTATAAAAGAATAAACTATATCTATATTAAGCCTTAGTCTATTTAGTAAAGTTATAAGTTATTCTATCTTAGAATCTATATTAGAAGAAAGTAAAGATTCTTACTTCTTCTACTACTTCTTAAGATTAGTAATAACGCTCTTTACCTTCTCTAGGTTAAAAGTAGTATACTTATTAGTAAGTATAATATATCTTATCTTAGTATCTATACTACTGCGTTTCTAGGTATATATATTATTAATAGTATTATTTTTTCTATAGTATTTCTTAAAAAAGGTATAGATCTTATCTATATAGTACTTAGCCTAATTATTACCTTTAAAAGTGTTAAGTATTATAAAAGTAACTATTTACTTATTATACTTTAGAAGTTTATAGTAGAAGAGAAAGCTAAGTTCTTTCTATAGAACTTACTTATTAGTAACGTAGGCTTCTACTATTACGTAAAAGTAAGTATAATACTTAGTAAGACTAGGTAGATTATTTATATACTTATAGATAAAAGCTTATAAATATAAGCGCTTACTTATCTTAATAGTAGTGTTCTTATCTATCTAGTATTTCTTTATATTTACTTTAAGTTTAGCTTAGTTCTTCTTCTTATAACTAGTAAAGAGCTTAATAATATAAGTAATAGAGTAATTCTTATTACTAATATAATTTAGAAGAATAAAGACTCTTATCTTATTAGAAAGGCCTCTATTATTAGCTTATTAGTTATAGTCTTTAAGAAACTTAGTAATATTATTACTAGTAAAGACTAAAGTAGCGTATCTAGAGTAAACTATAGAGACTATACTATTAGTTACTATTATAAATAATAATATACTCTCTACTTTAGAGATAGTTCTAGAAGTTAGTATCTTTAGTATTAAAGTAGTTAAAGAAGTAGTAGATAAATACTTAGAAGAGAGAATTACTAGATCTCTTAATATCTTACGCTTCTTTTATTTTTTTAGTAGCTATTATAGTTCTAAATAACTTATAAAGAAGCTAATACTTCTTTACTTAATAGATTAAATACTAAATAGATATTATACTATAGAGATTATATAATTAAAAGATAAGTTCTAAATACTTAATAGTGTTTAATACTCTCTATCTAATAGCAGAAGATACTTTCTAAATACCTTTATAGTTAGCATAGCTTAGCGTTTTACTTACTATAATACTCTATTAAGTTATTAGTTCTATTAAACTATAGTTCTATACTAGTATACGTTCTAAATATACTATTATAGTATTATATTAACCTAGCTAGCTTAGTATTTTATTCTACTTCTAATATTACTATTCTAGGTATTAGTTAAATTAATATTTTCTAGTATTTCTAAGTAGTTGCCTTATCTACGCAATTATCTTATCTAATATTACTTAGTAGTAAGAACGTAGTTAGCCTAAACACAACTACTATTATAGTTCTAGCTAACCTAAAAAAAAGAGCTAAGTCTATACTTATTATATCTATTATAGTTATTATTACTATATGCGTTATATTAACGTATACTAACTACTTCTTATACTATATAGTAGAATATATCTCTATAGGCTTTACTATTTATATAAGTATTAGAGAGTATAAAGATATATTACTATAAGAATATAAGGTAATTAGCATAGGTAAAAAAGTATATAGATAATAGTTTTAGTAGAAAAGAGTTCTATTATAGAAAGATTCTATTATCTAAAGTACTATATAAGAGTCTAATACTAAAAAGCATAAGTAAAAGATAATATAGTAGATAATAAGATAATTCTAAAGAGCTCTTATTAAAAGACATTCTCTCTCTAGGTAATTCTTAGGTTATTAAAGATCTAATTTATCTAAGAATACTTTATGCACTAGCATATTACTTCTTTACTAATATACTTAAAAGTAAAAAGCTTTACTTTTATAGTTAAAGTTATTATAGTTACTTATTATACTACTTTTTAAATAATAGTACTTTTAAAAAGTATAATAAAGTAGCTTTATAAAAAGTACTTAGTCTTTAGATTATTTATAAAAGAAGTATTACTATAAATTATAAGCTCTACTCTAAAGTATACTTTATAGTAGATAGTTTAATAGTAAGTTTTATATAAGTATATAATTACTTAGTTAACTACTTTAATATACTCTTTACTTAAATTTATAAAAAGGTATAAAAGCTTTAAGATAGTATATACTATATTAAACTATAGTATAATAGCTATATAGAGTAGTAATCTAATATACTCTTAGTAGTTTTTAACTATTTTCTTATCTACTTTATCTACTAACTTTATAAGCTTTTAGCTTAGAAGTAGTATAGTAAAGCTTAAAAAAGTACTTTCTAAGTTAAACTTCTTAGTAAGCTTATCTAAATACTTATTATATATAAGTATTATAGTATAAGTAGTATAATTATATAATACTCTTACTTCTAGAAACTATTTAACTAGGCCTTTCTTTTTTAGATTATATACTACTTTTATTATATTAGTAACTTATAAAGCTTTTTAATAAGTAGTATAGTAATATATAAGTAGTATATTATTAATATAAAAAAGTAGAAAAATTTTTCTTTATTTATTAAAAAAGAGATAAAGCTCTTTTTTAGAAGTAATAAGATTTACTTTCTTTACTATATATAAAAGGTCTTTATACTAAAGTAGTAGAAAGTTTTTTAGTTTATAAAGAGTATACTTAAGCTTTATATACTTACTAAGCTTTTTAAAACTATCTAGTATATTATATACTATAACTAGCTAATACTTATAGTACGTATAAAGAAATACTTCTACTATATTAAACTAAAGAATCTTTAAGTTAAACTTAGCTACTATTACTATTACTATTACTATTCTAAAAGAGTATAAAGTAAGTATTACTATATATATAAAGTATATAAAGTTAATTACTTATAAATTTAGTCTTACTACTATATAAGCTTTATACTTAATTAAGGTAGAGTATTAATATAGAGTAGAGTAATAAAACGTATTTAGTAACTCTATATAGTAATCTTAATATAGATATATTTTCTAAATACTTTATACTTACTATATATAGCTATAAGTATTAATAAAACTCTTTTTAATATTTACTATAGATATAGATAGTAATAATATACTTATAAAAAGTAATAGTAATAAAGGCGTTTCTAGTAGACTTAAAAGTAGACTTAGAAGTAGTAATAAGTAAGCTATAAGCTATAGAGCTAAAGAAAAGTTAAAATATACTTAAAAGTTAATATAGAAGCTTTCTAAGAGAAAGCTTTTAGTAGAGAAAGTAGAAGTTAGAGTATAGCGCCTTTCTCTTAGCTATAGAAGTAGAAAAGTAGAAGTTTAGATAGTATAAGTAAACTTTAGATCTAGAATAATATTAAATTATAGTACTATACTACTATAAAATATAAAAAAATATTTACGTAGATAAACTATAGTATAGAGAATAGTAGTCTAAAGAAGATTATAAAAAACTTTATATATAAAGAATACTTCTCTTTTTCTTCTTTTTTTCTCTATCTATCTTAAATAACTTCTTATAACTCTAAGAACTCTATATAATAAAATACTACTTTAACTAAATCTAATACTAGTACTAATATTACCTTAAAGATATCTATCTTTATAATAAATAATATTATAACTAGTACTTCTAATAATCTCTCTAAAAAGCGTCTTATTATTAAGTATATAATAGCTTTTACTATACTAATTATAGTAGTAAGTAACTATAAGAATAGTTTAAGTACTATTCTAGGTAAGACTATTCTCTTTATTAAGAATATAATAACGCTTACTATTTAAAATATATAAGAGAATCTAGGTACTAGATTTAACCTAGAAGTAAAGGTAATACTAAAAATACTTAATAGTAGCTCTAATATATTAGTTATTCTTTTTATACTAGGTAGACTATTTATAAAGTAAAGGCTAGACCTCTTACGCGCTAAATAGAGATATATAGATATATAGTATATATAGCTCTAGTAAGTAGAGAGTAAGCTATTTAGAGTACTACTAGTAGCTCTAATAGTAGAAGAACGTAACTTTATTAAGAATAAAGCTTTATACTTAATAAAGTAGCTATTCTAATTAACTTTATATATAAATACCTACTTTAGTAGAAGTAAACGCTCTTATACTAAAAAGCGCTTAATTTTCTTCTAAATATCTACTTAATAAAGTATATTAATTTCTTTATTATAAGGTTTATAAAAAAGCTTTTTATATAAATAATTACTAAGATCTTTATACTTCTTTAGAAGTAGTAGTAGTTAATTATAGTATATATATTTAGATAGCTTATACTTCTATAAAAGTATATTACTTAAGATTATAGCTACTATAATTAAGTATATAGTTATAAGCTTTTTCTAGTCTTTTTTTACTTTATATAAGTATTAGAGAAGACTATTTAGAAGATTATTATCTTATATACTATTTTATAAATTATATAATATATAAACTTTTAGTTCTTCTACTTCTAGGCCTTTATATTACTCTTTAATTTTAGTACTTAATTATATTAGTTTTTTATAATTACGTTTCTAGCGTATTAGTCTAGAAGTAGATAGTAGTTTTATTTTATTTCTTTTTAGAAAAGTTCTAAATATAAAGCGTATATAGAAATATAGTATACTTAGAGATACTTTATTCTAATAAGTACTATATATTTTATTTTAATAAAAGCTTTTTATATTAGAAAGCTATTTATTACTTAGTACTAGTAGATACTTTTCTCTAGTTTAGTATACTTTCTAAATACTACTATTATACTTTTAACTAAACCTTACTATTTAGTATACTTTAAGCTTTAGTATTTACTTTAGAGTAAATAAGTTTATATACTCTTAAAAGTTTATATAAATTTTTAGTAGTTAGCTAGCTAAGCTTTCTACTTATATAGAAGATATATTATATACTACTTATTAATTAAGCTAGCTAGCCTATTTAATAGTAAGCTATAATATACTACTTTCTAGCTTCTAGATAAAGTTTTTAAAAGTATACTAGTTTTATATTTTATCTACTATAGTGTAAAGTTAGTTAAAAATATCTTTATACGCTTTTTCTATATTATATAGCTTATTTTTATATAAAAGATTAATAATATATATAAGTGTCGCAGAACGCACCTCTAGATACTCTTTAAGAGTACAGCACGTAATTATACTAGTATAGATTAAGATAAGCTCTTAGAAGCTTTACTACTTAAGAGAGCTTTCTAAGTAAGCTTATAATATAATAATTTATCTTCTATTTATTTCTATACTTCTAGACGTAATAGTTATAAGCCTAGCGCTTTAAGAAGATAATATAGTTCTGTATTTATATACTTAAGACGCAAGGCGTTTAATAGAGCATAGTAATACTAATTCTATTACTAATCTTTGCGCTTCTATAAAAGCACTACTCTATTACTTATAATAAGCAACTCTATAACAATCTCTATAGAAGCTTTTACGCTTACTAACTTAGCGCATTAGCCTAAGTAGTTTACTTAGTTTAAATTCTATGCTCTAAGCAGAGAAATTTAGGCTAATGTTAACCTTAACGCTAAAACAGCTACTTCTATCTAGATAAGCGTTCTAACTACTCTAGAGCTAGTAGTAATTATATAGAACGCTTTAGTTAATAAGCTCTACGCTAACAAGTATAACCTATCTATTACAAAGTATAAGGTATAAGTAATAGAATAGTAGTTAAAGAGCACTTATATTAGGTATCTTTAGAACTAGATTAATTAGACTATTAGTCTAAAGCTTCTAGCTTCTACTATACTTTCTATCTCTATAGAGAAAGAGGCTACGTTATAAGTACTTATTAAATACCTTAAGTCTACGCTTTCTCTAGAGAAGAACTATACTAAGAATCTTATACGCTTATAGTATAGAGCACACCTCTAGAAAGCGTAATAAGAATATATTAACGCTAAGCGCTAGCAATAGAAATACCTTTATATTCTAGCCTAAGCTAAAGCGTACAAACTTACTAAAGTTAATAATATACTTACTATCTAGAACTATTTAGAAGTAATTAGTATTAGACTTACTCTAGAATAGAGGCGCTCTATACAGTAGAACCTTATTAAAGCTCTTACTATTAGTAGAACTTAGGTTACTCTTAAATAAGTATTAAAGATTTTTACTGTGCTAATCTAAGAGTATACTACTTACTCTAATAGTAGAGGTAGTATATTTACTATTATAGAAGTACTATAATAAGCTCTTAACAACAATAACTTATTCTAGAAGTCTAAGAAGAATTACCTATATAGATAGCACTACAAGTAGTCTACTACTATATATAAGCGTTTAGAAACAGCGCTTATAGGTAAATCTCTAAAGCTTTCTAATAAAGCTAAGGCTAAGATTACTACTAAGCTTAGAAACTTAAAGTATAACAGCCTGTAGAGAGCTTTTAATAAGAAGAGATAAACTACTCTATAGTAAGCATAGATTAAGAGCCTAAACTCTATCTACTTAGAGTTAATTTAGGTAATACTTATTAACTCTACTCTTATTATAAGTTAGCTAAGTATTAGTAGTATATACTCTACTATAGATTTTAACGTCTACCTGCTCTCTATAAGCACTATCTTAGATAATAGAGTAGTAGTATATCTTATTAATAATATATCTCTACTTAAGCTAAAGACCTTTATAAGAGTATACAAATTCTATACTATAAAAGTAGAAAGCTTCTTCTTCTAGGTGCTTAGATATAGCATACAAAGAATTAGAAACACTTTAACTAGAAAAAGAGGACTATATATAGAGAACTTTATTCTAATAAGCGTAGCGCTTATAAAGAGTTTCTATATTAATATTATCTTAGAAGTAGCTCTTAATAAAGCTAGACTATAGTACCTAGAGTTAGACTTAACGCTTTGTATAAGAACGCTTACTAATAACTTTATACTAGTAAAGCTTAAGAGAGAGCATAAGCTTATATTTATTAAATATAATTCTTTAAAGTTTTACCTAACTATAATAAGCGTAACTAATAACTAGCGCTTATAATAATTCTAGAGAAGTCTTTCTTAGTCTAATATAGAGGAGCTTTAGCACGTAAGAGCAGGCTACCTAGGTCTAGAAGCGCTCTAAGCTCTTATTAAGAATGCGCGTAATATATATATTAAGAGAATAAGCTAAAGTAAGTGTAAGTATTGCGCTATTACTTATGTAAGGTAGCGTATCTCTAGATAACTACGTAAGAAAGCTCTAAGACCTTATTAGAGAATCTTGTAGAATCTTTTTAACTTTTCTACTAGTTATAATAGAGAGCTCTAGATTATAGTACTTAAAGATAATTATAGTAGTAAGATCTATTAATATACTCTCTAAGCTAAAACGCTTATAGAGATTATAAGAGTCTTTTATAACTTTATAAGCTTTCTTATAGCTTAGTATAAGCTTAATATCTATATTATTATTTAAGATAATAATATTATAATGCTACCTTAGAGAGGTAAGTTACACTTTAAGATATAGGCTAAAGAGTAGAGTATTATTATAGAGCGTACCTCTATCTACACTTATAAACTAAATAGAAGAGTAGAGAGAGTAGGTTAGAAGATAATTACTAAGTCTATTAAGATAAGAGTTAGTGCAAATCTTTCTAAAAAGCTCTAGCTAGATATTATAGAAGTAGTAACCTAGCTATACAATATAAGCCTATTACATACTTATAATTTCTTAGCACCTAATACTATACTTAACGCATAGTATATAGAGCATAGTAAGAAGGTCTATACTATTACAGCTAACCTTTACCTAGATTAGAGTACTATCTACGCCTATAGCTATAGAGCTTACCTACTTAATAGAGAGTAAGTAGCTAGATAAAATAAGCGTAACTTTAAAGTTATACTAAGAGGCTATATTAGATACCTAGTAGAATATAGAGTGTCTAATATTTATAGAATATAGATTCTAAAGCTTAATTAAATAATTATAATAAGAAACGTAAGCTTTAATAAGGAGCTTTTCTATAAGAGTAGCGCTAAAGGCAGCTAGAAGTACTTAGTAGAAGAGCTTATATATATTATTAATCTTCTATATAAGAATAAGCTATATAACGTAGAAGAAGCGTATAAAGATATCTTTAACTAACTCTACGCTATAGTAAGTAAAGCGTAAGACTAGTATACTTCTAAAGACCTTATCTAGAAGCTAGAGAGTAGTATATTATAGCTTACTATTAAATAGGCTAGCTAGCCTAATTAATAAGTAGTATATAATATATCTTCTACATAAGTAGAAAGCTTAGCTAGCTAACTACTAAGAATCTATACAAACTCTTAAGAGTATATAGGCCTATTTACTCTAGAATAAATACTAGAGCCTAGAGCGTACTAGACTGTAAGGTCTAGTTAGAAGTATAATAGCAGCGCCTAGAAAGTGTACTAAACTAGAGAAGAGCGTCTACTAGTACTAAGTAATAAATAGCTTTCTAATATAGAGAGCTTTTATTAGAATAAGGTATATAGTGCTTATTAGAATAGAGTACCTCTAAGTACACTATATTTCTACGCACGCTCTACGTTTAGAACTTCTCTAGAATAAGGTAAAATAGAACTACTACCTACTTCTAGACTAACACGCTAGAAGCGTAATTATAAGAGACTAACGTAATTAAGCTCTAGAATTAGAGAGCAACGTAAAAGCCTAGAAGTAGAAGAACTAGAAGTTTATGCGCTATATAATCTATAGAATAGTATATAAGATAATAACCTTCTAAACAGTCTTCTCTAATACTTGTATAGAGTAGAAGAAAACTAGAAAGAGCTTATAATAGTTTACTTAATTATAGTAGCTATAATCTTAGGTAATATACTCTTATAGAAGTATAAGCTATCTAAATACATATACTATAATTAACTACTATAGCTTCTAAAAAAGTATAAGAATCTTAGTAATTATCTATATAGTAAGCTCTTCTACAAAGTCTATAAGAAAGAGATTAACACACTTTATAGAGTAGGTACCTAGAAGAAGATTAAGCGCTTCTTAGTATAAGAGCGCCTACTTCTACTAAAGTAGGTATTTATATATAAAGTTAATTAGAACAGCTACTTTATTAAGTATAAAGCTTACGTAGTAGTAAGAGAAGATCTATAAGTAATTAATTCTATATACTCTACGTATATAGTAACGCTTATCTTGCACTCTTTTAAAATAGTAATAGTAATAGTAGCTAAGTTTAATCTAGAGATTCTCTAGTTTAACGTTATAGAAGTATTTCTTTATACGCACTAAGAGCACTAGCTAGTTATAGTATATAATATACTAGATAGCTTTAAGAAGCCTAGTAAGTGTATAAAGCTTAAGCGTGCTCTCTATAGACTAAAAAACTCTCTACTACTCTAGTACAAAGAGCTCTTACGCATAGTAAAGAAAGTAGGTCTTATTACTTCTAAAGAAGAGCCTTATCTCTTCTTTAATAAATAAAGAAATATTCTTCTACTCTTCTACGTTAATAATATACTACTTATATATTACTATACTACTTATTAAGAAGCTTTACAAGTTACTAATATAATAAAAGTAGTATATAACCTAAAAGAAAAAGGTCTAGTTAAATAGTTTCTAGAAGTAAGAGTATTACGTAATTACGCTGCTTGTACTATAACGCTTATATATAATAAGTATTTAGATAAGCTTACTAAGAAGTTTAACTTAGAAAGCACTTTTTTAAGCTCTACTATACTACTTCTAAGCTAAGAGCTTGTAAAGTTAATAGGTAAAGTAGATAAGAAGGTAGTTAAAGACTACTAAGAGCGTATTAGATTACTACTCTACACAGCTATTATACTACAGCCTAATATAGCATACGCTGCCTTAAAGCTTTTACACTTCTTTATAAATCTAAGTAAAAAGCATATTAAAGTAGTTAACTAAGTAATTATGTACTTATATAAGACTTACTATTAGGCTATCTACTATAGAGCGCACTCTAGAGCAGAGCTTATAATTTGCAGTAATACTTCTTTTATAGATAACCTAGAGACTAGGCGCTCTTTATAGAGCTACCTTATTATACTCTTTAGAGATACTATTATTTAGAAAGTAGTATAATAGGTAACTATAATAACTTTAACTATAGAAGTAGAGCTTTTTACTCTTAAGTATATTAGTAAAGAAGTAATAGCTCTTAAGAGGCTGTTTTAGAAGCTTACGCTTACTTTAGAAGCAGCGTAGATAATTTTCTATAATAACTAGTAGACTATATGCTTAGTAGTTAGCGCTAATAAGCGTATAATAATACGCCTTAGACATATTAATATCTAAAATATGTAGCTAAGGCAAGAGCATGCTAAAGAGTCTTTTAGAGTTAAGTACCTAGAAACTAAGAGTATACTAGCTAATAGGCTTACTAAAAATCTATTAGTTTAGTAATTTACCTGCTTTAAGAAGTAGTTAAATATAAAGAATATTAAATTATTAGTAGTATTACAAAGCTTATAAAGCACAAAAGAGTTTTTAGCTACTCTTCTTAGAGAGTAGTAGAAAGTATATTTTAAGCGTAGCCTCTCTTATAAGCTTATAGAAAACTACTTATTAGAAAAGGCTTTTATTAAAGTATACGCTCTAAAGAGCGTAGTAAGATAAGAAAGCGCATACTTAGAACTATAATTAAAGTAACACTTCTTTAGTTATCTAAGCGTAAAGTTAGAAAAGCACTACTAGTTATTAGTAGTATTTTTATAAGCTTAGAGATACTTAAACTCTAAGGCAAAGAACTAAGAGAGTATAACTTTCTCTACAGACGTAAATACGTAACTAAGCTTAGTAGTAATACTCTTATAGGTAACTATAATAGTATTATTAGTAATAGTCTTAGAAGACGCTCTTCTATTATTATTATTAGAGAGTACTACACTATTATCTACAGTCTTATTATAGTTAACCTACTTAACTACTAGATAAAGTTCTATAAAGCTTATTAGCACTAAAAAGTTAGA
The DNA here is from genome assembly GCF_023758085.1 of Alternaria hordeiaustralica. NCBI lineage: Eukaryota > Fungi > Ascomycota > Dothideomycetes > Pleosporales > Pleosporaceae > Alternaria > Alternaria hordeiaustralica. The sequence goes on along the minus strand of NW_026056774.1, from coordinate 488,185 downwards.
GCACTAGAATAAAACTTACTAGAAGAGCGCTGCTTAGAAGTAGAAGCGTTGTTAGTCTTATTATTAAAGTTAGATTAAGACTGCTTAATACTAGAAGTATTCTTAGACTTATTAGTATTATACTCTACCTTTAAGGTATTAAAGCTCTACTTTTTACTACGCCTTTAGATTATGTAGCTGTGCTTAAGGTACTACTTAAAAGCAGTGTTATAGTTATAGATAAGCTTATAAAAGTAAGAGTTCTTAATATTAAGTAGATAACTAGTCTTTAGGTTCTGCTTTGTAGTGTAAAACTAATTAACTATACGCTTAGTAACTTTCTCTATATACTTAGGTCTAAAAAAAAGTTAGTAAAGCTTCTTAAGCTTAAAAAAGAGTATACGTATATATTATTACATCTATAATTACTAATAGCACTAGTAAGGCAGCGCTTAGACTTCTTACTCTTATTAATACTTACGTAGTTTTTATAGAAAGAGTTAGTAGCCTTTCTAGTACTTATAGACTAGAAGTATTAGAGGTATACTATCTTATAGAGCTTACTAGTAGTAATAAAAATAGGCTTCTTAGAGCTACGCTTGCGTATAGACTTAGTTACTAAAGCTCTATTATTCTTATTGTTAGAATCTTTATTAAGCGTATACTTCTTACTATTATACTTTTTATTATTATACTTGTTAGAAGAATTAGTAATATCTAAACTATTAGACTAGATAGAGAGCTCTAGATTAAAAAGAGAGCTCTTTATACTACTTATAATAATAAAAGAATACTACTTCTTCTTAAGAGTAGAGCTAGAGAAAGGTAAAGCGTTATAAATAGTGCTACTCTCTTAAGAAATAGAGAGCTTACCTAAGGCTTTAGTAGAAAGCTTAGAAGCGTTAGAAGAGATAGTAGTAGAATTCTTAGAAGTAGAGCTCTTAGAACCTAAAGAACCTAAGAATAGAATATTAGAATAAGTATTACTAGTAGCTAAAGAACTAGAAACTATAATAGTAATCTTAGAAGGCTACTTGTAGAAATTACTAGAAAGCTTCTAAGAGAGCGTAGCAACGTTAGAATTGTAGTTAGTATACTCTTTCTAGGTAGTCTTACTAGCCTACTTATTATTATACTTTTCTATTGCGCTAATAGAATTAGTAGACTACTACGCTTAGTAGATTACTTTCTCTAAAACTATCTTTTAATAGAGCTTAATAGCTCTTAGAAGTAGAATCTTAAAGCGTTCTTACTTAGCATACTACTTGTTAATAAAGCGCTTATTCTTAAACTTAAGGCGCTTAGTTTTAGTAATTACTTTAGCTTTAGAATTCTTGTCGCTACGCTCTAAGTTGCGCTTAATCTACTTATTATACTTACAACGCAGACGCTGCTTATTTTCTATAGCTTAACTAGTAATATAACGCTTATAAGTAATCTAGTTATAATACTCTTACTCTACTTTATTCTTAGCTTTAAGGTTGTAAGCGTACTACTTATTAGCGTACTTCTAGGCAGCGCGCTTATTATAACGTAAAATATTATTAGCCTACTCTTAAGTAACTATATTACTATACTTAGTAAATAAATTAGATTTCTTAGAAGCGCAAGTTAGAGTAGCAAATAGATTGTAGGTAGAAGTAGAAGTACTTATAGAACTAGAGCTCTACTTCTTACTAGAAGAACTACGCTTAGAAGAGCTTCTAAAAATACTATAGAGCTTATTTAAGCGCTTGCGATTCTCTATCTTAGAGAGAGTAGCTAGGTACTTAGAGAAGTTAGAGGTGTTAGAGCTTAATAGCTTAGCCTTTAACACGCTTATATAACTAGAGCTTAAAGAAGTTACCTTAGAAGCGCTTATAGAGCTAGAACTAGACTACTTATTCTTAGAAGAGTAGCTGTTCTTATACTTATACTTATTCTTATTTAATATAATACTATAGAGCTTAGAGATAGATATAGAGAGGTATACTTAGTTTAATTAGTATAATAGAGTATACTGCTAAAGTTAGTAAGCGTACTAATAAAAATTAGAGATACTTACTTTTGTTTTAGATAAGAGGTAGAAAGCGTTTAGCTAATTAAATAATTTTTAGTAATATTATAATTAGCGCATGTACGCTAAGCAAGCTCTTAGCGCTGCGCACGCTCTAATAAGCACGTAATTAGTGTTCTTAGCTATAATAAGAGAGCTTATTATAACTACGTAGCCTACTCTTATAGGCTGCTTAGAGAGTGTATTACAGAACGCACCTTTAGATGCTTCTTAAGAGTACAGTACATAATTATACTAGTATAGATTAAGATAAGCTCTTAGAAGCTTTGCTACTTAAGAGAGCTTTCTAAGTAAGCTTATAATATAATAATTTATCTTCTATTTATTTCTATGCTTCTAGACGCAACAATAAGCTTTTTTACTAAGTACTTTTAGCTACCTTTAGTACTACTCTTATAGAAAAGCTTCTTATTAAAGCTTATATTCTTTATTATAATTATTTAATTAAGCTTTAGAACCTATATTCTATAAATATTAAATACTTTATATCTTACTAAGTATCTAATATAGTCTCTTAGTATAACTTTAAAGTTATACTTATTTTATCTAGCTACTTACACTTTATTAAGTAGATAAGCTCTATAGCTATAAATATAAATAGTACTTTAATTTAAGTAAAAGTTAGCTATAATAGTATAGATCTTCTTACTATACTTTATATACTATATATTAAGTATAGTATTAAGTACTAAGAAATTATAAGTATATAATAGGCTTATATTATATAGCTAGATTACTACTTCTATAATATCTAGCTAGAGCTTTTTAGAAAAATTTATACTAACTCTTATCTTAATAAACTTAGTAATTATCTTTTAACTTACTCTTTTTACTTCTTTATTTAGCTTATAAGTATAGATAAAAGTATACTCTATAATAATACTTTACTCTTTAGCTTATATCTTAAAGTATAACTTATCTCTCTAAAGTAGTATTATAATATTATTATTTTAAATAATAATATAAATATTAAGCTTATACTAAGTTATAAAAAAGCTTATAAAGTTATAAAAGACTTTTATAATCTTAATAAGTACTTTAGCTTAAAAAGTATATTAATAAATCTTTCTACTATAATTATCTTTAAGTAGTATAATTTAGAGCTTTCTATTATAACTAATAGAAAAGTTAAAAAAATTTTATAAGATTCTCTAATAAAGTCTTAGAGCTTTCTCTTATAGTTATCTAAAGATATACTACTTTATATAAGTAATAGCGTAATACTTAGACTTACTTTAGCTTATTCTTTTAATATATATATTACGCGTATTTTTAATAAGAGCTTAGAGTGCTTCTTAACCTAGATAGTCTACTTTTATATACTAAAGCTTCTTTATATATAGTTCTCTTTTTCTAGTTAAAGTATTTCTAATTCTTTATATACTATATCTAAGTATCTAGAAGAAAAAGCTTTTTACTTTTATAGTATAGAATTTATATACTTTTATAAAAGTCTTTAGCTTAAGTAGAAATATATTATTAATAAAATATACTACTACTTTATTATTTAAGATAGTACTTATAAAGAGTAAATAGATATTAAAGTTTATAGTAAAGTATATACTACTAATACTTAGCTAACTTATAATAAAAGTAGAGTTAATAAGTATTATTTAAATTAACTCTAGATAGATAAAGCTTAGGCTTTTAATCTATACTTACTATAAAGTAGTTTATCTTTTCTTATTAAAAGCTTTCTATAAGCTATTATACTTTAAGTTTTTAAGCTTAGTAGTAATTTTAGCTTTAGCTTTATTAAAAAGCTTTAAAAGTTTATTTATAAGCGCTATTTTTAAATACTTATATATAGTAGTTATTATAGACTAGCCTTAAAGTTAGAATATACTAAGTGTTAATAGAATATTATAAGGCTTAGAACTTAAGAGGCTATATATAGAATCTAGAGGTTTATGTAGCAAGTCTAGACTTTACTTATACTTTCTTTATTCTAGCTTAGACTTAGATAAAGCCTAAGACTATTATATACCTCTAAACTTACCTCTATTATATTAGTTAGAAAAGTAGTGTAGTATTATAAAGAATGCTCTTATACTAAAGTTATAAACCTAATAAGTAACGCGTAGAGGTAGGTCTATATATATAGAGTTTTTAAACTATATAAAAATTTTACTTATATAGCCTTTACTATACCTACGTATAAAGTTATAATAACTTTAAACTATATCTAGACTAGAGTTATATTATAATTTTTTATAATTATAATATAGCTTTTATCTAAGGCTTTACTTATACTTTAACGTAACTTACTTTTATTTTAACTTACTTTAAATCTTTTACTTTATAACTTTTACACTTACCTCTTTTAAAAACTTATTAGTTCTAGACTATATCTATACCTTTTATTATAAAGTTCTATATTATTCTTACTTAGCTTATAGCTCTAGTACTATTTACTTTAGCTAGTTCTCTTAACGCGTAAAATAGTAGCACTAGTATTACTACTACTAGTGCCTTTAGTAGCTAAGATCTAAGAAAGCTAACTAGTTTTTTTAGATATAGCTTCTTCTATAACTCTAAAGTAAGAGCTCTAATTAAGTCTAGACTATACTTTAACTAATATATAATAGAGTAAGCAGCGCTATATAGACTAGTATAAAGTTAAGAGTAACTCTAATAACTCTAACTTTGCTAAAACTAACTTTAAGAATTACTTATATATTTTATATATTATACTACTCTTCTAGTTTAGAAAGTATAAGTATAAGTCTAGTACTAGTTTATTCTATTTAGGTTCTCTTAAGAGTCTAGACTATAAGTTAACTTCTTCTAGACTTTTTATATTCTTTCTATAGCTATTATAAGGTAAAGTATACTTTATATATACTTAAGTTCTCTATTAACTCTAAGCTACGCTGCGTATTCTATAATTAAGACTACTATATTAAGTAAAGTACTAAGCGTAAGAATACTTATATTATAGATCTAGAAATATATAGTACTATATAGCCTATAACTAAAACTATACTAAAGTTTACGCTACGCTTTTACGTTCTCTACTACTACTTTAAATTAACTCTTACTATAGCTAAGTAAAGCTTTAGTTTAGCTACCTTTTATAAACTCTCTACTTAATACTAGTATAAGACTTTGCGTCTATCTAATAACTAGATATCTTTATTTAATCTTTCTTAAGAGAATATAGTTATTTTTATAGTATCTAGTTATAGCTTAAATAATTTAAATAATCTTATATATTTTGTTAGTAGCGCTCTAAATATTATTAGTAGTTAGTTTTAGTAGTAAAAGAATATATTTAGTAAGATTATAGTATAAACTCTAACTTTCTCTATACTGTTTATATATTAACTTTTATTAAAACTAACTTCTACTTAGTACGCTCTTAAAGCACTACTACTAAGTAGACTATCTACCTCTAAGTAGCTTTAGTTTCTACTACTAAGCCTACTAGATTAATAACTAGCTTAAGAATAAATATAACTTAGATAATAAAAAGTATAGAGTCTTTACGCGCTACGCTAACTACTATACTAATCTCTTTTATAACTACTTTTAAACTACTAAAGATACTACTTACTATAGTTACTATTATATTAATATCTAGCCTAGCACTATTTCTTTTCTAAACTTAAGTATATAAGCTCTCTCTACTATATATAAGTAGCGCAGCACTTCTAGATATAGTACTCTAGTACTTATTTTTACGTAGAATTCTCTAGCGTCTTATATAAATATAGTTTACTATAGTACTAAAGTCTATAAAAACGTTAAGTAAAACTAGAATAAGCTAATAGAGAATTTTGCTAAGTAGCCTAGTAACTCTAGACTAGCTCTAGACTCTACTTTATCTACTAACTTTTTTACTTCTAACTAACTTTAGCGCTATATTTTAATATTATCTAGCTAGCCTATATTTAACTCTAAGTCTAAGGCTAAATTAGAGGCTTACCTTTTCTAGATTTTACTATTATTAACTTCTAGTAGTAACACTTTACGCTAAGGCTTTATTAAGTAAAAGACCTCTCTACTACTATATAATAACTATTTTATACACTACTATATTAAAAGCTAACTTATTCTAGAGCTACTTCTTTAAAGCTTTAGCTATATTTAGAAGCTACTTTTATTTAAAAAGAAGCCTTTTCTACTTAAGAAAAATCTAATTCTACTTAAGAAGAATCTATAATAGTAGCTAGAGTAGAAATTTTCTAAAATTAAAAAGAAGATTCTAAAGCCTAATAAGTAGTTTAATATAAGTAGTAGTCTTTCTAATAAGTAGATTTATTATAAGATAAAGAATAACTAAGTAGACTTTATATACTTCTAGTCTAGATCTATATAGTATTTATAAAGTTACTATTCTTAAGATTTATAGTGTATACTAGATAGTATAGACTAAAGGCTATTAAATTAACTTCTTTATTATAGACCTAAGGCTAAATTTATTATATATCTTTTCTTTTCTTATTATAATACACTAGTCTATTATAAAAATATATATTTTTATATTTAGCTTTAAAATAATCTAGCGCCTTAGTCTTAAAGAGTTTAAGTAGATTAATCTATATTAGCGTAACGTAGCTAGCCTACTTTACTAAAGCCTTTTACTAGCTTTAACTAGAAGCGTTTTTTACTTATAAAACTTTCTCTACTATTTATTTATATAAATTCTTATTATTCTTATATAAGTCTACTATAGGCTCTAGTTATATATCTATTAGTAGCTAGCTTAGTAGAGAATCTACTACTACCTACTCTACTAAATCTATATAGATAGTCTTATATAGATTTCTAGGTAGGTCTAAGATAACTATAAATAGAGATAGCACTACTATTATAGTATACTTTACTTAGAGCTAGTCTAATTTCTTACTAAGCTAGTTTGTCTTAATATTACGCATAGAGAACTATACTTTATTACTAACCTAGAATTACTTTATAAAGTAGTGTAACTAGTTTATAGCCTTCTATTACTACTACTAAGTAAAAATAATTATAGCTTAGGCTAAATTAAGTCTAGACTTTAAGTACTTTATAAACTAGATAGCGTAGCTCTTAAAGGTATACGTAGACTTCTTCTAAAGTAGAATCTACTATAGTGTTTCTACTATATATCTATTAAGTAGTAGGTTTAGACTAACTTCTATAACGCTTAAGTTATAGTTATTTAAGATAAGTTAATACGCTAGAAGGTAATTAGGCTAGTTAGTTTATTTAAAGTTTACTATTATATATAGTACTACTTATATTTTCTAGCTTATACGCTCTATACCTTTATTAGTCTAAAAGTAGTATAATATTAAAAGTAGCTAGTCTACCTTTATAAGCTTATATAAAGTAGTCTAGAAAGCCTTTAACTAGTTAGAGCTATAGTCTATAATAAAAGCTAAGAGAAATTTATAAAAATACTACTAGTAGTTATAGAATATCTACGTAATATAGTTTAAGGCTATAGAAGAAACTACTTCTAACTAGATAAATTTTAATAAGTAATCTATAATAACTAAAAGATACTATAGTAAGATCTTATTATAGGCTAGTAGTTCTATTATAAAGTCTATTAAGATCTACTACTAGTACCTATCTACTACTAGAATAGACTATAATAGCTTTTAGCGCTTCTTCTAAGAGAAGTAAGTAGTATAGTAGTAGTAATTTCTAATATAACACGCAACGTTACTTAATATACTATTCTAGTAATAGTTTTAGTATATATAGTAAAAAGTAACATTCTTTTCTAAATACTTTACTAGGCTTAACTTATAGGCTCTTTAGATTACTATTATAGTAAGTAGCTTCTAATTTAGTAGCTATAAAATACCTTTCTAAAGTAGTATACTATATATACTAATAGCGTAGTCTCTAATTTACTAAGTTATATTAGTTTTAGGCAGAAAAGCTCTTACACCTAGATAAACTACTTTCTACTTCTTAACGTAGCTAAAATTCTTTACTAGTATAGTATTCTATAGACTCTATATATAGAAGTTAAGAAATACTAAAAAGCCTAGTAGAGATATATTTTCTACCTAGACCTAGACTATACTTACTAAGATCTAGATAGGTATTATAACGCGTATTAACTAGCAGAAATTCTTTATATAGTTTTACTTATAGTAGCTTAATATATTAGAGCGCGCTATAAGACGTTTAGGCTAATAATATAATATATACTAGAATTTAGAGAAGTGCTTTACCTAGTAATACTATTACTTACTAAGGTTTTATATACTAGTAAAGTACTCTAAGTTCTTATAGTTAGTAAGAACTTTAAAAGGCTTATATACGCTAGTAAGCTTAGCTACCTATATTTTAAGGTAGTATACTATAGTAAGTAACTTCTTATTATAAATAGTATAGTTACGCTTTTTACTTATAAGAGCTACTAAATAGTAAGTAACTAGGTATAGAATACCTCTAATATACTATAAAAGATATCTCTCTAGAGTAACACTTAAGTAGTTTATCTTAATAATTATTTAGTAAAAGAGGTTCTACTAATAAAAAATAAAGCCTATAATAAATATAGATTTTAATATTTAGAAAGCCTAATTCTTTTTTAGTCTCTATTTAAACTAAGTAGCCTTTTCTATAAGTTAGTAGAGAAAAGTAGCTACTTTAGAGAAGTTAGAGATAAAGTTATAATAAAAGTTTATAAACTTAAGAAAACTATATATACCTATTACTATTATAGGCGCTTACTAGTTCTAGACTATCTAGAGCTTATCTAGGTCTAGATATATAGCGCACTCTACCTTAATAATATAACTAAGGTAGTAGACTTTCTTTACTATAAATATACTTTTCTTAAAGTCTAGATTAAGTTAGGTATTACATAGTAGAGTTAAAACCTATTTTATCTTAGTAAAGTAGTTAGCTCTACTTTCTCTAGAGTAGATTAAGATATTATTAAGGTACGCTATTATAAAATTACTTAGTACTTTCTTTAGCGCACTATTAATATACTACTAAAAGAATATAAGTATACTAGTTAGGCTAAAAAGATAAATAAGCTACTTAAATAATCTAAATTAGGTATAAAACGCTATTTTTACCTTATTACTATTAGCTATATATAGCTTATAAAATATAGTATAAATATTAACCTTAGTAAACTAATAAGCTCTTAAAAGTATATATAGCGTCTTCTTAATTAAAAGTAGTAGATAGTAATCTATAACTATAATTTTATTAAGGCTATAGTAGTTAATATAGAAGCGCTAATCTCTAGAGGCCTTCTTTACTAGAAGAACTAGTAACCTAGTAGAGAAGAAGCTAGCTTAGATCTACTTCTTATTAAGTAGGTCTATAAGCTACGCGTATAGCTCTAGTAGCTAATTATATAATATTAGATATAAAAAGCTTTATAGCGTGTTCTACTTATAGCTATATATATTTATAAATAAGTTAATATAATAATTAAAGTAGCTCTAGTAAAAGAGTAGCTTACTAGTCTTATTCTTATTAAAGAAGTTATAAAATATAGCTAACTTAGGTAGTAATTTACTTAGCTTAGACTTTATAAAGAGTTAAATACCTTCTAATAAGAAGTAGAACTAATATAAAGTATAGATAAAGATATAGATACTTATAATAAGAACTACACCTTTATACTTAGAAATACGCGCTTTATAACCTACTACCTTAGCTACTTTCTTAATACTAATTATTATAATCTCTAGCTACTCTAGAGCTTAATTATACTTATATAATACTATCTCTCTAGCGTAATCTATAGTAAGAAAGCTCTATAGAATATTAAAAATAATACTCTTCTAGCGTATTTATAGCTTACCTAAAATAATATTATAATATAAGTTTAAAACTATATAGATAATAAAGTAAGTTAGCTAACTATTAATATTATACTCTACTATAGCTAACTATAAAATAATAGAGTTCTATAAAAGATCTACTACTTAGTATAGTAACTATAGAGTTAATTTAAGAAATTAGGTACTTACTCTTCTAGTAACTACCTTATTAATTACGTAAAAATATTTATACTTTAAGTTAACTAATATTTATATCTACTTAGTACTCTCTAGAAATAAAAATACTAAAAATAGGCTTTTATTTATAGACTAGCTAATATTAACTAAGTAAGTATTAAGGCTACGTGTTAGTAACTTCTCTACTAATATAACTATAGTCTACCTCTAAGCTAGACTCTCTCTAGAGGTAGTTAGTTTTCTAAATATACTTTTTCTTTATTTAAACTAACTAATTATATTATAATAGAGCGTATTATAGCTACGTTTAGGTATACTCTTATATAGTAGCCTATACGCTTACACTATATATAAATATCTACTATCTTATACTTACTAAATATATTTATAGAAATCTAGTTTTTCTAGTTAGAAGCTAGACCTTTATAAGAGCCTCTAGATATAGTACTTACTACTTCTATATTTACTATATAAATATTACTATTATAGTTCTACCTTTAAGGCGCTATAAGTATAAAATAATAGAGCTAAGACTTTTAGATAAACTTTATTTTTACTATCTTAAGGTTAACTATAATAGCTTTATATATAAGAACTATAGTATTATAGTTAGTATATAATACGCTTTAGTTTATAAAAACTTCTTTTATATAATTATTTAAGATATTATAAAGCTAGTCTAGCTTATACTTATTAGTTTAGTAAAGTCTATCTACTTACACTAGAGTCTAGCTAAAAGTAATAAAGAATTCTATAAAGAACTAATGCTTTCTTTAGCATAAGTAGTCTAGACGTACTAGAGCCTACTTCTTACTATAGATATTACTATAGTAGAATAATAAGTAGTTAAGAAACTCTAGTAAATTTTAAGTACTATACTTACTTATTTTAAAGTATAGAGTAACCTACTACTAAACTATAAGTAATAGTTTAGCGTTAATAAATATAAACTATAACTTTCTATTCTTTAGAAACTCTTAGTCTATTACTAGCTTATACTTAATTATTATCTTCTAAGCTTAGAAGTACACTTTATTACTTCTAAAGCGCTTTTTTATCTAAAAAAGCCTACGCTTATCTACATATATAGATAAAAAAAAAAAAAAAAATAAAAAGTCTATACTAGCGCTAAAACTACTAATAAGCACCTTTATAGTAAAAGTAGCGTTTCTCTTTTATAAAGTATTACTAGAAAAAGGTATAGTATTAAACTATATACTTAAGGCCTTAAGGTATTAAGTAAAGTATTTATTCTAGATCTAAAGTATCTAGAATAAGATATAGTCTTCTACGTAGTCTTAAGTTAGTTATTATAGTTAGTTTAGAATTACTTATAGAGTTGCGTTTTTAGCTATTTTTATTTCTTAAGCTTAGCTAGTCTATCTTTAAACTTATATATAGTACGTAAAAAAGAAACTTTATAAATATTATAAACTAGCCTTAGAGTTAGAATATACTAAGTATTAATAGAATATTATAAGGCTTAGAACTTAAAAGGCTATATATAGAATCTAGAGGTTTATATAGTAAGTCTAGACTTTATCTATACTTTCTCTATTTTAGCCTAGGCTTAGGTAAAGCTTAAGACTATTATAGTAGTAGACTACTTATAGTACTATTTATATAAATAATTTTTTTTAAACTTCTAAAATAAGTTATTATTATTAAAAGCTTATTATAGTACTTTTATAATAGTAAATATACTACTTTTACTAGTAGAGTAAGTAGTATACTTTTAAATTAGTATAGTAAAAATCTTTAATACTTATTTAAAAGTAACTTAAGTTTTACTAATAGTAAAAGCTTTAATAAAGTTTTACTATATAAAGCGCCTTTATTTTAAAGTAAGTCTAACGCTAATTACTTCTAAATAGTTTTAAATAGTAAGTATATTATTAACTTTAGTAAGTTTATATACTTTAGCTTAAGCTAAAATATAAAAGTATTTTTATTACTAGTACTTAGTATTAATATATTCTTATTATACTTTTTAGAAGTATACTTTATACTATAAGTATATAAAATTCTTAGTATAGTTTTTCTCTAAAGAAAGTATAAACTTAAGATATTTAATAAGTACTTATAATATAGCTTTTTTCTTTATAAAAATAAAAAGTATAGTAAAAGCTAAAAGCTTTAAACTAATAGTTTAATTAATTTAGTTTTAAATATATCTAATATAAGTACTTTTTAACTAGTATTCTATTACTTATACTTTATACTTTATAATAAATAAATTATACTTATTAGTATAAAGCTTATTAACTAAAGTATTTTATATAAGCGCTACTAGCTCTAGAGCTATTAAAATACTTATTTAAATAAAAGTAGCTATTTCTATATTAAAGTTAATATTAGCTTAAATCTCTTTACTTAAAGTATAGAATTTAAACTAAGTAAACTACTTAAGCTAATATACTAAGTTTATAAGTATAAAAGCTTTTATAAAAATTATTATAAAGTTACTTATTATAAGTAATAAAAAAGTACTTTTATAAAAGTATAAAAATTAGTAATAAAATTAGTATTACTATACTTTATTAAATACTTTATATCTTAAGTATATAAATATAAAACTATATTATTTTTTTAAAGTACTAAGCTTATAACTATTATATCTAAGAGTATAAAAATAAATAAAAGATAAATTATTATATTATAAGCTTACTTAAAAAGCTTTTTTAAGTAGTAAAGCTTTTAAAAGCTTATCTTAATTTATACTAGTATAATTATATACTATACTCTTAAAAAGTATATAAAAATACATTTTATAATACTTTATAATTAGCGCTTTTAATACTAGTATAATAATTCTCTTAATCTACTTCTAACTAAAAGTACTAAGTAACTCTAGCTAAAAGAAGTATAATAATACTATAAAGAAAATCTTACTAGAATTATAACTAAAGCTATAAAAGTAAAAGATACTTTTTTATAATAAAAGATAATTAGTTTATAATAGTAGTAGAGATACTCTAGAACTAAATAAATAATTAGTGCAATTCTAATGCCTAACACCTCTACAGCGTGATGCTAGACACTAGGGTGCGAAAAGACGACTAGTCTTTCTAGTTCATCCGTGAAGGACGATCACTAGCTAATTGTCACATAACGGCTGAACCAATGTGCCGAAGACTAGGATGCAAAGGCCGTTGCCCTCTAGCGTCTGGTACCTAGATCGTTATGCGTGGTGAAGATAGTGTCGACGACGAGCGTCAACAATTCGAAAGTGTACGTTGAATTAGAAAGTCAGATGCGATGCGCTCGGTGTCGCTCTCGCTGTTCCCCTTGCAGCGATTTCGCGCATTCATCGATCCGGAAGATCCGGGGTATGATGCTTGTCTGGTCGATCGTATCGGCATCGTATCGTTGCTTTTGTTAGCTTCGAACGCATTCGCTGTGCATAAGGGCATGCGGACGTGACGTCTACCGTCCGCGCGTGCCGTGTGCGGAGTTAGAAGTCGTGCGCTGATTCAGCAATTGCATCATGATTCCTCTAGTTTGCGGAGGTGCCGCTCGGGCCATCTTCACCGAAAGCCATCGGGAATAAGTCCAGGACATATACCAACTTCACGCGTCTTGTTGTTCCCGACGCGTTTTTCGACCATGCCGAAGGCCCTGGGGTGAAGTAATCATCCTCGTATTTGGGATCCAAGAGGCTCTTCGCCTCTACCGGACCTCACTTCTTCTCGAAACGTCAATCGCATGGCCCAGGTCGGCCTTCGCTGAGCTCTCTCTGCGACTCTGGCTTCCAAACTCACACGAAATACCTTGCGACCGTGAGGCTCGCGATAGCAGGCCATCTAGCTCTCAATGCTAAGCATATGCTCGCTGCGATAGCTCCGAGTTGGCACCTTTGCCTTGGTCAGGTCTCTTTATTGACGACAGGTCTCCAACCGGAACATCTCATTTCTCCCGTAACATTCGTCGCAACTCTGGCTGTTGCCTTTCAGACCCAGCTCGACTTTCTCAAGCGTTCCTACTTGATGACAGGGGTGCAAGCAGCCGAAGTGGAATGAGTAAGCGAGGCATTATCATTGGCAGCTGCGGGTGCTGCATCTCTCGACTCAGCCACCACGTCGGAGGATACGGCACCAATAGCTCCTTCCTTCAGTCTGACAATAGAGGCTGAGCACAATTCCGATAATATCATGGCCTCAGCCGTCTCCTCCTCCCTCACTTGCTTGACAAGGCCCGATTTGAACCTTAGGCTTTTCCCTCCCTGACCTGCTACTTTTTGTCGCTACGGCAAGCTAAACAACATCATGATCTTCGGCGGCCTTGAGATTGTCGCAGGCGGATACCTCATTCACCGGCATTACCGAAAGAAGAACGGGAAGGAGCAGCTTGAGGAAGAGGCTCAACAGCGACGCCATCACACGTTTCCTGGTGCCAATCCTGCAAAGCAGAATGGCTGGAACACTCAGGCCCACCACCGCCCGCAACACCATCCACCCTCGCAACAGCAGCAATCCGCGATACCACAGCAAAATTACGCGTGCTATGCTCCAGTAGCGGCACAGCCCCGACCGCAGATTTACCAGCCTCAATTCCAGCCCCAGGCTCAAGTTCAGTACCAAGCCCAACCCCAATCGCGACCGCACGCGCCTCCTCACACACAAAGCTTCAACATCCCACGGCGGCCTGTACCGCAGCGAAAACCTCAAATCATTATCGAGCCCTCCCTCCAACGCACCGACTCCTTCGCGACGATATCGCGCATGCCTATTGCGAACGGCTCGCGGCCACACGACGTACAGGAGCAGGCTAGCCCTGCGACTGGTCTTTCACCTATACCACAACATGGCGTCTATGGGAACGCGGGGTTCTCGGTGTCCACACCAGCATTTGGAGCTACGCCTACATCACCAGGCTTGGTTTACGAGATGGCTACGGGACGCGAGGGTGGTGTTGGTCAGACTGTGGACGATAACTGGGAGACGTACGGCGGCCATGCACATGCTGCAGCGCCGCACTACGCGCCGACTGTGTCTACTGAGCTCGGCGAACGCGATCCGCCACCGCCTTATATGCCTTGATGCATGCGCGATACACTTTAAGCCCAATTTCTCTTCTTTTCTACTTTTAGGGAGCTCTTGGTTATGGTATACTTTAATGACTCATCGAATACAAGTAATTCATGGTAAAAAGGAACTTGTTTGCTATATAGAGCTTGCGTGGCTTGAACTGCTCCCAACTTCCCAAGTTTCTGTCTGGTGCCAACGAACGGGGCCTAACGTGCAAAGCAGCGCCACTGGGCATACCGATCACAGAAACACCCCGCTTCGTGGTGTTGGTGCGACTGCTGATTGGATGGACTTCGCCTCGAATGGTTTCGGCTAGCCGCAGGTGGTCAGACATCGCCTTCGGTCTTCAGCCTTCAGCCTTCTCTCTCCTCACTCCTCACTACAACATCAACCGCTAGCCTAATCAACTGCCACCGACGCTCGACTTGTACTTGATGACCGAAGGAACCGCTTCGTCAGCTCAAAAGATTGACACACTGCAGATTTTGAGGGGCTTTCCTGAGGCGAGATGGATAGCTCAACGGCAGATATGTGCTCCCGCTGTGCCAGCATTCCGTGGGATGATTTGGAATACATGGACACGGAATCGTTCTGGATAGATGAGAAGCCAACCTTAGGAGATCTTCAGGCCTCGTCCTGCCGGCTATGTCGTCTCATCACCACTGCCATCACGCGAAACCCCGCACGAGACGCTCACCTGGAATCCGCCGTGAATATATTTTGGCGATCAACGACTGATCATGGCGACGACTGCCTGGGATCATTAGGCCTGGGGTTAGGTCAAGAAGGCTTTGCTGGAGAGCTGATTCTCACTACCAAGTTTATCGGAGAAAACGCTAAGGCCTGGTCTACAGTAGCTTCAAGGCGCTTCGATTTTGCGAAGACCAGACAAAATCTCGAGGTTTGTAGAGCTTCACACAAATCATGCGAACCTAAGACATCGCCGCAGCTTCACAACCTAAGGGTCATAGATTGCATGGAAAAGTCTGTCGTGGTGGCGCCGAGAGGCTGCTTATTTGTCGCACTTTCGTACGTGTGGGGTGAGCTTTCTGCGGATAGCTACGTCCTAGGGTCACGAATCGCGTTCCCGCGGACGATAGAAGATGCAGTGAAGTCCACTCAGGAACTAGGCCACCGGTATCTCTGGGTTGACAGATACGTAAGACCACACGAATACTCAACCAAACTGAGCTGACGGATCAGTGTATCGATCAAGAGAATCCTTGCGATAAAGAGGAACAAATCGGTCAGATGGGACACATTTATGCCAGTGCGCAGGTGACCATTGTTGCTGCAGCGGGCGCGGACCCCTCCCATGGCCTTATGGGCATCAGTAGAGATCGCAAGACATTGTCAGCTCAAGAGCCAGTTGGAAGCTCCCGCCTTCTATGTCTATTTCCCCGACCTATCCACGATTACATCGCACACTCCCCTTGGTTCTCGAGGGCTTGGACCTTGCAAGAAGGGTATCTCTCGAAAAGGATTCTGTGTTTTACAGAGCGTGACGCAGTTTTTGCTTGCAAGTCGAGTAAAATGATAACGGAATCCGTAACATACCCCCACAGATTCACTACTGACTCCCACGCCAACATGGAAAATACCAGGACTGCATTGAGCATCCAGTGCGAAACTCTCTTAGATGCAAATAGCATAATGAAAGCATACTCGAGACGGGCGCGAGGGCACGAATCCGACATGCTAAACGCTATTGTCGGTGTTTTGAACGTTTTGAAGAATGGTAGTTCACCGGTCTATCACATCTGGGGAGTTCCTTTTACTATTACCCAAAGATTGAACGATGCTCACACCATCGATAGCATCGCGTCCATTTCTCTGAATTGGTACCATCCCCGGAGCGCCCGTCGTCTTCCTGAGTTCCCGAGCTGGTCAACCCTAGGATGGATAGGACAAGTCTACGATTGGGGTGAATCAGAAGTCACACCCCACTTCATGATCAAGTATTGGTCTGGCGAAATATATCAGGAACTCGACAACGGTACCTGCGACCTAGACTATAAATACTACCGAGATGTTACCCATCGATCTCAATATCTAGAGATCACGACGGATGTCGTACAAATCGAGCTCTGCAGTGGGAGGCGCGACGACATAATTAGTTACTTCCTCCAACCTACATTCATTAGACCAAAGGAAGTCAGGGATCAGAAGGAGGTCTGCCCAAACACAGAAGTGCAAAGTCCATTCTTTTGGCTGAATCTGGACGATGAGACAACTTTCGATTTCGCGTTACCCGTTGTGTGCGCTACGATGACGCCTCCTGAGATCGACTCTGGTTCTTGGAGGTCTTTTCTGGACAAACATCCTCTGTTGCTCGTTTTCCAGCAGAAAGCAAAGTCTTACGAGCGAATTGGTGCCTGCCACCCTCTCGTGTATACTATCAACAGGGAAGGAGAGTATACATTCGACCCTAACCCTGACCTCTGGGAATTTGTCCCACATGGCGAGCCAGGTGCCTGGGATCAAGTCGCAGAGAGACGTACCTTTCTTCTTGGCTAGACAGCTTCGCACACAGTTTTGCGCTTCAGAATATACTTCTTCCCGTAATATAATCTTCTCGCGAACTTGATGCTTCTTTGGTCATTAACGCGCTTGTGACCGTGGTGGCTATGCAGCATCATCAATGTTGCTCAGCCTCGTCCGCATTGGGTAAAGCGGCAAATGGCCTGGGGCGTCATTTCCCGGCTCGAGCAGCTGCTGCCTGCCAGCCTTCCCCACTAACTTTTCTCTCGATATAACCCACGCTCCCTACAATTCACGCTGTATTTCAACTTCGCTATCCATAATGACTTTTTTTTCGCTGCATGTAGTTTCAATCTTCCGCTGATGCACTGCCCTTCATCGTTCTAAGCGACTTGTTGTTTTTGCGTTTCGCGACGCCGAACCCCACACTCCCACCTCGACTTCAGTAACATACTCATCATGAGCAGCGAGACTACAAACCTGTCGATCGACGATGAGACTCCCACGTGTGCGCGCTGTTCGCCTATCAATTTTCGCAATCTCAGGAAGACGAAACAAGGTCGTTCGAAGACTTTATTCACCATTCATGATCTGTCGCAACCCTTGAAAGACCGGCACTGCCGTATTTGTCAGATATTAGAGACGGCGACAGACATGCACCGCTCAAAGTACGCATCCGCTCAGGTGGGTTGGAAACGCGGGCTACAGAATGATACCCACCTTGGAACACTCGAGTTCACATACTCAAACGGGGATACCTACAAGTCTTTGAAGCCTGGTTTGAGAATATATCATGGTGAGGGTATGCCACGGAACCCAATAATCCACCCACCCAAACGTGTCGATTTTGAACGGGCCAGAACATGGATCAATGCGTGCAAAGAGTCGCATTCCGGTTGCACTGCCCGCTCTTCAAAAGTACTTAAGAGCCTTCGTGTGATCGATTGTGTTACAAGGAGCGTAATCTCTGCCCCGGAAAATTGCGTCTACGTTGCTCTCTCATACGTCTGGGGCATGTCAGAAACCTGCGACGCTCCAAGCTCTTCTGCGCTGCTAGATCAGTTACCACTTACTGTTGACAACAGTATCGATGCCACTCTCATGCTGAGGTATCGATATCTGTGGGTCGACAGATACGTAAGTTAAATACGTGCTGATATAGGCTGACTGCGGCTGACGTGGTACCTAGTGCATCGATCAAACGAGCGCTGCAGACAAACATGATCAGATAAACCAAATGGGTGATATATACTCTTCGGCGGAACTTACGCTCATCGCGGCAGCCGGCACAAACTCGTCATATGGCCTCCCTGGTGTTGGCCGCGACCGCAAGCACCTTGGACACGATGTCAGGGTCGGGCGTCTGCGATTCGTCACCACATACGCATGGGACATGGATGAGATATATCATTCAGTCTGGTCCTCACGAGCTTGGACGTTCCAGGAAGGCTACATGTCAAGACGCAGGCTATTCTTCATGGAGGCCCGGCTCATTTACATATGTGATAATAACCGTGAGGTGTACTGCGACGCCGAGATAGGTTTCAAAGACAGACGGCTCGACAGTCTGGGACACCTTTCAGATCCCCTTCCCTTCGAAAGCTTGGGCTTGAGTCATGCCGAAAACCTTCTCAAAGAGTATACGCGCCGCAAGTTGACCTTCGACTCGGACGCACTAAACGGCATAGTGGGCGTCTTGAACACGCTTAGCACTGCTGAAAGTCCTATTTTCCATACGTGGGGGGTCACCTTTGGCGGACCACCATTGGTTATCGCGTTAGCTTGGTTTCACTACAATCCATGTCGTCGGCGAAAAGCTATTCCAAGCTGGTCCCCTTTGGGGTGGGAACAAGTCACCAATTACTACTACAACTCGGCGCCCGTGATCTCGCCGAATTTCCAAGTCATCGTATGGGACAGCAATGAGTTCATTCAACTATCTAAAGTGAACCAAAATCTATTCCAGAAAAGCGGCGCCGAAAGTTTGGATAAGTCGCGCTATCTTGGGATCACGGCAAAGCTCGGTTGGATCGAAGTCCGCTATTTCTCGACAAGAGAACTATTGTCGATTAGTTGGTCGACACCCATAGGCAAAAAAAGACCTCAAAAGGTCTATACGCCTTCAGGATTCTATGTGAGACTTCCGGATGATGATGGTGATGATGGTGATACTGTAGAGATGTACGCGACGGAACCACCACGCTGGGATTTGGAGCCAGATCGTTCCTCTGGGTTGATTCGATTTTCATGCGCAATAATTCCGCAAGGTCATCTCAAGGGCCGTACCTTCGACGAAGCACGAACGATGATTGTGATTATACTCCAAAGTCACGGAACTCATTACGAACGGATTGGTTCATTCAAATATCCATCCATGTTTCGAGACAACGGAATTCTCTCCAGGAACAAGTCAGGGGGCCTTGAAATGAGGAGCAGACAGAGTTCTGGCCATGACTATGGTGATGAAGAGCTTGCAAGGGTTTTCAATAAGCCAATGATGCAAACATTTCTACTCGGTTAGGTCGAGCACGTCTGAGAGTATCTGTACCGATGTAAGCATAACAGGATGTCCCAGCGTAGACACATCAATTCTACGATGAGATGTCTG
Source organism: Alternaria hordeiaustralica (assembly GCF_023758085.1). Classification (NCBI taxonomy): domain Eukaryota; kingdom Fungi; phylum Ascomycota; class Dothideomycetes; order Pleosporales; family Pleosporaceae; genus Alternaria; species Alternaria hordeiaustralica. The sequence goes on along the minus strand of NW_026056774.1, from coordinate 468,103 downwards.
ACGATGAAACACAAACAAAGCACTAACCAGTAACAGTAGATACAATTTTAGCGCAGCTATGTTCGCCATATACCATGTATCTTACGTACACCCATTACAATAACACAAACCCGCCGCACCACACGCCCGAAAACCGACAAGGAGACATGGCATCTCAATCATGAGAACAACAGCACTCAGTAGCTCAAGTAATCCCCCAATAATCCCCCACCCTCCACCTAACCGCCCACTCCTTGACCGCCTCAAAATCCCTACAAACCCTCTCGGACCCCCACCCCTTCGTCGCAACGCCCAACAGTCCATCTTCATCAACCTCTTCCTTTGTGTCTTCCAGATTGGTATCTGCAGCGCAAATAAGAGCCTGGCGCAGGTACTCGAAACAGTGCTGGATATGATCGGGATCGTCGTGCTCTTCGCCGGAGCTGAGAAGGGCTTCTATGAAAGGGTTTGGTGTGAATGTGGGGGCGGAGTGGTGCTCGTGGCTGCTGGATGTGGTTTCGATTTTTATGTGAGGCGGGCTTAGTGGTGAGCGTTGGGATTCGTGGTGTTGGTGTTTGGAGAGGAGGTAGGATTTTTTGTAGTACATTTGTCGGAGACCGTGCTGGACGGGGTTAGTGAGGTGTTTTGCCGCGGTGGTAGAGAGGGGGGCTTACTAGACAATGCAGCTCATGGAAGACGGACATGGATTTGATCTCTTTCGCTAGCTTGGGATGTTGGACGAACGCTCGTCCTTTTGGTATCAGGCTTTTCCACATCTTCTCCGTCTCAGCGCTCGGTTCACCGGCGAAACTCTCATTGAGTGACCAGACGACCTTTTCGATCCTGCGGTGTGGACTGCCATACGGCGCTGGTGACTGGTCAGTATTGCGACACATTCCGAGCCAACAGACCGGTCTGGCGGACAAGGAATCGATAGGAAACTGGGGGAAGCTTACTAAGGTATCCATCGATATCGCGTTCCATACTGAGCAGTCTGCTGAAGCCGAGACCGATCGAAAGGCCGAGAAATGCGACAAAGATGTACCCACATACGTGCATGAGACAGGAACGAAGCGACCGACGAGGTCCTCTGCTGAGCAAGAGCCCTTTGTCGTCATCGCATTCCTCTCGAAGTGTAGAGCTTGGAGAGATGCATGCGTCGCTTTCGCCATCGGTGGCGCCATGCGACAGACGTTGGTACGACGAAATCTTCTTTGTAAAGGGATTGAGGTTCGGCATTACGGCAACTTGCCAATACTCTTGACATGCAGAGTGGAGCAGAGTCGAATACTTCGGAGAATTGATGCGATATTTACATATCAGACGAATAGATTAATTCTATTCGTGATGTTGGGGAATGTATTCAGAGCCTAAACGGGTAAGCCCTGGGACATGGGAAGGATCAGCGTAGATTGGGCGACCGGTGGAGAAAGCAGTAAAGACAACTTGATTTGGTACACGATTAAGCGCTAGACCATTAATTCTCCGCGCTGGGCGCCATGACGCTGCCGTCACCAAGGGGTATCATACAATTTCTCGCCATTCGTAGGGACGTCTGAAACTCAACGCCACCGTACCAGCCATGTCCAAGGCCTAGACCACCAACAGTTGGATCGTCGTAGGTTGTAGACATCAGATCCGCGGAAGAGAGGCTAATTCAGCTTCTTGTTGCCGACGGTGACTTGTTTGCCCTGGCTGCGCTGGTATTTGAGGAAGCCGAAGACTGCGGCGGCGACGACGCCCAGCATAAGGACGTTGCCTATAGTGTTGTTAGCTCCTGAATCGATCGAGTGCGCGAGTCAAATGTCGTCAGCCAACTCACCGAGTACGAAGCTAACGATACCGCCAGCAAGGTCCACGAGACCACGGAAGAAGTTAACCACGAGGTCGATCATCTCCAACACGAAGTTGAGAGCGAACTGGACCGTCTTCTGGACTAGCGCGCCGGCAGTGGTGATGAAGGACCAGACGAGCTCGACCATGGACGAGACGAGATCGCTGAGGGCGTTGACGATGGAAGACATGTTGGTTCGGTTGGGCTTGTGAGTAATGGCGGGCGAGTGGTGTGGTATTACAGGTCTGAGGTGGAGTAGTTGATGGGAATAGTGGGGTGGTGGAGTGTAAGAGAGAAGGCTGTATCTGCCAGATATGCAGTGTTTGGTCCTGTGCGACAATGCGACAAGGCGCGACTTCCGTTAAGACAGTTTGCTTGCTGCCAAAACACGGGGATGACGCGGGGCCTACGTTAACACAGGCAGCACTTCCTGTTTCACATAGCTGCTGCCGTGGATGTGTAGGCCTGCATCCTGCCCGCTTTCCATGGGCAGCCTGGTTGGCTATTCGGGTGAATAGCCGTTGTTGTGGTGAGATGTGACGTCACGGGTGTAACGTGGGTGAACGCCTGTTTGTAGGCGACGACAGGGAAGCATGACGAATCAGAAAATGACAGAGAAGGAGCGATGCTGATTGGAGGAAGGAGAGAAACAACGAATCGAAGAAATGATGAAGGCTCGGTTCAGCTTGGAGAGGTTGGCACGTTGCGAGGAACATCCATGACTTGGCTAGTCGCGATGGTCTTGAACACGTGCCTGGTAATCTCTCGAGGTAAGGCTACCTGGCCTTGCAGAAGAAAGTTGTTGCAACAAGGCTGTTTATATTTGGGAACCGTGTTGTTGTTGGAGAGTTCGTCGGCGCTTTTGGGGAGGTGCAGCCCTGCTTGCGTCATGGCGGCTCGGCTCAAAGCGGAACCTTCGTCCCACCGTGACTTCCTTCGTATCACGGCATCGCGACACAATGTCAGGCACACTCGACAAGCTGCTAGCAAAAGGCAAGGCGAAGCTCTCAGAGTTCACTGGGCAGCCGTCCGGGGGCCATCACCAGCAAGGCCACCCGAACCAGGGCTATCCTGGCCAGCAGCCTCCCCCGGGCTACCAACAACCCGCTCCAGGCTATCAGCAGCCGCCTCAGGGCTACCAGCAGCCACCTCAAGGCTATCCCGCGCCAAATTCAGGGCAATACTCTGGCAGCCAGTATCCTCCGCAATTCCCACCCCAAAACCAGCAATGGGGGCAGCAGAATCTACAGCAGAATCAATGGGGCGCACCCCCTCAGCAGCAATGGGGCCCGCCGCCGCCGCAACAGCAGGCCCTCGCACCGCCCGTACCCCAGGGTAGCAAGCCCCAATCTCCAGCGCCTGGCGGCCCCCCGCCTATTCCTCAGAACCGACCGAACTCTGCGCAGCCTCCGCCGCCCCAGAACCTCCCTCCACCACAGGGCCAGAGCGTGTACTGGAAGCCGTCCTTCGACATCAAGACTCCCGTGTCGCAGAACTTCCGGCACGAGATCGGCGACCATGGCTGGGGCAACAACGAGAAGCAGATGTACACGGATAAACCCGAGAACTCGTTCCATCACGACAACCGCCTGATCGTGCGCGCGCTCGTACAGAACGGCAGCTATACCTCTGCGCGTTTGACCTCACACCAGACGCTATCGCGACCGCGCGGATACTTGACAGCGACCTGTCTGCCTCCGTCTGCACCAGGCATATGGCCTGCATACTGGATGCTGCCCGCAGACCCCTTCAAATGGCCGACTGACGGCGAGGTCGACCTTGCCGAGAGCTGGAACGGCGAGACAGAGAACCACTCGTGCCTACATTGGGGCTCCTACACCGGCGAGGATGCACAGAAGCATCGCGTCGTTAAGACCTCCCTTCCAGACCTGGCACGCCAACCACACACCTACGGCTTCGCTTGGATCGAAGAAGAGGGCATACCCGGATGGAGAGGGCGCATGATCTGGTACATCGACAACTACCCAGTTATGAAGGGTTGTATTCCAGAGGGCACACGCCGCATGGAAGACTTCAGGATTCTCATCAACATCGCCATGGGCGGGACCGTAAACCAGGGAAAGCTGCCTGCTGAAGGGTATTACGACTTCGTCATTAGCGATCTCAAGATGTGCGAGGAACCCCATGGCGGATGGCAACAATTCGAACATGCTTGGAACAGCACGCCTGAAGGTAAGGCGATGTAGCGAGGCTTGGTAGCAGCTACCTAGTATACCACAATTGGGTCTCTTTCCGATATCACTCCGTTCCCTGTGACCTTTCCATTCTTTCACCTTTTCGAAATTATCTGCTTGTGCACAAGTCACAAGCATGGATAAGGTCGCTGAGAAAAGGCCTAGGCGAGCCTAACAAGTGTTTTACAGAGGGAAGGAAGCGCTCTGGCAATTTGCAAAGCATTAACAAACTACTCCTTCCACGAGTATAACTGCAGGCCGGGTTCAGAACAGTGACCAGCGGCCCTACCACCTGATTGTCAACTCGATAGCCACACCACGAAGCAGCTCTACTACAGAGTTCATCCAGCATGACGACTGACAAGGACATGGCTTCAATGGCTACTTCTTGCCCAAGGACCAGCTTCAAGAGCCTGCCTGGCGGTGAGCAACATTTACCTGATTGCTCTAACAATTCGCGCTAATTTGACTCAAGAGCTACGGAACAATGTCTACTTGTTCTGCAAGAACGAAGGCATCGTGAACATGAAACGTCCCCAAGACAGCCACCCCAGCCTACGGATCGATCGCACCCGTCATCAATTCTTAGGCCTTACTCAGGTCTCGAGGACGCTTCGAAGCGAGTTTGGAGCTTTGTATCGCGAACAACTTCAACTCCGGGTGGACGCACGACACATCTACGAATACCTCGCAATGGTCATCCAGACATACAGTCTAGTGGAGGGGGGCGTCGAGACCTCTGTATGCCCGATCTTTGCCAATGTCATTCTTGATCTTGGCCCCGGAGTCAATGATCGAAACGAACACTATCTGGATATCCTCCCACTGCTGCAGATACGCTCCAAGAAACCATCCTTCATATGCGAGTTCGATTTCTCCACAGAGGTTGACACCACTCACGTTCCAACCGACCCTAGTCAACCCTGCAGCCAGCTTGTATCGGAAGCATACGGTGAGTTGCTTGTACAAGATCTGAACAAGATTCTCGCTGGTCCAAAGACATTAGCAACGGTCCGACCGGGAAACAATGATGTGGATGCCGCAATCCTTTATCTCAAAACTCTGGGTGTGCGACACCCCAGATTCAATGGGGGCCCTTATCCAGTAGTCTCAACGCCATTTCTCGACCTCTGGCTTACGACAGATCCTCCGTGGGGCTCCAAGCGCGAGCCTATCATTCACTTGGCGGGCCTCGAAACGATGGATTTCCTCAGGAATGCTGGCTTGGCCGATGTCCGTATACTGGACGTCCGGACGAATTGCTGCAAGCCGGAGGATTGGTATAAATGGCTGCATCCTGGAGCGCCCAGATGAGGCATCCAGCGCTAGATCCGTGCTAGCCGAATGGACACTAGCGTCTTTTTACTCCTTCTTGTTGACTATTTGTGTTTCCTTTATCTCTCTGCAACCTCACCTCCTACCCAGATGAACTGTGAAATAAACGCAGTAATCGTCTTTCGTATTTGCCATCGAGACCAAATTTGTTCCCTCATTTGAACGTCATCACAATGTCCACGTTAACGTTTCTATCTCTGCCTGGCGAGATTCGCAACCGCATCTACGAATACTGCGCCGAACCAAAACCTCGGCAACTTCTTCGCATGCCTAAGCGTCCAAGGAAGCATTACAGAAATACTCGCTACGGACTGTACGGCAGCCTTCGCAACGTGTGCAAGCAAACACGTGCAGAATTCGGACCAATGTACATGGCCGAAACTGTCCATGCTGTCCATCAAGTCACGGCGAATACATTTCTCTACTCGTTATATCCCGAATTGAGGCAACAAAATGAACTTGCGAGCGAGCAACTCCAGTCAGGCTGCCGGACTGACAAGCATCATGCGTCGACTAGCGTCTCTGGCCTGCAAGGCAACATTCAAATCATCACGTACTTCGGCCTCGAATACGACGCGACACCACTCATACATCTTTGCGCAAAGAATCCCGCTTTCAAAGTCAGCTTCGCAGACGCCAGCGCGTGCCTCCGTCTCGGCTGCTTCGTCAACGATTTCTTCGCTACTATCTCGTCCGGCGCTTTTCGTCCGCACATGAAGCGTATCCAAAGGATTGCGATCACGTGCAGCACTCGGCCTGAAATCACCCTCTTTCTCCCATGCTCGGTAGCAGATGATCTTATGGCACATTTTGGTGACCCACGGCGGGCATTGAATGAGATGGGTGCACCGCCTATGGACGCGTTTGCTGTCGTTTTCAGGGATGGCACTGGTAGGCTGTACGAGCGCTCAGAACCTCAGGCTTGAGTGAGACCTTATCTTGCGACGAGCCCTTTCGTGTTGACATCCAACGATGTTTGGGTCGCAAATAGGTTGATATCCTGGGTTGTGTTTTCTGTGAGGTTCCATGATTCCGAAGGAACCAATTTCGTAGAAGAACGTACCAGTTCCCAAACAGTCAAGCGCGTTTGCTCGTTGATTACGTATCTCACGTGAAGGTGAAGCCCCGCACCCGTGGACCCCACAGTACATGCAGGTACCCGATAACGCGCGCTACATCATTGCTTGGCAGCCGTACCATGGTTCACCTGGTCAGGCGCTTCCCTCTATTCTCACTTCACCACAGACTCTTCTCACAGACAACACAAGCTTGTAGATGGATCACCTACACCTGTACGTTACCCTCACACTCAGCCATCCGGGACTGACTTTGACAGCAGTAACTCAGAAATCGACGAGGAGTATCCGCTTATGGCCTCCGTAGAAGCGCAGATGCGGGGTGTTACCATGAGCGCATCAAACAGTCGCTTCTTGAATCTTCCAGGTGGTGCGTACGTCCTTCCAACTGCACAGAACCTGGCTAATTCAGTACATACAGAACTACGCAATAAGATATACAGCTTCTGCATCGATACAGACCCCGTCCCACTACGTCTCCGTCACGATGATCCGATCAAACCGGTAGGAGGATGGCGCTGCTTTACACAGACGTGCCGGCAAATCCGAAAAGAGTTCCATATCATATACATGACTGAAACTGCGTTTCGCCTAGAATCCACTTACCACTACGCCCGCTACATCCGCGATTTCTATCCACCTACAGACGAAGCCACAATGCTGCGCTACCGCGGACACATCATCAGTGTAGTTGGGCATAGCCGCGATGAGGACATGGGTGTGGACGAGTTCTACGATGCAGACATCGCCCGCGTCGTCTCGCTTGTCGCGCGCTCACCGAAAGTTCGCTTTACCTTCGAACTTCAGAAGGATCTGAAAAGATATTCATCGGCGGCAAAAAGCATCAAACAGGTCAACAGTATGCTCTCGTTATTCGCTGATTTGTCAAACTCAAAGTGGCGCGACATGGGCAAGTCGATCAAAGAGATCAGACTGAGGGTTCAATTTTCCGACTCTGCACTCCGAATCACCATGGAGCAAGACATGGCTAAAAAGTGGAAGACTGCGGTTCATGAGATGTGGCATAAAGCAGCTCGGCCCATACAGAGCATACGCGAATTTAGGCTCGCATGGCCTGACCCGAGCCCACAGGAGCGCTCATATGGGTATCGACACAAGTTCTGGTTCAGCGACGATGAAGATAAGACTAAAAGTTGTGTCTGGGGTTGGTGAGTAGTATGCCGAGAGGAAAGGGGATGGATAATACTCACACGCTCGCTTTGGCTGATGGCTGAGACATGCGCCGAGGCAGCCTGGTGACGTCTTTGGAATCTATGGCAAGGTGCTCTGGATTATCAATCAATAGTTCATCTTTCATTATGAAAACGGCTATTTCATGTCGTCCCGGGTGGTCATCAGGTTGGGTGCGTCAACACGGAAGTAGACGCACTCGATGCCACGACCTTGCAAAATAGGTAGCGCTTTACAATGTACATCTACCCTCCCGATCTCATGTCCATCTCGACAAATACTTCGTTGGCCGGAGTGGCCAAACATTTTTACAATGCCCCTCTATCGAAGCATGAACATCTAGTCCTTTCCTCTTCGTCCAACCCATACTTTCCGCAAACTTATCAACAAATCCCTCGTCGCGAACCATCACCTCGGGAACAATAACCTCGCTCGTAAGCCTCCCAGGTGCCTTCCCACTCTTAAACACGACCACAACCCTCACTATGGAAACGCCATAGTCAAGACCTCCTCTTCCAGCATGAATCACGACTTCCGCAACATCTCCACTTCCAATGCAAGTCACCCAACGTGCATCGTCAAAGCCCAGTATAGAATCCAGCTGCATTTTCATCATCGTCGGCTGCTTCAAATAGCTATGACACGGCCTGAACGATATCGACGCTTTTCCAGCGGGGTGACTACAATGCCGAATCCGCAGCAAAGGCAGTACATCCAGTCTAAGTCGCTCTACCAACGGATCTTCGATAACCAGATCAACACGTGTAGGCACGTGTTCTACAGGCCGAGAAGAACCGTATACGAAGTCGACGTAGCGGAGCCAGGGTTTTATGCTAATAGTGAGCTCTTGTTGGCGGAGGGCTAAGGGCCGGTATTCTTTGCGCATTTGCTGGCATACTTGGCTGGGCTTTATCATGCGGAACCAGGCGGATGTGCTGTGGCTCCAGGAGCTGTAGAGGACGGGTGATTTGAAGAGTTCGGTGGGGTGGTGTTGGGATAGTAAGACGTATTTGTAGATTTGGTTGCGGAGTTCTGGGGTGTGTTAGGTGGGGGACGTGTGTGTTGTTGGGGGGACATACCAGCGGGTAGCAGTAGAAGTGGTGAGGTAGTAGGTTCTGGGTCTCTTGCTGACGGAATGATTTTGGTCACATTGCGGCGCTTCTTCATATTCCTGAACATGTGTAATAGTTGATCGTGAGCACTTCTTGGCGACGGATGATGAGAGTCGACGGTATCTGGCATCGAGGAATTCGTGGAGTTATCTTTTGAAGTCATATTTCATCAGTGTAGACACCAAATTCTACACAGCGCGCTGAGGCAGGACTGTGACTCTTCGTAGTTCGTATCCATGATGGGTGTCACACCGGCACGAGGCGCACCTGGGCAGTTGTGGGGCCAAAGTAAGCGCTGGCCCCAATCGAGAAGATGCAGGTGCATGGTTAAGCGAAGATCCGGCCTCTCATACACGGCGTTGAGGTCATTTAGTTATTTCTATCTCAAGTGAATGCAAACGGTGAATGCAAACGCGTTTGTAGGCTACCAAGGTAGATGACGTCACCGCAAACGCGAGACCCTAGGTATGTTTACGGCACGTATTTCGCATCCGTACAAAAACAACAACAACACCACACGTGCAGCGTCCACAACGTCACTATGGATCGCTACACGCCCGAGCTCTCGATGCTTCGCCTGAAGCGACGCCGAGACGACGACGTCCTGTCCAGCAGTCGCCTTCCGCGAGCGAAGAAGGTCGCGTATACTCCAACAGGTATTTTCGACTTTATGCGTCTCTCAGCAGGTTAGTACCTACATATAGCGAAATATCGCAAAGCGGAAGACTGACCTCCATCCAGAGCTCCGCAATCAAATCTATGAGTACGCTGTCGCAGAAGTACCCTCTCAGCTACTCACACCAGTCCATGGACCTCGTGATCACGGCGCCGCAGGCATCGCGTTGACACAAGTCTCCCGCCAAGTAACTTATTATGTGATATGGATACGAGACATGTACTGATCTAGCATATCCACGTGTTAGGTACGTTCCGAGTACCGACCAATGTGGCTAGAAGGCGCCGAGTTCGTCATTGATTGGCACTCTGTCCACGCATTCCTCGAGAGCTTCTACCCGAACGAAGAAGAGTATGGAAGCGGTCCCAAAAAGCTCATCATTCAGTACGAAACGGCTTTCGACTGCACGCTCGATCGACCAACAGAGATCATCCATCTAGTGCGACTGGGCTTGGCTTTCAAGGGACTGGAAGTACGCATCATCCATTTCGAGGATTGTACTCCCGCCGGAGTCTCCATCACCAAGCTGGTACAGTATGGTGGTTGTACACGTCTCGGAACTGAAGACACTGCGCTAGTCAAGGAAGCGAAGCGGAAGTGGCGCGTTGCTGTACAGGAGTACGAGGTGAAGAGTGTAGCCATCACTATGCAATCTCCGGAAGAAGCCGTGGATGTTCATGTTAAGTTCAGCGAGCAGTTCGCCTCAACGACGGGTACCACCGGTGTTGACGGCCTATGGGACGAGATAATGGTATGATAGGCCCTCCACCAATGTGATGGAGGCACGCCAATCTAGGGATAAACTGAACGCCCTGGAGTCTACATTGACTTTAGATCACCTACTTTGCAGGGTTTTGGTTTGATGTAGTCTGCAGACCTGTTCAGACTTTTTCTTATATGAGGTGGAGGTGAGAAATGAGGCCTCTCTGCACGGAAAGAAAGAAGTAGAACGTAGCCAGGAAGTCGACATTGCTTCGACTTTGTTGATTCTGATCTGTAGATTAATGTAGCCTACGGTGCACATGTTCGACTCTACTTTCCAAGGTCTCGTCTGAGGTGCACGCGTGGCAGGTGGGGCCGCGGGCAATGGACGTTTTGGGTTAGCGCGGGATTGGTTGCCTGATTGAACATGAAAGCTTTAGGTACGCCAGTACGCACGCCGACTCCTACACGCTCCACGTTGATGGATGTCGCGAACACTTCATAGAGTCACCTTGCGCAATTCATAGATCAGGTTATCGCGTCCTATACCAGCGCTGTTGGCGACGCGCTTGCAGCCATGCAACTCCACGATGCTTCCATCACCTCCGGGTCGACCAATGGACACCACTTCCGCTTCTTAGACCTCGCTGCAGGTATATTATGAGCTCTTCTTCATATAATGAGCTAGACTCACTAACTTCACACCTCAGAACTTCGGAACCACATCTATGAATACGCTGCCGAGGCACCGCCGCGCATCATCATGCTCAAGCCTGGCAACCCACCCACCATCAGTCTCACACAGGTCTGCCGACAAATTCGAGATGAGTTCAGGAAGATCTACATGCAAAACGTTTCCTTCACAGTCAGAGACAAAGACATCAAGAGGTTCACGAACGCGTTCTTTGCGTCGGGCCATACGAACCAGCGGGTACTCGACGGGCAACGCCCCTCACGCGTCATTTATCTCTATCCGCCTTCCATGAATGTGGATATACTGCCTCTCGTGGAACTCAAGATGGCATACCCGCAAACCGAGGTCACCGTCATCCCCGGTCCTGCAGATATCGAAGAGCAACCCTACTCCCAGTTTAACTGTGAGCTCATAACGCACATCCTGGAAAATACGTCGCCTGCATTGAGACACGACGTCCAAGCATCCATAATCTCTGAGTTCTGCTGTCATCACAATAGTAGATTCTACTTGTGGTACAAGCCGGGGCATGTACCCCATGGTGTGGACATGACATTTGACCGGGAAGGGCAAGCTTTCACGGATCAGATGAGACGGCTCTACAACATGACAAGTTTTGCAGATTTGTTTGGGGTTTATCATGGCGTTGCATTTGAAGGCATTGATGTGCGTAATTCCAACAATTCGAGCCGGGCGGAAGATGGAGAGAAAGTATAGTCAGAGAGTGATCAGATCGGGCGTTGATATCCCGCGCTAGCTTGCGGTCACACATTGTAGCATCATCGTCAAAGACCTCTACAGATTGTAGGTACTTGTATAGATAATACCCCAAGCATTCAAATCACGTAACTTGCGGCATGCTTCACAGATTATATGTTTGGACGCAATCTACTCTTAGTCACGTGGAGACACGTGAATGTGGATCGCATTAGGCGACTACCCAGGTAGCGCAACACTAACAAGGGCCACTCTACCGTTGTAACTTCACCTTTAACCCACTGCGTCATCTTTCCACTACAGTCTCACAACATACACCCCCGACGCAGCTCCGACTTCATCTCAACGATGGCCCACACCACTATTAGCAGGAGCGACTGCAAAGACCATTTCCGCTTTTTGGACTTGCCAGCAGGTAAGTGTAAGCTGGTTGAAGTCAAGACCATGACTAATATGTGTATTAGAGTTGCGCAACCGTATCTATGACTTCACGGCCGATACTGAAGCGGACCTACCTCGCGGCGTACTGCTTTGGCTTGGGCTCGCGCAGACTTGTCAACAGCTGCGAACCGAGTTTCGCCCTATCTGTATGAAGCGAGAGATCATCCTACTTTGGGGAGAGGTCACCGGCTATCTGCACACTTTCTTTCCGAACGTTGACGGCAAGATCGAGAATGCTGAGTTTGTACCGAAAGGCATGACAGTTGTGACTCCGTGGCGCGGGGAAGAGGAAGGGGACGGATCTGAACTTGACCTGCTACCAATCATCAAGGTTGGACTCTGCCGACAGGATTTCACCTGTCGCTTCGTCCATGACAAGACTAGCATGAACCATGTTATTGAAGACGGACAATACGATCCGGATGCGTTCGCAGAATTCATCAGTGAAGACTCTGGTTCCCTAGAGGAGGTAGTACGCAATCGGAACGAAAGGTGGCTGCTCGAAATCGCGACTGGTGTTATCAAGAGAATTATCGTTTCCAACATCGGCGTCTACGGCCCCCCTCAGGCTGAATTCTACATGAAATACTCGCTATCTGGCCCTGAGTCGGACGAGGGCGGGGAATACTCAAGCACAGAGCTATACTTTAAGAGCGTTGGACTTCTCGAGGCTTGGACATGGAGCGTTTTCTCAGCTTTTCCTACACTGGAATTTGAGGCTTGAAACACTTTTTCAAGGTGTATCAGCATTGGTTTACCGATCATATTCGTCGAGTCAAACCACGCACATAATTGAGAGGATGAGGGAACTGAACAAGATGACAAGTGAGCTACAGCCTCCGTTGATGTAACAATTAGATCTAGTAGAACCTTAAGGCTACGCATTCCTTTGAATCATTCGGGTTTATTCCTCTCTTTGGTTGCTGTTCAAGTCTTTACTTTCGCCAGATACACGCGTCACGCGGACCGCGGTGTCGTTTACCTGGCGTGGGTACTCACACCACGGACCACCACGCTGATGACTGTCTGTAACTTGCTGACTCTCTCTTTCTCCTCCTCTCTAATCTTACAATCCCGTTTCACAGATAACTACTTATGACGTGTGGAAAAACTCATTTCAACTCCTACAACGTTGTCGCTAATCAACATGAGAACGCGACGCTCACCCCCCGAGCCCTTCCGCTTCCTCGACCTGCCTGCAGGTGAGTCCATTAGATCGCAAAGCGTGTCGAAACAACACTGACGTCTTCGCAGAACTTCGTAACGCCGTCTATGAGTTCTTGACTGCCGAATCCGAAGGCTGCGTCGGGCGATTCGCTCTAAAAACGAAATCACCTTCGCTCGGTGCTAGCTCTACTCCCGCTTCAATATTTTCACTCGCACACGTGTGTCAAAAGGTGCGTAAAGAGTTCCTCTCGCACCTCTTTGCCACGTTGGAAGTCGGTCTAGACTGGTTGGATGTTGAGTACTTCTGTCACACGTGGCTGTCCACCCGCCCGCCGAAGTCGATCACCGTATACATTGACGAACACATTTCCACTGAGCCTCCCATTCAAAAGCCGAAATTTGGATGTGGGTCCTCGACCGCCGATGAGATTGCTGCTGAAATGGAGGCCGTATGGCAAGGCATTGTCCAGGTGCGCCGACCGCGCCGAGTGCTACATCCGTCGCTCAACCTCCTTCCGCTACTGCAAACGCGACTCCTGCGTAGAGACTTTGTCTGTCTGTTCGCACTAGATCCGAAGGTCGACTGGAATGCTGTGAAAGAGAAGTATAACAGCGAGGACACACTGACTGACGAGCGCGTCGCTACAGCCGTCCAGGACCTCGCGCAGTTGATGATCTTCGGTAATGAGCCTTGGACGCAGTGCATGGAGAGGAAGCTCGATGAGGTTCTACTTCACCCATGGTCAGACTGGACAGATCTACAGATTGAGCTCGTGTTCAAGGAGCAACCAAACGATTTCAAGACCCTGAGCAGCAAGACACGACGCTGTTATTTGCCTGATCTGCGTGGGGCGGGACTGCGAGAGTTCTACGCGACAACCGGCCTGACATTCAACATGAGCATGGCGTCTTCGTCTCCAAAGCCAGACTGGGAAGAGAGTCCTCGATTACGCTAGGAGCGATAGAAGCCATTATGCCGCTATACCCCACTCCATTCTGTTCCCTCATTTCCCCACCGCCGATCCACCACCAAACCCAAACGTAACATCCCTCCTCAAAACCACCATCTCAAAACTCGTCTTGCAGCTCCAAGTACCCGGTCCCCACGTCTTCTTCCTTACCACCTCATACCCTCTCTTACGCCAATACGCGCCGTTGAGACACTCCGCGGCCAGAATCCAAAGGCTCAACACGCGTTGGCCCTGCAGTCCCTTTTGTTCGAGCTGGATGGTTTCTCTGACGATGAGATATTGCTGTAAGAAGTCGAGCAACTGGATAGCAAGACCGCGGTGGTGGTACTTCGGATCTCCATCGACACACACGATCTTGATTTCCCAGCCTGTTTCCGTGTCGGAGCCTTCTTTTTCCCAGCCGCCTTTCCAGGGTACGAGAGAGGCGCATGCGACGACCTTTCTACTCTCTTCCTCTTTGATGCTACCGTTCTCGTTCGCGCTCGCCGCGTCATCGAAGATCAATGCGATAACGCTGCCCGCCCCACTCAGCAGCGTATGAAGCCCCTCTTCATCGCTGAAGCGCGATTCCGAATTATCCCATTTCGCCGTATCTCGTTCATACGAACGATAGAACGCGACGTTAACGAGTTGCGTGATGGACTTCGATAAGCTTGGATTGGATCTCAGTTCCGATGGCGTGAAAAGCGTTGGTGGGGAAAGTTTTGTCGTCATCATGCGGGTGGAATGAACCTTTTGATTACTTTTGACCGGTTTAGAGATTCGAGCTTTGGCTCAGAAATCTTTTTCATTTTGGAGAACACCATTGAGTCATTACGTGCGACAGGGCTTGGAGGTTGAAAGTGCTCCCCAGGCCGTGTGCGAAATTCCAGGTGCCCGCCTCATCGGAATCGGAATGGCTGGGTCATTAATTCCGAACAAAAAGTAGCGAGGATGCACCTTCTTCTTTCGGCTAATATGTGATGGGTCTAGAACCTACTTGACAATTTCGTCTCGAGGTGTACATCATTTGACGTCTTCGTTTTTCTGACGTTCGATGAAATTCGATGTGAATGGCATGATTCGGCCGCATGCCGAGGTTGCAGCACGCTGATGTAAGTCGTCATGATCGAAGCCGCATCCGCAAGGTCACCAACATGGGTAGAAGCGAGCGTCACAACACCTTAATTGTTAGTCGAGAATGATGACAGGAGTGTACACGAAGCTTTTTTAAGATATGAATATATTGATGCATTTGAAAAATGCTTCTATAGTAGCGCCAGAGGGCGGAAATGGTATCATAAAGCGACATTACAGCGACGCTGCAAGTACAAGGAAAGACGAGGAAATTTTTGCGCGATCTACGCGATGCTTCATATCGTGCGTGGGTATAGGTCGACATAACGGTCTGAGCATTAGCATGCGCGGCACGCTTCAAGACCACGACTGCCAACTTGGCTTTTTCTGACTTGAACCGCGTGGGGGGTATGGCGACTCCCGCGCGGTTGGCGGTGGTGGCATGGGAGTGGGACTTCTTTCCCTCCTGGATTCTTGGCTTATCGCCGTACCGGGCAGGGGAGTTATGGGTAGCCTCTTCTCTGTGGGCGAGAGAGGGTGCGATGCCAGAGGAGCAACGCTTGCTGGCGACGTTGGCGATGCAGGTGACATGGGTAGTGGAGGGAGTGCCTCCAAGTCGTGCCCTTCGAAGAGATGAGTCGATCGCATGCTGGATGCTCGCGAGTTGTGGCCTGTGGTGTAACGACCAAGCTCGATGTCCTCGTAATCGCGGTCGCAGATCATGTCGGCTGTCATAGTTGACACAGGGCGGTCAATGCCAGTGGGTGTCGGCATCGCCGAGCTGGTTGGCGACATGGTCACTTGCACCTCTTTGTGCACATGCACACCTCCATGCGGGTCGACAGTGGTACCAAGGTGAGAATCGTAATATCCCTTGGTGCTGTTGGCCCAGCTTCCGCCTGTAATGCTCGCACCGAACTTCCTCCACGAGTTCTTCGACTTGGTGTGCGCACTATCCTGGCGATCATCGGTACCAGCTGGTGTTCTTGTCTTGGATCGCTGACTGAGCTTTTCCTGGAAGAAATGTTTGAAGAAGACCTTCATGGCGGGCGCATTGGCGCATAAGCATCCGATGTACAGCTCGAGCATGCAAGTAAGAAACAGATTCCATGTGTGCCATGTCACGTCGTAAGTGCCATAGAAGGTGTACCAGCTGTAGTAGGCTCGCACAGCTCCCAGTGCGACGACACCGTAACCCATGGCAAAGATACCGAACAACGCCAGCTTTTGTCGGATCGGTATCTGAAGATTCCAGTAAAGGAACGTAGGAAGAACGGCAGTCAGGGCGTCTTGGGCGCAGGATATGATGCTGGCAGCGAAGACGTCGGCACCTTCGTCGAAGCAGTGGAACTCGTAACCTTGTAACTTTTTGATGATATTTACTTGATCCCAGAATGCTGAGATGGGTTGGCAGCCCAAGATAGGTGCCAAGGTCAAGGCAATGGTGTAGGCGATGATGAAGCCGATAGTGGCCCAAGTCACCCATACGAATGTCTTCGACACGGCGCGGGCCGAGAGGCGTCGGTAGAAGAGAAGAATGGAGACTTTGACGAGGCCAGTTGCAACACAGAAGACACATTCGGTTGCGAGTACGTATTTCCGTGCGTTAACGATGATTTCCGGTTCGAAGAGGTAGTTTAGGTCCCAAATATGTCGGTCGAATGCTTGGTTGGTTGCTGAGAAGCATTAGCTAGATAGCAATGGACCGGTTTGAGATCCTACCTAGGGGATATATGACTGTCAAGGCGATAACTGGAGGCTAGGATTGTTAGCGTAGCCATGATGAGTGATCACTGATAACTCACAAGGGCAGCTAACATCAACCAGTCGTCCCAGCCGGGACATCGTTGATGAAAGATTCTGACCCATAACCGTACAAGAGTCATAACGACGGTAATAGGTCCAAGTACACACGCAATCCACAGGACGGCGTTTGGTCGAAGTGTAGGGTTGACATAGTTTGGTGTTGGCCAACTCAGTTTGACCTCGATGGGGGGGTTTATGCCACCAGGCATGATGAAGATGATTCGTTAGGTTGTGTGGTGCGTGGATCGTTGTCAAAGTTCGAGACAGTTGAACAACGGCTTTTCGAGTGAAGGGATGCCTACCATTTGTGCATGGTGGCTTTTGAAGTACCAAACCTGTTAAATGGGAGAGGAGCATGGGGGCGTAAGACATCCGCCAGGGCTTGACAAAAGTGGGCCGACCACAAAAAACAATTCCAATGGTCGACCAATACAGCGTTTGGGAACGATGACCGTTAAGGTGCGCATAACGGCAGTCGAGAGCTTGCCCGGCTATGTACCCACCCGCATATACGAGCATCGACGCGGAGATGGGATATACTCCGTAGACGATGAACCGCGTGGTCGTTGTTAGTCTAGGATACTGATCGGTGAGAAATAATGATACCTCTTGTGGTACTGTTCAACACGACTTCGAGTCCCGGCATTAATGTGCCCATTATGCGTCAGTGATCTCAATTGGGAGTATAGAGCGGACTTGCTGCAGTGAGTAGCAGTTGCTGTTCACGCTTTGCCACACTCCTGTTTTGAAACCTGGAATGGCCTTTTACGTCGAATTACGTTGCATGCGCGTATACTCATGATCCTGGAATGATCAAGGGACGTTGACAGAATTCTAGTGGCCGGTAGTGGACCCGAGAATTCTACCCTGCTTGACCACGACAACGTATTGGAGTTTGACGAAACGCGAGTCCGACCTTGAGTTTCCTCGCGTACGGGTTGTCAAACATGCGTAACCGACAGGGCTCGAGCCAATCTGCAGCGGTCGGGCGCTCCCGCCACGGTGGTCCCTGTCAAGAATCTGTCCGGAGTGGCGCCTTTTCGATCGATACCATCTGCATCGTACGTGATCGTGTCGGCTATCGAGCTCAATTCTCCCGCAGCCGTGACCGGTGTACGATGAAGTGGTGTCGAGGACCCGTTTGTGACAAGTTTGCATACGGTGGCAAGTGTATGCAGTCACCTCCGAATTGGGAACACTAGAAGGATCAGCGGCTTCGCAGCATCTGTAACGATGTGAAATGGAAAGGTCCGAGAATTAGTCGCGGAGATGACAGGAGACGCAGTATGCCGTCATCCCCCATGCGCGATGATTCGCCCACGTCCACAATGCATGCATGGTGTGTTCTAAGATTGAAGGTAAGGTAAGAGAATTTGAAGCAAAAAAGTAAAGACGCATAGGTCTGGAGCTGTCAGGTACCGGTCAGAGTGTGCGTTCGTACCCCCGGCTTGTGTGCATCAAACCTTGGCGTGGTGTGGTGGGGTGCGGGACCGGAAGGTGGGGGCGGGTGGATTCTGGAGCGAAAGCGGACGCGAGAAACGCAACAGCGGCATGCCTACCTATGTAGGATAGAGCGCTGCGATGAAGTCGCAGTGATAGTCGAGAGATACCTGTTTCCGCGGCTACAGCGTAGGCGTTCAGCCCGAAGGGCGTTGAAGAGAGGGGTTACGCCCGTAGGACGCAAAAATAGTCGCGGAATCAGGATGGCAGCCTCGCCCTAGTACCCAAACAGCAACGCGCTCTGTGAGCATCTAAGCGACTGAAGCTTCACGATAGTTGTTGCATCGTCCTAAATCCTACAGCGCCCTTTTGTTGTCTCCGCGGGCACTTGCGATGCAATTGTGAGTCACCCAGAAGGATGCATGATAAGCATAGTTTGGCTTCATCAAGATATAAAGGTCTGGTATCGAGGATGATGTAGGTAAACACCCAAAGCACTGCGTACCTTCCAAGTTTACAAGATGACAACCTCTGCCTCGTTCAATGACGCTTTTCAGTCGGCAGTTGCATCCGGCCCTGAGCGCCTGCTGCCCGGTGTGGCTCTCGGTGCTGCAAGAGCACTTCGAAAGGGTATGGTCTGGTTTTGCATGTTTTCTTTTGCCAAAACACTTGCCAGGGCCGTTGAGTTTAGCGTGCGTTTGAGAGCGGCACGTTGAGATGGGACTCGGAATATGCGACGGAGCCGTCGGATGCTCGCAGCCGTTCGCACGGTCGGCGACCTCGCTTGTCATTTGTGTTTCTGTTACATGGCCTACAGTTCGCGGCTAACTTGATTCACAGCTGATGCTTCGGAACCAGATGACTTTCTTGCTGCATTTGGTACACTGCAGCTCGACTCCACGTCGCCACCAGTATCGACGAAGACGACTGTATGGCTGGCATCTTGCACGAAGCTAGCGACGGCTATCGCAGCCTTGCAGTGCGTCGAGCGTGGGCTGTTTTCGCTCGACGAACCCACTGACACCGATCGTTTACTGCCTGAATGGAAGAATTCTGTTGTCCTGACTGGCTGGAACGCTGATGAACCTATCTTACAACCTGCAAAAGAAAGGTTGACATTGCGAAGATTGCTGACGCATACGAGCGGAGTCGGCTACGACTTTCTCGCGGCTGACCTCGTGAAGTGGAGGCAGCATCGCAGCGAAGAAAGTCTCTTCATGCGCACGCCTATCACGCAGTGCTTTGCGACACCTCTCATCTTTGAGCCCGGCTCCGGCTTCGCATATGGTGGCGGGCTGGAGCTTGTGGGCTTGATGATCGCGAGGGCCAACAACTGCACGCTGGAAGCATACATGCGCCAATACATCTTTGATGTGTTGGGGATGGATAAGACTTCCTTCTACGTCAAGCACAACAATATCGAGCAGGAGTTGATGCCGATGACCACCCGTCTTGCACCTGATGCAGCTCTCATACCTGGCAACCCACCAGATATGCCACTGGCACAGCCGCTGGATCCTCAAGATGAGTTCGGTGGCGGAGGTTTGTTCGGCAATACCGAAGACTACCTCGCACTTCTAAAGTCGCTTCTCCGGAACGATGGCAAGCTTCTCAAGTCGGAAAGTATCGAGCTCTTGTTTGCTCCATGTATACCACCCGCGGCGCAGGAGTCGCTCGATCAGACGCTGTCCGTCCCAGCCTACGCTGCCATCATGATTCCAGGCGATGCTCCGGTTGGCACTCCTGGTGCGCGGAAATGGTCTCATGCTTTGGGCGGTCTAGTAGCACTCGAAGATGATGCCGAAGGAGGCTTGAAGGCTGGCACCTTGCGATGGGGAGGTGCACCGAATCTGAAGTGGTGGATCGATCGCAAGGGCGGTACTTGCGGCATCTTCGCAACGCAGCTTTTGCCCGCTGGCGAAACCCGACACGCGTACCTGGGCAAGATGTTTGAGAGAGCGGTAGCTGCGATGTAGATGGCAGATTTGCTATGAGTGCTACTACGGGTCAGGCATATGAATGGGCATCAATGGCAATGGCATCTTCCCCTATTGCGACGATTTCTCTATTGAGGACCACGAGGTGCCCCACTTGCATGAGGCGCTACGTATGCACGGTGATGAAAATGGCCTGCGCCGCTGATTACCCAGCAGATTCTGCCCATGACGTAGGCGAACTTCTATTTCCGCCGGCAAACCTCTTCTCTGCGCTCAACTGACCTGCCCAATCACGATGAAGGACAGCTCTGACCGCCTTCGCACAATCGGCTAGCGGTGGCTTACTCACCTTCTGTCCGCCGGATACGGACGCTGGTGTCGGCAATATTCTCGCCATGTCGCATGGAACAGATGCGGGAGATGTGCAGGTGAGCAAATCTTTCGCTCATGACGGCCACGCGCGCCAGATACTTAGGGCGACGGGCTGCTGTCAAGCGATTGAACGATTGAAGCTTGTTCATCGCCATTGACAGCACCCGCGTCCATCTCCCGAAAACACGGTCACGACTAGTCGTACCGTCGCGCGTTAGATCCACACGATCCACAACGGCCTCGTCGTCGGGCTGAACATTTACTATTATTGTTCCGACAGCCGAGCGCTGGCAATTTCTATCGCTTTCCAGCGCGACAGCCACTCTCACAACCTTGGTCGAGGAAAGAGGAGATTGCGATCAAGATGCAGAACGAAGACCTGGATATCCTGCGCAATGAGGCGAACGCAAGCCCTGAGCGCTTCGCAAATTGGGACCCGCACCGCCAGTTTCGCGAAGAGTACCACAGACGGCACTTGCATGACCAGACACCTGATGAGCGCCTGCGCAACATCGAAGCACACGAACGAGGAGAGCGCACCCAGAGCGAGATATCCTTCCCAACAGAAGCAGTAGCATCACCCATCAGAGAAAAGGAAGAGGAGGTTGCCTCGCCTCTCTCACGGCACAGCACATCTTCGGCTTCGACTGTTAGCTCTGCAAGCTCTGCATCCACACATAGCGCACGTCTCGAAGAAATACGCACCGCCCGCTCAACCCCCGCACGCGACCGCCGACCGACCGTCAATTCGCAGGCCTCGAGCGGCAACTACCTGACACTACATCCCACTGAACGCAACCCCGAAGCTATCCGCCGAATCGAGACACACAGAAGTCAGCATGCAGGCACAGTCGGTGCATCGCGCGTCGATTCGCGGTTATCGAGGACCCTCACACGCCGTCGTACAGAGAAGCCATTGCCGAACCTAGGAGCTGGCAAGCCTTTCCCCCCGCTGCTACCGGACAGGGAAGAATATGTAGTCGAGTTCGACGGCGTCGACGATCCGCTGCATGCGCAGAACTGGCCGATGAAGAAGAAGATTGGCATTGGTGCTATCCTAGCATTCGACGCCCTCACAGCCACCATGGGTAGCAGTATCTTCTCGGCCGCTACAGGAGCAGTATCGCAACAATACGGTGTTGCCAATGTTGTGGGCACTCTAGGAACGAGTTTGTTCGTTTTTGGATATGCCTTTGGACCTTTGGTAAGTGAACGCTGACCATAGACTGCGGTCAGATATGCTAACAACTTCTAGATGTGGGCACCTTTCTCGGAGCTGTATGGCCGAAAACCTCCCCTCATCATCGCCGCCTTTGGTTTTGCCATCTTCAGCATCGCCGTCGCCGCAGCCAAAGATATCCAGACGATCATGATATGTCGATTCTTCGCCGGTCTCTTCGGCTCCTCTCCTCTCGCTATCGTCGCCGCCGTCTTCGCTGATATGTTCGACAACAAACTCCGCGGTCTCGCCGTCGCAGTCTTCTCCGCAACCGTCTTCATGGGCCCTCTACTCGCACCCTTCATCGGAGGATTCATCACCCAGAGCGATCTTGGATGGCGGTGGACCGAATACATCAGCAGTTTTATGGGCTTTTTGTCATTCGCTCTGCTCTTCTTCTTCATGGAAGAGACATACCCGCCTGTCGTGCTGATCAACAAGGCGAGCGAGCTGAGGAGACGAACCAAGAACTGGGGTATCCACGCCAAGCAGGAGGAAATTGAAGTCGACTTCAAGGAGCTGATCGTTAAGAACGTCAGCCGACCGATGCGCATTCTCTTCACCGAGCCTATTGTACTGCTCATCACCATCTACATGAGCTTTATATGTAAGTTGGATCACCCCGTCTTGTTACAAGAACTGAGCTAACAATTCTAGATGGTTTACTCTACCTCTTCCTTACCGCATACGCCCTCGTCTTCCAAGGCGTCTACGGCTGGAGTCCCGGCATCGGCGGACTTGCCTACTTCGGCATGGTCGCTGGTGAAGTGATCGCTTTCATCATCATTGTCGTCGACAACCCACGATACATCAAAAAGCTGGAAGCCAACAACAACATTCCCGTCCCAGAATGGCGCCTACCCATCAGCATGGTCGGTGGTGTGCTCTTCGCAGCCGGTCTCTTCTGGTTCGGATGGACAGGCTACACCGGCAATGTTCACTGGATCGTCCCTGTCCTGAGCGGTCTCTTCACCGGCTTCGGAATCTTTTCCATCTTCCTCTCGCTTCTCAACTACATTGTCGACGCGTACCTTATGTTTGCTGCTTCCGCTATTGCAGCAAACACCTTTATGCGGTCCATGTTTGGTGGAGTCTTCCCACTATTCGCAACCTTCATGTTCAATGGTATGGGAATCCAATGGGCCAGTACACTGCTTGGCTGCGTGGCGCTCGTACTTGTACCGATGCCAGTGGTCTTCTATGTATTTGGTAAGAGAATCCGAGGCAAGAGTAACTTTGCACCTGCGCCAGATATCGCTCAAGACAAGAGGAGAGATGAAGAGAGCAAGGGAAGCGAAGGTGTTGAAGCGGGAAGTGGTGAGACGACCGAGCGGGAGAGCCTGGACAGGGCGAGGAGTAAAGATGAGTAGAGTTCTCATCGTGTTTCCATTTTCTTTTCATCTGGGCTTAGCGAGCACATATACCTTTTAATTTCAACCTTTCACCCTAATCAAATGTTTGAAGAGCTAGAACAATGTACATGATTAGGAATACACGACGCAGGCAACGGGTATAGCTTTCCTGCATTCAATGAATAACAGACATGGTATCAATTCCTTTCCTCTATCCACTACACATCTATGGCAGTACATACCCACCGTCAATAATACAATCGCTTCCTGTCATATAACTCGACGCATCACTACCCAAGTACAAAAACAACCCCTTAATCTCCTTGACATTACCCTGTCTCCCCAGCGGAATCATCCTCAACCCCTCATTAATGACCTGCGGCCCAGCCCCCATCTTGGTATCAAAGAAACCAGGGCTAACGATGTTGACCCTCGCAAACTCCCTCCACTCCCTCGCCAGCGACTTGCCCAAATGCGAGATAAACGCCTTGGTACCGTTGTAGATGGGTTGGTCAATGGGTACATTGACAATGTGCGCGGAGATGGAGCTGGTGAGGATCAAGTTGCCAAATCCTTGTTTCTTGAATACCTCGCCGGCGTACTTGGCGCAGAAAACGGGGCCGTCGACGTTGACTTTCATGAGGTTGTGGTAGCTATCGAGGGTTTGGTCGAGGAGCGGCTTGCTGTCTCCTGTGCCGGCGTTTGCGACGAAGACGTCGATGCGGCCGAAGTCCTCGACCACTTGTTGCACGGCTTTTTGGACTGCTTCCGCGTTGATCTGGTTCACGCTGTAGGCTTTTGTCTTTACGTTGTGTGTCTTTGCGAGGTTCTCTGCGCGGGTTATGGCCGCGCTGTTGGAGTTGTACCACAGGGCTACGTTGCCGCCTGCTTCGGCCATGGCGTCGGCTACGGCTCCACCGATTCCTTCGGCGGCGCCGTTGACGACGATGACTTTGCCTTTCATGCTGAATTGTTGCATGACGTTTGTGGGTGTGTCCGGGACGGGTTTGGGGAAGCCGGCGCGCGGCGCCTGGCATTCTTCGACGGACATGGACATTTTGGCGGTTTCTTGGGGGGAAAGATATGCTGTAGAAGCTTGGAAAAGAGTTGTGAATTACGCAAAAGACGAGTTACTTGCTGTCTGTATAGTAAGAAGTCGGAGTCGGAGGTCGACACTTATGTATCTAGACGCGTGAGATTGGGCGGAGGAAGGTCTGCCGAGTGAGGCTCAAAGGCCGCGACTCTGACGGTGCAGCTTTTACCCCGCCGAGCAAAACATGGGATGGCATTGCGTCACGGGGTGGTGTTGCGGGGCAAATCTGGAGGACTGTCGTCCGGATGGGGCGGGATGGTTCCTGAAATGGGATGGTGCCCGTTGCGCTCGGCTTACCTTCCTTCTGAGCAAGCGGCTCGTACCGTGTCTTCTACCGACTGCGTTGTTCTTTTGTGACTTGCTTTCACGATACTTTGCTGGGTGTTGAGTGCGCTCTGGCTCGGTTGGAATCTCGGAGGTGTCTTTAGGTGCAAAATGTCCATCAGGCCAACACGATGCCATCGACTGTCGCCAACTCTTTTCGCTGGCGTTTCCACGCGGCAGTCATGGCGCGTCCTTATTCCATGTTTCGCACACCCGGGCGGTAGTCTGCTCCTTTACGGCGTGAACTGTCAATTCTGGGTATCGTGCTAGACACGGTCGTTTGGAGTGTAAGCATGGTAACAATATTCACGTAGCCTCGCACACGACGATGAGGTAGCAGTCTGTTCCACTCGGCACCTGAAGAGAGTATTTGGTAACTCTCTTCAGCCAAACTGTTTCCAGTATAAGGCGACAGAGGAAGCGGAAGAGGGAGCTGTCGTCAAGGCACTCGCGTATGTCGAACCCCTCGGCCGCTTACTATGGTCCACTCAAGTAGTCGACGCAGGCCGCACGTTTGAAACAGCCTGTACCGTTTTGCGTGATATCCCGGACACCGTGCTCAGTGGTCCTTTCCTTCACTCTCTAGAAGCACAATGAGCCCTCTGGGCTTAGCGTGCACGGTCTGCCGCTAGATGGGTCCCATCTGCCCAGGTGCTGGGCAGGCACCCTCACAACAACTCTACGTCGGACTTGAACACCAACAACACCCGTCAACGCAAGGGTTCGCAAAAATGGTCTTCAGGTTCCTAGATCTCCCATCAGGTACGCAATCCCAGTCTTTCACTCTATTCACTTGACTTGCACATCAGACAGCGCTGACATCATGCAGAGCTGCGCAATCGTATCTACGAGATCGCCGCGACATCCGGTGACGAGCCGCTATCTATATCCCGGCTGCCTCTTGGAGAAGACGGCAACTTTGCGGGCCTTACGAGAGCTTGTGTTCAAATCCGAGCCGAATATCGACCCATTCAGCGTCGCAAGGCCAAACTTTCCCTGAGCTTTCCAGACCTTGATGTGTTTACTGGAACCTTTCTCACTTCAGCCGCGGATATGACGGTCCTCCCTCTTGAGGTTCACGTCCGGGTATCTCTCACCAAGCAAGGATGGACTTTTAGTTTCGACTCACTTCCAATTATCAAAGTCAAAGTCCAAAACCCCCGCTTGGATATCAGGATGGTGCCCGTCACTATCCCAAGCGGGTGGAGATCCGTGGATAGTGGTGACGCAGTTATTGGAGCGGATATGGCATCGACGCAAGCACGGGGTCTGAACTCGTTGCTCCTTCACTCAAACAAGGACTGGCGTGCTTGCATCAGCAACGGTTCTATTGGAGAAGTCTACATAGAGATGCAAATCGGGTTTACATGGGTTGAGATCGTCTTCACGGGTAGGCTTGGTTACAGGAGCTGGCCAAAAGCACAGAGCGAAGATGAGTGGCGTACCTCTCACGGTCTGCAGGCTCCGGCATCGTGGAGTCATCAAATCGACTTCACGTTTTCTCACGACGAAGAATAGTACTGGAGCTTCCATTCAAGGTTACTTCCCACACGTAAATGGTACACAGAGGTATACAGAATGCAATCATCTATCATTCACTACGCAACGAGTAAGCTGTCAGTGACTCACCGCTCTTTGTAGGTCATAGCGCTACTGCCTGGGCTCACGTGCGGCTAAACTAATTCCTGCCCTCCCGAGGTCGCTTACAACGAGTCACTACCTTCGCTATCAAACTCTCGCTAAGCCACCACGTTTACATCTGAGTCTCCGTCAAATACTACCGTCGTCCAAGTTACCCATTTGCTTCAAAAGTACCAAAGTCACCATGGCCTTTCGCTTCCTCGACCTCAGCTCGGGTATGCTACTTCCCTCATCCTGGATCGCGCGAGAGGAGCTACTAACATTGTTTAGAGTTGCGCAATATGGTGTATCACTTCGCATCAATCAACGACGCACACGTTCCAATCCGACACGATTCCTCTCTTCAGTCTGGCACCTACGCGGGTCTCACCAGAGTCTGTGTCCAGATCCGCCAAGAGTACCGCCCGATCCAACGTCGCAAGGCCGAGATTTGGTTGAACCTTGCAAATGTTGGCTATTATGCTCAGGCATTCATGACGACAGCCGAAGACTCCGTGTCCCTCCCCCACAAAATACGCGTCGAAGGAAGATTCGCGAATTTCTCAGCTTTCGGCTCTCACTTCAGCATCTTCTCGGTCCTCAAGCTCAAGGCTACCCACCCTGGCCTGGACTGCGAGATAGTTCCCGCCACCACTGGCTGGGGCTATGATACTGCAAAGCACGGCATGTGCCTCCGGACTTTGAACGAAATTCGTGGTCTCAACGCACTTGCTTGCCATGCGAACGAGAAGTGGCGTGAGGATATTAGCAACGGGACTATTGGAGATGTCCGGATCAGATCAAGCGCATCATTCGTTGAGACTACATGTCTTTGTATCAACTTCACGGGTGCCCACGCCCCCAAGAACTACGATAGAGCGATCAGCGCGCCTGATGCGTGGAGTAGCGCTCGCGGTCTTGACGTTGCGCTATCACACGGTCATCATGTTGCGCTGTACTTCTCTCCCATGTTCACTTGAGCGAGGTTGAGGAATCTATCGAATCAAGTTGTCAAGTGTATCGCCTGATGAGCATGCGTCACCGAGTATGTAGTGTGAGAAGAATTGAATGAAAAGTCGATCCAATCACCTAGTTGCCTGGCCATTTCATGCTCCAAAAGATTTCTTTCATCTCTCAGAGGCTATGAGCAGGTCGGCGCTCACTGTACGCCGGCTCGGAGCCTGGTAGAGCTCGCGTAGTCAATCATCTTTCGTGAGCGCTCCTCCCCGCTCACATTCCACATTGCGGTGCGCAAGCTCTTGTGCTAACGACATACTTGGGTCGAGAAAACCGAATTGAATGGGTGTAATGTAGATTTCGGAAGTTGTGATTCGCTAGTCTGCTCCGCAACGCAGTACCATAGGACGAAGTGGATGAACCAAGATTTCGCATCGCACTTAGATGTGAGTCAGGAGCAAAGCTATATTACATATTCGCACCGCCTACATGGCGATACCCCTGCATACCGATCTCGATCCGCGAACACGATCACTTCACAGCTACCATCAAAGAGACTTGCAATCTGCTTCTCAACCTACCGCACATTCACGATGGCTTTCCGCTTCCTCGATCTTATACCAGGTAAAAGGTGCTCTCCGCCTCCTTTGGAAGGCGCAAAACTGACGATAGACAGAACTGCGCAATCGGGTGTACCATTTCGCTTCCTTGTCTGAAGAACAAACCATCTCAAGCATGAGATACCAGCCTGACCCCTCTCTCTCGGGCATCGGTGCCGGGCTCACGAAAGTTTGCCGGCAGATTAGAGCTGAATACTTGCCCATTCAGCGTCGTGAAGCGGTAGTCGCGTTCCATTGGGACAACATCGAATACATGCAAGAATGGTTCGATGAATTCTACCCAGCCGGGCCTGATTCGAGCGGCGGTCCTCGCGTCGTGCGGCTTTTATGGGGCAAGCCACAGGATACTTCACAGAATGTTTCAAGACATGATCCCGCTACAGGCTTGGCTATGATTGACGATATGGAGGAACTACTAAGAATCCGCGCGCATTGGACATCGGTTCGCTTCGAAGTTGCTCTGGAAGACTCATACCGTACACCCGATGAGTCCGATCCCAACCTTAGCGGCCTGGCAGAGAGAGATTGCCACAAACTGTGTCTTCTTCTCCATTATGACAATCCCACCTGGCTCAACGCTTTACGGAAAAACGTATTTGACAGCATTATCATCGATTATAATTCTCGGCATGCGCCCCCAGCTGTATATCTAGAGGTTGGACGACACGGAATATATTCGCGACACTACTCCATGCAGGAAATTGAGGACAGTATTGAACGAGCCTTGAGGGCCAATTGCGGCATGCGAGTTATAGGGTGGGACTCTTCGATAGGCATGCCGTAAAGAGGCTACTGTCAATGAGCGCGGTTTGACAGCGGACGGAGGGGGGAGCGAATTTAAGCAATGTAATCATGATCGAAAATTACATCATGGGGGGGCAGAATTCATGTCGTACTGTACATTGATGTCTTTGGGAGTTAGGGTATGGCTGTGTTAAAAGTCCACAACAATTTGAACGAAGTTTACTCGTTGATTAGGTATTCTGGATGCCGCGATTACATTCGCGAGGATGATGACGTCATGGTCCAGGCAGCTCTCTGCAGGGTCTGCTCCTTCTACCACGACCTTCGGGTCTTTCCTCGTTGAATGCGTCTCCTGATGTGAAATCTGACCTCCCTTCAGATAGATCAGGCTGCAGTTTCGATTTCTGCCAGGATCTACCGCTCCCGCTACCGTCTTGCATATAAGAGGGCGCTTGCCTGTACTCGAGTTTGCTCCCACCACAGCCACCACAGCGTCGTTCGGTACTCAGTACCCTTATCTATTACCACTTATTGCGTTGTCCCCGTGTCTTGTATCGCAACTATATCAGCAGCCACTTGTTTGCAGAGGGGACTTTCTATCTACTTCAGGCTCCCACCTCACCTGCCTCTATCATACCACCACTACGATAAGGAAAAGCGATCACGCTGAAGCAAAGTCACGACCTATTTCAACACAATAGCACTTTTGAATACCGTACAATGGCATGTTCTTGTTCTTGGTCACGAGCCCGATACCGGAGGTAGAAATTGGAGGGAATGGCTTTCTGCACAATTGCTACCACCTACAATGGCACCTCACCTTCATATTCAGGGTCTACACCTGGGTGCCCTCGATCGATGACCTGTCGTCGTGACTGCAACTGGCACTGCAATGCTACCTTCCCTCGTAGGTACAATAGGAAAGACCTACCCACAACCACGCGGTTGAATCACGCGCCCCTTCCACGTTCTTGGATTATTGGTACTATGACATCCTATCCAACATTCCCTGCTTCCAAACTCCATCATACCAACATCAAAAACGGTTATGAAAATGAACTGCCAAGCATCCCCGCTCTCTTACCTGAGGCCTGGTCTCGAGGTGACTTCCGATTCAGGCAATTTCCTCAGTCACCATCAGAGACGCTGGTGGCGATTATCGTTGGCATTTCCCCGCTCACCTTTACTTTGCAAGAGATAAAAGAATCTCCATGATCTACGCTCCATTACTCCTACATCCCGCAATTATCTTGAATATCTGATTATCACTATTTCCCACGCTATCAGCAGCCTCCCTCAAACCCAGCAACAAGGCGGAAGTACAAGACCTCATGGCGTAAGTCTCTCTTCTTCACACGTAGAGCTCATGATTTCCCCACGAAGCTCTCAGTATTGGTTTCATGGACTCTGCTAACTCAGACAGCCCTACTCGCCCGAGCACCCCACCTCCTTCCCGTTCTTCTCCCAGGAAGTTTGGTCATCCGCCAGTCGTTCCTGCCCCTTCTACACCAACTTCACGCCGAAATGGCTTCATTGGCGGTTCTAACGTCATCATGGGCTCGGAGCATGCGACTGTGCCGCCCTCCCCTGGACTGCCTGTACCTGGCTTCGCGGCACTCACCATGAGTCCTGTTCCTGCCCAAGCCCTGCCCATCCGCCAGAGCAAGCGCAAGCGTGGAGGTTACGCGCGCACTGATGCCGGGGTCAAGAAGAAGACCAAGAAAAAGCCAGATGGCACCATGGCTAAGTTGGTCGATGTTGCTCTCAAAGAGAGGACCGGAACCAGCGACCCCGCTCTGCAGAAGCCGTTCCGCTTCATGGACCTCCCCGGAGGTAAGTCACCCGTTTCGGACCCGATTTGACACAAGCTGACTGTTAATAGAACTCAGGAACCAGATCTACATGCACACCCATGGACGTCCCAAGCAGGCTCTCCTCGTTTACCGCCCGCGTCTCGCCTCTCTGCGTCCCCGCACTCGTCTCGATCGCGGCCGTACTTTGGCGTCTGACATCGTCGACCAAGACCAAGAAAAGAAGATCTCGGGCGGCAACAACAAGTCTCGTCTTTCAACCAAGCCCAAGCCCAAGACAGAACCTCGAGAGACTAACCGCCCTTTCTGGGGCCTTACCCAGGTATGCCGTCAACTCAGGGCTGAGTACCGTCCCATCTACATGGCCAAGCAGGAGATTGGTATGGACCTCACCGAGATCGTGGACTACCTCAAGACTTTCTATCCCACCGCCACGGATGTCGTCTCCAACCTCGGTCCTCCAGGAGAGCGCAGCGAGGACGCGCCTTTTGTAGGCAACCTGACCATCGCGGTTGGAGACAAGCCCAACGAGCTGGAGCGTGCTGGTGATGGCATCGAGGTCTTTACTCTTCTTGATATCTGGGCCAACAGCCTCAAGATTGAAGCTGGGTTCGGTCGCTACCTCAAGGCCAACTACGTTGCCGAGACTGACGGCGAAGCCAAGGACCTGTGAGTTTCCCTGCCTCTTTCATCAAATGATCTATTCACTGACCATCTTACAGCTACCGCCTGTTCGGCCGTCGCGTCCTTCAAAACCGTCAATGCTCTAGCATGAACGGAAAGTGGCGCTCTATCCTTCGTAGCCGTTCACTGGCGTCGGTTCGTATTCATCGCAAGCCCGCCCATCGTGACACTGCTCCAATTCCTGCAGCTCCTGCTATGGTAGCTCTAGCAGCAACTCTTGGGGTAGTAATCCCGGCTACCCCTGCCGTCACCAAGCCCTACCTGCACATCATCTTCAAGAAGGAGTCTGGTGAGCCTTGGATGACCCAGTTTGAGTCGGTCGTTCCTACTGGTTGGTTGTCCAAGCACGGCTTTGGCGGCATGGAGCACTTCGAAGTCAAGGTCGGTGTTGACCAAGACGACTCCAACTAGCTGCCCGTTCAGAGCTGTCATCGCTGGTGCGACGTTAACGTTCCCAAAAGTTGCCATCTTGAATGGACAGCAGCGCATGCGAATATTTCTTGGGCGTTGGACAGATATCTCTACCGGGGTGTTCGTTGACATGCTCAAGATTGGTAACATTTACGAGGTTTTACATATGAAGGTATATCAACTTGATGATCGAAAGGACACGTTGGCAACGCAGCTTGCACGTCGCACCTTGGATATCATCTATCTAGCAGGAATCAATAGTTCGATTCAGGACACCCTGGTTCCCTTCTGCATTGTTGTGACAACTGATACCGGACCACATGCTCAAACAGGATGTCAAAATGAAGAGGCTGATGTAGTTTGTTTCTAAGAAAAGAAAAACCACGCCCATTTGCTTACCTCGGCCAATCAGATCGACATGTTCTCCACAGAGATACACGCGTTTTTCCGAGTGCCCACACCACGATGGGACTGCAAGAAACACAATTATCGCCGAAGCATGTCTATAATCGTGCGCATAACGTCTTTTCCAAGGACGCTGGAAGCTCTGCGCCTGCGCCCGCACGTGCGCGACGTCATGCCCCACTGCCAGCTGCCGCGCCAAACTCCGCTCGCGGCTCCGCCCCAGTGCATCGCGAACCAACTGTATTGCACCGGCTATCTTGTTCAACGAGCCGCGGCCTAAAATCCACCTATTTCCAGGCGGAGGACGTTCCTTCTTCCCCCCTGAAGTCGCGATCCTGATGCGCAGCCCCCTGCATTCGCTAATGAGACAGGTACCGTTTGATGGGTGGCAACAACATGCGCGTCCTCTCGTGTCGAGCAGGCTGGAGCCCCTCGTTCGCTGCGATGCTTTTCCCGCGAGCCAGGGAGCTAGCATGCGATGAGACAATTGACATCCATTGACATCTAGACTTCCCGTCTTCCGCTGGTACAGAACCCCCAAGCGCACGCGCATCCCAGTAAAGCCGTGGTACTGTGAGGTCATCGACAGGGATGACGGCCAGCCGCAACCTCATACACTACCATAGCTCACCAGCCCCTCCCCGGTCACTTGGTGTTTTATTTGTTCTTGGGCTTTCAAGAGATTGTGTCGTCCATATGTCTCTTTATGTCGTTTAGGTGTCACTTGGCCAACAAC
The DNA here is from genome assembly GCF_023758085.1 of Alternaria hordeiaustralica. Taxonomy (NCBI): domain Eukaryota; kingdom Fungi; phylum Ascomycota; class Dothideomycetes; order Pleosporales; family Pleosporaceae; genus Alternaria; species Alternaria hordeiaustralica. Next base: position 435,426 of record NW_026056774.1, on the reverse strand, counting down.
TTTGACGATACTTTCTGCTGCCACTGTGCCTCCGAACCTGAATCGCCGTCCCATCCAGACATGTCGCGTCCACAGAGCATGCCTGATTTCGCCGCGCTCATGGAATCTTCCATGTCGCAGGCTGTCTTTGAGTCTTCCAGTTCCAACTTCGAGAAGCGCATCCACAGTCATAGTCGACGACAGACATCACCAGAGCGAAAGCCTCAGAATATGAGGAAGAAGCCGAGCATCTCGCTCGCTGCTGGACTGATGATGAACACCGACACCCCACCAGCGACCGGATCACTATCGCCGCGCAAACGAAGCCAGAGCCGACCAGCCCAGGAGAAGAGGGTTGAGATGGAAGAGGGTGGGAATCTGTTCTATGCCTATGCGCAGAGGGTGAGTGTGCCATCGACCGGCCAACAACGGCGTACTGACTTGTGCTATAGAGCGACTATCCTGCATCTCCTCCTTACATCCTCACCTTCGCCTCGGCCGCCATTTGCACGCAATGGTGGAATCTGGTCCAGCAGGAATATACGTCGTCGTCGCGGCCGAGCCCGCAGTATTTCGTGGTCAGGAGCGAAGACATGGAGCTCATAATGGAAGACCCCAGGTTCTCCGATATTCAGAACAAGTGGTTCTACACGTGCCAGGATAGCCCAACATGCCCGCCGATTGTCCTTCCGCTGCAACACGCAAACGGTGTTCCCGCCGTCGCGCCTCCACATCAATGCGAAGAGAAGGCGAGCACATCGGCTATCGACAGCCTGGCGGCGAGTCTTACCCAGCTAGCAAGCATAGTCGAGAGCAATGCTGAGCAAGTCCATGCGCTCTCGGTCGCGCAATCGACAGGCCTACAAGCGATGCAAGAGATCAACGAGTCGAACAGTATCCAGATCAAGGCCATTTCCGAATCCCAAATCAAGCTACAAGCACTTGTCGACCAGAACGCGTCGCACTACATAGCCCTGTCCAACACGTCCTTTCAATCGCACGAGCAGAGCAGGTTGTCACAAGAGCAGACACGGAAATCTCAAGAGCAAACGCGCAAGTCTCAGGAGCAGACCAAGGATATACTCAAGACGACTGTTGCTCAACTCCAGACTCTATCCAAGAACCAGATCGAGCTGTCACAGACCTGCCAGGGTATGATGCGTACTATCGAGAACCTTGGCGACTCGGTCACACAGTTCACTTCCAATGTCATTTCTGATACCGCAAGCAACCAGTCACTATCCACTAGCTCGTTCAACGCTCTCGCAACCCGCATCAGCCCACCTCCTCGGAAGCTAAACAGGCGGGTCAAAGGCGTTTGGTATGAGTACGACAACGTGGGCTCGGGCTCACCCAGCGGCACACCCAGAAAGAGAGTAGACTCGATCAATGTGGACACCCCACCGAAGAGCCCGGTTATCTACAAGCAAGTTTGACGGTGGTACGGCTGGCTCCGAAGTGTTCGTTTGACACCCCCAACGCAAGAGGAGATTGACGAGGAAGCACGAAACGTGACACGACCTTTGCTTAATACTTAATCATCCTGGTGGATATCGTCGCTTAATGACTCCCTCTCTTACGGTGCTGGAAAGCTCCGTCTGGGCCAGCCGTTTGTGATTTGCATTACATTGGCGTTTGGAGCGAAGATTGTATGATATGGAAGTGGGTTCTTGATGACAGCGAATCAGCTTTCTATTTCGGAGTGTTTGTGTATCTTTTACGAAAAGTATGGGCAGCGCGTCTGGTGCATTTTGGTGCGCTGATTGTTTGTGTTTACGCGACGTCACCGCTAGTCGTGCCTTCCGCAGTCGGCTCTCAATATTCTAGCCGGCTTCACATCGAATCCGCGTTTTCACCGCTTACTGCTCTTGCAATCTCTTGCCGTCCAAAAGTCTCTGCACCTCTGCAAATTTCCCTTGACGCAACCACAACCAATCCGCCCACTTCATCCTACAGAACCTACACCATTACCAAAAGCACATCACCTCCTTCACGATGAAGTTCCTCAACGCCGCTCTGCTACTTGCTCTGAGCATCTGCAACGTCGCCAACGCTGCTGCGGTGCCCACTGTATCCTCCGATGTCGCCATGTTGACCTCCGACGCCGTCGCGAGACAAGATCCACCTTCTCACGGCATGTGCTACCTCTACCTGAACATCGTCGAGAAGAAGCCCCAGAATCCGCAAGATATCGACACCACCGTCTGGGTCGCCCTGTCTGACGGCCAGAACAAGACGATCGAAGGCATGACGTACGTAGACTACTCTCGCCATGACCGGCTAGCTAGCCATGACAGCAGAACATACACTAACATCGCGTAGCTGGGACGACGGTGAGCCTCTCAAAGGCATGCTCAACGGAAAGTCGATCGACGGCAAGCCACCGGGCCAAGCACTCAAGATCCACGGTCTCTTCAAGCCCACCGACACCTTCAGCCTCAGGTGGATCAACATGACTCCGGGTGCCCACTGGGAGTGGTTCAAGTTCCAGTACACTGGCGGTATGGTCGGTACTATCGACTTCGATGATAGTTTCAAGGGCTGGAAGGATGCTTCGTGCAACCGCACTGAGTGGGTCAACCAGGACCGGGACTATTGGGACAGGCTGTCGACCTGCTACTTCGAGTGCTAGGCATCGTCGGGGAAGATACAAGAGGTACTGATGGTGGGTATGTGTGGTGTCCGGGGCGATGGATTGATCTATCTGCAGACAAGTACTTTCTCTGCACGTGATCTTTACGTTGGTATCTGGACGAGCTCATGAGTAATATAGAAAGAATCCATGATACTTCTTTCGATAGCTCCAGTCATTGGCATACCTTCTTGCCATACCCTGTTCCGATGTGTTACGAAGACTGAAACGACGTCCGACGTTCCGCCTCGCCGCCCAATTTGGACACGGAGGATCCACTCCGCCATGTAGTAATATACGCCCAATCTAAATCGGGTCACGTCCACGCCTTCTAGAATCAACATGGAATAATCCACCAAAAAGCGGCAGGCGATCGCTAAACAAGCATTGGACTAATCTACGGATTCCGGGTCGAATATCGTTACACTGTAGGACTGTATGCATATGGTACTGAGAAAGGACTTGACCATTCCAGTATATAAACCACAACATTCAACGACAAAAACAGGGTCAACAAGATCAAACACACCCAGCTGCTATCCACTACAGCTCGACCAATACCATCATCATGTTCATCTCTGCCATTTCCCTCCTCGGTTTCATCACCTCCGCATCCGCTCACGGCTACCTGAAGTCCATCTCGGTCAATGGCGGAGCCAACTACCTAGCCTGGCAAGTCGGCCAAGACGACTACCTGACTCCCGAACCCGTCCGCTACGCCCGTCGCATCAAAGACAACGGACCGGTTCCTGACTTCACATCCAAAGACATTACGTGCAATGTGGGAGGCAATCTGCCAGCAAAAGGTGTTATACCGGTTATGCCGGGGGATAAGGTGTATGTTCTTTCTTTCTCTTGCTCTCCTCCCTGGTATTCTGCTGGATGAACAGCATCAACACACCATCTCCGACTTCGACACTCACGCTGACATCCACCCAGCAAACTCCAATGGGACCAATGGGGTTCCTCTCACTCGGGCCCCGTAATGAACTACCTCGCCTCCTGCGGCACAAACTGCAGCACTTTCAAAGGTGACACCGGAACCCCCTGGGTCAAATTCGACCAAATGGGCTACGACACCAGCAAATCCCCTCCCTGGGGCTCCGACTACCTCGCCAAGCAAGGCGCCAGCTGGACCGTCACCATACCCGCTGGCCTGAAGCCCGGTGAGTATCTGCTCAGGCACGAGATACTGGGGCTGCATGTTGCGGGGACGAGGATGGGGGCGCAGTTTTATCCGGCGTGTGTGCAGATTAGCGTGGGTGGGAATGGGGAGAAGGGGTTGCCGGGCGGTGTGGGACTGCCGGGGGCGTATGATCCGGATGATAAGGAGGGGGTGCTTGTGCAGCTTTGGCAGGTGCAGGCGGGGCAGAGGGGGTATACGCCGCCGGGTGGGCCAGTGAAGACGATCTAGGGTGCTGAACAAGAGGGATGGGAGGGAAGAGGGAAGAGATGTGCAGTATGGTCGTGCTATATTGATGTAAAGCCAGTTCCCATTTGCGCAGCGTGCTTTCATTTTAGTCCAGGTAGCGATAGGAATGTAGAGAAAGGAAGCATATGCTAGAAAACGTTAACCTTCATGTGTCATTCCAAGCCCACATGGACCTCCACTGCCTCTAAGATAGTGCTGCCAACTGCACAGCCTCGCGAACCACCTCTTCGAGTGTCACCTTTGGCAGCCCCAGCTTACTGTTCCAGACCTTTTCTTCAGCTTCGAAGTCGTACCCGACATCCACATCAGCCCCGAAACTGATTGCCAACAACCGAAACGTTGCGTGCAAATCCCCTGCTTGGAATTTCTCTCGAAACTGCTTGATCTCCGGGCCGCTCTCCTTCTCCTCAACGTGAAAATTGGCCTTAGTCTCCACTTCCAGTGCTTCGACAATCTGCCTGGTGCTGACCGTGAAGTCACATAAGAAGATCTGCTTATTTGCGGTCAACTCAGGATAGACCAAGACACGCGCAACTGCAAGGCCGGTGTTCTTGCTACTCGTAACGGCGAAGCGCCTATTTCCAGAATCGTATACCGTCGCCTGCCTCCCCTTCACATCAATGCCGAGGAAGTTACCAGACTTTGATGGATCGAGTGCCCAGTCCAGCCAACTACCGCAACAAATGCTGCTCCACGTCATCTTGCCGTGACTTTCGTCGCAAGTCTTGATGAGGTACTCCAGCATTTCTCCCTTGAGGTCGTATGTCGGTACGAGGGCGCGAGCCCGGGGATCGAGATTGTTGGCGCCGAATTCGCTGGGAATGAAGCGTTTTACGCCTGCTGCAAGTGCAGCGTCGATGAGGCGGAATGCTAGACCATCTCTTCCGCCAGCGGTGACTGGGCTGGTGGATAACGCGACTACGACTGCATCTTGACCCTTGAAGGCTTCTGTGAGCTCTTCTGTCGTGAAGGCGTCCGAGATTTTGATGATGGGGATGTGAGATGGAAACGAAGCTGATGAGGATGCGCGGCTGACAATGGTTACGTTGAAGGAGGGTTCCGCGAGGAGCGCGTCAAGTATGGGTGTACCAACAGAACCGGATGCTCCTAGGATGATGACGTTCTTGATGGGGCTGGACATTATGACACCTTTCGTCGCGACTTGTTTCTCGTACTGAATGAGATGGAGTTTGGCTGCCGAAGTGATGATGCGCTGCTCATCAACGAGCGCCTTCTCTTATACTAAACCGTCCATGGTGCCATGCTCTATAATCGACCTGCGCAACTGGCGATACTTTGAGTGCCGCGAAGGCATCTGATGCATCGGCTGCCGCATGGTAATGATGTTCAATGAGTTACCGGCATGTTTCGGCACGCTCTCTGCGCGATGATAGGTTCTGTAGAGCGATTACATGAAGTTAATAAGCAGCACGTGACGGTGAGAGGCATCTGCGGCATCATAAAATTCGCAGTTCGGCGGTTGCATTTGCCAGCGTATAGTAATCGTTAGGATGGGTAAGCCACTGAGTCTTCGCTGCAACGATCTCTTAAGTTACTCAGTCTGATGCCGGTTGAGGCGATGTGGTGTGTGCCGTTATCGAAACGAGATAGCCCAGTGGGATGTCGCATTGTTGTGGCGCAATCGCCATCTGTAGGCCTTCAAAATGTCAGAAACTGCATATGCATGCCGGTTCAGTATGAGTAAGCGTAGTCGCCAACTAGAGGGAGACAAGACATCTGATGCGAACACGCGTTGGCGGTTGTGGGAGGTGAAGAGGCCAAGTGGTAGCTGCAGCACTCTTCGTGACACGCGCTAAGATTGCGCGCCTCCACCTAGCAGCTTGCTCCTGCACACTCGACCACCTGCATCACCAGTACAGTACTGCCGATGCTGCATCTTTCAAATCATAGCATGTTGGCTTCATGACGTCGCGCATGAGCCAAAATCAGCCGCATGACTGATATTTCTACCTCGGCTGATGCCGCCTGCTTCTGATCCGGTGGTTCTTCTGCGCAGCACACCAAAGCCTTGCGCCACAGTGTTACGAGCAACTGTTATAGGAAAGATACCATCAGCAACCTACCTTTCAGAGAAGGACGCCCATCAGCGCTTGACTCATTACTAACCACATAGATTGACGAGAATAGTGTGAAAATGAGGATAAAGAGGAAGACTCTGATGCGCTGGTCGCGATTTGGACACAGTACACCACTTCTCCGCTTTCTACCATGACGGCAACATCCGAACATCTCGAAGCTTTCGCACCTTTGACATGGGCTACACCGTACCTGACATCTCCCAGCTGGATTGCATGTGACCGCCAGCGAGGCACCGAACCGGGTGAAGATACGGACCGATTTTGTCGCGACACTATGCGCGCGAACAACGGCGTGAGAAACTGGCTCGAGCTGTACGAGAAGCCGGCGCCGGGCGCCAAAGTCACCAAGTCGATATCTCTGATCAAGTATGGAACCGGCTTGAACGGCTTTCCCGGCATCTGCCACGGTGGCGCATTATTGACGCTCATGGACGAAGCCATGCTGCATATCCTGGTTGCCAATACTGTGCTTGAACATGGCCTTGGCTTTATGAAAGTAGGGGAAAACTATTGGAGACTCCAGCTTCATGATGGAAAGTCGGCACAAGAGGTGCTTAAGGGCCGATTAGCCACAGCCACCATGGACGTGAAGCTTCTGGCGCCGGTGTTATGCCCTGGTGTTGTCGGCATTGAAACGATTGTACTTGGGGACACAGGGAACAAAATGCGGATGAAAGCCACGATGAGGGATCGACAGGGCAAGCCGCTACTTACAGTCGAGGGGCTGTGGATCAAGATTCGCGGTGCTGCAAAACTATGACCACAACCACCGCCAGTGTGCGAAGCAAACCACGACAATCGCACACGCTTCTCAGTTCTCCGTCTCACTCTATATTTCCTATCGCAGGCTCGAGTAACCTGCCACCCAACGTCTATCTCCATCGCACGTGCGCAGGGATCCCGGATGATCTCGCATTGATCTCGGGCACGCTAACCTACCCGAGACCTGTGAGCTATTGGTCCTTCCTGCAACGGTAAACCTCCGAAATCAATGCCTGCAACAATATGTGCACTGCGCAGCATGTAAACACACATGCCATCCCTTTGGCCTACCATTCGTTATGACATCTAGGGTAGCCTAACCTATCCCGCACCACACCTGCGAGTCAACATCAAGGTCGTTGTATACTTAAGAGCAAGCCTACATTGGTAGAAATTTGATCAGACTGCACGATCAAGTTGTCAAGTCCTCAACACAGTTCAAGATGCATTCCATTCTGGCTTCCGTCTACGCTCTTTCTTCCCTGCTTCCCCTCGCCATTGCCCAAACCTCCGGCACGTTCAACACCCTCACTTTCAATGTCGCTGGTCTTCCTGCTGCCCTGAACGGTAACGATGTTCCCGGTGATAAGACAACAAACACTGCCCGTATTGGAAAGTTGTTCTCTCAATACGATATCGGTGTCATCAACGTCCAAGAGGACTTCAACTACCATGCCACACTATATGCCAACGACGATCACCCCTATAGGACACCTACCAGTGGAGGAGTGCCATTTGGCAGCGGCTTGAACACTTTGAGCAACTATCCTTACACTGGATTTCAGCGAGTCAAGTGGAACACGTGCAGTACTTTTGAGTAAGTCAAGCTCAAACGATAACACAAACACATTGCATAGTACGGCACTGACATAACACTCTGTCAACAGTAGTGCGGACTGCCTCACACCCAAGGGCTTCACTTTCATGCGTGTCAAGATTGCCGAAGGCGCAGTAGTCGACATGTACAACCTACACGCCGATGCCGGGTAAGTCACCCTACTTCCTCCAACCCTATGACAACTCACTAACCCTCCATAGTACCACAGCCGCCGACAACAAGGCCCGCGCAGCCAACCTGCGCCAAGTCTCCGACTACATCAAGGCCAACTCCGTCGGCAACGCCGTCGTCGTCTTCGGCGACTCAAACTCGCGTTACACACGCACCGACGACATCCCCGACGTGTTCAAGACCGAAAACGGCATGACAGATGTCTGGCTCGAGCTCGTCAAGAACGGTGTCCCACCTGCCAAGGGCGCCGACGCGCTTCTCTGCTCGAACCCGTCCACAACCAACGAGTGCGAGATCGTCGACAAGACCTGGTACCGCGGCTCTGACGCTGTGACGCTCAAGGCCACCAAATTCGATTACGCAGGCCACATGTTCCTCCAGGAGAACGGCGACTTGTTGAGCGACCACAACGGTGTGCTCGTAGACTTTTCCTGGAGCCTGAATGCCCGCCGAAGCGTGTCTGATGTGTTTGGCGGTGAAGAAGGTACGTGGTACAATGACCTGAGCGCCATCTCCAGTCTCGCCAGCCCGAAGGTGTCTTCCATCATGCTCCGTGGCAAGGAGCGCGTTGATGCTGTTTCCGTTAGCTTGGCTTCTGGACAGACGCTTTCGCATGGTGGGACTGGTGGCGAGGCGACTAGGTTGACTTTGGCTGCGGATGAGACGCTGACTTCTGCGCAGCTGTGTCAGGGTCAGAAGAACGGTAAGACGAGGATCTTCTATGCGCTGTTTACGACCAGTGCTGGGAAGACGGTTTCTACTGGTGTCAAGACGGATGACTGTGTTACGAGGACTGCGGGGACTGGTCGTGGTATTGTTGGCTTCCTTGGTCGTTCGGGCGACGAGGTTGACCAGTTGGGATTCATCTACTCGAGCGCTTAAGAATGTTTGATGTACGTGGCCTTTAGTTGGATCAATGGAATGTCTCATGCCCCTACAATTAATTTCGATCAACAACAACTGAAAAGTTAAATGCCTGAGTGAGCATGAGTAGTTTGCTTTAGGAAGCGGGTAGATGCTGACTGCAAGCACATGTGAACTGCACTCGCGATGTCCATATTGTTACATTGAGCTGTTCTCGTATCCTACATACCCATAAAGCAAATCCGCCTCCCCAAAATAGTGTGTATCAAAGGAAATAACAAGAAAGAAATTTTACAAGAAAACAGACAGCCCTCCCACTCTCAAACTGTTGAAGAAAGAAACATGACGTCTTGCAGTCGTATTCGACCACTCATAAAAGATCAGACGAGACCAGCTCTGAGATTGCACCATGACAAAGACGTCCGTCTCTAAGCATAAACCCACCCAGTACTGCGCCTCATAATCCACAGTAACCACCTGACCAGGTGTCATACCATCGCAAGTCGCCGGTGCCATTCCACCCACAGTGTTGAGCCGGTACACCATCTTGACACCACTAGTCGAGGCCGTTTGCGCTTCAAGCCTGAGCCACTTTACATCCTTAGTCGCATCGGGCGCAGGCGTATCGTCGACTTTCTTAGCCACCGTGTTGCCAAGACCCAGGATGTCAAAGTCGGGAGTAGTGGTGTCGAGGAAGAAGTGCGTGCCGATAGATGCGGATTCTTGGACGCGGCCTAGAGATGCAGTGCCAGCGGTAGGGTTGGATGAGATCTCGCAGGAGGCGTTGAAGAGTTGGGCTAGAGCGCCGATTGCGGCTGGTGTGGCTGTCGCGTTGCTGCATGTGTAGTTTTGTGTGCCCATGCCGAGCGCGACAAGGACGAGGGACATGTCGGCTGTTGGTGGTGGGAGCGCAGAGGCGGGCTGCTGGATGCCGCTGAGGTCGCAAGATGGTGCTCCAGGTTGCGCTGGCTCTGCGGGCGCGGTAGTGTTGGCGGTGTCGTCGCAATCCTGACGAGGATGGATTTGTGGGAGGCGTGAAGGCGCGGTCATGGCCATTGGAATGAGCGCAAAGGCCGTGAGAAAGAGTGAGGCGTGCATGTTGAAGATTGTTGGTAAAGATTGCTTTTGTGTATCCTGAACTTATGGATAGGAAAGAAGGTGTTGTTGGAATTAACGAGTATGCGAACCAATGTAGAGCTACCAGAGCCCGAAGAAACGAATGAAGAATGAGATAAGGAGGCTGAAAGGCTGAAAGCTGGATAATTGCGCTTGCTCTGGTCCAACCTAGATGAAGACGTCAGACGACTTATATAAAGTTCTGTCATCCCTTCGTCGGACCTTCTCAGGTAGCTTCTACATGGATTTAGATTGCAAATGCGGGTGATAACATGTCAAAACGTTTGACATGATCCTTAGGTCGATGTTGGTGTTTCGACAGGATCAAGATACGTTGGTACATGGATTAACGGTTGAAGTGCCGTGGTGTCGGGCGAGAGCGCGGTTTCGCGTAGGAGAATCTGTCGCGAGTCAGTGTGGCCAACGGTCTTCTGAAACGAGGCTTCCCAGCCTTGCGGTAGAAGAGCGTTGACGACGTTTGCAAAGACAAACAACCCGTGGGTCCTTCGATGCTGGCCAAGCTGCTAAGAGATTTCGAAGATCATAACAGGTCGTCAATATAACCTGCAAAGTTCAATGGCGCGCTGCGAAGTCTGTGTTGTAAGATTCGTCGTGCGCGCCACGATGCGCCGTCGTCGAACCTAAGGCGACAGGAGCCCTAGCTTTCTTAGGAAGGAAGCCACTCGAGAAGAGCCGCAATCTCACCCTGTCTGCGGCGTAGCTACAGGGAAATCTGATCAAGGACAGAAGTTCCATGTGACTAGCAGACAGTGTTGCTGAAACTGGTACCTGGGTACCTGCAGAACCTGCCACAGAACCTGAAACGTGGGGGATGAGCTGACGGCCCGAAATGGGGCAGGAAACATACCGAGTGCAGTTCGTCCGCTATCACACTGAAACAACCGCGACCGCTACCCGACTGCGCCGCAGTCGTTGAGATGTCTCGCGATGCTTTTGCCGCGTGTTGGTCTTCACGTGGGCCGCTCGCCGCCTGCAGGCAGGATGTCATCACCCGTTTCCCCAGACGTCGAACGTAACAGAAACCTTACCAGCGTAGAAGTGAGGAGTCGGTCCGCATTAGTGCAAGGCCAGCAGAAGGCCAGCCTGCACCTCCAGGTTCGAGACCGTGCGGTGGCTTGCCCTAGGTTTTCGAGGTGAGCACTTGTGGCAAAACGCGAGTAGGCAGGAAGCGTGTTCGTCCGTGTTGAATACGGTCGATGTAGAGGACCGAGAGCATCGCCCCGGCGACAGTGCTGTACCTAAGATCATCGGCGCTGATGGAGATTCGGACACTCGCGTCGTGATGATCCGAGTGAGACGGCCATATCGTCGGCCCTGAGTTCGTCGAATCGGATCGAGCTAGCGTCGTTGCTCTTTCCGCAGCTCCGCCTCAGCCTACACGTGTGTGCACTACGCAACGCCCTCATGTAGAACCTCTTTAGAAATACGCTGCCTCGGTTCTTTGGGTATGCGATAGTAATCATCCCACGATACACCATGGAACGAAGAGTGAGCCTCAAAGACCTCATTCATAATGCCGGCGTCATCCCCGTCGAACAGCGCCAAGCAGTCCTCCCGGCCCCAACACAGCCGGCCATCTCAGTCAGCGACGAGGACATCTCGCAAGCACGAAACATCCTGCTTGAACGGAGAGCCAAAAATCCCGAAAGCAAGAATGTGTTGAAGAGCATCTTCAAAAGCTCGAAAGAGAAGGACAAGGGACAGGATGGGGCGCAATTCTCGCAGGAGGAGCTCGACCAAGCCTTGTCCGCTGTCATCCGCAGTCCCACGACTGGACCTGGCCTAATCCAAGCCTTCCTCACTCTGGGCGCGAAAGTGAATATCATCGAGACAATCGACAAGAAGCGAAGATCGAGTAATCAGGCCAACACAGCATTGCGCCGCCGTAGCACGGTCTTGCAGCAGGCCGCAAGCCTGAGGAAAGCTGATGGTGTCAACATCCTCGCCGCCTCTGGTGCGGACCAACAGACCTTGGACGAAGGTCTGAAAGCTGCTCTGGCTGCCGGCGATCAAGAAAGTATAGGCCTCTTATTGCGACATGGGGCGGACCTGAACAACTTTCCCAATGCTTTGGCCAATGCGGTCCGGTCGAATGACCTGAACTTTGTCAAGCTCTTGTTGCGAGCACCAAAGCCACTGCGTGCTCAAATCATCAATTCTTGCTTACCTGCAGCGGTTCAGCAAGGCTCGGATGCTGTCATATCTCTGCTGATAGCATACGGCGCTGACCCGAACTTCGACTCCGCAAGCGCTCTCAACATGGCGATTGGAAGACAGGCCTACAAGCTGGCCATCGCTTTGGTCGCTGGCCCGATCCGTCTCAATGAACCGAACCTGCAACATGCGCTCGACACTACCATGAGGCTACCAACGCGACAAGCAACGTTGCAGTTCCTACAGCTTTTGTTTTGCTGCGGGCTACCTCCCGATAGTCGTGGTTTACCGGACTTCCTCATCTGTCTGGCAAGAAGCAACGACACTGCTGGCGCGAAGATGATGGTCAGCTATGGAGTACCGACCACGGCTGATGATGCAGAGTGTCTGAGAGAGGCCATCGAAAACTCAAACTGGAGCTTAGTGGATGTCATTCTTCAGACGTTCATCGCCCCTCAGCATGCGACAGCAGCGCTTGCTGTTTTGCCAACCAACACCCCACAGCCTGATAGACTTCGCATAGTTGATGCCTTGCTAAAGAAAGGCGCATCAGGTCCGCCTCTTGGTCGATTGCTCACGCAAGCCACCAAGGAAAAGGACACTCAGTTGATCGACCTCCTTCTTAGTGCAGGGGCACCTGTCGACTCAGGCGACAACGGCGCACTTCATTTTGCTGTGGTCAATCGAGACATCCGAACACTCAAGTCTATTCTCAACGCTCGTCCCCCGCCAGAGACACTGGCGAACGTATTTCCGCTCATCTTCCGTACTGATGGAATCTCCGTATCGGAGCGACGCGAAATCGCACGGCTACTACTAGAGTACGGCGCAGGTGGTCCAGGTGTTGATCAAGCACTAGTCAACGCAATCGCAGACACGTCGGCTGGGCGAGATGGGGCTCTGATAACAGACCTTGTTCGAAAAGGTGCAAACGTTGACGAAAGAGCCTTGTCGCTGGCAGTGTCACAAGTCGACATATCTCTTTTGCGTCTGCTCTGCAACACTAGACCCAACTCCTCGGCGACATCGGCAGCCCTACCTCTCGCCTTTGATTCACGAGCTGGCAGACATTCAAAAACACTCGAGATCATTGACTTGCTTCTCAATCATGGAATTGAAGAAGAGCCAGCTAGTCAGACGTTACAGATTGCCATCAATGGCGGCCCCGACAACATTGATATCATCGAGCGGCTCCTCACTGCCAGCCCTAGACTGCTAAGCACCGCCTTCAAGTACACGACAGCGATTGAAGATCCCCACAAGAAGGCACCAATACTCGATGCTTTACTGAGACTGGGAGTACCACAGGACGCTCTGGATCAAGCCCTTGCCACGGAGACACGACAGGCCGTTGCCACAAATGACACAACCAGTACCAGGTTGCTGTTGGGACAAGGAGCATCTGTGAGTCACAACGATGGCGAAGCGTTGAGTGTTGCGGTAGCTTCAGGAAACAGCTCGCTAATGGCATTAATACTCAGTGGACGTCACCAACCATCACGATCTAACGTCACGAGATCGTTCCGTACATTGTTCACCGATGAGAAGTTGATGTTGGAAGGGAAGAAAGAGAGCATTGGTGAAATGGCACAAGAGCTACTGGCACGCGGAGTAGAACAATCTGCCATCGACGCAGCTCTGCGACTAGTCCTCAGCAACGAGCATAGTAAGTATACGGAGCCCTGGATTGATCTGTTGCTTCAATATCACGCGGATGTCAACACGGCGGATGGGGCATGCTTCGTCTTCGCAGCACAAAAGCACAGTCACACCATCTTTGAGAAGCTCATGCGTCACAACCCCAAGTTCAACGTCGTCGTTCCAGCGTTATTGAGTTCCAAGCTCCAAGACGAAGTAGTCGTTGCCGCAATACAGTCATGCCTCGATCACGGTTGCATACTTGAACAGCTCGGTGTCGGCTATAATAAGCCACCGATACTCATCACCACCATGACTGTGTACCCACGCAATAGCGCGCTCATTACGTTACTCTTGAAGCACGGCTTGAATCCGGAAACAACCATCCCCACGGTCCTCCATTCGTCCTGCGGACCCGAAACTGTGCCCGCACTGCTTTGGGCATTAGCTCAACCACAAAAGCGCATTTCGGACGCCGTTATCTCCGCCCTTTTGGAAGCTGGAGCATCCATTGACCGACTTTCTGCCGCTTCGGAGACTACGGCACTTATGCTGGCCGCTCGTGAGGGGCGTCATGAGATAGTGAATGCACTAGTCGTGCGGGGTTCGGATGCGGATCTTCGGGATGTCTGGAACAAATCCGCACTCTTCTACGCTAGCAGCAGTGTGTCTGGGGAAGCCACAGTGAAGTTACTAGCGCCATGCTCGCTAGCGAATGACGGCAGCTTGCATGAGTCAGCTAGAGAACTCAACGTCGAGGTCACGAAGGCCTTGTTGGAGCATGCTCATGATCCAAACTACCCATCCCGTCTCCATGGCGGTAGAAATGTCCTTGGGGAGATATGTCTGAACGCAAGAGTCTCCACATCCGCGCATCGATCGAAGCTTCGCCAGCTACTGCGTCTTCTCCTATCCAAACGCGTAAACCCCAAATTCCGCGCTCGCAACGAGAAGTCTAGTGTCATCCTCGCGCTCGACAATGCCTACAGCGCCCTTCCCATCACAGAGGCTCTGCTAGAGACAGAGATATGGCAAGACCTCAACGATGAAGCACACATCTACTGCGATGGAGCCTCAGGCCTCCATTACTCACCCTACTCCTACGTCGAGCTGACCGCTACGCCCGCCCGCGCTCCCGTAAAAAAGGCCCTACTCGATCTCCTTCGCGACAAAGCCTGTCTCCCAGTCTACTATTCCTCGTCGGCACTCCAACCCGTCGGAGCAACAGGCATCCCACCCGCGATCGCCAAACTCGTAGACAAGCAAAAGGAACACGAGCTCTCAATCTGCCACGAGAAGGAGAAGTTCGAGCACACTCGCACGATCGAAGAAACAAGCCACAAAGACATACTACGAAGAAAGCGCGAGAGCCAAACCGTCGAACTGGAACTGCAAACCAAAGCAACACAACACTACACCGCCCTGGAGCAGCAAAAACACGACTTCGAAGTCCACCGCGTAAGGGAGGCGGAACGCATGAAGCGCTCGGAACGAGTAGCGTGGCATAACTTGGTCCAAGAGCAAGAGCGCGATGCCGCTGCTGCACGGGCGAGTGCAGAGGAGAGGAAACTGAGAGAGGCCATGGCGGCTGAGAGCAAGATGATTGAGCAGCGGAAACAGGAGTTGGAGCATAGGGCTGGGGTGGAGAGGCGGATGTTGAAGGAGAAGGAGGAGCATTATGAGAGGAATGTTAAGAGGCAGAAGGAGGTTAGGCAGATTGAGGGTGGGCCGCCGCAGTGGGGGACTGTGGATTAGTGGTCATGATGGGGAGGTAGTGGGATGATATCACGAGTTTCTTTTGGGTTGGCGCAATGGCGTGGGTTGGGGGACCGGTCTACCTTGCACTTGAAAGAATTCATCGCTCATGACATGAGCGTTACATTGGACTATGCTCTTCCAAATGTGTACATGGGCAGACTTTAGAGTTTCTTCACCTTCATCTTCATTGGCTCACGCGTCTGAGGTGTCCGAATGCGTCCTGCCTCCTCGGCAACGCGCTCACCTTCGCTTCGCTCCTTCCTCATCAAAACACCGTGCCACATCCAACCCAACAAACAGCCGCCACTACGACCTTTACTTCTCCACACAGCAATTCCAAGCCACAGCAGCACCACTACAACGATGGATCCGCAGCAGCAGTACATCGCGCAAGTCAAAGAAGAATACGATGAGCTTGGCATCTGGGTGCCGGTGAATGAAGAACCAGAACCTGCCGAGGGCGTGTCCGCTGCTGTCCTTAAAGTCGAGCCGACCGATCAAGTAAGTTTATCTATGACAAGCTTATTAACTCGTAAGCTATTACATTTACTACCGCATGCTGATACAAGCAGTCTCAGACTACCACTACCCACAACAAACCAAAGAAAGCCAAGAAAGCCAAGAAAATCAAACGAACCGAACCTCTGACAAAGAGAGAACGACATGTCCAACGTCTCGAGACGCTGAATTCCCAACTCCGCAAAGATCTCAGAGAGGCCCGCGACGGAACAACAGTGCAGCTGATGAAAGACCTCGAGAGTCAAGTCCTCTTGCTGCAAGAAGCCATTGGATCGAACAAAGCCAGTATCATCAAAGATCTCAAGCTAGAAAATCTGCAACTACAGAAGAAGGTCGAGAACTTGCAGCGAGAGGTCAAGAACGCAGAGCGAGACGTTCGAGCTCACAACAACAGCATTGAGGATAGAGAGGAAAAGGTTGTGCTCAAAGGACGAGGCCACAAACTTGCGCAGGCAAAAGCCCAAAGCGATCTGGCAGTCCGTAATCTAAAGAGGAAACTGAAATCAGAGCACAAGGCCAGAAAGAGAGTGGAGGATCGCTGGCGTTTGGCTGAGGCGCGCCTGGCACGCCTCACGGGTCTCGAGGGAGATGGGGCTGAGGTGACTGAAGAGTTGCTTAACGAAGAAGAGTCTATGGAAGAAGATGTTATCAAAGATGAAGATTTGATGGAGAGTGAGTGGTAGTGGGCAATACAAGACGTATGTGAAAAGCTGCACAGTGACGCGGAACTCTTATACAGAAGCTATTATGGCTTGAACTTTACATTAAACTATGCTCTCCTAATCGTAGACATTTGCAAACTACGGGGTCTTGTCACTTCCGTTTGCGCCTGCCTCCGATGTATCCAATCGTCATCGCGTCCCCTTGGCAACAGGTTCACGACCACCTGGGCACCTTGCTCCTTCCACATCAACAAAGCTAACCACGTGCGCACTTGCCGACCTCACAACACCTCGCCTCTGCGGCCTGGACTTCTACACGAAATTTCGATCCGAACCCGCAACGATCACCCAGTCACTATGGATCACCATCAGCAGTACGGAACGCGAGTCAAGTCAGAAGATGTTGAGCTCGAACACTGGGTGCCAACCAAGCAAGAACACGAAGTTGCAGAGCGCGTTCCTGCCGTTGTAGCCAAAGTCGAGCCATCCGGCGAGGTGAGTGCACCTCGTCTTTGGACTATCTCATACAATAAAGCACTGCTGTCTCTGAATGCATACGCTAATCGCAGTGCTGTCAGACCGTCGCTACCTTCGACCGACCAGAAATCGCGCATAATAAGGCTCGAGAGTTTCCGCCTTCTACTGGCAAACGCAAACGTGGTTCAAGATCCAAGAAGCCGCCGAAGAGAGTGCGCGACGCAGAGAAATTGCGAAAATCAGGGGAGATGCCCCATATTTACACGAAGAATGAAGGAGCAGACCAGAACTTACAAGCCGAGAAGTTCGAGAAGAACGATGTTGTTCCTCGTCACAAACTTGATGAGGCTCTCGCTGCGAATGCCCTATTGTCGAAGTCTAACGAGAATAAACGCTCACGGATGAACACACTGAATGACCGGAACCAACGACTCCGCCAAGAGCGCGACAAGGCCGTCATACAGCGAGCAGAAATGCTTTCGCAACAACACGCAAGGCTCTCGACCGAAAGCATAAGCAACATTGAGATACAAAACTCTCGACTCCGCCAAGAGCTCGTCGACGCTCACAAGACGATCGCGGACACTCGAGCAAGCTTGCAAGCTATTGCTCAGAAGGAGCAACTCTCGCCTCCCCACCAAGAACCCGAATCAGTCGTCTTTACCAAAGGAGTGAGTACTACAAGAGCTCTGCGACTCGAGATATCCGAGCTGGAGAGACGACTGAAGGAAGCACTCGTGGAGGGCGAGAACGCTAAACGCGATGCTCGTGCATTCAAAAAGAACAACGTCGACGCCGAAGCTCTGGAGAAACAACTTGCAGTGGAGAGGGCCAAGAACAGAGCCCTGGTTGGTAAGCTGCAGAAAGCTCTAAAAAGTGAGCACAATGAGGACAACGACGAGCAAAGTGGCTCCCGCAGTTTCGATGAGAAGAACGTGGGCATGAAGGGCTTGCTGGAATATTGTGGTGGGCAGACTGAACAGCACATCAAGGTTGAGGATGAAGATATGGACTCTGAATGAGATATATAGCGCGAGATGTTGCGAGAGAGGACAGTCAAAGCGCATATAGGAGTGAATAATAGCCATCGTAAGCAGAAGCACGAGCAATTGCGATGATGTAGCATTATGATAATCACGGCACATCTGACCGAACATCGTATGTCACGTTACCCCATTCCTCTCTGACACATACTGTCACACGTCCAAAGTTGAGAAGCAGCATGTGAATCATTCATTCTCTGACCAACACCGGGTATAAACTACACCATCCTTCCCCATCCCCACATATCACATAACATTCATACCATCATCCCAACCCACCAACCCCCATCACTGAACCTCAAAAACCCCACTAACCCCCTCAAACTCCTCAATAGCTCCCCCAACTTTCTTCGCATCCCCATAATACCTAATCCTGTACCTCCCCTTCTCCACCCCCATAATCCCCGTATCCCAACTAATCGTCACATCACTCGTGCCCGTAAGCCCATTCACGCGTTTCCACTGATACACGACCTCCCAATCCTCGTCGTTCTTAACCTGCGTCCACACCCCACTACCATCACCATCACTGCTCTGTTTCTCTATAGCCGCAAACGTGCCTTCAAGACGGAGGTTGTTACGCGGATTCGCGCCGACGAACGTCGCGGAGACGGTGGCGCCGCGGGCGTAAGTGGGTAGGACGTCTTTTGTGACTTGGCCGAAGGAGCGGCCGAAGCCGGGGCCGTCGTAGACGACGCCGGTGATGAGGGAGATGGATTTGTCGCGGTTGTCCGGGGGCGAGGGGCCGGGCGGAGGGGGTTGGAGGGAGGAGTCGGATAGGTAGGGGAGGTATGTTAAAGTAGAGTTGATGTAGGCGTTTAGGGTGTGGGGGCCGTAGAGGGTGGAAGCGCCTTCGTAGCGCTGGATGCTGTATTCTTCTTCCGTGGCGATGTAGTGCGTGTAGCTGTTTGCTGGGCCGCCTAGTACGACGATGGGTGAGGTGGCGATGGCAGAGGAGACGACGGCGTTGTGGACGGCTTCGCGCCAGCGGCGGCCGGACATGGTTGTTGCTTCGCCGGGGGACACGATGATGACGAGTTGGCCGACACGGAGGACTTGGATGTCGACGATGTTTGGGGACCAGGGGTATGGTACGTTGGCTTGTCCGACGTTAAGTAAGACGGGCTTGGGGTACTGGCACTCCTTTTGCTCTTTGCTTGGTGGTGCGATGGCGCTGCCGACGAGGTTCCAGAAGGGATTCGAGGGCGCACCGGGGTCGTTCTGGACAAAGTCGAACGCGCCAGGGCCGTCAGATGTGCCGGCTGCGAAGGAGTTGCCCATGGCTGCGGGACATGTGTGGACGACGGATCCATTGCTGAGGGTGAAGGTGAAGTTGGAGAAGTCGACGTAGGTGTGGAACGAGCGGACTTTGCCGGAGATGGGCGTGAAGGCATTGAAGTCGTAGATGCTCCTGGCACCCTCGGCCTGACGCCTACCGATCTCGTAGCAGGACTTGTGGCCTCCGTCGTCCAGACCGAAGAATGGTCCACGACCGTGGCAGTCCTGGCTCTTTCCTCCGCAGGTGCTGTCGTTGAGTCGGCACTGCTGGCCTGACCCGTCTTCGCAATAGGCGCCGAGTACGTTCGGGGTCGTGTCACCGACGTTGGCTTGTGAAAAGCCTGCCACAAAGCCCTCGGCAGCATTTGAGTCGGCCGCATTGGCCTCCATATCCTTTTCCAGCAAGTACGCCGCCACGCCCTTGTTGTCTCCAGCAATGAGCGTCTGGTTTCCAAGCATACTGGTGCCATGGACAGGGAACCAGTTCAGAATGCCGATGCTCTTTCCATCACTAGCTCTCGTAAACTTCAGAAGTGTCATGGTCTTGTCCACATTGTCCGTGTAGCGATCGCGTTCCGCTTGTGGGTTGGCGAGGTAGGCGAACAGACTGCGGTTGATGTTCGCATCAGCAATCTTCGCACTGCCAGCGTTGACAGTTCCCAGGGTAAGTCCTTCATGCGCCCTCTTGATAGACAGAAGCGTTCCGTCCACAATCGCGCGATAGCTCTGCTTGTCGAAACCCTGACTCGTGATCTGCGGAAGGAGGTAGTTCAACCAGGCTCCTGGTCCGGCATGACTGTGGGTGCCAGTCACGGCGACATTGTTCTTCCCGTATACAGCGTATTCGGAGCCCATGGCCTGAAGCCCTTCCAAGATGCCATTTCGGATGGCAGTGTCTCCGGACTGGGTGTCGAGAACGAGGTACACGAAGCGTTCGCTGGCTTCGTCCGGGTTGCCGACGATGAAGGCGCGGGAGTAGAGGCGTTGGCGGAGTCCAGATCCGATTTGCGACGAGTTGGCGTAGCCCATCATGTTGAGCTCGACGACGGGACTGTGGCAACATTAATACAGTCGCATAGTGATATTCTCGCCACCCACCCAGTGATATCCGCCTTGCCAACGCCGACAAGGTACGAAGACGCATCGCCCGCCTGGCCTCCATCCTGCTTCTCGCTGTTGAAGACATCCTGCTGGGCTCCAGTGTACGTCTGATCGAGGCGCGCATGCCAGAAGTCGACGACGGGAAATCCGAGATTGATGACGAGCTGGGCGATGATCAACGAGGCAACAAGGGCCGCACCCAGTGCGACTGCGATGTGTGAGCGCGCCATGGACGCGAGGAGATGTCTGGGCGGAAGTGTGCGGAAAGAAGTTGGAAGCCGTTGGACGGGGCGCGGCGAGGTTCTTGTACGCTACTGCTGGCACCGGAAGCTACGCGTGCCAGACGTGTAGAGGGTTGCACATGGGCGTACAGTCGATTAGCAAGGAAGATAGATTGGCAGGGAGACAAAGTATCGCCGCTGGCCACACAGCAGCGCGAAGCTTGACAGTCGCGCCTGGCACCTGCATTGCATGACGTTGCGGGGTTCCTCGCCGTCTGGTTGGCGGGGAGCCCGGACGCGATCAGTGCCTAAATCTACCCGTGCAGGCCTGCTTCTCTAGCACGTCTAGTTTCGCGACACCCTTCCACCTCACCTGCGCATCCAATACACCATCTGCCATCCACCTCGCCCTTATCCCGGCCCGCTGCACGTCACTTGCCCGCCATGCCCCTCATCCAGGAATCCTACGACCATCTCCCTTGTACGTCCAATTTACACACTGCCCCAACACAGCAACCATGTCCGATGCGCCCAGTCACGCGCGACATCTGGACTGATAACCCCCGTATTGCCTCGCTAACCACTTGTAGACGTCGATACGGAGCTCTCAGCTGCGAGCCTGGTCGCAACCAGACATGCCATCAACGCCGATATCAGAGCCGCGGGCGTAGACACAACAGACATGCATCCAGCGCTTATACCAGCAGCCACGAAATACACACCCACCTTTTCCGACTTCATCACGCGCGAGCATGCGCGCCTCGACGACCATCCTACGTCGAAGCTATCCGGCGTCGATTTGAAGCGCTATGAGGATCTTGATGCGCCGGAGAGCACGACGCCGACTAGCGACGAAGAGAGGCCGGAGTTGCTGGAGCGGTGGAATAAAGCGCTCAAGCAGGCGTATACGAGCTCGGAGTATGTGCAGGGCAGGCTGACGCAGTTGGGGCTGTTGGAGAAATTCGGGAAGAATGCGTGGTTGGTGGGTAACTCGCAGCTGGAGGATATACTCAAGGGCGTCGAGGCTGAGCTGGCGGGTTTGGGCAAGCAGCAGGAAGAGGTGGAGATGGCGAGGAGGTCGCAGCAAGATAGCGCGGGTGCTGAGCTCAAGACGCTCGAGGAGACGTGGAAGAAGGGTGTGGGAAGAGTGCTGGAGACCGAAGTCGCGGCTGAAGGGTTGAAGCTGCAGATTCTGGAGAAGAGGAGGGCAGGCGCGGTTTGAAAATTTCATCACCATCGAGTGAAGAGGATAGCTAGGTAGTTGCATGATACCCAATACACACCATTACGCAGAGCCACTGAGCAGCATCATCATACAAGGCGCATAGGCACATCTTCAGATGAATACGCAATTCAGTGATCATTACTAGGAACTATATAGCTAAAGTAGCAGGGGTACTCGTTTATAGAATTGAAAGAACACACGCCTCATTCGCCATCGCTGCTCTGCTCATCCGCAAAAACAAGTCAAGGAAAACCGTTTCATCCCTTTTTGGGTATCGAACTCCATCGTCATTAGCTGAACCTTGGAAATGAAAGACCATCCACTAGTAAACAATACGTTCGTCAAAGACGGGTGCCTCGCGCGAGTGACCGTCCTCAACACCCTTCCAGTACACCTTGCCCTTCTCGTTGAAGGTAGCCTGCTCATCCGTGATGACGAGTCCAGGGACGGTCTTCTGTGTGTCCCTGATCTCGCGCGTGCTGATGCCCATGTCGTCCTTTACGATCCAGATGACGGGGGTGGGGCTGGTGACGGAGGGGTTGAAGAAGGCGCGCTTCTGGATCTCCATTGGCAGCGGCTCTTGCGGGTGGTGGTAGAACTGGTCGAGGGATGCGGAGAGGTTGTGGATCGAGTTCTTCTCGGGGTTGAACATCTTGGCCAGGAAGCCGGGCATGCGAGTGGCCTTGGGGGCGTAGCTGGGGGTAGCGTCGGTGGTGTGGACCTTCTCGCCGTTCTGTGTGTGCATGCCGTCCTCGTGGTGGCCGTTGGTGACGCTGCCGTGGGCAGGGGATGGGTCGGTGTAGGCGAGGCGAGCTTCCTCGTGCTTCAGGGCGAATTTCAGAGTGAACTGGAAGACGAGAGTGAGGAAGAGGAGCAGGCACATGATGGCCAAGGGACCGACGGCCTGAATGTTTTTGGCCGTGGCAATAGCAAAGAGACCGATCAGGCAGATCTCAGACAGGTAGATACCGGTCATGAGCTGGCGAAGAGCCTTCTGGTAGGCTTCGCCTTTGGTGTCCAGGTTGGTCTCGTACACGTAAAGGAAGTTGTACCTGAAGGCAACGTAGATGAGGGAAAAGCCAATCGTAGCGAAACCGAGGATAAGAGGTGCAATGCCAGAGTAGGTGATACCAATGACAGCCAGGTTGACCCACTTGGGGTACTCAGATCCCCACGATGGAGCCGAGAGCTTAGTAAGCTTGTCGAAGATCTTGCGAGGTGTCTTGCCAGGCAGAATGCGGCCCAGGAGCACGACAACTACGAAGCCTCCGATGTTGAGCAGAGTTCCGGCAGCCGATGAGAGACCCAACAGGATGAAGTAGCTGATGTAGAAGTTAGAGGCTTTGGGCAGGCTTGTAGAGAGCAGAGTGAGCACGCTGCCGGGGTTGTCGATAATCTGATTGATGGCGGATGTGATGGCACTGGACAGGGTTGCCACAAGGAATACCTGGACGACCTGGAAAGCAAAGTACCAGTTCTGGGTCTTGAGCTCAATCTGACTCCATGTAACGTAGCCAGCCAACTTGGCCATCAAGCGACAGACGATCGGCACCAGGGCCATGAGCACGGCAAGCATGACAGCTGGTAGAAGACCTGTAACAACACCCAGGATAACCTGAGGGATGTCCAGAATCCACTCGAGCCAGGAGAAACGGTCAGCCAGGTAGTTGATGTTGGAGATGAGACCGACAAAGGCAACTGTGTACGTCAGCGGAATTCTGTAAATGCGGATGATGGTTCTTACCGGGAATTGCGAAGAAGATGATCATAACAGTGATGAAGGCGGTAGCGACGGCCCAGCGGGCAAGGTGCTCCATGGGCTTGATCTTCAGATTACCCCAAACGACCTCCTGAGGCACGATACCAAGTTGGCGTGCCTTGAGCTTCTTGTCAGGCCGGGTCTTGCTGCTTTGCATCATCTGCCAGGCGTCCTGTGCATGCCTCTGGGTGTCGAACTCGAGGAAGACGGCTCCGACCAATTCACCCTGGCCGTTCCAGTGCTTGTCCTGCTCTTGGGTGATCTTGGGCATGAGCTCAGCAAGGTGCGATCGTCCGTACTCGATAGTGTCAACCTTCTTGCCGATCAGGAACTTGAGCTTGTGTGTCGGGCGCTTCTTGGGGTCGATCCACTTGGTGCCGTCAGATACGTCGCTTGCGACGAAGTGCTTCTTGCCCTTCTCTGCCTTGATGCGGTTCATGTTGGCTTCACGTAGGAGCTGGTTCTCGCCATCCTCCAACTTCATGGCAGTCTTGTCACGGTCCTCAACCAAGTCGTCCAACTCCTTTGTGTTTGAGGCGACCCAGGCATGCTTGACGCCGGGAAACATCTCGAAGAGGGCAGACTGCGACATGGTCGTTGGGACGTTGGTGAACAGAATGGTACGCGAAGACAAGCGGCTGGCGCCCCATGGCGAACGACGGTACGCTTGGCGGAGGTTGACGACGTAGAAGGACTCGCGGGCAATGATGCACATGACCATGCTGAGGAAGATGAAGGAGATTCCGGCATGGGCATAGTAGCGGTTGACATTCTTGCCTTCGGGGTTGACGTTACTCATGGAGAGAAGATCGAGCTGCTCCTGGCCTGCCCCTCCAGTCGCATTGACGGGGAAGAGAACAGGCCATGTGACAAGACATCCGAGGAAGCAGGTGACGATGAGGACCTTGAAGAAGCGCACGAACAGGTAGCCGTCAATGGACTGGTGGTCGAGAATGTACTCGTCCTTGAGGTTCTTGAAATCTTTTATCCATCCTAAGAAGCCTCCGCTCGGTGCAGGCGTCTGTCGCTGCTGCCCCAGGTGGTTGAGATAGGTTCTCGGCGCATAGACTCGGCGGAAGTATTTGCGCGCGATAAGGAAAGCGACGACGAAGGCGAGCGCAAGAATGGCAGTCGGCACTAGGGTGGAGACCAAACTGGACAGGGAGTTGGAGGATTCTTTCTGGGCTTTGCCAACTTCACCACCCTTTGTTATGGTTAGCGCACGTTCAAGCTGGTGCTGTCGCGATAGCGGAGGGACTCACGGTGGACGACATGCTGGGCAACTAGGCAGTCGCGTGCCCGTGGGGTGGGAGTGAAGGAGTCGCGAAGGGAAGATGCTTCTTAGGAAATGAGGAGGCTCTAGGACTGCATACAAATAAACAGGACTGCGGGCGCTATACAAGGAGTCCACAGCCTCTAGTGTGACGTCGTGGTCCAAGCACACTCCACAAATCGGTCCTATCGCGCGACTCGAGCCAGCCCGCTAACCCCTTCAGCTTAGCTGCGCGCATCCAGCTTCTGGACCCTGACACTTCACTGCGGGCTGCATCACCAGCCTCAATTGCGGAAGGCTTTTCACTGCGTGGCGGTGATGCAGCTCGGCGTGGCCGTGAAGTGAGGTGAGACTTTTCACCCACCCATGTCCGGCTCGAGACGCGTCTTTCATGTGAAGGATGCGCGACAAGGGCCCAAGGAAATTACCGAGCTGGCGGAAAAGCAACCTTGTGATTCGCGACATGCGGCGCAAATCCAGTTGAGAGAACATTGCCAAGCTCCCAGCCTCGCTAGCGATCGTCCTGGATGCGGTACGACAATTACGTCAATCGAGCCTTGTCCGCTGCCGGGCTACCCCTTCTCCCTGTCAGGTGTCAGGAAGCCACCTTGGTTGAAAGCGACCGACGATACAGTGATACAGCGAACAAACACGGCACAGAACCGACTATGCGTTGTTGCGGTTAAGCAGCCGAAACTATGACGATGCCATCTCACCGTACTCTGTGCGCATCCTATCACCCTGCACTGCACACAGACACGACACAGACACAGAAAGCCTATTCTCCCCACCGCATCTTGATCCCGCAGTGATAGTCACAACTGATTGACACGCGCAGCCGCTCCTCGCACACAGCGGGAAGGATTGACAACTCCACACCCCCTGTGGGAACCGACGATCTAGATTGAAGCCACATCCCGTCTCACCACGTCTACGATCTCATCTGCGGCTGCAGCCAATCCTCTGGCCCTGACTGTCATCTCCACCAACACCAGGTGACGCGCAATATCGACTGGACAGAATTTGAGTTTTCGTCTTTTCAGCTCGCTGCCCCTGTTTACACATGCGGGTACACGTGGCGCAGCGGCCAGACCCTGCGTTTTTTGTTGCACCGCCACACGTTCACACCAGTCTTTTCCGCGGGGTGTGCGCAATCGTTCTTACGCGCTTGGGCTAGGTGCGCTGCGATTCACGGCCTTTCCAGAGGGATGATGCAATCGCAGAGGTTGTCTTCTAATCAAACCGCCGACTAGTTGGTATGCGCCATTGAACTGTTTGCACTGCCGTCCCGTCGATGGAGAGGTGGTATCGTCAGTGTGTGCATCAGACGCACACATGCCTGTCTTCCTCACATGAGCCGATGATGAACCTTCTTTGTTCTTACAGAGTTTGCTTCAATAGGACCGAACGAGCCGTTGATCTCTTCACACGCCAGAGATAGGCGATACGCGATATTAACGACCGAGCCCCCTGCCCACTTCGGCAACGCCGCTGCGAGATGGCTCATGGACGATGCAGCGCATCGAAGACATGTGCTCACCTCAGGCAGGAAACGCGTTAGCGGGCCTCTCCTGCAGCCTGCACTACGATACAGTAAGTAGATTAACGCGATCCAGCATGAACGTGAATGTCTCGGTTCCCATCGCCAATGGATTAAGGTACTAAATGGGTGCCTTCTGCAGCCTACATTACAAGAAAGTAAGCAAATCAGTAACACCCAGCACTGTCGTAGGTGTCTGGATTGTCTATCAGTATAGACAATACTTGCGTGTTACCTGTAGTTGCCAGCATCCTAAGGTCTACTGGTATCTGTCCGCCGCGACTTCGAGCGTAATGAGCGGCGTCATCTTTTACAAGACATCACAGAATCCGTCTGACACATCTGAGTTTCTTCCACACTCAGCTCGACAACCACCTGAGAGACATAAGGAGAGAGAGAGAGAGAGAGTACGCTTTTATCAAGACTGCTGTCCGGTTACATCTACCATGAGCCATTGGACTTGCACAACGTTGAACACTATACGCACTCTAAGGAACCCGTATACATAAAGACTTCGGTGTCGTTCTAGCCTCCCGATTGCTGTCTCTCTGGTCAATTGCAATTGCAAGTGTTTTCATATTGTAGAACTTCGACCTCTCCGTTACGATCGTGCAGCCTCAACAACCAGCGCGAACCAAGACTAGGTCCCATTTTGAGCCAGAGACAGGTTCTCTCATCTGCTCCTATATCAGTAAATACATCTCCAGACACCTGCTCTCATTAGCCAAGTTTAGGCGCTGAATGAGGCTAGCGTAGGAATCGCGCTAGTGCAGGGAGGCTTAGGCAGCAGCGTTTAGAGATATTGGGAGCTGCGCTGAGGGAGCCCTGGAGGTACCACACCTAGACACGTCACACCCATCATATCACATCATCGAACATGTCTCTATGCGAAGCTTGCAGATCAATACCATTCCGCAAACTTATCAATAGTGGAGCAGATGCTCTTAGGAACGATTCTTTCAGGTTCAACGAGGCTGGACGAATACCCTCATTCTTCCCGGACGACCTTTCTTGGAACGAACGACGATGCCCTGTTGCAAATATCAGGCTTCTTGCAAGAACATGCTCGATTTGCGCCTTCATCTTGACAACGATCGAGAACCACACATGGACTCCGAATAGCTGTGTGCAGGGCGTCGGATGGAAAGAGATCGAGACTCTTATTCCGCGACATCTTACCATCTGGATGTTAATATGCGAGAATAGCTATAAATTTCCGTACCTCAGTATCAAACTAGGCACCTCCACTCATGTGAAAACCGATTGGCTGCACGTTGCTCTTCGGAAACCTCTCGGTAATCTCGCAATGCGCCGCAACATGAGGAGACAGAAACTAATTGGGCGATACAGATAGCCCATTGACGCGTCAACTCCCTTATGCCGTGTTACAAGAGACACTTCACCCTCACACACTTGGCCGGATGCTGTCTTGGATGGAAAGCTGTAAAACTAGCCACTACAAGTGCTCCCATCTGTCACTGCGAGTCGCCCCGCTACCAACGCGAATCTTGGACATAGGCATGCTTCCTGGACCCGAACAGATGCTTGGACAGCATGACAATTGGCGAGACCTGTTTCAGGCAGAGAGTCTTAACCTTCTCCAGACTTCCAGAGGTCAGCGAGGACGCTATGCTGCCCTAAGCTACTGTTGGGGTGATAGTTTACCCTTAGAAACGACTACAACAAACCTGCAAGCACATGAGTCTGCTATCGGCTTCGAAAAGCTACCTCAAACCTTGCAGGACGCTGTTATGGTGGTACGATACCTGGGTATTAGATATGTCTGGATCGATTGCTTGTGCATTCTGCAGGACTCAAAGGCAGACTGGGAACGCGAAGCGGCACGTATGGCAGATATATACTCCAATGCGTACCTGACTCTAGCTGCTTCACGGGCAAAGAATTGCGGAGAGGGGTTCCTCGGCACTCGCAACATCGATCCCTCGCTCCGGGCGTGCATTGAAGATGAGGATGGCTCTTTCGAGCTATACTTCTGTAAGCAGATAGAAAGGTCTGTGGAGGTAAGTTGAACTCGAAAACATGAGTTCAGTCAAAAGTTGACCATGCCTAGCAACTCCAAGCACTGGAATATCGTGGGTGGGCTACCCAGGAAAACCTACTCTCTCACCGTGTTCTGAGTTTTGACAATGACCAGATGACCTGGAGATGCGCTCATATTGATGAGACTGAATCATTTTATAGACCGGCATTAACCCTTCGACCCCGGACGGACTTTCAAGAGATGTTGCAGGGCCTAAGACAGCCTTTGTCTCACGAGTTTCATTCGAGTGGCTGGGCAAACTTCACACGATTGTATAGCGCACAAGAATTGACCTACGAGACAGATACCTTTCCGGCAATATCTGGTATTGTTCAAAGAATCCAAAAGATTACTGGAGACGCATACTATGCGGGACTTTGGAAGCGTCACTTCCTTGAAGGCCTTCTATGGTACTTGCCGGGAAGTTTAATTTCACGCAAAGCACAAGGATCAGATTCTCGTTCAGAGCGGAAACGGAAAGGTTGGATCGCCCCATCTTGGTCTTGGGCATCTGTAGTAGGAAACATAGACTACTCGTATGCATGGCAGATCTCTGGGCATTTTTGTGCCCGTCTTGAAGAATGTGTCACCTTTCCTAGCGGTCTGGATCCGTTTGGCGCACTCAAGGCCGGTTTTGCCCGTATCACAGGAGCGGTCACATCCATTAGACATATTTCTGGAGAGGAGTCCGAATTCGGTCGTGCCTGTGGGATTTTGCTCGGCAACGGTGGACGAGTTACGGCTTGGGTCAAACTTGACTTCGTCTGGTACAAGTCCTGCAATGCGTTGATGATTACACCAGACCTAGGGATTTGTATCGTAAAAGTCAAAGGAACGGCAAACACGTATATTCGAGTCGGATACTTTGAGATCAGGCTTTCATTGACTGCCTCAGATCATGTTCCGCCGCGTACTATTACCTTAGTTTAGTCGTAGTCGGTTTCAACTCGATCTGAAGTCTCATCTCGCATTGTATCAGTCCCATTCTTTTCCGCAGTCTTGATCCAAATCAAATGTGTGCTTTTACTCATGCTCGATGACGGGCGATTGCTCGTCCTACTCGTTCAAGTCGATCCCGAAGAACCAACGAGACATCTTGAGCAGTGTATACCCCGCAATTGATAGCTGATTTGAACATGTACCGACGTTACCCACACAGCAGCGCATCGCGGTGCAAACGCTCCAAGCAGTCCTGATTCGTCGACCACTTACCTTGACTTCGAGATGTCGGTCACGCCACGGTCGCTACTTCCATAACCCCCTCTCTTACCCCATTCGATACGCTCTTTTACTTCATTACCGAATTTTCCGACACCTCTTGCACTATTAAACTCTCTCTCTTCTTTACCACCTTACCGCGAGATTGCTACCACTTCCCGCGACATTCCTCTCCGCACGAGGATCACCGCCCATCCACTCGCCTTCCATCAACAATTACAACCCCCAAATTCTCCAACAACATGGCTCCACCGAATCCCCCACCCAGAGACGCGTCCATGTTCGGCACATATCTCCCACCCTCAGCGCGCCACGGCGTCCAAGAAGCCCGTCGTCCGCCGCACAACTCCGGCCCCGTGCGTCTACTATCCCTTGATGCAGCCGTAGGCGTCTCAGTTCACTAACAACAACCAGATGTTCAACCCCCACCACCGCATCAACGAAGCCATCAGCGCCCTATGCGCAATCCGCCACTCCATGTCCGAGCTCGAGACCCAGCACCGCAGCGCTCTCGAGACCAAGGACGCTAAGATCGCGACCCTTCAGCAGAGTTTCAAAAACCTGAACACTTTGCATAGGACCTCCAAAGCTCGAATCGACGACAAAGTCCTGTTGCAGGGCAAACTGCAAAACGACATTAAGATACTGAAGCGGGAACTTGCGGCTGAGAAGGCGAAGAAGGGTGTTGTGGACCAGGATATGGAGAAGCGGGTTATCGAGGTGAGACAGCAGAACGCTTTGTTGACTGCTAAGGTGTTGGGGCTCGAGAAGGAGCTTGCGGATGAGAGAGCGAGGGGGAAGGAGAATAGGGATGCGAAGAGGGAGTTGGAGGTTATGAAGACGAAGTTGGCGGATATGGTTAAGGGGGGGAAGGTTAAGGTTGAGGTGGTTGAGTAGGGTGTGATGGAGGGTTTGGCGGGGTTGGAAGATGGTACTTCATGGGGGTAATTTCATGTGGGTTACTGGATGCGATGATGGGCTTGATAGGACGTGGTTTAGGTTGGTAGTATGCACTTTTGCATCATAATTGGCTCCAAACTCTTTCTAATGTATTACGTGTGTTGACCACCACCCTGTTGTAAAAGTGCTTCTCGCCGCTGTCTCATTCTTGTCTCTTCCATCTCTAACCACTCCACTTCTCTCTTTCGCTGCGCTTCCACATGTGGCGAGACTTGTGACGTTGGATTGTTCGCCCCCGGTATTGGTATCGTCACCGCATTCCTGCCATCACCTCCATCGTCCATTCCGACGACCCCAGTCTCATTCGCTCTCCCATGTTCTTCCATCCCATTGTACGGCAACTCTCCCGGCTGATCCTCAGCTCTGAGCTCCTGCGCTCCCCCCACCGCATATTTGTACGAGTGCGACCGATCCAATTCCTGAGTGAGGCCATTGCCCGACATCTCTTGGTATTCGGTCTGGTCCGCTCCCGTTCTGGTCGCGTTGTGATCCGTATCGAGGACCATCTTATCGCCGTCGCCTTCTCGCCTCGCTAATTCGTCGTCGGTGAGCGTAGTCGTGGGTGCCTGTGTCCTCCGCTTCTTGCGTCGCCAGAAGTACCAGCCGCCTATGATGAGGGCGAGGATGACGATGCCTGC
The DNA here is from genome assembly GCF_023758085.1 of Alternaria hordeiaustralica. Lineage (NCBI taxonomy): Eukaryota > Fungi > Ascomycota > Dothideomycetes > Pleosporales > Pleosporaceae > Alternaria > Alternaria hordeiaustralica. The sequence goes on along the minus strand of NW_026056774.1, from coordinate 404,007 downwards.
TATCGCTATTCCGGCTATTGCACCACCCCCTACGCCATGTTTGGACTTGCCGTTGCGGGTAGGATTGGGGCGTGATGTCCGGGTAGTACGAGGTGGCTTGGTTGTGGTGGTGGGTCGAACTGTTGTTGAGGATGCCGAACTTAGTGACGGGGGTGTTACTGCAAGTCCCGAATTGACAGTGAAAAGGAGTACATTTGATTGAAGAGACAGAATGAGGCTGTGTACTGTTTCAATTGGATCTCCATTGCGTATCGTAACGTGCGTTTTAGGGTTACCAGTGGAGGTTATTTCAACTGCAAGCGTCGGTGACTCTTCTATCGTAAGGATCGTGAGCGGTGCATCGTTCCAGAACAGAGTTGACTGATAGACTTCTGTTTCGAGCACTGAATTCCACACCTTGATCAGTGTTACAGTTTTCCATGCTGTTTTAGAGGCTTGATCTGTCATGGTTGGGACTGTTGTAAGTGGTCGCTGCTTTTATAGCAGAATGAGATACATCCAAAGACATGCGAGTGTAGATAGGATGAGGAAAGAAAGCTAGAGCAGATAGCAAGGGGGACCTTAGAATCATCTCCTTTATTATCCTATACAACGGTCCACCTGCGCAGGGTTGGGGCTGCCGTCGCACAACGGTTGGAATTATAAATTCATAAATTGCGTACCGTATGTAGTTTAGCGGCTACCCTTCTGAGAGCTGGCTAAATGTGGTTCTGCCTGCGCATGCCGTCTATTCGCTAGATGGCCTTTCCGCCCCAACCCTATCTATCCCAGCAACCGTTGATTCGACATGTTGAGACCGTCACGGGCTGTGCCGTGCAGGGCGAACATGCAGCTTACATGGACATCGGTCAATCCACTCGATGTTTCTGGCACCGACCAAGTCAGCCACATCGCCTTCCAAGGCTACTTCTCCTTTTACAGCTCAGCAACTGCGCGCAACGATCTCCGCCACCTGGGCACCAAGCCTCACGACGTTCACACATCTCCACACCAAACCACTGTTCCGCGCCCGATTTCATAATCGTTCTGTCGAACCTTGGGAACTCTCCCCATTTGCTTCCGTATCGTTCGTCTCCTTCGCTGGCGTCGCAAGAACATTCATTCAGCCTCTCTGCTCCCATCAACCTTCCCACCCCCTTGCATTAGAAGCGTCTCCTGTCTCTTCCGTATTCTTTCCTCTTCCATCTTTAGCCATTCTAGTTCTCTCCTTCTCTGCGCTTCTATATGTGGCGAGGTATGTGAAGCAGTATTATCGTTTGCCGGAACTGGTATCTCCACTTCCCCTTCATCTGTCGCCTCAGTCACTCCAGGAAGTGGTAATTCCCCCGGTATATCATCAGACCCGATCTCATGCGCTATATATCTGTGCGACTGCGAGCGGGACAGTTCCTGCGCGCGACTATCGCCAGACATCTCTTGACGAGCGCCGAATGTGGATGCGTCGTACTGCGGATCAGGAAGACTCTTCTCATCATCTTGTTCTGCTCGTTCGTCGGCTTCATGTGTGTTTTTGCTTGTCGTAGACTGTATGCGTCTTCTTCGGCGCCAGAAGTACCAGCCACCTATGACAAGGGCGAGGATAACAATTCCGCCTATAGCTATGCCGGCGATTGCGCCGCCACTTAGTCCCGGACTTTTGGTGTTGGTATCCGCTGCGGCTGTTGTATATTGAGTCCCACTGTCGGATTGTATCGCACTCGCGCTGCCTTCAGAACCCGAAGCTTCCGAGTCCGTTGTCGCATCAGCTGCTGAAGTTGTTTGACTCTCTCCAACATTTGTGGAACTTGGTGCTGAGATCTCCACCGGCGTTGATTGCGTCGTTGTCTCAACAGTACTCGTCTCATAAACACCTTGTCCAAAAGGGTCACGACGGAAGGCTATCACGTTCCGATCTGTCGCTAAAGAGATTTCACATCCGGATACGCGATAGGTTTTGTCTGCCTTCGTCATGGTCTGAAGATCAGGCGGAAGGCTGATACCATATTGATGGGGAAACATGACCAGCGTCATGTATATGGGCCCTAGTTCTGGTGGCTCTGTAAAGAACAACCTTGTTGTTATAGTTGTGTCGGCGGAATCCCAGCCCTCGACGCTGAACCAGCCGTATGTATTTTTTGGTGGGCCGGTTATTGCGGGCGCGTCTGTGGTTGTGGATGCCTCTGTCGTCGTAGATGCGTCTGTCTTCCAGGATGTGACTATCACTATGGATGTGTCTGTCTTTGTGGATGTGGATGTCATTGTGGATGGGGTGCGTGGGACCGAGGAATTGGGCGGATGGAAATCGAAGACCCTTCGAATTGTCGGGAGTTAATGCGCGAAATATCACGTATAATGAGATCAGACAACAGGCCATGTGACTCTAAAGAGTTCCCTGGCATTCATACATCACCGCAAGTACTTCTCAACAGCGGGCGGGGTACCTCAATCCATCGCCCCCAATCCTAAGCAATCCCTTCCTTCTCGCGATAGGCCAATAGGTCAAAGAGACAAAGGTACCCACTTATCTACACGTCGAAAGTGATGCATCGGGCCTTTCCTACAGGTCGTGTGACGCAGTATCGAATCAAACATCGGGACTGTGTTTGCGGCACAGTCAAGCGAGCAAGGCTGTGCATGGTGGACGAACTTCTCATTCGACGAGGCTATCCTATGTACCGGAATGATCAGACCTTTGTCGTCATATCAATGCATGCTGTAGTGATGGATTTAGAGGTCGCAGTTTCGGTCGCAGGTATGTGTTGGGAGCTTTTGCCCTCGGTGCGATGCTTCGGCAGACAGTAGATTTGAGGTTCTCCAGCCTTGCGGCATAGAGAGACATATGGACGCTTTTACTTTATGTTTGAGTTTCTTTCGAAATCGGGAAAGTGTGGAATTTGCTTTGCCTGTACTATCAATTCTTCGCACCGCCTTGCGCCGCAAGCAATTCTCGCCGCTTCCGCATCCTTTCCTCCTCCATCTCTAGCCATTCCATCTCTCTCCGCCGTTGCGCTTCGACATTAGATGAGAGTGAATTGTTTGTCGCCTCAGTCGTATCCGTCATCTCCGTCATCTCAGCAGCGGGCCGTTGCGGAGCGTGATAAGGGGCTGGCGCAGTGTACTCATCAGGGCCACTCAACAGCTCAGCCGGCTCAGACTCGGTTTTCAGCTCATGAGATCCGTTCATAGCGTATTTGGTGTACTGTGTAGGATGCAGCTCTTGCGTTTCCACCTGACGACTTCCTGGCATTTCTTGTGGCCGCTCCTTTGTATCGAGCTCTGGTATGCCTCCATCTCCGCCCCCGTCTCCTGCGATATGGGCACTAATCTCGGTACTGGTGGGCTTCCCTCTCATGCGTTTTCTTCGCCGCCAGAAGAACCATCCACCGATGAGCGCGAAAACGAGGACTGCTGCAATTGCTATGCCAGCGATTGCGCCACCTCCCAGCCCTGAACTACCACTGCCATTGTCCTGTGGCGCCGCTGTCGGCACATTGCCATCCGATGGCTGCGGAGTTGATGTTGTACCGTCGCTGCTTTCCGTGCTCGAGACCAGCGAGTTTATGGTTGAGCTGCGAGGTGTGTCGAAACCGGTCGAAGAAGGATAGAGAGCAGTCCCAATCGCTGATGTAATTTGCTGGAGAGTGGAAGATTGGATCGACGCGGTGTCAGATGTGATCTCTGGGAAGACCGAGCCCTGGCGCCTATCAATGTATGCTCCCCTCATTTCGATCCGGACCCGCTCTCACGAGCTAGGATATGGACGATAAGTGGTTATGGCGAGTTCAGCAGAAGAGACAGGCTCTACACTTTCTGGTAAAGAGATGAAAGAAAATCAGGCTTGGTATTGCAATAACCAGGCCAGAAGAGTCGGGGCGGGCTCCTTAGTGAAACAAGTGCGGCTTTCCCTCCCAGTATGCCAAGCCACTCCGAACGAACACAAGCAGGGTAGAAAACCTTGAAGTATCTCTGTGAAACTTTCTAGCCTTACAATAGGCCAGAGAGACATGAGCCCGCAGCGACATGCGCGTGATGGAGCAAGGATCGGTCCTTTCATAGCGCTTGTGTGACTTGTTGACGAATCAACGGTGATGTCGTGATTGCGGCACAGCAAGACTGCGCATGGCGGACTGGTATCTGGCTCAGCGCAGGATGTCGTTCCAGGATGATCGGGTAGCTGTCTGTAAACAGCATATCGCATATCTTTGATGTTGAGTCTCGTCCCACCATATCGATGATATTCCGATGCCCTTGCCATGAGTTAGCACACGACGAGATCCACAATACCCAACCCTCATAAAATCATCTTCTATTCAGAATATATACGCACTAAAACAAACGATATATGTGCTTGCGGAGCCAAAAACACCATCAAATCACCCCATCACCCCCCAGCGCTCCCGTCAAACTCTTCATCCTCCTCCCCAACAAATCATCCTCACTCGCCAAACTAACCAAACTCTTCCTCCTCCCCCTATCACTCTTCATCCTACCCCTCTCCCTCCCAACCCCTCTCCCACCAGCCACACCTTCACCCCCATCTTTCTGCGGACTCCTCCTCCCCTTGCCCAACACCGTCATCTCCAATGGTCTATCCTCATCCGCCGAACTCGCCGTCCCACTCCTACGATGATGTCTCCTGCGACTAAACTTCGGACTCGTAAGACCATCAATCGCATCTGCGAGGCCTATTGTACCGAAGTAATCGCCTCCTTCTCTTCTCCTTGTAGTTGTGCCCGCGGCAGGCGTGTACCCCGGTGTCTCGGCATCGTATCCATATCTTCTTGAGTCTGTCTCTTCAAAGGCTTCGGTAATCCATTTTCCGCATTTGAAAATATACTTCCAACCTTCGGGGAACACGCCGACGAATTGGAGGAAACCGTGGCTTATACCGGGGACGAGATCGACTACGACGCTGTCCTCCTCGTTGAAACTGCCTCGTGCCCAGTCTAGTCCCAACTCCTTCGCTGCGACCCATTCTGCGCGTTTAGCCTGACGTAATCTGCCTGCGAAGATGACAGTATCGTCGACCAGGGGATCGCGCTCTCCTGTCAACATCCACGTTCGAGGGAACTTGGCTAAGAGGGACTCAGGGGCAAGAAGTGGGGAGAGGAGGTAGTCTGTGCTGAAATCGGGGCGGTGGTGGGGTCCGATGTAGAGGATGATCATGGCACGCATCATTTCGGGGGTGAGGATGCGGTCGTTGAAGTAGGATATCATGCTGGACATTGCGAGGCGGGTTTTGATGGCTGTGGCGGGTGGTGCGGGAAGGGCAGCGGCACCAGGAGTGGGAGGTTGGGTTGCGAGAGGTGTTGGTGGGAGACTTGATTTCTGGCTGGGAGGTTGCTGGAGAGTGGCGGTACTGCTATCCTGACCTGTGTGTGCGGCGGAGAGTTTGATCATGGTCTGGGGAGACGTAATGTCGCCGCCGTTGGCTTTGGGCACAGATCCATTGGCCATGCTCATTTTGGTGCGCTCGTCCTCACTATCCGAGTCATCAGACCCATACGGTGTGTTCGGTGCAAGCTGTCGGTAGTCGTCGCTCTTGTGCCGTAGGATAGGTCGGTTCGTCTTTCTCACGCGCCGGTCGCGGATGAGTGCCATTTGCTCATCCGTCATCCAATTCCCAATGTTCATGTCGAGCGCGGGATAGATCAACACCACGCCAATGGGAGGTGGTATAGGGGATTCGCCCTGCCATCTTCGTGTCTCGGTGGAACCACTCTGAAGTATCATGAGTATCATGGCCACAGCCAAGTTCCCACCAGCTGAATCGCCTGAGACGACGACCTTGGGCTCTGCTTCTCCTGACAGGCCCATGCAAGTTCCTCTCGACGCGATGATCATGTGATAGACGTCGTAGCACTCGTTAAGCGCGTATGGATATGGGTGTTCAGGCGCCTTCTTGTAGTCTAGACTGAGGACAGGCAGTCCCGTCTTGCCAGCCCAGCCCATGAGCTTATCATCGTGATTCCTTGGGTTCATAGCAACAAAACCACCCCCGGGGATATCCAAGACAACCTTGTCCTGCTTCTTCAGTGCGCTCCGTGGCCCATTGAAGTACAGCCAACCTGTTACTGGCTCTTTGTACGAACTAGCCCTTGGTCGTGGTATGCGAATCTGGCGCGGCGGATACACCATCAGCCTTGGTCGCATCATGCTCGTCAGCGCGCCCAGATACGGTGTCGTCCCTTTATTCCACGCCACGCGCAGATGGTCTACTGTGAGCGTCGCTCTGATCTTCCTGACTTTCTCATCTGCCTGCTCAGCACATATCATGTAGTATATGCTGAACACAATCGACAGCAGATCCCTTACACCTTTTCGTTTTATTCGCATAGCAGACCAGAAGCCTGCGTCCAGCGCAGTCGTAACCCATGTCGCACGGAAGTATGAACGCGAGTACAGGCTTGCGAGTGGCTCGGGACACTCAAGGCCAACGAGCTTGCCGAAGTTGCGCGCGACGTAGAGGTAGAGCAGTGTTATGAGGACGGATTGCCAGACGGTGAGTTTCTTGGAGAGGAGGGCGGATACGCGGCGAAGGATTGGTGGGCCATGGCGATCGCCTCTGTGTGTGTGTTAGTATGATGCGGTTGTGAGAGTTGATGTTTGCTTACCTGTAGAGATAGAACGACCAAAAGGACACTACAGCCAGTACCTGTATCTTTCTGAACTGCACCGACGGCCGTCCCAATACATGGTCTATCATGACTGTACCTCTCTCCCAGCACAAACAGCTATATCGAACCCAGTGAATACAGTCGCAGGTCTCCTGTGCGTCATGAAAGGCGTCAAGTCGGGTCTCCACGTGGTGTCGCAGGGCTTACGATGTCGGTAATGCGTGTGTTGTAATTCGTAAGCATGTGAATGTCACGTCGCAATGTCAAACCCGGTGTGGATCCGTCTGGGGTAACGGGGAAAGGCGTGGAAATGGGGGAAGGCCAAGTCAGCCGTCCTGCGTGGTTTGTCCATGACTACAGGAATAGCCGTTCAGCCCGTCGACAAGCGGCGGCGCATTAGCTGGTTTGAGGCTGTGTGGTTGGGTGAGCGTCGAGCATGTGACAGGTTTGTGGAGGAAGCGTGCGTGCGCTGCCATCATGTGAAAGCCGCGCTATGACCCGTTCTCGGCTTTGTTGCATGCTCGCCCCGAGGAGCCTAACCGCGCTAACGTCATCCGCCTCAGCCGCAGTTCAACCGCCAACGTTACCGCCTTGTCACGTTCCTAGATTCTCTCGGTAAGAATTTCACATGATTGCTTGCGACGATGCCATGTGCTATAAAATGATGTTGGTGTCGAGTACTTGGTGTGCTGAGTACTTGATGTGCTTGCTGGGCAAATGAAGTAGTGCAAAAGATACTACTATATCCGCTACTTTCGCGTCTGCTTCACTAATCTTACTCTCGAAGTCTGCAGATTACCTCTTATCTCTCATGAGAAATTGTAAACGCATTGATGTCATCGTATCTCATTAGTCATGTCTAGACGCTGACACAAATCTCAAATCGCAGGAAATACACCTTAAGAATTAAACCAAATACCACTCTTAACATTCCACCAAGCTCTATCCCTATCCTTCTCTGTCTCCTCCAGAATTCCGAATATCGAGGCACTGAGAGAAAGATTAGGATATAATGTATGTATGCTAGATTTGTAAATATATGAGGAGATAGTATACATATGAAGGAAATGACTGGCGGCCCCTGGCCTAACCGTTAGGTACCGAGATAAATGCCCTAATATGACGCAAAATAGACTCGTCCCCTTCACTCAGACGCTTCAACCTCCTCTTCTGACTCCTCCACCTCCGCATCACTGACCACATCGCTCAACACATCGCTCTCCGCGTCGCTCAACCCACTACTCACCGCATCACTCTCATACTCCTCCACAACCTTCTTCTTGCTCTTGCTCTTCTTCGCACTACCCCCAGCTTCCTTAACAGGACTACCGCCACCCTCCTTCCTTCCACCAGTCCTCTGAACAAGATGATCAATTGGACAGCCCTCATCCCACCCCTCACTGCTTTCACCTGTTATCGCGCGACACCTCGGACAGCTCTTTCCATGTTTGATAAGCAGTTGGTGAAGCGGGTACTTGAGGTGGTCCGGAACTCTGACTTCGCAGTGCGCGTACGTTGAGTTGCGGTTTGCGCCTGCGAAGGTGCCTTTTGCGCCGGGTGCGAGGCCTGCGGGGTCGCCTGGGGGAGGCACCCAGCCTAGCCATTTACACAGGCGAAAGACGTGGGTGTCGACGGCGAAGGAGGGGCGTTGGAGGCAGAAGAGGAGGACGCAGGATGCGGTTTTGGGGCCGATGCCGGGGTACTTTGTTAGTGCGTTGAAGGCGTCGTCGTTGGAGAGGAGGTGCAGGTGGTCGAGTGAGACGATGTTCTGATCTGCCTTCTCGACCTCTGCGTGTTTCTCGCCTTCGGCCTCGTTCGCGGAGCCAGGGGCTTTGTCTGATGAAGACAACAGCTCGTCGCGCCGCGCCTGGTTCTCTTCCCAGACCATTTGCAGGATCTTCTTGATGTCTTTGCTCTTCACGTCTGCGAGTCCGCCGCTCTTGATGGCCTCGAAGATCTCCTTCTGGTCTGCTTGTCGCACTTTGTTCCAGTCTACACTGCCTTTGCCAACGCCTTCTTGGAGAATGCCAAACTTGGCGACGAGACCAGCGAATGCGCGAGATGAGTTGGTGCCGGACGTCGCTGCCGAAAGACGCGTTCGAATGAGGGCATCGAGGACGGATGGTACTTCTCCACAACCGGAGACTTCAAGAGAAGGCGCGGGGATTGTCTTGGGTGCTTCGACCTTGCCGTGAACTTTCGAAAGGAGACGTGTGACCTCTTCGCATTCTTCGGCTGTAGGATGAGGGTAGTTCGGGTATGGTGTCTGGCCTGGAGTAAGGCCATAGCCACCTGTCTTGGCCTTGCTCTTCTTCTTCGGCGACGCGTCGGTGGTGGCAGTCGCTTTGGCAACGAGGTCATCGACTTCCTCTTTCTTCGGCTTGGCTGTCTTTGCAGACTTCCTAGGCTTCTTGGCCGAGGGCTTGCTCTGTTCCTCCTCACTCTTGACTGGGAGGGAAGGAATAGCACCAAGGTTGTGCGGGAGTTCGTTGATGTCCTCCTGCTTCACGGCCGCCTTCTTTGCACGCTTGTTGCTCTTTGGTGTGATGGGTGCTTTCTTGGAGGTCGCGTCTGGCGATTCTTCAACCTTGACTGCTTTCCTCTTTCGTCCATTGCGCGCCTCTGGGGTAGTCGGTGGACTCGAGAGTTGTACTGGTTCTTGGCCAATGGCTGGCGCTTGCACGGCATCGGCCCTGGCGGAGCTCCTGGTTGCTCGTGCCATGCTTGGTATAGTGGAGATGGCAAGTCGATTCGATGAGATCGTCAATGGGCTTGGGCGCAATGCCAGGAGTTGCTTGTAAGGAAGTTTGAATGCAATGGTGAGGAGATGTGCTGAGCAAACGAATTGAAGACGGGTGATAGAACGGGATCACTTGAGGTATCTCGTGAGCTGCAAACCTCGAAAAGTGAAGGGTGAGTGGCCGGAAAGGGGAAACTACGCGTGAATGGTGAAGGCAGGTATCATGACGTCGATGACGATGATTGGAGCTTTGGCCCTTGTCCCTGCCTTAGCGCGCATGACGAGGACGCGCCGAGGTCCACTTTGTCGGGAGTCCGTCACCTCTGATCAGAGCTACCCCACGTCTATCGACACTATCGATACCTCTTGAACGCCTTCAGACTAAGCTCATCATGGCTCACAAGGCGCCGCTGGTTGTTCCTGCGCTCAAGCGACACACGGCCACTGTCATCGTGGCGCATGGACTGGGTGACAGCGGGGCTGGCTGGTAAGGAGACTCGACGTTATGCATGTGTATATCTGACCAGCGTAGGATATTCCTCGCGGAGAACTGGCGCAGACGTAGCAAGTTCGAGGAAGTCTCCTTCATCTTCCCCAATGCGCCAAACATCCCGATCACTCTGGTTCGTTGACCAAGTCCGACGCAAACACACGGCACATCGCTGATACGCGACACAGAACATGGGCATGAGCATGCCAGGATGGTACGACATCAAGTCGCTCAGCACGCTCGACGACCGCGACGAAGACGAAAAGGGCATCATCGAGTCCCAGAAATACTTCCACTCCCTTATCGACCAAGAAGTCGCAAAGGGCATACCCGCCAACCGCGTAGTCGTTGGAGGCTTCTCGCAAGGAGGCGCCATGTCACTGCTGTCCGGTGTGACATACAAGGAGCAACTCGGAGGCATCTTCGGCCTTAGCTGCTATCTCCTTCTTCAGAAGAAGATCAAGGACATGATGCCGACCGAGAACCCCAATCAGAAGACGCCCATCTTCATGGGCCACGGCGATGCTGACCAAGTGGTTGCGCACAAGTGGGGCAAGCTGAGCGCAGAGGAGCTCGAGAAGCACGGGTTCAAGGTCGACTTTAGGACTTACAAGTACGTTAGGCGCGTAGGGTGATAGGGAGAGTACTGACAAGGCGCAGGAACCTCGTGCACTCCGCCGACCCAGATGAGATCGATCACCTCGAGTCCTACCTCAACCAGCAAATACCTGCCCTCGGCGACAAGTCCGAGCTCTGACTTTCTCAATCGACCCCGCTCATGTCGACCGAAGCGACGACGGCCCTGGTACTCATAATCACACTGGCCATTGCTTGGTTTGCGTGGTACAAGCGCGATACGGTACTCAAACCGCATGACGAGACGGAGTGGCATGGAGATTATTAGGTTGATACAATGATGGCAGACATATCGTAGAATGACTTGGCATAACGTATATATGAACTGCAGCATTTTTTTATGCTCTAGCTTTGTAGTCGCGTTGTTCAGACTGCTTGATAGGCCCAGCCATAGCCGTATACTCGGATCTGCCAGTTCGTTATGACCTCCACGTAACCCCATATTATAAACCAGATACTAAATACATTTACCCCGCCTCCATCTTTTCAAACCAGTCATACTCTTGGTTTGTCCCGCTAACCTCATGTTCGTTGGTGATGGGTGGGGCGACGAACAAATTTTACAAACTTCACCACCACAACCCCAACCACTAACAATCTATCTGTTCTAACTTCACATCCTTCCATCAATTTCCGATATGGTCTAGTGGCTAGGATTTGCCGCTCTCATCTCGCAGAGTCAGTTCACTGTACAGTGCCGGCAAGGCCCGGGTTCGGTAAGTTCGCATCGCAGCAACATGACTTCGAAGCATGGTTCTAACGATTAATCAGATTCCCGGTGTCGGAAAATACATTCTTTTTTGCTGGTTTTTGGGTAAGGAAAGAGGGGGTGTTGAGGCATGGCATGAGGGGCCAAGATGGAGATGCTGGGTTGAGTTTTTGGATGGGCATGTGCGCTGGAATGTACCGCTGTTCAAGAACTTTAAAAGCATAAGGCCGCGTGTAAGAGAACGAGATTCATTTTGTTTTGGATTGCACTGAGCAGAAGAATATGGTATCACAAACGCGGTGTGCAAGTAGGTTTTATTGCTGGAGAGACTTGCAGACCTCTGCTTGTATACATCCGTGATGTGGTGCTTACCGCATCTAAGAGACGCGGCTCTGGGCCTCGGCTACGATGCCCCTACCACAATATTACAGTACCGCGACTTCAATCCATCATCCCACTTTTGTCGTGACACTGCATCATGTGCGCTCCTACCGCGCGTATTCAATGACGCGCGCACTCTCCAATGCATCTTAGGAGACTACCAAGCATCGCATTGCTCACCTGAGCCCAGCAACTCTGCTTTTTCTTGATGCCGAGCTCTCTGCAACCCCATCTCGATGCGGCCTCCTATCGATAGCTATATTTGGAGCTCGCTACCAGCTACACTCGGCCAACGTCCCATTCAGGCGTCCAACAACGTCACAAAATGCCAACGGGTTGCACGGGCTGGGCTATTCGTACGGACTATCCAACATTCCAGCTGGGACTCGCCTGCCTGCTAAGCTCACGCCTCAAAGCTTTGTACCACGGCATAGGAGAGAGAGTCAGGGGTTGCGTCGAGTCCGGCCCAGCTAGTCAGCATTTAGCGAGATGCTTGATTCCTTAGGGCTGATCCCCTCGACTGTTCCCACTCGTCGCAAATCTTCCAAACCCGCCGTCTGGTTAGCATGGAAAGTAACTCTTTTTCGCGTTCAACGGTTAACGAGAATTGGGTTTCCATGACGCTGTCGTTCGGCGACGATCCAGTAGATCTTCCGCGACATAACGATCAACAAGCGAACCCGCAATCACGATGTAATCAGCACCTTAAACCTCGTGTGAAGGATGCCGGCCTTCCCGATCAGTCTGGCCGAAACTTGCCATTGGTAAATTTCCGAACCTGCACGCTTTGGGGAGACGTCGCATCCGTGCGTTCAGGCACGAGCGGCCGTATTTGACATGCGCCTCAGCGCTGGCGGTCTCGTAGCGCGGGCCTAGGGCTTGCGGACAGCGTCAGTCCATGTGGAGATGTACGAGCGCGGTAGGGCGGACGGTGTTTATTGGGTGCGTGGGCCATGGGTCAATACGAGAGGGGCTGTTGTTAAAGAGCTGAGCTCGCTGCTATCTGTGGGTTTCGTTTCTTCACTATCTATCGTCAAGGTCGTCTGTCTAATTCACGCATCTTTTCGTCGACTCTTTATCGTTTCGACAGTCCACTCGCTTTCTACACGTCAATTATTTCGACATAGAATAATCATAATCAAGATGCGCTTCTCAGCTTTCGCCCTCCTCTCGCTGGTCTCGGTTGCCTTTGCTGGTAACTGCGGACCCCAGAATGGAAACGCCAAGTGCGCTGCCAACGAGTGCTGTAAGTCTACAACACCCTCCTATCTTCGAATTCTTGCTCACAATGCATCACAGGCTCCCAGTACGGCTGGTGCGGAACCACCCCCGCCCACTGCGACGCAAAGAACTGCATGCACCCCTTCTCCGGCGCCTCCTCATCCTGCAAGCCCACCCCAACCACGATGAAGACCTCGGCGACCAAGCAAGCCACCTCACCCGCAACCACCTTCCCCACCGCCGTCCCCGAGATCGACGTCTGCGGCCACGCCCAAGGCGGCGTCACCTGCCCCGGCGCCGGAGCCAACGGCTTCTTCTACCGCTGCTGCTCATCCGCCGGCCACTGCGGCCCCAAGAACGATATTCAGGACCAGAACCTGTACTGCGGCGACGGCTGCCAGGCCGGCTTCGGAAAGTGCGACAACCAGAAGGCGCCTGCTGAGCCTACTGCGCCCAAGGGCACTTCGGGTGAGGGCGAGACGTGCGGTCCTATTGTTAACAAGAAGTGTGGTAACAACCTCTGCTGCTCTGGTTCCAACTTCTGTGGCTCTGGTGAGGACTTCTGCGGAAAGGCCAACTGGTGCCAGAGCAAGTGGGGAAGGTGCAACTAAGATGTTGGATGTCAACATGGGTTGGAGTAGAGAGGTTGGGGGTAGAATAGAGTAACGAGTACAAGAGTCCCTGGGACAATGAAAAGACATGAGAATTACACTTTACTTGCACACGCGTAGATATTGCATTGCCATCTTTCCACGAGCGGATCCTCACTCAACGCCATGCTAGGCGCGGAAGAAGTACTTCACCAACCCTCTTGACACGCTCAACGCAAGCACAGAGCAACTTCCATTTACACCCCCATAGCACCGTCACGGGTGGGTCGTGGTGGACGTCCTCTCTTCTGTTCTATCAGGAGTGTTGTTTTGCTTGATGGTGCTGGTGTTGATGGTAAAGATAGGGGAGGAGAGCTGGAGTTGTCCTGAGCGAGAAGAAAAGCCATGTCATCCATTGTAAAGAGTGGAGCGAATGGGTGCCGCCGATAGTCCGGGGGAGGGAGTTTGACTGTTGATAGATTAGACTACATTCAAGTTTCGCACCTCTCGCTGGGAAATGGCTGCTCGAAATGGGCAAGGTAATATGATACTTAGGTACTGATGAAGTGAAGTGAATATACAGAATCTTGTCCAAGCAAGCTTCGGTCGAGCCGTTTTCCACGCGAGGGATCAGATATAATGACTTGGGGTCGCCCCGCTGTTTATCAAAGGCTTGATGGAAGGATGAGAGGGATGTTTGGTTTGATCCTAACAGTCCTCCTCGTGTATCAAGTTATATATCATTTCTTTATCTATAAGTTGAAGATTCTATCATCGTGATCTACTTTGTGTAAGGACCGTACCAGCACCAAACCACATCAAACTACACCAAACACATGACCGTCACACCAAATACGCCTCTCCTCCGAAAGATAGAAGACTAAGAAATAAAGAAGAACCCCAGAGAAATAGAAAACACCCAGTCCTACCACTCTCCCACACCACACTAACCCTTAACCCACTCACCCACCTCAAACCCCACCCTCCTCAAATCCGCATCCGCAAACCTGCCACCAGGTCCACACGCCTTCCAAACACTCAAACACCTAACCCCTTCGTCCATCTCCGGTTTCAGCCCCACCTGCCCCTCCTTCGGATCAAAGCTCTTCACATACAACGTCAAATCGGGTCCTACGGTGCCGCGCCACAGCGTCGCCATCCACTGCCAGTGGTCGGTTGGGCTGTAGGCATCTTGGATGGGGATGCGGGAGGCGTAGGCGATGGAGGCGGCGAGTTGGAAGGTTGGGAGCAGGATTACGGGTTTGATGGTGGGGGAGGTGGAAGAAAGGGAGTGGGAGGGGGAGTCGGGGGGTGTGGCGGAGTCTTTGCGGGTGTCTTTTGTGGAGACGATGATTGTGTCGCTGTTGTTGGGTGACGGGGTGTCTGTGGGGGAAGTGGGTGTGGTGGTGATGTATTTGATCATTTCTTTGCTCTTGGCGTGCCATTCTTTGATTAGGTCGAGGTAGTTTTCGAAGGTAACTTCTTTGTCGGCGTTGTTGGTGGGGGCTTGCGGTGGCTCGGCGATTTGGGGACTGTATTCTTTTTGCTTGATGAGGTATTCGTTGAGCCATTCTGTGAGTTCTTTGACGGCAGCTGGGTCGTCGCCTTCGATCGCAATGATGGCACCGCGATTGGCGCGGTAGGATGGGCTGGCGGAACCAGGCTCTTTGTACTGATAGGGAGGCGTTATACGTCCGAGGAGTTTGATCTTATTGGGGTATGGGAAAGCACTGAGAACTTCTTCTACGCTCTTGGGACTGCCATCGGACTGTAGAGATCCTAGCTCAACCATTGACTGATGGCGCATCTCGCGAGGGGTTCTCGGAGGAGGCATCGTCGCACTGTGTGGCGTCACATGGATGGGCGGCAAAGACTCGCGTCGATAGACAGCGTATTGCTGGATCGGGCCGTTGTGCGATCCGTCTGGTCTACGACCGTTACTCGTTGGCGGAGGCCCTTGGTCGAAGCGGCGCTTCTTGTTCGGCGTCAAAGGGCTATACATCATCGTGTCTCCACGCATGGTCGGATTGAGCTGAATGTTACTGAGGCTTGGTGGAATGGGGCCTCGGCGATGACCGGGCGACTCAAGGCTAAGGTTACTCATCACGGGTAGGTAACGAGTTGTTGGCGTGAGGCCTTCCGAGATGTTAGGAGGCGGCAGAGTTGGGGTGCCAGAGGCGTCGAGGAAAGGACTGGTAGGTGTTCTCAGACTGCGGCCACCACACTTGTGACAACGGTACTTGTCAACTGTCGTATGCTGGCCAGTAGGGTTCAACGGTGACGACCCAGGTTTGCCAAGACGACGCGGTTGGTAGCGATAGTCGGGGTATTGTTCCTGGTGCCTAGCCTTCTCTTCCTGACTTCACATTAACAAAGACAATGGAGGGTAAGGTGCCAAGGGCCACTAACCTGCGCAAGGTCTTGCCAAACCTTCTTCTGCTCTTCACCCTCAGCCTTCCACTGTTCACCGATAATCTTTGAGATGTCAGGATTGTTTAGACCCGGATTACGAGCGGTAATGGCCTGCTGGTGGTGCTGTCGATAAAGAATAAAAGCTACAGGGCAATAGTCAGCAGGCTGCGCAAGAATGACCGCAAACAATGATGGGTGTCTTTGTTCTGAGTCAAATCCGAGTCAAATGCTCCGATTAGGAAAGTGACGTACATCCAAGACCAAGGAAGATAATATCGACTTACCATTTCGCGGACGCGGTATTTTCGGCTCTGGCTGACACAAGCAAACATGCCCTGAGAAGTCTGGCTCGCCGCCAGCTGTAGCGGATGAAGCACTCGGGGGAGGTTTATCGTCAGAGGGACTGATCAAGTCGTCGGCCCCGTCAATCTCAATCAGCGGCGAAGGTCTTTTCCTTGTAGTCCTCGGAGACGACAAAGCAGGAGAGGCTGGCGGCTCGTCCCTCTTAGTACGCTCAGCAGTAGGACTAGAAGTGGAAGCTGGACGCGTCTCGTTGATCCGACTGCTCTTGCGCAAGTTTCTCGAAGGCTTCGAATCGTCCATCGGAGACACTGGGGAGGCATCACCATTCTGCATGTTTGTCTTGACGTACCGCCTCGGCACGTGAAAGAAGCTAGCGACAGGCGGAGAATGGGGAGAAGAAGGAGTCAAAGTCCAAACAATCGGTGGCAACACTCGACTGGCTAGCATTTTCGATTTCTAGAGACGCGGGAGCTGACCTAATGACTCCGATGGAAGAAGGCACGGTTCATTGTCCTCGGTCGGACACGAAGGGAGGGAACAGCCGCGTTGGTAACGAACCATTAACAACATGTCCGTATCTTTGAATGCATTATCCGGTAGCTAGAGTTGGATCTTTGACGCTTTGACGATGGTAGCAGCCGTGATCCAGTAAAATGATTGTTCCAGTCATATGCAGCCGATCTGCGCTGGCGGTTTCTTTGTTCTACTACTTCGGGAGCGTGCCAAGACGAGCTTCCACCAACCGCGAGACATGTACATTCCTGCGTCAGCTATGCAAATAAGAGCCGGGGCTTTGTCTCAGACCAGGGCCTGGTCTTGTCTCGCGTTCGTCATTGGAGTGGTACTTTGATGCGCGGCTTATGCAAGGGGCGCCAACAATGCAACACCTTCCCGCATTGCAGTGCCGCATCGCAACGGCTGTGGCTCAGCTCAGAAGCGAAGCTGTAGACGATAGTCTCCCCTATTACGACTGATGGTGTATGCAGTCAAAGCATCGAAAGACGGGCGCGAGCCAGGGAGGCAATAGACCTCAGAGATTTCCGCCTCCCCTCCACCCTCCCCACTTCCCCAGTCCTCGCCAACAATACAACATTCTCTTTCATGACAATGACTGTGGCTCACTCTTGAAAAAGATGCAGTCATACTGCGCCTTGCCACCATATGCCGTCCTGGTTGTAGCGAGGCGCATTTTACCCCGTGTCGCGGGTGACCATGTAGTTCCACGAAGCTCTTCTCAGCCATGGCCAAGTTCCAAACAGTGTCTTTGACAACTTGTGCTGACAACCCGAGGGAAACTTCGTTCTGTTGGCGAGGTCTCAGACACTTTCTTAATGACCTGTGATAGTATCCCGGAAGAAACTTGAGGTCAAAGCTCGCTCCTTCCTGCTTCTCCGATCTGTATCTCTTTCCTACGTCCGTGTCCGTGTCGCGGGGAAGCAGGAAGCTCCGTTCAGCCTCGGCCGAGTTCCAGACATTGTCTTGTGCTAATACCCTGGAGGAAACTTGAGCTTAAACTGCACTCGCTCATCTTCCTGCTTCTTCTCTTCCTCACTCTTTTCACGCACAGCATTAATGCTCCGATTCCCGCGTACCAAGTTCGCGGCATGTTTGCCAATGAGTTCATGAGCCGGCCCACTGAGCTGAATATTATCCCTATCACATCAACTCGTTAGCTTGAAACAGAGACAAAGCGTTTGTGTTGTGCCTATGATTTGTGGCTTGAAAGGAGCGTGAAAGCAGTGGATGTATCAAATGATCGAGGGCCGGACTCATGACTTACCAAAACAAGTGCTCAGTCGGGGCCGAGCATTTAACCAACCCACTCCCCCTTACAGCATCCAAGCAGGGCGTATCAACGTGTTCGAAAAGCGGTGCCTGAGCCCCAACACCGGTCGCATCGGAGATCTGTCGCGAGTGCAGTTGTTTGGCACGGACTTCGTTCATGATGATAGCATTCGGCTCAGGCATGTAGATGGCGCCGTTTTTCCATTCTGCAGCTTTCCGAACTAAGACTGTGTTCCAGTATGACCATAGAAACACCATTCGGTGCTGAGTCACCGCGAAATCGGCTTCCCGCATGGCTTTCTTTTGTACTTGGAATTGCGGGAGGAAAGACGCGTCGATCATTTTGGGTATGACGACGTTGGGCGGGTGGGCTGCGTGTTCGGCCAGGATGTCGAGACTGTGGAAGAGCGACTCGATGCTCTTGTCCACCGCGGACATGGCCACAGGCTTCTCCAACGTAGAGTATTCGAGCAGATCCCACAAGCCGAAGAAGACCGTGAAGAAAGTCCATTCGTCTCCTTTCCGCAGGCGTTCGGGGATGACTCGTCGCCCCTTGTCGTAGGCGACGTACTGTTCCATTTGTGTCTTGAAGTCAAACGACGTGACGGTTGTCTCGTTGCTTCCCGCGCCTTTCGTTTCCGTGTGGACGTTTGCGTCGACTAGCGATCCGATGTGTGCAGCCGCGGCTGGCTTGGAGTGGGCGAAGTTGTCAATCGTGTCACATGCGAGCTGGAGTGTGTTAAACTGTGTATTTGCATGAGGGCATGACTCTGACGAACCTCTTTGCAAAGCGTTTCCACCCATAGGTCGCCTCGATCTGCGTCGCGGGCTACGACTGCAGATAGCACGGGTGAAGAGACGCGGTAGCTTCCTGTGTCGGACCAATCGTTGCCGAAGACTACTATGCGGTGCGCGTTACCGCGCCATACGGTGTTGACGGTGTCTTCGAAATTGGCGGAATGTACCCAGGTAAAGTACAAGATCATGAGAATGGCAAGGGCAGCACATAAGTGCAGCCGCGAGAAGAACCGCATCGTGTGGTAGGCTACGCTGCGTGACAGGTGACAGGCGACAGGTGTGAGGGTGTAGTGGTAGCAAAGCGATGCGACCCAGCAAATGGAAGCAAAAAGTGGGTGGACCTGTGAGGGTATAGGTCGTTAACCGCGGGAGTAGGAAGCGTCATCCTTGCGCGTCAAGGAATCTGACGACGCAGTTGACGCCTGTGCGAGTGCGAGCCTTGTTGTGCATCACAATCCCGGCAAACTATCCGTCAAAAGCGGATACATGTCGCGTGCGCGTCGTACCTAGGCAGTCAGGCCAGCATCTTCTGAACACACTCCCAACATGCCCAGGTGCCTATCTCAACATCAGGTACCCTGCCTACAATAGGGAGAACATTCTTCCTGCAACTAAGAATTAGCAAAAGGAAGATAACATCCACCACCGCCCCTCCGCCTCCCCTCCGCCTCCCCTCCACCGCCCCCACCCACCCCGTAGCCAGCGTCATCCTTGACAAGCGTTAAGGAACATGACGACGCCTGTGCAGTGCGAGCCTCGCTGTGATTGCATCCCCGGGAATACATGGGTCAGAAACGTCCAAATGTGGATACATGTCGCGTGCGCGTCGCATGCCAAACTCAGAATCCCATGATTGGCCTGACTCTTCATCGACTCACATGCAATCGACTCACTTTCCACAGTCAGAGTTCCCCTGGCCAGGCTCCCTCCTTTTCTTTTTGCACGACCGCCGCAACACCGACGACGCCGACATTACACAGCGCCGTCGTGCGAAAAGTTGAGGTTCTGACCGCGCGGAACCTACGGCCGCTCGGCATCTCGCCCCACTTCTCGTGGCGTAATCTTGCGGAGCAGAGTTCAGGACTTACGTATATAATTTTAGCTAACGATTATCAGTGGAGGAGGATGCGAATGCCCAGGTTGTGAAAGCCACGAAGCCACAAATGCAGCAGACGCGCTATGCCTCTAGCGCGTTAAGTGCTTATCCTGCCGCCCGTTGGACACGATCGGGTTCGGAAGATGCCAACCGCTTGTCAGCCCGCTCGCTGCACCGCCGCCGACTCCTCGCCATCGCCAAACTTCAGGTTCGCGAACCTGTCCATCAGAAAATCTCGCATCGCACCTTTATCGTCGATCCACTGTGCGACGATGAACGCCTGCTCTGCCCATTTCCTCGTCTTAACATCGTCTTCTGACAGGTAAAAGTCCACGGCGCGATTGAAAGCGGTGCTTGCGAGCCATTCGAGCTCGGTTTTGGGGTAGCAGTCGATCTCCTTGATGTACTCGTCAGCCAGGTCTGCAGTGTCGTCGTTTGTGGCGAAATCAGAAGATGGCGGCGGTGTATCCAGTCCGGCTGTCGTGATGGTGGGATGGATGGTCTGACTGGGCTTAGGAATATATCGGGATTGCTAGGGTGCGGGAACTTACGTTTTTCTGCTTCGCAGCGAGATGCGTTACTTGCTGGATGCATTTGATGCTGACATCCTCGTCGTACTCGAGTGAAAGGCTGAACATGCATCTAAGCCAGCGTGCCAGTTTCGTGATGTCGCGGCCTGCTGGTTGGCGGCAAGTCAGGTTGATGATTTTCTGAAGAACAGATAATACTTCTGTCAACTTCGTCAGTCTTTATCCAGCGAGTAGTTCGATGATCTTACTCTTCTGATATTTGTTTTCTAGTCCTGCTTTCACGATGCAGCCATGCACGACTAGAACGAGATCTGCCAGAGTCTCGTAATGATCCGGGTTCTTGTACTTCCAGCACTGGTCGAATAGATCGTCAAGCTCATCCCATCTCTCAAGCTTTAGGACAGCCTCGAGCTCCAGTTTGACAATCTGGAAGTATTTTGACATGATGTCGTCTTGAGAGGTTCCACAAAGTTTGCTTATGCTCTCTGCTGCGGTGCGTCGGAACTCCTGGCTATGCCTATGGGCTTCGAGGTAGTAACCAATCTGTAATAGTCAGACACGGGTCGTTCTGGTGAGATGCGCGACTCACACTTTGCTTGGTGTTATCCTCTGCGCGGGCCAGGGTGGTGTAGGTACAAGCAGCGAGGAACTCGCAGAACACCAGCCGGAGGCAAAGATCACCGTCTGGATTTGGTTGGACCTTCTCCTTGAGAAGCTTGATGAACTGCAAAGGTCAGCGGTATTGCTTCCGTCTTTGGCGTTCAGCTCACCTCAGTGCAGCATCCGAGCAACCTGACCAGAAGTCCTGGTGGCATCTCCGCGCAGTACTTCAGCGACATGTTGTAAGCGTTCTTAGAAAACCATTCAAACTCCACGGCTGTGAATAGTTCCTTAGCCGGCGTGCTCGGCCTGATACGAGATGCCTTGGCTTGAACGCATGCTTTGACAATCAGTAAAAGCGCCTCTTCCGGAAGTGCATAACGACGTACCTCCCTCAAAGACATTGCAGATCTGTTCCAAGATACCGGTATCAATGTTGCCATCTTTAGTAAGCTCGGATTCCAACATACGTGCGGTAGACCTGGTCACATATTAGAGGCGCGTAACACTTCGGGTGAGCGACGTACCGTAAGAGCGCAGGGAGATGTATCCCTGCCGGCGCACTATGCTCGTACTTCTCCAGAACCTTCTCGAGAGCATTGATAGCCTGTCTTTTGCTCCCCGCACTCTGAGCCTCCATGACGCAAGCGTAAAGTAGGGTAGCGTCTTTCGCGGAACTCCGACAGACACAGTCGAGACATTCAGCGGCGAAGATCTCGTCGCCGCCTCGCAGACCTGCCTTGTACATGAGGTAGCGAGTTACTGGGTCGTCTTTACCACTCTCAGGCATCTTGGCGTGCACTTCTCGAGCAGCATCGAAATCTTGACGTGACAAGGCGCACTGTATGATCTTCCTCGCAACCTTGGTTTTGTTCTGAACGCCGGCCTTCTCGAAGATGTCATGAAGGCATGCTCGACACCAAGCCTCAGCGATGTTATGTTGTTCCTGGCTGGACGCGGCCTCCACCTTCTTCCACAAGAGGGTTTGCGCAGCATGTGTGGCAGGCGCAGAGAGCGAAACTTTGGAGTTCTGCGCCACGGTATCGAAAAGATCATTGAGTTGCTCGAGCGAATTTTCAGAAAGACTGTTGTTGATCCCAATCCAGATACGCGTGATGACTGCCTTCTCGATCCAAGACTGGTTTTCCTCTCGAAAGAGCCGGATATCGATCAGGTCGTCCAGTACCTTACAGGCGGTCGCGTTGCTAGAAGTGGTCAGCGAGACGCTGTAGGCGTTTATGATTATGTGTACCTGTGTTCTTTGAGCTTATGAATATAGTGCATGATGCTAGAATGTGTTAGTCAGACTGAATTAGAAAGGCTAACGGGTGAGGTGCTTACGTTTTGAAGTTTGTATCGTTCAGCACGATGGTACGGATCATGCGCAGAAGGACTAAGGGAGTTAGCGCGTGATGGCGAACAGATTCAAGGAGCTTGCCATTATAGAACTCGGACGTGTCCATGGTTTCGGCTTCGGACAGCAGTTCGATCTTCAGCAATGAGACAATCATCTTATCCCCGAAGTCCTGAAGAGCGTTAGTCAAAAACAAATATGAGCCAGACTGTTCACGAGACGCACAGTCTCCATCAACTTCACCATCTGCCATGCCTTCTCTTGGGCAATAGGCGTCTTAGTCTTCATATACGCCTTGACTGACGACCTCATTAGCCAGAGCTTGATCGCCATGTTAAGGGAACGTGCATACCAAGACTTTGCATGATACTGAGCCTCAGCTCACCAATTTCTGGACTGAGCATGTCCAGGTCCTGCTCCCCAAGAACATCGAATGCGCGCTCTAGCCATCTCGTAGCAACTTCACAATCGCGCTTCGCCAACATAGCCTTCCCGATCTCGTACAGCAGATCGGCAAGCTGCTCAGTGATGGTAGAGGTAAAGCTTTTCCTGACTTGCCTGCACTTCTCGAACATATGCTCTGCCATGCCCATCTGATCTTGACGCCACGACAAAGTCATCCGCACAGCGAAGTACTGCGCACGTAGGCCATCTGCGAGCTCGGTGTCCTTCTCAGGCTTGTCGTCGGGTCCCTTGCTCAGAACGTCTTCGTACTCAGCAGCGAGCTTGAGTAGGTCTGTCGCGATGATCAACTCATTCGCCTCGATGCACACTCTTGCAGCTTTCATTGCAACCTTCATGAGACGGATGCAGCTCTTGCGCTGGCGTACGTTATTTGGTCCGCGACCGCCAGCTGAGTCGAGGAGTAGGAATGCGTACGCACGGAGGCAAGGTACCACGTTGGTCTTGTCTGCTGCTAAATCCTTCGGCTGATTATTGACCACGGAAGTGTCGCGTCGCAAGCGCGTAGCTTCATTCCAAAGCTCTGTTCCCAGCCTGTCGAGTTCTTCCTGCCTCGCGGTGACGGTAGATGAGGTTTTGAGTGGTAGCCCAAGAATCTGGGCCTGAAGCTCACCATTGATCGTCGCATGGTTGCCGGCTTCTATGCGCTTGCTGAGCGTCGAGGCGAATGCTGGTGGGAAGGTGAGTGTCACGCGTAGGGCAGGCGCGAGGTAGTGCACTCACTGAGGACTGCCTTCAGCTTCTTCTCCCGCTCCAGTTTGGCTGCTGACTGCGCGGGCGGCATGATGCTTGTCAGATGGCAATGCGAACGACGTTGGTTGATGTGCAGCTTGGAGGTGTGAGATGTCGGATTGCGACCGCCACCCTGGAAGGTGGCTCCACACGCACGTGCATGAGATCAGGAAGGAGCATACACGTGGACGCGAGGAAACCTGGATGCAAGACGGAGGAACGAATGAATGAAGATATGAAGGCAGGCAAAAGGATGTACATGTTGAAGTAAACCTGTGGATATCGCCGCACTTGCAATTACCCTCCCAAGAGATGTGCGCACTCTTTCTGACCAATGTTTTGAGACACCCAAGCCAGACATTACCCTGTTCCCAACCCATTGTACAGCAAAGTTTTACAGAAACACTCGTTCCAAGCGAAAGCTCCGCAAGAGCATCTATTCTTTGAGCTCGAAAACGCTCAAATCGGTGCCGTTGAAGATAATGCGCTCGCTTTCCCTTGAATTCTTGAACTTGTAGAAGCTTGATGAAGTCGTTGTTTTGATTTGTGGTGCAGCTTTGACGGTCTCAAGACGCCGGTAGCGACCCCGATGTGGCCTCGGTGATGGGAAGGAAGTTGCCCACGATCAACGCCGGTCTACAACAGTCAGTCTAAGCTCGGAGGCAATATCCACCTCCACTTACATATTCCAAGCATCGCGCTTGACGGTAAAAGAAAAGCAGCAACGTATCTCAGGATCCTTAGAGTGCGGGTCGGGGTTCTTCAAGGAGCAGCTCGTCAAGATGGCTTTTTGAGTATGGTCGAATGCGATGGCGCCGAATTTCTCCCAGTAGGAAACCAGTGACGGCTCAGCGATGATCTCGTGCAGAGCGATATTACCCTACATCCTGTTAGCTAGACTCATATTCCAAGTGATCGTGGTCTGGCGCTTACGTCTCGCAACTTCGACATCGGTACGTGGATGAGTCGCGCCATCTCTTTGTTGCCACGATATATCTCGCCTGTCCTTCTCCAGCAACATGCAGGTATAGCCATGCTTGCGAAGACGCGGTCGTACTCCATCAAGCTCTTGTCAAACCACATTTCGATGCGCACTAGATCCACATCGGTCAGACTTTGCATGCGCTCTCGGAACTTGGGTCGGAAGCGATCCAGTTGGCGCAGTACTCGGATGCGAGATGCCTGTTGCAGGTTCTGCTCCATGTACTGGTTTAGTCTTGCATAGCCCTTGACATAGTTGAAGGGCTTCAGCAGCCCTGCGTCGACCTTGGCCTTGAGCAGCTTGTTCATGCGCTCTTCAGGACTGTCTGATCCAGCAGGGTCGGCGGCTGTGACAAGGTATCTCTCTCTTGCCTTGTCCGTAGGGACGCCGCCTGTTTGCCGTGATGCAGCATGACCACCGACACTTTGCGCGGGAGGTGGAAGTAATTGCGACGGTCTTGACGCGTTCGAGGTAAAGGCAGAGTTGCTGTTCAGAGAGCCCATCTGATTCATGAGTGAGGCATCGGAAAAGAGGCTGTGGAAGTCATTGCCTCCGTAAAATGCACCGTCGTCCATGAGGCTGTTGTTGAGGAAGTCGTTGAGGAGGTTATACTCGTTACTGACTTCGGAGGTATTGAACATATATGAGGGATGGAACTGCATGTCCTGAAGGTTGTTCTGAGACGAGGACAGCAAACCATCGTAGCCCAAGACTTCCGGCGCGTCAGTGACGACTACGACTGGGAGCTGAGAAGAAGTGTAACTTACAAGGCTGACTACCAGCTGTCAGGGCAGGTAATTGTGGCGCGGATACGGGGTCGGGCTGGGTACCTGACGTAGTGCTGGCATCCCTATTAGGAGGTACTGGGTGAGGCGCCAGGTTTAGCGCTGGATCCGGAACTGGAGGAGCGGCCGTCGATGCGGCATCGGAGGGAGTTGATTCGACCTGGGTGGGCTGACTCTGTCCATCGCCATTCTCTGGCTCGGACTTGGACTTTTTAACACCCTCACGCGGCTCATCGTGACATAGGTGTCCAATATTGCGCTTGACACAGCGTGTGCATGGTCGCTCCTACATTGGGCGGGCTCAATCAGCTTGCGAACAGACGAGGCCGTACTCAGTGCACTTACGAGGTCACAGGTCATGTGCTGATTGGAGTCTGTCAGCAAGCAGTAACAATTGTCTTACATGGAAATACATTGCATGTATCGAATGTTGGGGAATTGGCTGTGGCTCACCGAACGTCTGCAGTAGATGCATGCTGAAGGAAGGCATATAGGTTAGCAGGGTTGCGGATGCATTTGTGGGTACACAGCATCGATGGCTTACCATGATTTACTTTTCTACGCTTTTTTGGCGGTTTTGCGGACGCCTCGGAATTGGTCGCATCGGGCTTGCTCTTGGAGGGTGAATGGGTCTTGGGCGCAGTGTTTTCTGGGGAGACTTTGTCCTTGTCGGCTTCTAGTGGTTCCGTCATTTTGACTGGCGAAGCTCCATTTGATCGTCGTGCAGCTTCCGACATCAAGTGTGGGTAGTGGGTCGGTGTCAGAGCCGGGTGCTTTTCTTGGAGACGCGCAGGTTCATGTGTGTTACGACAGGGGTCTCGTCACGCACTCGAGCATCGAAAAGCGCGCAGAAGGTCGAGATGCGCCAGGAACACGTTCTTTGGTGGCACAGCAGGGACCGTAGTCGCGGCAGACGAGTGGCGGAGAGGTGGTTTCAGAAGCACGAAGGGACAGGTGAATGTTCGCGGTCGCGTGCTTTGCCGAACCGAACCTTGGAAGGAAGAACCCGGAGAAACGCAGGCCCAATCGCGGAGAAGTGCACCGCCCACCCTCCTAGTGGAGATTTTGACAGCTTCCCGCTGCAATGCGGGTGATCTCGACGGGGCATTCAGATAGCGGCGCTTGACATGTTGTAGTTTGCACAAGTTTCGCATAGAAGGGCTGCAGCTGCAGAAGTGGCTCCGCTCTGCCGAAGCCCTGGTGGAGCCAATCACGCCCTTGCATTGCTACACTACATGATGGAGACGGCCGCGAACGCGCGCATTCCGAAGACCATACCGTCGGAACGCAGTTCTAAAACTGGGAGTATTTTGATAGACTTGAATGGTCTCGCTGCCCACTCCAGCCAGCCGCCACGCTGGACAGCCTGGTACGGGCCTTGCTAACCTAGCCCATGCCTCGCACAAAGCTTCCTTTAGAGTATTGAAATTACGCCGATGCCCTCCAACGCCATACACCTGCCTTGATATCGAACCCAGTACCGTATTCACCACACCTACCCAGAGCCCGATCCATGCGCCGAGCCATGCGTGGCTATAGAAAGAACAAAAGTCATCATGGGACCTGCATATCGATATTTTGTATGGCAGCATACTGCGCTGCGCCAGCGTGCCTGAACAAGACGTCGTCTAGTACTGCTTGCGCATCGTTGACTGTCATATCGAGACCCTCGACCTGTGTATAGTTGCCCTGCATGCTCTCCAGGCTGCGTCGCAATTGGGCAAGCACTGGCGCAAGGTCGTCATCGGGCGCATCGAGAAAGGAGGAAGCTACTGGTTCTGATCGCTTCAGACGGATATCGTCAGGGCCGTCGCTGTGGGCCCTCGCATTGCCTTCGTCTTTGAGTAAGGGGTGGATCTACAGCAGGTTAGCAACACGTTCAGCTCGACTAGAATAGACGGCACGCACCCGTCCAAGCTTCTTCTGGTGTTTCCACTCGGCTCTCCAATTCTTGACGTTCTTCTTCAGGTCGTCCAGGTTATCTTCGTCCTTCTTCAGCAGGTGCTGGGCAATCTTGACCTGCTCGCTGAGCAGCTGCTTGGAATGCCGGGCTGTCGTGACCTCTCGCGACACTTGGGCATTGCGCTCTGTGAGTTTGTCGATGTTGAAATGGATGTCTTTGGCCTGTGGGGGTATCCGCGACTCTGCCAGTTGGCGCGCTAGCTTGCGTACCAGAGGGTTGAGTGTGTTGTGCGCGGCCATGATCCTGCGCTCGTCTCGCTGCGTCTCGGCGATGTCCTTCTTCGCATTGCGTATCACCGTCGTGATCTGCTCCAAGACCTGAGGCGGCACTTGTGGCCATGTGTCCATTTGCTCCTGCGGTATTCTCTTCTTCTTGTTCTCTAGCTGCGCGTACTGTTTGCGCGACTTGGCTTCAGGTTCAGCGACTTCGTCCGACTTGCGCTTGCGGGGTCTCGAGGGCTGGGTTGGCGCGGGTTCAGTGATTGAGAGCTCATCTTCGACTTCTTCCTGGGCTGGTCTCTTCTTCGGTCTGCCCTTCTTTGCTGCTGCCGGCTTTGGCGCGGGCTTGGACTTGGCCTTCACGACGGCGCCAGAATTGCGACTGCCCGGAGGCCGGCCACGTTTTTTCGTTGCTCTCGCATCCTTAGAGCGCGCAGGCGCCTGAACACGATTAGTATGCGCGTATAACAGCGGATTGTTGATGCTTACCATGACGTTGTGGTGGAGATGGGACGCGACTGGTTAGTGTTGACATTCGCGTTGGTGGGGAAGGAGCCGGTTAGCGCGGCGCCTCTTCACGTGCGGTCCGTTTGGCCCCTCACACTTCCAAGGTTCCCTCATCACTCCGCCGTCAACTCAACCGCCTGCCAAGTCTTCGACGATACACTCTCGGCCTAACATCTCGGACGTAAGATTATAGCGTGCAGACCAGTCAGAAGTCTGTCTCAATGTCACAGCTGCTGCTATTTGCACATCCGAATCGCCAACATCTTATTTCATTGCATCCCTCTCAGACTGACACTAAGATATGTACAAATGTCGCTATACTGGTTTATATTTCCCCTGTCGGCCACATCCGCTGGCCATCACCATCAGATCCCCCAAGGCACGCACCATCGACCCACTACAACGACTCACACCACTCAGAATTGAGAGAAGAAGCTCCAAACCTCCTTGGGCGTGAAGCTCTGTGGTCCAACATCGTTACCCGCATCTCCAGGAAGCGCAACATGGTCACCATCGAAAGCAGTGTACTGCGTCGGGTACTTGCACCCATCGTACACCGTCTTAATGCGCTGTCTGCTGTTCTTGGCGGGCTCTGGTGCATTCTTCTGTTGGCATCCGTTCAGCCTCACGAAGCGGTCCCTGATCTCTCTGCCCATAGCGATGGGTAGGACGCTGTCCTTGACACCGTGCTGGCCGTAGTACGCAATGGGCGTGTTTCCGCCATTGCAGCCTGAAAGAGTTGCACCAGAAAGGACGGCGATGGCGCGGTACTCGTTTGCACGACTGCAGGCCAGACTGAAGCTCATAGCGCCACCGTAGGAGAAACCGAGAGAGAAACGTTGCGTCTCGTCCACGCATAGTTCATCCTCAACTGCCTTTCGGACCGTGTCGAGGAAGGTGATGTCTTCGCCGTTCGTGTTTCCCCACCCCTTGTTGATACCATCGGGTGCGACGAAGATGGCAGTCTCGTTTGCCAGAGCCGCAAGGCCGTAGTATGGCGCGTTACCGCCCGAAACGGATGTCATGTCGCCATTGAGCCAATGGAGACCGAAGATGAACTTGTATGGGTGGGAGTTGTCATAGTTGTTCGGGATTCGCAGCGTCCACTGACGTTGCTTACCGTTCACCGTGACCCTTTGGACGCCGTTGGTCAGCCTTGGCGCCTTGCCACAGCCCGCTGTGACAGCGGTAGCCTGATCGAGGAGTACGAGGAACAATAGAGCGCCAAGCGCGAAGAAAGAGGTTGGACGGAACATTGTCATGGATCCCTAGGCTTGAAGGCTGCGATGGCCTTCCTTCGGTCTCGCAGCGGACGTTTAAGTACGTTTTCGCATTTCGCCTTCAACCTCACCATAAGTCCCATACTTGCGACTTCATCAGTCGATCTCTTGGTATATCACGGTGCTATTACCCATTCCAACTGCCGTACGAGAACACCAAGACTTCTATACAACCTCGAGAGAGTCATTCCCCTTGCTTCTGATTCTACGCCCAATCGATACAGTCCAAGTCGCATTTTCACCGTCTCCTGGCACTTCAAGTAAATGATGCCAAGAAGAAGAAACTCGCCAAGGACGAGGACTTCACGGCACTTGTTCGGAAACTTAACAGGTGACATCCTTTTGTGGAGCAGTGCTGCATCATGCAAGGTGACGAGCAGACCCCATGGGGTACATACTTACCTAAGACGCTGCAGAGCGCCGACTTACGCCATCATGTCGCTCGGATCATGCTAACCGACTGTTGGACTACTTAGGAAGATCGCTGCCGCATTCGGGCTCTCACATGTGTTGCTATTCATGCAGCAATATCTCCACTTTCCGATCCTTCATGAGGTTCGTGGAAGAAAGACTTAAGAGCCGCGGCTGTTTGCACTTGCAGCACCCAAACTTTCACTTTAGCCCCAGAGCTCGATACAACCTCCCCCTTGAGTATAGTACGCCGTGTCAGGAAACCTAGGCGAGGCCATCACATACTCAGTTTTGTCCGATTGGTGGCTGTAACATCCGAAGCAGAGATCACAGCTATACTGATTGCAACTCCACAGAAGCTTCCATGATGTTTCAGTCACCCACGACAACTGAAAACTCCCAAACCCTCTGACAGCTATGAACACTGTTGTTGAGCTCGCTTCACAAGTTTAGGCACGCTCATCAACCGATGAACATAGCCGGAGTATGTACAGCAACTCCACACCCGACTTACCCGTCGAGACACAGCCAAATCTTGACAAACACTGTATACCCCCCACGAAAAAAAACTCATGCAGAGCAGCAGCTGGCGAGCAAGGTGAGGACGTACGACCTTCATCCACCGGCAAAAAAGGCCCCATGGGGAACCGACAAGATGATCGACGGCCCGCCGGGTATATCCCCACTGCTCGTACCAACGTTGAACTACGCATAGCTTCTTGAGGGTAAGCTTTGTCGAAGGTGATGACGCGCATCTGTAGCCGAAGGAAGAGATGAGCCTGTGGCGTCAACGATGAAGTGTAGATACTTAAGCTGAAGGTACGATCGATCGATTAAACCCCAGCATCAATCAAACGTCTTTCTCCTGGTACCGCAATTGGAAGGTGTTTCAAGATGTTGTTCAAGATCCTAGCGGCCACAGCGGCCCTAACAAGCACAGCTATAGCCCACCCATACCAACCATCCTGCAACAGCTCCGCCCCGCAACCCTGGGGCTTCTTCACGAACAACACCATCTACCAAACCACCGGCAATGAATCAATCACCTACCCCCGCTACACCGAACTCCAAGATGGAACCATCATAGCCACCGCCTCCCTCTCCGGCCACAACCCAAACTACTTCCCTATCTTCGAGTCGAAAGATGGCGGCGCGTCTTGGGAACATATCTCGGACCTACACGACACGGTCAATGGATGGGGTTTCAGCGCCCAGCCCGCGTTGACCGAATTGACAGAGCCAATGGGTGGCTACGAAGCTGGAACGATTCTGGGTGGAGGAAACAGCTGGAGCAACAACGGAACTCGCATCGACCTCTACGCCAGCACGGATGGAGCGCGGACTTGGGAGTTCGTAAGCCATGTCGCTGAGGGCGGACGTCCGAACACTACGAATGGTGCAGACCCTATTTGGGAGCCTTACTTTCTGTGAGTCGCCGCAAATCTTCCCATCCCTAGACGAGCACCAATACTAACATTCCACGCAGCCAATACAAAGGCGAACTAGTAGCCTACTACTCGGACCAACGTGACCCCCTCCACGGCCAAAAGCTCGCCCACCAAACCAGCACCGACCTCCGCACCTGGGGACCCGTCGTAAACGACGTCGTCTACGACGAATACCTCGCGCGCCCTGGCATGACAGTCGTAGCCTACATCCCACCGCTCGACCAATGGATCCTGGTGCACGAACTCCCCGTCGGAAACTCCTCTTCCTACGGCCAAAACTACCCCGTCTACTACGTCATGGCCGATGAGCCCACAAACTTCCGCAATTCAGTCGGTAGACCCATCGTCGTGAACAACAGCACAGTGCCGAACGCCTCCCCCTACGTCGTCTGGTCTCCGCTCGGCGGCCCCAACGGCACGATTATAGTGAGTGATGCGGATAGACGCCAAGTATACACGAATTCCGCGGGCGGCGCGCTAGACAAGTGGGAGGAACACTTGACGCCTGCTGGTGCGGTGTATTCGCGCGCTATCCAGATTTTTGCGAAGAGGCCGAATCATCTGTTGGTTTATGGGGGCGAGACGTATGATGGTAGGGCGGAGGGGTTGCATACGCCGTTTTCGGCGACGGTTGTTAGGCTTGATGAGGTACTTAAGGCACCCGCAACCGAGTAAATATGGGGTATGGAGGACGCTTGGATTGAGACGTGGAATGCTAGATGGGAAGTATAGTATGCATGCAAAAAGAATCGACTGTTAGCCCATCCCAAGACTTCTTGACGATTGACACCTCAACATCAAACCTTCTTACCAAAACCTTTCAGTATTCCAGCTTGCATACTCTCCTGGTATAGTGCCTCATTTCCTGAGCAGTTTGGGGGCATGCTGGGAGCTATGTTGCTCATGTAGAATGTGTACGATTACTAAGTACCAGTATCTTCAGTGGTATTGCAGAATGAAATTGACTTGAGATTGATAGATTACCCCGCGATCGTTTTTCGATGCTGTATAACTCATAGAATCACGCCCTCTAAACATGATGTGTCGATGGAGACTCCCACTATGTCAAGAGGATAGGGAAAAACGTGACACCGCGTGCGGGTCGATCTCCCGCACCACAGTGATGCAATCATGACCGGCATCATTCTCAACCCTCTTCAACGCGTTTGAATCGCGATTCTGCGTGCGTACCCCTCAGTCCGAACTCTGATTCTCCTTTTATTCGTTCCACTTAATTTCTGATCTTTTAATTCTGAAATTTCGTTTTCGCCATGTCGCTCAAAATCCCACACGTCACATTGACGCGCTTTGCAACGCGGTGCTCATACCGTGACGTCAGACCGTTTACCCGCTATATCACGACTTCTGCGACGCGAGATTTCCCCTCTTCATTCTCTGCATTTTCAAATCGCATGCAATCAATTGTACGCACGAATCAAATTACGAATCAAATCCAACCGCAGAATCAACAGCGCAATTACGCAAACATGGCTCCCACCAACAACGCCGAACTCCAGATGGGCCAAGTCTTTGATGTCAAGGACAAGGTCGTTCTAGTCACCGGTGGTGGCTCTGGAATTGGTCTCATGATCACACAGACGCTTGCTGTCAATGGTGCTAAGGTTTACATTGTTGGACGGACGGAGGAGAAGCTCGAGAAGGTTGTTGAGGTGCATGGCCAGAACATTGCAGGACAAGTAAGTCTTCGACACGGTGAATTTATGAGGGATATAATCTAACAGTCGCTAGATCATCCCCATCGTCGGAGACTGCAGCACCAAGGACGGTGTATCGTACGTTGCCAACGATGTTTGATGGAGAACGGAGTACTAATCACCTCACAGCAAGATCAAGAAGGAGATTGAGTCAAAAGAGAAGTGCCTCTGCGTCCTCGGTAAGCTCTCCACCACCCATTACTATCTTGTGCAACGCCAACTAACACCCCCAGTCAACAACGCCGGCATCGCCCCCGGTAAGACCGAAGTAAAAGGCTCCGCCGAAGACCTCGTCTCCAAGCTCTTCGACGGCACAACCGAGCAAGAATGGCTAGACGTCTACCAAACCAACGTCGTCGGCCCCTTCCTCATGTCCACAGCCTTCCTGCCTCTGCTCCAAAAGTCCACCGAGACACACCCCGGCTACTCCGGTACCATCATCAACATCTCCTCCATCTCCGGTCACATCAAGATTTCGCAAGGCCACTTTGCATACAACTCCAGCAAAGGCGCTGCGATACACCTCAACAAGTTGCTCGCGTCTGAGATTGCGAAGAACGGGATCAAGGTTAGGGTTAACTCCATCGCACCCGGTGTGTTCCCTTCGGAGATGACCACCCAGGAGAGCAGGGATGATAACCAGAAGAGTGAGATGCCGAAGGAGCATAAGGAGGGTCTTCCTGCGCAGAGACCGGGTAAGGATCAGGACATGGCTGCGGCGATTTTGTTTGCTGTTGGCTGTCAGTACCTCAATGGTCAGACTGTCACTGTCGATGGTGGTTACGCGATTCAGGTCGGTAACTAAGCGCGCTTCTTTTGTTACCTTGTTCTTTTCACGATACTTCTACCTTGCTCGAAGATGAGCTTTACGATGTACGATAGTTGATATGTCGATGCTGCATAAGAAATGCATGCATATGGCTTCGCTAGCCGCGACTCAAGACTTCTCGGCCTGTGTGAGACTTGTGAGATATAGTGACGAAGTTTAGAGGGAACGCGAAGAGGTCATCGCAGTACGACGTTTCAGCTGGCTGCTATACATCAATCGCTGTCTGGGAACCATCATGGCGGTATCGCGCATGGCAGTAGTTGGTTCGTCCCATTGATGCCTACTCATTCTTCGTGATGTATGCATACTTCTGAATCTTTTTCCTGTCTACTCCGTACAGCCATGCTGGATCAACTGGCCATTTCGAGGTCCAGATCCACAAGCCAAGGCGCATTCCACGGCTTATACGTCACGCTCATGATACTCGCATTAACCATCAAAGTCTCCCGCCCAAACTCAACCGCCGTATCGCTACCCTCGCCGATATCAACAGTAGCCGCCCTCCTCTCCCTAGCCGCATCCTGATCAACATCCACACTCTCCACATCTTCGATATGCTCTTCAATCCTGACATCCAGCTCCCCCTTGTTATTCCACCGCACTTTCTGCGCGCCCCAGCCCTCATGTATGTGCCCAAAGCAATGCAATCTGGGTTTGCAGCGTCGAGCAGCGCGCAGTAGGTGGTCGCAGCCGACGTGCTGTCCTGATGTTGTCGCGTCCATGACGCCCATGGGCGGTCCGTGGGTCATCATGATGTCGATGTTGGGGTAGTCCGGGACGGGGTTCTCGGCGATGGGTTTGGCGTTCGGCGTACATTGGTGGGGAGGGTTGTAGCGATCTTCGTTGCGGAAGTAGGGGAAGGCGTAGTCGCAGAATTCTGGTTGGTAGGGGGACGCGTAGACCTGGGGTTGTTAGCTTCGGATGGAGGTGTTGGCTGTTTAATGTTGCGCATACCCTTAGATTGGCTCCGTTTTGGAGCTGGAATGTATGCGTTCCTTCTTCCAGATACGTTACGCCAGCTTTCTTAGCTCGCTCGCCAGTCCACATCTCTCGAGCTTTGGCAGGTAGGTCTTTGTCGTATCTGTCTCCTCTGTGCATGTATTCGCCTTTCCTGGCGTAATACTCTTCATCCAGAGTGATGTCGTGGTTTCCAGCTATCACGAGCTTCAATCCCGCGTCGATACTTTCCAGCATGTCCAGAGTCTTCTCATATTCGTCCAGATGACCGATCATGGTCAGGTCGCCGCAGTGAAGAAGCACGTCTGCCTTGGGCAGTGGCGGGCGGAAGGCAGCCTCATCTTCTGCAATATTATCGGAAGGAGTTCTGGTATGGGTATCTGAGATGATGAGGAAGCGTGTCTTGACGCGATCAGGCGTTGTCGATGTTGGTGTTGTCATGGCGGAGGCAGGGAGCTTCAAGCTTCAGTTCGCGCGTTGAGGGGTAGCGGGGTTGAGGAACGCTGACCTCAATAAATCGCGAGTGTCTACATTCAACAAACGTACCATGTTTGTAGGCAGCAACATTACCTTCATGAATGGAAGAAACATCCACTATCTTCCATGTCTATTATTGGACGTGATATCCAAAGCACTGCTACCATACTCTTCGTTGCCATGGTAGCTACAACTTCGGCTGCGAGATAATGTTGCTGCTCGTCAGTCTGTACATGTCTTTGGCTTCTATGGAGGAGCCTCGTGCAGGATTACTATTCTTTACGCTGCACTCGCCAAGGTCACAGAAAAACGCGATGGCCACGAGTTGTGGATATCCGTGCCGGCTAGACTTACTACTTCGGGCCTTGCCGACAAGTATCACGCCACTCTCACGAGCTGCCTTGCACCAACCTCAACATAGCCACATGCGCCGCAAAGACTTCTCGACTTTTTCAGCCTCTCTCGTTAAGCCCGGGCTATTTCCCTCGATTACTACAACAACGGAGATGCCTGTTGGCGCACGCCGATGCCTAGATGTGGTACCATGACAGGTGCTCGGAGAAAACCTCTACCATCATCGGGCAGCACAACCTTGGAAGGATGCGATACCAAGGAGTAAGCGAACTCACTTGTTGTATCTAGATGCAACGCGTTCCATCCGCATGCATCCGGGAATCTACCGTCGGCAAGAATGAGGCTTTAGGGATCTTTTACTGTCATTTACCTTGCGATCGGGGTACCGCAAAACATCTACTAATAAAGCAATCCAGTAATCATACCGTCAGGAAGCCATCCGGCATCGCAGATAGTTTATACGATCCGTCCCGAGTTAGCCGCGTACAAGCGAAAGCAAATCAGATCCTGCATCATGGCTTTGTTGAGTACATTCTGAGACCGCAATTCGCGGCCTTACCAGGATCAACAGGGTAAATTAGGTTACACGCACGTAAACGAACATCGCAGTGTTTGCAGTGCGGCTTCAGAGTCATATCGGAAACTCGGGATCGGAGCATGTGCGGAAACCGACTTTCGGCGTAGTGGAGCTCGTCCCGGGACTACACGAGATGCTGCTCCTACCGGACAGTGCCGATGAGGTGCTTATCGTTCGACGTTCACAGTCATTGTAAAAACTCGACCCTTTGAATGAGTAGCAGACGTTGCAGTGAAACTCGCGGAAGCGGAAGGGTTACTTAGCCGTGCCAATAATGGTTGAGGGTAGGACGGATCCACAACTAACTTGCGATTTTGGGTTTACCGTACAGCTACTGGAAGCATCTTGACTGTACTGAGCCACTACACCGGAACCTGATCAACCTTAGTGGTGGATTCCCAGCAGGTCACGAGGACCTATTACCTACTCTGTTGGGTGTGCAGTTCTCGAATCGTCGATACAATTAGGTCCTCGTATTCTTATAATACCAGGCCTTTCGTCATTCCCAGCGACTCCGATACATCGACCGCCAAACAGCAACGAACACGTCTACCGATACACGACTCGACACAGTCTGAATGAACTTCCCGAGTAATGCGCATGGAACCAAGACCGAACGTACCGAACATTCTCCACCACAGAACACCATGCCGTACACCAACTACTTCGACAATCCTTACCTTGGCGGGCCAGGCCCAGACGACTCGCTGAACACCTTTTTTGACTCTGATACATTCTTCGATCAAAATCTCACATCCGTTCAGAGTGTATCCGGCACGACGTCGAAGACAGAAGAAGATTGCAATGCGACGTTTTTCAGGGCCAGCATATCGACCAGGAACAACAACCAGACTATGACGCAAACATTCAACACCATACACCCCAGTCCATTTGAGCCATACCCGTTCGACTTCACCACAAACACAAGGCCACCACAACCGAACGAACCAGACTGCATCTCCCCCATAAGCACAACGTCGCAACCCTCGTCGCACGGTGGAGACGCGCCGCAACCGCTCATATCGCCATCTCTCTCCCCACACATGCTAAAGCACGAATCCCCATCGTCGCCAACCTCTGCCTCCGAATCATCCACCCCCAAACGCCCCACGAGGAAGCGGGGTCGCCCGAAGATGGACCGCAATACCACCGACAGCCAAGAACTGCCTTCTCCGACTCTAAAGTATCAGCGCTCGAAACGGTTACCGCATAATCAGGTTGAGCGCAAGTATCGAGAGGGGCTCAATTCTGAACTGGAGAGGCTGAGACAGTCGGTGCCGATATTGAGGCAGAGCGAGGAGGCTGGAGTCGTTGGGCAGCCGAAGCCGAGTAAAGCGATGATCTTGGCGAGCGCGATTGAGTATATTCAGAGTATTGAGAAGGAGAGGGATGCGTTGATTGAGGAGAATGATAGGCTACGGCGGGAGCGGTTCGGAGGGCCGACGCAGGGGGATTGGGATGGAATGAACTTGTGAACTTTCTTCACGGGTATCCGCTGGTGGATTCAGGCCTTTCGAAAAGGTCACGGAATGCGGCGGCGCAAGAGAGGAGTTTTAGAGAGGGCGTTTGGATCTATCGCATGACCGCAGGGACTGCACTCTCGCAAGTATGGCCTTCGATGTTAATCGTTCGTATAGATTGTACATTACGATGGGATTCAGCCACTCTGGTTATGACGGTGTTGTGTTAGCGAAAGATAGCTTGATAAACGTTTAGCTCTCGAGTAATAATGTAATAATGGATAGCCTAGCAGCAATACATGCACTAAGCCTGTATGACAAGTGTGCATTTACCACGGCAAAATGGAACAGAGCTTCATGTCTTCCATGTCGCGTTGAGGACGATTGTCACTTTGAGTGGCCCGATTTAATACTGATCCTCTCAGTTTCGCGAGATGCAAGAATCGAGTGATACATAACTACCGTAACGATGGTCCTGGGTTTCGTTTACTGCAGGACGACAGAACTTATGGTGTATATCAGCAATATATTCTGTGAGACACAATATAGATAGAGATATCCATAACATTAGCCAATATAGTTAACTTCCCGAGTTTGGATACCTCGGCAGTATGCAATGTAGATACTTTCCTCTAATATTGTCATAAAGCACTTATTGGGTCGTTGCAAGGCGGAAACCTAACAGCATACATACACGCCAAAAGCTGAGTATACCCCAATTTCTCCTTTCTTAGAGTCCAAACATAAAACGTGTATGTAATCCCAAGAGTGCGTTCGGGTAGCATCGTTGGTGCTGGTTCGGTGTTGCAATGCATTCCCTTGCTTCGATGCGGCGTGGTTCGGCCCACTGCAGTTTTTTTTCTCCTACCCCACTTCGCAGCCCAAGATGTACCACCGACACATCAAAACCAAATCAACATCTTTTTGATACGTTCATCGTGCCTTTATGGTTGAGACATGTCTACACAAATGTTGAAATTTTCCAAATCTCCATCATATCACCAGATTTCATCAAATCGCCCGGCTAGCTCAATCGGTAGAGCGTGAGACTCTTAGCTTTCACGTCCTAAAGACTCGATTGGTTATCTCAAGGTTGTGGGTTCGACCCCCACGTCGGGCTATCCTTTTTGTTGACGTGTGGTACATGTCCTGGGAGGGAGGGGATGATGTGGTGGTGGTGAGGCATGTTTTTTTACTCTTTGGAATATCGGCGATGATAACAACAACGACGATGGCACAGGGATAGTTGTAGTAGCACGTCGAATACATGCAGCGCTATGGTCGCTATGGTCGCTATATGTAGTCTTTGTGTTGATTTGCTTTTGTACAGGGAGTTCTTTTTTTCATCTTGTACTAATTTGGTAAGAGCTTATGTTCACTTCAATAGATGCACCTCTTTCCTGGTATGCTCGTAGCGTCTACATGCATAAAAGAAAGACTTCTTGAAGCTTGCAACCGTTTTCGACTGCTGATACTTCATGTTCGTGCGCTGTAACTTCTGATGGGATAGTGTCGGAGCAGCATCCTCGCGCCAACAAGATGGGAAGCTGCTGGTATCAGTAGCCATGGGAGAAGACATGAGGAACACATCCTTCCGGCTCGTTGCGATAGAAGACAGATGCCGCAAAGGCAGTAACGTGCATTGATAGTTGAGATAGCCGCGGGTGAGCAAAGGCATAATCTATATCTCAGTCTCTAGATGGACAGAACATGGCTTCAGTGCATCCCTTTTACACGTCATTCTTGTCATTTTACACATGAAGATAATCTAACGCGCGGGTCTTGTAGGAACAGTGCGCTGCAATGAATACGGACTTGCAACTGCCTTTGAGCCATGAGATATGACCGAGGTATACAATACGCAATGTACGCTTCTCGGTAAGCCCTCCACGTCAATGTAGGTCTCCAACTCACAATGTCTTCTCGCGCCTGATCGACTTTTGACTACACTAGCCATGCTCGTGCACCAAGGTCTAATCACCTCAAAGTCTCACTTCAGCATAGTACCTACGTATCTTTACTTCAAGCCTCTCCAAATCTATGCGAGACACTACGCCTACAATCCCTCGCACCATCATCGGTGACCATCCTCATCGTCTTGATAGGGCACATCTGCTCAAGCGCATGAATACTCTCAATCACACGAAGACACCTTAGCGACCACGCATGTAAGCTACCGGCATTCTCCTAGCCCCAGACTCTGTTTCAACATCCAAACAAGCCTTTACGCATCTGTAGTGATCAGCAGGCGTACAGTAGGCAGCCAGCAGTTAGCTCAAACCTAGGGCACGCCGCACCGGTTACTGTAGTAAAGCAGCCGGTGGAAGAGCATCTAGTCTGCAACCCACATCAAGCACTATTTGACATGTACTAGTTCCGCTTGCTATTCGGACCGTCTTTTGCTGGAGTCTTTTTGGAATTGTAGGCGTAAGGGAAGGTCTTTATCGGGGTTGGTTACTCCGGAGTAGAGAGACACGTAGGTGGTTAGGGGGCTACGGGGAAGTTGCGCGGATATCCGTCTTGAGGGATAAGCTAGAGGAAGGTCATCGTGGTCTTCCTATCTCGTAGTAGTCTTGCATGATGCGATGCGATGCAAGACACAGCTTCACTCTTCATGAGTACATATCTCGACCGACCCACAGCATCCACTGACACCGGGAAGGCCTCTATCCGCCGAAATGACTCGCATACTGTCCATCTTACCTACTCTATGGTTCAGCCATGTTATAATGGGAAGGCGCATGCACAACATAGCCCTGCCCGCCTATAGCTATGTGAACAGACATGCAGGTACTCCACAAACCGCCTGTCCGCACATGCAACCAAAGCGTCGATGCCATAGCGCGCGGATGTAAGTTTGCGCAATCGCGCCATGCGTGAAGCCAAGAGTCTGGAGTGCAGCACGCGCTGCCTATATGTGATGACACACGAGCAGCAAAAACGTGAGAGAGGTCCGACCGCGCATGTTGCGTTTGCAGCGGACCCAGCGAACAGAGTCTTTGAGTTGCTTGCCTAATGCCGGACGTGTGTGCTGTTCATCTATACGTTCGATTGGGGCGTAGCTCGGAAATCCTGCCCGGATCGGATGGAAGGATGTTAAAGTGGACTTTAAAAGATGGACGGCTAATGCTGCAGCTGTGGCCTCGCGGCGCGGTGCAGCATGAGCGCATTGCGTGCAAGTCACGCTGCTTTGTTGGTATGCAGTTTAGATTGTTTGACAGTCGTGGTGGTTGGGTCAGAGACGCGAGGGAAAGGCTATTGGGTGGTGTGTGAAAATGTAGTGGCTGCATGCTTTCCGACTCGTTGGATGTCTCGAAAATCCGTTAGGCGTACATGGCCGCCAGGGTGGTTGCAGGCGTTTATGCTTGATGTTCGCAAAGGAGGCCTGGATCGTCGAAACCGCGTCAAAACCCAGCGGAACGGGAGGTACGGTGCGCGCTCAATGACTGACAGGAAGCACGGATAGGCGGATCTGACAGGGTTCAGTTCCGCGGCTTTACACGCGTGAATTTTCCATGAGTAACAGGCCAGTGACTCTTGCGGTTGGGTATGCGTCAGTCGAGCGATGGGGAAGGTAGCGTTCCCAACCTTGCGTGCATGTTCCTTCAGCTTTGCCCTGCAGACGCGCACGAACGCGATTGCGACACTCGTTGCAACCTTCCGTTGCAGGGGTTAGATGCCGATAACTGTCATACGGCAACGGCCGGCTTTTGCGACGCTAGGAAGCTGGTAATCGTGGTGGACTGTGATGAAAACAAGCTGGTGTGCAGACCGATGATGATGATGCTGAGGATCTGTGTGGATACAGTACTACTGCCGGAAGACATCCCGCCAGCACGCCTAACTGTGACAGGACAAACCTCTTGTGCCCCAGTATCCTGCATGGGAGAAATGCGCGATTGGATGCCTAGACACGCCTCTGAATCCTTCGAGAAACCCTGAACTTGTGTCACCAAATGATGTAACATCGTGCTGCCAGTATGTCGTTTGCGCATAGGGCTGCAGTGGCTTGCGCGTACATGTGTGTAACTTTGAATGTCTGCGCGCATGAAGTTTGCGGCTGCCGAGTGGTTCGAGAGTGTCGCTGAAACTTGTAAACGTGGTGACCACCAGCTCGTGTACGTAACTACGCTGAATTCGACTAACGTGGTCGTTGCGAACTAGCGATTTTTACGCACGCCTCTCCACAGAGACCCTTGAGCCCATGCAGTAGCCGCTGCTGGGAATAAGCAGAAAAACGCACCTCTTCACATCGTGTCCACGCGCTGAACCCACATTCTCTTTGTTCGATTTAGTCCGTACAGGCACACCTCCACATTTGTGGTAAGAGCGCCGAGAGGATTAACAACCGAGGCTTTGGCCCATGATTCAGCCAAGTGGGATCAGCAAGAACATGGTCGGAAAAGATCAAGGGTCATTCCGGAGCAAACGTCGACGGGCCTCCTACCCGGCTGTGTGGTAGCGGGGAAAAAGTCGAGTCCTGGTCCAGCAAAACTGGGAGCCAAAGGCAAAAGCAATTTCCGTTCCCTCCGCAGCCATTGTCTCATGGTCCGGAATTGAAGGAGGATTAATCACGGTCCGAGCTTTACCCAGTACCGTAGAGAAGCGACGAGAAAAAGTGGATCGTCTGCCACCTTTGAATGACCGAGGTTCGGGTACGTATTCCAAGTTGCATACGACAGTCTCAAGAAGTCTGGACAGGAGGCCTGGGCGTCTGCGCAATGTCCGCAGGTTTGGGCTGGGAAGCGAATTTATTCCGGGTCCTGGGATACATGCTTCGCTTGCACAAAGGTCAAACGTCATTAGGGTTTGCTGACGACGGATGACTTTTGACTTTATCCAAGGCTCTTTTCATTCAAGGTTGAACGACCGAAGTCATAGAACCGGTTTTATAGATCGTACCTCGTAGACGCAGGTACGAAGATGCTAAAGTACGGCTAGTTGCGTGGCTTCATCTTCGCGCGTGTAATGAGGCTTCAGTGCGATGCCATTTGCTAACAGCCGGTCCGTGACCTTCATGCATTGTCTGATTGACACACAGATAGTTGTACCCATTGCATTGCTGGTATTGGCGTAGAGAAGGTATATAAAATGGGGTTGTCTAAAGATTA
Source organism: Alternaria hordeiaustralica (assembly GCF_023758085.1). Taxonomy (NCBI): domain Eukaryota; kingdom Fungi; phylum Ascomycota; class Dothideomycetes; order Pleosporales; family Pleosporaceae; genus Alternaria; species Alternaria hordeiaustralica. The sequence goes on along the minus strand of NW_026056774.1, from coordinate 361,498 downwards.
CTGATCATGGGAGTTTCGTAAGCATGATGTAAGTATAGGTGTTTGGGAATATTCCGTTCAACCGTAGTTTTACTTCGGAGCGCCTTGCCTTCGCCGAGCATTGCGTGTGTGCCTCAGGCCAAAGCCAAGACAGCCATGCCACCTTCCAGAACAATACTTTCATTGGTACCAGGAAGTACCATGTTCTGAACATAATTATGACTTGCAAAGTACCCGGTGGTATTTGACAAGTCGGTTTCGCATTGGTGACCCCACGGTCCCCGTGAAACCATGTGGGTAACGTATGCTTGCTGTAGTTGCGGGGACGCCATACCGTGAACGACAGAAAACAGGTGTCACAAACGTGCCGAGGTGCTCAGGTAGTGAAGTAGCGATATGTTACTATCTGGGTATCGAATTCGGCGCATATGCTTTCGAAGTATTCGGAAAGCTACAGGTAGCATCTCTCTAAATGATCCTCCAATCGGCGTTGTTTGTACATGTGATAGTGGCTGTGAGATGCTGATTGGAAGTGTGAAACGAAACCGCCGAAATTGGGACATGAAGGCTGCCCAAGCAAAACCTGAATGAACCTGGAAGAATGACGCCCCGTTATGGAGTCCTTGTGAAGCTGAAAACCAAAAACTTGCAATGCTAGTAACGCCCAAGATCACTTATTGGCCCATTGGAAAAGCATGATCTCCGAACCATGTATCGTAATTCCAGTCGTGTCGCGCCTCTAACTCCGGAAATGATGATTTTGATAAGACCGCTCACATCAGAGCTGTCGCCAAAGTGTTCCCTGACCCATGCCATTGGCCACCATACAGAGGGTAAGATCGGAATTTGCAGGTTGTGGAACCGCGCGAAAGTTGTACTGTTGTAACCGCTATGCGCTTGGTAGTTAACTATGCTCCGGAGTAGAATTGTGGTAGCCCTTGGTGATGGTATGCCATTGGTGGGGTCACCTCCTCTTGTACCCGGTCGAGATGTCCTGGCTCCCCATACCACTGCGCACTCATAGAACGCCCAGCTGTAGGCATTGGTGGTCCATGGTTGGGCATGGCGTCGTATGATGACCAGGGAGCTGGATAATACGAGTGGTTCGGAACAACGGGTGCAGATAATGGCGCCGCTGTGGATGCGCCTATCGTGGTCGCGTGGATTGTGGAAGGATTTGTGTCTATCGAGGTCGGATATGGATACGGAGAAGTTCTCCGGTAGTTTTCGTGTTGGATACCGAGACCTTGGCCTGAATATTGTTGCGGGAGTCCTTCAATGTTTCCGTACGACATCGAGCGTGATGGTGGTTGAAACGATGGTTGCTGGCTCCAGTGGCCGTCCTGGTGACCGTATGACATGGTCGAGCTCGTACTCATTGCGGCTGGTGTATGACCACCTGAAACGTTTGATTCGCTCCCGTACGCTGAGTTTGCGGTTGAAGGTGAATTGCGCCACGTGGGGCTTTCGCCTACGGTGGATGAAGGTAGGAAACTGTTCGTTGGTGGCCATTGGGTTTCTATTGGAGGAGGATAAGGGTAAGGAGGGTGCTGTACTGGGACTTTGTTCGTCAGCGAATGCGGGCCTGAGGCAGCATTAAACCTACGGCCACTGGTGACAGATGCATGGTGAGGATCACTGTCGTGGTCGCCATGATATCCGAAGTTTGGAGGTTGCCCGTTCGACGCAGGTCCAGAGAATGGTGTACGGAACTCCATGGCATCGCCTGAGGAGGACAAAGGGTGCCGAGGTGAAGTAGAGACAGGTGTAGCTGGTTGAACTGCACTACCCGACTTCGACGAGATAGATTGGGGCTGCGGCATATCAGGGTTATGCTCAACTGGGTAGAAGTTGCATTCCTTTTTCAGCCGAATGCAGTTGGAGCAACGGCCTGCGGGATCGTCGGGAGCTAAAAGACATCGTATCTTTCTGCGCCTGCAATGCCCTGTTCCCAACAGTCAGTGATCGAGCACGACACCAGAATGCGCTGTTTGTTCACTTACCACAAGCAACTGAGGTTCTATGGTATCCTAGCTTGTTCCTCGGCTTGTTACTTGTCGGCGACAGGTCACCAGGGTTTCCAAGAGCTAAGTGGCGCATGTGTGGAGTTGATGAGGACTTGCGGAGCTCTCCCGGTACTTTGCTCTTTGAGGAGCGTCTCTTCTTATTCGAATGTTGGTGAGGTTGGGTAGCGGGTTCCTGACCGGTCGCAGAATCATGGGCGGACTCGAGTCGATCTGTGGGGCTTGGTGTAGAAGCAGTGTCGGCGGCATGGGAACGACCAAACCCAGTGTTATGGTTCGGGGGGTTGAATGACATGGCGTCCTGAAGGGGCTGTAAAAGCAACGAGTGCTCTAATCTAGCTGCCGTCTTCTTCGCGCGGCGTTCTGTACCCACAGCCATGTGAGGCGCACTCTTGTCGCAAGACCCGAATATCAAGACGCGGCAATACGTAGTGCATTGAAGGACCTGAGGGTATAAGCATTTAATGTTTAAAGTTCAACAAGGCCCCACAAAGATCCATGATGGACAGGAAGCTAAACAGTGTACATACCTGGGATGTCAAACGAGGCGACTTCTCAAACGCTGGAGCCGGCACTACAAGATCTTGCTTGCGGAGCGGTCGACGGGACACTTGCTGATCTACCGTGCCATGGGATTCTCGATCTAATCAATGCTTCGGAGGCGCACTGACAGCAGGGGCCAAGAGGTAGTAATAGTCAAGAACCAGGTAAATAACCAAGTAGCAGAAGCGATGGTGAAGCAGTTGCGCACCGACAGTGACAGCTCAAGGCAGCTAGTCGTTACCACGGCCGTTCGTTAGCGGGGGCGCATTGCAATCTTCAGGACAACAGGCGCCAAAAGCAAAAGCCTGCATACATACGAAAAGAAGTAGGGACCGAATATAGAAATTTAGACGACGCTGTTTGGTTGAACAAGTGGATGATTAAAAGTGGCGAAGTATATCCACGCTACTACGCAACCGGACTGCTGCGTTGGAGCGCCTCTTCGCACCAGAGGATTTCACAGGGTTCATCAATCCTCCTTCCTCACAAGCACAAGATCATCTTCTAGAGGCCAAGCGACCAGGTTGCTGTTGGTGGGCCCGCTTGGACCAAGTGATGTGCGGGATGGATGGGTGTGCAGGCCAGCAAAGTCCGAGCGTCATGACTTTGATGGCTCGGACCCTTCGCACAGTCGCTGTTTGGGATGCTTTGCCTGTCACGTCTCGACGGTGGGATGCGATGACAGCCAGCGGTAGCCGCCTAGCGTCAGCGGCGGCGCGATCCACTTGCATCGTCTTGTGTGAAAGTCTAGTCAAGCCACCATGTGGATGGCCTTGGATTGGTGAAGAGACGAATGTAATGTCTTGCCTGACCCCGATTTCTGGTACGTATGTAAGGGGCCTATACAAGGCAGTATGCTAAGGAGTATGCAAGCTGTGAGGTTAATTTAGCATGGCTCTGTGCGTACGAACGTCGCCGGGGAAGCGTGGTTGAGCCAGGGTGAGATTCAACAGTGTCCGGATCTAAGATGATGAGGACGGCGATAAAGGCCTCAATGGAGACAGGGCCGAAGTGCCTGAGCGAGAGAGCTGACGCAGACTGGAGACTGGTAGGGTTTGGTTTGCGCAGATGAGGGCCCAATACGCAGACGTCGTGACGTGACCGCCCAGTAGCGAAAGCCCGCTGCGATGATCCCCCGATGCTCGCGGTCGTTGGAGAGGTCTCGAAGGGTGGTGCAGGGATGACGCCGACGTGAACTGCTGGCGCTGTCATGGTATGCTATCCTGCGACAAATTGGCTGCGAAGGCGCGTCCTTCTCCACAGTGTTCATCTCGCTAGCAAGGCCCTGGCAAAGGCTCGACTAATCTCCACTCGCGTCATCGCGATTGAGGATAATCAGCGATTCCACAGTTGCGTTGCACAAGCGTGGTCAAGCGAGCATGTCACTGGCCAAGCTGGATTGCAGTACGTGATGGCCGCCGGTCGTCGGTTAATGCGCATGAGGCCTGACCCAGCGCTCTGGCTACGGTCGCTGCATGACTTGCACACCAATAGTACGGGCGTTGCCCAAGACAGGCGATTGCACGTGGAAGACCGATCTGATACAAAAGCACTTCGGGCCTATTAATTCGTCTCGAATTTTCGGTGGTCAGACGGTTTCCAGCAGGCTTGCTATTTCCCGACGGCACCTGCACAGCGTCTCCCCCCACCGGTCCGTAGTGGCGCGTCTATGGTGAGGCGTAGGATATTTCTTTTTCCCAGTGCGCCAACGCCGCCCAAGAAGCAGGGAAAGCTATCCCACGTTCTCCATTTTTCTTGTCTTCCATGTGTCCGCTACTCATCGTGTTCGCGCGGTCAGCACTGCATCCTGCCGGTGCCGACAGCCTGTGTTAGCTTTGCACGTCATTGGAGGGTAATATCGATTTGACGCTTTTAGACCAGGTCGTCGGTAATAATGCCCTCCGATTCTCCAGCCTTTAGGCCTGAGGATGCGAGTCGCCTTGGTCGTGCGCAGAGTTCAGTCATGTATTCTGGCTAAATTGTACGTGGTAGTGTAGTGTATCTGAAACGTACCGGACATCAACCGATCGATTTGGCGGAGGGCCGGCTATCAAGAAGTCGGGGATAACATGGTGATCAGTAGTTGGTGTTTGCGCCGCTGCACAGGCGAACGGCGCTTCATCCGTTCGTGAACGCTCGTGCGAGGCTTGCATCGTGCCTTCCCCCTCGCTAGTCTTGGCTCGCTTAATCGCAACTTCCACCCTGGGACTTTGCAGTGCGCACCTGCCAAGTGCAGTGCCATGCTGCGCACAGATAGCAAGACCTCCAAAACCCCGCGCGTCCTTCACCTCGACCACCACCGCGCCCTGATTGGCCCTGGTGACATGCGCCGGCGGCGCGATATCAAGCTCCACCACCTCATCGTCTCTTCCACCGTCCTCACGATACAGGCCAGCACTCCTCGACACTACTGCTAGCCTCTCATAGTAGGTAGCAGCGGACATGACCGACATTACCACCTCGTTATCAAAGCACGAGTACCAATATCGCAGGGCCGTATCAATGTTGCGCAGCTCTGGTACTTCCTGCCTATAGTAGCGACTACACAGTGCCCCCACGTTGGGGTTGGGCCATGAATGTCAGCATTGCAACCCCACTTGTCTCACTACATCGACAATCATTGTACTGCGGCATCTCCGGGACTCTTGGAGAAGGGTGTACGACTATGGCTGCATCACAGCCCTGCAGTCTGCGCCACGGCGACACAGTGGTGCAACCTCCATCTGGTCAGGCTTCACCGAGGTAACAAAGACACAGATGCCGGGCGTATAGCAGATCCTTCGCCAGCTCAAACGATACGCCAGGCCCGCCAGACTGGACATGTCACATCGCAGAATACATTCCCACCTTCTATGTGGGTTCTTCGTTCAATGCTCGATTCGACGCTAGCGACTATCACGTCCTGCGCCTTAGCCATATGAGCAACTATCGACACCACGGCAGTTCTTTCGCATGATACGGTCATTCATCCTTGCGCATATGCAACAACTTCGTTCTTATGCAACGACAACGCACCGTACTCCGTATACCGGCGAATTGCTTTGAAAGCGTACGCGAGACCGTTCCCGGCTATGTGGTCTCCGCACTCGCTTTCTCAAGAGCTAGCTACGGGCAGATACTCGGATATAAGCTAGTCGTACAACCACACCTGAGACTGCTCATCGTCTAGAGGGAAAAGCATCTCCAAGAGTAAGGGCGCCTTGGTCAAACCTTGAGTAGGCCACTGGAGGTTAGGAAGTTCATGATACTGACCGTCGCCGCCCGAAGCCTGGGTGTGGTTGCGCTCGAGCTCCAACGACCAATCGCATCACTTTGAATTCACACCAGCACATCGTTGAGATGAACGTTTTCCCCTACTTTGAGTTTGCTGAGGCCCTCACACCACTCTTCAACACCAAGCCCATGTTAGCTTGGCAGTCACCACGTTTCCTAGCGCATCTCGAACGTCCAGTCTTGTCGCCACGCTGTCTGCCCGACATGGCGGAGCCCCATACCGAACCTCTGGAGATCAGCATCACGTTGGCTAGTGTCCGCTTTGGTAAACTCAGTGGGTGATCTTCAGGAGAGCGAACGCGACACGTTGACAGCCGCGCAACACCTCGCCTATAATTCACGAAAATAACGCCGGCCACATACTTCTAGACGCGCTTCGACGTTGGCACAGTTCCTCAGCGTCCGCTATCAACAGCCGGACTCTAAAGCTCTGCATTATGATCGACCAAAATGCTACGGAGTCATCTCCGCTCAGCTGTCATGGTCGATCACGTCTTGGCCGAGCCTCCGTCGAATTGCTCGCCTTATGGTTAAAGTTCGATTGCCTCGGGGACACCTTTCCTATTTTATATAGAAAGCCGGTATACTAAAGTCTTTATTCTAGCGGGCACGCAGCCTCACTTGCTGACAGGGCCTTCGAACCCTAGGAATACGGTTCTTCTCCAACTAATCATTCGATTTCTACGTCATATGTCCCCGACCGCAGCTGCGACGGAGTTATCCGCGACACCTTGGGAGAATAAAATTCCGCCCCGTCGCCTGAACCATACTATGCTATCAAGGTTGGAGATAGTATGGTTCACTTCGTACAACGGACGCATCTCGAATCGAAAAGCCGATTTGAGATATCGGTCCTTCGTCATGTTGCGCTGGTTTCACAATTCTACTTAACTAGAGTGCAGTAGTACTAGAAGCGTGAAATGGCAAGTCCCGTTCGCTAACCACGCACCATGCACGACTCGGCAGGTATCCTCATGGACCCTGAATCGCTGGTCGTCTGTTTCTTCGAACATCGTCTTACTCCGGCGACCAAATGCTGAGCAGTGACGATATTGATCAAGGATGCTGAGGGTATCACCAGAACCATTCACCCATCGGCTTTGTTCGGGAGATTTGCCCGTGCCACCGGTAGAGATTCCGATCCGATACGCGGCAGTTCTCATCGGACTCGCATCCGAGAGCCATGATTCGCCCAAATTACCGCATTCAGTATCGTACAGATCTAGTCGCGAAATCCATCGATGTGTGCTGCGCTCGACAGGCCCCACAAGTGACCACATCCATCGCGTGGGCATGTCTTTGTCCTGGTTTCTAAATGCGATGCAAAACCTGGTAATACCTGCATCGACTATCACGCCACCAATCTCACTCACTGCCCACGGCAATCTCCACGCACCACAGGTTGAGATCTTACAGGCGGGACGTCCCCCGAGCGATCGAGGGTGTGAAATCGCTGCTAACGATCTTCACGCATGGAACCCAAATGCGGGGTTCCACTAGTCAGCGCACCCCCTTGAACAACTAGGTCGGATCACCAAAACCTCAAATCGTCGGGACTTTAGTTCCGCATCAGGATCTCTGCTCGCCTTGCTGCCAAGTGTACACGTTGCCGGGAGGCTCTATACCCGGGATCGCGCTGGTATGAAAAAGGAAACATGATGCAGCCACGATAGTCTACGCGTGGGTTAGCCATCACAACCTAAACTCGTCTACGCGTCTTACAACCGGGGTATGTGACCATGACTTGTAGATTAGGAATCTACAAACCAAACCATCTCTTACGACTACAATATTACAGTGCAAAACTAGGTTTTCCGGCTTCCCCACCCCCTGGATCATCCCATCCACGCTTGCCCCACGAGCACCACATGGATAGTTCAGCATCCGAAAATCCGCAGCACAAACTACGCTCGACACCCTGCCCTTGCTGAATCATCTTATTCTCAGAAAATAGCATCGGTTCTGTTGTCTACAACGGGTACTATGTCCGTTTACCAAACGCTGGGAACCTAGGTGATATATACACTTTCGACATTACTCGGGGTCGCTATCGTTCTCAGATAGAGTGCTCACGAAAACCTAATGGTGATCCGTGAGAAACCTTTAATCTTTGGGCATGCGCAGCCCAAAGCACTGCCGACGAGAACTGTGCGAATAATGCAGTGGTCATCGATGGGGCTCTCCAGTGTACTCCTTCGCACCCATATCTCCGTTGAAGGATTCTTCCCCCAGTTGCGATTTGCGATCTGATCAAGATTCACGGCGATTTCGACCGCTCCTATCGCTTTACCTCAGGATGCGATCCTTTCATCCTTCGATCTTGCCAGGGCAGTAACGCCGCAGCCGATACAGGTGGTGCCGCATGCGGCAAATCGGCAGTAGATATCAAGTGTATGGTCCGCTGTCGGCTGCCCTGGCATAACATTCGTCTCGACCGTCTGTCACACATCGACACTCACTCGAAAAACACCTTGACGCGCACCACATCCACAGAATCTTCGTCAACCAATTTTCGACTGAGATTAATATTCTTGACTGTTTAGATCCTTCACGAATCTTCCCGGACCACATTCTTGATCTCATCCCACCATCAACGTCCCTGCCTGCCTTCCTTCTTCAATGAAACTTCGCACTAACACCCCCATACCTCACCCCATCAACCTTCAGCTCGAACACCAACCCCGCACTCTCACACCGCATATCCAGCGTAAAATCCAGATTATCAAACTCCACCCCCTTCGTCGTCGTCAATCGCGTAAACAAGCTCTTCGGCACCGTGTTCAAGTCCGTGGTAAGTGTGCAAACATTGATAAGACCCTTCTTAAAGGAGTCGGGCGCTGTGTCCGCGTCGCAGGCTATGAGATCGTCTTCTACAATGAGGGATTGGCCCGGCCGGAAGTTGCGCGTGTAGTGGAATGATATAGGTCTGTTTTCGGAGACCTGTGCGCCCTGTGTGAGAGGTTAGCATGTTGTGTTATATCATAGAGAAGGTGATGGGGGTATGTACCTTTGCGATGTGCCATTGCATCCGGTCGGACACCATCCATCGTTCCCAGAGCGGACTCCAATATCGGTCGGATATGGGATGCTTCGCCTCGTCGAAGACTGTCGCATAGCTCGTGCCATAGTGCCAGCGACTTCGTCTGCTAATGACCATGTTGCCTTCTAGCCCGCGCAGTACTGCGCCACGCACCACTGCTGTCCATGCATGTATGGGGTGGTATATCTCGACTGCCTGTGAGGCATTCAATGCGACCGCGTGCGTTGGTCTTTCGGTATAGGGAGGTGGAGGTGCGCTATTGAAGTGGGACTTCATCCGACCGTAGAGGTAATTGCTCTGCCCGAAGCCTCCCACCAGGACGATCCCGCATACAAGACCTCCCTTTGCTCTTATGCTGTGGACTTGGCCTTCCACCAGATCTATAACTTCTTGGACTACCGGATCGAATAGTTCCTTGACTTGCTCCGCACTCATGACAAGGAACCCAGAGTCAAGCCCCGCTTCCTCGTCGTCCGGTAATCCCGGGAAGGGTATGTTGACCTCATTGTGTTCCTCCTCATTGAAGTTGCGCTTGACGAACTCCTCAAAGTACTTCAACCCCATATTCCAAGTCTTCATCTTCTTCTCGCGCATCCAGTTATAGCGTTCTGCACCAATGCGCTGCTTCACATGTTCCTCGAAGCGATAGTTGATAAACGTCGAACCACAGAGACCGCCAGTCCCAACTGCTGACTCCTCAACACGGAGAGGGTGCAATTGGGTGATCTTGTAGGCTATCAAGTCGACGGTGCCACCACCAGCATCGCAAACGACGAAGTTGTCGCCGATCTTCAGATGATTCGGTTGTATCGCCTTTAGAGTATATACCGCCGCCGCCTCCGGTTCTGATATAAGCTTCAGCTCATGTCTGTTGCCCATGCCAGCTTTCTCCGCAGCCTTCAACGTCGCATCCTTCGCCGAGTCTGACCACACAGCAGGTACTGTCAAGACAAACTCAACCTTGGTCAAGCTGATGAACGTCTCTCCGTATCTCTTTGTCAAAGTCTCCATTGTATGTTTGTATATCTGCGACAGATAGTCCGAGACCGCCTCCATGACCGTCTTCTCGAACTTGCGCAATTGCGCGGCGGTTTCGAGCGGCGATACGAAATGCGGCAGCTTCTGGTTTCTGTCGAGGAACAGCTTTATACAACGGAGACGCGTCTCCTCTGGCTTGAATTGGAACCCCCATTTTATGTTCTGCGCAGGTTTCGCAGGCGCATCGAGCGACGATACCGAGCCGTTACGAGTGGGTGGTTCGCTGTAACCGATTTCGGTGGGGACTTTGTCGGACGTGATACCTGCGGGTACATGTCAGTTCATGGATGCGCATTTGGTCAACCCAAGTACAACATACCGTTCCCGCCAGGCCACGTCTTGATGATGTCAATGTCGTCAGGGGTCGCACTATAGACGGCAGCCACACCTATCGAGCTTCAGCGTCCAATCGTATCGGTCGCATATCACGGAATAGTTGCTACAAACCGCTGTAGGTGGTTCCAAAGTCGACACCGACGACCAACCTATCCTTCGTGGTACTACCCACTTCAGGTACGCTGCCTATGTCGATTGTCGCATTGCTCCCCGGATTGAAAGTATACGGAATGCTACTTCCTCGATTGGGAAACGTGTGGTTCATGGCCATTCTTCGGTGTGTTGATCTTTGTTGTTTACAATGCCGGCTTCGGCAGATCGCGTGGCTGTCGCGTGGGTCGGACCGCGGGGCTGAATCCTACGAAAAGCACAAGAGTATCATGGGCGTGGACGTGGATACGGGGAAGACGTCGAGGTCATGAGTGTGTCTGCCTGAAGGACATGGAATGATTCAGGCACCGGCGGAAACCTTGCGCGGTGTGATGTCGAAGCCTAGGAACGGCGCGCGCTACCCACTGCTGTAGGAGTCGCCCAGCTGCGGGCCCTGGTTGGTGATCGTCAGCTCACGCAAGGCTGCAGGATTCAGCTCGCCCAGGCACACTTGTGTCGTCCCACGTGAAGCCATCCGATGGTGAAATTCTTCGAGAGGGGTGTGGAGGTTCGGGTCTTTGACGCCCGCTTTGAAGTTGGTTCCGATGCGCCCTTAGGTCGGAACGCGCCCGGTCCCAGCTATGACCGAACGAAAGAGTTCTGGCAAGCCTCAGCACTCCGACCCCCGGTCTTAACATGTATTAATATCCTCAGAATCTACCCACCGCCTCAGCGTGAAGCGTGGTACCCGACTCATCTCGAGATCAACAAAGACCTCCACGAACAACGTCGTCACTCCACCGAAAGCTGCCGTAGCCGCTCCCAATGCGAGGAAAGACGAAGTACATCGACGCCGATACCCCTTCAATGATATGCTGAAGCGCAAAAGCGAAGGTGCGGTAGATCTCGAGAGAGACACTGCACCTTCAGGGCCTAGCAATGAGCTTTACAGCAAGTCGGAAATGGCGTCATCGGGCGATGATGCGGTAGACGCGCGCATGGCACACAGAATCGCGGATCTGGAGAGAGCTCTCGCGATTGCGAAGGAGGAACAGGACTTGGCTAGGGAGGAGCTGTCAAGATTGAGACAATACAGGGAAGCAGATCAAGACGCGATTGAGGAGCTGAGGGCGCAACTCGCTCAGTCGGCTTCGAATGCGGATACAGTCCCACTGGCACAGCTCGAAGAACGGCTCGCGTCGCACGACAAAACACATCAAGCCCGCCTTGAGCGACCACAGTCGAACGGCGAAGCAGACGACTTACGCCTACGCCTTCACGCCACCGAGAAGGAATCACAAGAGAGACTTCATCAGCTTCTAGCACTGAAGTCAAGCATATCTTCGCTCACGCGTATCGATGCGCAGATAACGGATAGCGAGCTGGCAGAATCGTTCTCACAACTTGCGAATCGCGTGCGCGAATGGACTGTGTCGAACTTCCGGCGATCGAAGTTGAACCTCGACAGCCTCCCGAAAGAGACGGACGAAGTTCTCAGTGCGTTGAATCCGCTGTATAGTGTTGATATTCGGAGCACGGATAAGCTCGCGCTGTATCAGGCTATCGTGTCGAATTCGCTCATGCAGATCTTCGATGCTCCTGTTGTGTTTGGGCTACCTAGTACAGGGCCTTTCGCTACGTTGCGACCACTCGCAGAGTACACACGGCATCTTGGTACCACATATCGGGAATGGGTGCGCGCTACCGTGCAAATACTCGAGCGTAGCAAGGCAAACAGCGACATGGAAATCGAAAAAGAAGCCTCATTACACCGGCTCACCGGCGAGATCAGCCACATACTCTTCACGCTGACATCTGTGAGCCTTCCACCGTCCGCTCATTCAACGCTCACCGGGATATTGAAAGACGCCGTCAGCCTGCAACGTACACTGGCACTGCAAAAGGCACGCTATCAATTGCTCTTCCTCCGCTGCCAAGATGCGAGTATGCAGTTTGATGACCGCACGATGGAAGCTGTTAATGACGTTGATCCTGCTGTGGAAGATGGCGCTGATATGGATGTCGATCGGAGATTTCTGTTCTGCGCATTCCCGGGTCTGGTCAAGTGGGGTGATGAGTGGGGAGAGCATGCTGAGATGAGTAATGTCTTGTTGAAAGCGAGGGTGTGCTCTGGTGTGAATGGAGCGCTACAATAGGGTCTATTGAGAGCTTACACCGAAACTCAGCGATGCAAGAAACAAATGCAGTGGAGTGTTGCCTTTACTGGGTTCGTAACCGAGTTCCTCTTCATCCAAGCACAATATCGATGAGCTCCCTGTCCGCAGCTTCCCATGCCGGTTTGGTGATGTGACCAAGATTTTTCCTGTAAGCGACACCATCTATCCATTCGATCCAAAGAACGTTGTAGAAGTCTGAATGTCGCGGGAAATACTTCCGTAAGTAGGATATCTCACCGTCCCTAACACTACCTCCTACGCGACTAGTAGATATTGCAATCACTTCAACCCTCCTGTTATTCCCGGTTGGTTCAGGTACGTCTCCTCTTTCCATCAGTACACCTGAGCTCAACCCATCCGCATCATGGATACGCGTCAGATCGCAATCTCTATCAGATTCCAGCCTGACTAGGTGGAAAAAGGCGTGTTCAGTCTGGCAGGTGATTTTACTCGAGACCGGCATTGGTATTGTAACCGCAAGTGATGTGTCGACCAGTGGAATCGGGAAATAGAACCACTCCCTTGGGGCATATGGCGTGACGTACTTGATTATCGTCCGCTCGCTAGACCTGCGAGAAATCCGACTCCATCCCGGAGGGGGCGTACTCTCACTGTCTTCAGCGAAATTCCGGTACTTGTGATAATTGCTCTCAATAGGGATATGAGCTCCTCCTGCGCCTGTATAGAACCATCGGACCAGCGGATCTACAACCACTCCGTGGTAAGCCGTATCATCACTGAACCCTGTTGAGGGAAAAGCATTCCAAAAAGGATGTTGGCAGTACCCATTTCCGCCACGCCAGTGCATCCAAGACCAGCTCGGGGGCCGGATGCTCTCATGAGACGTCTCATTGATCTTCCGTTTCGAATAACCATGACGTGTCCACAGAAGAGCTACGTCAAAATATAAAACGGGGAGACCATATAAAAACCCTCCGGGGAAAACCTTTGTCCACATTGATACAATACCAGAAAATGCTGGAACTACATCGGAGTCATAGGTGAATTCTCGTGGAGCATAACTCCCGACGTGCGCCGTGTATCGCCTGAAGTCTGGCCAAGTCAAAGTGGACAACTCTTTCTGCCTACGCGCCTTGACATCTTCAGATTTCCCTGTTTGTGAACCATCTGTGTCTGGCCAAAAAGCTCGGTGACAATTCCAGGAAACGTGAAATTCTTCTGCAAAGTCTCCGTGTTCTCTCACAGATTTGTAGAAATAAACTACGCGTGCCGCAAAGATTTGTTCTTGGAAGGTCCTAAGTCAAGACACGCAAATGATCAGTACGAACCGTTTGACCATGAGCCGTGTTGTAATTTACTTACCATCCTCGACGCTCCCATGTGGTTCGACCGCTTCTATATGTAGGTGGATGGTCATTGGGATTGCTGCGCATCAACTGATCGAGATCGTCAGCCAGCCCAGAGTCCGCCGTCTCGCCGGCCCGAGCAACAAGAGTCAGAAACGAATTTGCATATATCTCCGCCATATGCTCGATCTCGGTGTTCTTGTGTTGCTGGTCATCCTGGATAATACAAAGCTGATCAATGAATATATATCGTTCATCGAGCAGCTGCGTAACTTCCAAAGCTTGACGTATTGTCTTTGGTAAGCCAGCTTCATGCTTACTGAGGCTTCCATACTGTCCCAACTGCTCGATGGTGCCCGTAGAAAGCTGTAGTGTTTGTACTCCACCCCATACGTAGCTCAGTGTAAGATACCGGTCGGCAATGCTGCCCTCAACTATACATGCATCCACAACATCGATCAGCCACGTAGGCCATGTAGTTGCGTCTGCTTTGGATGGAACGCAAGGAGGGTCGCAGTGCAGCTTGTTGCAGGCTTTGATCCAGCTCTTCATGATATCAAGTCGCGCCTCTGCGTCGACAGCAAACTTCCTCTGATCGTTGTCCTCACTCGAATGCTCGAACAGGTCGGCCCAGGCTGGACTATACGCAGTAGCAATAGCGTCATCGCTTTCGTAAGTCGGTTCCGGGACGTCCTCGATAGTGCCGTCTTGTGATGACATGTTGAAAGTCGTGTTATCCGACTGTACGGACTCAAAGTGGACGAGAGATGATATGCGCTGCAAACGTGAGGTCAGGCCTTGCACTTTGACTGCGCCGCACGAATACATGCCCCGCACTCTTCCTAAAACCTCCCATTGCACACAACTCACAGGCCTGCCAAAAGAAGACAGGGATGAAAAATTCGTCGAAACTTTATGAACGTCGTTACGATTTCTGAATATGCTTTCTTCGCTTGCAGAGGTTGGTAGATCATGCGCTCCAAGGTTCTGTTGCAGCACTGTGCGTTCTTTTGAAGCAACAACGCGTTTTCGTGCGCTGAGCCACGAGAGAAACCAGCGCACATTCGGTATTGTGTTGCCGGAACATTGGACATAACCTTAGAGTCGTTGTTGGTAGTTGAGCACAGGGGCGCAACGATTTACGACGTATCTAGCGTAGCGTGATGACGGAGCTAAATCGTGAGGATGTCGTGATGACGTCACACCTGGGCAGACACGATTGTACCTACCTAGGTAGCCCTGGAGGTCTCTCACATACCTTCATCTTCACGCAAATTCATGTGCAGCCATATCATACGTTCTCGTCCTCCACAAGTAGTTTATGCGCATGCAAAGTGAGTCTCTTCGAGCTACACGTGCACTGATTAGTGATAGGTCTGCCAGTGACGCAAACGCGGCAGTCGGACAGACCCGCTCTATATTTGTTTCATGATAAGGAGAGCCACGAGTCGCTACGTCCAACCAGACCGCTATTGAACTCGCCATCATGTCACACTAGAACGGTATCGTCTGGCCCCAATACTGTTCAGTAATCTTAGAGCACCGGCAGAATTGGGGAGGGGCGGTGAGTGCCACCTCGCTACTATCGACGTTCTTGACCCTATACACAACATTGGCACTCTTTACGCACATCCGGAGGCTATGCTTCTTCCAACCTCAGGTACGCCATATTAGCGCTGAGGCTCCGAGAAACAAGCATTTTACCCCGGATTCCTAAGGTGCCAACCCAAGCTTTTCCTCAAGCTGCCTTTTAGCCAGAACGGTTCGGCTCCACGCCGGTACACCATCTGACCACGCGGCCGTAACGCCATCCATCTATCCACCGCGCGATGTGCCGAAGATGCTATACGTCGCAGCTCTCTACTCGCTCGCTTGCTCGCTTTTCCCCCGAAAGACACTGGGATTCATATGTACCCCAGACGAGCTCGGCTTGGTTCTGCATGAAATGGACGTGGAGCTACGGCAATAATCCCTGTCGGATCTTCGTCACAGGACGGCGTGACTTGCTCAGATAAATTGCGAGGACGGATGAAAGGACCATCTGTGCACCAGGAGAACGCGAACCAGTATTCTGTACCCCACCGATACGCCATGGTGTATAGTCGAGGCAGACTGATTCTGCCTAAAGGAATGCTACTATGGCCAGGTGAAACTGGTCTTTATAAACACTTCTCCCGTTGCCCAGACTTGATCATCACGATTCCTTGACATTTCATCTCCATCCGAAGCAAAGTACCCACTCATTCAAACGTCAACATGAAGTTCGCCGCAGCAACAGCTCTCTTTGCTGGTCTCGCCGCCGCCGGCCCCGTTGAGCTTGTCGAGCGCCAGAGTTGCCCTAAGGTCTACATCTTCGGAGCTCGTGAGACCACACTGCCTCAAAGCAATGGCTACGGTACTGCCGCTGGGCTCGTAAACTCCGTCAAGAGCGCCTACCCCGGTGCAGGATCTGAAGCCATCGTATACCCAGCATGCGGTGGAGGATCTGCCTGCGGAGGCATCTCCTACGACAACTCTGCTTCCCAGGGAACTGCAGCTGTTGTCAAGGCTGTTACTGCCTACAACCAAAAGTGCCCTGACACTCAGATCGTTCTTATCGGATACTCTCAGGTACGAATGATGCCATGAAATCCAAGAAAGCCAAGTACTAACGGCCCACAGGGAGGTCAGATAATGGACAATGCCGTCTGCGGCGGCGCGGGTTCCACATTGACCGGCACCGCCCTGGCAGCCGTCAAGGCCGCAATCTTCATGGGCGACCCCCACAACCGCAACGGTCTTCCCTACAACGTCGGTACCTGCAAGGCCCAAGGCGTAAGTCTACCCTTCTCTCATCCACAGTTACTCTTACTAACATCTACCTCAGTTCGCCGCACGCCCTTCAGGATTCTCCTGCTCGCCCGCCAGCACCAGCATCATCCAGAGCTACTGCGACTCCCAGGACCCGTACTGCTGCAACGGAAACGACGCCAACCACCACCAGCAGTACGTCAGCATCTACGGAAACCAGGCCCTTACCTTCATCAAGAGCAAGCTCACTGCTTAGAAGTGTCTTGGACGCGAAGAGGAGGGAAGGAAAATTGGCCGGCACCTACTGTAGGTGCAACACTTCGATGTAAATATGAATCAAATCAACATGTATATGCTACACGATGAGGAACTACTTACTCCACTGCAACCAATCGTCATCGTGCTTGCTTTTCTTAATTTCTTCTCCCAAGACCCAACCGGGCAGATCAGGTAGTCCTTGTTTCCCAATATCACCAGCCTCTTCAATATTCATGTCCAAACCGATCTCTCTACTCCAATTCAAGACATTTTGCATATGCGCCGCAGTCATTCGGAAAAGTGTCTTATTGCCCGCGCTTAAAATGGGCTGTTTCTCTCGTTCGGATGTCTCGATCATGCTGCCATTAACATCTCTACCGAGGCATACGCGCTGGAACCTAAGGACTGCTTTGTATAGCTCCTCGATTGCGAAGTTATCTGTGAAAGTTTTGGGGTCATTTCCACCTATGCAAGACGACATTGTGAAGTAGGCAGTGATGGGTAAATTTAGTACGTTCGCTCGCGGTATATACGGCGTGTGCTTGCTCGCATCTTCTAATACCCAAACTCATGTACCCTTGCATGACCGAATGTTTGCGCTTTAACAATGCGAGAAAGCGCCATACGGTGGCTGCACGAGTGTTTGTTCAAGTTAAAACCAATCCGCGCCCTTTTGTCTTCCCCCAACTCAGACATCATTCCCTCACCGCAATCTCCTCTAAACACCCAAGATGTGCGGCCCCGGTCCTCTGGAAAAGCTCTACTTTCATGGCTGCTTCATCGATCCGTTCTTTGCCCTTACCACCGAAGCCGAAAGAATGGACTGTCTTACCGAAAACGTGATGAGCCCGCTAAAAGATATGAAGTATGTTTACTTGGGTACGTGGGGTAAAGATAAGTTCAGAACGCTCGACGAGGACCAAAAGCGACACTTCAAACGCTGTATGAGCAAGATCACGGCATATCTGGAAGAAATGAATGAGTGGGTCGATGAGATCGAGGTGGAACTTGAGGAGAAGGCTGGCATACGGCGATGGGATTGTAAGGTGGAAAAGTAGGACTGTTATTGACAACATCCGCTATGTAAAAGAAATGTAAACGCCAGCCCAGGCGCCATGCAAGTATGCAACATCCACTCATTAACTTCATCAAAACCCTCTTGATACATCTTACAACTTGGCCTTTGGCCACTGGTCCATCAGATCCGTCATCTCGAATCTAGGCCAATCGGGGTTGAGGCTAGGCGCCGGCCTCTCACGATCCCATGCCCACTTCTCCTTGAGTGCTGGTTCCAGCTCGTCTTCCAGCATCTGCACGACGTATTTGCCGAGAACGGGGAAGAACTTGTAGCCGTGGAAGGAGCCGCAGGTAGCGACGTAGAGACCCTTGGCGCCGGCGTGCGGCGAGATGATGAAGTCGGATGATGTTGTGAATGCGTCCCTGGGTGATGTTAGTATTGATCGAGCAGGAGATAAGTGAATGTAGAACTTACCAGCAAATGCGATGCTTCTCCATCTTCCAGTTCGCGCCCTTCTTGCCATAAAACACATCATTCGCGTGATCGATATCCAGCTTCAACGGGCCAGGCACATCCCACTGGTTGTAATCCTTGCCAGACGGCGGCGCGGAAACGAAGCGACCGGGTAGTACTTCATGTGTATGCTTGAAGATCTTCTCGCCCCACCACTTGAGCTCGCGGTCCTTGGTAGGCGGTAAGCTGCCGATGAAGGGTCCGTATGCGGCGGTGTAGCCCTGGACACCAACGGGCATGTCCTTGAACTTCTCGTACGACTTCTCGTCTAGAGTCGTCATGCCGGTTGTGATACCACCAGCGACAATTCTTGAGCCAGAACGGAGATTGGGGTTGCCGCTTTTTTGGGCGGCTTGCTCGAGGAGCTTGGCGGTGTAGGCGCCGGTTGAGAGGATGGTGTGGGTGGCTTTGATGGTGCTGCCTTGCTCGGTGTTGACGCCCGTGCAGCGGCCGGCGTTGTCGAAGTCTAGGTCTTTGACCTTCTCGGTGATGTACTTGACACCCTTCGCGATCGACCACTTCGTGACTGCTCTTAGCGCGTCGCCAGCCTGTGCCCATCCACTCGTCTTGTTGACGAGTACACTCTTTGCGCCGTCGTAGTTCGCATCCTCAAAAAGTCCGCCGAACAACTTCTTCGCCTCCTCAATAGTGACTGACTGCAGGTCTGCTTCGCGTCCAAGCTTCTTGTAGTTGTCGATGACTTCTTGTGCGTAATCTGAACGGCAAACCCAGAAGATGCCAGTCTCGTGGAAGTACGGCTGCCATAATGGATCTTCCTTGAAAACGTCCTGAGCCTCAAGCGCGAGTCTGCAGTAGATGACATCGTCGTAGTCGGCGCGCACGACCTTGTTCCAGTCCCACGAAGCTGCTACGCGGTTATCGGCGTCCCAAGCATCCTGGTCGACAACAGTAACTTGTCGGTCTGGGTACTTCTTGATCAGGTGGTAAGCAGTCGAAATGCCGAAAACACCGGCGCCAACGACGAGGTATGAGGGCTTGCTCGACGACATGTTGTTCAGTAACCACGGTTTATCGTCGCAGAGCATAGAAGTGGGAGAGGTTTGATGCAGCGATGACCATCCAAGACCATCGCATTGCGTATTTATATCATCACGCACTACTACTATCACTCGCATCGCAAGCGGCTAGTGAGTAAAGTGGGCCGAAAGCGGCCATGTCGTTGTGGTCGCTGTAGACTAGGCGCGGGGCATTCGTGGAGGTTGTTTCCTCATCGAGCAAGATTTTGCGACGGGCAAGCTCCGTCGCTTTTCCCGATGCCCTCTACGCCGGCTGCCATGGCTCCAATTGGATATGGCTCGTGATTAATCGTCTGCCTATCTGCTGATATCGACGTCTGAAGCGTTGCGCAGTCGTCACCGACGGTTCCGATTATCGTGGCCGTTGGAAAGGTCGCCGCATCTAAGCGAGATGGCGGCCGTAAAGTGCTAACCCGATTCAGCTATGCGGCGCGATGAGTGAATCTGGAGTGCAGACTGACACCACGTTGAGCTGTTGCAATCTGGTAATGTTAGAAGAAAAACAAGATGATAGATACCTGATTTACCATGTTCTGGTCAATTCAGGATGTACGTGTACTCGCCACGTGGAGCTGTATCAAGCTTGGCAGCCACCGCGAGCTTGTGCTATCTCGGAACACCATCACTATAGTCATACTATTCGTAAATTCCTTGAGGTAGAGCTTTGCATGTTTCATGAATATGAGGCGCTTGGGTCGTCATGTGCTAGCATCACGCGTCACTGTAGAGCGGCACCATTGAACCTATCGCTTCCATGCGAACTACACGACATCTCAAATTCCTGAAAGGTACATATTCATCCATGTTACATGAGATTCGTATCATGCATGCAAGGCTAAGAAAGCTGAAGAAAACTGTGGGCATCCTGGCCAGTGACAAGCGGCGCCAGCGCATCATGGGCGAACAAGTCAACCACAACCAGGCTCGAGACGACCAATACATCGACCAGAACGTCCAATAGGAGCTTTTGAGTACTCTAAGCTCATACGCGAATGCAAGGTCGATGCAGAACGGGTAGACTAGGGTTGACAGCGGAGCCCAATGGCCCTGCAGGATGGCGTCGCCAGTCTGCTTCGCGTGGACACGGTACATTGGCCGATCTAGTGCAAGAGCCGCTGATTGAGTGCCCAATAAGAGGTCTCGTACGGTCGTTTGGCAGCGGTCTTGCTAAATGTTCAGCTGCTGCCATCGTATCGCCCGCTCAGTACCGATACACTATGCCTCTCTCTGGTAGTGGGGTTATATCCGCTGGCCCACTGCGCACAGCAAGGCTTTCGCGGGGAGCGGGCGTGTCGATATTGTCTTCTGGCTCTGGGCTCGAAAGGACGATGTATGCAGATGGGGCCGCTCGTTCTGTCACAGTGCCGGTTCTCGATTTCTTCGCACTACCGCGCTCTTTAGGTCCAGACTGCATCCTTTTGTGACGCGGTCTTATTGTGTTGACCTTCGGCTTCAGAATATATATCTCCTGGTCTGGTTTATCGCGAGTCCGGTAGAAGTCATGACTTCCAGGAAAGCTTCCGCCCCAATCAAGCGATTTATGCTCAATTCTCGTACCAAGAACTTGCGAATGTCAGTTCGCAACACGGAATACCTCAGAGACAGAATATACTGACCGTACGAATCTTCCCTGGGCTTCTTCACCAAATCCACTCGTATTGGCTGTCTGCGCATCGGTGGTGGCTTTGGGCTCGGGGGCGCCGGCGGAGATGGCGGAGCCATTGGAACCGATAGAGGCGAGCTTATACTTGGTGGTTGATAGAGAGAGCCGTTATCTCCCATTTCGTCGTCATCGCTGACATGGGGAGGTTGATAGTTGCTTTGCGGTCGCACTGGCTCTGCAGCATTAGAGCCTAAACTAGTCTCAACCGAAGCTGAATGTGTTAGCTAAACTCTCTCTGAATATCGTGGAGATGGAACCGAATGACTTACGTAATACATTGTTAGCATCTGCTCCAAGAATCTGTACAGCAACATTGTCTTTCTCAAGAGGCTTTGCAGGTCTCGGTAGTGGAGCAATGAAGGCCCCCTCAATGTCTCTTGACACGGAAGGAACGTATCTAAAGCTGGGATTGAGGCCTGTAAATGTGACTCCGTCGCTAACAGCTTGCGATGAAATGTCGGGACACGAGCAAAGCCGATCTGTTTGCGGTTAGCTTGGCAATGGCAGCCTTTGTCCTTAGGATACTTGCCGCTATGGTATATTAAGGCGCCGGCTGTCCTCGGTATACGGCCAGGCGCGCGTTCAATCCGATGCAAGACAACTCTGATCGTGTTGTACTTGTGCCTATGTGAGTCTATAGATTCCCACGTGACAACGAGTTCGCCTTTCTTCTCCGTGGGGGCACATTCAACCGATCGAGGCATCTGCAATAAGCGGCTTCTGGCCATGCTCTTTAGCCAGCGCTCATCAGCAATGACTTGTGGATGTTCCCCATTCGCCATGAGCTGAGAGATCATGATATCCCATAGTTGTAGGACTGCATGGTCGCATGAAAATAGCTCCCCGCCTGAACTTTGGTCTTCTTCGCAGAAGGCTTGATCATGTGCTCCCTCCCAAGTAAGCCACTTGTTGTGAACCTTCCACGTACCCGCAAAGAATCCGGCATCGATATTCAAGTGCTCGCCTTTCACGAAGCTGAGATTCATAGCCTGCGTTGCTGGACAAGACCGCAGCAGACATTCCAACATGTGCCGCATGTGTAACGCGAAGTGATTGTGGGTCCATCTAGAATATTTAACAAGTTCTGCGGACTTGAATCGGTGTAGCAGCTCATCTTTCGGCGTTCTGCAAAGGAAATACTTGCGCAAGATCCTCCATAACTCAGGGTCGATCGGTACGGGATTTTGGCGCAAACTCTTTTCAATGATATGAACCTGCTAAGATGCAAGAATTAGTCGAGAGCATTCCAGTACATATCTTCAACTCACGTCTTTCCCCTCAGCAGCCGAATAGTAGAAGGCTGCCCGACCTTCCCCATCCGTATTGAGCGTCTTCATCTTCGCCCAGACCTGCCTGGCAATATCGCCTGGCATGAGCTCATCCTCTCCATCGTCGATATGCAGCATTACATCGCCCATCTTATTGATGGAACTCAGAAGCAGTTCGGTGTAGTCTGATACGAGTTCTGAGTCAGTCGACTGGTCTGTTCGTATCGCAGCTGTCCAGATGGCAGATATTCCTTCACTCTCTTCTCCTCCGCCCGTGAGCGCATCGCGGTCAGAGCTAGTACTTCCTTCAACGAAGTTATAGCCGTATTTGTAGTTGTTCCCCCTAGTACCCCCGCGCGGTAAGAGAAGACCACGCAGGTACATGTGTCCTCGATATTTGGGGTCGCGGATGAGATCGCCATGACTGGTGTGGATGATGTTCTGGGGTGGGTCGATGTCGAGCGTGACGGTAATCCACCTCTTGAAATCGGTAATCGCGAGTCGTTCACCTGGTTTCCTACGTCCATAGATATCCCGCGTAGGTCCTGGAGCGCCAACTATCAAACAAACATCTTCCCACGGATGCGAGTTATGAGTCCTCGGCTGACCCCGCGCCTTCTTCATCATCTGCTTCAAGATCGTCTCGTTAATGCGGGTGAGCGAACAGGCTAAGCTCCCCTTCTTATAGAGAAATCTCCACTTGAAACTACTGCTCTCATAACGGACGTTGTAGTTGTTGCGCCGATAAACAAGAGCGGAGATCTTCATGCCGTCTCCATGCTGTCCCGTTTGTCCATCATCATAGGCCTTAGTCGTCGCACCAGTACCCAGATTGCGGTACTTGAGAGTGGCTTTGAAGTTGACGATCCTAAGGCCTCCAACGCAGTATCCGTCCTTATCGTGTTTAAACTGTATAAAACCAAGAAGCTCTTTGGTTTCTGGGTGATGCGCCTCGATGAGTATGAGTCGTTTTGTCTTGTTCTCGGTATACGTAGGGCGAAGTTGGGATAGCTTCAGGTTGAAGGATTTCAGGATGCCGTCTCTCCTACAGCTAGTCAGACGTTTCTGCTATAGATCACCAGCAAATACACTCACCAGTTTTGGTAAGACTCACGGAAGGCTTCTTTACATGTCCAACGTGGCCTGTAAGTATTCACGATATTGAGATCCTTCGTCGTGCGATTAACGCCAATGAGATCAGTGTTCAAATCGAGTTGATTATTGTCGCCATCAGAGGACTCGTCGAAGTCGCTGGTGTTTTCATTCCGTTCCAATTGCTTTCGTGATGGACCGGGACCCGGGATTGGGTTGGCATCAAAGTTGAAGTCATCGGAGCCGAATAACACCATGACTTAGAACGAAGACCCGCAGCTGTGCGTACGCAAGCTTAGAAGTGTTATGGCGGCGTAAAGGTATTGAAACGTGGCGCGGGATGCAAAGAACGATCCACCATCCAAGAAACACAACAAAAGTAGAGGATGTAGGCCTCCAACTAGCAATGTTAGCGAGCGAGAGTGAGACGAGGGGAGAGCTGGAGTAAGCGTGTGTTTGCTAAAGCACGGACCACGCTTAGCGTGGCTTCATCGTGCCTTCCAAGGTTAGCGCGTGACGCGGTGTCACGTGATGATACAACCAAATCAAGCTGCCGTTTCTCGACCCGAACCACCACAGCATCACCATCAATCGTCTTCGTATCAGCCGATTCATCTACTATTTCTGATGCAAGACCAAACAGATGATGACTTATGCAATCTCAAACAACAGTAACCGTCGCATTCCCCCTCAAATCCATCGAACTAGCCCCAACATGCACAACAAAATCCCCCTTCTCAACCACATACTGCATCTTCCTATCCCACAGCCCCCACTTAGCCACGTCCAGCTCAATACTGACATCCACCGTCTCACCCGCCTTGACCATAACCTTCTTGAAGCCCTTGAGCTCCTTGTTGGGCACTACGACACTAGCAAAGACATCTTGAACATAGACCTGCACTACTTCCTTGCCATCCACCTCTGATTCGTTCGTCACGGTTACGGTCGCGGTGATGGTGTCGCTTGGGCTTACTTCGGTCTTTGAGAGTGTGACGTTGGAGTAAGTGAAGTTTGCGTAGGAGAGGCCGTAGCCGAATTCGTATAGTGCCTGGGGGCTGTTGAGGACGTATTGGTGGCCGAATTGGAGGGTGCCGTTTGGAAGGATGGCTCCGGCGTCGGTGGCGCGACCGGAGTTGAGGTAGTCGTAGTAGATTGGCAGGGTACCGACGTCGTAAGGGAAGGAGACCGAGAGTTTTCCGGAGGGCGTGACGTCGCCGAAGAGGACGTCGGCTAGTCCGTTGCCGCCTTGCTCACCGGGGTAGAATTGTTGGAGGAGCGCGGCTGCGTTGTCGGAGATCCAGGGTTCGGTGACGGGCTTGCCGGAGGAGTATACGACAATGGTGGGTTTGCCGGTCTCGATGATGGCTTGGACGAGCTCGCCCATGGCGCCGACGAGGTTGAGTGATGCGACGTCTACGTGTTCACCGGTGGTAGCATTCAGTCCTTGCCAGAGCTCTTGCTGATCGCGTGACCATGTACCGACGACGACTACTGCGACATCTGCAGCCTCGGCCGCAGCGACGGCATCTGGGAAGCCGGACTGATCGTTTGACCAGCGCTCGCAGCCCTGAGCGTACGTAATAGTACCGCTGGATGCACTCTGAATACCTTGCAACGGAGTAACGTTGGTGGGGTTGTACTGAGAGCGGTAGACCACGTAGTCACCAAGGTTAGTAATGTTTGCCATGGGGCCAATGACAGCAATGTTCGCAGACTTGGAGAGAGGCAAGGTGCTGTTCTTGTTCTCGAGCAAGACGATGGAGTCAGCCTCAAGTGTCCTTGCAAGCTGCACATGCTCTTCGGGGTGGATGATGGACTCAGTCGCGTTCGTGGAGAGGCCTTTGTATGGGTTCTCGAAGAGACCCATTTCGAACTTCGCTCGGAGCTGGCGGCTCACGGCTCGGTCGACAATCTCGATGTCTAGCTTGCCTTCTTCGACCAGGCGCGGGATGTTTGCGTAGTTGTATGAGCCTCCACCCATCTCCACGTCGTTGCCGTTTGGTAGAGCCATGAGTGTTACCGCTTCGCTATCGATTGGCGTGCCTTCTGTTTTGCATTGGCACAGCTTGAAGTTGCAGCACAGCCTGTCTGTAGCGCCCGCATCCGAAGTGAGCCAGTACTTGTAACCCCATTCCTCGCGGAGAATTGTCTCTTGCATATGCCCATCGGCGATTGAAGGTATTCCGTCGTAAGAATGATAAGCACCCATGATGTTCCAGGCACCAGCGTCCATGATGGCACGATGGAAAGGTGGCAGCCAGGTGGTTCGCAGCTCTCGTTCGCCTCCATGAACTGGCCCGGTATTGAGACCTTGCTCTGGATTACTGAATCCTGCAAAGTGTTTGACTGTGGCGCTAACATTAAGACTTTGCACTCCCTTGACGTATTCGTATGCCATTTCGCCGGCCAGGAAACCATCTTCGCCGTATGTCTCCTCTACTCTTCCAAAACGCAGCTCACGCGCCAGATCCGCGAGCGGAGCGAACAGTTGATTGATACCGAGAGGAGCCGATTCCTTTGCAATCGCCACAGCCATGTCGTGTATCAGCTGCGGATCCCACGAGCATGCTTGCCCGATTGGGCTGTTGTAGATGGTCGCATTACCGACGAGCAAGCCATGTATAGCTTCCGTCTGAACCATTGCTGGAATGCCCAATGTCGTGTTGTGCAGAAGATAGTCCTGGCCAATCTTGACGCCAGTGCTGATCCATTCCGCAGGTATCGGATAGCCGACGTAAAACTGACCCGCGCGGACGCGGAAATTCCATTCGAGACCTGTCTCGTTGACAGCATTGGTGGTGGTGTTGATCCAATTCGAGATATCTCCCTGGATGAGCTGAGCTGTCTTTTCCTCGATAGTCATCCGGGAGAGAAGATCCGCCACTCTGGCCTCGACCGGTGCGGAAGCATCCTTATAGGTCGCATTCGCTGCTTGCTGTCTGCGAACCAAGTCGTACGCGCTGCTAGGAAGGAGCAGAGCACACACAGCAAGCAGGGAGGCTGAGCCGGAGAAGAATTGCCGCATGTTGGAATGGAGTGTACACCGTGTGAGTGTAGTCTCGCCCGGATACTGGGTTCTAGACAATGTACCGCAAGTCTTATAGATGCTCTCTAGGGTCTACGGACCGTTGGATGGGGTGCATGCAGACTTCTGGAGGTACTGCGGACAATCTCCACCCGAGACGCTCATTGTATATTGAGGTACCGGCTCGATGGGTGACGATCTATGTCATACTTCCCAACCGAAATGATGCCGCCGGTTGTTGGGCTGCATGCGACGCGTGCTAATTCTTCGAGCGCACATTCGGTGCAGATCAAAAGGCTTGCTAGAATCGCATTCTTGTTATAGACGCGTGCATGTTCGACTTGACGCGTGGAAGCGAAGCGCAGAAAGCTATGTCGAGTGTGTCGGACATGAGGTTTGATTGACGGAAGAAATGGTAGCTTGCGCTAGCCAAGGCGCTTCCCCCCCCGCTCTGATCTCCAACGAACAACGCTCTCCGCACTTCAACCCCGGATCATCTCAGTCGTTGAACTTTTTGGACATAGTTTGATGTAGTGATCTTGTTCCTCCGGAAACTAGGGACTAGATCCGTAGGCTTTGCAGCGCTGTTGCAGCTAATTGTAAATTCGATGACGTCGCTGGTCTTGAACGCGTTCCATGGCAAGTTTGCTTGAATGAAATCTTCATTTGACATTATATAATACTCTTTCAACATCTAAAGCCCATCAGAACTCATTGTAGCATACCCCATAGACAATTGCCCGTCTGACATCAAACCCAAGACCCTGACTCTAGTATAAACGCCATAGATGCGCCACAAAACCTGGTATATCCTCCTCTTTCCAATGCCATCCCATCTCAGATCTCCCTTAATTACTCATACAAACATTAAATAATTTCATCATAATAAACACATAAGAATCGTAACCGTCCTCTCTTCCTTACACTTCTCTCACATTCGTCACACTTTACGCCAAAAGCAACAAAGGCACAAAGAAAGCCACCCACCAAACCCTTTCCTTACTCCTGTCATTCAGCATACCACTCGCACCTCCGGTGGCAGCCGGGGGTGCAGGTGGTTCACCGGTGTATTGCGAGATGCGTGTTGAGGTTGAGCTAGGCGTGGTCGCGGTGCTGAGCGTCGAGCCGGCGACGAGGGCGCTGGAAGGTTCGGGGGTGGGTCGCGAGATGGGGGAGGCGGAGCCACGGGAGGCGGAGGGGTTGTAGGAGAAGGGTGGGGCGGTGGGGAAGGCGGTGTTGGTGTTGGAGGGTAGTGATGGTGTTGAGGATGTGACGGTGACGGTGGAGAGGATGGTCGATGCGGAGTCGGTTGGCGATGATGTTTCTTCCGAGTCGCTTGTTGATGTCGAAATGGGCAGATCTGCTGATGCCGATGCGGAAGCAGACGTGAGTGTAACCACAGTCGTTGTCGTTATCGCCGACGCAGTAGGTTCGGCGTTTGAAGAGGTCGGAAGTAGCGGAGTGGGTAGTGTCAGAATGACGGTGGTAGTCGTGGTGGTAGTCGTAGTGAAGATAGTTTGGTGGTTGACATCGGGTATTAAGATCGACGACAAGAGCGGGAGGTTGATGGAAGCAGAAGCAGCCGGCTCATCAGCTTGACCAACTACAGCTATTGCCAGACCAGGATGGATGCTGGCAAAACCTGACGCGGGAGTAGCGCTGGGGGTTACCACAGTCGAAGCAACTGAAGAGCTTGGCGATGCTGAGTAGTATACTGTCTCACAGACAACTTCAACTACTATAGGCACATAGCCTGGAGTAGGAACCGAAGCCGGGGAGACGACGGTTGCTGAGCCCGATAACGATGTGTATATGTATGTTGAGTTCTGAGTAGTGACATTGAACGAACTTGATATTGGGAGTGCCACTTGTGTTGCTTCTGATGAGGGACTGGACACCGCGTACGTAGTTGATAACGAGGGAGGAGCGGCGGCAAGGGTTGTATTTGATGGTGATGGAATCGGGTATGAGACGACGACGACTGAGCTGGGCTCTGGTATTAATGTTGACAAACTGTATGGCGGTACTGGTAGTCCAGTGGCATGTACGTGCGGTCGTAGTGCTCCAACGGTGGTAGCTATCAAGGTTAGTAAATCGCAAACACCCGAACAACCGCTCCCTGTACTTACTACTATTCATCTCGTAGGGCTTTGACACTACATCACCAATTACACCCACCGAAAGCGCACTCAGCACCATTACTGTTGAAATTATTCCCATGATGAACGAATGTGGGACTGTGATTGCGCAAGGAACGACGTGCTGCTATTGGCCAGACACAGATCTCAAGAAGATCCGACGAAAGGGATAAAAAGAGTGCGGATTGACAGAGACACAGAGCGTTGAAAGAACTACTCCGAAGAACCAGCCCTCTGATCATATGTATTAATATTGGGGGGCTGATATTGACCGTTGCCAAAAACCAGGGTGGCCGGTCATGCCAGCCACCGGGCGATCCTACGAAGAAGCATGTTTGTCGCACACCAACGTTCGGTGTAGCGCAGCGCATGCACAACCTATGCACCGTGCCAGCGGCAGCTATCTGAAACTTTCCGGCTTGTCGATTTAGATGCATGCCATGGCAGTCGAGATGATGCGATGTTGCGGTGAATGAGGCGACAGTGAGAGTTGGCAAGGAAGGCGCGTCACGCACGGACCTTCACCACGTCAAAAACTTGGTACAACGCGCTACTTTGGTGTCACGATGGCTTGTCGCGCTGGCTACTGACAGCAGAAGCTGCAAATCGCCGTGGCACTGACCACTACGCGACAACACAGGTTATCGCAATCTCACCGCCAGCGCAAAGGGCGGAAAGCGACAAATCGTTGACAGCCCTGCCTAAACTTCAAGTTCAGCGAGACCTTGGACGTGAAATGAAGTGTGACGTCGACGATGTTGCGGAATAGAGTCACAAACGAAGGAACATGTGCAGTGGAATGATGTTTATTGATTCAAGTCTAGTATGCAGCGCGCAAATGCTGGGATGCACACCACGTAAGATCTGTAGCCTCTCTCGTTAGCGGAGCTCTCAAGAAAAGGCGGTTCGAGAATGGGAGTGTTCGATGCAAATCAGACAGCAGTTGGTACAATTTTTGGTCGACATTAAATTCCGATCAGGTCTGTGATTAAAAGGTTTTTTCATCATTGCATGAGAGAGAAGAAAAAGTGTAAACTTACCATTGACAACATCATTCAACTTTGCGACGCTTGAAGAAAGTCTCGATACTTTTCTGCGATGCATCGTGACGAGAGCTTCCGACACCACCTCCGGTGCGCTTGAGGCTGCGGAGGTGGTCCTTGCCGTTGATCGCAAGGATGGTTGCGCACCACCCTTCAGCGAGTCGCGGTGCGATAGCCGGTGAGGAGTGACCAGGTACCCGGGTGGGTGCTTCTGACTCCTGCTGGCATGCAGGGCTATGTTCAGTCGCCGCTTGTGGTACTTTGACCTCGCCCAGACCTTGATCCGTGGCCGGCATCTCAGCGGGTGACGAAGAAGGTTCTGGAGTAGGCACCACATGCACACCGGCAGAGGTGCCGTTGTCATCAGGGTCTGTCTTCGTCATACACAGCTCGAGGTAGCCAGTGTTAGACCAGCCACCAAGATGCTCGAGCGACGGTCGCGCCGTTGCTTGGAGCTCTGGAGAGAGCGCAACACTCTTGTGCGGAAGGCGCAAAAGCAGTCGCTTCCAAAGAGTGGAGAGGAAAATGCCATGCGAGACTATCGCAACCACAGTGTCAGCGTCTTTCGACGCTTCGCCGAGGAGCGGCAAGAGATGCTCATCGAGGAATGAGTCCGCTCTGTGCGCCATGATCTCTTTCGACTCCACTTCCACAAAGCCTGGTGTATCCTTGTTGTCAAGTCGATCGTGGAACTTCTTTCCTTCCTTCGATCCGAAGTCCTGCTCCATCAACGCCCGTAGCTGCACGACATCCGGAACCACTTTCACAGTGTTGTCGTCGCTTGCGGGCGTCAATTGAGCCTCTCGGATCTTGCCAGCTGTTTTCACAGCCCGCTGGAGGTGCGACGAGAATAGATGGGTGAACGTCAACCCCTGGGACTTGAAGTGCTGACCAAGGCGGGTGGCCTGTTGGTAGCCGTGGTTGGTGAGCGCGGAATCTCTGCTACCGGCACTGTAATGATTAGCAATGAACGCCGATGACGACATATGGAAAGCTTACTAGAGCTGGGCGACATTGTCGACCGTTTCCCCATGCCGGATCAGAAACAGCCTCATCGATCGCGCCATGGTGCCCACATAGGGCGGTATGAAGCGCCGTCGAGCTTCATGGATGGGTGAGGCGGGTAGAGAATGGCAGAGCTCTAAGAAATTGCGCGCGTCATTTTGGAAGGGATGGTCCGTGTTAGCGTTATGATGACTAACCGTCCCTGAGTCCCCAAGTGTCTTCTCATTGTCAAACACTCCATACCCCGGAGACTACACCGCTTTCTTACTCTCTCGGAGTGTTGCTGATTTCGACCCGTGTTTTGTTCCGACGCACCAAGCATCGTGACGTTACTCACGTCGTGTACAAACGATCCTTAGCAACAGCATCCCTCGGCCACCCGCAAGATCAGTTCAGTGTCGGGACGTAAAATGCAGATTCATGTATTAGACCAATACCTGATAAAAGCTGTCGGTGCCGACGCGGCATAGAACCAAGATCAGAATCTTAGTATTAACAGAGATGCGCTCTAGGCTTCCATGATTCCGACTGGTCTAGACACCCAGAACGATTTGTCTGCCACGACACGAATGTCAGCAGTCATCTTTTATCGCATCGGTTTAGCTCTGGGGGTCTCTTCAGAACCGATCTTTTCGACTCGACCCGACACCGCCTGCTTTCCCGTTTGCATTACAGCGGAATCGCCTGCCGATGGATTACCAAAACCCATCCGCCATCCTTTCGCATGTGCATTCATCACTTTCTTCGCGCCATATGCATATATCGGTTCGTTGTGTATCATAAATCATAGTAAATCTTACTCTGCGCCGTTCCCTTTGATCAATTGGACTTGCTCGACCTCCAAAGGATCGACGGACACCTTATCAGTAGCGCTTCTCATTTCGCAGGAATCTCTTAGGCCCTTTCCTTTGTCTGATTCCTGCCTCTCATTCCCACTGATCTTCAAAGCATAGCGATTCTCAGTTACTTCGGCCTCTAATCTTGCACAATTGCAGCTTCTCGGCCGCTCAACTTACTGCCTCTGGAAATAACGATTGCTATTTGCATACTGTTCTGAGCCTTGAACGTTGACAATTTCTCAGTTGCGAGAGAGTGGCGCTCAGGGCTTACTCTCACCTGGGGCTCTCGGACCCGCCACGTCGGCATCAAGCAACGCTAAGCCGGCACTTGGAGCCACTCACCAGGACATCATCTCTCAACCTTTTGCGAGCTACTCTTCTTCAATGACATCTTCCATTAGCAACACCAGATGAGCATTACCCGCCGACCTACTCAGTCGCAGCCATGAGCACTACCAAAGACGGCAACCTGCCTCCCAAGCCTGACGTCGAGTTTGATTTCAATCTTCCCCATGGAATGGACGTCGAAGAGAACGCGAAGGGTGATGACCAGAGCATCAACGACCACCACGCAGATGATGGGATGCCGCAAGATCCTGATGTTGATATACATGACGAAGATAGCGGCGATTTTCACAGCAAAGACGCAAGGCATGGCCAGAATTCAGCCCAACACGACATGAACTACAATACCCTCGAGGAGGGGTTTTCCGACGACGAGGATGCTCCCAAAGCATTCGACCGCTCGTGGACTGCTCATCAAGCTCGGAGATCTTCGCCCAAAAGTAAGAAATCGCCGAGAACCGACGATGGCGACGATGAACCCAGTCCTAGGAGCAAGAAACCGCGCCAGTCACTTTTCGGGGGCTTGGCGGAGGAGGTCGAAGAAGACCATTTCGACGATCTTTTCGAAGAACAGCCTGACGATCCCCTCCTAGATGAGGAACTAGACTTACCCGAGACGGAGATGCCCAGACAAAGCATCGGCAACCGCATGTCTAGTCTCAATCTCGACCAACAAGAGAGAGAAGTCAGTCCGATCGATCAACAATTCAACCTTGGCTTTGAGCAACCCGGAGACTCCGTCAGAGAAGGCATGTCTTCAAGAGGATCTCCAGCGCCATCTGACGGCGAGATCGTCATTCCCCCAGATACACAGGTGAGACTGTTCATTCTATAACCACTGTCACAGTCAAGTACTTACTTTACCAGCCGGCCTATGGATTGCGACAAGGCATCGACCGAAAGAAGACCTACACTTATGTCGATCAGGATGCTTCGGGCAACTTTGATCCCGCGCAAGAGACACAGAACAAGGCACTGAAACTGAAGCAGGCGAAGGCTGCCAAAGCCGCCAAAGCCGCCCATCGTTTCAAGAAGGGGAAGCAGCGCGCACCTCAGGAGAATGTCATGAAGTGCATTGTCAGACTGCGCTTCGAAAACTTTGGCAACGTAAGGAACGTCACCAACGAGGAGGACAACTGGCCGGCTGAATGGTCCGACGTTGATTCTGAAGCTGAGCGGGAACTGCAAGAGTATCGAGACTTCTTCCGCAGAAAGACTCCCGATCGTACCATACAGCATCCGATCGAAGATCCCCGCGCCGAGGTCGATGACCTGACAGGCCATCCAGTAGCGCGAGGCTGCACATCTTGTCGCAACAACGAGACGTATTGCTCTTTAGTAGCAGGCGGTACATACCCTTGCGATCAATGCTTCAATTTGGCACAGGAGTGTGAACCAATCATCTCACCTACCGAGAAAGGCCGCTGCAAGCAATGTGTCGAGGACCGCAACGAGCGCTGTTCTTTTGAAGACGAGCCCCGCCAAGCTATCTGCGACCATTGCGCCGATAACGAGTACATATGCGAAGCGCTTCCGCCGGTGGAGTACCGTGCTGAGCGGATCCGCATCGATGAAATTATCTATACCCCAAATCGGCCTCACATACAATGCACGCATTGCCGCCTGGAGAAGAAGCGCTGCAGCCTGAAGAAGAAGACCGATAAGCCCCCATGCAAACGCTGCAAGAAGAACCATATCGGCTGCACCTTCCAAGACATCCCGAAAGTCGTCAAAGAGAAGAAGAAAAGGGTGTTGGGACCGACTGAGGGAGACGCACCTGAAGTCGCTGTACCTGACCACGACTATTTTACGAAGGAGGATCTTGAGGATTTGTACGGAGAGGACGTACCGATGTTCTCATGCTCTCCAACCCCCGAGCTCGAGATGGAAGACGAGGCTGGCCACAAGGGTAAGCTGACGAAGATCAACACCTGCTTCGCGCACCCCATTCAGTTCGGTGGGCAGAAAAATACTAGTGACTGCAATTTCTGCGACATACCCAACTTTGGGTTCACTGGGCTGTTCGAGAAAGAAGTCCATGTCATCGAATGGCATAACGGGATGGGATACACCGAGGTTGGTGGAGGACATGCGGAGAACAGCAGCGGCGGTACGACTATGTGCCAAGACTGCACGATGGGTAAGCTGCATCTTTTGATCACTCCAAAAGTGTTTTGTACTTCACGATCAATTTCCCACTAACAGCTCCACCAGGCAGAGTGCAGATTGTGGCTTGCGAAGGACACGAAATTCAGCACATTTTCCCCAACGGCATGACCCCAGATTTCGACCAGACAGCCGCCGATCTCCTAGAGTCTGCTGAGACACCAGCAGGCTGTCAGCAACAGCTCCAGCGCTGGTGTTCGATGTGCTTCACCCCTGCCACATTTACCTGCTGCACACACCAGACATCACTATTCGACCAAGAGATCGAGGGATGCGGATTGAAGCTCTGTATCGGCTGCCAAGTCAGGCTCACACAAAAGTTCGACAACGACAGTAGCCTGATGGCCGAGACACTGGATCTTGAGCCGAAGGCTAGCGCGGATGAAGACATGGATCCTGAGAACAGCATGGTGGTTAGGGCAGACGTTGGTTTCCTATGCCAGGAAGGTTTACTCATGAGAAGCCTGGGACGTGAAGCGGAAGAGTCAGAACTTTGATTTGGGGTACTGGTTTTGGTGTGTGGATATCGGAAAAGGCGTACCGGCGCTGTGGATGCGCGAAAGCTTCGGCGTCATGCGGAGCCAGCATCTTTCTCATTTATGGCTTTGTTACACGATCTCATTATCTATTCCAATGTGCAATGCAGCCTACATTAGTTTCCAAATATATCTTGATGACAAACAAAGATGATGTAGGCTTCATAAGTTAATTTTGGTTGTACTCTGTAGAGGTACGGGTCGAGGGTTTCCGTTGATAGGGGTGTTCTGGGCAAGTACATGTTCGCGGGCTTTCCTCCGCGCCAGCTATGACGTACGCGATCTGGCGTGTCTCCTTCCTTTCCCAACCTCGCCCTTTGTCAACATGTCAACTCTCGAGGGCAATAACAATTTCATATATCATCGCATACTAACACTACTAATACTCAAAGCCAGCCGCCTTCCTCTCCTCAACATCCGTCTCAAACGGAGCCTCAGCCTGCGGCGTAATCCTCGCCAAATGCCTGCGCGCGCCATCATCCCAGTCAAGCAGCGCACTGTGTGCCGTAACGCGATTATCCCAAACCACAACCGTACCCGGCGCCCACTTGACGCGTGCCTGGAAGTCCTGTCCTTTCGCGATATGATCGTACAGGAAGTTGAGTAAGAAATCCGACTCCTCTTTCTTGAAGCCCACGATGCGTCGGCTAAATTGCGGGTTCACGAAGAGCGCTTTCTCGCCTGTCGCAGGATGTGTCCGCACGAGCGGGTGGATTGAGGTTACTGGGTCGCGACGCACGATGCCGCCGCGGTTCTTGCTGTTGTCGGCTTGCTCGACGGCTGAGTTGGTGTTAGTATCTTTCGCGGCGCGTCGTGTGGCGTCGAGGCTTACCTGAGTGAACGACTTTCAAGCCGTGCAGTCGCTTCCTGAACTCTGGCGAGAGTCTGTTATACGCTACCGCTTGGTTCGCGAACAAAGTATCACCCCCCGCGGCTGGCCCATCAAGGACATACAGGAATGTAGTACCAGGTGGCTGCTTTTCATATGTCACATCTGAATGCCAGGTAATCGAGTTCGTCCGCTCTTCAAAGAAGTCTCGCGCCGTGGTGTCGTCAGTACCTCGATGGACGAGATGAACCTCAGGATAGCCCTCAGGAGCACCTGATGTAGGATGGATATGGTGTCGACCGAAGTATCCACCGAAAGCGAGTGCGTCTTTGATTGGGATGTCTGCGAAGTCCTGATCGCGGAACGCTACGACCTTTTTCTGGGCGACGAACAGTGCGAGTTCGTCTTTTCCGGCATCAGTCAGCTTGCTTAGCTGGACACCATGGACTTCGGCGCCAATGTTTGCTGTGATGTCGGCGACAGTCGCGTTCGCCAAGAGGTTAGGGAACGAAGGGTCGGCATCTTTTCCGTGTTCAGTGTGCTCGAATGGCTCCCATGGTGGGTATCTGAGCCGCTGATTAGTCTTCGGCACCATTGACGGTATGGAGATACTCACTTTCTGCCCTTCTCATTGTCCCAAGTCGGGAGGTAGTGCGGATACTTGGCAGGTGCATGCTTCTCAGTCCCACGCAGCTCGACTTCCTTCTGGAAGACCTTCGGGCCACCAAAGGCAGCTTCTTTGTACTGACCAACTCCAGACTTGTAGCCGACAGTAGTCTGTTCGGTGACCTCTTCGATGAGTGCGGGAGCCATGTTGCTATCCAACGATATCGCTTGGGGTGATGGTGAGGAGCGTCAATTTGGAAGTCTATCACATCACATATGAAGCGGCCTTATATGTACGAATCGAATCATGATTGTGAGTAGCAATGCTTCATTGCGACTCGACATTGGCTACGCGCAACCCCGCTCTTACGAACTCAACGCCAAGTTGCCACAATCATCGGATGTCGCATTCATGTAACCTAACTTGGCGATCCAGCGAGGTTGACTGCCGCGATATGCCCTGATCAATCAGCTTGCGATCATATTGCATCAAGCATGCACTGTATTGCTTCATACTTTCTTCCTACACCAGACTAACCGCGAGCAGCAAAGACCAACGAGTTGTGCAAGGCTTCATGCAACCGAACCATCCCACGCGATGTCGAATATACCAAGACTCTGGCGTCAGTTTTATATCCGAACGCACCGTTGCAGTAGTGGCGGATATGGTGTTCCATATCTATGTCGCCAACACCCCAGCCAATCACGCAATCCATCATCGAAAGAGACAACGACGAATTAACTCCAGATATGCTGCACAGAACCGCTCGACCCCGCTGCGAAATCACATCCACTGTTTGCGTGCTCGTTAGATTTGGCGGCACGATTGCCGCTGTCAGTTCCGCGGCCAGTATCAGAATCCAAGTGTAACCGAGAGGCGCAAAGATGGCGAAGATGCATTGACAGTCGGTGGATAAACGGTCATTGTGCGTTACAACGCTAGCAAAATTGCGAAACTGTTTCTCTGAACGATGCAAGTCCGGAAGCTCTGCGCATGGGATGGTTATGGCGTGGGTCAACGAGCGAGAGAGCGCCCACAGATATAATGAGAGTGCATCCTCGTAGCATTCTCAATATGAGAGTACTTCCTTGACCTCAACGAGCAGCTCGAGTTTCAAGATGGTCGCCAATGATACTGCTGACGACTACCCCGTCGATAGCAAAGTGGTACTCGACACTGCGGAAAGCGACAACGACAGCGACACGGCAGCCAACACATCCGGTACCAAAACAAGATATGGCACGACCTTCATCTCGTCAGACATCGGAAAAGACCGAAACAGGCCCGTCGATTCCTACGAAGGCATCCATCGATACGATCCGGACTTTGTCTGGGACAAGCCAGAAGAAAAGCGTCTCGTGCGCAAGGTAAGCAATATCATGCTTCAAGGATCAACGAAGCCCACGCTGACCTACCCCAGATCGACAAGCGAATCTGCACCTGGGCCTGCCTAATGTTCTTCGCCCTCCAACTCGACCGAGGCAACATATCGCAAGCCCTGAGCGACAACATGCTCGACGACCTCGGCATGAACACCAACGACTACAACTACGGGCAGACCATTTTCTACCTCTGCTTCCTATGCGCTGAACTACCCTCGCAACTCATCAGCAAGAAGCTCGGTCCCGACAATTGGATTCCTGTTCAGATGGTCAGCTGGAGTCTTGTGGCTAGTTTTCAAGCTTTCCTAAGCGGCCGGAGTTCGTTTTTCGCTTGCCGCGCTCTGTTGGGGTTGATTGAGGGTGGGTTCATTCCGGATAATATTCTTTACCTCAGTTACTTCTACACGGGGTGGGAGTTACCGGGGCGGTTGAGTTGGTTCTGGGTGAGCTACCAGTCTACTCAGATTGTCTCTGCCTTCTTCGCCTTTGGCATCTTGCGTCTGCGCGGACACAACGGTATGGAAGGGTGGCGCTGGTTGTTCGCTCTCGAGGGCATGTTGACAGGCTGCATCGGTATTGCATCTTGGTTTTACTTGCCACCCAGTCCGACGCAGACTGCGAGTAAGGCGTGGAATCCGTTCCGTGGAAAAGACGGATGGTTCAATGAGAGGGAAGAGAAGATTATGGTTAACCGCATACTGAGGGATGACCCTAGCAAAGGCGACATGCACAACAGACAAGGTCTAAGCTTCCGCATGCTGTGGGACTGTCTCAGGGACTATCACATGTGGCCAATCTACCTACTCGGTTTATCATGGACAATACCAACCACACCCTCAACAGCATATCTCACGCTCCAACTCCGCTCCCTCGGCTTCGGCACCTTCGAAACCAATCTCCTCACCGTAAGCACCCCCCTTCCCATCTCCCTACTACGACTAACATAACACCCCCCAGATCCCCGCATACGTCCTCTTCATCCTACAACTCCTCTTCTGGACCTACATATCCGAGCGCTTCAACCAACGCTTCCTCGTCGGCCTGATATCGCAAATCTGGGCCCTACCCCTACTCATCGCGCTGGAACTCCTGCCTGCAACCGCGTCGCCCTGGTCCCGATGGGTCCTCTCAACCCTCCTCGTCGGACACCCGTATATCCACGCGATCCTCGTCGCCATAACATCGCGCAACGCTGGCGCAGTGCGCACGCGCACGGTGGCGAGTGCGCTGTACAATATGTGTGTCCAGGCGAGTAGTATCATCAGTCAGAACATATATCGAGACGACGATAAGCCGCTTTATCGGAGGGGGAATAAGGTTCTACTTGCGGTTTGTGCGTATAATTTTGTGCTGTTTGTTGGGGCGAAGGTGTATTATGTTAAGGTTAATAGGAAGAGGGATAGGATTTGGGAGGGTATGACGAGGGAGGAGAAGGAGATGTATTTGGAGACTACGGAGGATGAGGGGAATAGGCGGTTGGACTTTCGGTTTGCGCATTGAGTTGTGGTTTCTTTGCGGTGTGCTGTTGGGTAGATTGCAAGATCCCCGCAGCTTGATATCGACGTGTGGACTAGCTAGATTCGGTATCGCGCTGCCATAGAGACTACCACGAGCCACTTAATACAGATCCGTCGACTTTCCTTGGTCTTGAAAGTATTGTGGTCTTGCATGTCACGGATGAAGCACCTAGCACACTCATCTCATGGTCACTAGATACAGGAGTAACGACAAGATCGCTGCGTTGTAAGATAGACGTCATCAACGTCATAGGCCATATTCTACATGTATAACAACGTCCATCATCTCGACGTAGAAATCTAGATAGCGAACAATATCCGATTTCACTAGATCCTTCCATCCTCCCTAAACTAGAGTTTCAACCAGACTAACACCAAAATTGCCATCACAACCACCATGCCAACAGCCCTAATAACAGGCGCAAACTCCGGCATCGGCCACGCCCTCGCCAAAATCCTCATCAACGAAGTCAGCAAAACCCCCATCTCCATTCCCCCTCTCCCTTCAACAGCCTAACAAACCTCATCCAGGGCTACACCGTACTAGCAACAGACCAAACCCTCGGTCCCGCCCTAACCTCGCTTCCCTGCGAAACCCACCAGCTCGACGTCTCCTCCCTTTTATCGATCCAGTCTTTCGCCCAGTGCATCGGCGCAGACACACCGATTGACCTCCTCCTCCATGTCGCTGGTGTCATGGAAAGACCTGAGGACGATGCGCTCCGCACGGTTGATTTGGATAATCTGCAGAAGACGTTTGCGGTGAATGCTTTTGGCCCGCTTTTGTTAACGCAAGCGCTCTTGCCCAATATACTCAAATCCTCTTCCCCGAAGATCGCAGTGGTGTCGAGTCGTGTGGGTAGCATGGCGGATAACACGTCGGGAGGCCAGTACGCGTATCGCGCGAGTAAAGCGGGGGTGAATAGTTTGTTTAAGAGTTTGAGTGTGGATTTGAGAGAGGATGGTGTGGTGGTGTTGGTGCTGCATCCGGGGATTGTGAAGATGGATCTGGATCCGAGGCATAAAGAGGGAGTAGATGTGCCGGGGGCGGTGGAACCGGAAGAGGCGGCGAGGGGGCTGTGGGATGTGTTGAGGGAGAAGGGGATGGAGTGTACGGGGAAGTTTTTCCATAGGACGGGGGAGGAGCTGCCTTGGTAAGAGGGGTTTGGGGGGACATTTAATCATCGCTAGGTCTTTTTTTTTCGTCTTTTTTTGGATCGCTGTTGTTGAGGCTGGCCAAAGAAGCTACTTCTTCCAGAGTTTACTGCTGATGACTTCCACCTCCACCCCTCCTCCACCCCTCCGCCTCCCCCACCCACCCAGAGGAGTTGCCTTGGTAATAGGGGTTGGTGTGGGAAGTAAGGGTTGTGGGTTTGCTTGTTTGCATATCCATTGGGTTTCGTCGAACATGTGATGTCGTATACATCTCGCAATCGTACAATCCGGAAAAATGGAACAACAAGAAAAGGCATAAACGCCACCGTCGGTCTACACACGCAACCCCCAGACGTATCCCCCAAACACAAGAAAGAAGCAAGACACAAAACGTACACATACAACACCGCCTATCCAACCTTTTCCATCCTCCCCCATCTTTCCCCCTACGCACCCACCCCAGCCACACTCACACCCCCTCCGCCCACACTCCCCATCCCAACACCCATCCCCAACCCCGTCCTCGTGCCCCCCCTCGGCCCCACAAACCCCTGTCTCTGCCTCCCCGTCCTCCCCCTCCCCAACCAATTATACTTCAACTCCTTATTCAGGCGCCCGATTTTCTCCTGCGCATCATCGCTAGACTGTAAAGACACGAGTACGGACACGCATTGCAGCATGCGGCCGACTGTTTCGGTGACTTTGGTGCTGTCCATGGGGGTTTGGCGGAGGGAGGAGGGGGCGTTGGAGTTTGAAGCGAAGTTGCTGTGGGATGTTGGGGGTGGATGGAGGTGGGATATCGTTGGGTGGAGGGCGTTGGTTTGGGGATGGGAGGAGGTAGGGTGGTTGAGTGATTGGGGGTGGTAGTGGGGAGGCGGGTGGGAGGATGGGTTTGAGGAGAAGGAGCCAGCGGAAGTATTCGATGTTGCGCGTGAGCGTGTGCTGTTTGCGAATGTCGAACTCGTCATACTCGTCGTACTCTCCAGATAGCCCGCACTCGACGTACTCGTCGAATTCAGACTCCCCATCTCCCCCCCTCCACTCTGTCTCTCCCCCGCGCCCCCAAACCCACTCCCCGCCGTCCCCGGCCTATGATCCGGAATCGGACTCGGACTCTCCAGTCCCGCATTAAGATTCTCCAGACTAAGCCGCGAGAAAATCGCCATGAGCGCCTCATACCGCGGTAGAATAACAATATCCCTAAACATAAGCAGCGTAATCCGCCTAACCTCCAGTTCGCCCAAGATAGGTATATTCCTATGTTCCGGACTCTTGGTATTCATCTCGTCAGGCAACATGACGCCCCAGAACTCTCCCGCCTGGGCACTCGTCATGATGCCGCTGCCTCTGAACTCGAGGTCGAGGGGGAGGAAGACGGCTTGCAGGAAGGGGAGGATGGTGGTGAAGACTACGAGCCACATTTCTACCAGGTGTGGAATGAGGCGGTCGTCGGGGACGTGGCGGAGGGTTTGGTCGAGAGAGCCGAAGCCGGTTTGGAGGAGTTCGTTTAGGTCTTCGATGAGGATTATGGGGGACCGTTTGTGGATGCATCGTTTTATGTGCACGGTTACTAGGGCGTTGAAATCTTCGACGGGGGGTCGCGGGTCTTCTCCTTCGAATATTAAAAGTACTCGTGCTTTTAAGAGTGGCCAGGCGTCGTCGGGCGAGAGGCCGTTGATGCCGAAGGAGCTGCCCAGGTGAAGCATCTCTGTTGTGTGAGAGATAGTTTGGCTGGGCGTGCTCATGTTGGGGGTTGTGGTTATGCTGCTGGCTAGAGACGGCCATTCTGATCGCTCGGTGCTAAACGACTGGTTCCGCTCTCGATATGGGGGTTCGAGTTGCGCGTCTAGAAATGCGGCGGCCTTCTCTTCCTTCTTCGCTCGTCGGAGATGGCGTCCTCCATGCCGGAGATCCAGACCGGTTACTGAATTTGCAAAACTACTTGAATGCCCTGGCGATGAAGGCGCGGCGAAGGAATACAGCGGCTCTGGTGCGCTAGGGTTTGTAGGCTTGGAATTACTGCTCGCAGACGACAATGGCAGTGCGAAGCCATCCTGGTCTTTCAACTTGTTCTTCTGTCGTGACAAGAAGTGGTGTTTATGCTTCTCCTCTTTCCTCTCGGGTAGAGAATCATTCCGTGGAGGCACTAGCGTGGATGTCGACGCGTTGGCAGAAGAGTACAAGGAAGCATTACTGCTATTCGTCGCCGAATCAACCAAGCTCGTCGTCGACCCCGCCATCATCATGCGATTCAGCGCCTGCGAGCTGTGAATGCCAATGCCAATCTTGCCCGGCGACGGCAGAGCCTGGTGTTTGCCATCCAACCTATTATCCACCTTGATGTTCTTCGGCTTGGACGAGAACAGCTTCCCGCCTATCCTGCTCTTCCCCTCCTTTGGCTTCTGCAGCTGCGGTGGCTCGGGCGTCGACACCAACTTAGGCGACGCGTGTGGTTGTTGTGTCCCTTCAATGCCAGGCGAGTTGAGCGGACTCCGTGGAAACGCCGCGTTCGCAGCGCTCGTGGCGGCCATCCTGCCTCCCCCGACCCCATTCGAATACGTAATGCCATTCGTCCTAAACGTGACCTGCGCCGGCACAGGCGGCGGACTCATCGGCTGGCCCCGTCCTGCAGGCGCAGCTTCGTTCGGAGCGGGTATCGTGGTGGAGCGCTTGCGATTGTGCTGGGGGTTCGAGGCATATGCGGCCTGGGCGGCGATCTGCGAGGCGGTAAGATGGGTCTGCGAGGCCATGGTATTGTCGCGGTCCCGTATAGAGCCCTCCTTCATGGAACTCAGACTGGGCTCGAAGTAGCCCTGGGAGCGCTGGCGGGGGCGGTGTCCTAGATGCGCGCCAATGTGACTCTGGCTCTGTGTTGCATCGCGCACAATGCCGGGACGCGAGTAGTTTTGCGCTGGGGCGCCGCGCGAGTCTGCTGACGTCGGCGACTTTGCGGACGAGGGCGAGAGTATCGAGGCGGGCAGGGGAGAGCGGCGCTGCTGTTGTTGTTGTTGCTGCTGCAGCGTGGCGTGGGAGCCGTCCGAGTCGGAGTCGTCGAGCGAGGGGCGGTGAATCGAGGGCGTGTGGATGGATGGCGTCTGGGGAGGGGGTGAAGAGGGCGCCATCGTGGGCCGTCGCACTGCAGGCCCTCTCGTATTACCGCGTGGGTTGCTTTTGCGACAGTGTGGCTGTTTGCAGGGACAGGGTGTAGAGGCGGTGGCTGTAGGCCTGGCCAAACACACGGGACGGATGGAAAGTGAATGTGGGGAGGAGGGAATGAGAAATTCGTGTCTAGTCGTATTCCCGCATGGCCTGCATGGAGAGAGTAGCAGATACAGCGTTATCCAAGCTCAGGTGGAGGTGTTACTGCCACTGTTACATGCACCGTTAATGGATCGACGTCGCGTGGCCGTGCTGTCTCCACCCCGAGCCGCTTGACCCCGCCTATCTTCAATTAACTAACTCCTCCACTCCAACACTCCCATATACCAGCTACAAAGCCAAATCGCCATCACACGCGCCCAACAACCACACCACCAACATGCCCTCTCTAACAGCGACCTACACATCCCCAACCTCGGACCCCCAAACCTTCACCTCCGAACTCCCCGCACTCGCCTCACCACCCACAACCACCGATCGCGTCGCATATCTCGATGCCCTCTCCTCGTCCCTCAAGACCCTCCAGGCAGACGTAAACGCCTTCCTAACGCAAAAAATGGCCGACGACAAAGCCGCCGACGACGCAAAAGACGAGGAGACATACGGCGAGGAAGTCGTTGATGAAGACTGAGAGTCTCTTGCATGAAGAAGGCGCATTCTTGACGGATATACATTTTAACGACAACCTCTTCTGGGCTATACTATACCACACGACAAATCCATCTACCGCCACCCCGCACCCCCCGTCCTCCTCCCCGCACTCCCTCCAAACCCACCACCACCACCTATACCCGTACCAACACCCCCCCTAGCACACCCACTATGCACAACCCCATTATCCGGAAACACCCTAATCGCACTTCCCCCAAACCTCTTATGACAAACACTACAATGCCTCTCCTCATCAATCACAACCCTCCTGTTCAACCCGCCCGGCACCAACCTGCCATACGCATCCCTCTTCTCCTCGCCGCCCAACAACACCGCCTTCTCCACACTCACTTTCTCTACGCCCCTCAACCGCGCCACGATCCTCTCTTCATTGAGCAAGGAATTCGCATTCCGGATTCTGCCGAAGAAATAAGATTCTAGATCGCGGACGGGTAAGGTAGGGGGGATGAGATCGAGGGTCGTGGCGGCGGGGAGGCGGGCGCCGTGTTTTGAGAGGAGGGATAGGGCCGGGGGCCAGTTTGGGGGGTGCGGGGGTGGGGGTTGGAGGTAGAGGGAGAGGAGGACGTGGTAGATTGAGAGGTCGGTGTCTTCGATTGTGCCGCGGATTTTTTCCGGGGAGTGGGGGCGCGAAGAAGGGGATGAGGTGGGGGGTGCGGTGTAGACTTGGTTGCAGTATCTGTGGTAGGTGTGTTAGTGGGATGTTGATGTTGCTGGATAGTAGTGGAGTGGGTTGGAAGGAAGGAAGGACGTACTCCTCAGCTTTCTGATAATCCTTCAACTGAAACACGTAAATCGCTAATGCCTGCTTGTGACTCCCCATTTTACTCAGCA
This sequence comes from Alternaria hordeiaustralica, assembly GCF_023758085.1. NCBI lineage: Eukaryota > Fungi > Ascomycota > Dothideomycetes > Pleosporales > Pleosporaceae > Alternaria > Alternaria hordeiaustralica. The sequence goes on along the minus strand of NW_026056774.1, from coordinate 316,800 downwards.
CAATAGCTCTTGCTTCGTAGTAATCCGGATCTATACTTTTCGTTAGCAAAACATCCTCAATCCCCCTCCCCCTCATCTCAAGATCAAACATACCATTCGCAGGAAGCTGCTGAAACACCCTATACCGATTATACTGCGCATTCCCCTTTTTCAAAAACACCTCCAACCTCTCCTTCCAATCCCTCTTCTCCTCCTCACTCTCAAACTTGCCCTGCCCCTCCCCTTCTTCCCCCTTCTCTCCTTTTTTCAACCTCTCCAACAGCAAATCCACAAGCCTCTGGTGGAAATCCACATTCAGGTCATTCAGCTCCTCGATAATGTGTTCGAGATACCGAACCGCCAGTTTCAAATCAATGTTTTGCAGAAACTCGAGCACGCGGTCGCGAGGCAGGGTTTCGGCGTTTTCGGTGTCGGCGAGGAAGATTTCCATGCCGAGGTTGGGGTCGGTGCGGAGGGGCCATTCTGCGTATTCGAGGATGAGGTCGATGAGTTCGGGAGGTAAAGCCTGTAAATACCCCACCGTCCTTTGCGGTCCTTGCAGTGCAGGTGAGACTTCTTCGTCGGCTTCGTTCTTGCCAAACTTTTCCAGCAGCTCCAGTGCCTGACGATGCAGTTTCTTGCCGTGGAGGAAGTCGATTAGATCGGCGTAGCGACCTGTTTCGTAGAGCTTCTCTTGCACGACGTCTGGTTCGCAGAAGTTGGGGAGCCGGAAGAGGGAGCCGGCTACGCTGGGGTTGGCGATCATGTACGCGCGGAAGAGGGTTGTGTCGACGAGTTGAGCGACTTCGAGTAGTTTTGCTTTCCAATCGACGGGAGATTGGAGGGAGGACTCTTCGATGAAGATGTGGAAGGGTGGCTTTTCGGCTTCGAGTTGGCTGCCGCTTGGTGTGGGGAGGGGTTCTTTTAGGTTGCCGTCGGTATCGATGTAGCGTTTTATCTGGACGCGACATTGCGTGAGGAAAGACTGCAGAGCACGAACAGAGTCTTTGAACTCTTTCTCTGCGGCCACTTTGTCGGGCTGGGAGGGGTCGGTTGGCCTCTTCTTTACGCTCGCTGGTTCCAAGGTATCGTCTTTGGCAGAGTTGGTGCGGATAGATGCAGCGTCTGAATCGACCTTCTTATGTCCTCCGACTCCAAACCGGCCCATCATCGATCGTCCGATCGTAGCTACAGGAGCGGGTGTGCTTTCCTCTTGTTCTTTCGTTGGTTTCTCTCCATTCGCCTCTTCCTCATCCGCTACACTTCCATCCCCCTTGACGCTCTCTTCTGGTGCCAAGTTACCAGCGATAGACCTGGGGTACATTGCGATGACGCGCTCAGGCGGGGCCTTTGCATCGACAAACAACTCCATCGCCTCGCGATACTTCCGCTGGTCGAACAAGGCCTGCGCCTTCAGTATCTGTATCTCGCGCACCCTCTCCTCCTTGTCAAGAAGCAGAGTATCTTCCAGCATGTTGAGGAGACTGAGCGACTCGTCGTAACGCCCATGAGCGACCAGCTCATCAATCTGTGTCTCGTAGCTCTGTGCTCCCATGCGCCATATCGATCGATCGCTCGCGACTAGGAAGCCTTTTCCGGCGTGGGCTAAGCTGATGTTCGGCTGCGGTACGTGGAGGAAGCTGACGTTGGGTAGTGCGATTGTCTGTAGCAGGCTCAGGGTATCCGGATTCCTGACTTCCAGACTGCCCTTCGAAGGCGGTAGTAGCGTGAGCATATATGGGTACGAATACGCAATAGTCTCAGGGGCGGAGTGCCAGGGTACTTGTCGCTTCTCGAGGGCATTCCCGTCTGTATCGATGAACAGACTGTTGACGTCTTTCGCCAACAGCATCTCGCCCTCTCCAAGTCGCGTCGCGAGCGGCTTCGGCACCCAACTACCCATGCCCATGTAACCCATGCCGGACGACGAAACAGCGCCGAAGCGTGCTCCGCCCTGACTCCCGTTCTCAGCCAACGCGCCTGGCTTGATGATGTCCTGCACCTCCTGCGTCTCGATGTTGACCATCACGAAGCCGGGGTCCATGCCAGCGACTATCTTGGTGCCTGTCGCCCATGTCAGGCTCTTGACGGACGCAATGAGCGAGATCTCCACCGCGTCGCCCGTCAGCTCCATGTCCTGCCATGTCCACAGTATGATCTTCCGCTTCACGGCGACAGCCAGGTGGCTCACGATAGACGGAATGCCAGTCGAGGGGTCCTTGACGATGTTGCTTGCCGCAGCGAAGGTAGTCGCACCCCGAGTCTTCTCAAGCTTCTCCTGCAACTGGTACGTCTGAATGTCGTGGATCGAGACATAGTTGTCCGATAGCGAGACCAGTATATTCGCTTCCTTGATAATCGCTAGCTGTTGTATCGGGCGTCGCGAGAACTTCTCCTCTTCGCGTAGGAGGTCGGCGGGTCTGGCTTTCGGCGTGGCAGGTGCTTCGCTTTCGCCGTTGGGGTCGCCGTTCTGCTTGCGGTCGGCGTCTACATCCTCAATCTGGTCGTTGACACGGTAGATGCGCAGAGCACCCGTGTTCAAGCCTACGAGCACGCGGTCGCCTGGTTGTGTTAGTAAGCTGGGGGCATGCTGCAGGCGGGCGCTGTACCATATGCGAGGATGGACTCGATCTTCGACTTGTCGCGCTGCTTGAGCTCGACGATGGGTCGGGCGGTGAATGCAGAGAGCATTGTGGCTATTGTATCGACTGCGACTTCATTTGGCCATGGTTATGCCGCTATGCGACGGTTGCTGCAAGCTCCATGGGTGCCTGGGATGCGCCTGGAGCTCGGCGGTCATCGTCATTGCCGCGGAGCTTTGGCCAGGGTCCAGCCAGCCACGTGCAGCCACATCACTCTCGGACACATGACTGCTCAACCAACAGATACAAGCAATCACTTTTCGAAGACCAATGTCGAGATCAGATGCTTTGCATTGATAATCTATCTAATCTACCTAAGATGCTCGCCCGGTTAATAGGCATTTGAGCGAGAAACAGAATGAGAGTGGGTGTTGCTGGTTGAGCGAGTGGGAAAACAACTTCAAACATGACTGTGCAGTAACAGGATAAGGGAGGATATTTGAAATTTCTACCGTTGGCCCGTCATGCGGCGGGACCATCTCTCCCTCATTTTTCACACCCACAGACACACCACTCGAGTGGGGTTCTTTCGGGCTATCCAGCAACCACCACCAACATCCCAGAAAAAACGCCTGCAATAACAGGTCCCGGGCGCAAGCGCCTCCAGGATCAACTCAAGCGGCGGTTCTAAAAGAAAGAACACAGCAGAAACCAACCCTTCATCCAGAGGGACGAGGATGCTTCCACCCGTACAAACAAACACAAAAATGTCGGCTTTCAACGTCAACATGTCTTCCTCATCTCTCCCAACGCGGCCCTCTCAGAAAGCACTGGAAGAAAGGAAAACAGGAGGAAAGCACAACGCTTGTTACCAATCAGCACATCAACCCCTCCATTTGACCCCCAAACACGCAGCCACAAGCAACGGGTGCAAAGCATACAAAGCCAGAAGTGGGCTGGTGAGCCAAAACAGGAGTCGGAGGGGCGTGGCGAATGAGCGAGTCATATCCACATATTGCCGGTTCGTGTCCAGCAAACACAGCACTACCCCCGTTGCAGCCTCGAACCACAATCATCATGCACACCAAGAGGTCGCCTGTGCAGCGCGCCAAGCGGGCAAGCCACGGCGAGGCGGGGTGCGGCGGCGATGCAGCGTCGAGGTGTGGGAATGAAGGGCAAGGGAAACGGGGATGTAGGAGGGCTGGACAGAGGATCGGGCGTAAGGGACCTCGGGAACAGACATACTCAAGGAGATATACACAAAACCTCATCATTTGATGGAAAGACATCTGCGGACAAACACACAAAACATCTCGGGTAGCAAGGAGAGTAATGGAAAGTTACAAAGGTAGTTTGTCTGCAGAGCTTCGCTGTCAAACTTTTGGCGATGAGGGGATATCAATCCAACACGCACTCGCAAGAGAGAGCAGTAACACAAGACAAATAAACACAAAGAGAATTACATCGTGGTTTGGGGTATATTGAGAAAAAGGCCAAAATGTAAGATTCAAAACACCGGCACATGCACTGCGGAGAAGCAAGCTTCATCAACGCGGTATGCATGTGCCCGAACCCCTTCCCCAGAGAGCGTGTTATCGCATCATCGTGAAAGGAAGGGGAAAAGAAAACTTCAAACGCAAGGTTCGGTCTGAGCAATTACGGCTCATCGCAGGTCGGTCAGGTTCGTAGGATTGTCTAGTAGTAAGACCAGTCGTTGCCCGGTTGACGCAGAAGGCAAGCCGAAAGGTCAGGTGGTTGGCGACTGGCTTACAGATGTTTTCGACAAAATACGGATCTTAGATGAACGGGTTCTGCTGCTGTTTTTCCTGCGGATAGGGCGACTGAGTGTATTGATGTGGGTCGGAGAACGGACCGGAGCGGTCGTCGGCAGGTGAGGGATCAGCGAGCTGACCATGGCTGCTGGTGCGTAGATGCCCTGGGCGTGCGGAGTCGGTCACCGCGCGTAACCCAACTCGGCCGACCTTCTCTGTTGCTGGCTCGATGTTGTCGCCAGATTCGAATGTAGAGAAAGGCCGGGGTGCGAGCGTGTATGGCGCTGCTTTGTTCACGTTGTAGTCGTTGGGTACGTATTGCGGCGGCGCGGTGGCAGGGTAATCGGCGCTGGGCTTGGGCTCGCGGTCGAAAGCGGGATCGACGACATAGGGATTACGTCCGAGTTCTGGATCATCACGGCGGAAGAGATGGGTCGAAGCGTAGACAAGGCCGCCGAGGGCAATGAAGAGCCAAATGAGGATCAGGGCGGTGGAGATGAGCGCTTCGGTTTGAATGCCGCTCATCAGCTTGTTAATAACGCGTTCGACGGCTTCGGTGATCTCGTCCTTTGCTTTGCCGTTGGGGTCAGCGAGCAGTTGGTTGGCAGAGTCTGAGTCACTTTGCTCAGCAAGGGCTCCAATAGATAGTGTGTCGTTTGCAACGCCAGGGAAGTTGACGTGGGCGTGCTCTTGGACCCATGTGAGGCCACTTTGGAAGCTGGCGATCTTCAGGCCGATCAGGCAGTTGAGAACTTCCTTGATCGGGTCGTAAAGTACAGTGCCACCGAACGTGTCGTTGAGCGTGGTGCTCATTTGATCCACAAACGAGTTGAGGGTGTCATTGACTGCCGTCGTACTGGTGTTTACCCAGCCGAAAATGTCGTCGTTGATCGTGTTGTCCAAATCAGCGACGGCGCCGTTGACGCCGTTAGACCATGCCATGGACGCGTTGTTCATCGATTCAACTACTTTTCCGGCAAAGTCAGCGACTTGATCCGTGAGCTCTGGGGTCTTGTCTTCGATGGCCTTGAGCAAGAGGTATTGGCAAAAGCAGGCAAAAAGACCAGCGAGGCCCAGAGAGATCAGGAACATCATGGGAATGGAGGTGGCGTAGGCCCAGGCCCAGCGCATGACAGCTTGTCGACGAGCTGAGCCGAAGCGCCTGCCGAACCACAGGCCGATGCCAGAAGATGTTGGCCGGGACGCGAGATAGACGACGTCCATACCATCGTGGCCCTCGGCGAAGAGAGCAGCACGTTCTTGCATCTTCCGGTAGCGGCGCATCTCCATCCACGCCATCGGGACGCAAACAAGGATGGCGGCGACGATGAGCACACCGAGCGCGATCTTCCGTGCGTTGTAGGCCAGCTCAATCAGATCATCGAAGAACTCGTTGATCGAGTTGCCGTCGGAGCAGAAGCTTAGTGCTTCCTTCTGTGGCACGGGAAGAACTGTGCGGTCGAACTCGAAAGTGTCCATGCCGCGGATCAACTTCTTGACCTCTTCGAAAGGCAGGCGAATGATACCATCCGTAAAGTTTTGCACCTGTTCGAAGTTCGGGATGGAGTTGTTAAGCTTCTGGAGACCCTCTGCCATATCAGGAGGCATCTCCAGTGATTTGAGCTTCTTGATCTGGTCGTCCAGGTTGATCTCTGGCTTGTTAAATCCCGGGAGGTTGAAGTTGATCTTGTCCATGATGGAGTTGATGCCGTCGGAAACGGACTTGACGGCGTCGCCCATGTCTTCGGTGACAGACTCGATGGTTTCGTCGAGCTGTTTGTTAATAGCTTCGCCGATTTCCACAGCGGCGTGAAGGCTGCCGCTGACAGCGAGGGTGATAAGGCAGAGGTAGGTACTTGTCATCATGTGAATGACAAAGAGGATGATCTCTTCGACACCAGTGACACTCATTTCGAGCATTTGCATGAGGCCACTGATTGCCTTCTCAACCCCCGAAGCCGTCATTTCGTTGACGCCCTTGGCCATGTAGTGGGGCATGGAGGCCATGGAGCTACCGATGTTCTCGACTTGGGTGCAAGCACTGAGGGCTTCCCGGCGGGCGGAAACGAGGCTTGCGTCAGTGCTTGCGATGGCGATGAGTAGTCGCACAAGGACTAGGAGCAGTAGGATCGTCCAGCGATTGATCCATATCTGTGAGAGCCTAGCTCGAAGGCCAAGGTATGGTTTGAAGTTTGGTGTCTGGTTTATTGTAGGTCGTGGTGCATCTTGCGATGGGTAGTAGTCTCGCATCTCATGACTATCGCCAGCGGACATAGATGGAGGCACAGGTGGAAAGAGTTGCTGTTGGTTCGCGGAGGAAGCCATGGCGAAGATGTATGGCTGTGAAACGTGGTCTGGTTGCCGTATTAGACTCTGAGGTTCAGGATCGATGATAAGCAGTAAACAAGTGCGGTCGTGGGAGTAGGCCAGCTAGGTCATGAATGTCTTCCAGAGACAAGGTAGCGACGTAGGAAAAAGTATTAGGCGAAGTATTGCAATGTGAAGACAATAGACAACAATAGGAAAACCCAACGCTCCGTACAATGCAATAGGAAAAGGTGGTAGTGAAGCAGCCAGGTGAAGGAGCCTGGAGTGGGGAAGACCGCTGTGAATATCTACTTCACAGCGACTAGGGTAAAATGACTGGAATCGACGTACCGCGAGAGAGCGAGGACCAGTAGCAGGCCTCCCCACCAGGTACCAATGATACCTCGAGAAGAGGCCTGCACGACCAGAGAGTTTCAGCAGGGCATACACAATCGTGAGGCTCAAGTTAGAACAGGCAAATTTAGGAAAGGTGGTGGCCCGAATACGCGCCCGCAGAAGTGGAGCAAGCCACTCCCGACCAGTCAGGCCGATTTTTGGGAGAGGGCTCAAAACAACACGCTAGAACAGATCGAACTGCCAGCGTCTGTTATTTTGGGCCAGTTTGTCCTCGAGTGGTTGTCGCAAGTCGAGCCGGGTGTCCTTTGTTCCACGGCTTGCGCTCGTTGGCATGCGATATTCCCGCAGACGGTGGAGGAAGGCAGGTGCACGACCTCGTGACATCTGGGGTCGTCGCAGGATGGGGTTGTCGAGCGCAAGGGAACACGACCTCTGAACGTCGGTCGCTGGCAGAGGAGGTGCTCAAGGCGCGGAGAGATGCGCGACGCCGCCGTTATGTAGCAACACGTCGCCGCACGGCTGTCCGAAGGCCTGTGGCGCCGTCATGCCTTGATTTCGCGTTTCTGCAGCTAGCGAAGACGTCATACCCAGTCTGGTCTCCTGCAGCTGTCAAGAGCCAACTTCACACCGAGAAATTCCATCAACAGCGCCGCCAGATGTTGCGCATTCCGTGAGTTGCAAAATAGAACGAGTGTCCAAGTCACGCGCCGTCATGCTTGACCGTGAAGATGCCGTAGCCAGAAATCTGATCAATACGCCAAGTTGCATGCGTGGCTGCGGCGTAGCGCTGGTGTGGAGCCAGGCGCCGGTCGCGCCTGCCCGATTGCCTCTGTCCAATCAAGCCACATTCGCTAAGAAGGCTCAAACACGGCCCTGTCGTCCCAACTTCATCTCCTCGAACCCGTTTTCAAACAATCTTCCGTACTGCATCAACGCCAACGGCGACTGCTCACGTCCAAGATCTTTCTGCATGGCCATGCTGTACATATCGATACGAGCCCTCTCGCTTCCGGATTTGCCTTCCGCATCGCTCGTCTTTAGAACTTCATACCGCCACCACCATAGAGCTTACACAACGTCGATGTAGCCAACCGTTTTTCCATAATGCCGTATCCTCCGTCATTTGTCTCGTTCCGTGGCACGTTGCTGACGTATCAGATTGAGTGACATAACTGAGTTTCTCAATGTCTACTGGAACTTGCTCCACGAGATGCATTCCCTTGGTGGATGTCTGTCTATTCACTGTTGAACCGCTGATGTCTGTCTCTCTTCATATTCATATGGTGCGAAGTCACTGCTCCGAAGTGCAACACGCCTCTGGATGCGACGAGGATGCATGAGTTTTGCAAGGGTCGTCGTCGTCAACAACCCTCATGGGCAGTCGCTTCCTCATGTTGGACGCACTTGTCGTATTCCGAGCACGCTTTCCCCATATCTCCTGCTGACCAAGACATATAACAGCAACTCATCTCTGAGCCTTCGACTGCTCTCCAAATCACCATCTCTTCGTCCGAACCCCTTTCGTCTATTGTTCACCGTCACCGTCTATGATTATCGTCCGCTTGCCTCTTCTCGATAGCGCTGGCCGCTACCTGTCACTCGTTTTCTGTTCTTGAACTGCCTGTGTCGGGTCCGGAGAGTGGTGAGGTGAACGCGAGCTTCCAGCACGTTCCGCGTCCATGATGAGCCCGGGCGTCGTTTTTGCAACTCGACCGTGCAGGCCGTGCAGAACGTGCTCAGTGACGAGAGACCTCACCTTACCCCACCAACCGCAAATTACCACTTGTTTACCCACTCCGCTTTGCCCACTCGTTCACTGCACTCGCGCCATACTCGTTCCGGAACCTCTCAATTGCTTGCACTTTGCATTGCCCGACGTGACGTAACTTTATTAACCACTCGCAGTACATATCAGATTCCCCCGCTTTCGAACCGACCGCACTTGTTACTACTCGCCCGAATCGTCCCTCCCGTCCTCTACTTTGTTATCAGTTTGGAGAGCGCACAGCTGAAGAGACCGCAATCGTTTTCCAATATTACCGCTCTCGCGACAGCGTACCGCATCCCAGTCCCCGCTCCGCTCAATACACCGCTGGTCGAGCAGGTGAACACGTACCTGAGCCCGGTGACCGATATCGCAGGCTACCACTGAGAGTACAATAACTTCGATCACGCAGAACGTACGCTCTCATTCTCACCTTCTATCATCGCTAGGCTGGACCTATGGCAGCTAAGACATATATTAGGCAACTTTCAGCGCTACAACAACACACATTTCTGTCGGCAAACCTCTTCTACCCAAGAACTCACCAAATAACCAACTCAACTTACCAACTACACTCATCGTAAGCTTGTTCATGTGAGCAATCAGGTCTGCCTCATTCGCTCACTTTGAGGTTCAGAACAAGCGCTCGGGTTCAACAACTTGGCGCCTCACTATCTCTCTAGGTATCTTGTAAACCCCGCACTTGCAAGGCCCAGACTCTCAGGTACGTGACAAACACATTGCATATCGATGCCGCGTTCTCCGAAACTTCGGGGCGGTGTCGACTCAAACCTCGTCTACTGGTCTCCCGCAGATGACCGAAGATTCTGCGCTATCTATCTCATCCCGCGAACCAAGTGTTCGGGCAGCAAACTTGTATCGACCACCATCGCGAAGGCGGTGACGCTGTCTCTTGACCCGAACCAGCGCACGTGTAGTGAATCTTTGCTAATTGAACTTCGTGTATAGTCGGAGTACCTAGATTGATCTAGTCTCTCGTACCCGCTTGGGCTCATACCATAACCACTCTTGGCTCTATCAGACCTACAAATTACAGTCTCATCACATCGCTGCTCTCTACCGCATCCACACACCACCTACACGCTACAGCCTCACGCAAAGTTGAATACCGTCGGCCTTTACCTCTAGGGCTTGAAACGTTGCACAGCCTCAGCGCCTATCTTTCTTCCCACACCACCCCATCAGGCATCGTTCAATGTCACCTTCTATGGTCGATCCTATCAAAGTCGTAACTGGGGACTCAGTCGCGACACCCAATAAGGCCTTTGCACCAGAACTCCAGGATACCAAAGTCACATCTCCGACATCCGACTCTAGCGGTGATACCCTTCATGACGAGAGCTCTGACGTCCGCTCCAGCGGTGATGGTCTTGAGACTCCTAATAGCCCTATCAGCCCAGAGAACCTCAACTTCAACGGTTTGGCCATCAGCGGCGGTGGTGTTGATCTCCGCAGGGACACCGTAGATCGCTACACTAACCCTTATCAGCGCGGACAGAAGCAACACAACGAGCCGAGTGTCTATGGTCCTCCTGGTCGTGGGTTCGGTGGCAACAATCGATTTGGAGCTGGCTACAACGGTCGAGGAGGTGGTGGTGCGGGTACTTATCGCAACTCGCGTACATGGATGTCCCCCGACGCACAGGTCCAGCAAGAGTTCCTCATGATCCGTAATGCAATGCGCCGACTCTTCAAGAACTCTGACGTCTCAAAGTGGAAGTTGAGCGACTATGTTGCTCACAAAGAGGCCATGCTAGCATCGCAGGCGAACAAGCTCGCAAACCAGGTCAAGAGCAAGGAAGACGCCCGTTTCGTATCCTCCCCCATCTCCTCTGACGTCCAGAAGACACTCACTAGGTGCGGTCTAGAAGGCAACTTCGAAGAGATCGGAAACTACGGCCGCGCTCTAGGTGAGCAAACCATCTGGTGCAACGACTGGGAGAACGGCAAGGACGAGATCGCTCCGTGGCCTTCAATGGCTGAGATGAAGTGGGAAGGCGATGACCGAGCCAAGACAGGTGTTGGTCGCTTCCTTCCCCTTCCCCGCGAGGAGGGTCCTCCGGGTCTCATGTGGAACCAGCTCCCCGCCATCGAGCAGTACCCCATGGACCAAGTCTGCAAGATCCCCACTATGGAAGACGTCTACCTCCCCGTCGACTACCATATCGAGCCAGACCACGAGTACCTCTGGAACAAGGGCCTGGAGAAGGAGATGGATGACTTCCTGGAGTCGTAACAACCTCCTTCCACGCACAAAGCCTTCCGCTATGACACTCACGCTTCATCACGGTCTGCAGGTCAGCTTTCATCTTTGGAGTACTTCCGGTTTCGCATCGATTTGGCGCACGTCCAGCTTCCAACCAATGTGACTATTAGCTACTACAACTGTCACCGAGCTATATGTGGCCAAGTCGATCTCCTTCCCGGTGAGATACCGGCTGTTACCTTTATGTTCTGGGCCTTGGCTTCCTTTGGAGTTATTCGCGTCCTTGGGATTTGGAGTTACGACACATAGACGAATCGATCCGAATCGACTCATGCACACAGCCGATGATTATGACGACACAGCACAAAGCCCCCACTTCACTCTTCGATACCCTGGCTGTCATGACTTGCGTTGTTGGCTTCTAGTCTAACTGGAAGGCAACTCTGGAACACGCGTCATGGACTCATGTGCACTGCTTGCGTTGAATCTTTTTCTCATCAAATTACGACAAAATGGAGAGTCATTGGGAGGATGCGGCGGAATTGGTATTGGCATCGGAGCCGGATGCGTTCGGTTTCATTGCGTTGGTGCGTTCTTGCGATAACATATCCTAGTTACTCTCCTCCAAAAAAAAGTGCTTTACACTTCTGCTTCCTGCCGCTTCAAGTGAAGCCGTGACTGACATACTCGCACCCAACTTCGGCGTCGTCAATTATTGCCGCAATGGCTCTTATTGCCGCTACCCAATCCTGCCAGCGCTTCCATCTAGACCTCTTCTTCAGTCCAAATGCTCTTCGCCCCGCTCGCTGTCCGTACCGTTGGCAGACCGCGTGGATCGAAGCGGTAGGTATCTTGTTGGTCCGGTGATGATAATTGCCTCTCTTCTTATTGGCCTTCGCGTTCTCGTGGCAGATTTAGGGACTTCACATGTCACCGCCTGACCGGAGAAGACTCAAACTCCCCGGACACCCGCGTACTTGCGATCTCGGGAGGACTGTTCTCGTCGACAATGAGCAAGTTTGATTAACAGGCACTGTCGCTATGAGCCACGTGTATTGGCTTTGTCGAATGGACGTCGACGGCGGGACTACGTGCCCGATGGTACCGTGATGATGACAACGGCCGTGGACAACGCGGCGGCTTTGGGATCGGACATGCTGGCGGTGTGTGATATCGTTCGTGGGGTACAACTCTTCTTCCAGATTTCGTCGGTGTAGCAATGACGCAGAGTCGCGCGTAGTTCACGCAGAAGGAACCAAAGATCGTATACTCGAACAGCCTGATGATCTCGCCTACTTCATATACATATCACCAGACGCCTTGTTCATGTTCCCTTTCCTGCTCTACCCTGTGATACCCCAATCAAGACCGCACCATAGCGCCACAAGCAGTAGATACGCCCGATCGGGTGCCTTAATGCGAGGCCCCCATCATCCGCTAACGCGAAGCGGCAGGGTTCACGCTTCCTTGACAACACATCACCGCATCTCACCAGCGTGCATGAAAGACGTTATCACGGGTCATTATTGCGCCGTGTACTGTACCACGTCTTCGCTTAGATCTCGTTCACAGCTAACGGCGAATACGTAGCACCATAATCATGGCAGGGGTGTCGGTTCGCAGAATGTATCTCTAGGTCTACACTTTACCAACTCCCCCCTCCCCTTCCCAGCCCTGCCTCAGACCCCATCTATCTTCTCTTCCTCATCCAAATCCTTAGTCATATGCAAAATCCGAATCCCCTCCCCATTCGGACACGTTACCACATCCACCCTCCCACTCCTCACATACCCACACCTCTCATACAACTGCACTCCACTAAGCGTCGCCCCCATTTCCAGTCTCTTAAACCCGTCCGTCTCACCGGCCTTCCCTTCCCGTGCCCTCGCCTCACAATACCGCATCATCATCGTGCCCAGGCCTTTCCGCGCATACTGCGGACTCGTGAAGATTGCTCGTATGCTCGCGCGGTCAACGGCTGGATCGCGTTTTTCTGGCATGCGCAGCGGAGAGGGCGCGGAGTCTCCGCCGTACAGTGTTTTGCGGAAGGACCAGCCGCCGCAGGCGCAGATTGTGAGGGGGCGGTTGAGGGGGTGGAGGATGTAGTATGTTCTGTTTGCGAGATCATCAACTTTACTACTCTTACATTCTTCCCCTTCCACTACCAACTACCAAGTTTTCCGGATCTGGTCGTCGGCAATGTGGAGAAGAGGGGTACATATCCCCCTCCCCTCTCTTCCGCAAATGGATAATGCTTGATGACATGATAGTTGATGACGGACGCCTTATTCTCATCCATTGATTATGATTGGAATTATACGTACTGGTCTTTGATGAGAACGGAATCTGGACCGAAGAGATAGCCTATCGAGCCGTCGAGTTCGGCGTCTGTGTAGTACCCTTTTCCCAGGCTGCGGAGTGAGGATGCGATCATGGATTGCAGGGAGGGTATGTCGGCGGGGGTTGCGGGGCGGAAGGTGTATTGGTGGGTTGCTTCTTGGGCTTTTGCTGAGGCGACGGGGTCGTGCATTTTGGAGGTCGGAATTGTTCTCTTCTTCTTTTTAAGTTTTGATTGAAAGTTGTATAAGTGTTTTGCTGCGTAGAGGTATCTTTCTTGGTTGTTGGTGCGTTCCGCCCAATCATACGCTATCGTTATCGCGAGGCTTGGGAGTGGGATGCTTTCCGACGGAAACCATCCCTGTTCCGCAAGGTTGGTTGCTTCGTATCGATCATTCCGAAGTCTATGGCGCGTCTTTCTTTCCAACGGTTACACGTACGAGTCGTAGAGGTGTATGTTCCTCGTTCATAACGCGCATCTCATAAGGTTTGCCCGACGGCGCGCTTTGACCACCGCGCGCCGGTTGATGTCGTTATTCTAACTTTCCGCCTCTGGCACCCACGTGGCACCGTCGTTTTCCCCCAACAACTTTCTTACAACGACTCTCGAATGACTCCAACCCCCGGCACTGACCGCAATAGACCTGACAACGAAGATTGTGCAATGTCAATGTCGACCCGACCCGGCTCCAGGCCCAGAGTGAACAACGGCGCGCCGCACTTAGCGAGATGAACAGTCTGGAAAAGCGAACGCGAGCATCGACATGTTCATCACAATCAATGCCGTTTTCGCTCCGAGTCATATTGCCAGAACTTCAGGATTGGAGCGACTCAGCGACTCAACGGTTAATACCAGGCGTAAGGTTAAAACGATCGCGCCTTCCTTGCGAGTCATCCAGCGCGGGCAGGTGATGCGGATGAATGGGGTTGCAGAAAGATCATGGAAGCATCGATCGCAAGATCCAAGATCATCAACAACGGCAACACCCTGCCATGGCTGATGCTGTACCTGCTTCTTTTGCTCCCAAGAACTGTTCGTTTTTGGCGTCCGCAGGATGAAGCAGGGTATAGAGTCGTGCACCAAGGGTGTTGCGATGGCTAGCACCCTTTGGACAGATTGCATCAACATCGCCTGCAGCATCCTGACAGCAGATTGTCGTGGGTGGAGGCGAAGCTCGTCTTACATGCCCAGTCTGCCATTATCGCACACACTAAACACATCCATCTATTGGAGTACCTTTGTGAAAAGATTTTCAACGTCACCAGACGTCGCAGTCAAAGGCAAGAAGGCATGGCTTCCATGTGCGGCGCATTCCGTTCACAACGGTCAAGTTGCGATGCTGGCGTTGCCAGCGTTTGGCCATCTTTGGTGCGCTTGCTTTTTGTATCACGTTGGGTGTTGAAACAGCTAAGAGCGTCAGGCGAATTTAAAATAGCACACGGTCCATAACGGGACGCTCCCGTGACGTCGATCAGCCCTATACCAGCAACGGCAGCAAATATGCGAAAGCTTATTTGCGTTTGGAAGCGTTCTTGACAACGAACAGGAACGTCGCTATATGCAAAACCGCAGTATCATGCAGAAATACCTCCATCCGCAGACTGCCCAATCGCATCCTATGTCGAGAGTTTTCCTCGCATTGCTTGCGATGAAGTCATTCCGCCTTTTCGAGACAGCCGTTTTCTTGTCAGCTCAACCTCCTACACTGACAGCTCGGAGACGGACGTCACTATGGCCAATGATTCACAGCAGAGTTCACAGCGTACCGAGGCACGGCAGGCACGTTGCGGACGCACTAGGAACATCCTCGCGTGGGGCACTGCCCTGTAGCAAGATCAGCCGGGGTGACTAAAAAGTAAAGTCCAAGCGCATGAATGATGATAGTGCTTTTTCGGTAGTCGGATCACCTGAAGGTCCTGAGTGGTTGACCGTACAGGTTGTTCGAGTCGAGTCGGCTCGAAGTGGGACTGGTATTCCTCCGTACCCCATCTCCACCATGACTCTCATGAGAACTCAACCTACTTGGCAGTACTTGGTAGCAGTCGCATGACTGGGGCTTGTTGTCCTTGCAATACACCGATGCAGAGTTGGCCAATCCAGTGTCGAGTCGACGAACACCTTCCTCGGCTGCGATCTTAGTTACCGGTTGTTTCCACTTCATCGATGAGCCCACTGATACCTTGGCGGTGCCTGGCACTATGCCCTGTCTTCTCGACTTGATCGTCGTCATGGGTAGATTGAGCTTGGCCATATGCCTGGCCGAACATCTTAGGATTATAAGAAGGTAGGACGCCGGCTTCAGTTGGAGATCATCATCAGTCAACACTGTCATCAACACTACAGTTCACAGGCCCGGTGCTTACATTCGCTCCTACCTTTTTCGCTTCTTCTCTATCTTCTTGTCAATAGCAGATTCAACTTTCATCCCACTTCCCCCTATCCATCCACCAGTCAACACCATGTACGCCAAATCCGTCCTCATCGCCGCCCTTGCCGGCTTCGCTTCCGCCAGCCCCATCGAAGTCGAGAGCCGCCAGCTCTTTGGTGGTGGAATCGGCGGCACAGGATCCAGCTCGAGCGAGTTCAGCCGCGGCGGCTGCAAAGACGTCCTCTTCGCTTTCGCCCGTGGCTCCACCGAGATCGGCAACATGGGAACCGTCGTCGGACCGCCCACCTCGAACGGCCTCAAGAAAGAATTCGGAGCCGACGCCGTCGCGACCGAGGGAATCCCCTACGCCGCCTCCATCGGCACCAACGTCCTCCCCGGCGGCACCGACACACGCTCCAAGAACATGATGGCCGACACCCTCAACAGCATGGCGCAGAAATGCCCAGACTCCGTCATCGTCGCTTCAGGCTACTCCCAAGGCGCAGCCGTCTGCCACCGCGCCATCGAAGGCCTCGACCCCGCCGTCATGCAGCAAATCGCCGGTGTCGTCACGTACGGCGACACCCAGAAGCTGCAGGACAGGGACCAGATCCCCAACTTCCCCAAGGAGAAGGTCAAGATCATTTGCCAGCCTGGCGATGCTGTTTGCCTCGGTACGCTGAGCGTGCTGCCTGCGCACTTGACATATGGTGTCCGCGCGGATGAGGGCGTGGCTTTCCTTGTGCAGCAGATTAAGGGTGTGCAGGCGAAGATCAAGGCGAGGAATGCGAAGAGGGAGGCGGAGCAGATGGCTGGAGACGCTGAGTTGCAGGCGCAGGCTGCAAAGATGGACGCTGAGATGCAGGAGGCGATTAAGCAGGCTGCTCAGGAGATTGAGGCTTAAGGGTCAATCTGGGGACTGGCTTGATGGGATTTGGGGGTGGATACATGTGTGGCTGGATCACTTGGGGGATTTTTATGACCTTCTTTACTTTCTTTTATCTTTTCTTCTTGGATTGTAGTGTTCTCTTACGAATTTGATTGAATTGGGCCCAGATCAATTCTGCCTTTCTGATGTTTATGTTAATGTCTGTTCGTTTATGATACTTGATGATGATGACTACGCTGCCCAGATAGGCAAGTTACGATAAGGTGTTGATTATGGCACCGTCGCTTGCCCCGACTGCCCCGAATGCTCCCCGCTGACTGCCCCGCTTTGGATAAATCGCCGCAACGACTCAGGCTTCAGCCACCACTTTTGTGAGAAGGCAACACAAGCGACAACTTCGATGCGTGGAAGTTTCATTGCGCCCTCTTTCTGTTCAGAATTCTCTTAAACATGTGTTCGTCAAACTTGCAGCATGAGAAGCTGAAGGTACCTGGATGACATCAATCCCAAGCGCATATCATACTACGAGCCTAAAGGCGCACGAACAAGGATATCCAACCCTTTCATCACAAAGAAGAGAGACTATCTGGGTTAAGGCAACGTTCAGTGTGCTATCAAACCAAATCGCTGTCGACAGCTGACGCCCCGCCGCCCAGTCGTAGAATTCCATGGTCACGCCGTACGACATGCATACTAGCCTTGTACACGTGTACAAGATGCAGACAAAGGTACGGGATTAGAGAGTGCCCTGATGCTAGTCGTAACCATAGATTGAGCATATCCTCTGGCCATTCACATCAAGCCCCGTTACACCATCACGCAGTGAGCCAGAAGCGGCCTCCAACGGCGCCGGCAGAAGAAGCAAATCGCCAATCACCATGTTACGCAGCATACCAAGAGGAGCCGAAGCGAGACTAGGTAGTCTGCCACCATGGTGGAGTTACGCAGTAGCTCGCGGACGATCATTCGCTGGGAGAGTAGCTGCGAGGACCATTTGAGCACATACACTCTCCTACCTCTATCACATCAAGACGAACTACTACACTACTTACCAGCGCGAGATCTTTTAAACACCGTCTCTCAGACAATACCAAACACCACACACCCAACATGCCCTCCCCACCACCCACGCCCGAAGAAGCCCAGCGCCGCCAAACCGAAGCGCGCGCAGCCGTCACGGCATCCCTCGCCAGCGTCGGCGCGTCCGTCGACAACGAGATGCGCACGCGCACCGCCGACCTGCACGCCAACTCTGCGGCAATCGCAAAGCAGGAAAAGGAGCTAGCGAAGCAGACGGCGGCGCTGGCGAAACAGACTGCCGAGTGGGATAAACTGCTTCAGGGCGGCACGAAGAAGTTGAATGAGGTGGGGGATATTCAGAACTGGGCGGAGATGATTGAGAGGGATTTGCTGGTGTTGGAGGAGACGGTTAGGTTGGTGGATGGGAAGGGGAGGGAGAGGGAGGAGTCGGCGAGTGGGACGGGGGGTTGGTAGATGATACCAAGACATGGTATGGAACTTGTGGCGACGGTCGTGTTGTGATTGATGAAGCGGTGTTGAGTAATATATAACATTGTTATCACGTCTCCGGATTGCATACTGCCTTGCGGTGGTGAGATAGTGACATGTCTGCTATCGGAAATTATATGGGACGACGGATGTCAGTGTAATGGACCCATGAATTAATGTACGAGCGTTCTAACAGGCCCAGCAACCGCAATCGTGATACCGTCTCGTCACCGTCTGCAGAGAGAGTGACGACAGCGCGTCGCTTTCGTGACGCTCTAAGCTTGGATCATCGGGCACGGACCACGTCTCCATGATTGCGGAAACTGCTACTTGCGGTGCTCGTAGCTGGAGCTCCAACAACACCTTCACCTCACCCACCACCCGCCTGCCGACACAGAGGCTCCCGCTATTTCACGGTTGGCACCTGCACCCTGCCACAAATCTCCCAACTAGCTGCCCAAGATCCACGCCTGCACCGTGGAATCTACCAGCAACCCACCACCCACGCCTCTCCGCCGCCAACCCGCCCGCTTGTAGCCATCGCAACATTTCGCGGCGACCGCCTTTGTGTGCAGACCCACCGACGACATACATCATCACGACCCCGCTTTTCGCTCCACTAAAGCCGCAGCCACTTTGGCTTTCTGCGCTTCCGGTAAAGGCAATCGCAGCCTGCCTCTAGACATCCTCTCACGCCACGGACACGGCGCCGTGCTATCCGACCGCCTACACGCAACCACTGCTCGCTCGACACCGGCTTCATAGAGCTTGCATGTGAGCAAGCTTCGTCTTCCGAGCGCCCGGCGCAAACATGAAGATCAAGAAACAGGCTACATCGCGACATGAGTCGACTCTGGTAAGCTGCAGCTCCCCGCGCTCCCCGCCCTCGCCACTGCTAACACAGCGCGTAGTCGCCGATGATAGCAGACTTTGTGAAGGCGACCGAGTCAATACCGCTGTTCCAGCTGCCCGCACATCTCGCCTCGTTCCCCAGGCACTGGCCCTTTCCCCGCGGTGACGCATATCACTGGATCCCCGCCCTGAACCGCTTCGACCACATCCTCGAGCTCTTCAACAAGGAATATGGCCTGGTAGACGGTCCCCAGACACAGGCCTTCCAGCGCCGGCTGCTGCTCAAGGGCGATGCCGAGGAAGGAAGCACCAGCTCCGAGCAAACCACGACCGATGCCGTCCTGGATACCCTGCACGTATCCCGGGATGGCGATCGCGAGCTGGTCGAGCAGATCCTCAACTTCACGCGGATGCTCTTGGAGAACTGCGGGAACCGTAGTCTGTATTCCAGCAGTGAGCGCCTGGACAAGCTGCTAAACACGACCTCCACATCCCTCCTCAAGGCCACGCTTCGTCTAGGCCATCGCCTCGCTCAGCGCTATGCTGCTGCACGCATGCGCTTGGCCCCGGCCACCCTGCACCCGTCGCTTCTCTCCAGCCACTACAACATCAACCTCGACAAGGTCCAGAAGCTGGCTAGCCCATTCGCGAAGGGCCCCGCGACAGCCGTCCCTGTCTTTGGCACTCCAGCAGGTAAGGGCAAGGACCGCGCTGGCAGCACTGATAAGGTCAGTCCGTCCGACCTAGTCGCTCTGTACTCTCTGTCCGAGTCATCGATGAAGCAGGAGTTCGGAGGCGTCCTCATCTCGTACTATGAGCCCACCCCCTCGTCCGAAGCAGAGAGCGGCAAGCAGGCATCTACAGAGGCACCCGCGCCCACCACGCCGACTCCCGTACGGAGGACGTCCAGCATGGGACCCAACCGAACACCGAGACAGCCCCAGCCTGCACCCGCTACCGATTCGCCGAGTACACCTGCCTTCACTCCCGGACAACCCAGTAATACAACGAACGGGCCCAAGACTTTCCAGCTGTCAGCGGACAAGGTACACAAGACCGACATACACGACCTCATAAAGGAAGGACTCGCAAGTCTACCGGAGACGGTGCATTACGAATTCCTCCACAAGCTCCGCATCGCAAAGATGTTCAACGAGGGACGCACAGGGCGCGACAGTGCAGTTGCCATCCGCCTACTGTCCATTGCGAACATCGGTTACGTACACGTCGAGAAGGAGTTTATGGCCAAGCTGGGTCAGCAAGATGCAGACGAACCACGCCGGTTGCAACTTGCCTACCAACTTTCTGAGCTCGTCCATCCGCCTGGAAACGGCGAGACTGGCATTTCGATGGAGCTGCAGACATATACCATGAGCGCGCTCGAGGCCCTTGCAAAGCACAAGTCTAAAGCGGCTGATGTTTGCACCGCTCTTAGTGTCAACGTCAACCACGGTGTGTTGTTCTACGTTGTGCGCAAGCTGGTCGCTGGCCTTGGCGAGGAAACTGGTAACCCGGATGATATCGAGGAGGACGAGTGGCGCGACGCTTTGTTCTCTCTGCTGAACACTCTGCCGACGTCTCAAACACGCACTGGTGAGCAGATGGTGGCTGCGGGGCTCCTGGAAATTCTTGTCGATGTCCTCAAGCTGCGTACAGCAAAGGCAGAGCGCAACCACCCCAAGATTCTCAACTTCCTTGATACCTTTGTGTACAACCTGCGAGACGCCTTCTCAGCCCTCGTGGCCGCGAAGGGGCTCGAAATCATTGCTGATCTGATGCAATACGAGGTCGACACCTCCAAGAAGCTCGCAGAGGAGGACAAGGGCATGCCCAAGGAGTACAAGACTCAGCTTACTGATTATCAAATTCCGTTCTATCACCAGCAGAGTCTACGCTGGCTTTTCAAGTTCCTCAACCACATGATGTCGCATACAGGCGGAAACTTCGATCGTTTGATGCGAAACTTGCTTGACTCACAACAGCTGCTCAGCAGCTTGCGCACTGTGCTATCAAACGCCAAGACGTTCGGCTCAACTGTTTGGAGCATGGCTGTCACGATCCTTACCAGCTTCATCAACAATGAACCCACTAGCTACCAAGTCATCGCCGAGGCAGGTCTGAGCGATGCGTTCTTGGAGACAGTCGCGGGAGAGCCTGCTTCAGAATCGACGGCTGCAGCCAACAATGACCCCAGTGCTTCAACACCAACGACATACGCTCCTAGGGAGGGCGGAAAGCCACTTGCCGAGGGTATCTTGCCTGTAGCTGAAGCCATCTCGACCCTGCCCCCGGCTTTCGACGGTATCTGCTTGGCTGAAGCTGGTATGAAGCTGTTCCAGTCATCGACCGCCCTCCAGCGATTCTTCGAGATCTTCGAGAGCCCTGCTCACATCAAAGCTCTTGACGCTGATACGGAGATGCCTACCCTGATCGGAAACTCTTTCGATGAGCTAGTGCGCCATCACCCGCCTCTCAAGGCACGCGTTCTTGCCTGTCTAAGCGAGCTGATCGCGCGTGTGGTCCAACTTTGCGCCGACAAGGCCGAGAAGGAAGGTGTAGGAGCCAAGCTTTGGACTGAGGATGCTGCTGGAAAGCTCACCGTGGCAGGCGGCCGCCAAGCGCTTTCTGCATCAGGCTCGCAGCAAAGTACAGCTCAAGCATCAGGGACCACAAGCACTGATGTGGAGATGAAAGATGCTGATGAGACTGCTAATGAACCAGTCGATTACAGTCATATCACCGAGACTGAGGACAGCACCAAGGGCCCTACCACCGGTCAGTACATCCGCGTACTCTGCCGTTTTCTCTCTGGGTTCTTCTCAAACCACGCCATGTGCGCTGCATACGTCGAGCTTGATGGTGTAGACTCTATCCTTGACATTTCCAGTCTCCCTTGCTTAGACCCAAAAGCAAGCGAGTATCGCAGCATGTGCGAGCAATTTGGCCATGTCGTCCAGGTACTCGTTGAGCAGAAGCCCCATATTGCGGTGCCTTCTCTGATCAAGCGGACACAAGTGGCCTTGGAGCGCCTGCAACCACTCCTCAATCACACCGGCAAGCAAGCCTTCTTCGCACCTTTCACAAGCACTGGTACTTCCCAGAGTCCAGAGCACATGCAGCAAGGTACACAATACGTCAAAGCACTAGTGTCGGCCCATACCCTCGTCGGAGCCATGACCTTGACCTTCCAGAGCCAGATGTACACCACCCGTTCCTCTCACAACGTTTCTAGTCAAGTCAATCTTGCGGACATGTACGCACGTCTTGTGGACAGTCTCGGAAAGCTGCATCGAAGCTGTGTTTGGGAAGAGCTTTTACTCCAGCGCAACATGCCCACAGAATGGGAGAAGGAGACGCGGATCACCAGTTCTGGTTTCGGCAATGACGAAGCCGACAACGTGTTCCGCCTTGGAAACAGTGCGACCGAACCACCTGCCAACGGAGACGCTGCTGCCTCTGGATCAGCTTCTGAGACTACGGCTCCAAGCCAGAACAGTGCACAGTTCAAGAACACGCAAACTCTCCGCAATCTGCTTAGTAGGATACCCATGGAAGTCGCACCGTTCTTTCAGTCGCTTGGCAAACTACTCTTGTTCCGCCGCAGCCTTGAGGCTTACCAGAGGCAATGTGCAACGGTCGTGTCAGACCAGCTTGCCCAGGCAGTCATTGACCAGCTCGAGTACGAAGGTCCCAAGGAGTCAGAGATCATTGAGGACCGCTATGCGTACTGGATCATCATTCTTACTTCGCTGTCACAGCTTATCGTGGAGGTAAATCTCGATCGATCGCAAGCGTTGACGCTGTTGCTTGTGTCCTTCCGCAACCTCGGTGGATTCGATGTTCTGGCGAACATCCTCAACCAGTTCTACGAATCGGCGCTTGAGATCACCCAGAAGCAGGCAGATGATACTAGTGAGGAGTCAAAGCGAGTGCTCAACCTCTCTCTCGGAGGCATCAAGATCATTCTGGCCTTCTTCTCCCAGATCATCAACTTCAAAGTCATCTCAGAGTCGCCACAGACGTCATCGATGCAAACCCGGCCGGATCGTGATCGGGAGCGGGCTGATCACTTCTTGACTGCTCAGTTCCTCGTTGAGATACGCTATGCCGTTATCGTGCCTGTGGAAAAGATCTGGAATTCTGACCTCATGGATAAGGCTACTACGTCGTTGGTGAAGACGTCTGTCAACATACTGAAATCTGTTCTCGAGTGCGAAGGTGAGCATGGAGCTTACAAGAGCATCGACAAGATTCCAAAACGTAGCAAGCCCATAATCAAGCCTTGGACTGCCCGAAACGGAGACCATTTACCACGCTTGAAAGACAAGGGATACGAGGAGAGTCTTGCTGAAGAAGCCTTGTATCGATGCTGCGACAACTTCAACATGGCGGAGGAGTATTGCAAGAACCAAATCCGTCCAAGTGCCTCGAGAAATCCTATACCGCAGTATGAGATCCAAGCGCGAGGCCCGCCATCCGCTTCACCGAGTCGAGCTGAAGTGGTGGTTCCCGAGCACCCAGACGACGCTAGCATGACAGGGAGCGAAGTAACGCGGGATGAAGATGGTTCTGAGCACCCGGAGACACAGTCCGTCCACATGGAAGACGCCGACGCTTCGACTGCAGAGTCGGAGGCGCCTACGTCTACTACACCCGTACCCGGTGATCAGTCAAGCCAAGCACCCGCTGCGCCCCAGGACGCTCTTGCTTATCAGAAGCGGATGGCTAACGGTAATTCGACCCAGCTTGTTGCCACAGACCAGCTGGATGAGCAGCGAGCCAAGCTCCGCCAGAACCTCGTTGATCGATGTCTCGACATGCTCAACTCGCACGACGATGTCACCTTTGAACTGGCAGATCTCATTATTGCCGCCGTTTCGAAAGCGCCCGACCCACCCGAAATGCGTGCCGAGATCGGTATGATGCTTGTACAGTCTCTCATGTCGCTGCAGAGTGAAGACGACTTCCGAACCCAGAGCAAGAAGATAGCAGCCTCGGCCCATCTCCTAGCGTTGGTGCTTCAAGAAAAGGATTTTTATGACGTTATTGTTGAACAGTTGAAGGAACACTTCACTACCTTGTTGGGCTTCATCAAAATCTTCCCAGATCAGTCTCCGGAGGATTCATCACCTTGGATTGGTCAGGTCTTGCTTATCGTCGAACGACTACTGGCTGAGGATCAACTTCCGCATCAAGTCCAATGGACTCCGCCGACAGAAGAGTCCCAGGAAGAGACCACAGTCGACGATTTACCCCAACCTATCGTCAGTATCGAGGAGAAGGATCTGCTTTTCAACGCAATCATCGAGATGTTGCCTCGCATCGGCAAAGATGAGTCGCTGGCTCTGTCTGTGACACGAGTGCTAGCCATGCTTACTCGTACGCGTAAGATTGCCACGCGTCTTGCGGAGAAGCGCAACATTCAACGTCTGTTCCTCATGGTAAAGCAGCTCGCTGGTATCACCAATGAAGGCCTGCGTAGCGCTTTCATGATTGTGCTTCGTCATATGATTGAAGACGACGAGATGATTCGACAAATCATGCGTACCGAGATCCAGCAGATGTTTGAGTCGCGCGACCGAAGGCAGACAGACACTACTGGCTACACTCGCCAGATGTACGCGCTAGCCATCCGTGCGCCCGAGATCTTCGTGGAAGTCACCAACGAGAAGCTTCAACTTAAGGGGTTCGATCCTAATCAGCGACCGCAAACTCTTATTCTTAAGAAGACCGACCCACCTGCGACTGATCCAATCGAGCCAACAAGTGTTGTTGAGTCTTCAGAGGTTACTGCTGAGGCCGATAAACCCAAGGAGTCTAGCGAAGCGCCTAAGCAGCCGTTCCTTGAGCGAACAAAGACTTCAGATCTCAAGGTGCCTGTAGTTGAGAACCCCGATGGTGTTATCCATTACCTTCTCTGCGAGTTGCTAGCCTACAAGGAGGCTGAAGATAAGCCTGAGCCTGCTAAGCCTACGGAAAAGCCTGCAGAGAAGCCCGCAGAGGGTGCAACTGAAGGAGAGGCAAGCAAAGAGTCGAGCTCGGACGCCGCCACCACGACCCCGGCTACCGCACCTACAGAGTCTGCTAAGCCCGAGAAGCCTGTGTTCAAGGCTGAAGCACACCCAATCTACATCTACCGCTGCTTCATCTTGAAGTGTCTCGCTGAGCTTCTGCAGAGCTATAACCGCACGAAGATTGAGTTCATCAACTTCTCCAGAAAGGCAGACCCTTACACCGTGACACCATCAAAGCCTCGCTCTGGTGTCCTGAACTACCTTCTCAACAACGTGGTGCCCATTGGTAGCTTGAGCCATGAAGGCGACCTCGCGTTCAAGAAGAAGCTGGCGACATCGAACTGCGCCATCGACGTCATCGTTTCACTGTGCAATAAAACGGGAGAGTTCGTTCTACCGAAAACCGACGTACCAGTGTCGCCATACACAGAAACTGAGCCAGACCTGCTTTTCGTACGCAAGTTCGTCCTTGAGCATGCTCTGAAGGCGTTCAAGGATGCAAACGCTTCGGATGAACCACTCGACATGAAGTACTCTCGTCTGTTGAGCATCGCCGACATCTTTAGTAGGATGGTGTCGCAGCGTCCCAATGGAGAGATGCTTACTCAGAACGCCGATCTGACACCCAACCTGAAGCAGATGGCCAAGATCATGTACGAGAAGAACTTTGTCACCATCCTGACAACAGCGATTTCGGACATTGATCTCAACTTCCCAAATGCTAAGCGAGTGGTTAAGTACATTCTCAAGCCTTTGAAGTGGCTTTGCTACGTAGCCATGGATCTGAGCATGCACTATGATACTGGTTCAGCCCCAGACTCTGCCGACGAGTACGAGATCTCCACAGCATCCGACGACGATCTCGTTGATAACACACGCGAAGAGACGCCTGATCTGTTCCGCAACTCGACGCTCGGCATGTTCGAAACTGGTGACTCGGAATCGGACGAAGACTCTGAAGACGACGAGGGCGAGGAAATGATGTACGACGATCCTTATGCGGATGATATGGAGTACGACGAGGCTGATATCGGTGACGACGATGTTGTTTCCGATGACGATGAGGAGATCCTTGGGGAGATGGGTATGGACATTGACGGTATGGGTCCTATCGAAGGTCTCCCCGGCGACATCGATGTCGAGATCGAGGTTGACGACGATGGCAACCAAATGGGAATGGGCTCTGATTCTGATGAAAACTCTGATGACGATTCAGAAGACGATGAGGATGACGACGAAGATGACATGGATGACATGGACGATGGAGGTGATGACGATATGGACGACATGGATGAGGCCATGGATGCGATGGAGGAAGTCACTGGTGATGACGAGAACGCCAGTCTCGCTGAAGATCAAGAAGATGACTGGAGCGACGACCAGGACGACTTCCCAGGTGGTCCCAACGGCGAGGGCAACATGGGCCCTGGCGCGCTCGGCTTTGTTCTTGATCCTCCTCAGCTTCTTGAACAAATGCGTCAACAAGGTGGAGATCTCGAAGACTTCTTAGATGACGAGATGGCGGAAGAAGGTCCGTTGCTTCATAGGATAGAACGCTTATCACGGTCGCTAACCCAACTAGATATGGACGAGGAAGAAGAGGAGTACGATGAAGAAATTCACTACGATCCTGGAATGGAGGATGAAGACGATGCTATGCCCGAGATGGGGTGGGGAGGTAGCTGGGAAGACGCTCAAGCCCCTGCCGTTCGACACACCCACCGCCTCAGCCCATGGATGTTTCCCGCAGGGCCGGGTGATCGCATTCTTGTACCAGCTTACCGTTCGCATCGCCCAGGTGCTGGTCCTCGTGTTACTGACGACGGCATCAACCCCTTGCTTCAGCGAGGCGGTCGCTCTGCTGGACGAGATGGTCTACCGCGGAACGAAGGTCAAAGCGACTGGGTTCATGCCATTGAAGGTCGCGGTCCCCGCGTCTTCAGCCAATCCGACAGCCCAGTCTCGTTCATCAGCAATCTTTTGAACGCTATGAGCTCTACTACTGGCCCGACAATACACCAGCACGGAGGCGCATTGCACCTTTCTTTCGCCAATCCCATGGGTATGCCACCCTTCGATAGCGGGATGCGACGCGATATTGCTCGCATGCGAGAGTCGTACACATCACGCACTGCTCGCGAAGACCCACATTCTGCGGTATCATTCGTCAAGGCGTACACCAGCCAGCGCTGGCAGGAAGAAGCCCGGATCCTGTTCGGTCCTGGTGCGATAGAGAAGAGCCAGCGAGTGGTCAACTCCATTCTGAAGGTCATGGTTCCTCCTGCTATGGAAGCGGCGAAGAAGCGTCTAGAAGAACGCCAGGCTGAGGTCGCACGCAAACTCAAGGAAGAGGCGGAACAGAAAGAGCAGAAGGAACGTGAAGAGCGCGAGAAGCGTGAGGCGCAAGAGAAGGAGGATCGTGAGCGACAGCAACGTGAAGCTGCTGAGGCTGCGAGCCGAGCTCAAGAGGAACCCGCAGAAAGCGAGCCAAAGACTGAAGCCGAAACTGCACCTGAAGCGCAAGCCATGGAGGGCGTTGAGGTCGGAGAGTCCTCGTCAGTGCCCGCCGACGCCTCCGCTGCGGCTGAGCCCGCGCCTGCAGAACCTGCTGCGCCTCCAGCACCGCGAGTCACAACAACGATTAGAGGTCATGAGTATGACATTACGGACTTGGGCATCGACACCGAGTATCTAGACGCTCTCCCCGAGGATCTGCGCGAAGAAGTCTTGATGCAGCAGGTAGCTGAACGTAGAGCCGAACAACGGGCTCAAGCGCGACGACAAGAGCAGCAGCAGTCGCAAGCCCCGACACAAGCACAAGCCCCGGTCGCGCCCGAGGAGGCAGGTCCAGCAGGTGAAGCACCTACAGACATCAACCCAGACTTCTTGGCTGCTCTACCCCCAGAGATCCGAGATGAGTTGCTTGCACAGGAGGCGCAAGAGCGTCGACGCCGAGAGCGGGAAGAGCGCCGCCGTCGAGACCAAAGTAGTGCTGGCGCTGCCCCTCCACAGGCAGAAGACATGGATCCTGCAAGCTTCTTCGCGTCGCTGGACCCCAATCTGCGAGCGGCTGTGCTTATGGACACCGATGAGAGCATTCTGCGCCAACTTCCACCTGACATGTCTGCGGAAGCTCGAGCAATGGGAGGTGATCGCCGGTTACACCAGTTCAACGACTTCGGCTATAGACGTGATCGCCGCGCGCAGCCAGACGACCCTTCACAGAAGAAGAAGACGCGTCCTTGCGTTCAAATGCTTGACAAGGCAGGCGTTGCCACGCTCCTCAGGCTCATGTTCATCCCACAACAGGGCAGCGCCAAGGGTAGCCTGAGCTCCATCCTCCGCTATGTCTGTGAGAACCGTCAGAACCGTGCCGAGGTCATTAGCATCCTGCTCTCCATTCTTCAAGACGGTAGCGCCGATGTGAACGCAGTTGAGAAGAGCTTTGCTCAGTTGTCTATCCGAGCAAAGCAGCCTCAGCAGCCAGCCGACAAGACTCCGAAGATCTCACGCAAGAATGGCGCCCTATCGATCAACGCCGATGTCTCTCCACTCATGGTCGTTCAGCAATGTCTCAACACACTTACCCAGCTGACTGAGAAAAACCCTGCCGTATGGCAGTTCTTCCTGACCGAGCACGAGACTGGCGTCGGTTTCAAGAATCGTGCCAATCGCAAGGGCAAAGCCAAGGAAAGCAAGGCGAACAAGTACCCAGTCAATGCGCTCCTTACCTTGCTGGACCGTAAGCTTATCGTTGAGAGCTCTACCATCATGGAGCAATTAACATCACTGCTCAAGGTCATCACGGCACCACTTCAAGTCCTCAAGAAGGAGAAGGAGAAGGCTGCTGAAGACGCAAAGAAGGAGGCAGAGGCCTCTGCGGAGGGTCAGACTACTGACAATGAGCCTGCTGATACCACAACCACGGAGACTCGCCCAGAAGGTCAAGATACGGAGATGACAACTGCTCCCGAGAACGCTGCTCAGCCAGATACCGCTACTGAGGGCGAGGGCAGTACCTCCAAGCCTGACGAGTCAAAGGCCGAAGAGGACAAGAAGAAGCACCGTACACTCACACCACCCGATGTACCTGAAGCCAACCTTCGACTCGTCGCTAAGATTTTGGCTGCTCGGGAGTGCAACAGCAAGGTCTTCCAGGAGACTTTGTCGGTCATCAGCAACCTCTCGCCCATCCCAGGTGCCAAAGAGATCTTCGGTCAAGAATTGCTTGGTATTGCCAAGGATCTTGCTAGCTCAACACTTCAGGATCTTGCAAGCTTGACGGTTCAAGTTTCAAAGGCAAGTTCGCCTACTGACGTCCAAGGCATCGCTCTTGCCAAGTTCTCCCCAGCAAGCTCCGACCAAACCAAGCTGCTGAGGGCCTTGACGGCGCTCGACTACCTCTTCGACCCGTCGCGCGATAGCAAGGACAAGCCTGAGGCCGCTGCAGAGGCACTTGAGCCCGCTCAGAAGGAAGACATCCTCTTGACCCTATACGAGGACTCTGCTTTTGCGCCCCTCTGGGAAAAGCTTAGCGAATGTCTCACTGTCATCCGCCAGCGCGGCAACATGCTCAACATCGCTACTACGCTGCTTCCGCTTATTGAGAGTCTGATGGTCGTTTGCAAGAACACCACACTCAAGGACATGCCTTTGTCCAAGATGCTTCCCAAAGAGTTCGCTTTGTCTAGCCCACCACCTGAGAGCAGGATGGAGAACTTATTCTTCAACTTCACTGAAGAGCACCGTAAGATTCTCAACGATCTTGTCCGCCAAAACCCCAAGTTGATGAGCGGAACTTTCTCTCTCTTGGTGAAGAATTCCAAGGTGCTGGAGTTCGACAACAAGCGCAACTACTTCAACCGAAAGCTCCATTCGCGAGGTGGCGACCGACAACAACACCAGCCGCTCCAGCTCTCTGTTCGTCGAGACCAAGTCTTCCTAGACTCTTTCAAGTCGCTGTACTTCAAGTCGGCCGATGAGATGAAGTTCGGCAAGCTCAGCATCCGCTTCCACGGTGAGGAAGGTGTTGACGCTGGTGGTGTCACCCGCGAGTGGTTCCAGTCAATCTCACGACAGATGTTCAACGCCGACTACGCTCTCTTTGTACCTGTCGCTTCCGATCGCACGACATTCCACCCCAATCGCCTTAGTTCGATCAACCCTGAGCATCTGATGTTCTTCAAATTCATTGGTCGCATCATCGGCAAAGCACTTTACGAAGGCCGCGTCCTCGACTGCCATTTCAGCCGAGCGGTCTACAAGCAGATCATGGGCAAGCAGGTCAGTCTCAAGGATATGGAGACGCTTGACCTTGAGTACTATAAGTCCTTGGAATGGATGATTCACAACGAGATTACGGATATTATAACGGAAACCTTCTCGGTTGAAGTCGAAGCCTTTGGAGAGATGCAAACCGTCGACCTCATCGAAAACGGTCGTAACATTCCCGTCACCGAAGATAACAAGCACGAGTACGTCCGCCTCATCACTGAGCACCGTCTTGTAGGCGCCGTCCAAGAGCAGCTCGAGAACTTCCTCAAGGGCTTCCACGATATCGTTCCGGCGGAGCTCGTCTCCATCTTTAGCGAACAGGAGCTCGAACTTCTTATTTCTGGTCTGCCTGACATCAATGTGGATGACTGGAAGAACAACACTGAGTACCACAATTATACGGCTGCCTCGCCACAGATCCAGTGGTTCTGGCGCGCTGTCCGAACGTTCGAGAAGGAAGAGCAAGCCAAGCTGCTTCAATTCGTCACTGGTACAAGTAAGGTGCCGCTCAATGGTTTCAAGGAGCTCGAGGGTATGAACGGCTTCTCCAAGTTCAACATCCACCGCGATTACGGCAGTAAGGATCGTCTGCCATCTAGCCATACTTGCTTCAACCGTAAGCTATCCCCCCCTACCCTTTGTCTCAACCCAATGCTAACAAATCTGACAGAACTCGACCTCCCTGAGTACGAAACGTACGAAGATCTTCGCAAGGCCCTTTACACCGCCATGACAGCTGGTGGCGAGTACTTTGGCTTCGCCTAAACCCACCCCGCTCGCTGTCACAAACAAGTCCTTCAATCATTCACAAACGACGAACGAACGGCCTCTTTACCTCACGATTATCGCACTTTCGATGATTACATATTACGATCTTCTTTGCATTGCAGGCGCAGGAAGGGGCGTGTATGTGTGTACCGGGATATGAACTATACCCTTTCAGATGAGGCTAGGGCGCGAAGGACTCGAAATGAGCATTTGGTAGAAGAGAGGAAGAGTCCGTAGTGATTGATGATCATGCTCGATCTTTTTTTTTTTTTCAGTTTTCTCTCTGTGTAAGAGTATTAGTTCAAAATTGGAGTGGAGGGAGTTTTTTTCACGAGGTTATGAGATGAGGATCATGCAGGAAGCCCGGTTAGCTAGCTAGGTCGAACGGATGGGAAAGAGGATGATCTGGGAGTGCAGGCCCGGGTTGTCTCTCTAGACCTTGATGGGAGACTGGTTGGGTGGACTGGGTGAGAGGATTAGTGAGGTGTTAGATAGAGGTTATGAGTTTCTTTACTCGATATGCTTGTTCTTGAGTCTGTGGACGGCGTGAAGTTCCATGGCTTTTTCGCGTGAGAGTTGCAGTGATGGTGTCGTCATATTCGCCTGGTATACTGAAGCGCATCGCTAGCTAGTGTACGCACTTTCCACGCATGTTCCTTTCAGTTCAAGTGTTGCGCTCATTACGTACCATGTCGAAAGTGCAATGGAGGGGGCTTACCTGACCTGGGCAGTCAGGCACGGCTTACCCGATTAGGGCAACTATCGCATCCCACAACATTGTGGGGGAAGAGGCACCGAACAACATCACCTTGGTTCTTTATAATGTGCTTTCTGTTCTATTCTCACATCAAATACCATCTTGCCATTACTACTACTCGAAATTGTTAACAGTACATCAAACAGTAAGCTCAGATTTCATGCGATGGAAGCAAGACGGCGGTCTCACAACATCACTAACGCGCACCGTGCAAACAGTGTCTGGAACCCTCGTCCCCCTCACCGTCATCAAAGGCGCAGGCCATGAATTTATCCCCTTGCCAAAAGGCGACAACGCGACTGTCGCCGATTTCCACACGTAAGCTACCCCCTCTTGTCCCATCATCACCTTTTCCCTCTCTCCCCAGCAATCCAAGCCAGTCTGTAACGATTGCGATCTATCTCGTTCAAGGAGTATCTTTGCGTATAGAACAATCATGTATCGCGGGAATCGAGAGTGTCTCGTCACTCTGCATCTTCTCACTTCCTCCAAGGCCACGCTCCATCATCTAAACTCTATTCTAATTCATGCCAGCATTCGTACTCAAACCCCCGCTTCACCCGCACACCTAACATCCGGCTTCTACAAGATCGAAGCCGGGCCTTCGAAACCGGCTTCTTATGACTTTGAGGAGACGAAGTATGTTCTGAGTGGTCAGATTGATGTGCTGGATGAGGCAACGGGCATCACGCATCATCTTGTTGCGGGCGATTTTGCGTTTTTTCATGTGGGGAGTAAGGTGCAATTTTCTACCAAGTCGAGCGGGATGGCGTTTTATGCTGTTACAAGGCCGGTTAGGGTGGCGCATCCGGGGTTGGTGGGCAGGGAGGAGAAGACGTCGAAGTTGTAGGGGGAGGATGGAGATGGGATTGTGGGTTTGAGGGGGGGGGAAGCAAAAGGGAGGGGAGAAAGGTGCCAAACTGTGGTGTTATGAAAGGAAGAGGAAGGGGTTGGTTGGTGTGCAATGACGCGGCGAATGAGCGTTGCGACACAAAGTCGCTGCAACAGAGACGCTTCTTCAGCGACTTTTACGGGTTCGAAATCTACTTAATGCAACAAGAAGACTTGATGAATGATGCTACGTCAATAACAAACCTCTGGATGTTGCGCGATAGTCGATGTCTGCGCGGTGAAGTCTTTCTTTGTGTGACGATACCCAGGTACAGCCGCGTACCCATGCTGCGATACGCAGCGTCGTAACGTTAGAAAGCCATACCCTCTAGAATTCAGCGTAATTGCGCCGCAAGACACAAATGAAACCATCGCGTTCCAGGTCAAAGCCCGCGATAGTGGTGATGGGTTGAGTTGTAACCACCAAGATTACCATGAACAGGAAGAGAGCAAAGCAGAACATCACTCTTGGGATCCAGCCCAGAGTGGATCTATGTACACCACGAGTATTGTATTATGCAAGCTCTGTTTTAGGTAGCCAAGGCCATGGTATGGGATTTCCAGGTAGCTCGAGTCAAGGCACACTCCACTGAAGCTTCTCGACCAGGTACACCGCCTGCACATGCAGTTCACGATGCTTGATATGGATTCGTCGGATGGAGACTGGTTTAGCTAATGGCTTCAATTGGTTCTTGTGGTAGCGTATTGGATCGGGGCTCTAGAATCTCGGAGGGAGTCGAATGGTCCGATATTGGCGCTTTGGTGGTGGATTTAGCGATGTGGTCCACCTCCGACTTTCAGATCAACGCAGTGCTGGTTTGATGCCTTGTCGCAGCTATTGATATCGCCTCCAGTGCTAAACCTGAGGGACAACAGTAACGCTCAAGATGCGACATCAGCGACAAGACAGTCGGAGCGATAAGAACTGCGAAGCATCTTCTCTCCCGGATGCTTGAACAGTGATGTCTGCGCCGCCGGTTCTGCCCGAAGCGCCCCCAACCCGCCATGCGAGAGCCATGCGAGGCCATGCGAGGACCCCGGGTTCCACCCACCTACCCAACAACACGGGCTGGAGAACCGGGGGAAGACGAGGCTGGAGCGGAACAAGTCGGACGGCGTACTTTAGTAAGGTATGCGCCCTCTGCGCTGCCCTCCCGGCTCGTCCCAAACAGGCATGGGCGCCGAAGTAAAGCGTTTTCTCCGATGGTGAGGGGATATGCATGGCCTTCACACCAACCCGCCCCCCTCCCCATGCTCCGATTCCGATGCACGCATGGACTTTCTGATCTTGGGGGAATTGGCTATTCGCGCCGTTTCCTGACACATCACGAGGGCGTTCGACGTCATTGCGCGCGTTGTTTGTTGGCGTAGCGCGCAGAGTTTGGTATTGGTTGGGCCGTTCGAGATGCCTGGTACCTAGGTAGTTTGGGAACAGCGAGAACTGGTCGCGAACGTTACGCCAGGCGCCACTGCCGCATGTTCCGCGATGCTTATCTTCATGTCAAACTTGGCGCCCTCAATACCAGCAATAAAGACGTCTTGCTGTGGTATGCCAAAGTTCCTCGAGACGACTACACGCGCGACCTTCCACACCTGTCCGGAGAGTATCTCGGCAGGAATATTGGATCCAACCGCAGAGCCGCATGTGGGGCGCTAGAAGCTTCTTTGCAGCCAAGCTCCACCAAGGCGGTCGGTCCTTTGCTTGTTTATCTCCACCCGTCTATACTCTTCCTGGGCAGCCCATGATAAGTCTGCAACAACCGGCTTTGCGCTGGTGCTTACTACCCCGGCATTGCGATCCGCGCAAGGCAAATTTTTTGCCGCGTTCGTGCCATGGAGACTCCACGCGTACGTCACGTCACGTTGGTGGTGGGATGGAGAGCGCCATGGGGAGGCTTCTCCATGGGCATGGGTCGTCTCCACTGGGGTTTATAAAGGGCGGAGATGCGTCCGTTTGAGGGGTGGTTGTGAGATACCAGCCTTTTGCTGCAGCTTTTCTCCCTTTTTCTTCCTCCCTTCCTCACTGTTGATCTCTTGTTGATCACTTCCCATCATGGACGAGAAGGACACCAAGATGGTTGAGGAGACCTCGTCGCCGCAGCACACTCTGCAGACTGAAAAAGCCGACCACATCCAGGTCGCACCTACACCGGACTACTCCGCCCCCAAGGCAAAGACAGAACAACTCGAGGATGCGAGAGGATGGGAATCCGAGAACCTGATCCAGGATCTTGAGAAGGAGTTGGAGCAGGCCAACTACAAGAAGGGTTTCTTCGACATCGAGTTCAAGAACCCCAAGCATTTCACATGGATGATTGTCGCGTTCGCATCCATGGGTGGTCTGCTATCTGGCCTGGATCAGTCGCTCATCTCTGGTGCTAACCTCACACTTCCCGACGACCTCCACCTTACTGCCCAGCAAAACTCGCTCGTCAACTCTGGTATGCCGCTCGGAGCTGTCGCTGGTGCCTTCCTCATCTCGCCCTGCAACGAATACTTTGGTCGCCGCTGGGCTATCATCATCTCGTGTATCCTCTACACAATCGGTGGTGCGCTCGAAGCCGGATCCATGAACTACGGCATGATCGTCGCTGCCCGTGTCATCCTCGGTGCTGGTGTCGGTCTCGAAGGTGGTACCGTACCCGTCTACGTCGCTGAGACTGTCGAGAGCAGACTCCGTGGTAACCTCGTCTCCCTCTACCAGTTCAACATCGCCCTCGGAGAAGTCCTTGGTTATGCTGTCGCCGCTATGTTCATCACTGTGCCTGGTAATTGGCGTTACATCCTCGGAAGCTCCCTCGTCTTCTCCACCATCATGGGTGTCGGTATCCTCTTCATGCCCGAATCCCCTCGATACCTTATGCACAAGGGCAAGCCTCTGGAGGCCTTCAAGGTCTGGAAGCGCATTCGCGGCACTGCTACCCATGAGGCTCGCGAGGAGTTCTTCGTCATGAAGGTTAGCACTGAAATGGAAGAAGCCGAGGTCGCTGCTGGACGCACCAACCGCTTCCCATGGATGGACTTCTTCACCAAGCCGCGTGCTCGCCGCGCCATCATCTACGCCAACATCATGATCTTCCTCGGCCAATTCACAGGTATCAACGCCATCATGTACTACATGTCCGTCCTGATGCACCAAGTCGGCTTCGACACCGTAACCGCCAACTACATGTCTCTTGTCGGAGGTGGTTCCCTCCTCCTCGGTACCATCCCCGCCATTTTCCTCATGGAGACCTGCGGTCGTCGCTTCTGGGCCATTGCCATGTTGCCTGGCTTCCTGGTCGGTCTCGTCCTTGTCGGTATCTCATACCACATGGATTCTCTGAGCGCCACTCTCGGCACCTACTTCACCGGTCTCATTCTCTACGAGCTGTTCTTCGGTTCCTACGCCGCATTGACCTGGGTCATTCCCTCCGAGGTCTACCCCACCTACCTCCGTTCCTACGGTATGACCACCTCCACCGGATGGCTCTTCCTCTCCTCCTTCATCGTCACCTACAACTTCACCGGCATGCAAAACACCTTCACCAAGACTGGTCTTGCGCTTGGTTTCTACGGCGGTATCGCCGTGCTCGGCTGGTTCTACCAGATCTTCTTCATGCCTGAGACCAAGGATCTGACGCTTGAGGAGATTGACCAGTTGTTCCAAAAGCCTACACGTCAGCTTGTTGCTGAGAATGCGAAGAGCTCGTGGCAGGTTACTAAGGACTTGTGCCACTTTAGGTTCAAAAAGGTCTTCATTGATAACAACAGGAGGCGCGGACGCGAGGAGTAGGAGATGAAAGGTCTCGATAGGAGGGTCTCAGGTTGCCACGTGCATCTGAAACTGTAGAGTTTCATTACGGTGAATGCTCGTCTTATGAGCGTACGATGAACGCCGGAATATTTGGTCGGAAGATATGATAATTACAATATACCCACAATGTACATTTTGATTCAGACATCCTTTTCCCATTTGCATGGCTTCGTGACTTGAGATCTTTTGTTGTCTTGTCTTGGTAGACGCGTTGCCCATATCCCATTAGCAAGAACTACGCGTACTGTTCTACGCACGGCCTCTGTCTCTAGCAGAGAATCTCAGAAAGCTAGGCCTCGTGAAATTCTAATCCCATCCGCAGTGCACTGGGATGTCATCAGCTGTTATATTCCATACCCAGCGTAAGATAGCCCTGAAGACCAACACATAATACCTCTTCTATCATCTCCATCAAACCAATCCAGGGCGTTGAAGTTGCATCCTAACTCAGACAAAGACTAAGACAGTCCCAGCGCCTCCATCATAGCTTGAGACGAAACCCAGACACGCTCACTCTACACCGATGACCAGCCTGTTCTACAAAACACATCTCTTCGCGTGTGCGAAACGCGGTATTCGTCGCTCTTGTGAGATTACGCTCGTTTGCCAAAGATATCAGCAAATCGGCACTCCACTTATCACACTCGTACTGAGGGTAACGAAAGAAGATCGATCATTTACATCGCTATTATCTTACTTCATTTATCGCAATTCTCCGCTCTTTCGTTTCTCGACCTACAAGTCGAGCAATCCTACCGACCTACGAATCCATCGCCATCATCATCCACTAATCTACCAAACGGCCGATCATGCCATCAGACCACCTCTCCACCACGCTAATACCTGTTGACATCCCAACCAACGTCAACGAAAACGCTTCTTCTACTACCAACATCCCCGGCATGCTTCTACTCATCCTCGTCACCAGTCTAGCGGTCGTTGGGATAAATGTCATCGGACTTATCATCGGGGTGATTGGATGTATGGGCTGGGGTACCGTGAGTGAGGATAACAGTGGGGATGGTATGTTCTTATTTCTTCTTGTTTCCAAAAACTAGTCTGGGTATTGTTTGGGTATCTGGAATTGAAGACGCTGACATGTATCATTTGTCCTAGGCCAGGTCACCCGGGAGGTTCAGAATGCCATCGATGACTGTATCGGGGACGGAAGGCGTGATGTGGTAGCTTCGGGTGACATCAAAGTACGTGGAGATACTGCGTAATTGGGTGGATGTGAGGGAGCGGACACACATGTTGCGGAACGAAAGCATGGCGCTTCTTGGCCAGAGGAATGATATCGAGCTATCAGAAAAGAGGAAGTCGCAAAAGAGAGAAAGGTATGCAGCAGAAACAACGACCCGTCGCAACAGTCGATACACAAGTCGAGTAGAAAAACCGTCTCTAGACCTGCTTCCATGCTCTTCCCTGTCATGTGCATATGATCCAAACCAACACCATCCCACGCACTCAAATCTGCACCTTCCTAAACTTCAACGCCTTCGTCGGATCAGGCATACTCTGCGTGCTCACATCAACCATCGGATACCTGACGGTCTCATCGTTCGGCATCTTAACATCATACTCGAGGATCAGCCTAACCAAAATCATCTTGATCTCATTGGCAGCGAAGAAGCGGCCCGGGCAAGCGTGGGCTCCGTAGCCGAAGTTGAGGTTGGTCTCGTTGGTGGTGACGAACTGGTTGCGTGCAATGTCCGCTGCCTTGCCGCTCTGGCGTGCCTTGTAGGCGCGGAAACCGTCGAATTCGTCGGCGGAGGGGTAGTTCTTTTCGTCGAGGTAGACGGCTGCCGAGGGGACTTCGATGGTGACACCGGGTGGGATGTATTGGCCGTTGCTGAGGGTGATGCCTTTGAGGACGCGGCGGTTGAAGGCCGCTGGAGGGGGTAGGGTTAGTTGTGATGTTCTCCAAGAGTGATCCATATCGAGAGGATTTAACTTACTGTAGCCTGTTGGGTAGAAGCGGATGACTTCCTTCATGTAGCTATCAACTTTCTCCATCTGTTGCAGAGCGCGGGAAGTAATGACTCCATCGTTGTTGGACATGACATTGCGGATCTCCTCACGGAGAGGATCGATGTACTCTGGCGTGACGGCGAGTGTGTGCATAATGCTGGTGACGGTCATGCTTGTGGTGTGGATGGCGGCGAAGATGAGACCGAGTTGGAACCTGGTAATTTCGTCGATCGTGTCTTTACCTTTACCCCTCGTGATCATCCACTGCAGCATGTCGTCTGGCTCTTGCCAATTCGGATCTTTCGCCTTGGCGGTCATCCTCTCCTCTACGATCGGGTGCAGAAAGTCGCTCAGTTGTTGCTCGATCTTGCGAAGCTTGACGATCTCTGGGAGGCGGGGACACAGGAACGGCTTCAGCCATGGGCGGACCTTCTTGCAAGCTGTGACTCCTGCAACGAGATCCATTGTGTAGTTCGTTCCAAGCTTGATGTATTCTGGGTTGCGACATAGCTCTGGTCCGACGAATATGCGACCGGAGACTTTTGCAATGACATCGACGAGCTCTTTGAAGATGTAAACGTCAGTCCATTCTTCGCATGGGGGCATAGACTCTCGTAGAGCGATGTCGACTTCCGTAGCGATTGTTGGATTTAATCGAGCTGCCATTATATCAGCTTCACCAGCTCGTGAGGAGCGTTGTTCGTTTCGACCTACGGAGTGCTGGTGTGAGGTCATGCTTGACCGAATGAAGACCGGTCGCTCCCTCAACCTGCAGTTTGGTGTATTTGACTTCCATGAGCTAAAGGCGGTTAGCTTAGTTTCGAAATTAATTGCTCACGTCTACATACCTGCTTGACGGCGGCAGGGAAGCTGAGAACATCATCCGGGAGTTTTCGCAGCTCTGGGAGCAGACTTGAGGGTATGACGATATTGTCTTCGCCTAAAGAGGTATGAGCGATGCATTTTCTTTTTTCTTGGAATACGCAAACATACCCTGCTCTCCTACAATTCTGTACACAGAGTCTTTGAACTAGTAGCACTGTGAGTAAAAGCATTTCAAAAGACCCACGATTAGCTTACTTTAGCGTAACCATCTTCATACATCTTCTTAGCAGAAGTGAGGTATGCCTGTCGGTGTTTCTCTCCGGTCTCTCCGCCGAGAACCGGCAGGCTTCCCAGCTGGGCCTTTCGTTTAAGTTTCGGAACGTAGGCGCAGACTGCGAAGAAGAGGGTTGCGATAGCCACAGTCTGCAGCGTGTGCGTCAACTGCGCCATAGTCTGGCTGTCCATCATCGTAGATTCCTGTGTAGGAGGCACCGCGGAGGTGTTGATGTTTTCGAATTTGGCGGCCATCTTCGAGGTAAGCAGTAGGGTTGCCCTTAGGTTCGATATATCACCTGCGGGTGCTGCGTGTTGGTGTCGGAAAGGTGGACGGTGAGTGGCGGGTGGAGTCGCGACGTGGTCGTCCTTCTACATATACCGAGAATGTTTCCCCTGGTCTAGAAAAGCCAGGATCATTGGTGCGCTTCGCTCTATACGGTTGATACGGTGTATACACAGAGCGGATCCTTGGTTCCGGCGGTCGCGCTGTTAGCGATGGAGCCGTCTACTGACCGCTAGGGTCTGACGGGCAAAGCGCTCGACGATCCCCAGGCCAAGCCTGACCGTTTGTGTCTCGGGGTCACACATTGAGTTCAGCCCTCAGCACTCCATTCGTACTCGACGTCAGACCACTGGGCCAAAGGAACAAATCGGACATTCTTGGCGAGTACCTCATATGTTCTTCGTGGAGGTTGTCGAATATGCCTCAGCGCCATCGATCTTTATCTTTGACGGTGAGAGACGATCCAATCGATGGCCTTACAGTACGGGGAGTACGCCCGAAGTGCTTCACCAAGCAGCCTAGACTGACGCGTATGTGCGGCTCGGAAGGATCATTACCCTGCGCGGGCGTTGGTGAGCACGGTCGGTGAGGGGCATCAGCAGAACCCTGGCAACGGACCGCACGCGCCATTCCGACGATTAAGAGCAATCGTCCTTCGTGTCGGTGCACGCAGTGCACGATGGATATGTTTGTGTAACCAGGTCGTTAAAGAGAGGCAGGTGCAAGAAAGAGCTGCTGGACCCTTGCTGCGGCTGACGCCTCTTCCGTCTTCCGTTCATCTAACCGAGCCAGATCTCTACGCGAGGCTGCTGCACCAGCACGGGAATGTACCCGAATTTGAATCCTTCGCTGGCCATTCTCCATCATTATGATCCTTGCTGATTCATCCAATATGAAGTCGATGGATACGACATACGACTGCCTATGCAGCTTACCCAACTTTGCGATAGTCAGAACCTGCAGCAAGGACTCCACAAGCAAGGAGAGATGGCTGCCCACACCGGATCATGATGTTCCGACATGTCGCTGCACCACCTTCCTCGCTCTTGGTCCTCCAACAAACGCATCGTAAGCACTTTATCATGGAGGACCCATGGACAAACCACATAACCGATGCGAAAGACGCCTCATCGCTTACCCTAGTACATGGACATGTCCACGCGTCCAACCAGGCAACGAAGAAGTAAGCGCCGTTAAAACAGACCGATATGTCGCGCAGCAAGCCCAAGCACATGGCCAGCCACACTTACCACGTAGTACATACCACAAGGAAATGCCCACTGGCATATCTTGAACAGCATTGTGGCACTTGGCGATTGTAGGACAGTTCTCGTCTCGACAAACTTTAGCCCATCGTATCGCGCGTATTCCGGTGTCCAATCAGAGCGTAGAAGAGCTCTACCACCCTCCCATGCAAATGTGTATCCAAACTTTCGCTTTCGCGTTCGCCCTCGTTGCTGAGGTTGGCCGTTGCCCTAGGCGGACCGATTTCCCCGCCTCTTCGCCGTCATCAATTCGGGATGTAGATCGCCCGGTGCTAACACACCGGTGTGCTCACGTGATCTTCACATCTGCGCAAAAATAAACCGCTCTTGGTAAGCTTTCTATTAATTGCTCGTACAGCAAGCATCTTCATAGGCGTACCATCAGGTGCAGTAATAATTCGTGGCGCTCTTGGCATCATCAACGATAGAGTGCGCCTTAACCTCAAACTAGGGCCTGGTCTTGGCTCGGGCTGGTTATTGAGATTGCACTTTGGTATACGGTATGTTTGCGATGGCTTTGATGTTGACTTGGTATCCCCCAAATCACTTGCGCAGCACCAAAGTTCACGTGCCAAGAGTCTCACTTCATCTCACTGCACTTAATGGTAAGACGGCGTATGAAGCTGTGGATTTTCCGTACCTTGCAGGTTCAAAATGATCATATTATGACAGTGGAGTTGGTAGCCCTGGTCCTCCTCCCCCTACGACCGAAGTCAGCGAGCAGAGAATAGAAGGAAGCTTCCAAGCAGAGGTAAAGATAACAAACCGAGTAGCCGATACAAAAGATATGCATCCGAGAAGTGAACAGATCCTGGCAAGCGGACCGTGGTTAAAGCCGCAGTTGGACACGCTTCATCAATCCGAAGAAAAGATAGCTGCAGTTCGGCGCATTCCTCGCGAGATGCGCACTACAGACCTCTCTTAGCCTATGCGGTGTTCAGACTTCTATTTGTATGTGTGAGAAGAGATGATCGGGTGCACAGATTCAATGCATATTACGGTGCGAAGTATACTTTCGGGAGTAATTATGGTACTTCGAGGCTCGTAGTATGAGTGAGTAAAGGCATGTATAGCAATAGCTACAGCATAAGGCGTCACCAATCCTCGCTTTGTACAAATCAACTATATTCTATCGTCTCGCGGCTCAATACCATACTCGGCAGCCACTAGAGTTGCCCCCTTCCCTTCCCTTTTCCCGATTCTAGTTCAAGTCATTCCACATCATCCCCATCTTAGCCCCTACGCTCCTTACAGAGTCTCAGCACAAACCATCGGCCCCTGCACCTCCGCCCTCTTATATTTCCCACATATCTCCTCCACGATCGTAAGCGCAAAAAGCATCGCAGTCCCCGGCCCGCGACTGGTAATAAACTTCCCATTAACCACGACCCTCTCCTCGCTATACTCCCACCCCGCCTTCTCAACCTCCTCTCTCACACTGGGATGACTCGTAACCACGCTCTTATCGTAATCCTCAAACGGCATTACCTTAGTCTTCTCCGCAGCAACGAGCGCCGTCGTCGCCGCGCAGATAGCCGCTACCCATCGCTTCTTGTGACAGAAGTCATTGATGCACGCGAGGACGAAGGGGTCAGAACAAAACGTCTTTGCGCCTGGTGCGCCGCCGGGGAGGATTAGAACGTCGTAGTCTTCATACGATAATACGGTCCATGGGGAGCCTATATCGTGGTAGTCCGGGACAATGCGTATGTTACGGGACATACTTTCACAAGGCAAATGGTGTTAGTCACTTTTGGCTTTGTTCTGGGGGAACTTGGTTGGAAATGGATATAGATGAGGGACTTCTTACTGTGCGTATGTTTTGTTCTTAAGTTGTACACCAACAGATTCCACCTCGAAGCCCGCGCGGGTTAGAACTAGGGATTTTGTTGTTAGTGCTTGCCTCAACTGCACTTTTGATGTTGTTTGTGGCCGGGGGTAGCGTGTGTTCAAAGGAGAGATGGATGTTGCAAGACATACCGTCGTAGGGCGTTACGAATTCAATCTCCTCTGATCCATCGGCGACCAAAATGAGGGCTTTCGGCATTGTGGATTGTAATCGAAGGTATTAGCGTATCTACACTGTTCTCATGCAAGTAGTGGTGGTACCCAAGATACGCGTCGAGAGATGATTGTTGGTAAAGGCACAATGTTGGATATGCTCCGCACTTTACCTAAGCCAAGTGTGACGTATGCGGTGCAGGGAGGGGCTCGGAAACACGTTCCGAACGTTTCCTACAATCATATCTTGCAATCGTATGAGAAGAAAAGTAAGTCAGGGCAGGCAACACATGGGCGGCAAGTCGATTAGTGCGTCTTACAGACCTGGGCATCACAGCCAACCCCCATGAAAAGTTCGAAAGATCGTTAAAGATATAGCATTCGCTGCCTCTCCTCCACGGTACGTTACGCCCAAAGCAATCGGTCGTCAAGGATATCACAAAAATAGAGGACACCGTGTAAGTCTCCCCGTCTCCTATATACACACCTTTCGTCTCTCGTCTTGTGTGCTTTGCTCGTATATGGAAAAACTCGTAGTAGGGGTCCACCACCTAGATTCCCATTCCATCCGTGTATAATGGAAAAGCTAGAACAAAGGCTCGAGTCGAACTCAGCAGCATCTTCGAAGACACCAAAATGTGCAGAAGATGCGTACATTTCACCACCCTTCTTCTATGCATTCGCGTGGAACCCCCGGGATATCTCTCTCTTCTCTCTCTTTCTCTCATAAGCTCATGCAATGTGACACGAACCACCTCCTTCCTATAAGACAGGACGTCTTATAAGACATGAGCGGTCCTCCGTCTTCGTCAAGGTATTAGAGCGGTTGTTGCAACTTGATGGAGCGCCTGCCTCCTCCATCTTGCTGGCTAGCCAGTTGGGAAAACAAAAGCAAACAGGGTATGTCACAAAAAACCGGGAAGAAAAAGCAGCCAGACCGCGTCTATCGTTGCAAGGGTGTAAATCGCATCGCGGAAAGTTTGGAGGTATCAAAGGCGAGGTAAAGACGTGTGGGTGAACAAGCAAATAGGCCCCTAGCATGACCATGCTCGCGGAACTCCGAAACACCGGGTACATCGTGTGAAAGCAAACGCAGACATAGGTTCGTAATATGCCCCAAAGGGCTCCTCCAGATCGGTGTTTGGAACTGGTAGTGGATAATGTGGAATG
Source organism: Alternaria hordeiaustralica (assembly GCF_023758085.1). Classification (NCBI taxonomy): domain Eukaryota; kingdom Fungi; phylum Ascomycota; class Dothideomycetes; order Pleosporales; family Pleosporaceae; genus Alternaria; species Alternaria hordeiaustralica. The sequence goes on along the minus strand of NW_026056774.1, from coordinate 272,564 downwards.
CGCGAGAATTTGCGGAGATCACAAGCTCATAGTCAACCATTCCTGTAGTTCATTCGTTAGTATTTTTCGTTTGATCTTTGAGCAAATGTTACCTACCCATTCAGCAGGACCAGATGATTGCAAGCCTTGGCCCATAGCACCCATCGGAAGTGCGCCCAGATTCTGGCCTGGGAAAGGACTGGGACTAGCGATGGCAGTGTCTTTTCTGCGCAATGGCGCTCTACCACTCGTATCGTCCGCATCGCCCATTTCGAGCTCCTGTGATTCCGCTTTGCTCGAGCCGCGAACACGCTTCGGCGCAGGAGCGACAGTGCGAGTCTGTGCCAAGTTTACGGAGCTGTTGGACTTAGGCGGACCAGGCGCGATTGGAACCACACCGCTCGGTTTTGAGGATGTCGGTGTGGTAGATGAGGACATGGTACCGGAGGCGCCTCCACCCGAGCCAGTAGATTTTGGAGACTCAGACTCGGCCGCCTTGTGGGACGTTGGAGTCGTCACCGGGGTGTGCGCGATTGAGTTCTTTCGCGACGACTTCTTTGACGATCGCGTAGATGTCGTGCCTACAGGTGCGTTGCCGCTCCCGCGGTTGCGCTTCTTGATTACATCGGTCTTGAGCGACAAGGGCCGAACAACTCCGTGCAGCTTTAAGAACAAGCCACATGCATTGCAAAGTGGATGTCCCTCCGGGTTGCGTCTCCACAAAGGCGTCGTCTGGGTAAAGCAGTTGGTGCAGGTTGTGGGGGCACCGCCGTCACCCTGCTTCGATCCACCAGGACTCTGAGGCCGTGACGGGGCTGCAGAATTAAAGCCAGACTCTGGCGGTGAATTGGGTGACGAGACTAGACCATGCATGCCCTGGTGCAGCATTCCAGCAGCGTTAGGTGTTGAGCTAGTGCGGGGTATTTTCTGGCGTCGTGGATCGCTCCCTCGATTGCGTATGTCGCTTACAGAGGCAGCCGAGCCATGCGTCCGCCCAAGACTGCCCCCAGGACTCCAGTGATCTTGCGGTGAGTGCACCATTTCGGTGCCGCCAATTGTGACCGTCTTGCGTGGGGGTCCTGCCGGGTACCGCGCTTGCATCGGGTTGAACTGATTCGAGAGATTTGTCTCCCACTGGTAGCCAGCATTGAAGTCAAGTGACCCGTCCTCCATCTGCGAGTAGTCCTGTGGCATAGTACGGTCTGCAAACGCGCTTCCCTCGTCGTCCTCGGCGTCAGAATCCGCGCCAAAGGTGAACATGTTCTCCTGGCGTCCCATCTGCATCTCGTGCTGCTGTCGTAGCGGCAGATGGTTGTGGAGTACTTGAGACGGATCTACGTGACTCGACTGGCCAAACGACGACGCTGAGGAGAATGGTAGCGAGCCGCTAGTACTCGTGACTGGACTGAAGACAGAGTCGGGACCGCCAGCTCCAGGATTGAAGATGAACTGCGGCTGCATGGAGGTCGACAGGTTGGAGGGGCGGTGGGGTCCATACGAGGCGCCGCCGTGCGAGTTGCGGATGTCCATGCCACTCCGGTCAAAGTACATCTGGTTGTCCTCGGGTATGGGCTGTGGGGTGGAGACGGTGGAGGGGAAGGCGGAGCTGGGTGGGGAGTAGTAGTCGGTGGAGTTGAGGGAGGAGGCCATGGACTGCTGGTTGAACATGTTGGAGTTGAAGGCGTTGTGGCTCATGAGGGGCGAGCCGACAGGGGAGAAGCCCGAGAAGTTCTGCTGGTAAGGGCCGGCGGAGTGTATGACGGGGTCGTCGTGCATGGAGAAGGTGTCGATGCTGAAGGGGGCCTGGGCCTGTGAGGCTGGGAAGGTGGGGGGCTGCATGGAGTGGTCGAGCGAGTACTGGTGCAGGTCGTGCTCGGCCTGGGCGTCGGTGGGTATCATGATACTGTTGACGGGAGGGACCAGAGGAGAGGCTTCAGCGCGCCGCTTGGGAGGCTGATAAGAGGTTAGTGAGGAAATGGCAGGGCGAGAGATAAGGAACTCACTCGTCGCTCGTCGATGCTGGTCTTGCGGACGTGTCGCGGAACGTAGCCAAATTCATCCTCTCTGTGGATAGTAGGAGGCACCGAGGGCGCGGAGGCGCGGGCGAGGGAGAGGTTGTGGTCGTTGGCTAGATGCGGCTTTCTTATCGGTATCGCTGGGGCTGTTGCATTAAATGGAGCCGCATCCTCATTCGACAATTCGGGCGACAGGCCTGCAGGACTGCCGACGGACGACGGAAATATAAAATCGTCCAGGTTCATGGCGTCGTGGGGCGAGTTCTGCTGTACCTGCGCTTGCTGGTCCTGCGACTTGCGCAGCTGCTGGGCGATGCCGCTGGGAGCGGATCTTGGCGGCGGTCTTGCGCCTGCTGTTGAGGGCGGCGGCGGCATCATTTCAGAGGGATGCGCATCGGGAGCGGGCCTGCGCGCGAGGAATCACAGTTAGCCAGCTGGACGAGGGTGGTCAAGTGGTAGCGACGCAAAAGCAAGTGCGGCATATGCGTACCCTTTATTGCGATCCATCTCGGCGCGGCGCATGTTCATGGCCATCATCCGCCAGGTCAGGTTCTCCATGCGCTCAGCATTGGGAAGCTGCGTCTTTGCCCGCGAGTAGAGCTTCCAGATTTGCGTGCCCAGCGGATCGTTCTTCTGCAGTTGCTCTGGCGATTCCACGCTGGGGGCGCCCGCATCGTTGCCGAAAGCTGGGAAGATGGCATCCTGGAGCATGCCCCTCTTGGAGCTCGTGTCATGGGCCGACTGTACCTCCATTTGGCCCTCTGGTCTGGCAAAGTCCATGGGTTTTCAGACGGGGTGGTGCCCTCTTTGGTGGGCGGCGGATATTGCGAGTGTGCCTCTCACGGGAAAGCGATGATGTAGCTGCGTCGGCGCGTGCTCTGAATCGGATGGGCGCACCCCACGTTAGCTGCGGACCTCAGCTGCAACCAAGCCGAAGTAGGCCCTGCACTGGCACTGGAAGGTAGGCAGCGAGAAATAATACTAGGTTCGAGAGGCCCAGCGTAAGAGCGGGATTGTCAGTTGCTTGATGCGTGCTGAGTGCTGGCCTCGCACAGCGACAACGGCCTGTCACGAGTAGATATTGGACTGTGGCTGCTGTCCTCCACGGGGAACAAGGCTCGAAATGTTCGCGCTCCCGGGACCAGTGAGCGGCGCAATAATTGAATTGCAGCGATGCGGGCTCCAGCGTGCGACGGGCAGCCGGTGGCACTGGGTGGGTCGTGAGTCGTGACGCTGGGCCTTGGTGAGCAGAATGAGATGCCTGTGTGGAGCGTTCGGCACCCACGCTCAGACTACGCTGCCCCCACCATTCACTCTCTTCACTCTCGGACGCCAATCACACGTGCAGCCTGCACCCTAGCTGCTAGGGTCCTGTTTGGGGCGTTCCCTACCCTCGCAGCGCGGCACGCCCTCTCCACACTGTCGTCAAGTGCGCGACTCAGAAAAGCAATGCTGCGCGCACACGACACCCAGACCTGACGCGTTTGCGGCGTGAAGCCTCCGGGCCCGCAGCCACTGCAACCTCAGATGTGCGATGACCCACGGCGGTTGAGCTCATGGCCCGCGAGGTGTGTGTGGGCTGAACGGGAGAATGCTTGCCTGCCGCTTAGCATGCACGCCCTTGCTCCTATCGAGACCGCCTGAACCGTGCTGCGAGGATTCTTGGGAACCCCGGACAGAGTCTCGGAGCTCAGAATTACGAGCGGCCAATTTGTCGGCGTGCTGTGCTGTCGTGCAGACCAGCGACGCCAGTCAACACCAGAGCCCTACCAGAAGAACCCTAGGCCCTCGGTGTCTCGTTTCGAGAACAATTAGAGAAACCACGATTCACGATGCCATCTGCACTGCGCTGATCCCGGGACGTCACTTCCTTCAGGCCTCGCCAATGTTCCCTCTTGACATGTTCTACTGCACGACTACGGCCCACCAACACCAGTCGGCAAAAGCTTACGCGAAGAGACATCTGCAGCCCGCCTCGATTGGCTCCTGCGCATTGCCTACCCGCTCCTGTCGACGTCTACGCTGCGCTACGCTGTAGTCTCGATGGAGGCTGCACTGTTCGACCCAGGGCAAGTATGCCTTGCCTCGCGCCTGCCTCACCGTCACGGCGAGCTTGTCAGCCGACTGCATACAATAGCAGTATTATGTCTTGTGACCAGCGCCGAAACAAGAGGGCTTTCACCGCGTGTATAGATCCATAGCACTCCCATCGTTTACCCGACGGTGGAGCATGTCATCCGAATGGTGCCGAACGCGACTGCATCTCGGCACTTCCTTTCCTAGATTTCCCGATAGCCTCACAAATCTCAGGGTCTTTGTTTACCAGGCCCACACAACGATCCACCGCACATAGCGCGGAGCACGTGGTTGCAAGTGAACTGCGCTTTCAGTCGCTCATCCGACAACGCCTGCCGGTACCAAAACACACACGCCATTGCAGGTTTGTGGCGCACTCAACAACCGTAACACTGCAGCTGACGCCATTGGGCCGCGGCTGCTGCTCCCTCACAGGGCATTGGCACAACCAAACTCTGCTTCTTCACAACTATATACTTTCAATCTCTTGCCTGGGGGGGCCTGACTGACCTGCGGTTCCGCAGTCAAGATCCGGACGGGTGGGAGATACATTACCAGGACAATGCAAGATCCAACGGTGACGCGGTCGGTGGAGACAACTGAACTGTAAAGTCGAGAACATGCAGCTTGTCCTGTAGTCGCTGTCGCAGTGGCGGACGTACCTCTCCTTCTAGAACTATGCACCTACTGCAGTTCAAGATCTCGACTTTATGTTAGGGCCGCATCGGGCAGGGAAGACTCGACGGCTCCTTCAATACACTATCCGACTGACAACGGACCACGTTACATTCCCAACGATCTCGAGGCACGCTGAGCGGTACCTGTGGATCGGACGCCGTTGCTGTCGCTCTCTCGCACTCGGTCCCCTCCTTTCCCAACCGGACGACAATTTTAGCCGCGAGCTGTCCCTAATATCAGCTTACAGGGAGCTGGCTATTGGTGGACTCGTTTCATGCAGCATATTGCTTTTCCAGGTCGAACTGCGTACCCACCGGGTTACCCACCAAAGTAAAGGGTCCAGGGCGATGTTGATCTTTCCACTCGACTCCCTCCGACATCTGCAGTGGCATTACTTCGGCCGTCGATTTCATCTAGCACCAGCCGCGAACACCCAATGTTTGATGTTGCGCGTCCGCTAACCTGGATACAATCGCCGGACCCCTGTTGTCCGACCGCCGTAGTGGAGTTTCACATGTCAAAGGGTCGGAAACACAAAAAGGTACGAATACACATGCGACGCGCAACAGCGTAAACAACTAATCCTGCATCTCACTCCTACACGAATCCTACAGGAACAACCCGCCCGCTAGCAGTTACTCATCAATGACAAAACCATGCATAGACAGGGTAGGCCAGATATTGATCGCACGCAGCGACCCCACGCTCATTGCCCCAGAGAGTAAGCGGCCTCGCTGCTGTATCCCCTGTCTCATGCAAGCCTCCCAATCCACTTGCATCTGACTTGCATGCATGCAATCAGCCAGGATGTGGAGCCCAGACGCTTTGCTAAACCCGACAGATACCGCTCTAACCTCGCTTGTCGCCGCATTGCCGACTTGGGCACGCTACAGACGCAGATGTCGTTCAACACACTTGCAATTTTACCATGCTATTCTGCTTTCTGCGGTCTTGCACTGGCTGTAATCCTGATTTTTCTTCTGGCCCGACCAAGCGAAGCGACCATCCGATCCCGCTCTATTTCATTTCCTTTGTGCTTCTCCAGGGCTACCGCGGAAATATCCGTTGCGAGCACGCAATGTCCGGACGGCTGTATGGCGTGCTGGCAAGTTGTATACCAAAATCCACAACTGACGCGGAACTACCCAACCGCCCGACCCGATGAAGAAATGGTATTACACAGCCCCCCCTCGTCTTAACAAGACGGATGCACGTCTTTGTTGGTCGAGTTGAAACATTGGCTGTCTGCTGAGTGGGCAAGGTCGCATGCGCTCCTGATACGAAAACGCGGGATGCCCGTGGGGGTCCGTGTACGTGATTCATTTAGACGTTGTATATTGGCAAAATGATTCGGGGGAAATTTCCCTCTGGACGATGACGATGGGCCCCCCTCGCCTGTCCGTCTTCTCCTCATCGACCACACGTTGGTCGGTCGCTTGGACGGACGGGCGATCTCCACAGTTGGGCTCGCAACGGTTGGCCATCGTACTGGGGGCCGATCGTGGGTTAAGACGAGGGCGGACGGGAAAGGGTCCTGCTCGTGTGCTTGCTGCCGGGGCGCTGACGTGGAGGCTCGCGTGCTCTTGTTCCGTTTCTAGTCCTTGTTCCGGTTGATCAGGCCAGACCAGCCTTGGTCGGGCGCTGCGACTCGATGTCACTCGAGCGTATTGTAGCGATCAACGCTTTGCCGATGTTGCGAAAATACAATGACGTCTGACGGCGCTACTCGCCGTCTTGGGCGCTGCTCGGCGGGCATGGGTAGCGGGGGTATTGCGTTGCGTGGCTCGGCGGGCGGCGTGAAATGTGCGAATAGCTTCATGCTGTGGTGAAATCGTGAGGCTGTCTCGCAACGAGGTCGAACCGATCGTGATACCCCGGGGACTACCATGGTCCTCCTCACCGTCTTTCCATCTCCATCGTCATCCACTGTCGTCCATCATCTATCCGTCCCAGGTAGGTAAAGTCGCATCAATCCAAAGTATCTTGTCTTGGCATTCCGGAAGAGGCAGTCGAACGGCGGAGCGGAATCGAGTCCAGCAGCAAGAGTAAGCACCATCGAATCCAACACACAAAGACGACACCCGTGTACTTATAACCCTCGCACACGCACGCTCAGACCCAGCGAAAAACCTTACGCACGCATAGATAGGCCGGTGAGACCATCGCTCGTTATCATTGCGCGATTGATAACGCCACGCTTAGTGGTCCATGATTGACCTGCCAACCCCCCCTCCGAGGCTCACAGGGGCCATTGAGCCTCACAAACTCTGAAACCATGTCCACGATAGGAAGGCCAGCCACAGTTCCCCGGACTTCATTGGCTTGTGGGTTGCCGTTTGAAGGCGCAGCGAGGAGATAGTAGAGATAGTGATAGTACCTATCTCTCGGTAAGGACCCTTATCTGATGCAAGGTACGCGGACGTGCATGTATGTCTGTTGCGGGTATGCGGTCGAGCGTTAGTATCATTGGATGAACTGGGAACGGAACGCGGCGAACGGGAGATGTGGTGCTGCGTGGCTGGAAGTTCGGTAGCTTGGAGGTTATCATCTGAAGATGTTGGGGAACTGGGGGAGTGAGACATCTGTGCGCGGTTTTGATAGTAGGACAATGACTAGGGGGCTGGCTCGCCGTCGGCGAATGTCTTGTTCCATTCTGCAAAGTGATTGGAACGACGGATGGGCATAACATGTTGCAATGACGAATGTAGAGGGTAGGATGAGACGGGTGTGGGTATGGATATCGACAGAGCGCGTAACTGAGTACATTGCTGGATATCTACAACGGGTGCACAACCGTGCATCATGACACGACGCGTCGCGTGGACATGAGCAACATTCGTTTCTCTTGCAGTGAACCCTATCTTCCAGCGAGTATAGGTACTTCAGCTGTGACACGCTGCTGTGATCTGACCCAGTCCATCTCTTGTTGGCTGGCAAGAATACTGCGTGTCTCCAAAGGAGAGATGGGGGTACCTGGCTTCCCTATCTCCTTCACAATATCCGTCTCGTCTATCGTTGTAGATACAACTCCGCGGCGCGTTATCGTCGATGCGTATCGTGGTACTCCTGGTGGGATGTTGCATAATCTCTCTCCTCTCAGCCCTCCGCCTCACTTATCGCCCTCCTTGCCCTCCTTATCACCCCCTCCCCCCTTGACCGTCTCTTCACCCAGAACTTTACTCGCAGCCATAAACCTACGAATGTTCCATTAGTACGCCATCCAGTTCCAGTGTTGCAGTATTCCAGCCCAGCCCAACACCTTCCAGCCACCCTGCTGTTCCGCGGGACTACTCACATAGCGCCAGCGTACCCACCCAGACCACGCATGTCCTGCGCCTGACCGGCTGTCATACGCATCAGACTTTCCAGATCCGACATATTCGCCGTCAACTGCGCGAGTTGCGCTTGTAGGTGCGAGAGTTGGCGCGGCTTCTGCGAGGGGACGGTGCTGAGGCGTGAACCGCCGGCGGGGGTGTGGGAGCGGGGGACGTTTGACATTGCGATTGTCGAATCGTTTTCCTTTACGAGAGCGGCGGTTCGAGATTAGGTAGGGTCGAGAGGCTTAGAAGGAGTGTGTTTGTTTGTGTTGTCTTGGACTGTGTGTGGGGGAAGGCGCGTCGCACGGCATCGGCTTTGTTGGTGGGACTCCCGCGGCGAAAAGGCCTTGGCGGCTGATTGATTATCCACCGAAGGTCGTCGCACTTTTTCCCTCCAGGAGCAGCCTTTTTTGTTCATCGCAACATGACTGTGTACCGCCATTGACACGTCGTCCTACCGAATTACTCCATTTCTGGTATTACAGGAAACATGGCCACCCTTCAGACGGTTCGTCGGTGGATTATGACTGCTGCCGTCGCTTCGATTACGATTACGGGTACTATCTACGGTGCCGGATTGAAGGGGCAGCAGGAAGTTAAACAGGTATGTTCCATCATCCTTCACATGTTGCAGCTCTCCTCCCGACAGTCATTCCCCTTAATGCGCACGCTGAGCATTCCTTCGCTTCAACCCTCCACCTGTCATCACCCACTAACCCCACTCCTCATAGAAAACACGATACATGATCGAAGCCACCCCCGAAGAACGCATCGCACAGCTCGAAACTACGCGCGCCGAGTTAATGCTCAAGAAGAACGAGATGGAGAGGAAGATGGCGGGATTTGCTGAGCGTAGGAGGGAGAAAGAGGCGCGGGAGAATGGGAAATGAGAGCTGGAAAAGCTGGGGTCGAACAACTATGATGGCGGGATGGGGTAATTCAATACGGCAGAAAGAGTGGTTCAGCTGGCATACACGAGAGGCGAGGGCTGGGAGATGAAGAGACGGGAGTATGAAGGTGCGCTGATGAGGGTATCGGCTCTCCGGTCGCAATAACGCACGACTGGCGAATTGGGAGATACGCGGCCGACATCACCCCACCTGATGCTGGCATATGTCCTTCGAAAAACTATGCCACTCCCTCGGTCCACCGTCTCACGCAACGCCGATCCAAACGTTCACACATCCTCGAAACGAAGAGCCGACACACTCGACACCCATCTCGATCACTTCGCCAACCCCACATACAAGCACCAGCAGCTTCAGAATTCCCACCAAACAGCGAACATGAGTTACAATCCATGTCAGCTATTACCCACACGCTTTGTCATCATCCCCTCCGCGGACCACATCGCCACGTCGATCTTTGTCGATCCTACCATACCCTCTGCCGTCGCGTTAGGAGTTCCCGTCTCGCCTCGGTTCGCCCTGCCCACCGCTCTCGATTCGAACGACCCTGCAGATTTTGTATCCGCTAGAATATATTGCTGAGGGTCCAGTGAGTGGTCGCGTGAGGCTGAGTGGATCGTCTGTCATCGAGATTGGAGAGGGTTTGCAACATCAACGGCACGGCGTTGATCTTTACACGGCCTTGCAGGTGAGCTGTATGGCGACGACATGGGTTATGTTCTGCGGAGATGGGCTACTACGGGCGGAGGAGGACGCTATTGTCATGTTGAATTCGATTGTGGACAGATGTCTGTGCTGACGGACATCTGTCCACAATCGAATTCAACATGACAATAGCGTCCTCCTCCGCCCGTAATAACCTATCACCCGATGCCCTTGATGTGTCGCGCTCCTCTACAAGCTTTCATGTCGATTTACCGAAGGATACGATGTTTGGCTTGTACAAAGCCTCCTTCCCACTGGGATGAAGTTAACCCGCCAATCCACTGTATGATATTTGGGATTGGACCATACAAACCTTCAAGTATTGTACAATCCCAAACATCATACGGTGACTTGGCGGGGTTCTACTGGCAGGTTTTGGTTTTGGAGATGACTTGGATTGGATCGGAGGTTAAGCATCTTGTGGAGCTGTGCGATGGAATCTCGTTACTTGGTCTTGCGAAGGATGGGCGAGAAGTGGCTGTTCTAAGCGGATTTTGAGAGTGTGGGGAAGGTACACTTCCCTTTTACAGGTGGACTACAAGAGATCTACTAGATACCAAAAGATCTAATAAATTTTAGAAATACACGAGCTAGACAATTCGTGTATTATCAAAATTTATTAGATCCTTTGGTATCTAGCAGATCCCTTGTAATCCACCTGTAAAAGAAAGGTACTGTTGCCTGCGTACGTTACTGTTGTTTCTGTACTTCTCACATGCCACTCCTGCTGTTCAAGATCATTGCTTCTCTATTCCCTCTATGCGCAATCATGCCTCCTCAATTGTCTGCGGCAGCAACTTCCTTCCAAAGACACAAAGTGTCATAATTCGGCGCTCGAGCATACGCAGTTTCTTACCACAAGAATCGGCCATCCGCTCGACCACGTTGATTCTTTCTTTCATCAGCCAGTCATATGTGCTTCTTCGATCAACAACGATCAATAACGCTTCTTCGATTTCAATACCTGTTAACTGTGTGTACTCTTCTGGTGCCTGTCACCCCTATAGACGACCCTCTTCATGGCCTCCATTCCGTATTCAACAGCATCCTCCCATCAAAGCGTGAAGAACTCAAGATACCCCTCCATCTCTCCACCAACATGTATCACATGCTTCCCTATATTCTCATTCGCCATCTCCGCCGCCCCAGGAAGATCCCTCAACCCCATTTCCCTCCCACTAACCTTCAGCACAAGCGTCTCCCCAGCCTCAAACACCATACCCGTCGGCCAAAGCTGGACACGCAACCTAACCACCTCCCCCGGCGCAACCTTGTCCTCGCGCTCCATCGACAGCGTTTCCCACGTCTTGCCCCGCAGCGCGTCTGACACATGGCGTTTAGACGCGCGCAACATGCCGCTGGGACCGAGGTACCGCCAGACCCTATTTTGCGTCATTTTTTCCGCGACTTCAGAGGGTGTGTGGGCCGGAATGGGAATGTTTAGGTGAGAAAGCATGGTTCCTGTTGCGGAGGCTTTGAAGATGTGGGCGTGGATGTCTAGGTCGTTGTGGTCCTGGGCTGCGATGGAGAGGACGATGGTGGAAGGGCCGGTGAGGATGGTTTTGCTCGGGAAGGTGTATGTGAAGGTTAGTTCGGAGGAGGAGTCGGCTTGATACTCGATTGTGGTTTTTGAGAGGGGCGCGGTTGGGGTGAGGGTGCCGGTGGGATGGAGATGCAGTTTCTGGACTGTGGTGGTGGGGAGGTGCCATGGTAGGTCTGGGTATTCTTGGTCTAGTAAGGCTGGTTTGGTGAAGTTCAAAAAGGCCATGCGGACGGGTGCTGTCTGCGGCCAGTTGTTGGAAAGGCCTTTGAGGTGGAAGTCGAAGAATCGAGCGAGGTCTGCGGTGCGGCTTGGACTGTAGAGGTCGTACCATTCCTGAGTTGCGTGGAGTACGAGCCTAGATGCGGAGTTGTCAGTAACTGCAAAACGTGTGGACGAGAGCAAGATGGAGGTATACGCACCATTTATCTGGATGCTGCATCTCCTCGAAAGCTCGTAGGGCGCCAATGGTATGGAGAGTCGATGAATAGCTGGCCCCGATATAAGCAGGCACCTTGATCCTCGCCATATCCACACGCTTATCCTCGAGATATCCCTTCGGCACAGGATTCATATGGGCCATTGCAGCATAATCCTCCACCATGTTCTTCCCTGCCAACATAGTGGCAACCCATTCATTGAACCCCGTATTTGGAATTCCTCCACGTAGCGACTGCTCGCGCAGAGGATCCGATAAGCCCTCCAAAGGCGCAATGCACGTCAAATGTGGTGGCTGCTCAGCCGCGATAAACCACTGGGATATTGCGAGCCAGGAGTTGCCTGATAGGGCTAATCTGCCAGAGCACCAGGGGATCTTGGCGAGCTCTTCGATGGCGTCGTGGCCATCGCGTCCTTCGGTGCTGCCCCAGAAGTGGATGTTGCCCCCGGAGTTGTTCACGCCTCTTGGGTCTACCATGACAATGGCGTAGCCACGCGGTACCCATTCTGCAGGATCGAGACTGGGGTTGTGGTTAGTGAGGGATTCGCCTTCTGCTTTCATGCTGTCTTTATTCTAGGCTTACCCTTCGAAGCCTTCGTAGCCTGATAGTTGGGTCTCTGGTATACCGGCTCGGAGTGGCATGCCATGAATGTTCAGCATTCCCGTTCCAGTCTTGCCATATGGGCCCCACATGACGATTGCAGGTACCTTCTCGTCGGTTTTGGGACGGAATACGTCGGCATAGATCACCGTTCCATCTCTAAGCGTAAGGGCTTGGTCTTGGTCGAAGATAGTCGTTGTTGTAAACGGCCGGTATGTTGGTTGCTTTCTGTGACCCGGGGGAAGTTCGGTCGTCCTTTGGTTCAGTGGAGGGATGTTCTGCTTGCCAGCGTCGAGAAATTTGACGTCGACTGAGCCGATTTTGATTGAAGTCATAGTAGCGAAGAGACGATGTCAAGGGATTAAGAGGTGATAGAAGTTTTTGAGAAGGAATTGATTTGATCGTATACCAACAGTGGAACATCATGCGCAACGGCACTATTTATGCCCGCTTTTCGAAGCATGGTTATCAACTCCACATTCCGGTTTGCATTACCGCATCTACCGTTGGGAACACCCGACGTTAAGGTGTGGTAGGCTTGAGTTTAGGGACATAGATGGTGGAGGACTAAGAGGAGGATGATTATGTATTATCGGCATGCATGTTTGTCCGGTTCCGTTGTTCGATGATCGTACAACACCACTGGGCATGCTCGGCCGAAAGACTTGGCACATACTCCCCAACCATGTTTGATGTTCAACGCGTCGACACTAACAGGGTCGGAGAGATACAATTGCTAGCTCCCGGCAACCTCCTGGGTTAGTACCTGCATTGCCTACGTACGTGCTGTGGCGCGCAGTGATGCGCGGCATGCGCGGGTACCGACTGCGGTGACCAGAACCGTGAGTACAAGACGGGAACTTTCCACGTTTACTTCACTGTATTAGTCCGTTCATCTCAATCCCAACCTTACCCTCGCTGCTACGACCCGCGAAATATAATTCACCAATCCACCAACACAAGCCATGACTACAAAATCCAACAAGGCGCTGTACGTCGACGAGGATGGGCAAATCCAGATTCGAAACGACATCAAACACGAAGAAACTGCGGCCAACGAGATAGTGGTGGAAGTGAAATACTCAGGCGTCAACCCGGCGGACGCCAAACACTCACAGCTTGGCATTCGTTCGACAGTCAGTGGCTACGACTTTTGCGGCACTGTTGTATCGACACCTACCGGGTCGCGCTTCAAGAAGGGAACCACCGTGGCTGGCTATACACCCTCGGGCATTGGCCGACCTCTGAAGTACGGCGTGCACCAACGCCGTATTGTGTGCCCAGAAGACATGGTATTCGAAGTGCCGTCCAATCTTCCGGAGAGCCACGCCGCAGCGCTGACTGTAGTGGCGATGACGGCTGCAGACGCGGTATTCAATCTTTTCCGATTCCCTTTGCCCAGCGCTCCGGCGGCATATACGCAGCCTGTTCTGGTTTGGGGTGCTTCTTCTAGCGTCGGCTTCAGCGCCGTCCAGTTCCTGCGTGCCAGTGGGTGCAAGAATATCTTGGTGACTGCTTCGCCAGCCCGGCATGAGCTACTGAAGAAGATTGGAGCAACGCTTGTTTTCGATTACGCTTCGTCGACGGTTGTGTCTGATATTGCCGCTGCGGTGAAGGCTCTTGGTGAGGGCCCGATCTCTCATGCCCTGGACGCAGTCGGTACATCGTCTTCAGCAGATCTGGTCGTGCGAAGCGTGAACAATCCTTCAGCTACTTTGGTTTCTGTGACCAAATTCGATGGCGGGTTCCGCATGCCAGTCGCGTACACAAAAGACAGCTGGCGCATCCAGCCACCTGGGGTTCCGCATATAATCGAGACTCCTGCCAGGCCGGAAGACCATTGGAATGCCTGGAAGGCATTGCAATGGGCCGTGGAGAACTACGGCGACCGCTTCGAGCTCCCGAATGTAGAAGTTTTCCAAGGCACTGCCGAGGACGCGTTGCAGCAGGTTGTCAAAGTCGGTGGATTTGGAAGAGGGTTTGGAAAACTAGTCATCCAACAGCCCCTGCTTTGAGTCGAGTTATTGGGGTTGTGGAGGCGGTAATGAGCTCACCAACATACTGCTAGTGGTAGTATGAGAAAAGGACATTGGTAATCGTGTAGATATCACATGTGTTAGCAATACGTAGAGAAGCAGAGCCAAGTAGCACTCGCATCTGCCTCTCTAGTACTTACGGTCCTTCAAACTAACCGCAGTCTGCTCTATATGGCACTGATGCAGTTGAAATCTCTCATGAAGCAAACATGGGTGCTTTGCGAGTAAGCTCTTAGCAGACAACGGATCATTTAGCAGCATCGCATGATCATCGCGTTACATATAGACCTACATTTTCCTCTCCTCGGATGACCGGAGCTATGCGTCTATCGCAGGAAGCATTGCCCTTTTCGAGGAGCCCTTGCTTGCAACGCACCCAGACTGTCGGGTCCACCTTTTCAAGGACAACCCCACCATATGCACGATAGCATGCGTACAGTATCGGGCGCGTCACCTCGATTGGCGACGTGCTTTCGTCTCCTTACCGATGAGAAACGTGTGATGATGCGTTTGGGCGTATCATGCACTACCAGTCGGCTTTGAGCGAGCCAATGGAGGGCTGTGGGTTTTGTGGGAGATGCCGTTGGGGGAGAGCAATTCCCGGTGCAGACATCGCTTTTTTCCTTAGGAAACGAATTGGTCGCCTTGGCCATTTGAACGTGTGTTTTGGTATCGCTGATAGAGTTTAGGGTAAAACATATTGCTCGTTTTCCGGGGACGTGGTAGCACATAACGGTGTGATAGACGTACAAGAGAGCGAAAGAGGAAGGCATGCATTGGGTGTGAGCTTGTAGGTCCTTCGCGCCCGAAATTTAGGTCCAACGTCGGTGTATTCGCTGACTCGTCACTGATTAGGATCGTTCGATGCAGTCAATTTCAGACACACCGGCATTCAGACGCGAGCCACTCTGGTGTGAGTAGCTGTCAACAAGTCTTCTCTTCACACGTGGACAGAGTGACCTTGGTTACGCCGCACTGCTATCGCGGTAATCGCGGAGGGGGGCGGTCACCGAGGAAGTTTGAGTACCGGTAAGGATGCGCATTGTCCAAGGGATGTGAGCGTGGTCAGGTCTGACACCTCACCTCACCTCAAGCCACATTGTGCACGACAGCTATAACGTAGCATCAGTATAGCTCTACAACGAGTTTGTAAAGGTTGAGGCGTCCAGGTGGAGTAATACAATCTGCTCAATCAAACTTTCGACCATCCTTCTCCGTGCCGCACCTTCTCGAAGGCGCATCTGCGACCCGCCATCTGGGTTCAGCCGTGTGATGGGGCGCTCCTTGAATCCGCAACACGGTTTGGACATTGGATCATCACAACAGGCGCCAAACTGTAGTGCGTTACGGGCCGCAATCCAGCGTTGTGGGCGTAAAGAGAGCAGCATCGACTCGTGGGGACGGCAAAAGAGAGGAAGGAAGGTAGTACCAACAGCTATGTTGATTTGCCGTCTTCGCTTCAAGCGGCTAGCGCGAACCACATCGTGACAGCCCGTCGGTCGCCTCGTTATCTCCCACGCACCATCCCACTCGCAATTACCCATCGCACACCAGTCCAGCAAGCAACATAGCATTCAGAAGATGGCATATCGGTAATGGTGAACAAGAAAAAGCAACAGTGAACCGCATAGTTGGTGTAGTTTTAGGCATCCACAAACACGCGCGAACCAGTACACCGGGACATCGGTCACGTCCGCGTCCTTCAGCCGCACGGACATGCACTGTGGCCCTCCCTTCTTCGACGTATGCCGTCATCGAAGCAAAGCCTTTCTCGTAAAACCGCTGTGTAAGAGAAGGGATATGTAACGCCGCGCGGTAAGGGTGGGAAATGCAAGATGGGGGTTAGGGAGCGGCCTGTGCAACGTCGAGCTGCGTTCCAGCGCCTTTGCTTTTTTCCTCGTCTCGATTCAAACGGCATGTCAAAAAGATGGTGTCCACGTCGGATTCAAGTCAAGGGGTGGCTTTAGCCACTTGTTCCTGCTCTTCTTTTTCTTCTCTCCTCTCCTCCCTTCTCGTCGCCGCACTTGTCCCCGAGTGCTGCATCTCTCCTACCACCCGCGCATTTTCTTCTTCTTCCTCTTCCTTGCCAAGTGCCTTCGTCGAAGCCGTTACGCTAGTTCAGCCTTGAGGATTGCATCATCGAAATCGGGTAGCATTATCCAGGCTCAGAGTTGCTCTTGTTGAGGCTACAAAGGCCGTAGGTGGAGGCAACTGGCAATACTGGATCCGACTGAACCCCGTCAGTTGGGATGTTGCGACAAGATTGTTAAGAGGTGGTGTCGAGATTGTTCACGATTAGAGCAGAAGAGTATACAAGAAGAGCTCATCGCAGATCCAAAGCGTATCACAATAAAACCCCGAGCTTCGCATCCACCCAGCCTAGAGCCCTAGCGCGATCAACCTCAGAAACGAATATATCACATCGACTCGTCCCGTTCCGGTTTCCAATACGCCCATTCCACGACTCGTCTACGCTCGATACGACCCCATCCAACGCCTCCCGACCATGTGCTACATCGTCTACACCATACACGTGTGCAACCACTGGATACCCCAACCCCAACCCAACAACGGCCCCATACTACGCATATGCGAAGAAGCCGAGAAGCTACGCCTCGGCCACCCCTGCCCAGAAACACAACGAGAGCACAAAGTCATGAACCGAAGTCAAGGCATGTGTACAGGCTGCATGTGGAAGAAAGTCAGCAAGTAAGCCATCCTCCAGATCGCTCAACGTGGTCAAGGAAAGAAAAAGCGGGGACAATATGTGGGGGTTCTTTGACGAAAGAGCCGCGGCAGAATCAAATAGCAGGAATGTGGAGATGGGATAAGGGAAAAGGAAAAGGGAAAAGAACAGGATTACGGGGTGGAGAAGGGCCGATAATCTGCCTCTTCTTTGCTCGTTTAGCCCTTCATAGGCGGAGACGACCGTCAACCGTCCGTCGACCGCTTCACTCTGGCTTTCCAAGGTTCTGTGTCGCGGGTCGGCGTGGGCGGTCATGATGACAGGCACATGCCGAAAATAAGGCCGCGTGTGAACGCCCACCTTCCCAACCGGAACTGCCATTGCGAGGCTGAGAGAGCAGCGACACGTGCGGCTTAGCTCTGGCGGTGCATGCACGATACGGCCCGGGTCTCGGTCCGACCAAGGTGTCAGATTTGCCGTTTGTCTGGGGGATTCGCTGGGTGAGCTTGAGGGTTCTTGAGGCGCTGCGGAGTTGACGGAATACAAATATACCCGGGAGGTCCTTTGTCTTTTACGTCGGTGTTTGGGGTAGAAGGGTGTAACTATCGATAGTAACGTATTCCTAGTCCATGATATGATAGACCATTGCGATAGCAAGAGTTCAGTGTCTCCATCTCCAAATCCGCCTTACGCGCAAATCAATGCTTGAAGTACGTATCCATGCATGCTACTCAGTTTAGCCTTGGGTAACGGGTCAACTCCTGCCGTCATAGCCATGTGCTTTCCAAGGCAGCCAAGCGAGGCAAAGTCTTTCAAGCATTGGCCGTTCTTGTTGCTAAAATTGGAGTCTACTCCAATTGACTTTGGCGTCGTTGGAGTCGCCGCGTGTTATCGGGGCTGTTCGCTAAGGCTGGTCATGTCAGACAACGGGAAGCATGCGGAAGTAACCGGCGGCTTCTTGCGGTTCGGCACAATTTCTCCAGCATGATATGGGGATCTGATCGGTTTTCTTGTGGTATGGTAGGTACCCGCGATATGCGACCTGGTGTCTATGCTGCAAAGCTGCGAGGGGCTTGGAACGGGGAGGTTGTTGCACTTGCATGTATGAATCGAAGGCCATGCATCATATTCTCTACGCTCGCATTACCTACCGTCTGATACCATTGCATATGGTTCCTGATCGCCCAGGATCTTTCCGTTTATGGCTCGGAGAGAAACCGTCCGTGTTGGAAGTGGTAACGTTCATCCAGATAACGGGGTCTTCTCATCATACCAAAATAGTGACTTGAAACCATCGTAGACAACCGGAGACGTGGAATCGTCGGTATCCCCGAACGCTACGGTTAATACTTTCAACCTTCCCCAAGGCAGCAGCGTTCCCGCCGAGCACATGATCTCGCACTCATTGTTGAGATAGTCCTGATGAAACCGTACCAGACGCGCGATATCGACCAACCGATCATAAAAAATATCATAGCATTATATATGTGAAACTTCAATACATAGTGTAACGGTTGAACTATCCTGTGGCCTCTGCCATCAGTTTCTTTTACCCAGGCGCTCACAACACCTGCTCATCGTGGGGCACTGGACTAAGCGACGTTGTCGATATCTCTAAGACCGATGTGGTTGCAGAACAAGCATAATGGCAGCGAGGCAGACCAAAGCTGCGAACAGATCAAAAACGGGCGAGACAGTTCTGTGCCAAGTCATTGCCGGTCCCGAACGTGTGTAGTGATCCTCACGCCCTAACGCTTGATGAGATGAGAAAGCATGAGACACCAAATTATGTCATGATTCCGGTTGCGTTGCTACATATGCGGCAGGATATTCTGGCAAGTCACATATGAGATGATGTAAACTTATACCATAGGCTTTAGCGAGACTTTCTGAATAAGGAAGATTTACAGGCTACAAGTGACGAGGTTCTAGTAATCCGTTGTGATGATGGCGTTGAGTGTAAGTAAAGAAGGCCAGGACGCGTAATCTGTGCCACGGTGACATATCGGGCTTTCAGCCCAACCATACAGGCAAAAGACGGAAGGCGTCTGTATTCGGTTACCCAGCTTGTAGAAGGAGAAGATACTGCTCGATATAGGGGAGAGCTAGAGTCGCCTCTTCGTGCGTATTACGCTCGATGATGTTGCGACTTGTTGAAGACGCGCGACAGAAGCATGATCGCGCACAATTTACCACGTGGCTTAGCATCTCGGAGATATGTCCATGAACTTACCATGCGACACAATGTGTGTTCCTGGCTAGTGGTTGCGGAGTTGAGTCTATCAGATTGGAAGGGAAAAGGAAATCTGATCCGACAAGGAGGCACCCATGAAGCTTGACTCGTCAGAATACGAACGGAACCATGGACAGTCATGCCGATGCACTGTTGAAGTTCGGAGTCTCATCCGGTAAATCGTGCGACATATCCATGTGATAGCAAGATACAATGCAGAGTGAGAGTAACGCGAGGCGTGGAGCTTCGCATCCAGACAGTCTATACCTACTCTGCCTGCGGGATTGGTTCGGCACCAAAGTGACGATAGCCGTAGCGAACAGCGCCGCATCAGCCACCATACCCTTGCGTGCGTTTTTGCTTTTCTTGATAAAGACGGCCTGCAGCCCGCATGATTGCTCATGCAGCCCGTTTCGACCTCGGGAATGTCATCCCGGAAGGAGAATGGATGTGGTCCCACCTTTCAGGGTTGCACCGAGAGGCCGCCCGGTCCCACACAACCCTGAGGCGAACATCTTCATGGAACATGACAAGCTCATGGCGTACACGAACCAAAGTTTTTTCGCAACCAAACATTCGAGCTACGGGTTGTAAAGCGTGGCAACTTTCGGTGGTGGAGCTTCCCATGAATGCGAGCGGGGAATATTGCGGGCCTGAGGGGATGCAGAGGTAACACAACGCATCATGCGCTTTCCCGTTTTCTTTGAGCCCTTCTCTCGGCGTGCAGCTTCCTGTTGCTTCGACAATCGAGGGATCAAGTGGGGGGATAAAGTGGGTATCGGAAAATGCTTGACCTTCCCTCCGCTAGCCAGGCGACTAAGGGTGTTGTCGGACAGAACAGCGAGGTTGCACAACCTGTCAGCTAACGGCTCTCACCAACCACTCATCTGTGTCGCCGATCGCCTGCATTAGCTATATGCAGGCTCACCCGGAAAGCAGTGTAGGGATGAAGATCGCAGCATTTCACGGATAGAGCCATGTTCCAGATGTTGTACTCTCCAGCGAGGAACGGTTTGCCAGTCATGTCACAGCGCTGAACGGCGCGCAGCATGCAGGTGGGTGGAAGCATCAAGGCGCCGTGAAACGTTCGGATGCGCGATAGTAGTAGGTAGGGGTGGGCGTGGATTACCACTGGTATGGACGAGGTGTATTGGCTAAATACATGGCCTGCCTTGCTCGCCAATGCGGGGAGGCGGTTTATTGATAGATGGTCATGGTCCTCGTGTTGGCGGCTTATGGCAGGACATGTTTGCTTGCGACGCAGTTCAGCAGGGGCTAGCGACGTAGGATAATAGAGTTTCCTCAGGCAAAGACGAAACCGAACAGGTCCTTCTGAGCTTGCACAACTACAAGTTCGCAGGTTAAAAGTCCAAAATCAATGTAGGCGTGCAGGTTGTCTGATAAAGCAAGCAGTGTTCTTTTGCCTCCTGCTGCAGTTGGAGGCGTCCGGTTTTCCCTTGACTGGGGTGGAGTCGACAGAAACAAATACCGGGTGCCGCTCGTCAGGCAGTTAGATGATGAACGAAGCAAAATCCCCGGGCCGCAGCCGCCAGCTGGAGTGCCAAGACGAGGCTCAATCCTTCGCCGTCCCACGAAACGTTTCAAGAAGACAATCGCACTCTCTACAGGTCGTGCCGCTGTTGACAGGATGGGGAGCACATATGTATCTATCAGAGATCGACAAACTCTCGGCTTCTCGGGTCACGATGTGAGCGGACGGGCACGATGCAGATCTGAGCCTCGCCATGACAGACACGGACGCGAAGAACGTTTTGCTGGTGCGTTTCGCATGCGCCTCGCCGTTACCGCACAAGTCTGCCGCGTTCAGACAGAATGTACTGCAGACAAGATTTGGAAAATCGAGAACTGACAGTAGCTTAAAGTGGCAGCGAAATGTTAATTGTTTGGTGAGGGAGCTAGATGGACCTTCCGCATTGGTAAGACCGCAGTCCCTTTAAAAACAGCCTCGCTTACCGGCACGGCTTTGATGACGCGCGCAGGCCAGCCCTGGATCCACAAGCTGGAGTTTCACGTGGGTGCGGTTCTTGAGCCCAGATGCTAAGAGAGGGGCTTTTGCTAGCGGCGGCCCGATGTCCTTTTCTCGGTCACGCTGCTCCGTGGACACCAGCGACGGAAACGGTATCGACAGATGTGCTACGGGTGCGGTGGGCTGCAGCACGCCAAGAAAGTTGGACGCAATCATGGCTCGAGTGAAGGGCGGCAGATGCCAGCGGCTTGGTCCTGCACCGAGGCGACGCAATCCCGGTTGCATGCTCATGCGCCAACAAGTGATCGACTCTTGTCAGATTCAGGCTGCGGCAGGGGGTGGATTGGGTGACACGAGCCTTTTTGCCGAGGACGCGGGAGCGGAGGACAACTGCGTCACATTGCGATGCATGCCGAGAGCCGCTAAGCAGACGACGGAGGCTTCTCTGTTCTCATGTGGAGGCTGGCTGATCGCCCGCCCCCGGCCTTTGGACGGTACTGCGTGTGGGTGCGCACCACCTGTGTCAGCACCGTCGTAGGCCTTGGTGCCCCTTTTGCAGGCCCTATATCAGCCCATTCCTGGCGGTTCCGAAATGACAACCATGCCGTTTTACCTAGTGGGCGCGCGAGCTGAAGACGCCGTAGGGCGACGATGGGGGTCTGGGTGGCTGGCATGGTAATCTGGCGACGCCTCCCACAAAGCCCCGCTGCGCGAACAGGCAGTCTCGGGAAAAGAAATGCACCATCCATCAGCGTGGGTGTCGCGCTGTGTTGGGTGCCTTGATGAGAGTTTATTTTGCAGGGAGAAAGTTGAGGCTGGAACATGCTCGAACCACGATCCACATGTGTTCGCAACGTCCAACGGCCCCTGCGACCATGTCTCATTAACTCGTTCTGGCAGAGGGTGTGGCGTTCTGCGCTGGCAGTGTATCATCATGGCAGTAGAAAATCGGCGAACCCAGATTGATGTGTCCTCTAGATGCGGCGCATATAGCGTAATGGCGGTAGCGTGTCAATCCATCGGCTCCGCTGTTGGGTGAACCTGGGACGAACCGTACCAGATCCGACGGAACGATCTGAAACAAACCATTCGATCTGCCAGAATTAAATCGCCTGGCTCAGCGTGATTAAGCAGTCTGGCTCGTCTGTCACCTGGCACCAATGTGATGTAGTAGTACAGTAAGGCGCCGGCGGTGGTTGCATGGGTCGCGGCGGATAGTCAGCGCGTCGATGCTAGGCACGTAATTTACGGCCCACTGGCTGGCACAAAGTGGGTCTTGGGCTAGCCGTGCACGCTAAACCATGCATCCCTGCAACATCTGGTCCCCTTACCCACGTCTGATGGAAGGGACGTTGGAGCGCCCCTTCCATCTGTTGGTCTGCGGCTTCCTCATCTGTTTTCTCTTCCGCGAGGCTGCATCCTACACCAGTCCTTCCTTCTCAACACACGTCGTGGCGAAGACCACCACATTGATTGTTGCTCTCTGACAGCTCTGCCCTCCAAGTCGGGGTCCACACCGTCCGTGTTCCTCTGCGCGCTGCTGTCGTTCTCCGCGCCAACCTACACGCCTCGACTCGCACCCGTCAGTACGCTTGCGAGACGCGCTCCCACGCCCGCCTGTACGTAGCCATCCTCCATCACCACCATCACGCAGCATCTCCTGACTCATCCAGATCGACAGCCCGGCGACCCTTCAGTTGCTCCAGTCTGGTCTTCCCCTCCATCGGACTATTCCGTCACTGTCGCAGCTTCAGTAGCGCAGACGTCGCATTGTAGCCAGATCGGTCGCAAGCAGCCTTCATGGCACAACACCAGCAACCCTCGCCCACTACGGGCATGCCTCCGCATCATGTAGGGCAGCATCATCCCGCGCACGCGCAGGTGAATGGACACCCGCCGCACGCGACCCAGCCCAAGACACCGTCGCAGTACTTGGGGCAATTGACCGAGGCTGTATGGACTCAGATGGGTAAGCCAGTATCCAGTGTGTGCAGGACCGACACAGACTAACACCCAACAGGCTCCCTCTCTGAGCAAATGCAAGACCTAGAAGGCGCCATGCAATGCTACGAACAGGCCCTGAAGTTCAACCAGTGGTCTGTGCCAGCTATGCAAGGTATCGCGTGCATTCTGCGCACCAAAGATGCCTTTCCAGCAGCTGTCGAATACTTGCGCACGATTCTCAAAGTCGACCAAGCCAATGGCGACGTTTGGGGCAGCCTCGGTAAGAATTCTGCGCGCATCAATCGCGACCATCTCACTAACAAAACCAGGTCACTGCTACTTGATGATGGATGACTTGCAGCAGGCGTACTCTGCCTACCAGCAGGCACTGTACCATCTGTCTGACCCAAAGGAGCCCAAGCTCTGGTATGGCATCGGAATACTATATGACCGCTACGGATCGCTTGAGCACGCCGAAGAGGCCTTCTCGCAGGTAATGCGCATGGAGCCTACGTTCGAAAAGGCAAACGAGATCTACTTCCGCCTTGGCATAATCTACAAGCAGCAGCAGAAGTTCAACCAGAGTTTAGACGTAAGCATACTTCAATCTCAACCCACGAAAGCTTCTAACAGTTGACAGTGCTTCAAATACATCGTCACCAATCCTCCTCGCCCACTTACCGAGGAGGATATCTGGTTCCAGATTGGACATGTGTATGAACAGCAGAAAGAGGTTTGTCTCACCAAGCTTCGTAAGCTTTCACCGCTGACATGACGATTAGTTCGAAGCAGCCAAGGGCGCCTATCGCCGGGTTCTCGAGCGTGATGCCAACCATGCCAAGGTCCTACAGCAGCTGGGCTGGCTACACCACCAGCAGAGCACCAACTACGCTAGCCAGGAGCAGGCCATTGAGTACCTGGAGAAGTCTGTTGCTTCCGGTAAGCATTGTATCCCCGTGTGATTATGCGCGTGTATCTAATCCATTGCTCTAGATCAAACGGACGCGCAGAGTTGGTACCTGCTGGGACGCTGCTACATGTCACAGCAGAAGTACCCCAAGGCGTACGAGGCTTATCAGCAAGCTGTGTACCGTGACGGCAGGAACCCGACCTTCTGGTGCAGCATTGGTGTACTGTACTACCAGATCAACCAGTACCGCGACGCGCTAGATGCATACTCCCGTGCCATCCGCCTCAACCCCAACATCTCAGAAGTCTGGTACGACCTCGGCACACTGGTAAGTAGTTGATCGTCCCTGCACTGGAAGCTCTTCACTAACAATGGCACAGTATGAGTCCTGCAACAACCAGACAGCGGATGCACTAGACGCATACCAGCGCGCGGCCGACCTCGACCCGTCCAACGTACACATCAAGGCTCGCCTGCAGCTTCTGCAGAATGGACAGACGTCTGCCGGCGCCCCGAACCAGGGCAATGCTCCTATACCTCAAGACGTCCACCCTCAAGCCTATCAGCCTGCCTCTGTACATGGACCTACCGCTCCGCAATGGGGCGCACCTCAGCCTCAGCAGCCTCCGCAAGGTCCTGCTCCTCCAGCCCTAGCGCCCGGATGGGATCGCCCTCTGGCACAGATCCGCGACCCTGGCCTTCCACCACAGCAGCTGAACCCATATGAGCAGCGCGAGGGCATCCGACCGCCTACACAGCATGCGCCCCAGAGGCCCGTAAGCCCCCGACAGGAAGCTCCCAGGTCATACGCAGAGCCCCCTCGTCCTCCCACAAACGGACCGGGTCCTCAAGGGCCAGCTGGTCCCCCACCTCCCGGACCACCCGGGCCAATGCGCCGTGGCATGTCTCCATCGCCGAAGACACACCATGCTGCTCCCAGCCCCTACCACCCTCAGCCACCGCAGCTGACACCGCAGGCGGCTCATGCGCAGCCACAACCACCTCTGCCCCTACATCAGCAACAGCAGCCACCTCAGCCTAACCGTATCTCCAACCCGAACTACGGTCCTCACGCTGGTAGTGTTCCTCCTCCACCCCCGCCCCCACCTACAGGTCTCGGTGGCCCACCATCTCAGGCCTCTAGCCAGAGTGGCGTACCCCCATATGGTGTTCGCCCTGCCAGCCCACCTCCGGAAGTGCGCCCGATCGTTGAAAACCGAGCGGGATCTCCGCGCAACGGATACCAGGGACCGTACCAGCACCATGCTGATCCTTCTGCTACCGGTGGCATTGCTAGCGGAGCTCCTCCGCCAGCTTCTGCCCAGACGGCTGCTGAGCAAGCAGCTCGCGAGCGCGACGACCGACCGCCGACTGCTCCACCGAAGCGACACCGCGAGTGGGAGGAGAATGACCACGCGAACGCAAAGCCTCCCATGAACGACGAGAAGCGTCAGAAGATGGAAGAGCCTCACAGCCGTCGTCCAACTCCCCCACACCGCATGTCGTCTCCTCAGGTGCCGCGCCAGAGCCCTCAGGAAGGTCCCGATCCCCGGCGCTTCAACGATGGCTACCACCCGTCCGAGGCTGCTCACCACCCGCCGTCGCTCCCACCCATGGCAGCTGCGCGACCACTGTCTCGCATGTCGGAGACACCAAAGCAGGAGCGTATCGAGCGACCTGAGCACCACGAGCCGGCTGCGCGCCAGATGGACGTGGATGAGAACTACGACGACGAGGGCGATGATGCGAAACCTACCGCACCCAAGTCTGAGCGCAGCAGCCCTCGCAACGCGCCCACCAACGGCGTTCCTTCTCATGCTCCCACGCCAGCTGAGCAAAAGTCTTAGGATGATGATTTCGAGGAACTCTTTGGGCAGCACTAGACTTCTGACAGGGCTTTACTTTCTTGTTTTTGCAATTAGTTACATGAGAATTGGGGAGTTGGGGATGTCTAGTTGGAGGGCAAAACATGGAAGAGACGTGGTAACGTACTTCCGCATGGCGATGATACCCTGCGCGCCTTACATAGTCCCCGCGCTTTTCGAGTGTTGTATGTATTTCCTAATCACCCACGAAAATGAAAATGCGATTATCACTATATACCCTGTTTCCTTGGTGTGCACTTCGACTTGATCGTATCATTTAAGTGACTACTGTTCATCCGCAGCGCAGGTGGTGCCATTACTCGCAGTGATCAAGGTCGGCGCAAATGGTGGGGTTGCTCACCTGCTCGTGGAAACGCCCGCAGTTAGCTGCCGTTGCGTCATCGCAGCGCGCTGCTTCGCGAAATCATGGAAAGGCTTCTCCAACATCTTCCTCGCTATACTGTACATCCTAACTACGCGAAGCTCTCGTCTATCTCATACATCCCCAAACGACTGACGCGCCATAACGACCACCCATCCTCCTGTGTCGCTGTCCAAAATCACCAACCCACACGTCGCACCTTCCACTCCATCGTCTCCGTCTCACGTCCTTTCCTACCCATACGTGCTTGTTGCGTCAAAACCGTTCGCCTGACCGCCCTTCGTAACATGTCTTCCGACGCCGACTACGCCGCTTTTCTCGACAAAGCAAATCAGGACACTGGCTCTGCGGAGACCAAGGACGCGTCGCAGAAGAAGAGCTATGGCACCAAGAGCGTGAACACGGCCGTACCCAAAGCGCTGGAACAAGTGGAAGAGTACTATGTCAGCGACTCAGATGAGCCGTTTGAACCGGTTGCGTTAGAGTTTGATGGCGACAGCGTGTCTGCTGGTGGGATTCCCCTCATTTACGCGCACAGCGACGACAAGCCTCACGAAGTATAACATGCGCTAACATACACACAGACGACCTGAAGAAGCTCATCGGAAGCGACTCGGTAGAAGAGGTCAAAGGCACCGGCTTC
This sequence comes from Alternaria hordeiaustralica, assembly GCF_023758085.1. Taxonomy (NCBI): domain Eukaryota; kingdom Fungi; phylum Ascomycota; class Dothideomycetes; order Pleosporales; family Pleosporaceae; genus Alternaria; species Alternaria hordeiaustralica. The sequence goes on along the minus strand of NW_026056774.1, from coordinate 245,620 downwards.
GAGAGCCAATACAAAAAGATCATCGACGCGGTGAAGGCAGCCGGTAACGGGACCGTCAACGTATACCGGGTGGAGCTGTCGGGCACCAGGGCAGAGTACTACGTGGTAGGCGTGGACAAGGCGGAAGGCAGGATCGTGGGTCTCAAGGCTCTTGCCGTAGAGTCGTAAGCAGCAATGCACCGGGAAATGAAGACATGAACATGATCACGATGCGCTGCGCCGGATTATACACATGCCGATCTACATCGAACACGTTCCATCCTGCGATGATGGGGCTCGGGTGCCCATGGCGCGAATAACGCCGTTTGAAACACGTCGCGCTCGCTGGGTTATGGTTGACAGTCAACGGGTCTCACTGACAAGATGGTGGAGCGTGCAGGTTACTGATGCGACGTCAGAAATTCGATTAGTAGATGTAATCTGCTGGTAGATCTGCGCTACGTGCATCTCTACATACTGTACGGTTGTCATAGCTTTGGGCTTCAGTGTGGACTTGTTTTCTCCAACCTCCCCTTCAATTATCGTACATGTTTGGATAAGAAAACATGTATGCATGGTCGCATGATGCCTGTGCGTGTATGCACGCGGCAATGGTGAAGCCCAGACGACACGCATGAGTCGCGCGGCGGGCTTCGAACCGCCAGTATGGCAAGAGACGTCCAGCAGGCTCGTTGCTCGACTTCAGCTTGCACGACATATAGATAGTTCAGCCTCGTGTACGTCAAGACCGCAGCCTTGCAATACGGTATCGATATATAGTTTGATTGGCTGTTCAAACACACTAGTTCGCCTAATCCGGCTATGCCTCGGCCGGACGTTGCAAAGTTCCAGAACCGGGCGGTCAGCTGCGCCTCCGAGCTTCATTTCGGGTGTACCCTAGGGAGCGCTTGGCCCCGGGCAATGGGATCCAGCAGTCTCAACCAGATTGGAAGCCGACCGATACGTGTCGGGAAGCCTAGGACGACGGCAAGCTGGACAGACCGGCGTGGAGTGGGTTGATTAAGATGCAGACGACGATAGGGAACGGTAGAGACGAAACGGATGGGTCAGAGCATTGGCCATTGCATGTCTCGGGGATCCGAAAAGAAGGTGAGGGACGTGGGAAGGATCAAAAAGGATGGTGTCAGATCGCCACGCTATCTTCGGCAGCGATACGGTGGGCGACCTGGTCAACACGAGATAAGATCGTGAAGTTACATGTACGTTTCTCAACGGTCGTGAGCACGAGGCACGTTCTTGTAAATGGTACCTTGGTACAAGTGCGGTAGCAAAAGCCGCTTGCGAGGATGGGGGATTGCGGTTATAATATATGGGCCGACGCGTAATGGTAGAGACGATGATCTTAGGCTATCGATTGCGCGTGCAAAGACGCGGATGCGCGTTTGGATTCTTGGAATACCGTGTTGAGGCGCGGGATATGCAGAGCTAGCGGTTGCGATGCAGCATGCAGGCGGTTTCTATAGAGACAATCGTGTGTACCGTGGAGAGGCTGCATGTGAGGGGTGTTGAGGGGAATGACGGCTTGGTTGAAGGCGTCAAAGTTTGGGTGACAGGCAGACAGACAGACAGCAGCACGACGGGCTTCACGCATGACATGGCAATTTGGGTACTTTTTGACAGGCTCCACCATAGGAGAGGCAGTGGAAAAGTGTTGAAACGGGCTTGGTAAATTTAGCAAGGCTCTCCCGCTGGTGTGCGTAAGCGGGCCTTTGAATCTTCGCCGCATGCAAGCGCCGTGGCAGCGACGATTGGCCGCTCCTTAGTCGAGCTTCGAGATCTTCGCCCTCCCTGGAGTCCGTGTGGGCCCGACTCAGGAACAAAGCCCTAACCTCTCCCACCACCCACCGCTGCTTGCCACTCTCTGACCACGGCGCCGTCGCTTGTTGTGTTCCTGTCACTATCCCACAACATATCAGTGCCTCTCTTTGTTGCATTATTTCCCGCATCATTACCATCGCCATTCTAATCTGCACCTTCCAGCCCAGTGCGTCCTGCGTCATCCGTCATTCGCGCCTGCTGCCGTTGACCAGCGCCTGCCCTGCCAAGTCCCTTATCCTGGGCGCCCCCGTTTGGGCCAGGAGCCATCGATTCACCTCCCCTTGAACCTCGACCTCCCCCATTTCCCTCACGCCGCCCTCCTTCCTGCTCCTCGACGCCCAGCAGCGATACCGAGCAGCATCGCATCACGAGTGGAGGATATTCGGCTTCCCGCGTGCTTTACCTGACACCACTAGCTGCAGCATAGCCCCTGTTAGGAATTTGCCCACCCGCGTGCCATAGGTTACCGCAACACTCGTTTTCCACCTGCATACCGCCTACGCCGATTCATCACCTTCACTTCGCTCTGCTATCCGAATAGCAGCTAGCCAGGAATTATCGCCAACCCTCACCGCATACGCTCCCTCGCACCATGATGCCGCAATCGCCGAGGGGAGACGGGCCGCCCCATCTCCGCCTCAACTCGGGCTCCCACGAGCCCAGGACCGACGACAACTCGATGCCTGCTGTGCGCCCCAACACGGCACGAACCAACTCGGCGCGCTCGTTAACCCAGCCAATCCGCCCTGGCACCGCCCCAAGTCAAGGCATCCGATCGCCCGGCGCGCCCGATGTATACAGCAATGCGTCCATCGCAGAGTCCGCCGAGATGTTGCTCCCGCCGCAGAAGATCCGGACGCAGCGCTCCTACCGAGACGAATCGCCCATGCAATCGCCCTCTGGCTTTTCCTCGCGGCGGACAAGTTGGAGCTCAGACATGACGGGAGGGCCTTTTGCTTCGCCTTTCGACGACTCGAGAGCGCCGTCGCGGGCTGGCAGCGAAGAAGATCTCAACACCCAGACTGTCTCTGAGAAGTTCAACATCCACCCATCGGCTGGACTGTTGCTCTTCCCAGAAGACGTGGAGAAGGACGACTACCTGCACAATCCCGACCCGAACGAGAAGGATAAGAGAGACTGCGATGTCTTCACCCGGAGAGGTATAGTCAATTTGGGTGGTTTGGCTATTCTCGCGCTCGGTCTTCTCATGCTTTTCATCGGTTATCCCGTTCTGTACGTATATGCGATTCCGACGACATTCGACTTTACTAACGCATCGCAGCACCTTCGTCGAGGATCTCACGGCACCAGAACGAGGTCCATGCACAGACAATCCCCTGTGCATAGAAGGCAAGCAAAACGAGCCGCTACTGAACAACCTACGAAAGGGCCTCATCGACCCCGATACGCCCAAGGAGGCCATGACGCGAACATCGTACAACGGCGAGGAGCAGGTCTTGGTCTTCTCAGACGAGTTCAACACTCCCGGTCGCACCTTCTACGACGGAGATGACCCATTCTTCCAAGCTGTTGACATTTGGTACGGTGCTACTATGGATTTGGAGGTAAGTTTCGAAATAGCCATCTTCAAATTGCAGCGCTGATATGTTCCAGTGGTACGACCCAGATCAAGCCTACACCGAAGACGGCGTTCTTGTCCTGAAATTCACCAAAGAGAAGAGCCACGGCCTCGATTACCGCTCTGGTATGATCCAGTCGTGGAACAAGCTCTGCTACAAGGGTGGACATTTGGAGGCCAGCATTTCGCTACCTGGTCGTGGTAACACGAGTGGTTTCTGGCCCGGTTTCTGGACTATGGGCAACTTGGCTCGCCCCGGTTACCTCGCCTCGACTGAGGGTCTTTGGCCATACAGTTACCACGACAAGTGCGACATTGGTATCACACCGAACCAGAGTTCATACGACGGTCTCAGCTACTTGCCTGGTATGAAGCTTCCCGCTTGCACCTGCGATGGCCAAGACCATCCCAGTCCCGGCAAATCCCGCAGTGCTCCGGAAATCGATGCTTTGGAAGGTTCAGTTCATTTCCTCGGTCCTGGAGAGTCCAACGCCATTGGTGTCGTGTCTCAGTCCTTCCAAGCAGCACCGTTCGACACATGGTACATGCCTGACTACGGTAAATTCTCTCACTTCCGTTTGATCGGATTCAACTAATGTTTGGCAGAATACATGGAACTCTATGATACCTCGATTACCACGATGAACGCTTACAAGGGTGGTCCCTTCCAGCAAGCTATCTCTGGGTTGACCAACTTGAACAACGACTGGTACAACGGCAAGCAGTATCAGACATACTCATTCGAGTACAAGACCGGCGACGAAGGTTTCATCACCTGGTATGTCGGAGAGGACAAGACCTGGACCATGTCCGCACCAGCGACGCGTGCCAACGGTAACATTGGAACGCGAGTCATCCCGGAAGAGCCAATGTCCATCATTGCCAACTTCGGAATGTCGAACAGTTTCGCAGCCATCAACATTGAGGACATCGAGGCGCATGACCTCCCGGCCAAGATGCGGATAGACTACATTCGCATCTACCAGCCAAAGGACAACCAGATCATGACTTGCGATCCCGAGGGCTACCCTACTACCGACTACATCAGGAACCACCCTGAGCCTTATGCGAACCCTAACATCACTGACTGGTAAGTCCATACATCACATCTGTTATGATAGTACTAACATGAACCAGGAAATCCAGCAAGTACGACTGGCCCAAGAACTCCTTCATGGATGGTTGCAAGGCAGAAGTAGAGACTTAGTGACCTGCAACTTCCCAGAGACTGCTGGCTTTCGGTCTCTGTTGTCATCACTTCCCTTGTGTCGACTACCTTACGTGGCCATGGCAGTACGACGAATACCCCTCAAGATTGGAGTTCCCTCGCAAAAAAGCACGTTAATTATAGATCATCGTTTCCTCTTTTCGACCTTTTCGAAGGCCACATTAGCATTTGCATGGAGCCGGGGGCGTTTACGACATTTCGAATCTCACATGCCTTCGCCTTCGCCTTACTCGGGGACCCAAGATGTTATCTGGCCTGCGTGCGACTGTCCGGTTTCCTGGAACTAGGGGCCACTACTTCAACGCACCGCCGTCGCGCCGATAGACAAGCCGCCCGTCGCTCGCTTCGACTGCGCCCGTCCAGTTGTCCATTGAACGATCCCCTTTCAGCAGCGGCTTCGTCGGCAAAGAATCTTTTCCAACCTTCTCACATATAAACGGCGCGCGCAACTCTGTATATCACGGCATCTGTTCTTCCATGCATCGCCTGTACAAAGCATACTTGCAACATCAAGACTTCTCAAGACCGCCTTTCTGTTTCCCGTTTTCTTCCCTCATCTTCTTTCCAGGGTCTTTGGTGCAGAGGTGGAGTTGCTGGGCGGCGCCTTACAGCTTCCAATCACCCCAACTTCTTCTTCCTTTCTTCTTTCGATCATCTGAATTGTTTTCTTGTAATGCATCGCTTGGCTTCTATTTCTGCTGCTTTCATCTTTTTTTTTCGATATTGTTGGATATTTTTGGGAGCAAATATGGCAAAGGGACTACTGGGGATGGAATGATGAATGAGGAAATCTTGTCTTTTTATATTGATATATCCGGGCGTTTTTAATGTTTAGCAGATGGGAGAGGACATAGATGTGGGAGAAGGGGTTGAGGTGGCGGTGGTGGAAGAAGCCGCTGCTGTTGTCGGTAGAAGGGTGGCATATGAATGGTATGGGAGATGGGAGAGGAGGAAGAGTAGACAGGAGATAACATACCCCCTGATGTGTATACTGAGAGTTTATTCAATCAAGTTCAACAAACAACACTTCTTCTCTTGCATCTGTGAAGCTTGTGGACGTGTGTGGTACGACATGATAATGCTGTTGAATAAGGGATACACGGGTGTCTGGCTTGAGACGTAGGAGTGCAGTTCTGCAAGTTCTTCCAATGTATCCTCATCAAGAATCGATGTCACGCAGTCTAGTCCTCACACGTCACAACATAGCCAGCATTAACAACATGTCAAGATCGAAATCCCATTGATCCTTTCTCACAACGCCTACCTTTCACCCAAGCATCCCACCCAAACACACCGGTATACCTAAATACTAATAAAGAAACTCTTCTCCCCCTCCCTCGGCTCAACCCACGCACGCTTCAAAATCGGATCCGCACAACTAATCCTTATCCGCTCAACCGTCGCAGGTGACGTAAGCGACAAAAGCGATGTTTCGCCAAATTGTGTGCGCGCAGCTTTCAACGCGTCGCGAATAGCGAAGAAGACAGCGCTGCCCATGAAGAGGGGGGGTTCGCCTGGTGGTATCAAGTCAGTAAACAGTGACGGTATAAAGGAAGACGGGTGGGTAAGGAAAGAAACAGGAAAAAAAAACCGGGAAAAGACTTACCAACACCCCTACTCCTCTGAATAGTCCTCAGATTCTCCCAGTTAACATCCTTAAGCAAAGTGACGTTCATAACTTGAGGCACATCCCTAAACCCAGGAATCTTATAATTCCCGGGCCCCTTCGTCGCGACCCCACCCGTACCCCTCAACCACAGTGACTCCTCCGTCGTAAAAAGCCCCTGACCCTGCACAAACGCGCCTTCAATCTGGCCATAGTCAATCGCCGGATTAATACTCCTTCCAACATCCATTTTGATATCAGCGCGACGAGTCGTCCAGTCACCAGTGAGGGTGTCGATTTCAACTTCAGCGGCGGCAACGCCCTGGGTGAAGTAGAAGAACATCTGGCCCGTGTTTGCGCCCCAGACGTAGCCTATATCAGGGGTTTTGTAGAAGCCCTGAGCGGAGAGGTTGACGCGGGAGAAGTAGGCGGCGTGGGCGAGGTCTTTCATGGAGGCGTCTTTGCCTAGTTTTTCGCGGAAGGGGGCGAGGCGGGCGTTTAGTTCCACACATGCGTTGTGGATGGCGTAGCCGTTTAGGTCCGAGGAGGCGGAGGCGGCGGTCGAGGAACTGTTTGCGACGGTGTTTGTGGCGGTTTCGCTGATGAAGACGGAGTCGAGGGGGACGCCGAGGGTTTCCGCCGCGATTTGCGTCATCTTGGTGTGTAGGCCCTGGCCCATTTCTGTGCCGCCGTGCGCGACGAGGATGCTGCCGTCGTGGTAGATGTGGACGAGGGCGCCGGCTTGGTTGAGGAAGAGGGCGGTGAAGGAGATGCCGAATTTGGTGGGGATGATGGAGAGACCGCGTTTGTTCCACTTGTGGGTTTTGTTGAACTCTTCGATTTCGGCGCGGCGTTGGGCGTAGGCGGATTCTTCTTGGACTTGCTTGTACATGAGTGGGACGTACCAGTCTTTGATCTCTTGGTTGAAGTGCGTGACCATGTTTGTGGAGGGCGAGTAAAAGTTGATTTCTCGTAGCTTCTCCACGGGGATGTTGAGGTGGTCGGCGACTTCTTCCATGTAGGTCTCTGCGATGAACATGCCCTGTGGCCCGCCGAAGCCTCGGAATGCGGTGTTGGAGACGGTGTTTGTTTTCGCGACACGTCCGCGGACATGGATGTTGGGTATCGAGTAGCAGTTGTCGATGTGTGAGAGAGATCGCTCGACGACTGCACCAGAGAGATCCTGACTCCAGCCACCATTGCAGAAGACGTCTGCATCAAGGGCTTGCAGCTTACCGTCCTTGTTGACGGCAACCTTCCAGCGAGCGAGGAAGGGATGCCGTTGTCCAGAAGTCATGATATCTTCGTCCCGGTTCAACATGCAGCGTACAGGTCGACGAACCTTGTTCGCTGCGCAGGCCACGATACCAGCGAGTTGGACTGAACGAGTCTCTTTACCACCGAAACCACCACCCATGCGCTTGACACGGGTGACAATCTTGTTGGCGGCGACACCGACGACCTTGGACACATATGCTTGTGTCTCGGCTGGGTTTTGCGTACTGCTGAAGATCTCCATCTCGCCATCCTCAGGCTTGGGGACGGCGACACATGCTTGGGTCTCAAGGTAGAAGTGCTCTTGACCACCCATGCGCGCTACACCGGTAAAGACGTGATCAGCCTCGGCAAACGCTTTCTCGGTATCTCCCTTCTGGATGTGACGGAAGTGGTTGAAGTAGCTATCCTTCTCAATAGCCTCTTCAATTGTGAAGATAGCTGGAAGCTCTTCATACTCGATCTTGACAGCACGTGCGGCCTGCTCTGCATGTTTCGCTGTGTCAGCCAAGATCATACCAATTGGCTGACCAGCAGTGAAGACTTCGTCGAGAGCGAAGAATGTCTCATCGCAGGACGGCGCACCCCACCAGTTGGCTTCTGGAGATGCAAGATCCTTGTGGTCGACGTACGTGACAACACCGGGAAGTTCTAGTGCGGGTTCGGCATCGACGGAGAGTAGCTTGGCGTGTGCCTTTGTTGAAAGTACCAAGCAGCCATACAACTCGTTTCTTTGCAGGGGAATGTCATCCGTGTACTGTGCCTCTCCAGTGCACTGCTTCATAGCCGCGACATGGTTCTTCGACTGCCCAACTTCATTCTGGATGTAGGCCTCAGCCGCCTTGTCGTCCTTCTTGCCCGAGCTGATATCTCTTTCAATCTCGCCGATTGCATGTGTATCAACTTCAACTTCCTCAGCGTGCAGCTCAGCCAGGATCTCATGGTAGAACTTGTAGAAGAAGCCGAGCGCGAGAGACTTTCTGTATGTCGCCATACCACCCGGAACACCGAAGCGCAAATCGAAGTCTTCTTCAAGCTTATCCATGACGCCCTCCAGTGTTGGGAGATCAGAGAACTTCTTCCCTTGGAGGAAGTCCATTGCTTTGCGCGCGTGGATCGTCGTAGGTGCCATGCCACCGTACACAAAATCCACGCTCTCGACTGTGTGCTGATCGTCCAGTGATATCCTCAAAGCGGCATTCACAATAGCAATGTCGTCATCTTTCCTCTTTGCCTGCTTGTACGCGCGGATGTACTCACCCTTCTCTTTCGCAACCGGGATCTTCAACCCCGCAATGATGGCATCCGGAGGTAGTGCAGTCTGCCTATATCCCTTGAAGAAAGTGGACATGGGAATCTCCGTCGTCTCCTTGAGGCTCTTTGCTATGAGAGTCGCGTTCGTCGCAACAAACACCGGATTCAAATCGGAAATAGGACTCGCTGTTGCCAGGTTACCAGCGGGTGTACCCACATTCCTAATTTGTCGTCCAGCGAAATACCGTATTTGCTTCAGAATGGTAGCAAATGGCTGGCCCCGTACTGGCCCGTAATGCTCGAGAGCGTCTTTGCAGATCTCTTCCAAATCTGTGAGCACAACGTTTCCACCAATTTCGAGATGGTCGTCGTGGAGTTTGAACTGCCGTAGTTCCGCAATGTCGCCGACAAAGACTGAAGCATTGTAGTTCATGCCCTTGAATTTGATCTCGATTTGTGTTTCAGTCGAGCCACCGATAAGCTTTGCGGAGGGATAAACGTCCTTAATCTCCAGTAGTTGTTGCAAGGTCGTTGGCCTGAACCACCTCTTCTTCTTGTTACCGAATGCCAACGGCTTAAACTCGTGTTTCCGTAGCTGTGGGGGAAAGATCAACTCTGTGTCTGGCTTGTACTCGATGAACCCAGGTGGTGTGAATCGCTTGATCGGTTGGCCGTCATCAATGTTCTTGCCGCAACCTCCGCCATTCGCACCGTCCTTGTCCATACAGCATCCTCCACCACCATTCGCCTTTGCTTTTGCGCAGCCTGACTTTACGCTGAAGCTCTGCGCCGCATCTAATATCGGCCTGTATCCAGTACACCGACAGAGGTTACCATCGAAGGCTTCCTCAACCTCGAGCTCGCTCGGTCCAACGTTGTTGCGGAGGAGAGCATATAATGACATTACGATGCCTGGTGTGCAGAAACCGCATTGACTGCCATTGCCCTTCGCTATCCTCTCCTGTGCAGGATGTGGCCGCTTCACGTTGCCAATCCCTTCCACTGTTATGACGTGTTTGCCATCTACGCTGACGAGAGGTGCGAGGCATGCGTTTACGGAGGCGTGGTAGATCTTGTTCGTTGTGGGATTGAATTGCGATACAACCTGCAAGTTGTCAGTTCTCGCCCTTGATATCTTAACCAATCTCTCCGATAGTCCCAGAACCAAGATTCACTGTCGTTTAATTTTGAACCCAGAGTCCTCCACCACAACCACGAGTCAAAACAAAGTAGCAAACATACCACAGTACAAGCACCACACCCACCCTCCGCACACCCCAACTTCGTCCCCGTCAACCCAATCCCCCTCAAGTACTCCAGCAGCGTAACTTCAGGATCCGCACTATCCAACACGACCTTTGTGCCATTCAGATAAAACCGGAGTGTATCATCGTAATCGGCCGTGACTTCGTTCAGCGACTTGGTCGCATCGCTCGACACGGCTGGTTGTGGGGATATGAGACCAGGCGCCATGTTTGCCACCCGCGGTGCTGTCAACGATGGAAGAAAAGAGAGACCAAAAAGACAAACAAAAGCTAGAAGGTTGGAGGAAAGAGAGAAAAGGCAAGATGTCACAGTAGGTATCACACGCTTGACCCTCTAGCTGTTCAGGGTCCTGTCCGTCGCTTGTGGGGAATAAGCAAACTAGTTATGGCAAGCGCGGCGGCATGAGGGATTGCAGCGGCGTGGAGCATCGGGAGCGTGTATTACATGAGTTAGTTAAGTACTCTAGTTGGTGGACAAAGTGGCTTTGGCGAATCAGCATCAACGTGTTTGTCCCTTATCTTCGTACGCGGTCTAGGTTGCATAGGCAGTGGAGGCTCCGCGTGCAGGAGCTCGCCGATGGCCGTAGTTCGCGTTCTTGCCCCTCCATTGCCCCACCCCACGCCTGGGCGGCGACCTGCTATACGCACGTGAGCTGTCAGGTCGCTTGTCGCCTAGCATGGCGAGGTCCGCCGTTGTGAGAAAAGAAGGCGGGTGCCGATGAATATGGGATGTTCATTTTCTATCGCGGTAATACCTGGGCTGCGTTGAGTCGTCGTCAACAGACAATGTGCAAGAGGGCCAAATTTTGAACACACGCTTTGCAATTGGATATATCTACAACTTCTCAACTCTCTTAAAAAGAAGTTCCTGTCTAGCGTATACACACAAACGTACGAAATGCGCCGATAGTTCCTTATTTTCCATGTTAAGAAACCATGATGCTTGTTCCTCTTTCCTACCAATGCCCCAAATCCACCAATCCGTCAATCCTCCAATCCAACCCACCAACACCCATCCGCCCACTCCAATTCCTCAAGACGTCCATACGCCTAGTACGGAATACCATCATACTCACCGTAGCCCAACGCCAAATTCATGTTTTGCAAGCACTGCGTCGCAGCGCCCTTGAGCAGGTTGTCAATCGTAGCATTGACGACGACGCGCTTGCCCGAGCTGTGGACGGCAAAACCACCGATTTCGACGCCGTGCTTGCCAGAGATGTTCTTGACGAGCGGGGACTCGCCGACAATCTTGACGAGCTTCTCGCCGGCGTAGCGGTCCTGGTAGAGGTTGCGGATGTCGCGGGATGTCATTGTGCGGTTGAGGGGGATGGAGATGGTGTGCTGGAATTGGATGTTAGTAACGCGATGGCGAGGAGGTTAGGTGCGAGGGAATAGGAAACTTACATGAATACCCTGAAACCAGACTGCGACGTGGGGGATGAAGGCAACCTCAGTGCCTAGCTGCCGTGAGATTTCCTTCTCGTGGATGTGGTCTGTCAAGCTGTAGGGAATGAGGTTGTTTTCGAGGTTCTTGACATCGTTCTTGGGGCTGGGCTTGGTGCCGGCTCCGGAGTAGCCTGAGACACCGAAGACGGTTGGCTGACCGCCGATGAACTCAAGCAGAGGCGCAATGCCGAGTTGAGCAGCTGTGGCGTAGCATCCAGGGTTGGCGATGCGTGTAGCGTCGGAGATCTTGGCGCGGTCAACGGTCTCTGGTAGGCCGTATGTCCAGCTCTCGTCGAAACGGTAGTCGGCACTCAGATCGACAATGAGAGTCTCCTTGCCGCTCTCGTTGATGGCATCGACGAAGGGCTTGCACACGCCGTTGGGGAGGGCCATGACCCAGCAGTCGACCTCACCGTTCTCGGCCATCTTCTTCACATCTTCGGGTGACAGGTTCTCGTAGGTGATCTGTCGCTTGGTGTAACCTTCAAGCTTCTTGCCGTTGAGTTCACGTGATGATACATGACGCAGGTCCATGTTGGGGTGCTTGTTAAGCAGCTCGATAAGAGCTTGCCCTGTGTAGCCTCGCGCACCAATCAGTGCAACCTTGGCAGGGTAGTCCCTGTGCTTGTGCTTGATACCGTATGGTGGGTTAGGGTTAGTGGTATCCATTGAGCGCGATGCAGTGGTAGCGAAGCCTCGGGACAACGCAGGAAGGGTCCTGTTTTGTCTAAGTTGAGGCCTTGCAGATTGGCCAGCAATGGTCGCGTAGCCACGCGTCTGCTGGCCCTGCTTCAAACTGGCAACAAAGTCGGCCGCCCGTCGGAACTGAGCATCTAAGCTGTCCTTGAGCATGCTGCGACCCTGCTTCTGGTAGTTCTCGAGGAGCGAGAAGATCTCAGAAGACTCAGCCGCGCCCCACCAGCAGAAGACTTCCTTCTCGCGGCGGAGGAAGCCATCCGTCTTCTCCAAGTGCCATTTGACGTAGTTTTGCGATTGGTCATCTACAATCCAGTACATCTTGGGGTACTTTTGCTTCATGCGCTGGAAGACCAAGTCGTTCAGGTTGTTCAGGAAGGCATCCTTGGTCATGCTGAAGTGCGAAAGCTGCGCGAACTCACCGTCGGCAGTCGGTGGGTAAACGACGGCAACGACGCCCATGGAATCATCATGGAAGACCTCAAATGGTCGCGTCTTGAGGTTCTGGATATATCTGTTGACCGCATCGGCAGCGTCGGCGGCTTTGCTCTTGGTGATAGCCTCTTGCAGAGCAGGGACGTCCAAATCCTCGAACTTGCTGGTCTCCTTCACACTGCCGCCGTTGCGGATAAGTGTGCCGCTTCCGGTGTGGGTGAACAGCTCCTTTCCGAGGTTCGAGGGGTGGGTGATGGCTACACTCGACGTGCGCGGGAGACCGTCCAGGAGCTTCTTGGCCTCCACTATCTTAAGCTTCGTGCCGTATCTAACCCATGATTGCTTCATGTAGGTGTCGTACTCGCCCTCCAGGTTGATGTGGGGGATGAGCTTGGACTCAGCGTTGAACAGTCCTCCCTTCTCAGAGAGGTAGATGACCTTGAGGGGCTGGAACTCGCGCGCCAGAGCGGCGGCAGCTACGTCGGCGTTGATATTGAGAATCTGGCCGTCGAGCGTCTCGCCCATGGAGCACAGGATGGGCAGCTCCTTGTTCTCCAGGGCATCCATGATCTGCCTCTTGTTGACGGTGGTGATGTTTCCGACGTACTTCCACTTCTCCTTGTCCAGGTAGTCGGCTTGCAGGGCACCCGCGGTGATGGGCCGCGCGGGCACGCCCCAGTCCCTCTTCAGCGTCATGACCAGATCCATGTTTGCCTCGAGGAACAGCTTGCGCGCAATGCCCAGCGTCTTCTTGTCGGTTACGCGTATGCCGTCAATGAAGTCGGGCTCGACACCCGAGTCGAGCAGCAGCTGGTTCATCTGCGGGCCGGCGCCATGGACGATGATGGGGTACAGGCCGATGGCGTGCAGCTGCTGGAGGGCAAAGCATAGCTCCTCGAGGTGGTCGGTCAGAATGGCGCCTCCGACCTTGACGACAGCGAACTGGTGCGGCGAGACGGAGCGGAACTGGCCGAGGTACTGGTCGACTTCGCGGCGGGAGCTGGAGCTGGCCAGCAGGTTGAGGAAGGCGGCGTAGATGGACGAGTTGCGGCCATCCTTGGACGTCGTGTACAGGCGGCTCGGGGTGCTGCTAGCGACGAGGGCTCGCGGGAGGGCTCGCGGCGTCTGACGGGCGAGGACGCGGGAGGAGGATCGGGCAGCCACACGGCCGGCTCGTACAAAGCTCTGCATGGTGAGTGTCGCTCCCAAGAAGCAGAAGCAGTCGCAGTCGCTGCTCGGGCCCTGGGCGACTTAATCCAACGCGAATTGCTGCGGTGACTAGACTGTGGAGCCGTGAGGGACCAAATGGGTCCTGAGATATGACGCGGAAGCAACAAATTTCGCTGCGCCGTTATCGCTGCTTCCCCAGACCGCAGGGAACTTTCCTAGCGCCGCCGGAGATGGCTACCTAAGTTTGCACGCATGGAGAACGGCAGCCGCAGATCAGACTTTTCAGGCATCATTCCTGCATGCCTGCGCGCTTCGAGCTGCTGTTGAGGCAAATTTTCTCGACAAGACAAAAGGCCCTTTCCCAGCTTGCCCATCCTGCGCCGCCCAACCCACAGCACTGTGGACACTAGCAGCATGTGAGGACCTAGCACTAGGTTCACGAGAAGGATTAGGCTAAGGTCCACTAGATGCATTGTTCCCTTACTTGAATCTATTGTATCATGCGAAATACCACAGATTGTGGTAGTGACACTGGACAGCCAGATGCCTAGTCCTAAACGGGTAAGGTCGCATTGTGCTCAGCTGTCAACCACGCGAAGTTACTTTATGGTCCCGAAATACAGCAAGCCTGCTCAGGTATCTCTATTCCCAACCTCCAATCAAGCTCGTGCACTCCAATCAGTGCATGCACTGCTCACTCAAGATTCAGAATTCGCGAACACTACCGGAACAGTGACCAAAACATGGCATCCAGATACATCACTAAATCACATCCACTTCAGTCACTAGCCTCCACAGGTATCTGCCTACCGTCCAGCTCATAGTTACTCGTCGTCCCAGGATGCTCTCCTGGACCTTCATATGCTCCTCGATTAGACCCCAAGGTGTTATGGGTATTATTCTTCGCCTTGGTCTCTTCTGTGGGCAGGTCTACTGCGCTCTTGCGTCGCTTGCGCAAGATCCACCCAAGCCATAAGGCGAGCCCAAACAGTGCTGCGGCTCCTAGGACTGCACCCACGCCTATGCCTGCTTTGGCGCCTGTAGATAGGCCACCAGAAGAAGGTCCGGCTGTGTTTGTTGCTGCTGCTGCTGGAGTTCTTGTCTTGGGGGTCGTGGTCGTGATCGTGTCGGTCACTGATGAGTTTGTTGGTGAAGGGGATGAAGTTGATGGGGTAGTCGATGTAGTAGGCGCTGACGACGGAATTGACAATGAAAGGCGAAATTCCTCTAGATCGTGACAGCCGCAGCCTTCGGGACTACACGCTGCTATCTTTTCAGGCTCATCGCAACACCTGTTTGTCCTTTTAGTAAGACGTCGGCTCAGACGCATGCGATCACACACTGCCTAATTCCTTTAGGCCAGGCCATGTAAATGAATGGTAGAGCTTACATCGGCGTATTTCCATGATCGTAAGGATACCAATTATCGAACGCCAAAGGACAATGGTTGTCGCAATCCCACCCAAATGGCTGGGTGCCAACACTTACACCGAGACTACCGTCTATACCATAACATTGATCGCCGCTTGGAGCGGAGCAGCCAGCGTATGCACACAGCTCTTTGACGTTCGCGCAGTTTGCCTTGCCTTCTGCTATGAACCTAAGGCCGGTTATACAATCTGCCATCGCAGCAAGTTGATACGCGAGATCCTTTGTACGCAGGCTGATCGTTCCTAAGATTTCTGTATCCAATTCAAAAAGACGTGAATGTGACTCGCGAGTGGGAAGGCTCAGGTTAGAAGAGTAAACGTTTGGTCGTGTCCAAGGTTACAGGAAGATGGACAGAAGGAAGTGGGAGTGTACTGCGCGAAACCTATCTGCCAGGTTCAGGCTTACATGAGATCAGCCTTGAGCAGTATCGAGTAAACCGCCCCATGCATATCGCTCTCAAATAAGGTCATAAGCAAAGCGGCAATGAAACCAACACAGAACTGCCGATTCAGAGCTTATCCAGCCTATGGCAATAGGAATGCATATCGACGCAGCCTTGTGCTGACATGAAAAGACTGCCCAAGGCTGAGGCTATGTGTCAGCATGCGAACGCCACAGACTTTGATCTATCCAACCATCCGCTGAGATTTTCAATGTATCCATTGGTGATATATTGTTGACTTCTCCTGTCGGCAAACCCTGGGACATGTCGACAGTGCATCTACATCCTCTACGCAAGACCCAACCCCAAAAGCGCCGCAACTCCCAGAACCACACCTACACCTACGCCTGCCTTGGAGCCCGCAGACGGCCCAGTACTAGAAGGCAAGGCCGTGTCTGTTCCACTCGTCGGGACATCAGTTGTAGGCATCGTGGTCGAGTCGGCCACCTCGGAGCTCGCTGGTGACGTAGAAGGCGCTAGTGACGAAAGCGGTGGCGATGACGGGGCGACGTCGACAGCAGTGCAGGTACAGTTGGGTCGACACACGACCACCATTCCAGGGTCGTCGCAACAACTGTTCGTCGTGTTAATGCGATTTCGAACTAGGGAGGCTGCGAATGCATGCTGCGAATAGATGCTGCTCAGGTGTCTTTTGATCTGACCCGGGTATGAATTTGAAAAACAGAGCTTACAAAGCAGTATTCCCCTGCGCAAGAGGATACTCAGGATCCCACGCCAAAGGACAATTGGTGTAGCAGTTGTAGGAGTAAGACGGGTAATTGGTTTGCAGACCGAGACGAGCGTCTAGACCGTAACATTGTGCCGAGTTAAAGGGATCGGAGCAGAGAGCGTATGCACAGGTTCCTTGGACGTTATCGCAATTCGATTGGCCTTCTTGTGCGAGGCTGAGATTGCTTGGGCAGTTCGCCATTGGAGGTAAGTCGGGTTGCTGTTACCTTGTTGTTGTTTGCACGAGACTGGTTGGTCCTAAGAAGTCTTACTTCCAAAGCAGAAGGACGGAGATGTGCTTTACGTGTGGGGAGGCGAGGAGTTGGAAGAGTAGCCAAAGGTATAGGGAGATGATAGAGGGATGTGAGAGTGAACAGCTCGAATACCATCTGACAGGCTTTAAATATTGTTCCAAGAGACTGCGTTTGTTTTCACGCGGCGCATAGTGGCGTACATGAGTTCAACCTTGAGAATTATAGTGTAGAGCGCCTTACGCATATTGCTCTGAAACAAGGACGTCGCAGAGCAGCGTGACGGTGAACTCGGCATGGAAATGCCGGATCGGAGCTCAGTCGGCCTATAGCAAGGGGATCGCCTACAGACATAGCCGTGTGTGTGTGGTTGGCCTGATACAATTGTTAATAGTTTACTGAAGGCCGACTTTAAATGTCAGCAGGCCAGTGCCACAGACCTTAATCTATCCGACCATCCCTGGAAAAATCTGATGTATTTGGGATATATTGCTGGAGTTCATCGAGAACGTCCTCAGCCCCCATGAGCTAATGGCGTATCTAGTCGGGTGGTACGGCGGTTGCCGTAGTCACCCCGCTCGAGAATGGGATATGATGACGGTGTTCGTTGTACAGTGTTGTTGGAACGCTCTTTACCGAGTATACTGCGTGATCAGTCTAGTCTCTGTTTGTACCCATTGTCAAAAGGACGGTGCCTAAGTGGCAGCTCTTTCAGATTGTTCTCAAATCACGATCCACCTCCCTATTCACTCCTACATTCTTTCACGCAGCAGTACACAATCAAGGCATAAGATGTAAATTGACTATAGACATGCAAGACAGCAACTCACAATGCATAAAACTCCATTTGCTCGTCTGACGACCATGCTGGGGGAACTGGGCTCTCGTTGGATATTCGTAGCGGTTGGCGGAGTTCGTTCCATGCAAAGGAGCTTATCCGTGAGTGCAGCACAGCACGACCGTCTGAATGCAAAGAAAGACAAGAAACAGATCTGATCCATCGCTCCGTGTTCGCCGTGACACACATCCTACAGTGAGACCGCTGTCGTTGATCGTAGTGCAACTCGTAGCCATTCTCCTCCGTCACCCAATGGCTGTGCAACCTCCCCCGTCCGCGCTATTATTAATGTACTGGTTCGTGGTATCTCGTGGGTGTGGTTTAGTTCTTTTGCGTGGCAACGACTGTGTGGGTTAGCCATGGGAAGCTTGTAGTTATCTACGAGGGACGGCTTACCAGAAGGAACGATAATGACGATGAGCAGGATGATGATGCCCACAATGAGGCACATGCGCATCTTCATGTCCTTCCACCACATCTGCTTGCGCACACGGTTGGCGCCCCTTCGGAAGCCCTGGGCGGACACGGCGAGGTTATCGGTCTTGTCCTGTAGCGAGTCTAGACGGGCTCCTCGCTCTGAGACCTTGTTGATGTTGTCCCGCATGATGCCAACGGTGCTGTCGATTTCCTGGGATACGAGTCAGCACGAGGTCACACATGTTTTAAGCTTCTTTGAGCCGCTCTTTGCGCATGCATACTCGTTCGCATGTACGCGCAAAGCCAGTGTGAGGGTGCAGCGAGGGTGCGAGGTAGTTTAGTCACTATCGCATCGCTGATGCAAGCTCTCTGCCGGCCACTGCGGCTCGACCATAGCTGCCTTGCGAAGATGCGACAAATGACGCAGCGCTCGACCCGCACGCAGAAGAAAAGTAACAACATACCGCTTGGAGCGCAGCTGTGCGGTGGTTGCCATTCTGGCCCTGGCCGCCCTGCTGGCCACCGGCGCCGCCGCTGGGGATGTAGGGATCGTACGGGGGCTCTTCGCGGCTCGACATGGTTGGAGATGGAGTGTGCTGGAGATTCCGGGTAGCGTGCGACTTGCGTAGGCTTCAAGAGGTGGTGGTGATGGATAGGTGTGGGTGGTGAGGTGGTGTCTGGAGGATGGAGATGGTGGTGTGGTTGCCCAGAGGAAGACCAAGAGTCCGCTCAGCCCGGATGGCGAACGAGCGCAATGTGTCAGCTCCGTTTGAGCAGTGAGGCTGATGTTTGCGTGAAACCTGGCGCAACAACACGGAATTTTAATCTGTGAATGCCAATATGTCTGCGCAGTGTGCACAGTCGAGTCAACAGCGAATTTGATGTTCCAACGGTTATGACGGTATTCTATTCAAGTTGATGCGATCGCTGCCGTGCCTGCTTCCGGCCCCCATCTGGATCTGGGCTGCCCAGCCTGCGCCACTGCACGTGATGAACACCAGCCTCGCCATTACGACACTCTGGCTATGAGGCAACAGGTGCTGCACGATCCGCCATCGGTCCGTCTACACGCTCGAAAACTTCACAGACAATTCTGCCTGTCCTCAACCTGTGGTCCATGGCCTCTGGAAGTAAAGACGGGTCCGTCGTCTCAGCCTCGCTGTTACGAGGCCAATCTTACTGCTTGCCAGACTTCCGTCCGCAGCTGCGGCGTGGCAACACGGCAATACGACCTGCGACGAGAACAAAGACGGACCGGATTTTGACAAGACAATTACACTAAACGTAGTGTGTAGTTGGCGCTTCGTCATCACTGTCGTCGCCGCCCAGCCAGACGCCCGCACCGCCGCGTCTCTGCGCAGCAAACAGAAGCGACAGGCGTCTTCGTCAACGAGACACATTATGCAGCAGAAGCATCGTGCATTGTCGTCAATAGAGTGTGCCTGCGTCGCTAGCCTATCAGGGCGAGAGGCATCCCCAGGCCTCACGCAGGCCAGGCGCCGTTTGTACCTGGCAAGTGGGTCTGATCGCCGCCAAGACGCGTGTCCAATGTCTTGAGTCTCGGTGTCTGCTACCCATTCGCCGCTCAGGAGTTCGCGCAACGCTTGCTCCACCGCCAGCTTCCTGTTTCCCGTTCCCTTCTCTTCGAACACACTCGCTGCACCGCTTCCTAATCGATAGACACCTCTAATCCCGTGTCGACCGCCGTGCCGTACGCGCCCCTGATCCCCGTCGCTCCTTTCATACCACCCGTCAATCAACCCGACACTCTCTACGATACCCCACGTCAGAGCCAAGCCGCCTGCTGGCCTGAAAGCTTGATCATTTCAACACTACTCCCTTCGCGACACTGCGCAGTGTGTCTCCAAGCCTGGCGCTGGACCCTGGCTGCAACTGCCGACTAGACCCGACCCAACATGAAGCTCACCTCTGCCCTCGGCGCCCTTGGCGCCTCGAACCTGTTGTTCGCAAGTGTGGGCGCGGTCGACCTAGATATTAGCTCCCCAGGTGCGATTTCCTCAAGCCCGACGCCAGCAAGCACACGTATTGACATGTACAGACTCCATCAAGCAGACCGCCAAGTCACTCTCCGCGAACTTGCGCAAGTACTACACCGGTGACAACCCAGGCGACACCCCAGGCAATCTCCCAGATCCATACTACTGGTGGGAATGTGGTGCCATGTTCAATGCCTTCGTTGACTACTGGTACTACACGGGTGATGATCAGTACAACAAAATCACCACCCAGGCTCTAGAAGCCCAGATCGGAGTGAACGCCAACTACATGCCTGATAACCAGACCAAGACACTCGGAAACGATGACCAAGCTTTCTGGGGCATGGCCGCCATGACGGCTGCAGAGAACAAGTTCCCTGATCTTCCCGATGGCAAGCCTTCCTGGCTGTCTCTTGCACAGGCCGTCTTCAACACCCAATACAAGCGCTGGGACATGTCGACTTGCGGTGGTGGTTTGAGGTGGCAGATCTTCAGCTTCAACCAAGGTTACAACTACAAGAATACCATTTCGAACGGTTGTTTCTTCAACATCGCCTCGCGGCTTTACAAATACCTCGGTAACCAGACCTACGCTGACTGGGCTGAGAAGGCTTGGGAGTGGGAACTTTCGGTAGGACTCATGAGCCCGGACTACCACTACTACGACGGAACCGACGACACGCAGAACTGCTCAACCATCAACCATATTCAATGGACGTACAATGCTGGCATTCACATGGCCGGTGCTGCTGCCATGTGGAACGTGTCACAGGACGAAAAGTGGAAGACGCGTGTCCAGGGTGTCATTGACGGAATTGACGTTTTCTTCAAGGACAAGGTCATGTCTGAAGTCGCCTGCGAGAACAACGGCAAGTGTGACGTAGATCAGCGTTCCTTCAAGGCCTATCTTGCACGTTCCATGGCATACACAGCCAGTGTCGCACCCTGGTCCCGCGAACAGATTGACCCTTACCTCCAGGCATCCGCTCAGGCCGCGGCGAAACAGTGCAACGGAGGTGATCAACAGACTTCCTGTGGACTCAAGTGGACTACAAACGGAGTCAACGACGGCAGCTTCGGTGTCGGTGAGCAGATGGCAGCCATGGAAGTCGTACAGGCACTGCTCTACCCGTCTACCAGCGGTCCTGCGACTGCTGAGAAGGGCGGTATCTCCAAGAGCAACCCCGACGCTGGCAACGACGATAAGAGTGACGATCCTATCAAGTTTGATGTCGTGACCACTGGCGACAAGGCCGGTGCTAGCATCCTGACCATCCTCGTGTTGGTTTCCATTGTCGTCGGCGCCTGGTGGATGGTGTCATAGATGTTATACCCGTCTTCATTTTGTATATCAGAGCGCACTTGGCACTATACTAGATCTTTCTGTTGTTCTTCATCGTCATTTTCCTTTGGGCGCGATCAGGTTGCGGGCGCGTGTCGTACTATAGCCAATATTGACGTAATTTACATCAAAACTGAAAAGCACGTGTACTTTGACCCTTGAACCCGAATAGCATTCTGA
The DNA here is from genome assembly GCF_023758085.1 of Alternaria hordeiaustralica. Classification (NCBI taxonomy): domain Eukaryota; kingdom Fungi; phylum Ascomycota; class Dothideomycetes; order Pleosporales; family Pleosporaceae; genus Alternaria; species Alternaria hordeiaustralica. The sequence goes on along the minus strand of NW_026056774.1, from coordinate 224,218 downwards.
TAGTCTGTACTTCCTTAGGCAATCCAAGGTTCACGCTCTTCTTTCACGTTCTTCTTGGTGAGAGAACCTTGGAACCAGCCACGGCTCGGCTAATACCACGCTAGTGGCCCGTGCGTACGAAAGCTGCGCCCGACTCCTCTTTCCTTCTTCGCCGCGACAAAGATCTCTGCACACGACACACACCACCCGCGCACTCGACTCAACGGCGCCCTACTCGCTTTCTTGTCGCTCATCAACCTTGCTGTCCCAATTCATCCTTGAAACTAACCACCTGGTCGCGCGCATTTCCGATGGCCGCTCCCCCCGATCTCAACGCCATCCTGGCGGCGCTCGGTATGTCGCTCACATTCTCACCACGCTCGCGACGCCTGTACTGACTAATCTTGCAGCTGCTGGACGTCCCTCGACGACCCCATCGCAGACGCCCCAGCAGCCTCCCCAGGCGCAACATCCCCCTCCCCAAGGCCTTCCCCCAGGCTTCCCAGGCGCAATGCCCACTGCCACCCCGCCCGCCATGCCCGGATACAACTTCCCTCCTCCCACACACTCTGGCAGTCTTGATCTCAGCGCTATCAAGCCCGTAAGCTCCGGCTCAGTCAGCATCCAGGATGCGCTGGCTAAGGCGCGCGGCTTTGCGGCTCAGAAGGGCCTTGCACACGAAGCGCGTCCAGGTATACCTGAGTCTTGGTCTGGTTATGGTGTCCCAGCGCAAACTTACACAGCTCCAGCTTATCAAGAAGACCCGCGACTAAGCGGACGCCAGCCCTACCGACGTTCTCGGTCGCGCTCGCGGTCCCCAGCGCGCCGAGAACCCGTGCGTGAAAGCTACAACCCATACCGCGATGAGCGTCGTGATGAGCGCCGAGGTGGCTATGGACGTGAACGTGATCGCTCTCCTCCTAGGCGTGACACCTTCTCTCCTTCGCAGCAGTACGGGCAGGCACGTTCGCCCCCTGCTAATGACAACTCTGAGGTGATTCTCATTGACTCTTCGTTGGTTGGCCTTGTCATTGGACGTCAAGGTGAGAGTCTCCGCCGCATTGAACAAGAATCTCAAACCCGCATTCAATTCATCAACGGCCCCGAGGCTGGACCTCAGCGCGAGTGTCGTATAACCGGTAGCCCGGGTGCTCGTATCAGTGCTAAGCGCGAGATCAACCGCATCATCGAAGAAAATGGCGGCAATCCTGCTCGTGAGACTGGCCGCAATGCCCGACCCGCCGCTAAAATGGTTGGCCAGCAACAGCCCGCTCTTCGTGAGGGTGAACAGTCGTCGCAAATTATGGTGCCTGATCGTACTGTTGGTCTCATCATCGGCCGTGGCGGTGAGACTATCCGTGATCTGCAAGAGCGCAGTGGCTGCCACGTCAACATTGTCGGTGAAAACAAGAGCGTGAATGGTCTGCGACCTGTGAACCTCATCGGAAGTCCCACTGCTGCCGCACATGCCAAGGAGCTCATCATGGAGATTGTCGACAGTGACACTAAGCAAATGGAAGGTGGCGGTGCCGCCGCGCCGCCGCAGCAAGCATTCACCAGGCGTGATAACTTTGATCCCTACGGTGGAGCTGCTGCTGGAGGCGCTGGAGCTGGCAAGATCAATGATAGCATTCATGTTCCCTCTGATGCTGTTGGCATGATTATTGGCAAAGGTAACATCGCTTTGCACATGTTGTGGTTGTCTTATTAACGATTTATAGGTGGTGAAACTATCAAGTCCATGCAATCAGAGACTGGTTGCAAGATCAACGTATCGCAAGCTTCTGGCGCAGACATTGAGCGCGAGATTGGTCTTGTCGGAACCCGTCAAGCCATTGACGATGCTAAGCGAGCTATCTGGGAAAAGGTCGACCAAGTGGTAAGTTTGTTTGCTGTATGACGTACCACACGGATGCTAATATCATGTAGCGAGAGAAGAACAACTCACGACGACGTGACAACGGAAACAACGACAATGGATACTCACACCAGCAGACACCTTCATATGGACAGCCCGCCGCGGCCGCGCAACCTCCTCAAACAGCTGCACCCGATGCAGGTGGTGCTGCTTCTGCTGACCCATACGCTGTCTACGGCGGCTACCAAAACTACCTTGCAATGTGGTATGCGTCCATCGCCCAGCAACAACAGGGCGGTCAAGGAGCCCAAGGCCCTCCCGGCGCATAAGCGTCGCTTAGTTGCCGTGACCGATGCACATTTTGCTGAACCTTCGCCGAATGCTGCCCTGTTTGCATGACCCCGAATGCTTGGAACTTTGCTGCTGCGCCTGGCATGATATCCACCCGATGACCCTGGACTATCTTCGAAATCTTCTTCTTGACTTGCGCGTAGCCGGCCTCGCCTTGTTGCTTGCATTACTATGCGCTGAGTGCTCGTCCGTCGAGAAAGCTTCTGGAGCTTGGGCTGTTCAACGACAATGGCCACGACTCACTCTTGTCATCGCTGTTCGCCTGCATTGTGTGAGCTGATCCTCGCTTCGACTATGCTCTTTTCAAGGATGATCTTCCTGCAAACCCCTCACGTCCGCGCAACAAAGTCGACAAATGATTGTTCACTTTACGCTTGCTATCTCTTGATCGATAAGCCATAATTCGGTCTGTTCGAGCTATCAGGCCAGATTTGCCCCGTCTTTGTCTGCATGTCTATCATGGTCTTACAATCGGCATAGACCTTGTCATCGATCGACATTGTCTGCGAGGACTCAATACCACCAAAAAAGCGTCACTTTGTTCTTCATGCATATATTTTCGCGCACATACAAATCTGGACCTCCACCTGCCTTGGTTGGCAACTGAAGTTTGGGTTTTAATAGTCGCGTTAATGAACGTTGCACTTTGAGATCATCGTTTGTATAGTAGTTTATTTCGGATCATGGCTTTTAGATGCTGTGGCTCAATCTCAAAATTAATTCCGTCACATATGTTCCTGGCGCCCGTGATACTTTGGATGTTGTGCATGAGTGAGACTTACACCGGTGCAGTGCAGTCAGGCGCGTAATGGATGTGGGTGGACGCTGAAAAGGCAGGTAGAAGAGCTGAAAGCATGACGAGGCTGGGCTGCTAGCTGGACCGCAAACCGCGTGAGCGCTTCTGACCTGAACAGTGACGAACTGATGATGTGGCGATGCAACGGCACACGATCCGAGCATGGAGTGTCGTCATTGGATATTGTTCACCATGACTCTTCGCAAAGACGCGGCTACAGTGAACATGACCGAACACGACTAGCAACGGAGTTGAATATTCACAAGACACGGCTTTCCGGGCGTAACGCTGACCCTACACAGCTCATTCGCTGCTTACGACAGTCGATTTTCGACCCAAAATTTGCATGTCAAGCTAAGGACTTGAGTGAGCCATCGAAAATCGCGTACGCGCGACTTTTGTAAGTAGCAGGATAATTTCCAGTAAGCAGGCTACTTGGCATAACCCGGAAACCAAGTTGCCCTTCCGTGCAAAAGCTGCAACAGGAAACGAGCAGCCTTTAAAAAAGTGTCTTCACGGCAACTCAATCTACAGACCATCACACACCATAACCTACCAGACGACTAGAAACAGTAAATCAGCAAAACGATGTCTGAATCTTAGAGCCGTGCGTAAGCAACCGCTATAACCCAATCCTCTTTTCACACGTCATCTAGGCACTTAGATATCCCACCTGGGCAAGTCGGCGAACTGCCTACCACCACACCATCTCCTAGATAGACGGCACACGGTGGACTACGGGCGAGTATCGCAACCTTAGCCAACAGTCATCGAGGCAAAACCCCGCGAGCCTATTCTATGAACCGCCCCGTCGTCTAACGCATGAGTTAATTTCCCAGCCACTCACACATCCGACTACTCGTAGACTCACATTCACATTGCACATCCAACCAGTCACAAACCATGCATTTGAGGCCCTTTTAACCAGAGTTTGAAGCCAACGCCAAAGCATGAGTGCCCCTCGGGATTGGCGCTACTAAGCGGAATTTGCTGCTTTCATTGATCTGCTGTGGCGTTGGGCACGATGCGCGTCATCATCTTCCCGTCCGGGTAGTGTGATTGCTCGAGTGGGGTTGGGCCTCACCGTCGCGTCTAGGGGGTCTGGGGAAGTTATCGTTGCATGCTGGGTGAATGGGTGAGTTGGGGGATGTGAACAGGAACCTCAAGTAAAACAGGGGCACAACGTTTTGGGCGGCCAGTGAAGGGAGGCGGGTTCGCGTGGATCTGGAGTCTGTTTGTGATTATCGTGGCGTTGGGTTCATTGGCACAACAACGGTCGTTAGTTACCTCGCTAGTAACTTCGTTGACACCGAGAAAGTGCGTCTTGTCTGGGAAGACGGAATGGTGAAGGAAAGATGATGGTTTCGCCCTTACAGAGTAGACTAACACACAAAATGTCGCAATACCTATGTAATTTGCGAGATTGCTTAGAACATTCGTTTTTAGTGACCTACCATTACTCCGGTGACGACAAGAGTCTCACGAGCTATATTGCGGGACATGATGTCTGTAAGAACGAATGATGACGCATCACTGTCCCGTGACGAAGTTGAAACAGATGGATGCTTCACAAGCAAACGGCACGATAAGCGAAGAAGTACTGAAAATGCATTTGAAATCACGCGAGGCTTTAAGCAAGAAGCACACGCGAAGTATCATACAGAAACGGGGGGAATCGACACAGGCCTGAGCAAAAGCGCGATACACTCAAGCTCGCTCACTGCTCACAATGGTAGGACCATCATCGTCTCTACGTCGAGAGTTGCGATCAGGACCCTGGCCACGACCGCCTCCTCCTCTCCCCCGCCAAGGCATGCCTCCGCCTCCGCCTCCACCACCTCGTTTCGACCTCCCGTCTTGTCCACCGCCACCACGTCCGCGGCCAACCTGGAATTGTATCCTAGTGAGCGGCTGTTCGACCCAGTCAACGCCCTTCAGACCCAAGTTCTGCTTCTCCCAATCACTGAGCTTCCAGGCTTGGTAGAGACCCATCAATCGTTGTTGGTCTATTTCTTCCTTTCCGGGACCGACCGTTCGAGTCAACTTGATACCTCGTAGTTCCGGTACCCATGCTTTGATGTATTCGCCGTGCTTGTCGTAGTCGAGTGCTTGTTTGACGGGGTTGAAGACGCGGCCTTGCCGTGGGTCGTTGCCGACACCGGCGACGTATTGCCAATTGCCCCAGTTACTAGCGGGGTCGTAGTCGACCAGGAAGCATTCGTACCACTCGGCTCCGACTCTCCAATCTATGTTCAGGTGTGACGACAGGAAAGAGGCGACGTTTTGCCGCGCGCGGTTCGACGTGTACCCGGTGACGAAGAGTTCGCGGTTTGACGCGTCGATGAGACCGACTCCAGTGCGTCCAGAACGGAACCGTTGGAAAGATTCAAGCGTCTTGGCTGGATCGTCCCCAGCACCACCAGACTTGTCTAGTCGTTTCCACTTCTTTGTTTGCGACTCTCCCTTGTTGCCTTTGGTACCGCGATCTTGAATGCCGTATAGACTGAACATCTTATATCCAAACTTTCTCATGCAAAGTCGCATGTAGTCTCTCCATAACAGCTCGAAACGTACAGCTGCTGTTCCGGCATTCTCACCCTTTCCGTAGCCAGCTATCTTTTCGCCAGGGCCTCGCCCTTCCTCAAAATCTAGCATCGCCCAATGGACCTGCCTGGCGGTGATGTGACCTTGAGCAAGGTAGGCTGAAAGCTTCGTGCTGAAATCGAGACCAAGCATGCCGTTTCTTGTCTCCTTGTACGAGCTCATAGCCCCAGAGCTGATGAGATGGTTTATGCGATTCAGACCAGCAGTTTCTCCCCCCGAGAAAGGATGCGCTGACTGAGCATCGGTGGGCCACTGTGGTGGCCAGGTCAGGGTATATGTTTTGTCGTGCTCAAGTGGAGACATCAACACTCTCTTCAGCTTTTCCAAAGACGAAGGTATGGTAAATGGTTGTTTTTGGGGTGGTATGCTCGGCGGTAGCGGTGGAAGTTGAGAGGGCGTGGGTAGAGTTTGGCGAGGTCGGTCGCGCAGTGGTTCGAGTCCTTTCCGGAATGAGGTATATACATTTGGTAGGTCGGAGATCTTGTCGTAGGGTAAATCGCGACTGTTGCGCGTTAGCATCCTCTCCCAGACGCAGAGGCAAACGTTTGAGGCAAAACTTACTCGTCGATGTAGTACTTCTCGTCGGCCCAGGCCTTGAAATCTACTCCATGCTCTTCTGCGAGTTTCTTTACGCTGTCCACCTCCTTCTTCTCTTCTGTGTTGTCGTCGGCGGTCATCCAGATGCCACTGATCTTGCCCTCGTGCTCGCCTTTGGCATACCAGTCGAGTATATCGGAAACCACCTCAGGCGTTCTGCCCACGCGCATCTCCAATCCAGAGCCGCAGTTTAGCCCCGCGATCTTTTCCTTGAGATCCCACACGCCATCCGCTATGAATTGCACGCGATGGGGTCCTGTCCGCCATACTTTGGCCACCTCACTGCGCGCCTCAGGATACGGGCTTTTGTCGGTTGGGGAGGAGAGGAAGCCGGACACTTCGATTTGGTTGGCGGGAAAAACGTATACGGGTAAGAGGTGCGTAAAGTTTGCGCCGCCGTGTTCCGAGGTCAACGAGTCATCGCGGTGCCGTCTGTCACCATTTGGAGAGTTTCTCGCGGAAGTTGGGCGCGCGGCGTGGAGGGAGGCGGCATGGAAGGCAGGATTGTCTGAAAGGCGGACGTCGCGACTGAGTACATAGAGCAAGATGCGAGGAATGCGGCTGGACATAATCGGAGGCTCGTCGTCGGCAGCACTAAAATTGCGAGTGCAACAATCGGAACAAACAAATAAATCGCAGGTGTTGCACGGCGGCCAGGAGCAACTACGTCGTAACATCAAGGTCACGATTCATAGAAGACCTGGTAGTGGAGAGTCGGGAGCATTGCGGTGCCGCAGGCGAAAGAGAAGCTTCAGGGCCTGTGGGACGTCATGACCCTATGAAGGCGACAATGGGGCTCTCACCGAAATTTCTAGGGCACGAGGCCGCTGGACACTAAAAGGTGCCCTAAATGTCATCTGTCAGCCATATCAGGTATTCTCCACCGGAAGGGGTACAGATGGTCGAAACTGAGGAGATCCGGTTCAAGATTGGTGATGCTTGCTGCAGCATCGCCAACCAGGATTATGACGTGAGGGACGGCCTAGCGCGCCGCCACAATTCGCTATGGCCGCTGCAGGGACGCAAAACGAGCGACTTGGGGACGGGCCGAGCGTTCGTAGGGAGCGTAAAGCTGGCGATGGTCGTGCTGTCATGGAAGTACGGAGCGATCGCGAGACGTGCATTGCATGCGCCATGCCGCGACTGGCTAGCGACCACCTGAGTTCTAGACGGTTCGGCGCCCAAAGCAGCCGCGCAGGGACCGCTAATCGTTCATCTTAGCAGCGTTGATCGTGCAGCTTGATCTCGATATTCGTCGATTCGGAGCGGAAATCGTGTGCCAGGTACCGCAAGGGGCACGTGGCTGCGACCCGGCTCGAGGTATGACATGACACCTGGCATGCTCCGCTCCCAGCCTGTCCGATGTCTCGCCGACTCGCAGACCATGGCCAAAGACTGTTTAATGCAGTGCCACCTCGCTTGCCCTCTACACTGTATTATGCACCCCGTCACCAAGTGCTGGTAGTGATGAGCCTGCAGCATGTGTATGCCGCCGTTGCATTCGTGGTCCAATAGCTGCGAGTTTCGGATAGAGTGGTCGACTGCGCAGGGTATCACAGACGTGTGCGTCGATGGAAAGGGACAGTCTTGCTGGTGATCGTGGTTGAGCCATGTGTTGGGCATGGGCCGCGCCATCTCGTAGGAGAACGGCGATAGCTGGGTGAGCCGTAGGAACCTTGGAATGCACAAGCGCGCCAAGTCTCTAGAGAACCAGTCTTCCAAAGCCAACATGATTTGCCATGAAACGCCCAGGTAAACCATCTTAATGAAGATACATGGTTAAAGCTACGAGAACGGAGAGTTCAACGGTTCACAACTTCACTCCTTCACCCCATGGCTCCAGATTAGGCCTAGCGCGACTGCGACCCACTCCTTCTTTACCGTATCCTAGAACTGTAAACTGCAGGCAACCGGGCCCCGCACATGCTGTATCTCCACCATCCTGCCTATTAATCTAAACAAGGTCTTACACCACACTGGAATTCAAACCTACACCAAGGCAATCGACGCATGCCTAGTAAAAATGCCTCACACAAGGCACAAGGTGAAGCGTTCATCATTGCGGGCACCAATAGTTGCGACAGCCGTAGCAGTGCCACATAGTGATTGACGACGGGGAAGCATCGTTCCCCCACGTACGCAAGAGGAACTGCGCCACTGCGGGAACAATAGGCATCAGAAAGTTCAAGTCCAAGTTGAACCAACACAAACACTGCTCGTATGACTCGCAGTAGCGATAGACTTACACAGAACATGCGCAGATAGCACTTGTTCAATAACTTGAGGAAGAGGCTGATCACTTGGGTCAGCCACAGTCTATCTTGCAAACAATGTTCAGTAAAATATGTTCAAACAAGATATCTCTGTTTACGGCATATGGCTATAAGCCTACGTCAACGCTGTTGAGAGGCAGAACGTTCAAACCAACAGCATGTTTCCGGTTGATCTAGTTAGAGAAGACAATATTCCAGCAAACGACATCAGAGTGACGAGAAAATGCTCATTACATCAAATATGGCTAATTATGTCTGACAGTCTCATCAATACATATTCATTACTCCACCACACACTCGACTGATCCCCTCCAACAGCCACAAACGCCTCACAAGCCTCCCTCCCACCATGGCCTGATCATCGCCCCATCTCTCCCCCACGCCACCCGCCCAGCCCGCGTCCGCCACATCTCCGATCGCGAGATCCAACTAACAAACAGTCCGATACACGCCGTCCGAGCTCGGCCTCTGCGCCTTGTGCTTATGCTCCTTCCTCAATCCCTTATTAGCATGCGTCTTCTCGATACTCGGGCTGGCGCCAGGCTGGAATGCTGCAAGATCGACCGCATCCGTCTTCATCAGCATCTCGGTAACGCCACAGATATCCGTAACGAGTCTGTCGATCATGTCAAGTGACAGACTCTCTCTGACGACTACTCGCAGGATCTCGGTCTTGTCTTCGCTGGGCGGGAGCGGGTAGTTGGGGATGATGTATTGCTTGGCGCGGAGCAAGTTGCTGACTGCTTCCTGCTTTACGTGGGGGAAGTCTTTGTGGAACTCGTCGGTGAGCGTGAAGGCTACGACGGGGAGACCGGCGTTGTAGTCTGCACTTGTGTCGCCTTCGTCGAATTGCTTCTTGCCCGCCTCGTACTTGAAGTCGCCCTTCTTGCGGTGGATGTCGCTGACGCAACGGTACCAGCCCGTGTGCTCGAGCGCCCGGCTCAGCAGCCGTGCGTTGGCCAACATGTTTTCCATAATGGCGCGGTAGCCAGAGAATCCCAGATGGATCAAGTTGTAGTACTGCGCGATGATCTGGGCTCCTGGACGGGAGAAGTTCAGAGTGTATGACTCTTCCGTTCCGCCCAAGTAGTGGAGCTCAAAGATCAGGTGCTTGGGAAGGTAACTCTCGTCTCGCCAGATAATCCAGCCGACGCCAGCATAGACGAGACCGAACTTGTGTCCACTGGTGTTGATGGATTTGACTCGCGGCAGCTCGAAATTCCACTTCTTGCCAGCCTTTGCGTGGGTGAAGGGGGCAATAAAGCCACCAGATGCTGCATCCACATGGATGGGAATGTCGTTACCAGTCTCCTTCTCGAAAGCGTCCAGGATATCGGAGATCTCTTCGACAGGCTCGTAATGTCCGGTATATGTGGAACCAAGAATGACGAACACACCGATAGTGTTCTCGTCAATGTTCTCTTTCACCAGCTTTGGATCCAAACGGTAAGACGATTCCTCGCTTACGGGCAGGATCCGTGACTCAACCTCGAAGTACCTTGCAAACTTCTCTAGCGCGACTTGTGCGTTTGCGCCCATGATGATGTTGGGGTTCGAGGTATCCTTGCCCTCTGCCCTTCTCTTCTCTTGCCAGCGACGCTTCATTGCGAGTCCACCTAGATGAATAGCCTCACTCGAACCAGTAGTCGCTGATCCGATGGCCTTCTCGCCCTTCTGTGCTCCCCACATGTTAGCAATGATGGAAACACACCGTGCGTGCATATCCATCATTGCGGGGTACTCGTCAGCGTCTGACATGTTCTTCGACAAGTTTTCGATCATGAGCTGCTCGGCTTCCTTCTCCATGTAGGTTCCGACGAAAGACGCCAAGTTCAAACTTGGGCGTCCATCCAGATCGAGCTCATCCTTGAGCAACTGGTGAACAACATCCGCTGGAGCACCATCGTGGGGAATCTTGAATTTCGACAGCTCTGTACCAGCGGCATAGCGACTCGAATATGGTGTGATGTGCGATGTCGCCCGACTCGAAGCTTTGTGGCCTCCAGCCTTGTGCATGGGGTGGTCCTTCAGAGTCTCGAGGAGCTCATCGGTGTCAACGTGTCTAGCGAGTCCGGCCATGGTGATGAATGTTCGAAGAAGGTGATTATGTTAGTACAGATTGGAATTGGTGCAAGTTTTGCATGTATCAGGCAGAGAATTCCAGTCTTATACGAGTGTTTGCTGGTACACGTAGACAGCGTACATGCGCATGACGACACATTACGTCCGTTGTCGCTCGCAGACACACCGGCACTGCAGCAAAAACTCGAACATGCAGCCCAGGCAGAACCCAGTCTGAAAAGCTTGACATTTGCTTGGTAAAAAGCTTGTTTCTGGCAGTGAAAAGGCCCCGTTGAAGGCATGGTAGCCAATGAAGGATGCATTTCCGCGGCCCACTGCGGGCGTTGGCTATGTGCTCAACCGGAGAACCGGCAAACAAAGTAACAGCATACGCGTCGGCTTCTAGTACTAGCTAATCTAGCCTCGTACTAGGTGTCTAATTTAGGTTATTTAACTTATAATTTAATAAGTATTTTTAGTATAGTAGCAAAGGCAGCTATACTATAAGTATAAATTTTATAATACTATAGTTACCTATTTCTAAAGTATAAAATTTTACGTAAGTAGTACTTAAATTTCTTTATAATACTCTAAATATTATTTTTATTATAAAAAATATATAGCTAATTTATATACTTACTAACACTAGTAACTTTATATATAAAAAATATAAATTAGCTACTTTATTCTAGAACTTAGTTTAGTAGTAAAATAAAATACTTAAATATATTACTACTTATTATAATACTAGTAAGTCTAACTAAAAAAAATACTAATATAAAATAAAAGCTCTAATTTATAAGTAAGCTAAAGCTAAGTTTTTTTTTATATATTTTATAGTAACTATACTAGTAAAAGTTTATATTTTTATAAAGTAAAAATATAAAGCTTTTACTTACTTTTATAACTTTATAATTAGTACTTTTAATACTAGTATAATAATTCTTTTAATTTACTTTTAACTAAAAATACTAAGTAACTTTAGCTAAAAAAAGTATAATAATATTATAAAAAAGATTTTACTAAAATTATAACTAAAGCTATAAAGGTAAAGAATACTTTTTTATAATAAAGAATAATTAGTTTATAATAGTAGTAGAGATACTCTAAAACTAGATAAATAATTAGTATAATTCTAATGCCTAACACCTCTACAGCGTAATACTAGATACTAGAGGCTCTAGCCTTATACCTTGCAGAGAAAGCGTAGTACAAAAATAACGTATAGTAATAAACTAGCGTTGTAGTATTAGCTAAAAGCAAGTAGCTCTAGTGTATTTGTGCTATTAATAGGTTAATAATAAAACCTCTTTAGTATTTTATTTTGCTAATAGCGCGTTATTACGTAATAAGCTAGACACCTCTAAGTATTCTATGTATAGAGGAAATTAAGCTAGAAATAATAGATTTAAGTAATTAAGATTATAATTACTACTCTTATAAGATTAGATAAGAGCTATATAATATATATAGGTAAGCGCGTAAAATACTAGTATAAAAGAGAGAAAGTACGTAATTAACCTAACAGGTACTTAAATATCTATTATAATATACTCTTTAAGTAAGCTACGTTATATATAGGTTATCTATTTTTAGCTACGCGCTACTTACGTAAGTGTTACGTAATTAAGTAAAGCTATGCGTGCCTAAACGCGTATAATAATAATAAAGCTAGCGCCTACTAATATTTTTAGCTTTAATAATTACTAAAATACTAACTATAAGTACTCTCTAGAAGCTTCTATCTTACTTTAAAGCGCCTACTAGTTACTATATAAAGCTTTAGTAGCTTATAAGATTATCTCTAAAGTACTCTAGATACTTATAGTGCTAGTTACTACTTCTAGTAAGTAGTTTAACTATAAGCTAATAGCTTATTAGTTTATAAGCTACCTAACCTATTAGTAGACGCTTACTATAGCTATTTATATAGATTCTTTAGCTAATAAGTAGTAAAAATAAGTTTAATAGCGTCTAGTAGCTATAGCTGCTAGCTAAGCTACTTACGCCTACTATAATACTACTACTGCTACTACTACTAGAGAGGCCTCTACTTCTTAAAATAAGAAGAAGTAAGCCTTAGGCGTAGTAGTACGTAAAGAATAAAAGAAAGAGAAGAAGTAGCCTAAGCTCTCTATTAGTGCTCTCTCTTTATTACGTTTACTAAGAGTAATACTCTACGTTAGGTATATCTAAAGCGCGCTTGCTAGTTATAGCAAAGAACTTTACTTTAACTAAGTAAGTAAGAAGAATGTCTAGTATAAGTAGTGTAGTTATAAGTACTTATATAACTCTATATAAGTTTTTAAGCTTCTAAACTACTATTTACTTATACTAACTATTTATAGATCTAAGATTATAAAGCTAATAGCTCTTAAGTTTATCTACTCTCTCTAGTTTAGAAGTAAGTAGAAATAGAATAAGCTATACGTAGCTATTAAGTTTCTTCTAAATAAAAAGAGGGTTTATAGAATTAGCGCTCTACTAACGTAGACTAAGTAGCGTAAGGTAGCTTATAGTTATATAGAGGCTAAAGCTAAAGTAGATAATATAGCTTTAATAGCCTCTAGTAAAGTTAAAAGCTCTAAGTAAGCATTTTCTTTATCTATACCTCTAGTTTTAACTAGTAAAACTAAGTAGTTAAAGTATATAGTAGCTTAATAGAAGCTTTTTTACACTAGCTATATAGAGAGGTAGTAAGCGTCTAGAAAGAAGATAAGATCTCTTTGTCTAGTTATAGAGCGCCTAGAGTAAAGTCTAGTACTACTCTATAAATATATAATTAGACTTACTAATTTTTCTTATACTTATTACTTGCCTATAAGCCTTAATTAGTATTCTTATAAGCTACTTATCTTAGATTTAGCTACTTCTTAAAGGCCTTAAACTTTTGCTTAAGTAAGTATTTAGTAAGTCTATCTACTAATATATTAATAGTAGGCTTATAAAGTACTTTAAAAGAGCTCTTACTATACTTCTAGCAAAGCTATATGTTCTAGATATTAATATAGCAGAGCTTAGTAGAGATTCTTTTATTACTCTCTACTATAAGCCTAATAGTCTATTAATTATTATAGAAAATCTACTAGGCGCTAGTAATAAGTAGCTAAAGCTTAGTAAATAAGCGCTTTAAGGCTATAGTCTCTTTAGTAATAGCCTTAAGAGCAAGAAGCTTTGCTTTAGTAGTTAAGGTTATAACTATTAACTAGTAAGTAGCCTACTATATAATTAGGCCTCTAAATAGCGTTATAATAAATCTATAAAAGAAGTAGCACGTCTTAGTATTATCTACAAAGCTTACATCTCTATAAATCTAGAGCTTCTTGCCTAACTTTACCTCTCTACTATACGTAATACCTTTATATTATAAGTAGTATAGGTATATAATAAAATGCTTTACTACCTTAAGATAAGCTAAAGAAGAATTAGTTAGAAACTAAGAGAGCTAAAAAACTATATACGCAACGTTAGAGCGTATTATAATAGTAAAGTATAATACTAAGCTAATACGCTTTTAATAGGCCTTAATCTTCTACTTTAAAGCGTTCTCTTAGTACTTTAAAAGCTTACTAGCTAGTAGAAGTGTCTCTAGAAAGTAGCTACTATCTTTAAAACTAAATTTCTTTATAACCTTATTAAGGTAAGTATTATAGAGTAGTAAAATAGTGCTTATAAAGTAATTGCGCATAATGCGCACCTCTAAGAACTAGTTTACTACTTTTTTATTATTAATCTTATAAGTCTTCTTAATTCTACTAAGTAGCTTAGTTACCTCTAGGTAGTATAACTTAGTAAATATAAGTAGAATATTATCTACGTAAAAGAGTACAAAAACGTATTAAGTAGCGTTATAGTATAAATAGAGCTTCTTCTTACTAGCTTATAGGCTAAGCTTTAAAAGAGTGTTTAAGAAGTTATTATACTAGAGAAGAAAGCTCTTACGTATACTATAAAGAGCTTTCTTAAGCTTAGCGTAGTAGCCTTTTCTCTAAAAGCTGTCTAGAAGCTTATAGTATACTAGTCTATTACTACTAACCTTAGCGTTTAAAAAGGCTACTATAACGTTAAGCTACTATATCTCTATATTAAATTTAGTAGTAATAGCTATTACTAAGTAGAAAAATTACGTAGTAAGCGTAGTAGTATAGATTAAGTAGAGTATATTCTTAGCCTATATGTCTCTACGTACTATAAGGCGTACCTTATACTTTATAAGATAGCTATTCTTATTTACTTTGTATATAAAGACCTACTTAAGTAGTAGAGAGCGTTCTTTACTACTTATATACTCTACTTTCTTCTAGATATTAGCTATAAGTAGCGTATTAATCTTCTAACGTGCTACTATCTTAAACTTATCTCTATAGAGATAGTTATAGAGGTACTTCTAAAGCGTTAGAAGCGCTAGAAAGTTATTTTAATAGACTTAGCCTTTATTAGACTTATCTATAATTATAGTAGTAATAATATAATATAGTATTACGTATATATAGCCTAACAACTAATTAGAAGCGCTATAGTAGGTCTCTAAGTTATTAAGCTACTTAGAGTTAAATAGTAAGGTATAGACGCTTACATCTCTAAGATTATTATAATTATTATAACTACCTAGGTAACGCTTACTTCTACGTGTAGAAGGTCTATAGACCTTTTTTACGTACTTATACTTAGTAGGTAGATTTTATAGATTAGGTAGAGAGCTATTAGATACTTCTTTATTCTATAAGATATTTATTACTATAGGTAATAGAAGTCTATTACCTTAGAAGTTATCTTCTTACGCACCTAATAAGCTTGCTAATCTAGTTACTATAGACTAGTACTTACTAGAATTAACGCGTCTATTACTAAGCTACTTAGTAATACTTATTATATTAGAAGGCTCTAGTGTAGCTTCTAGTAATAGTAGTTCTATAGCGCGTTTAGTAAGCCTTATATATACTCTCTATATCTCTCTAGCCTAGAAATCTACTTATATAAGACTTAACTCTTCTAGATAAGCTTCTAATAGGCTGTTAAGCAGCTTATCTATTTAGTTAGGTAGTAGCTTACTATTATTTATATTACCTTACTAAAAGAGTAATAAAAGCTTATTATAAGCCTCTACTATATTCTTCTACTTATTTTTATAGAGAATATTAACTATAATATAAGCGTTCTTCTTAGAAGGCTTCTACTTTCTACTACTATAGAAGAGCTACTTATTAAACGTTATGTTGCGCGTAGTAAACACTTCTCTTAGTAATAGAACCTATATATAGTATATATTAGAAGCTTAATAGCCTACTAAATAACTAATATATTCTCTAGGTAGTGTTTTAAAGCTCTTTAGCTTACGCCTAGCTATTCTATTCTTATTTAAGAAATAGGCGTAATATCTATAGGCGTATACGCTACTCTAATTAGATTATAAATTAGTAGAAGCTCTTTTTATAAGCTTAGGCTAATACTATCTAAAGTATTCTATAAACTACTACTCTAACTTCTTATTAGAAGAGCGTAGAGTATAGATATATAAGAAGCTTATATTATAGAGCTAAGTAGCAGTAAGCGCTACCTCTATCTAGAGGTGCTTAGGTAGATTAGCCTTCTTTCTTATCTTAATCTATTTAGTAATAATCTCTTATCTAGCTCTTTTAGCTACTTTATTAGGCTTATAGATATAAGAAGAAGTAGGCTCTAGCGTAATACTATGCTTTCTTACCTATACTTTATAGCGTAAGTTACTACGCTATAAATTAGTTAAAGAGTTATTATTAGAGCTAATCTTTATAATAAGTAGATAATAATAAGTCTAGATAAGCGCTTAAAACTTCTTAAGAGCTTTTATTATCTTTTCTATCTTCTTAGAGAAAAGTAGATAAAGATAGACTTTACTACTATACTTATTCTTAATAAGTAAAATCTACTTCTCTTTTAAGTGCTCTTTAGGTATATTAAAAAGGTTCTACGCAATTCTCTAAAAGAGTTAGAGAGCTTACTTCTTTAGCTAATAAAAGATAACTTACTTTATATAAGATAGAGCGCAGAACTTACACTATATATATATAGACTCTTTAATTCTTACTCTCTAAGCGTTATATATAAGTACCTTAAGCGTCTTAGAGCCTAAGTAACTAGCGTAAGTATACTAAAGGTCTTCTAAATTACTACGTAGCTAAGAAGTAAAGCTAAGTTTTATTCTAGATATTATATTTATAATAAAAGCGTTATAAATAGTAATTAGCTTATATTCTATAAACGTAAGGTTTAGCCTACGCTATAAAGTAGCTACTATAGTACTTCTTACTAGTAACCTAGTATAAAGAGTATTATTAAGACTTAGGTACTAGATCTTAGATTAGTTAAGGTAAGCTTCTAAAACTATATTAATATAGAAGCGCTCTATAACTACAACACTAGTAAGTATAAGATTAACGCGTTTACTACTTATAAGCTTAATAAAGCTCTTTAGAACGCGCGTACTATAACTAAGAATAGAAAAAGCCTATATACCTGCCTTAACTATTTTAAAAGTTCTAGCTAGTTTAAAGTCTAATAATAAAGAGAAGTAGTTAACTAAGTAGATAGCTACTCTATTATTAAGAATAGTGCTAGCTAAGAGAGAGTAAGCGTTGTAGTTTATAATAGAGTAGATACCTAGCGTTAGCTAAAGTATATCTAGGTTAAGAAGCGTAGTAACTACGCTTCTAAAGTACTAGTTATTATTATATAAGCTTTCTAAAGAGCTTAGAATAGAGTATCTCTTACTAATAAGCTTTATACGCGCCTTCTTAAAGTGCTTTATACCTAAGTGTTTAATAACTATATTTTTATTTTTTTATAAGAGCTATTAGAGGCGCTTCTACTTAGCTCTAATAGTAGTAAGTATATTATAGTACTTTTTAATAGGCTAGTAGTAGGTCTAAGACTCTAGAGTAGCGTAAGAGTAGGTAGTAGGCTTAGTCTAGTTTAGCGACTTAGACTTAGAGCTAGCCTTATTAGTAGATAGAGCTTCTTTAATAAAGGTAAAGATTCTATATAACTTAGAGTAGGCTACCTAATACTATATAAGCGCTAAAAAGAAGATTCTAAGCTATAGAAGTGTAAAGATCTTTATACTAAGCGCCTAAGTAGTAATTATATTATACTTTATCTAAATTACCTAGTCTATTACTATTCTAAGTATTAGCGCGTTAAGAAAGTTATAAGTAGTAAGTATACTATCTACTTTAAAAAGCTTATACGCCTTTACGCGTATATAAAGCGCGTTCTACTTATAGTACTACTACTTTAGATTAGTTTTTACTAGCTTAGTTTTACCTAAGTAAGTATAGTAGTTCTTTCTAATCTACTTCTTAGTTATATTATTATAAGGCTGTAGTTATATTTTAAAAAACTTTATAATTACGTAAAGAGACTAGTCTTAGCTCTTAGCTAGCTTAATCTATACTAGAAGTAGTAGAAGCAGATCTATAGTTGCGTTAACCTACCTTTTAAGCTTTCTAAGCTTACTTTAGGTACTTACTAGAAAGGTAGATTTAAGCTTTTATACTGCTAGTTTCTTATTTTAGAGCGCCTTCTTATTACGCTTACTAGTTTCTCTCTCTAGATAGATAGAATAATTAGAAGCTTTAAAAAGGCTGTTTCTAAAGAAGAGTATTACTAAGTTAATCTTCTTCTATACTTCTAGAGAGCGCGCGTTAAATTTAAGCTACGTAAACTACTTAGGCTAAGTAGAGCGTTTCTTAAGAATTACGCTACTTATTAAAATAAGTGTTAAGCTTACTAAAAAGCTATAGTTACTTATAGCTACTTATAGAGAAGGTAGTAAGTAGCGCGCGTATTGCTAATATACTTAGAGATATTAGAGAGAAGCGCTACTATAAGCGTAGGTAGTTAATATAGAAAGAGCTATAAAAAGCTAGTTACCTTACTTATTATAAAGTAAAGAGTTAAATAAAGATTAAAGAAGTGTCTAAATATATTATTTGCAGCGTTATTATTGCGTAGAGAGAGTAATACTTATACTTTAAAGCGCTAGGCTTATAACTATAGAGAAAATTAAGCTAGAAATAATAGATTTAGGTAATTAAGATTATAATTACTACTCTTATAAGATTAGATAAGAGCTACGTAATATATACAGGCAAGCGCGTAAAACACTAGTACAAAAGAGAGAAAGTACGTAATTAACCTAACAGGTGCTCGAACACCTGTTGCGACACCATGCGTATTGGATGTTGGAGATTCCCAGCGGAAGTGCATACACATCCGCTAGAGCATCCCAAAGATCAGATCTCAGATCGCAGACTTACCCGGTTGAAGGCTACGAAACACTCAAAGTTTCGGGTGGTGAGATGGATCGGTGATCATGACGTAGTCACGTCGTCGCCATCCAGCACATCCGCCTCCGCCGTGGAAACGCGGGGAAGATCGACTGACGCGTCCTTGACAGCCTGGTACGTACAGCACGCGGCCGCGAGGCCTCGACGGTGTGCTGGAAGCATACCTCGAAGCCGGGTGTTTGTACCTAGGTATACGAGTGAATACGAAAGCGAAACTGTCCAACCATCGCTGCAGCACCTTCCTCTATCCCAACCGGCACAATTCTGGTTCGTTGGATTCGTCCGCCTTGTAGTCCGATACCCAAACAAGCGGGTCACCTACCGACGCTCCGCCCCCCAATAACGTCGCCACGCAGTGGTGTTGTAATCGACTCGGCTTACTCTTTAGCTTCGCTGCCTAGCTACATCTTACCTGTGTTTCTCTACCAACTTTTCCCCATCCCCCAATCCCATCAACCACTAGGTCACCATGCGGTTCTCACGCGTTGTACCAGTCTTGCCTCTGGCGACTGCATTTGTCATTACCGAACCGGAAGTCTTCTCCAACATCAACATTGAGAAGTCTGGAAAGCAGCTCGTCGATGGCGCTCACAATGTTCTTGACAACGCCCAGAGCGTGCTTGACGATGCGTTCAGCAAGGTCAAGGACGGTGCCAAGGATGTTTACAGCAAGATCCATCATGCTGGCGCCGACGTTGAGTCGTGGTTAGAGGGAAACCAATTCGACGACAGTGTCGTTGACTTTGAGGACCCTCATCACGGTCATGACGGACCGCCACACCACGGCAAACCTCACCACCCTCCGCACGACCAGAAGCCGAACCGCACAGTCTACGAGCTCATCAACGAGAGCAAATATACTACAAAGCTCGCAAAGTGGATCAATGAGTTCGACGACATCGTCGAGGCGCTCAACAGCACCAAGGCAAACTACACCGTTTTCGCCCCCACAGACGAGGCCTTTGAGAAGATCCCCGAGCACCACCACAAGCCTTCCAAGGAGGTTCTGAAGGACATCCTCCTGTACCATGTCACCGACGACTTGTACCCTGCTGGCCGCGTACTCAAGACCTACACCATCCCAACGCTCTACCAGCCCTCGAAGCTTCTTGGCCACTCCCAGCGCCTAACCGTCCGCGTCACACTCAAGGGCCCCGCAATCAACTTCTACAGCCGCCTCGTAGCCGTCAACATCTTCGGCACCAACGGCGTCGTCCACGGCGTCGACTCCATTCTCGTGCCTCCCCCCAACGTCGCCTCCATCATCGACCTGCTCCCCGGCGAGTTCAGCACGCTCGAGCTGGGTCTAGGAAAGACGGGTCTATTCGACAAGATGAACAGCACGGAGTACGAGCATAACGGCGGAACTTTCTTCGCCCCCAACAACTTTGCGTTCCAGAAACTTGGTGCGCGCGCCAATGCTTTCTTGTTCTCAAAGTACGGCGAGAAGTATCTCAAGGCGCTGCTCAAGTACCACATCGTTGTTGATGAGACGCTTTACTCGGATGCGTTCTACGATGGGCGGAAGAAGGATGACAAGGACTCTGTGCAGGAGCGTCCGGGAGGCTACCACTACGATATGCCTACTGCGCTTTGCGGCAAGAACCTTGCTGTTGATGTCGGCCGCTATGGACCTTTTGTTGAGATTAGGATCAATGGCTTCTCGCGCGTCACTGTCCATGACGGTGTTGCTAGCGATGGTGTCATCCAGGTCGTCTCTAATGTCTTGATCCCACCCAAGACCGCTGGTGGCGAGCAAGTCTTCTGGAAGGGTGAGGAGCTCGACGTCGAGGACCTCAAGGAGCGCCTTCAGCCTCTTGTTGAGAACATGGAGTTGTAAGCAATGGCTTGTATGAGCATTGAATTTGTATGTTCTTGCAGCGCGACGATCTTTACGACATATTCCTTGTATAATAGCCTTGTCTTCCAGCGGAGCAGGTACTTCACACTAGCACGTGTATGATTTGGATAGCAAATGAACGAATTGATACAGACATCGCGATCATTACCTGCTGCATACGGTGATGTTGTGGAATCTCATTCTATCGTGTGACCCAAAGACGCAGTGTCTATACCAAGTACAAAAGCAAATTAGAGTGCCGTACAGAGCAGGAACCCTTCCCAATAATCGGCTCCTACGAGAAATCCTCGCCACCCTCTTCAATCGTGTTCTTGACCCGCAACAGAAGTGTGGTCTTCCACTTGTCGAGCTTGCTCAGCTGGTCGAATTGGAACAACTATCACGCGTCAATATAACCCATTCTCGGAAGGCGTAAATCCTGGGAAAACATACCTTATCGGCAAACATCTCCTGGTCACCTTCCTGCACCGCACCTGCCAAGTCAACGAGCAGCGCGTGCTCCCTCTGCTGCTGGAAGCTTGGATCTAGCTCTCTGTACCTGTCAAGCGCAGTGTTGACGCCGACCTGGTCGCCTGTGCATAGCTGGCAGATACCAGCTTTGAGAAGGTACTCCTTGACGGACCAGCGCATGAGGTTGTTGGAGATCGAGGTCTTGGCGACCTTCTCGTAAAGCTCGATGGCTTTGTAGTAGTCCTTGCCTTCTAGGGCGACAAGATCAGCAGTCTTGAGCCAAAGCTTGTTGGCGAGTGCCTGTGGGGGTTGGTTAGTTTTTGCCAAAAAGTTGGGTGTTGGGTGAAATACTTCAGCGTTGTCCTAGAGAGAAGTTAGCATGTGGCCCAGGGTATATTATGATGCAGTACTTACGCTCTCGTACCAACCGGCCGCTTCCTCGTAGGCGGCTCCGGCTCGGGCGTTGTCACCAAGCTCGACTTCGTAGAGCTCGGCAAGGTTCTGCTTGTGAGTGGCTGCACGGCGGAAGTTGCCTTTGGCGCAGTAATGCGCAATGGCTTTGTCTAAACACCTCGCTGCGGCTTCTGGGTCATCTTTGCGGTAGGCCTCTGAAGTCGTGTTAGTTGAAACTGAGTCCAACGTGAAAGTAGAAGCATACTGAAGGCGTCTGTGAGCGTGTTTGCTTCGTCATCAGGCTCGTTTAGGTGCTGACGTTGTACTGATGCTGCCTTTTCGAAAGCCTCGCCTGCCTCCTTGCCTAAAGTTCGTTAACCTCGAAGATCGCGTTGTGTTGCAGAATGCATCTGCCCGTACCCATCTTTTGCATGCGGAACGCATTTGCTGCAGCGATGAACTGCTCTGCGGCTGCCTCATCTATCACGTGCGTCAGCCAAAAAGAGCACATATGCCGCGGTCTGTATCGTACACTTGTCTGCCTTATTACTGAAGAAACTGAAGCCACCGCCTGCCTTCTGCAATGAAGTTTCTGCCTGTCCACCTCGATATCAGTTATCTGCTGTGTGGCTGAGTCGTGAGTGTAGGCCCCACCTGTCGCAGCAGCGCTCGTGGATCGCCGGCCATATTCGCTGTATCTTCTAGAGTTGGTGGTAGATGAGGAGGGAATGGAATGAATAGAGTATGTGACTGTGCAGGCAGACGTTATGTTGAAACTTTGGTCGAGACAGGTGGCTGCACTTGCTGTCTCAATGCGATGACGACCCACGTTGGTCCATGCGAGGGCTGTGACCTCGGCGGCGGCGTTACCGTATCCGCACTAGTGTTTGCAACCGCCAGCCTCGAGCTTCACGGCTTTACATTCACAGCAGCGTCACTCGGGTCTCGCGATAGAAGAGGAAGATCGCCGTTATATCGATGCGCTGAAGTACCACACGGTCTACAACGAAAATCTCGTTCCGTCCCAACAAACGTCCTACCCCGCCTCGCGCATCACATTCATCATGGCGGCACGTCGCGCGTTTGCGTTCACGAAGTTTTGCAAGCCTTCACAGTACCTGCAAATACGCTCATACACGCCCTCACATGTACGGAAATACGAGGATCCGTGGACTGAGGAAAAGCCGGCACAGAAGAAGAGAGGCATCCATCCCGACGAACTCGAAGAGCTTCTAGCAAAGCCCACCTGGTCCGTCGAGTCCCTGCTACCACCGAAGACGCGCGCTCCCGACGCTCCCCAAATTACCTCCCAGCAACTACACCATTTCCTCCGCCTATCAGCCCTCCCGCCACCCGAAACGGCCGAACAAGAACAGAAGATGCTAGACACACTAGCAGCGCAATTACACTTTGTGGGCAAGATACAGGAAGTGGATACAACGGGTGTGAAGCCGTTACGGGCTATACGGGATGAGACGATGGCTGCAGAAGAAGAGCAGACAATCACGTTGGAGACGCTCAGGGATGCTTTGGATAAAGAGAAGGTTATAGGACAGTATCACCAGCGGCTACAACGGGATACTACGCCTGTGGATGCGAAGGATGTTGAGGACTGGGATGTTCTGGGCTCGGCAGAACGAAAATCTGGCAGATACTTTGTGGTAGAGAGCGAACGACCACAGGAATGACCTTTCCGTCCCAGGCCACTTCAGACGTGTAGGTCAGGTGCAATCAGTTTGGGATAGCATTGTCCCAGCTACGGAAAGGATACGCTAACAGTCGAATCAAGACTTTATTTCTTGCCAAAGGTAACCAAACGCCATACGCCACCCGCAGTCGTAAGAAAGAACGTCAAGAAAGTAACGACGGCTTCGTGAGCATGAAGAAGTCGCAGTGCTCGCTTGCGGCATGTGGGCCTTCATCGGCACACACAAATTAACTTCAGAGATGAGAGAAAAGGTTAAAGCAAAGAACCACAATACCAGGCCTAAGGCAACTTTCACGAAAAGGAGACACCGAAAAACCTCGTCAAGTAGGAGATCACGCCCACCAGGGATCGACCTCCAAGCCACATTCCGTACAACGCTTAGCAACATGCGAATCTCTATCACAATCGCAAAAAGGCGCCTCCTCGTCCATTTCATCCAGATCAGGCGTCGGCAATCGACCTAGCCTAGGCGTAGGAGGAGGCGTAGGTCCCGCAGAGGAGTGTAAAGCCCCTTTCGACTCCAACGGCAATTTCTGGCTCGACTTTGCCTCGCCATGAAGGACCACTGGCTTCTCCCTTCCTTTCAACACGTGCTTGGCAGAAGTCACGTGTGTCACGTGTCTCTCACCGGGTTCTGCGGCCAACCCTCTCGATGCGGGGTGAGATTGCTCGACCTGCTGAAGTCTGCCTCGTTGGCTTGTATGCTCGTTCTCCATGGGATACAAGACGAAGTCGGCATATGTCTGGACTGGAGAGTCGGCCTTGCGGACCGCCCAGGAGCGACGACGAGATTCCTCGATCTGGATACTGCGTCCATTGTGGTATGTCGTCTGACGGTACTCGTCCTCTTCTTGCTTTTGGTCTGGCATGTCTGGTGCCTGGCGAGCGGACTGTTGTGCTGGCGGCGACGACGACGGCATCGATGCAGCCAGTGTACGGGAAAAGCGAGAATCGAGTTCGAAGCGATCTCGAAAGCCTTCTCAAGTCCTCCAAATTGGGTCCAAGGCCAAGAAGAGATGTTGTGGGATGGTTATGTGAAGAGGGGTAGTGGAAAGGAAGAGCGACGAAGGGGTGCGGAGGTGCGTGGTGGGCGGTGCGAGTATATACAGTGCGGGATCTGTGCGCCAAGCCTGAGCCCGCCTGACACCCCCGGGGCTCTGGCTTCCACCACCACGCCCCCCTCGCTTGCTTGCTCTTCTGTAGCAATCGACTACCATGCTCGAGATGAGCTTGGAGGGACTGGATAAGTTCGAAGAGACAGGGGTTTGCGAGACTTGTATAGCTCTAGTGCACTTTTGCACACTTCCGGATTGGGGTGGAGGAATGTTTGCAGGTAGAGTCAGTATGAGCAGCTAATGTACGACGAGAGAGGCATGCAAGAAAAATGGACCAATGGAGAGATGGTATTCGTTCGATGCATCGGGTTTTGGCAGTGCCTGCATGTGCACCTTGTCGTCGCTGGCTGTCTCTCTCCAGCCACGAGCATACATAGATAACACGCCCTTCTGAACCGGTCTCTTAGTAATACAAGAGCTTTTTCAACGCCTTTTCACTCGTATCTCAGCCTTTGCTCCTATTATGGCATGTTCATCATATCATTGGTCGTATCACTGCCTAAGTATAAGTAGCAGGGCGTATGCCAAGCCCTTCCCCGGAAGTCTACAAAGCTAGAGCATTTCCACCGAGCTATTCCATCCTCTCTGCCCTGAGACAGCACAAAGTTCTAAAGTATTCATTAAGACACTCTATAAGACAACTCAAGTGACATCTGCCTCCGGAGTAATATAGGAAGTACCTACACGGTCATACAATGCCTGCACATGCCACTCTCCTCCGTTACTAGAATGCTTCGCCTACGGAAAGAAGCTCTCTGCAGATCAATAACTACATCTCCTCTATCTAACTTTCATCGCCTATCCCTATCTTTCGAGATACTAGCTACTATCTTGACATTGCTCCGCGAAAAGCCGTGCACAGATCTGCAAAAACGACTAAGCTCATTTTTCATACTTGACCAAAACAGGTTCATCTTCAAAGTTCTCTTTTACTCGCAAAGTATAGCTTAGCACATCGCTCACGCCTGTTTGTCGGGAAAGCTAGTTCCGGTATTCACATACGCGACACTAGCTTCTAGGACTAGTACCAGACAGCACTAGAGAGCATAGCTGTTTCGGGATACACAATGATCGGAGATTATGAATATGTTCGCCGTATTGATGAACTGCTCATGGAAATGTTATAAAAGATTCTTCTATAGTGGTTGTTCAGAAATTCTAGTGAGATCTGGTGCTTTTCGGGATCGTTCAAGGGGTCTAAGTCGTAGACAAGATAGAAGGGAGTGCGCAAGAATTGTTAGACAAACGATATCACAAGTTCGGTAAACAAAATCTTGTAGTAACAGCAAAATGCCGCCTAAGCAGTCTTCTCTCCATACCACCTGCACATCCTCTCTCTCAGATGAATAATCATACAATCCGAAAACCAAAACAACAAAATGCAGAAACGCCACTGGGTCGAGAAACATTACCTCGACACCCCCCAGTTCCTATGCCATGGTATAACGAAAGAAAGCCCAAACACCCAAATCCCTTCCTTTCCCATTCGGAATCCCATGAAAACTTAAAAAATGCCCCCAAAACGCCTGTTCCCCATGCTACGTTGGTCGAAGTACATGTTACACGCCGTTCTTTACAACCTCATTCCGGCGACCACTCCGCGTCCAAATCTTCATCTGTATCTCCGTCTGCATCTCTATCCGTCCCCGCATCCACATCCACATCTCCATCCGTATCCCCCTCGGCGTCTTTAGAGGAATTCTACTCTCGTGGTGGACTAGCCACACGCTGCTCTTCCTTCTCCTCCTCTCTCTCGGAACACTACTCCCCAGGACTCGCCACACTACCCCCCGGCTCCACACTCGCACTCGCCCTACTCCTCTCCTTCGCACCGCCACCCAGACTGAGCTTGATCTTCTTCTTTTTGGGTGAGTCGCCGCCGACATCATCGACATCCCTATCTCTTTTCCCCTCGCCCCTCTCACTACTCTCACTATGTTTCCGATCACCTATATCCGGTCTTCCTGTTTTTAACTTGACTTTCAGTGTGCCGTTGCTGCCACCACTTCCATTAGACGGTTTATCGCGGTCCGCTTTCTTAATGTACGAGCTCTTCTTCTTCATCTTGCGGCGCTCGGGGGTATCGTCGGCGTCGAAGTCGTCTGCGTCGTCGGTGGCGGCGAGGCGTTTGACGGGGGAAATGCCCTTTGATTTACTGCTTGTTTTGGTCTTCTCGGAGGGGTCTTGGGAGCCAGGGGCGGGGGTGCCCATGCGGCTTCCGAGCGGCGTGTTGCCGACGCCTGAGCCTGTGCCGTTTTGACCGGTGAGTTTAGCCATGGCGTTGCGCGAGGACTGGCGGCCGCTGATGCCGAGGCACTTTTCGAGGTGTTGGGCGAATCGCGTTATGAGTAAGCTGCGCTTGCAGTTGGGGCAGGTGTGCCAGGGGATGTACGAGGCTGGTTTGCCGCCGGTGTTGAGTTTGATTTCCTTGGTGTCGCCGCCGGCCATGTCGGTGTCTTGGGAGCCGGGGGTGCCCACGCTCTCCTTTTCGGCGTTCTTCTGCTGCTGCTTGATGAGCTCGCGTTCCTTCTTGCTCTTAGCCATGTCGGTGGGGAACGGGTTGCCGTAGACGTCGTGGCCGGATCGCTGGACCCACGGATACAGCATGCAGTACTCCTTGGTCAGGTCTGGGTTCTGCATGCCCTTGCCCATGATGGGGTGCATCAGCCGGGGCAGCTTGCAGTGCGGACATATGATCTCGGGCGTCGTCTTGAGCGGGTTGCCCTTGAGGAAGACGCGTCCGTTCTCGTACTTGGCGGCGGATGTCTCAGCGATGGGTATCGACGTGGCGCCCGTCGTGTTTTGCTTCTGCGACTGGGGCTCGAGGTTGGCGAGGGCGATGGATTCGGCCTGGGTAGCCGCCGACTGCATGCGGAGCAGCTTCTCGGAGCGGTGGCACGACAGGGCCGTGGTGAAGACGATGTTGCTCAGCAAGTCGTCGAGGATGTTGGTAGTCTGCGACACGATTATTAGTAGCCGAGGAGGCGGTTTGCGGCGGACAGGCGTACCAATTCTGCCAGCGCGTCCGAGGGCAGGCCGACGGCAGCGTCGACGCCCTCGGCCTGGTCGTCTGCCGGGCGGTCCTCAGACATGACGCAGCTGGGCGTGGTGGACTATGGTGTTCAGGGCGTGGAGAAATGGTTGCTGAGACGTTAGCGGCCACGACGGGAGATATCGCGCATCCCTGCTCCGGCTCCGATTTAGCGCATGCAGCCAGAGTTGGCCTACCCCACACACCCACCCACACACCGAGAACTGCGTGTTCGCCCAAGAATCTGCGGTGGAGCTGCGCGTCTCCACTGATGCATAAGTGTGACTGCAAGCAATGGGTATCATTCAGAGCATCTATCCACGGCTATCTTGGCTACCTAGACTACCTCCCACCTCGCCAGCCTGCCGATGGTACTTCCCGCCTGTCGCACAATGCACACGCGATCCGATTTTGGCACGCCCGAGTCAGACCCAGGGGCGACCACCTTGTGCATTACCAGATTGGCAACCGCTGTCGGCATGCCTTCTGCGAGGTTGTAGTTGCCCGTTGTGACGAAGCCGATGAGATCCACTTCGTCAGGCACTAGAGGGTAATTCTCCTCGCCAGCGCTCGGTGGGCCGTTGTCTAGGAGACTCCTTGCAAGATCCCTGCGCTGGATATGGTCTGGCTGCTTAACGACACCTCGACTCTGTTGCTTCGTCGACGTACGCTTCGTGCCGGGTTGTGGCATCTGGGCTAGCCATTGCCCACGGAGTTGTGGGTCGCTAGGCAGTCGGTAGATGCGAGCGCAGTCTGTAGGAGTGCCTCGTTGGACCATTGTGATCTTGACAGTGAATACATCTGATGGCAACAACGAGCCGCTCGACGAAGCCGTGCCGTCAACCATACCAGCTGCTTGTCTGAACGAGAGCTGTCTGACAGGAGTTCGAGATTCTTGACGTGAAGACACATCTGTAATCAACCTCTTCCAGTCGCAAGACCACGGATCTCCAACCTCGCCCTTCCTACCCTTACCAAGATCAATAGTCGACCATTCAATCCTCTTCCCCTTCGGACGCTTAGTCCACTCGTGCTTCCTCACTTCACGCTCACGCTCTTCCCAGACCCAACCAGCCTCTGTGCCAGGATGGTCGTACGGGAAGTGCGGCTTCGAGCGCTCAAAGTCAACCTGACGTCTCTCTTTCAAGCCGCCGAATCTGGGGTTGCCGCCTGTGGAAACCGGGTAGCGCATTATCTGTCGCCATACAGGCATGACGCATTTCCAGGGAAGGAGAATGGTCCAGGACTTGCTTTCTCGTGACACGAATACAAGTGTCGGAATACGTGGGTCGGTGGATCGGGCCTCAGGGTCTTCGCCTAATGTGCATGCGCTCTTCCGGCGATTGATTGACTTTTGAGAGGGCATGGTTCGCTGTGCGGCTAGTCGGGTGTTGGTGTCGAAGATCGAGGCTGGAGTCGGGGTATTGTCCAGCGGCCAAGTTGCGAGAGTTTGAGTCAAGGCGGTCAGCGACTGCTGATCGTGTGCTATCGGCGAAGTGCGAGGAGGATCGCGAAGCCGAGGATCTGAAATATCAAACGACAACAGCGCACCGGCTGGTAACGATGCAGCGTCCGTCACAGAGGCCAAAGCCGGCCAGAGAGACTGTGGAGTATCAGAGCCAGCCTCAGTAGAAGGCACCGGGGTAAGAACAGAGCAGAGAGCCTCCGCAGCAGCCGGGCCTACAATCTCGATAGACCCAATTTCGAAGCGGAGATCTCGCACGGTAACAGCTGGCTTCTGTACTTTAGCAGTCCGAACAACTTCCTCCCAGAGCTGCAAGAAAGCGCCCGGATGCACCCGAATGAAGGCTTTCGTCTTTTTGCCGTCCGCATGCGGTGCACACCAGATGACAGTCACCCGAGCGATCTTCACCAACGGCTTCGCTTCTCTTTCGTATATCCAGCCTTCCCAGGTCCTAGTGCCGTTCCGCCACTTCTTAGCTCTGCCTCTGTTCTGCCAAGGATCCTCTGCGTCCTCTGCAGAGAAGTGCAGACCCTTGAGTAGCCCCGCTATACTGGCTTCAGGACCCTCCAGGCTGAGGGTTGACATGTAGCTCATATCCCACGCGACAGCTCCCCGCTGGGTTGCAGCTCTGTGTGTGAGACGGTATGCCTTGACCGCTGGCTGCAACGGTATCGCAAACCGCCAGAGCGGCTCTTTCGGATCCGTCATCTTTGCGCGCTTCGTATGCCACAGGTGCGTAGGAAGCCAGGTCTTGTCTCGCTGGCGTCTGCGGAATCGCGATGGAGGGGTAGCGGGCGTGGCCAGGGGTGGGAACTTGCGCTTCAGCTTCGGTGGTGAGGGCTTCGTGACTTGCTTCGGCGCATCCTCCATCTTCGCGTCTCCGTCGTCGTCTTTCCCACTGCCATCCTTCCTCTTCTTCGCCTTCTGCCTACTCTGCTCCCTCCCCTCCTTCCTCAGGAACTTCTTCTTGCCCTTCCCAATACCACTTCCACTGGTACCTCTGGCAATGGGCGTGTTGTCTTCTTTAGCTTCCTGTCGCGCCCTGACCCGCAATCTCTTTGGCACGCGCTGCGGATTGTGACTTGCGGTCCTCCTCCTCAACTCCCGTGGCACATCTTGAAAAGCCCGTCGCGAGAGCCCTTTCTTGGCCGCCTTCATGGCGCCCTCGAGCGACCTGATCTCATTCTCGTGCGACTTGAGAAAGTTCTTGACGTTGATCTCGCCATTGGGGTACGCGTTGCTAGTCGAAACGGCGGGGATGACGTACTGGGGTCGTTGCTGGAATCTGGTGCGTTTAACAGGATTACCGGGGCCCGTGTTGGCAGGCTGCTTTCTCTTCCTCGAGCTATCGGCCATGGTGGGACGTCTATCAGCTTATGCTATGCTATCTCAAGCTCACTGGGCCAACGGTCGCGGCGACTGAAATCTTAGCGAGATCTCCACACCAACGGGCCTACTAGCGCGGAGTCATTCGTCACGTCCGCACGTGTTACGCCGAAGCACTGACAGCCTACCAGTGCCGCGCTGGACCCTTTGGCATTGGTCTGCTGCATTCTGTTTCATCGCGCCGACCCCCCCTAGCCCGTTGTTTGATTAATTACTCCATTCACAACATCTTCATTTCGCGATTCGGCCTAGAGCTCCACTTGCTGTGCCCCCCTGTGATTGCACCTATCCCCTGCATTGTGCGCAGCCACCATGCTGCCCTGTCCTTGTGGTCTAGGACATGTCCTGATCATTCAATGTTTTCCCACACTGCGTCTTCACACAACAACAGCATCTCACAGCATCTCTACTTTGAACAGCGCCACCACAACACATAGCATCCTCTATTACTATCACCAGCTATTGCTAGTACATAATGACCACCCACACATACACCACAATGTCTCCGACTCCCAGCTTTCAACCTCCTTCCGAGCAAATGTGCAAGATAAATTTCAGTCCACTGCGATCGCCCTCTCCGCGCAAACGTTTCAACAACCACGGGCGCAACCAGTCCGAAGCTATCCAACGCCCCCGGCCCATTAGTGTAGCAGACAACTCTCCAATGGTGCAGCACACGAAAAGGTCCTCGATATACGTGTCAGAGGGATGCTATACTCTCAAGAACCCATCCATGGCCTCGCCGACGAACGACCCCTCCGACGTTGTCGATCACTACGCTATCCTCGAACTCACTCCCAAGGCCACCACCGACGAGATTAGAGCTGCGTATCGCCGTCTGCGAGGTGTGTACTTTGCCAACGACGCGAAGAAGTACCGTGCGCTACAGACTGGCTTCGATTGCCTGATGGACCCAAATACTCGCCAAGTTTACGACGCTTCCTACCAGCCAGCTGCGGCAGCGCCGGATTCGCTATCTAGTATCGGTGAGGTCTTGGACCAGGGAAAGCACTGGCGCAAGGATAGTGCTCATGGCGACGACGCTATCGCCGAGGAGGAAGAGGAGGAGGAGCAAGACCTACGGACTGACGACCCGAATTGGGCTCTCAAGCGGTTTCAATGTGAGGGTCATGAGATTATGCTGGGCACTGAGCCGTATCAGTCCTGGATCCCTCTGCCCACATGCTCACTGCGGGCATGTGGACGACCGAAGTATCTCGGCAATTTCGCAGTGAACGCATATCCGTCCGCGAACTAGCCTCTTTCTCCTCGTTCGATACCCCAAATCTAACCACACAGCCTTACCTACTCGGCTCGATAACGCCTGAGTTCTTCACGATTGTTTATAGCAGAGCAGGTCTTGCATGCATTTAGCGGTCTGGCCTTGCGGGCGCAACTGGGCGGTCACTTTGTTCCTTCTTGGTCCCTTTGGTCCCTTTGTCACCTTAGCGTTGTTTTTTGCACACAAGCGGCGATTCACCATCATCCCCTTTATCTGTACAGGATAGAAAGTCCCAACTTTACTGCAAATTGGCTACACTCACTACATATCTCGTATATCGAGCACACACTTTGAATGATAATGTATGACACTAGGAGACTTGGTTCGATCGGCGTGCATATGCATGTGATGAGGTTTATATGGCGAGTCTGAAACATCAGGTCCGCATACGTCGTACGACGGTGTCTACGGTGTGCAGGAGATATGCAGGATTAGGCAAACGACTGGAAGACTAATGGTGTCACGCGAAGGGGGTCATGACATCACGAGGTAGCGGTGCAGTGGGGTGGCAAAGTAGATAGACCAGAGTCGCATTGCTGATATCGATCGCTATGATACAGGGCTCTAAGTTGCAAATGCCACTCTGATCCGATCCTGTCCTGCTCTAAGAAACTGTCGCATGCTGGGTGTTGTCGCGAGCTTTCTACTGGTCGAGCTTTACGGGGAAGTTGCCAGCCTCTATTCCAGGTGTTAGCTATGAATCTTCAAAGTCCGTTGCGCATTCGAGCAATGCGTCCAAAGTGGGTTACTCACCACGCTGGTCGTCCCATCGCGATGTCCAGCCGCTGGGGCACAGGGACTTGTAGGCCAACATGAACTATATCCATCAGTATACATGCCCATCTTCAATGCGACGTTTCCGGGATGCGCACCTGGCGGCAGGGAGCAAAGTCCTCGCCCTTGGCGATGATGCACTTGTGGTAGTCGACGTAGTTTTGCCAGCAGTGCTTGGTCTGGTTCTGGTTGGGGAAGCGGGCATCGAAGCCTATATGCGCCGAAGCATGTTAGCACCCAATACGGCCCATCTCAAGCTCCAGGCGTCATTTTGGCAGGCGGTGCAGGGCGCAGAGCAAGTCCGGGGAAGGCGTACCAGCTGTGCGGCGGCAGATTAGCGATTGAAGCTCGACATGCGGAGGTGCGGGAAAAGCTCACCAGTGACAAACTTGAAGGGCTTGGTTACGAGCTCGTCGCCGTTCTCGCCGTTCTCGTTGTCAGACATGATTGCGATGGGGGATTGGGCGTGGTTCGGGCGTGGGCGTGGCGGCAATGGCAGGCGGGCGTGTGCAGTCGAAGTGGTGACGGAAGTGAAGTTGTGAGGTTGCGATGGTTCGACCCGAAACGCATTGTCCACACACAATTCGCTCGGCGTTTTCCGGGCGACAGGGCCCGCGAGCTCTCTCAGCATCTGCGTGCCTCACTGTGACGAAAGCCCCGGAAGACGTCCTTCGATCCCCCACGACAACGTCTACGAACTTCTCCCCACCCCAATTGCGAAGTCAGCAATACCGCCACCATGTTCAAAGCCACCCGCGCCCTCTCCATGCAGCCAACTCGTATGTTGGCCATGCAGCCGACACGCATGGCAGCCATGCAACCTACGCGCATGATGGCCATGCGCCAGAGCCCCCAGCTCATGATGAGGCAGACAATGGGCCTGCGCAACCCCGTCCCCGTATGCCTCGCCGCCTTCCATCTTCTGGGAACTTGATGCTGACTATACTGCAGAAGGAGGAGCACGGCGGTAAGCCAATCACAGCATCCACTTTATGCCATCGAACATGAATTAACGATTGACCATGTAGCCCACACCGTATCCCAGCGCATCCGCCAGCTCAAGAACATCCCCACTGAGATCTGGCCTCTGAGTACGTCTAGCCCTCCCTTTCCCTCATCCCCATCTCTGGCTCTTGCTAACCCAATCTCTAGTCGTCGTCCTCGCGTAAGCCCCTCCATTGCGCCCGCATATACCCTCACATACACCCTCATAACACGTAGTCTAATACATCTACAGCATCGCCGTCGGCATGGCTTTCTTCTCCATCACCCGGAAACTCTGGGTCGACAAGACGCTCCGTCTCAAGCGACAGGGCAAGCAGGACTAGATGTCCAGTTGGTGAGGAATAGGATACAGGAGAGATGGAATCGGCGGGCTTGGAAGGGCTCCAGCAGCCATTGTGTATAGGTACAGCATACGGGATAGAGTCCGAGTCACGTTCGATAATCAAGCATGAGATCCCTTTGTGTTGTGTAGTTGATATGATATGCACGAGACAGCACTTGGTATCAAATGTTTCCCAAACGCCTGCAAACGCCATGCTATGAGACCAAAGAACCAAAGAGATTACACTGGCTTCGGTCCAGCCTCGTCAAGACCCTCCAGGCCCTGCATAGGGTCCATGGGCCCGTTCGCCTCCTCTTGAATCTGCTCACTTGCTTTGCGATCCTCCTCACTCACGGCATGCTTGGCCAACCAGCCCTCCTGCATTTTGTTAGCATACCAGACGTGTAGTTTTTCAGATTATAAGACACGTACCTGCTCCCAGATGGCGGTCTTGCTGCCTAACCCTTCATTCGCGTCTTTCTGTGGCTTGGCTGCTGCTACCTTGATGACGGAACCGTACAGCTCGCTCCGGTCCATGTTGTCGATGGCGTCGGTCGCGTCGGTTGCAGTCTCAAACTCAACATAGCCGAACCCCCGATGTTGATCGCCCTGGCTCTGGTTCTCCGGTTTGGGCAAGTTGACTTCGACAATGTCGCCAAAAGGCAGGAAGGCGTGGAAAAGCGTCTGCTGGGTGACTGCCTGGTCGAGGCCGCCGACGAACACGGTGGCCTTTAGTCGTGACGTGTCTGATAAATTCGACATGGTTGCCTGTGGATTGCGATTTGCGACTTGGGTGGTAGGATGGTCGTGTTCTCTTGATTGCGCGCTGAAATTCGATATCACGTGGTTAGCGGGACCCACCTTGGCTGGCGCGCCCGCCATGGACCAGGGAAGGACAGGTGGATGGTCCTGGTGAAGCACGTCGTTGCCTCAACTTCCAGTCCGCGCTCAAGACACATTGCGGACTCTCTTTAACACCACATAACCCTCCCGTCGCCCTCTACAAAACCCGCTCCCTTGTCCATCATTTTGTTCGTGCCGTATTCCCCAATTCGCTAATCTGACACCGCGGCGCCATCATCGCCCAACACCGTCATGGTCCGCCTACGAGAAATCCCCCGGACCGCCTGTTTCGCCTGGTCGCCAGGCCCGACGCAGCCCCTGATTGCTACTGGAACCAAGGCTGGGGCTGTGGATGCCGACTTTTCAAATGAAACACAATTAGAGCTCTGGGAGCTCAAGTTGGACGACAGCGAGCAGGGCGTCGAACTCAAGCCCGTTGCTACTGTGAGCGTAGAGTCGAGGTACTAGAGGATATTTCTAAGCCATTGGGATCAGAGAACTAAACGGCATGCCAGGTTCAACGACATTGCGTGGAGTCAACCCAGCGAACAGTACCCGCGGGGCATAATAGCGGGCGCACTCGACAGCGGGGCACTCGTGCTATGGGACGCAGAGAAGCTGCAGGCAGGCGAAGGGTCAGAGCGCATGGACAGTTGCATGCAACCACAGAGTGCTGACGTTATGCAGCGACGATGCGGAAATTGACCAGATCGACAAGCACACCGGCCCCATCCAGGCGATACAGTTCAACCCCTTCCGATCCAACATCCTCGCCTCGGCCGGTGCCAAGGGCGAACTCTACGTCCACGACCTCGCCGACGACTCCAAGTCCTTCCGCCTCGGCAAGGCTGGAGCGAACCCCGACGAATACACTACACTGGACTGGAACAAGAAGGTTGCGCATATCCTGGCAACCGGCAGCAGCGGCGGCTTTGTCACCGTCTGGGACGTCAAGCTCAAGAAGGAGAACCTCACATTAAACCACTATGGACGGAAAACAGTCAGCGCGGTTTCCTGGGACCCCAATGTGCCCACGAGACTCGTTACCGCTATCCCGACCGACCAGAACCCGCTCGTGCTGGTATGGGACCTCCGCAACACCAATGCGCCCGAGAAGACACTTCAAGCACACGACCAGGGCGTGCTGTCGCTTTCGTGGTGTGTGCAAGACAGCGACCTTTTGTTGTCTTGCGGCAAGGACAACAGGACGATTGCCTGGAACCCGCACACCGGCGAGCAACTGGGCGAGTTCCCAGTCGTGACAAACTGGACCTTCCAGACCAGATTCAACCCTTCGAACCCGAACCTCCTCGCGACCGCATCCTTCGACGGCAAGATCGCAGTTCAAACACTACAAAACACTGGGGCTGGCGCGGACCAGAACAAGGCTGCGACGGAAGCGCCTGCAGGCGAGGACTTCTTCGCTCAGACCCACGCAGAACCCCAGGGCGCATCTTTCTCACTGAAGACACCCCCGAAGTGGCTGAAGAGGAGAGCAGGTGTGGCTTTTGGCTTTGGTGGAAAGCTGGTGCGATTCGGCATCGTCGATAACAAGTCCAAGATTTCCATCTCCACATTTGCTGTAGACTCGGACGTCAGCGCCGCGAGCGAGGAGTTCGACAAGGCTCTAGACAAGGGCGACATTACGGCAATCTGCGAGTCGAAGATTTCAAAGGCAGCCAACGAGGAAGAGAAGGCCGACTGGACCGTCATTGAGACTCTCACGTCAGAGAACCCGCGAAGCAAGCTTGTCGAGTACCTGGGCTTCTCCGACAAGGATGAAGAGCCAGAAGAAGAGAAGAAGGAGGAGAAGACAAATGGCGATGCGGACGAGGGGTCCTCGTTCTTCGACAATGCGACAGACGAGGGCAACTTCTTGTCCGATCTCGCGGCTTCCAAGGGCGCGAAGACCAACAACCCCTTCCAGATCTACACTGGTTCCGAGTCGGAAGCCGATACCAAGATCACTCGCAACCTCATGCTTGGTGACTTCAACGCGGCGTTGGACGTGTGCCTAAAGGAGAACCGACTGTCAGATGCTTTCATGATTGCCATTTGCGGCGGGGAGAAGTGCATCGCCAAGGCACAGGCTGCATACTTCAAGAGACAGTCTGACGCACCCAACTACCTGCGCTTGCTTGCGTCAGTGGTCGGAAAGAATCTATGGGACTTCGTATACAACGCTGACCTCAAGGACTGGAAAGAAGTCATGGCCACCATCTGTACATTCGCCGACCAGGCCGACTTCCCCGACCTTTGCGAGGCTCTTGGAGACCGTCTCGAAGAAGCCATATCTGAAGAGGAAGGAACGTACCGAAAAGATGCGTCTTTCTGTTACTTGGCTGGTTCCAAGCTTGAGAAGGTCGTTGTCAACTGGGCACAGGAGCTTCAGGAGAGTGAGAAGGCGGGTATTGAGCAGACCGACGGCGACAACAGTTTCTCTATCCACGCACGGTCGCTACAGGAGTTCATCGAGAAGGTCACGGTATTCCGAAAAGTTACCAACTTCAAGGATGCCGAACAGCAGAAGGAGGACGACTGGAAACTCGAGCCCTTGTACGCAAAGTACGTTGAATACGCTGACATCGCATCTGCCCACGGTCAGCTTGCAATTGCGGAGAAGTATCTGGATCTCCTGCCTCAAAAGTACCCAGCTGCAGATGTTGCCAGGAACCGGGTCAAGCAAGCCACCAGGAAGGTTGCCGCTCAGCCAGCGGCGGCACAAAAACAGGCCCAGTCAACCACTGCTGGTCGTCGTCAAGTTGTGGTCCCGTCCTACGGACAGCCTGCACAAGCAACACCGGCACCGCCTCAGCAGACGCCCTACGCTCCGGTCAACCCTATGCAAACGCAACCAAGAGCGTCACCTTATGCTCCAGTCAACCCCCTATCCTCGCAAGCCCAGCCCACTGGACCATCAACGTTCACACCGGCAGCAGCACCCGGCAACTCGTACACACCGGTTGGCTACCAGCCATCTCAGCCTCAGGGTTATGGTTACAACGCAGCGCCCCAACAAGGAATCGCACCTCCGCCACGCAACTTCTCAAACTCGCCATCAATCGTGCCAGCAGCCAACAGAGGCAGTATTCCTGCCTGGAACGACACACCAGACTTTGGTCCACCCAAGCCAGCTTCGCGTCGTGGCACTCCTATGAACACTGTAGCTTCTCCGTTCCCGAACCAGCAGCAGCCCCTCGCAGGCCCACCTCAAGGTCCATTCTCGCCAGGAGCAAGGTCGACACCTCCACCTCCTCCAAAGGGTCCTCCTCAAGGCCCTCCCCGGATGACTTCTCCTCCGTCTGGACCCCCAACTGGTGCTCCGAACCCATACGCACCAGCGCCAGCTTCAAACAACTATGCTGCTCCGCCTGCTGGCTTCGCACCTCCACAGCAGGCACCGGTACAGCGTGGAGCATCGCCATACCAACCACCAACTGCTGCCGCTCCGCCATCGAACCGCTATGCTCCTGCTCCAGGTTCACAACCATCGGCTCCCCCTGGACCAATGGGCGGAATGCCACCGCCACGGAACATTGCGCCTCCTCCTGGCCAGTTCACACCCGTAGGATCAGCATACGCACCGTCGCCTGTGCAGCAGATGCAACCCGCAGCCGCAGCGCCGCCACCAAGGGGCCCACCCCAAGGACCTCCGCGTGCTGGACCTCCTCCAGGCGGTCCTCCAGGCGGTCCTCCAGGCGGTCCTCAGGGCGGACCACCAAGGCCCGATTCCCGACCTGGCACCGGACAATCGCAAGCGGCAGCGCAAGCAGCGCCCAAGTATCGTAAGTACTCCCCAAACCACACACAGAATCATCTCAATCTAACCCCTGCGACTAGCTCCCGGCGACCGATCCCACATCCCCGATGCCTCCCGCCCCATCTACGAGATCCTCGACGCAGACCTCCAACGCGTGAAAGCCAAGGCACCAGCTCAATACAAACAGCACGTTGCCGACACGGAGAAGCGCCTCAATATCCTATTTGACCATCTCAACAACGAGGACCTGCTCAAGCCTGACACTATCCAGCAGATGAATGAATTGGCGCAGCAGATTCAGGCTAAGCAGTATGATGCTGCGGTTGCGATTTTCTCGGATCTCATGACGAATAAGACGGATGAGGGGAGTAATTGGATGGTAAGTGGAGTGAGAAGTTTTGTGATATGGGGATTGTGCTAATTTGTGTGTGTGACTAGGTTGGTGTTAAGCGGTTGATTCAGTTTAGCAAGTCGACTGCTTAGGGGGCTGATGCTTCTGCTGTTAAGGCTACGGCTTCTTCCGCGCCGGTCGATGTTGCTGATGAAGGGTATGTCTACGTGGACAAGGTCTACGTGTACAAGGTGTATAAGTAAAGGGTTGGAAGGGGGTTAGATGGAGATTAGTTGGAATAGAGATAGTTTCGAAGGAATGTCTTTAGCGCTATGCATTGCTTAGAGAATGAAGATAGCTGCATGATTTGTGTGTGTGGGCGCGTGATGGTTATGGTCATGGTGATGAGGCGTAGTTTGTGGATGAGTGATGCGTGTTGGGTGTAGATGCATAATGGATATGCTTTCTTTGCTTACGCGATATATGTTTTCCTGTAAAGTACGTCTCATGTAGCTGCTCCGTTCCAAAGTTTGCACAAAGACAACACCACCAAAGTCGGATACGCTATCAATTTCAAATTACGTGCCGGAGTGAACAAGGCCATACGGCCCAATCATATGTCAATTGTAACGCTTGGTACAGAGTGAAAATATGCCAAACTTTGAACCAAAGTATGTGAATTCGTTCTTTAGAAACCCGACAAGATTGTAATCCCCGTGCTGCAACACTCTTGTGCTTCAACCCACCTACGTCTCTCAACAGCAACTGCACAAACAATCACCTACAAGTCTGAACGCCATCAACCTCTAACCAAGGCACACCGTAAACCACATCAGCACCACATCAACACCACACCACCGCACAAGAAAACCTTGGAAGTGCGTCCCGACACAAAAACCTACATTACCTTCCTTCTCCGCAGTCGAACGACATATCTACATATATATATATATCGTACCCTATCTACAACGCCTGCGAAGACGATCATGGTTTTTAAAAACTTCATCTGGCTGTGGATAGCAGTATGCGTCCTGTTCTTCCTGCACATGGTGTTGCTGATGTGGATTAATGGAAAGGGAATGCCGGGGTGGTTGAGGGGGTAAAGGGATAAAGGGGAGGGAGTGGAAGGGGAGGGAGTGGAAGAGGAAGGTGTGGAAGAGGGTATGAGGGGCTGTGGTGAAGTGGTAGGGGGTGAGGGTGGAGATGCTGCAATGTAGAGGACTGTATCAGTACGTAGACAGTAGGAGAGGCTGTAGTAGTGAGCATGCAGAGGGAGGTGATGGTTATGTTGATGCGAAGGATGCTCTGATACTTTGGGTGTTGCAGTGTCTTGGTTTGTGGTATAGAATCAGAAGGCTGAAGAGATCTACCGAGAAAGGTGTGAATATTAATGTAATAAAGGCGTGAGTTCTGTATCATGGAGGGGAGAGAGGGACAAGGCTCTCGGTGACAGTTCGATTGCCTGGTACTTGCTTGGGATGCAAAGCTTTTCGTATGGGCTGAAGAGTTCGACTTTAACGTCTGGTGGCTATTAGTAGCGCGGCGTATGTAGAGAAGGAGCGTCTTAGGAACACTTCAGACGGTTTAGCATTGACATTGGAATTCTGGGTCATCACTTCTCGATAAAGTGGCTATCACGGACATGTCAAGACAATAATAACTTCTACTAAATCTAATCCAGCACGATTTGCACTCGGTACTTGAATATGCAGGCGATCAATGTGAAGCGTTGATTCATTAACCTAATCTTGACACTTTAAGAGTCTTCTCCGCTTCGAACGGAAATCAGAAAGCAGATGCAGACTCGTGATAGTGAGCCTACACAGTCATTGCGAGGGGGCTTCCCCGAAGCGCCAGAGACTTCAGACAAGCCTCCTCGTAATGACTGTGCAGGCCCACTATCGTGAATCTGCATCAAGATGATCAAGCATCCTCAATCAGGAGTCCGACTTGAACAAAAAACTCTCATTCCAACCCCTTCATGCCCTCGCCTTTCTCAGCCTCGATAACGTCGCCTTGCCCGCCCTACTATCATTGCCCCTGCCCAACTCCTTCGATATCCACTCGCCCACCTCTGCCAGCCCCTCGAGATCAACTCCAGTCTTCGCACCCAAACTGTGGAAGCAATGCACCAAGTCCTCCGTCGCAACATTCCCCGTGGCACCAGGACTGAATGGACAACCACCCAGCCCACCCACCGCCGCGTCAAACGTACGAATACCGTGTTCGAGAGCAACGACGGAGTTGACGAGCGCCTGACCATATGTGTCGTGGAAGTGGAGTGCTAGGTCGTCCTTGTTCACACCAGCGGCGTTCAACGTCTTGAGTAGCTCGAGGGTCTTCGGTGCGGTGCCCATGCCCGTGGTGTCTGCGACTGATATCTCGTCCGCGCCCATCTCCAGTAAGCTCACTGCTAGCTCTGCGACCTTGTGTGGGTCGACATCCGGGCCTTCATAAGGACAGCCGAGGGCGACGGAAATGTAGGCCCGCACTTTGAGGTCCATTTCCTTTGCTTTTGACATGATGGGCTCGAAGCGTTGTAGCGACTCGGCAATGGAGCAGTTTGTGTTCTTCTGGGTGAAGGATTCGGTCGCGGCGGTGAAGATGGAGAGTTCGTGGATGGGGGCTTGGGCGTCGCGGCTCGCGTTCATGGCTTCAGCGCCGGAGGAGGCGGAGGGCATGGCGTTGGGGTCTAAGGAAGAGGTGTTTAGAGCTGGTCCGTTGTCCGTGCCTGGAGATGGTGGAGGTGTTGGGTATGCGTCCTGGCCTGGCTGCGACTTGGACTGCCACATAGAGAGGAAGTTGTCGAAGCCCTTGACGTTCGGGAGGAGCCATTGGTACGTGATCGGATGCGGAGATTGGGGCGTTCGAGAGAGGACGTGTTCGAGGATCTCAGCCGAATTGGCCATCTGTCTTGGTGGTCAGCGCATGTCCTCAGCTTCAACAGCCGTGGCTCACCTGTGGTACCCATTTGGGCGAGACGAAGGAGCCTGCCTCAATGGTGGTCAGACCAGTCTTGGCCAGCCTCTCAATCAGCTCTATCTTGGTCGCCA
The DNA here is from genome assembly GCF_023758085.1 of Alternaria hordeiaustralica. Classification (NCBI taxonomy): domain Eukaryota; kingdom Fungi; phylum Ascomycota; class Dothideomycetes; order Pleosporales; family Pleosporaceae; genus Alternaria; species Alternaria hordeiaustralica. Next base: position 182,593 of record NW_026056774.1, on the reverse strand, counting down.
GCGGTATCGTCTGCTTCTCATTCTGCAGCCCATCGCGCGGCCCAACTTCCACAATGCGAACGTGGTCTGCGCGGCTAGAGGCGGCTGAAGCAAATGTTCGTCGCGGGCACGGGTAACGCGCAGCGAGACGCGCTGAACGGAGGCATAAGAACTTGGACGTCATGGTGATAGTCTGCTTGGATGTAGTAGGCGACTCGGCGTTGCTTTCAGAGGTAGGACATGACGTGCATAGCTGTCAGACGGTTTGTGGGGTTGATGTTTGCGGGGATCAGGTTATGCATGGACCAGAGCCGAGCTTGGAGCTCCAGCCTTGCCCAGCTGGAAGCTTCGACAATTCACCAAGCGAGCATCGTGAACGTGGAGCAGTGCATCTCATGCATCGTGAAGCGAGTTGTAGTACTTGGCATCTCAGACTGCATCCAACTTCTAGCAACATGGAGTTACTGTACGACATCTGCTTTCACTGAAATCTTGGCGCGCCCTAACTGCATCCGCTGCATCACGAAGCTTCCAGATATCGGTCTCTGACATCACCTGGGCTACATTTCTCAAAGACCGCGACTCTCGAGCAGGCGGGATACTCGGGAAGTTCTCCCTTCGCTCCCCACTTCCGATTGTGCACTTGAATTGCGCCATCGACGGCCACAGGTTCGTCTCCACGAGAGCTCCATGGCGTCGTAGGAAGTCGAAATTACCTGTGCAAGCTAAGGCGCTTCCAGCTAGTGGGCCGAAACTCTGTCAAGCGCTCTCCACCACAGCCAATAGTCAATTCACGTGCTAGACATGTATCTAGCGGATCTGCACGCAGTATTGTGTCGAACCGCAACCACCAGACCGCTCTTCTGCGTCGCTTCAAAGCGCAGTGTCCGCGTGTGCAAGAGCCGGATGCGTTCAGACGATATCGACGCTAATACCCAAGACCCAGCGGGTCCTATCGACGGTGCTGGTTGCTAGCGCAGGGTCCAAGTGGAGACCATAAATAGAGGTCCGAGGAGCCCTAGTCGCTGTTCCAACCGCAGCCGCCGGTTGTTCAAGATCCAGCGCTTGCGGGCGCCTTCGTTCCTGTCGTTCCCTACCAAGTGCCGGCGAAATGACGATCTTCAAGATGTAAACACGGAAGCATTTCTCCATACAGACTGCCTCGGCCTGGCCAGAGTCTTTGAAACGTCTGCTGTCGGGCCGGGCATCGTAGATTTGAGGGTCCCGGAAGCGAGCCCTGGAGATCTTGTACAACTCTACCTGGCGCCGGAAGAATTGGCTAGGGCGGAGATGAGGATTTTAAAGAGTAGCCATGGCCCGCTCGCTTCGAGACATGTCCCACAGCATGGCGTAGCTGCTCTACTCGTACGTGTCGGACAAACTCCGACCCTCAGGCATTGAACGTTTGATGCATCATAGTGGGATGATTGTCGGACATTGCCCGGAGCTTGAGAGTGAATGTGAGAAGCCGCAACTGTCCTATCATTTTGTCTAGCCTGGCAGAAGCTAAGCCTCTTGCCGGCATCCGTGAGGCTCTCCGTCCTGTTCGGTGCGATAGCAAGGCCTGGAATCAGGAGACCATACGCGGGTCTTCTGCGGACAAAGGAGGGCAGACTGACACGACGAATTCGTGAGAGACGTACCAAGTGGGCAAACGAGGTCTGGCTCGTATCCCCATACTACCCCGCGTGTGCACATTTGCGCAGGCGCATGGACGGTGAACTGCTTCCCCAGGTACGGACGGCTAGCGACCTGTCTGAGAATGAAACCTTGTCTAGCAACACAAAAGCCATCTGCTGACGGGAGGTTGAAGCTGCTTGTTACCTGAGACAAATCGTTGAGTGGTGGAGCGCAGCCAGCATACCAAAGTAGCGCATGTCTCCGATGCATGTCTGACTTGGCGCTCACGTGCACAGTGGTATGATGAGGCTAGCGTGTGTGAATCGGTGAAGACGCCATTCGACGACGGATGGCACGCACACGAATAAGGTGGGTGACGGCTGGACTAGCTGGAGTTCGGCACCTGTGCGGCGGCCGCAGCCACGGCATCATGGACTGCCTAGTCCGGACGGGTGAGGCTGTTGGGAGATGCGATGAGGGAGGGCGGAGGGCGGAGGGCGACCTCATGAGCTCATGAGGTGTTTGGGGAGTGCGACGGACTGGGTGCAGTCGCAGTCGCCGTGGGGGTGGCAGTCGGATGGCCATGGTCATATCGCGCGCTCATCAGGCCCGCATGGCTGTTATCACAGCGGGTCCCACAAGAACGGTTCTGCCAAGAGGCATGCGGAGCAGGCGACAGCAGCAACGACAGCTGCGCAGTGCTGGCTGCTGGCAGTCGTCCGGTACTGCCAGGCACCCCGGCCATTGCGTGCAGCTCTGCATCATCCACGCCTGGGCCCGCCGTGTCCTCAGTCCTCGATGTCATCGCAATATCCGCGCCGTCAGACGTGCCCTTCGCGTGCAGAGGTGCGCAAATTGCATCACGCCCTCCCAATCCTTACTGTATTATGCCTTGCGGCAGATCAGTGTCGGCTGCGGGGTTGGCCTGTCGTCGTCGTCCTGTCAATGAGCGACCGTTTCTTTAACCTTACGTACTCGTCCAGGGCTGGCCTTGGCAGAGGCTTCACAGCGGGCGGCTTGTCGCTGCCTGCTCCCACTGGCAAACCTCAGCGCGGCCATGCCAGGCTGTCCTGGCGCCCTTCTACACAGCTTCGATGCGTCTTCGCGACGGCACCTTGATCGCCTCGGTCGGCTCCGTGACCATTTGCGTGCGGTCATTCGCCCGGGCGCTCACGTTGCCCATGCTGGCCCTGACGCTATCAGCAGCAGCCAGCGCTGGCCGCCTGCAGCTGTGCAGCACCTCGCGAGCCGAAGACGCCCTGGACGCCTTCACCCCGGAGCCCTCGACACAAGCTCTCTCAGTGGCTGTGGCCTCGTAGCTGCTCCGAACTTAGCGGCCGGTAGCAGATCGTGTGCGCTGCAGCCTCTCATTCGTGGAGTTCTGGTGGCGTCCAGCCCTCTCCGTCCTGCAGCAGGCCTCTGTCGCCATCCACCCTGCTCTGCTGCCGGGGTGCCACCATTTTTCCACGATGTAACCCGACGCTACCTCGCCCTGCCCTGCAATTCGCCGTCACCGTGTGGGGTGTGGTAGGGGTTGCCACAGCCAAAGCCTCGCTGCCGCTGCGAGAACATGCGGGCACCTGGCCTACTCGCTGCGGGCCACATCCTTCATGCACATCTCTCAAGATGACCACCTCTTCTCTTAATATCCTAGCGTCGAGTATGCCGCGGCATTTTGCATCCTTCATCTTGGCAGAACCAGAGCCCTGCAAGCTAGGGCCCTGACCTTATCTGACGGGGACCAAGCTTCCTTTACCCAGACCCGTCGAGCCAAAATAATACTTACCCACCGTGACGCCGACCTTCTATGCTCCATTGAGTATTACCCCTCGTCTTCTTGTCTATTCTGTTCATACACCTACTATACACGATCCACATCCTGCAGATGCAACGTTGTAGAGTACTGCAATAGCACGAACTCTTTTATTACACCCATCATGGCCGTCTCTCCCAACACCACTCAGCCTGCTGAGGTCCAGAAACCCGACAACACCGCCACCAACACCAACACCGCCGCTGCTGCCCCCAGGAAACGAAGAAGAAGAGCTCCTGCCACTGGAGCTACGGACGACTGCTTTGCTTGCAAGAAACGTCAAGTCAAGTGTGATCGACGCCGCCCATACTGTGGGCCGTGCGTCGACATTGGGAAAGAATGCTCCGGATACCGTACCACTCTAACTTGGGGCGTGGGAGTAGCCAGCCGTGGAAAGCTTCGAGGCATGTCTTTGCCTATTGCAAAGTCGCCTCCTTCAACTGCCACACAGGAGCCAAAAGCCCAACGGATGAACTCGATAGCTTCCACCAGCACCACCTCCACCACCAGTGACCACCAACATCAGCACAACTTCAACAACCGTGCCAGCATCGACTTTGGTGCACATTCACCAAGGAGTCCTACAAGTCCCATGTTCTCTGCACCCCAGGAATACCAGTACTTCAGTCCGACCAGCCCAATACCCATACCCACTCCGTCTACTCCTATGGGCTATCCCATGCAACATCATGGGGAGCACTTCGAATTCCTACACCCCCAAGCCACCAAGTTCAGACATCACCAGCCTCACCGGGGTCCTCTCCAAAGACTGCAAACCACTCTCCATGTGCCTTTCGAGGATAACGGCATGTCGGCATCTTCGGCATCTCTGGGCACATACAGCGACAGCGACTTCCCTTCACCGAGCGAGTTCCCAAACACACCCGTCGATGAGTTTCCGTTTGCAGACCCGTCGATACCACGCTATCAGCCATTTGACCAGGCGCCAATGGGCTCTTTGGACCACTACTTCATCCATGAGGCGCCTCGCTCATTACCTACTGGTGACGACATGAGCTCCAGCGTTAGCTCAGATCAGAGTATACACGACTATCCCGAAGTGAGCGCAGCCTCGCAACCTATGGGCCCTGTTGTGTTTCAGGATGTTTTTGTTGAGGGGGAGATGAGCTCGAGTTTCAACGGATTCCAGCCCGGTTTCTCCTTTCTCCCGTCGGAGGGTATGTCTTCCTATGGCTCTGGCCCCCTGTCTCAAGACGTACTGTCGCTCACCACTTCTATTCCTCAGAGCCTTACCATCGCTTCGCCCCTTTCCCCGCGGATGCTATCCCTTCTGGACTACTACGACAAATTTATATGCCCGGTGCTGGTGGCTTTTGATAGCCATACAAACCCTTACCGGATGCACATCATACATCTGGCCATGCGCAACGAGGAGTTACAGAACGCCATCGGTGCTCTCGCTACCAACAACATGCGCATGCGCGGAGGTATTGAGGGACGGCGGTTGAGTGTACTACATGACACACGCCTCATACCAGATCATGCCTACTCGCAAATGACGACACGAGAGCTGCGCGAGATGCATGGCGAGGCAACCGACGAAGAGAAGCACTACAAGGCCAACTCTATTGCCCTCCTCAACAAGAAGCTTGTCGACTACGATGGGTCGCAGGACGACTCCGTACTCGCTACACTTCTGATTCTTTGTCTCTTCCATGTCTGCGATTCCGGGTTTACGAAGTTCAAGACCCAGCTTGCTGGCGTGCAGAAACTGCTTAGTCTTCGCGACAGGACAATTCGGTCCGAGTTTGTTGGGTGGATCGAGACTTTCTTCACTTGGTTCGACGTTATGACTGCTGCAGTCAATGACCGAGAAATCGAAGTGCGCGGCGATTCGCTCGACATGATGAACCTGAGTGCCAATTTGGGTGCAATGGAACACCACTCTGGCTGCGAAGGCAGGCTGTTTAAACTCATTGCACGACTTGGACGACTGAACCTGCTTAGTCAGAACCGACCGGTACGCGACAACGATGACACGCCTACATCCTCTCCCCGACCCAAGAAAGTCAAAGACTTCTATTCTTTCAGCTTCGATAATATGGATGGCAATGGCTGGGGAACGCCAATTGCCGAGCACGTCGACCCCTTCACATCTGCACGCGATGATCCCCGCTCTGAGTTCTGGAGCGAGTGGAACGATCTGCGCATTCGGCTCCAAGAATGGGAGTTCCCGTCACCTGGCGACATGCACTCCACATCTTGTGAGGCAACGTCTTCCATGCTTGCCATGTCGCCAGAACAAGCTGCGCTTCTCCACATCAGCGAGAGTTTCCGCTATGCAGCGCTTCTCTACACCGAACGCCTAGCACAACCGACTCTCCCCGCCTCGACTCTGAATTTCCAGAACCTTGTATCACAGGGTCTTTACCACATATCCCAGATCGGCATCACCAGCTGTGTCAACAAATTCTTACTCTGGCCATTGTTCATTATCGGCACTGAGTGCGTTGATCCGGAACACCGCGCTGTGGTACGACAACGGTGTGTAGAGATCCAACGCGAGAGCGGTTTCTTCAACAACCTGAGCGGTCTAGAAGTGCTTGAACGCGTCTGGCGCGAAGATGACGAATGGTCAGACGGCGATGTGCATGTACCGAGGCAGAACGGACCTTTCAGCAACATGCAGCATCCGTTCCGATGGAGGAGAGCCATGGATCGCGTGGACGGGGAGTACATTGTGCTTTGATTACGACGCTTTTGCTGGACACAAGCTACACACAAACACACACATACATACGAGGTTGAGCCACATATACACATACGGAGCTCATACCAACGAGGAAAAACGTGCATGAACAGGTTTTACGACATTTCATGGGATTCTGGCATGATTGGGTCGGTTGGGAAAAGCGACCCTGGGAAACAAGGTTTCGGTCGCGGCATCATTTTGTGTATATTTTTTGTAGCGACAGTTTATGCGGCATACCCTGCAACGATATGAAGTTTTGTGAACAACAGCACGCAGTAAATGAAATGAAAAGCGTTCTTCTGCTCAACCCCCACGTCTGCCTCCATGGCTAACTTCGACACGTGATGGCTAACAATAGGCACATGATTCTCCTTCCCAAGGCTTTCATCCGATTTTCCTATCTTTACAAGATTGCGCAACCTCAGCCAGATCGGGCTCTGCACAGACATCGTACTCTCGGTCTCGCACATGCATCCCAACGCTTATACCATGCAAGGCTGCACGAGCCGGAGTTCTACCACTACAACGGAATACAAGTGCGGTTGCACGAAGAAAAAACGAAGGAAAATTGATGTCCTCAGGCCATCATTCGGACGAGGCTCACCGGTTCGGCGCCGGTCAGCAAATCGTACAACTTGCTGACTTTGGACATGTCGGTCCTTTCAACCCTGCGTAGATTGCCGGGCGCCGTCCACATGCACAACAAGCATCTGACAGGAGACGGGCGACGGAAAGCAAAATCAAACCACATGTCACCCCCCTCCAAAAAACGATCAACATCGTCATTGCAGAAAGTTTGGTAGGGTGTACTACGCCGACCAGTCAAACAACAACAATAACATGATTACTCAAAAGGATATGTGCTGCTCACATGCCTGCACCAGCTGATGCCTTGACCCGCAAGCTGTAACGGTGGTAACAACTGACACACTGACACCATAATTACAAGACAGCGCTACCTTGCGCAACAGGACATTTGCGCAGGGTCAGGGTTCACAGTCGGGTTCAAGGTTTCACGGCGATGGCGAACGGCCGTGGCGCGCAAGAGGCGGTTATGGCGGATTAGAGTGCTGACGAACCGGAACGGCAGACAGCGTTGGCAGCAGTGGCAGTGCGGCGGCACGGGGCAAAAGGAATCGAGGTTTCGGAGATGCCGGGTTGACGGCAACGCAAACATTACGACTGGCCTCTTGGATGGGAGAAGAAAGAATCATGGCTTTTAGAGAGGCGGAATGACATGTAGCAATGGCGATGCCGGTGCGCGAGTTGGTGATGGTACGTACCCGCGTGTGGATGGTAGGCTCGCTCGCTCCGGCTCAGCTTGCCCTGTCTACTGTGCTGCGCTGGACACCCGAACGGCGATCTGCAGTGATTTTCTGCCAGGTACAGCGTGGGATTATGGCTCAGCTCATGTACGTACATACACCATATTATTTCCTTTGTTCAGACCACATCATACCAGCAAACACGTCTATCCATGCGCCTTCAAGTCACACACGTCATCCCCGTGCATCGCAACACAGAAACGACGTCGGCGCATTGCTTCTCTCATTGCGGGGACCAGAGTATAGTCCAATTTCAGAAAGCCGCAGTTGCTATCCGAGAAGGGGAAGTACAACGACACGAAGGCGGAGAGAAGGCCGTTGTTGGACGCCTCGAAACTGTATACTTTCGGACATGTAATTCATGCGCAGCCCGTAACGGGGCATTTCGATACTACGCATTCAACCGCTTTCCCATTACCCCACGCTTCTCACTAACTGCCCCTCTCTCCGTACTAACGTTACCCCTCGATATTCCCCAGCGACTCTTTGGTGTCGCATTACCTGCGCTACCCCCTCCAATCTCCGTGCGTGCATCTCCATCTTTCGCTCCTCGGACAGGTACTTGACTATTATAGTGCGATGTTGAAGAGGCAGCAAGTAAGCTGAGCCGAACAAGCCAAGACGAAGAAAAGGGCACTGTAGCATGAAAGCCAGCCCCATCATCAGCAGCGCTAGGAACTACTCGCGGATTTCGAAGTAACAAGTTTCCCGACGCTATGGGACCCAATTGCGCAGCAGAACGTGACTCGAGATCTTCACTCCGCCGACGCATTTCGGGGATAGTCCGTCTCTATTAACGTGGTTTATCAGTTCCCTTCCCTGGGATATAGGTAACCTTAACAAATCTCGTTCGGAATTACCGACAGCCTGTCGCTATTGTCGCAAAGGCCATGCCTATTGTTAGCACCCAAGTATCGCAGCAACCAGCGCACGGGTTTAAGAAAGTACCAAGACGAGATGACGCGCAAGCACGACGCCAGACGCGTTGCGTTGGTTTGGTGTGGTGACTATGTCGGATACGCAGGAACCGCTCGTCTCGTCACACCTCCACGAAAAGAACGCCTCTCGGGCGCTTGCACTTGCACTACAGATTGCAAGTTCCCCCCCTTACTCAAGCCGGGCGTAATGCCTAATGCGGCCATCGGCTATTATCTACAAAGACGGTTGCGCTGGGCGCGCGGCTTAGAGCTTGAGTTTGTCTGACAGACGCTCGACGGTTATGTCTTGCATGTGATAATCTGGGGAAACAATCTTTGTACGTAACAACCACAACTAGTTTTTGCGGAGTAGCATAGCCGGTAGTTTGTGGAGAGAATGCGCTTTATCTGCTGCTTGTCTCTACTGGATACGGTGCTGGAGGCTCCGTGATGGGGTGCGGATGGCCTTGCGTTGGGCTGTGTGCGAAAGGGTAGCGGGCGTGAGGCGCACGATGGTGGTGATCGCGGGGCGGGCCACTGCACTCGATCACCAAAGGGCCGAAACGGCTGGTGAGATGTGTAGTGGATGTGTGTGCGTCGCGTGCGATTGCTGAGTGTAGCCATGGAGAGCCGGACGAGAGTGATTGGTCTGAGATGTTTGGAATGGTGACGTTGTGGCTGAGGGAAAAAGCAGATATCGTGAAGGCGCGATAGAGGCTCTTAACGTGGTTCCTTAAGCCGCGACTTCCGTTTCGCTGCCGGCTTGAGCAACACGTACGCGTTCTGTATTCTGGTTACATCGGTGCTACAGTAGTTTCTTGGTAATAATGTTCATCTTGAAACACATGTGTAAAGAAGAGTCCCAAAAGCTACAAGAACAAAATATGTGCTGTTGCGCGTCGTGAAAGCCGGAGCTTCCGACTGTCACGCCCATCTCGCCTTCACCATGATTGCTCATCGGGTCTGACGCCCGCTCAACCCCACGAACACGCACGTCACTCGGAGAATGAAGCCTCACAGACCCTAACGGCGATAGCTGCGTACCGGCTCCTGGGCAAAATGACCATCATGAACCTCTACCGTCGTCCAACGGCCATAACGTCATGGTACCTAGGTAGATACGCCAACGAGCACAGACCTGTCTCAAGGTGTAATGCCGTTTTTCCAGAGCACGAAAACCTCGATTGTCAGTACATCGCAACGATTCCTGCTCTTAATTGTCTTCGAATTTCTTATGATGATCGTCTTGGTATTCTTCACCATCGTCCTGTACAACCACATTCTGTCAGCCTCCTACATCATAGCACCTGTCATCGAGATTCAAGACTGCCGGACCGCATAGCCTATGCACTCTCCACTGCAACCGTGCATCAGGATGCCGAAAGGATCCTCTGAACTCCTCTGTGCGTATCTTGCACGGACACCGAGGCGCTTGATGATTTTTTCTCTTTGAGCTCAGGCCGCTCGCGTAGATATTCACAAGCTCGGCCTTTCTCCATTTTCTCCATGTCCAGCACAGCACAGTCTTCGTGTTCTTATCGCATGTGGATCCTGTAGGTCTGAGCGCAACGACACCGCGTCATATACGACATGTTTTCAAGTTCGTTGGTGATAAGGCAATAAGTTGAAGATGGCAATGCGAATTTAGAAGCCGCGGATACACAGTGTGTAGTGCCGAAGATCATGTCTCGACGCGAGTTTGCTCAGACGGCTCGGTTATTCTACAACGGCTATGATCTACTGACACGAACCGTTCAGACGTTCTTCCTCGGGAAACAATCGTCTTTGCTTGCGGCGCCTTAACCGCCAAAAACCTCATTCGCTCACTGCAATTCAACAAACAAGCACGCCACACCGCCTGCTGCTGACCAAACATCCAGAAACAGATTCTCCACATGGTCCTCCAAATTCCAGCCACGGCGGTACGGCCTCAAGACGGGCCACCGGCGCAATGCTATTCCGCACGGCAGCCGAGCAAAATATCCAACTCCCCTGCCCACGCTCAGCCACGACTTGGGATAGGCTACCGGCCCCTCGTAACTATCACTCGACCCATGATATATCACATCGTCAATGCAAAAATAAAACCACTAGCGCACCGAATGTTCGATTCAAGAGTCCATGGACATGGTACGGGCATGGACCTCAATCTGTGCAAGGCTGTGCAGATAGACCTGCAGATATGTAGCCGCGGGAAGTTAACCGATTGCGGATAGCAACCAGGTGACTGGGGGTTGATTGGCAGCAGGGCAAGAGAGAGACAATAGACACGGCCTAGATTCGAGTCATGGCTGTTCATCGTTGATCGACGGACACTAGAAGGGGGGGTCTTCTAGATCCCAGGTGCATCTGGTGTTGACAAACCAAGCGACGCTCTAGTAGGGGAAATCAGTTTGTAAATTGACCGACCCAGTTGCGAAGTACCATTGGTGGGATTTCAACAGACCAGAGATCGTACGTTGGAACTTTATCGTAGTGGAGCGAAGGAGGGAAATGGATACTCGTCGGATCAAAGAACCCATACATCTCAACGGCTTCTCGAAATATCCACAGATAACGGTCTTGATAGACCCTTTCTTTCTCTCAACTACAACGCATGAATGTCCCCGTCCCACACTTCCAAGGTTTCCAATACGCGACTCGTACCTGAAACCAAGACACACCACGATCAACCCCCCCACCACCATACCCCTCAAAGTAACTATCCAGACTATCCCCTAGAGTTCGCACTAACAGCTTTCACTCCTACCCTTTTCTAGTCCATGTCCTCCGACGCGGTCCTGCATCAATCTGCAGCTCCCCTCTCCACGCCAGCAGCAACAGCTAGCCTAGAACCAGAGATCACCTCTTCACAACACATCCATGCATGACACCATGCATGTGAAGCTATCGATTAAGCTATCGACGCATCTCATGCACTGTGCTGTGATTGTGCCTGCTTCCCCTACCACACCCTCTCTCTCTCTGCCTGGTCTGTCTCTCTCCCGCAAAACAACAAGTGCTGACATGTTTGCTCGCTTCGGATGCGTCGTTTAACCCCCATCCGGCCGTGGGATATGCAATGGAAGGTGCTAAGAAGATATGCGGAATGCCTCGGCAACCGTCGGTTGGTGCGGCACAGCAACGGGCCGTGCTTCGATAGCCGCTTCGAGAACTTTTGAGCCGCTGCTACACAACATGTTTACTATCTTGCCCATTGGATTGGGGTATGTGTGGTGTGGTGAGAGGGGTATCACGACGTGGAGGTGGCTGGCTGGGCTGTGCACCTATCTGCTTCTCTTTCCTTTTTCCCCTCTAGCGAATGTCAAGGTCCACATAGTGCACGTTTATGCGTTCGTGTCTCCCCCCAACGAACGCATGTTCGTATGTGCATGCGTTCCGGCCACTCCAGCTAGGTTGGGAAGGTGAATAGATAGGTAAGCGCGAGAAACACGACATGTACCATTGGCTCCTACGTCAATAATGTGGGGAAGGCCGCATTGAAGACTGAATTAGAGCAAAGTAGGCACAGAGCAACGACAAGTGGTTTCGGAGAACGAAAGAGGGGGACAAGGCCGGGAAGGAAGGGGCGCGGGACAACGGCCTGAAGCGGGAAGGGAAGGATCTAGCAGGCTTCGGAGGTTTGTTTCCTCTAGCACAAGCACATTTGACACACCTCGTACAACCGAGATGATGTGAATTATGCTTTGGATGTCGCTATTTCGTGTTTGAAGGACCGAGTTTCGCGTATTCATACATTGGATTGACATTACTAGCTGCCTTGGGGCTACCGATGAGATTGGTTGTACACTTGTCTACATGCTCATTTCATCCGCTTCTTCCTTGTAGCTTACTTGGGCCGTGGCCCTGCCAGACTTCTTCCGTGTTGCGGCAGGTCGTGCATTTCGCTTCTGCACAGCAGGAGCCTCGTCCTCGGTCCCTTCGCTAAGCGGGGGTGAGCTAAGTTGATCATCCTCTTCGTCTGACGCCGAAGGTGTTGGCACGGACTTTGCTGCTGCCTTCTTCTTAGTCGATGAAGCTGCTGCTCGCTTAGCTGGTGCGGCCTTCTTGGCTGGTGTCTTGATGGGCGTCTTGACATCCTCGAGTGGAGCGGCTTCACTTGCTATGGAGGCCGCGTCAGCGGCGGTCTTGCGCTTCTTCTTCGCTGGCGTAGCGGCGCCGTCTTCTTTCTTCTTGATGATCCGTTTTGGGGGTCTGAGCCAGTCCTCCATTCCTGGTGGCCAGTACACTCTTCCCTCTGGTCCTCCCATGCCTACTTCCTCGTCAGGTACAATGGGTGGGGGTACGTCCTCTGGCTCTTCCTCTTCAATCTTCGCATCCAGCTCATCAAGCTCGTCGGCCTTCTTCTTCTTGCTCTTCTTGACAGCCTTCTTGGGCTTGGGCTTCCAGGGCTTGTTCTCATCCTGGCGCGTATGTGGTAGAATGTCGTTGAAGGTTTCGAAGCCTGGGAGCTTGAAAGTTCGCATGAGCTCAAATACAGCCTGCTCCTTGTCCTTTGCCTCGATCATCAAGTCCATAGTGTCAGGACAGGGAGGGAATGTCATGACGCGGGGTGAATGCTTTCTCCGCTTCGTGCGAGTAATCGCAGGAGGTGTTTGCTCAGAGTAATGCATCTTGGGCGTGATCCCTTTCTTCTCCCATGTTGCAAGAATACGGGGATAGTAATCCATGACATCCTTGGTACCTTCACGGATCTGAGTATCGTCGAAGAGAATGTTGTGATGGTGATAGTCAAGCACGAATGGGATGTTAAGCTCTTCACATAGAGGCAACAACTCATGCATGTTCCATACAACGTCGTCGTTCTCAAGCACCAAACGGTTCTTGACGCCTTGAGGAAGCCTTGCATAGTTCTCCTTGAACCTCTCAATAGCCGCTGGCTTGTCGCCATATGCTCCACCGAGATGTAGGATCATGACAGCATCCCGATCTTGCTGCTCTGGAAGCTTCAGAAGAGAAAGCATCTCAGCATGATACTCCAGATCACGCATAGCGTTGTCGATGACCTGCTTTCGCGGGGAGCCCAATTGTGTGAACTGGCCCGGATGAGTAGTCACTCGATGACCCAGCTCACCGATCACTTTGCCTGCTTCACGCAACGTCTCGGCAGCGAAAGGCTCAAGCTTGTAGCCATACTCGTCATGGCTTGCAAACGGGAATATCTCGCTACTCAAGCGCATGAACTTGATGCCGTACCTGTCGTTCCAGCGCACCATCTTGATGATATCCCGCGCATTAGCGAGACCAATCTCTTCAACGTATTTCATGCCCCGCGCGACATCCGCTGGTTGTTCCTTATCGGGGCGATTCTTAGTGGCATGTTCGGGCTGGGAGGGGTCTTTCAGGGGATGGCGATGTTCGATGATGCTCGCGATGCGGCAGGTTCTGGAGCTGAAGACGGGAGGGGTAGCACTGCGGAGGTACGTATTGAGACAGGCCTGTATGCACATTCGTTAGTTTAGATTAAAAGGTACCTGCAGGACACATACATAGCCAAGTCGTCCTTTCCACGGAAGAGGAAGGTATTCAGAATTGACCGGTGGGGGTCTCGACAGGGCTTCCTGGACCTCTGCCTCGTCCTCGTCCTCAGCCTCGAGGTTATCGACATCGTCGGGATCTGCCGCTACCCCAGTGCTGGCTGCAGGTGCAGTGACATTCCCAGCTACACCATTCACGGCGCCGTTGTTGGTGTCTTCCTCTTCCACTTTGATTTGCTGGGCGCCGGCCTTCTTTCGCTTGTTCTTTGCAGCATTCGCTGCAGGGGCGGCGCCATTCGCTACGGGCGCATCGCCGTTTGTGGCAGGTGCTGAGGGCGCCTTCTTCTTCGCAGGCGCACCTGATGCAGTATTCGCCTCATTCGCAGTACCGTTGCTGACGGCAGATTCCAGTACAGCATCATGCGCGGCGCTTTCGTGTCCGTCAGGCGATGCGCGTAATGCAGTGACTCCATCGAGGATGTCAGGGTTGAGATTAGGGTCGGTCTTTTCAGCCTTTCCCCCACGCGTCGTTTGGCGACGAGGAGGCTTCGCGACGTTTGATGGCAAAGGCACGTCTGTTCGGCGCATCTGTGATCGGTCCATTGGGGGCGCCTCTTCGGTCGTAGGCACCGCAGCTGCTACAGCAGATCTCTTCCGCTTAGGGGGCATGGTTGGAAGATAGGAGATCACGCGCGATCTCTGAAAAGTTGCCGTCGCTCGGAGTGGTGGATGGAATGCGACACGAGAGCAGATGCTGTGAAGGGAACGTAGCATGTGTCCGGACTCAGGTGATGCCGCTGCAAAGGAACAGCAAGTTTATTGAAAGGAGGCTGAAACTCGCGAACCGTGCTTCTATTGCCATGTTGGGTGGCTAACGCGTCGAGCTCGCGACTACGTCATTACATTGAGGTTTGATAGTATGACGCTGGTGTTGTCTGAGATCGGCTCAGACCCGATCGGCTACGATTAGCGAACCCGCCCGATCTCATGCCAGATCCCATCTTTCGCATTCTACAATCCCATCGCGAGCACAATTGCATTCGTCTGGTCTCATCAAGGAGGCTATCGCTACATTTTCCGCTCTTCAACGCGCCATCGCAATGATGAGGCTCGACCACGCCCGTGACTGGACGGCATGCTACCTACGTATGCATAATGTATCTGCACAATCGTCATTTGTGCAAAGATCCACTGAAACACACGGTCCACTGATGGCCTGAATATATCGCGATCTAAGGGGTTCGATCGTCATCAGCGCGTTTACATCAATCTTTCACGATGGTGTCTGAAAGCACTAGCTTGATAACAGAGACTTTTCACGAAAAGCGTGAGAAACGGATCACTTTGTTACGATACCGCAAGACCATCCAAAGGAACGGAGCAGCACTGTCATCTCTCGATGCATTCCAACATGGCCTTGATTACTTTTTGTTCTGCATCCTCGTACATTTGTAGAACTAGGTGATCATACCATTCATGTCAACCTAATGTTAGAGTGACTCTATATGCACCACCGAACCAAGCCATCGCAAAACAACCAGACCATCTCCTGCTGTTTGGATTTATCGGTGGGGGCAACGTTATTGAGATGTGGTTACCTAGATGTCAATGCCAGTGCCAGGCTGTCTGGTGTGCTCCTCGGTCGCCCCTTCCTCATATACGCCGCGCTGCTGGTGGTGCAACTCGGAGAGTAGGGCTGTAAGGATGAAGTTGAGTCGGTTCAGGAAGGAGAAGAGAGGGTAAAGGGTTGTGCAGCGGCTGGGCTCTAGGCAACGCTTTGCGGTTGTCAAAGGTTCTTCACTGACGACAATGGTATACACACACTTTAAGAGGACCAAGAGGAGACATTCTAAGTCCCACCTAAACAGAATTTTGTACGGCATATTTGCATTTCACAAGTACAGAAGACTGGAGCCTATTCTTTTGACACTAGTGCGCCGTGTTGCGAGAAATCTTGTGGTCACCAAACGCTCCTTCCTCACTTGCACCGCGCTAGTAACGAGGCAACTCCCCAGGACTATCTACCCGCGCCCACACTTGCCTACCTAACCCATCGCTCATAGATCCTGCTTGATAACCCCAATACGACCACGCCTACTCGCCATCATCATCATACGCTCGATACCTTTTGAGGCTACACTACCTCTGACCTCTCTTGCTGGTACGTACAGTTCTGAGCTCATGTAGGTGTCGCACCTTCCTCTACTTCTCGTACTAACTGAATGGTAGCAGCAGTCATGGCGGCCAAGCTTCCCAGCCTACCGATAGAGCTCCTTCTCAATATCGTATGCTATGCGGAGACTCGCTCCAGCAGTCGCAAGCTATGCGAAGCGCTTCGTCTTACATGCAAGGAGCTCGATCGCAAGATCGTGCGGTATTTTGGTAACACCCACTACAAGCGAATCAAACTATCGTTCAGCGAGACAGGACTCAACCGGTTGCTGCGCATGTCGAGGGGACCACTAGCTCACCATGTCGAGTCTTTGACTATCCAATGTGGTACCGTCCATCCATTCCGGGACGTATGCATACAGAAGGACCCAAATTCACTATTGGACGAGAACATCAGCAACTGGCTAAAGCATGGCGATTGTGCAGATATTCTCAGGTCTGCTTTGTCCAATCTACCAAATCTTAGTGGGTTTCACATCAGGGAGACTGGCTACAATTTCAGGGTCCGTGAACGGAAGCAACTCGAGCTATTGTGGACTTACTGGGCTAAAACATTGAGAATGCTGCTGGTAACAGCAATTCCTACTATCCGGTCTCTCGAGGAGTTATCCATATGCGCCAACAGCACTATCATGGCAGCTGATCCCTCTCACCTGGGAGACATCATCACATTCACGGATCAACTTGGAAAGCTTCGAATGCTTCAAATAGACATGGTACTCGGCAATGGCAAAGGTATGTCCAAGATTGGAGCTCATATAGCCGCTCAACACTGATTGGTCACAGATAATGATGCTGAAGATATTCGCAATCTTTGCAGCCTGATCCGAGCCGCCGCAAGATTGGATGACCTACACATCGGATTTGGAGGTACAAGTCACTGCGACAAAGTCTTCGAATCCATCAATCAGTCCTTGAATCTGCCCGCGCTGCGTCGGCTATCCTTGTCCAATTTGAAAACGACACAGACTCAGCTCGAAGACTGTTTACGCTCCATCAAAGATACTTTGAGGATTCTGTGCTTGGAGGAGGTATGGACCCGTAAGGCCACCTGGCCTGTCGGAATCGTACGTTTTATTAGGAAAGAATTAAATCTGGAAGAGGTCACCACACGACAACTCGATATCGGCTATTTAGGCCTCCACCTCAGCAGGTTCCACCAACTTCGTCCGAGTATCGTGGAAAAGTACTATCGCTATCATCCAGAACTGCATGATGACGGGTGGGCATATGTTGATTGGGAAGACGATGGTTGTGACGAGGTTACCCTCAAGTATGAAGATGGTGATGACATCAAGTACTGGCTCAGAATGATTGAAGAAGACTACAGGTTGAAGACATCTTGGGGTTTTGACGGTGGAAGATGGATGATTAAGGATACTACTGATACTGCTCAGTGTTGAACTTCATGGTTACTCTAGCTTTTCTCAGTCATGAATCAGTCCAAACTGCCGGCAAACGATAGGATTCAAGCATATGGCTCAAATGCCAGGTTGTCAAACGATAAGCGCACCTTCCATGAAAAAGCGCCCCACGAGCTTCCACTTCTGTAGTTTCTTGTAAAGCTTGTCCTTTCCGTTGTTGTTCACAGCGAGGAACGCATAATGGAGTTTCACGAACTAAAGTCGACGATTATCACTCACATTTTGTTGCGCACACACATACTGTCAAATATCGATAGTTCACCCGTTTCTAAGACCATCTTCACCTAAGGGGTAGCTAGGATCTGCGCCGCAGTTTGTTACACACATCATGCCTTGGATTTGTCGCCAGCCAGTGGAGCTCAGTACCACTAAAAACGAGCATGCGAAATATAGCCATTCCTCCTTGTCTATACATACGGCTTATATAGTTAACAAGTACCTCGGGTTACGTATGATGTTGGTTGCAGGAGGTATGTGTGACTCGTTGTTAAGGTGTCATGGCCGCATCATGGAATGAAGTGGATGGTAACCATGGTACAGTTTTGTCATCACAACCACCCGGTGACAGTGTGATTCAGAGCCGAATATATATTCTGTTGGTTCTAGAACCGATTAAATTATCTTCGACCATCCCACACACTGTACACTTCACCCCAGTCGCACACGAAAACACATACAAGCAACCTGAGCCGTAAGCTCTTTTCACAAACCTCTTAGCCTCTTCCAAGAAAATTACGGCCCATCATACTAGCGCCTGCGCAGTGCCAGCAGTCACGATGTCATCTCTCCAAGACATACCCATCGAAACCCTCACTCTTGAGCACAAGGCGCCACGCCTCATCCTCGACGGCCTCATAGACCGCATGTCACCAATCTGCGCTCTCACAGACCCATTACCCAAAAACCGTGTCTGCGGGTCTCTTGGAACTTTCCCCACAGAAATCCTCCTCCAAATCATCGAAGATCTTACCATCAGAGACACGATGCGTTTCCGACGCTGCTGCCGCTTCGCCATGCACCTCGTCGACACCGAATCGCCGCTACGGTACGCGTTGAAGTGGGCGCCAAATACCGTGAAGGGAATGATAGCGATACGAAATACAGCGCACATCACACCGAGGATGTTGTTTCGCACGCTCCGACATCGACGCTGCTCGTTCAAAAGGAGTGGGAAGAAGTGTTGTGGAAGGTCAGCAGAAACAATCTACCTACCTACATGCACGCGCCTCTGCCTTTCCTGTCTAGAGATAGGCCACAGGCGGCCCGCAAGTAAAGAGTCGGTAGTCCGCTACGTTGGCGACGTAGGGCATGAGAATCTGAACGCGGTGCCCCATTTCCGGGTTTTACCTGTTACGTTGACGAATGGGGTAAACAGATTCTGGATCAAGGCAGAGGAGAAAATGTACGATTGGGAATACGTCGATGAGGTGTGTCCCCATCAGCCAGAACTTCGCGGTGATCGATACGACACATATTGGATCAATCGTCGCATCTTCCTTGGCGAAATGAAGGCACAGCAACGGTTTAGCTACCTAGGTCATCTTACAGATGTGGATGTCGTACCGAAGATGACAGTTATGGGTATGTGCTCTGTCTGGGCTCCGGCGATTGACCCAGTGCCATTAGCAGCGGAGAAGGAGTTCTACTGCTTGTGTTGCTTAGGCACGGCGATAAGGCGAGAAGTCTTTACTAGAGAGGAGTTCTTGGTTCATCTTAGGGATGTGTGCCGTGTCAGGCCGAAAGGTATTTGGTGTCGGAACGATCTTCCTGAGCTGGTTCTTGCCAGTGGTTGATCGCAAGTCGGATTGTCTCCTATACATACATAGTAATCTAGGTTGGATCAATTTCGAGAAAGTAATAGTATATACCTTTGGGCCCTCTACGAAACAGGCTAGGCCTACTACAGAGGCCTGTCATTTGAACCTTCTTGACGTTGCTAGGCATCTTGGCAGAAGTACCTAGGTATACATCGTCTTGAGAACTGTCTGGGAATGCAGATTATAACAGCTTACCCAAAAGTAAAAGGCCTTTCCTATTCTAGCACACTCGACATGCAGACCACAGTGTGTATCTTAGATTGTATTTTGCCATGTAGAACTACCGAAACCGCAGCCTTCTCCGTACATTGCCATCACACCCCGCCACTCTTAACACTGTCTCTTTACGAAGGGCCGCAAATCTTGTATCAGGCCAGCGAACGACAAGGAAGTTATGTTGAAGATGCACGGCACTGCTGAGGCGAGCAAGGGACGGATATGGTTTCGGGGTATAAGAAAATATGTATCAAGGTCCTCTCCATTGTCAGACTGATGTTGTCGTGTGAGACCAGCGACGTGTAGTTAGCAGAGAAACTTAGTATGAAGCAGGGACATGTTCCGGCCCATGCGTGCTTGAACTCATGTGAAATATTAAGCTGGTATCAATAACGGGGACGTTCATGATATTCCTGAGCACAAATTTCATTGCATACCATTGCGACTCTTGCAACCCACTCCATCTAGTCCAGCTCTCTCTGATGTGACAGCGCTCGATCGTCATCACAGCCACGGCACCGCCGACGATCATCGGTAGCAGCCACGACGTCACGCACTGCCACCAATGCCTGATCGCCGGCTAAGGTAATTTCGTGGGGAAGAGTAGCGTGCGGCTGCGGAGGGTCCTCCGCATCATAGCAGATAGGGGAAAAGCAACTGCCGCAGCTAAAACGATCACGATCAGGCTGAGTTCAGGTTTTGCTAGTTTGGTTACACAGCACCGCGAGCATTAGACACTTAACGGCGCTGCGTACCACTACCGGATCAGACGGATCCGAGATCAACGAACCACGACGGCTTATGCGAACGCGAAAGAAAAAGAAAAGAAGAGCGTGCGTGATGCGGGGACGCTGGGCGTGTGGGCGATGGAACGGTGGAACACATTTGTGTTTCTTTCATGTGACGGTCGAAACATTGGAATATCGAAACTTGAAATGGACATGACTTCGATGAGGGCCTGGAACGTGTGCAGGGAGTTACCCGCCCATGTGCATTGTACCTGTCAGACTGTGGCTTGCCTCGCATCCAGTCGCAGCCACGTCGACGAATTCATCCAGAAGAACCCTGGAAAACCACCAACACCTCATCTGCCAAGTTTGCGCTTGAGATCATCTTGCTTGTGGGCAGCATCATCGCAAGCTCCGAATTTGAGTTTCTTTCGTCGGCGAGACCCTCGGTCGGGGCGCAGTCCAGGACGCTGTTTGGTCGATTCAGGGCACAAGTTTGATGAGATGCGTCGGTGAAAAAAATGACGTGTGGTCGATGGCAGAGTAAAAGCAGGGTTCAAAAAGCGGGCTAGTGGCTAGCGTGGCTGACGCACGGGGCGGGATCGACAGCGAACTTTGACGGAACAAGGCAGGCACGACGACGCCAATGCTGCATCATGGAAAGCGAGTTGCAAGGCTGCGTCATCGCCCAGGGCAGTATCGAAACGGCCAGAGACACATAAATCCTTTTCGCTCCCCCTGTGGCTTGGGATTATTCACAGTCTAACATCACAACAACATACACCCTGAGCATCGCCCTTCTCGTCACCTCTCCGATCCTAGCACCTCTCTCATCTACCTCGAGTCTTAATTGCGACAATGGGTTTCGGCGGCGCCGCTTTGAAGTTGGGCTCTACAGCGCTATATGCGCTTGAGTTCTGCTGTGCCGCGATTATCCTCGGTATCTACAGTTACTTCCTGTCTGTCGAGGCGGACCGCGATGTCAACATTCCCGTCTGGCAACAGGCCGTTACCGGTCTCGCTGGTGCGACAGTCCTATACACCATCTTCGCAGTCCTGTTGACTTGCTTCCTTGGCGGAAAGGTAAGACAACCCCTTGGCGATATTGACAGCAACACATACTAATACCATCTCCAGAAAATCTTTGCCTTCCTCGGCATACTCCTCGACATCCTCTGCTGCGGTGCCATGATCGCCGTCGCCGTCCTGACCCGCGACGGCGCATCCAAGTGCTCCGGCCGCGTGCAGACACCGCTCGGTGACGGACCCGCCAACTCCAAGGAAGGCTTCGGTTCCAACGGTCGCGGCGACCAGATCACCTACTCCGCCTCGCTCGGCACGATCTGCAAGCTCAACACGGCCTGCTTCGCCGTCGCCATCATCGGCGCCTTCCTCTTCCTGCTCAGCGCCCTCGTCCAGGTCTTCCTCATGAAGCACCACAAGAAGGAGAAGGCGTTCGGTCCCGGCCCCAGCAACGGCTACACCAAGGGCTCCGGCATGAAGTTCTGGCAGCGCCGCAAGGCTAACCGCACTACTGGACACCGCGACCCTGAAGTCGGTACCGTCCCTGCTACTACCGCTGGTGGCCTCGCTGTCCCTGCTGGCACCCACGACTACCGCCCCAGCCACGACACCGCTTACACCGGTTCCACCGTCGCTGCTCCCCACACTGGCTTCGCGACCGACAAGCCTGTGACCGGTGGTTACCACACTGCTCCTCACGTTGCCCCTACGGCTAACTACGCCAACAATGGTAACACTGCTACCTACGGCTCAGCCACCAACTATTAAGCCATTCCACCCTATCCTCATGAGAAGATGAGATTGGCGATGCTCTAGATTGAGTAAGGTCTATGCTTATAAGCATGACCACTTTTCCTTACTACTTGTACTCTATTACGACGTTTACGCATTATACCACAAACATGGAGAGAAGAGAGAGGAGTTGGATACTCGAGACGAGATGAGACCAGAAGAGATTGTATGATGAAGTGGATACGATACGAAACCTAATACCTAATGTCAATACCAAAGAAATATATATGATCTAAAACACTACCGTGCTCTTGGTGATGTTGGAATTGGGTCTCCGTCACACACGATCAACGACTTGTTAGGTACAGCCAGCGATGAAGTACAAGGCGAACCATCCGGACATCTCATTGCGCAACACTATCCAAGGCCCCAACTTTCACAAACGCGAAAAAAGCTTGTCACGTCCCCGCAACCAGCGGTGAATTTGGACAACAAGCACGATCGACATGTAGCCGCCGAAAGTATTGGATAGACCAATAGTTCGGTCTCTCACGAACCTTATGCATTGCGCGCCGCCCAGGGAATGCTTGCCGATAGTTCCCCACCAACTGACCCCACTCGACGCGACAAGCAACAATAAGTTGGCTATGCTTAGTGCCTGGTCATCGCGCGATGTTCGCAGCCTGAGAATCCTAAGCGGATAGCAAAAAGATCGGCTAGGTAGCAAGAAGATGGTTCAAATGGCAAAAACATACAACCTCTTTTTTGCCATCCACCCGCAAAAAAAGTCAAAAAACATACAACAGCGGGGATTCCCCGGTGGTCACCCACCCGAGTACTAATCTGCCGGTATCTCGCTTGTATATGGCTGAGCGGACGGGAAGCCTAATTCTCAAGATCCTATGGTCGTATGTGGAAGATAAGCTCGTTGTGGGAATACATATTGACGGTGGACGACGAGCGAAAGACCGTCCAGTGCTTCCCAGCAGCTAAGTATATGAAGGTAATCGCACAGCGTTAAAAGTAACAAAGTGTTTAATAGCGTTAGCTTGCAACATCGTTTGACGTGTACATAGAAGCTGTTGCCTTTTACTAGTTGCATAGGGCATGCTTGTCGGCCATCTTCCGCTAATTAACCCTACTTAACAAGATAAGCAACAGTAATATAAAGGAACAAGTAATGCTACACTCTACAATTTGTTCACCCAAGCCCCCAAAGTTTTCTTAGGTCTGCTGCTCTACCAGAGGTCGTCCAGCCAATCTCCTGCTCTATCTTGGACAGGTGTCTCAACAGCGCGAGCTTCTCTGCCGCATACTTCACATCGTTTGCAATGTCGCTCTCATTCAGTCGTGGTGGGACACCTTGCTGCTTAGTCGAGGCATCGCCGAATACCTGCCCAGCAATGTAAAGAGGCTGTAAGTGATTGCCCCAGTTGGCATGCGATGAGTTCGCTAAGCTGATCCCACAGAGCTCTTTGGCATGCCAGATTGGATTATACCCCTCTGTCTCAGCGTGCATCTCGTCCTGATGTACATTTCCCGTTCGTAGCAACAGAATGGACCCGGCATGGTAGAAAGTGTTGCCGCAAACCGATGAGTTGCTGGTATATAGAATAGTCGGAAATGGGTTCCCTTGATGTGCCTCTGTTCTGATGAGAGAAAGAACTTGCCTCGGACGATGAATTCGCCAATCTTGTAGTTCACGCCACAATGCGTTAATAGTAGACGGGCTGTCAAATAAGTGTCCTTGTTGTTTCCGGCTCATTGCAATGAGATTTATTATCTTCGCGAAGATAAGTATAGCAAGATTGCAGTAAGCGTCAATTGATGCAGTGGCCGCAATTGACCGCACATTGCTGTCATCGACCCAATCATCGGTTGGTATCAGGGTCTCTTCTTCGAGAACAAAGGCTGCCCATACATCTGAGAACGATTCAGCAAGAGTACTTGATGCGGTGTAACCATAATGTACCTATACGTGCGAAAGCCCAGAAACAGGCATTTACGAGTCCTGGACTAGAGCCGTTCCAACCTTTAGACTTCAAGTTCCAGACACAGCCCTGTAGAAGAAGTCAACATCGGCAATCCACCAAGCCTACCTGGCAAACGAACCTTAAGATGGCGTCTCCACTCGCCAACATCAGAAGCCATCATTTCGTAGACACTTAGTAGGATACAAGTGGCTAATGTAGCTTCACCACACTGAGATGGTTCATAGTGAAGCAGTGACTGCACAGCATGCTGATAAAGGCTCAACGTACTCTGACGCTGACTGTGACGTAGGGCGTCAAGCTGTCGGGATGCCAGAGCCATGGCTGCGGCTGCGAACGGTTTGTTCTCCATCAATTTATGAACATATGATCCTGTAAAGTGCCTGCCTGAGTCTGTGGCCTCGCACCACGTCCCCGTTTCTTGCAGATACACACGAACGAGCCGAGCTTGTTCCGCTTTCGACACAGGAAGCTCAGCCTCAATCTCTGATGGCGCAATACAGCTGACGGCTCGATCAAGTAGAAATGAGGAGGCTGACGTGCTCACTGACGAAGCATGCCCGGACAGAGAGGGAAAGGTGCTTTGGAGCAAACGACCACTATCTTCAAGACCCTGACTTTGAGCCGTCGCGGCAGGATTGGCCGCGACGTTGCGGTCCAACACAACCGAACTTGACGAGGTGAGCTCCAATTCGGCGTACTCTGCAACGGAAGCTTCTAGATGATAATCAGAAGTGCTCGCGTCCAAGTGGCTTTCTGACCGAGCTGCTGCCGCGCTCGAGCTCCCAGGATCTAGGGATGCGGCAGCGTAGAAGTCTTGGTACTCGCGCACGATTTGATCCGTGTTATCCACAATCTAAACACTGTGAGCACGCACACTTGAGGAAGACCTAAGTAAACTGTCGACCCTAGCTTACAGTCGTTACGGATTGCCCGCCAGATTGGCCTCGTTTCCCTTCAATGGCAAGCAAAGCAGCGCTATGCTCGCTTGACAATTGTAGCGCTCTGGACGGATGGAACGACGCTTTCAGACCCCAGCGGCACTCATCACCGCGAGCTTGACAACCCCGGCATCGTGGCTGAGCTCCATCGCCTAGGAAAAATGAACCAAAAAACACGCACGAGAACTGGGATAGAACGCACACTTCCGCCTTCTGCGCCGGCAGCATAGGCTTCAGCTTGCAACATTAGCATTATGAAGGCAATGATGACGTAGTTTCGATCTTACCAACCCAATCGAGACCTTGTTCGACTGGCTTGCGCAACGATCTCTGAGTCACCTGCCATTGAGGCAATATGTCAGAAATGATCGAGGTGATCGTAGAGAAGGTGGGTAAGCCCTGGAGCGCTTCCACTTGCCCTGACGCCAGGGTCTCAACGATACCAAGCACTTTACCGAGGTTGGGCCGTGTCAGAAGCAAGCCGAAGCACCCGATATCCAGAATAGGAAAGCACGCTACAAAACGATCGCACATCGCCTCCCCTAAGCGCTATCTAGCCAGACACAGGCCAAACCCAGCATGTAGTATGAGAAGAAAAAAACGTGCAGTCTAATCTCCATCCGACTAATGATCAAAGACCTGGCGCTTGCGGTTACACCTGTATGAACGGCCCTAGTGCATACAAGGAACCATCTGCTCGGCGGTGTAGTTTGGTATGTAGATACATAATGTTATCAACATTGGGTTTAATATACTTGGTGCCGCTAGAAAGCTATAAAGACGCTCAGGTACGATCACCAAGCTGGGTATTGAAATTGCTTCGTCACACCTTTTACCCCCCAACTTTTACACAGCCTTATTCGCTATGACCAAACAACGAGTTTTTCGACTGCCGCAGCGCACTTCCATCCAAGACCTTCAGGTCAGCGAAGAGAACGTGCCCGAACCCTCGGCTCAAGAAGTCTTGATCCGAATCAAGAATGTAGCTCTCAACTACCGCGACTTTGCTGTTCCAACCGGAAAGTACCCTTTCCCAGTGAAAGACAATGTGGTGCCTTGCTCTGATCTCTCTGGAGAGGTTGTACGTGTGGGCAGCCACGTCGAGGACTTCGCCGAGGGAGACAAGGTGATTGCATCCTTTGACTTGAGGACCTTGTACGGTGCTATGCCGGATTGGCACCATAGCTTGGGTGGTTGTTACGATGGAGTTCTTCGGGAATTTATTACATTGCCTAGCTCGGCACTCGTCAGGGTACCTTCAACTACTAAGCTCAGCTTCGCTCAGCTCTCGGCTCTGGTCTGTACAGGAACCACCGCGTGGAATGCGCTTTACGGCAACGTTCCGTTGAAGCCTGGCCAGACAGTGCTCTTTCTCGGTAAGGGTTCTTTTTTTTTTTTAATTAATCATAAGAGCTACCGCTGATTACATTTGAAGGCACTGGCGGTGTTTCGATCACTGGGCTTATCTTGGCTAGGGCTGCAGGCGCTGTCACGATCATCACTTCTTCGTCAGACGACAAGCTCGCGCACGTTCAAAAAACGTACGGTGCCGACTATACCATCAATTACAAATCGACTCCTGCTTGGTCCCAGGAGGTGCTCAAGATCACCAATGGCCACGGTGCAGATTTCATTCTCGAGAACGGCGGAGCTGGAACGATCGGTCAAAGCATTGATGCAGTGGCTTACGGCGGAAACATTGCTGTAATAGGGTTCCTTGCCTCCTGTCCCCAGGAGAAGATGCCTGACGTGGCAGCGCTTGCCCTATCGAAGGGTGCAATCGTCCGCGGCATCATGGTTGGATCTCAGCAACAGCTGGAAGATGTCACACGCTTCGTGACTTCCAAGGACCTCAATGTGCCCGTAGAGAAGGTGTTTGGCTTTGGAAGGGATGAGGTCGTTTCTGCCTTTGAGTATTTGGTATCAGGTCAACACATCGGCAAGGTGTGCATTGCTGTAAACTAAGGTAGCTACCCTTGAGGCGACAGTCCAGCAGCAATCTGTTTCCCTCTGGCCTCGTCTAGAAGATTCGCTATGTCCTTGTCAACCAGGTCGAATTCTCTTTCAACGAGACCCTTGCGCTCCTCTGACCTCGGCTCAAAGACAGCAACAAAAGGTTTTGGGCCTGATACAAACCCCGTTGTAAACATGTCTTCCGATACGTTGATCCTCGCGCCATCTTTAGAACGTATATTGAACGCCCAAAGCAGCCTTGCCATCGCTATTGCTAGCGAGTTCCGTGCGATGAATCGTCCAGGGCAAACTCTGCGGCCGTATCCAAAGTTGGCAGGCTGCGTCTTTTCGATCCAGCGTTCAGGCCGAAACACTTCTGGTGAGTCAAATGTGCTAGCGTTCTGGCGCATGGCGGCGAACACAGGAACCACAACCGAGCCCTTGGGTATCAGATAACCTTTGTAGAAGTCCTCCTGAGTCGTGGCATGCGGAATCCCAGCTGGCACAATGTGTCGCCATCGAAAGTTTTCCTCTACCACAGCCTGGAGATAGGGCAGCTTGCTCAGATCTTCGAAGCCAGGAAGACGGTTAGTACCGACGACTTCGTCGAGCTCTTTCTGCGCGGTGGCAATCCAATCTGGGTAGGCTACGCATGCCAAAATGAAAATCTGCAACTGGACTTGTGTAGTTTCGACGCCAGCATCACACAGGATACCAAGGTCCCATGCTATCTCTGTCGGAGCGAGATCTGTTGCCTCCTTTGACTTGTTGAATTCCTTGGCCCAGTTCCATCCCTTGCGCTTAAGTGCGTCTTGCATGTTGGCCATGTGGAGATTTTCCCACATCTGGTACCACGCCTCAGCCGTTTTCTTCCATGGCGTCAATGGTGCTGGGAGGCGGTTGAGAGACGGGAAGAGATCGACTATCCACGCGCCCACCTGACCGGCAATAGTAAAGTTCTTAAGACACTCGTGACTGGTCTGAAGTTGCCATTCGTCGCCGGTGATGATGCGCATACCGAAGGTGATGGAATATACGATGCTCGCTGCAAAACGCTCAAACTCCTTGGGGAAGTCGTTTGATTGAAGAAGGTTCTTCAAGAGCTGTTTGCTCTCTAGGTCCTGGATTGCCGTGTAACAGGCTGACGCACGCGGGCTGAGCACAGGAGCTTCTAGTCGTTGGTGCAAGAGAAAGTCACTATCGAATGGCTTGAACATTATGTGCTTGCTCTTGCACGTCAACTCTTGTGCCATGACCTTGGAATATATCAGGTCGCTATTACAGCTGTCGGCAGAACGGACTCGTGACTTACCATGCGTGGCCGACTACTGTAGATCATTGCCTTCTTGTCGAGCAGATCTTTGGCCACCTCGTGGTCTCCAATCAATATCACATTCGTGCCGCCGAAATTGAGGTACACAAGAGGACCATACTGTTCCACCCATCTCTGGTATGTAACCCAGACGGCTTCTTTGGGAGCCTGGTGTAAATTGCCGAGAATGGGCAACCGAGGCGGTCCCGGAGGTAAATTCGAGTCTTGTCGTTTACGGAGCCAGAGGTACAATATTGCCAGCAGACTGATAACGAATATGACTGTTGTTGATAATGTGGCCATTGTGAATAGGTTGGAGTGGTTTATATCCAGAAATTCGAGGCATGAGGGAATACGCTGTTTATCCGAAGATGCGATACAACGCGATAGCAGGGCATGTTTTGAGCTTTCGGTGCTTCATCTCATGCGAGGCTTCGATACGGCCCGCTCCCTGAACTTGAGTGGGGCGGACCACGGCCCGTCCTTTGTCACAGCCAATGACAGTGCGTGGGGCGACTGGGTTGATACGAGCGTACCCAGGTAGCGTCGTGTAGGATTGCGGCACAGCTTGAGCCATCAAATCATGAACGCTCATGAGACGCTTCTGCAGGAATTTCGGCAAGTAGGAAAGTGTGCCGCGCCAGAAGCCATACGGCACAAGCTTGGCATACCTGAACGAGCGATAGCACGCTCGAATGACCCATACTTGGTGCCCAGTATGTACAGGAGCAGTATGTGAACGATGCTCTGCCCTGTGAAGTGTCTTGTGAGTGCAATTGTGATGTATTCGAGGTTTGTCGCTGCTCCTTTCCGCCGACATGAATGATTATCGACATGTCCTCAATGTTGTTGGATGGACGCTGGTCTCATTTTCATCCATCTTCGTCTTAGCGCGATCATATACACGCGCACGAATCGTGACGACGACTCTGGGCTGGGACGACTGGTGTATGATTGCGGGCCTGGTGAGTTCGACTTTAGACCTCAGTCCTACATTCGATTGCCATTGACTTACTCGAACATCAGATCTTCGCTGTAGTGTGTACATCGCTCGTAACAGCCGGCACTGCGCACGGCCTTGGACAACATGTATGGGACATCAGTGATCCAGAAGATCAGGCTGTGGCTACTATGTACGTGCTGTTGGCGCCTTGCTTCTCCATCGTCAGCGCTTTCTTCACGAAAGCCTCCATCATCATCGCACTAATGAGAGTAAGTACACAGGACTATGCAATGGACGGGACTCTCAGCTCACCAGCCTAGATCCGAGGACACACAGCGCGTCTATCGCACAAGTGTGTCGCGTACGCCCCTCTGGTCGTCCTACTGATCGGCTCCACACTCTCATGCTCTGTCATGATTTTCTTTTGTTCGCCCGTACAGAAGTCCTGGAAACCGCAGATTGAGGGCACATGCTTGAGCCCCGCAATGCTGGATGTTGTCGGAAAGTCGGTCTCAGGTATGTTGGAAGAGTGCCAATGTCTCTGCCAGGTGCTGAAGCCTCAGTGTATAACGCGATGATGGACGTCTTTTGCGCCATCATGCCGTACTTTATCATAAGGACTTTGAACATTCCTCGAAAGGACAAGCGAAATCTTGTAATACTGATGGGTGGTAGCATTCTGTAAGGTCACCTCGCCGCACTGTTGGTGCAATTACTGACGTTGGCAGTGGCACATTCGCAACCATCATGAAGATCGTAGCAATGGGCAGCATCTCCAATGTCGCGGACATGACACACTCTTGGTCAGAGATAACGATCTGGTATCTGTGAGTGTAGTGCTATCGAACACAAGAGACCTTGACTCACTCAAGCAGGACTGAGAACAACGTCCTCATGATCGCTGGATGTTTCCCTGCCCTGCGGCCTTTCTGGCGTGTTGCGATTGGCAAATACAGCTCATACCTCTCGTCGAACGCATCACGCAAAAATCCTCCACGAGGCGAAAACGGACAATCGACCGAAGACAAAGAGCTGCAAGTGTACACGGTGGGATCGCAGCCCAAACTAGGGAAGAAACCCAATTTGTATTCGACAACGATCCGCGTCAGTAGTGAAGAAAGGTTGTGTCCCAGATTAGACGGAAGTTCTGTGGAGACCATTGAGAGGATCCTGCACAACCATGGAGACGAGCGCTTCGAGCGCCAGGCTTGCATTGCCAGCACTCGGACAGGTGGAATATCGCCCAGCGATTGCACGAAAATAACAGTTACCAGTGAGGTAGAGATCAAGTGAAAAGCGTGTCCAATCGTTCCATGCCAAAGTCCTGTGTTCGTGGCATGCCAGTAGCACCCAGCACTGTGAGTTTTGACGGATCGCGGGTAAACCCAATTCTCAAGATCCTATGGTTGTATGTGGAAGATAAGCTCGTTGTGAAAGGATATATTGACGGTGGACGGTGGGCGAAAGACCAAATCGCTTCCCAACATCAAGGCAACTCCTGCCCCGCCCTCCCGTCCATCTCATATCTCGCCCTCTCTTGTTCCAACTCAGTACGCCCATCGGGTGGTGCTTCGTGCGTGTAATCATGCATATCCTTCCGAGCAGCATGGGCCTGATGCATGGTTGTGTTCATGGCCGGTTTCTGCAGTGCTCTTCTCTTCTTGCGCTCGCGAAAGAAGAGCCAAGCGAGCAACGCAATGATGATTATAGCAGCAGTTGCGCCGACGCCGATGCCTGCTCCTGCGCCCGCCGATATACCACCGCTCGACGATACATCGGATTGATCTGTGGTATTGGTTGCTGTTGGAGACGGCGCGCTGGTGGGTGTAGAGGCCGCTGCACTACCGTCCGAGGACGCGGGTGTACTTTGTGAATTGGTTGAGGTTGTCGCCTCTGATGCTGCGACGCCTTGTGAAGCAGTGGCCGTACCCAAGCTGGCTAGTATACCTGAGCTATCGACCTTCCACCACATCGGCGTCTTTGTCGCGTCGGAATCCTTGTCTTGTGCGTCGCTTACTTTGCCTGCAGAGTTAGGGGTACGAAGTCAGTATGTGTCTCACATGCACTTCGTAGAGGCAAGACTTACCTGTCAGCGGGTTGACATAGCGCAGTTGAGATAGCCCGTCTGTGCAACAGCGATCATTCCCATAACACACGACGTTCTCTCCGCATGATATTAGTCCTATCCCTTGCCAATCTTGTTCTAGAAAGTCCCCTTAATAGTGTTCTGTATGAAGACTTAGACTGTATGGACTCACCGGGAAACAAGTCACTACAGCCCGTCCAGTTCTTGTCGGCGCAATATTGCCGGCCAATGTTTCCTGATCTTGTACACAGCAAGTTGCTGCCGCAACTTTCGCTCCACAAGCAACAATTGTTCGTGCCTTTGCCACATGAGACTAATTCATCGCTAGTCGGATTGTTAGATTGGAAAGTCTCGCCTATGAGAAGCGCACGTTAGCAATAGACAGAAGGGCCTTTGATGGCGAGACACTTTTTGTTCGGAAGTACGGATGCATACGCACCATCGCGTGAGTAGCAATCGGCCCAAACGCCTGCTGCCAAAGTGAAGAATATCACCCGCTGTAGAAGGCACACACGCATCGCAACGTATGAGGGAGTTGGACGACAAGGACGGCAAGGAGAGGAATGACGAAGAAAGGCGAACAGACTCGTGAGGTAGTTAATTAAATAAGACAGACCGATGTAGGCAATCTGTGTCACAGCCCTACACAGGGCGTAATTGTAAGATTCGGAATAGCGCTTAGGTTTGGCCCCCAGATCCATTTACCCACCCAGGTAGAATCGTCTAATTTGGGATTCAGCCATGCTGATCTGTGCCAACAATAAGACGATGCCGTGCCGGAAATAAAGGTGTTCCCTGAGTGTATCGCGCCACGGCATAAGAGACTCGGGTGGGATGAAGTCCTGGGTGCGCAATGAGAAGTGCGCTGTTGTGGCGCGTCAGAAGGGCAGATGACTGCAGATTAGCCAATTGTTGGACCTGATCGTACGAGCCGCCCGATAGAATAAGATCGTACGGGCCGCCCAATAGAATAAGACAAGTAAATGAAATCGGTACCGATGGAAATCTGACGCGAGAACATACTTGATCATCCATGCGAAGCTTAAAAGAAGTCTTATCTTTTCCGACAACGTCCGTGGCCAGCACTGTATAAGGTAATAGGAGACGTATGGAACTCCCAAAAGACGTGATTCAGATGCCGGAATGTATATACCACCGCATCCGATACAAGACTGAGCATCAGCAGGGGTGGCCAAAATTCGTGTCGCATTTGCGTTGTGCTGTATGTACACTACCAAATCTTAACACGCACATATGTTCTCAAATGGTCTATACTTCAACCTCAGATATTTGTATGATGCGAGACGAGTAGTGGCCACCACTGTTGGTATTCCAAGGCGAGTGGTAGTGGGGGTGTATTATGCGAAAGGGCTTCGCATCTGTGAAGGAATAACAGAAGTAGAGAATTTGCCATGCGGTTACAGTCCCATCAGAAGGCTAAGTCGGTGTTTTAGATGCTTCCGATTTGATATGTATCAGTTGTGCAACATGTAAGACGCACAAGGAGAGAAGGAGCTATGGACCAGTGGGAGCCAGTCAGCGTGTGGCTGAATAATCCGACAAACGTCATATATCGTTTGGCCCGAGTTCCCGAACTTTCATTCACGAGCCTACATACCTCGCCATTGCGACCACACCACCCTACCCACCACATATACGATCCACACCTATACAAAAGATGACCTCAAGCACAATCCCACGTTCTGCCATGCGCAGCCTATCCCGTGCGACACCGTCTCTACGCTCCGCAACACCGCGCATCGCCACGAGATGTCTGCACCAGCAATCATCGCCCATCACAGCCTCGAGACTGCAACATAGACCAACAGCACAGCCATGGAGCCAAAGAGTAGTAGCTCCATCAGCGACAGTCGCGCGACGAACCATGTTCATCCAAACCGAGCCCACACCCAACGCCGATGTACGCACTCCCTCCAACCCCAACCCCACCCCATACTAACCCCCCCAGGCCCTAAAGTTCAACCCCAACCAGCGCGTCCTCCCCGAAACAATATCCTCCCCCTTCCTCGAATACCTAAGCCCACGCTCCACCCTCGCGCCACCACACCCCTCCCCGCTCGCCGCGCAACTCCTCAACATCGACGGCGTAACCAGCGTCTTCTTCGGCGCCGACTACATCACCGTAACCAAAGACACATCCACGCCCTGGTCGCACGTAAAGCCTGAAGTCTTCGCCCTCATCAACGAATACATGACGTCCGGCCAACCCGTCGTCAACACCGTCGCCTCCAAGCCCGGCGAGCAAGGCCAAGGCGGCCAAGAAGCCGATTCATTGGCCTACGACGAAAACGACGACGAGGTCATTGGCATGATCAAAGAGTTGCTAGATACCCGCGTCCGCCCCGCGATCCAGGAAGACGGCGGCGACATTGAGTTCCGCGGCTTCAACGACGGACAGGTTATGCTCAAGTTGAGGGGCGCATGCAGGACCTGCGATTCTAGTACTGT
Organism: Alternaria hordeiaustralica; assembly: GCF_023758085.1. Lineage (NCBI taxonomy): Eukaryota > Fungi > Ascomycota > Dothideomycetes > Pleosporales > Pleosporaceae > Alternaria > Alternaria hordeiaustralica. The sequence continues at coordinate 148,942 of NW_026056774.1, read as the reverse complement.
GACCCTCAAGAACGGTATTGAGAGCATGTTGATGCATTATATTGAGGAGGTCAAGGGGGTTCAGCAGGTGCTGGACCAGGAGGAGGAGATTGCGTTGCAGGAGTTTGCTAAGTTCGAGGAGAAGCTTAGGCAGCAGAAGGGACCGGAGGCGACGAAGGGGACTGTGGGGAAGGGAAGTCTGGATTATGTGGAGTAGGCTAAGACTGGGGGTGTTGAGAGAGGACTGGACATTGACCATGTGATACCAATGCATTCATTCTGCTGTTGTTCGGCGTCTGCGATGGGATGTGTAGTGTGAAGTTGCAGCCAAGTTTAGACTTTTGCAAACGGTGCGGTATATCCATCGGAACACGCACTTGACCACTCATTCCAGTATCATGACATCATATCATAGGATTCAGTATATAAGAGTAGCGTTTCGCAAGTTAACCAAGTATACTACAGAAAAAACAACAACAAAAAGAAACAGTAAGTCATGCTATGCCAACCGATCAACGTTAAATGGGTATCCAGAACGTACCAATGCTGTTGCGTCAAAGGAGGAAACCAGGAAAAGCGAGAAGCAACAACGCCACTCATATGCTCAAAACATGGCCGCAAGTCTTTCCACAACCGTTCGTAATCCAAATGCAACTACCTCCTCTTTCATATGCAAAACCGCCTCTTCATCCTTCATCATTCATGTGCTCTGACAACGGCCGTAAATCGTCGTAAATCTCAATGTAACACTCAAGTGCGTGATTCCAAGATCGTCGTTATAATCGTCAAATGCAGTGTCGGTCGTAGGCAAGCGTTCGTAGCCCAAATCGTTCAAATCATTCCTCCAAGAGCAAATTCGAAACCGCATCCAGCGCTTCGCCCATGGAGCCCCAGAAGCTGCGTCGGGGAGGCGATCGGATGATGGTAATAACCTTCCGCTTGGGCGATGACGGCTCTTCGGTAATGAGAGTGTCGACGGTATCGCGGAGTAGTTTGGAGTATTCTTCGTGAATCTCTCGGGATAGATCTTCTTCCTCGACGAGCGTCATACAGCTGTCTAGCATCCCGAACTCTTTCGCTGTGTCGTTGTTATCGTGAACCTCATCATCTTCCGGTAGCGCCTCGCTCTTTGCGCCGAAATCCGACCAGACAGATTTCGCAAGATCGTCATGATGGTAGCTCTTGTCCAGCTCCTCGCGCATGGATTGGCGGACGGTCCTCATCTGCTTGCGCAAATCGTTGATGATGTCGGTTTGAATGCGGTTCAGTGTTTTGAACTCGTCCATGCGCGTCTTGAGGTCGTAGATGTACTTTTGCACGCCCGCGATGTAGTTGCCTACTTGCGAAACATAAGCTTCGTGGTGCAACGTTTTGGCTTCAAGTTGTTGTTGCTCACCCTCTGCTTGTGTGATGATGGCGAGTTCCTGACTAGAGTCGGGGGAGGGCTTGTCGTCGTGTGTCGCTTCGGTTGGGGATCTGCTGGGCGAGGAGAGGTGCGCGGTCATGGCTTCGAATTGTCCGACGATGTATTCCATTTGCTCTTCGTCGGGGTGGTGTGTCTGGATGAGGTTCTCGAAGTGCGCGATGCAGGATGAGAGCGCATTCTGTACGGGCGATGAGGATGTCTCCGAGTCGTCGTCCCATGGTGTCGGTGAGGCGGGGAGTTCGGTGTTGTTTCGACGTAGTATGCGTGAGCTATCAGGAGTGTAGGGATAGCGCGGTTCGCCTTGTGTACGCGAATGCGATGAATCGTCATAGTATGGTCGCGTAGGTGTGTATGGCGCTGGTTCGGTAAGTCTTGAGCTGGGTTTCGGTCGCGGTCCTGTCGCAGGTGTGTTCAACCCGAAGCTGTCTGTGACCCAAGAAGGATGGTCAGGCGACCGACTGGCCTCTTTCAGCCAGCGCTGCTCGGTCGCGATAGGATATCGTGGAGGAGAGGTACCGTAGATGTTGAAGTAGTCTGCCTTGTCTTCGAGTTCCGGAGGGGTCCATGGCCGGTCTAGGGTGCGAGGAATGTCCATTGCGCTTTCGTGGCCGCGCGATGGCCACATCCTCCTCTTGGCTTCCAAAACAATGCGCGTGCAGTCCAAAGGCTCTCAAGGGTAGGAATACAGCTCCAACAGCGATGCGCTCTGGTGTTGAAGAGAGCGGACACCTGCGTAAGCGCGGGAGACGGGAGAAGGCTGGTCACCGCTTGTGACGTGCGTGCATCGCCGAGGCCTGCGGAGATCTAGTGCGCCAAGGAATTTGCTATCGATAACATTTTGTGGCCCCTCCGATTGGCCCGAGAATCATCAATTCTGGCTTCAATACACATTTCGAGGACTGTATTTCACAGGTTCTTCTGTTTTCACCGCTTATCAGACGTTTTATAGAAAAATATCTCACTCTATACAAAGATGGCGTCACAGGTATGTCCATGACCCCACACACGGCTGGCTACAGAACTGAGCGCATGACCACTTAGCTAGGCGTTCAGCCATCGCTTGACACCATTCGAGAGGTATTGGCTGCAGCAGTCAAGTCGCCCAACCCACCAAACCTCGTGCCCGTCTTCTCCTCGATACCCGCCGAGTTCTTGACCCCGTCAAGCATATACCTGAAGATATCCGCAAAGTGAGTGTGACTCATTTCATGCGATGTGGACTGGAGGGGTTGTGTCGCGTGGAAGAAACGCTGTCAGAAACGACTGTCACACTCGGGAGGGGTTGGATCGATTGCGCACATGCTAACCGTGGGGGTAAGATCCAAGTCAAGACTATCCTTCCTATTCGAGAGTGCTGCGACAACCGAAACCATAGGACGGTATAGCTTCATTGGCGCAGGTCGGTACTTGAACAAACTTCCGGCATACACAGCTGACAAGCCTCAGACCCTCGCAAAGTCATCAAGACCGGCCCGGGCCATGGCGAGGAAACCGATCCACTACCCCTCCTCGAGAAGGAACTCGCGAAGAGCCGCGTCGCGACCGTACCCTCGATACAACTACCTCCTATGACCGGCGGCGCGGTGGGATATGTTGGCTATGATTGCGTCAAATACTTCGAGCCCAAGACACGGCGAGATGACATGAAGGATGTGCTGGGTGTACCAGAGAGCTTCTTCATGCTCTTCGATACCCTGGTGGCTCTGGACCATTTCGCGCAGGTCGTCAAGGTCATAACGTACGTCAAGGTCCCAGACAGCATGGACGACCTAGAACAAGCGTACGAGGAAGCGAAGAGTACACTAAAGAGGTATATGACGATACTCAAGGACAAGGACATCCCGCTACCGGAACAAGGGCCTATACAGCTAGGCCATCAGTACACATCGAACATTGGCCAGGAGGGGTACGAGACCCACGTCAAGACACTGAAGAAGCACATTGGTGTTGGCGACATCATCCAGGCAGTACCTTCGCAACGGTTTGCAAGACCGACCTCATTGCACCCCTTCAACGTGTACCGGAACCTCCGCAACGTCAACCCCTCACCGTACCTCTTCTTCGTCGACTGTGACGATTTTCAGATAGTGGGGGCAAGTCCCGAGCTGCTGGTAAAAGAGGAGCAGGGTCGCATCATCACGCACCCCATTGCCGGCACAGTGAAGCGGGGCAAGACACTGCAAGAAGACGCAGCACTCGCAGACGAATTGTCCAACTCGCTCAAGGACCGGGCCGAACATGTGGGTTGCCTGACATCAAAGTGCATGCAGCGACGTTGGAAGCTTACATTGTGCTGTACAGGTTATGTTGGTCGACTTGGCTCGCAATGACGTCAATCGCGTGTGCGACCCACTTTCGACACGAGTTGACAAGCTAATGGTTGTCCAAAAGGTGAGCAGCGTTCCGTCCGAACCGTGATTACCGTGGATCATGCGATGAGCTACCGTGCGATGATATCAAGCGAGCGCTATGAAATTCAATTGAGGGCTGTGCTAACTGCAATCAAAACCAGTTTTCCCACGTGCAGCACCTGGTCTCGGAGGTGTCCGGGGTGCTGCGACCTGGCAAGACACGATTCGATGCGTTCCGCTCCATCTTCCCAGCTGGTAGGTAGCGCGTTGAAAAAGTTGGAAATGTCGCTAACCGGCTACAAGGCACGGTGAGCGGTGCGCCCAAGGTGCGTGCTATGGAGCTCATTGCTGAGCTGGAGCGGGAAAAACGCGGTGTATATGCTGGCGCGGTGGGATACTTTGGCTACGGCAGTATTGATGGCGACAAGGAGATTGAAGGTGCCATGGACGTGAGTAGTCTTGCCTTGTTCCAGGTTGACAGGAGGCTGATTTTTGCAGACATGCATTGCGCTAAGAACCATGCTTGTCAAAGATGCCATCGCGTATCTCCAAGCAGGGGTAAGTTTAACGAATTCCCTGCTTTAGCTGCAAGACACGAGGCTAATGATTGGCTGCAGGGTGGCATAGTTTTCGACTCGGACCCCTACGATGAGTGGATGGAGACGATCAATAAGTTGGGTGAGCTTAATTATTCCTTTTGTCGTCTCCCCCGAGTCAAACGCACAGAGCTGACCGCTGTTTGGTAGGCGCGAACACGCACTGCATCACATCAGCTGAAGAGAAGCATCTGGCCGAGCAGCAGGAGGCGGGCGAAGGGGACAGAGACGGGTCGGCGCCGAAGCTGGAGGGCGATGCAGAGGCGCGGATTACTCTTGCGGCTTGATGCTGCGGCTTGATAGACTGCGACATGCGCCACAGGTGGTATTTGCCGTAGGGTGGGTGGGTGATTGGCAGCTGTTGGCCCGGTGAAGAGCGATCTATGGGCCTGGATCTCATCCAGCCCCCCTGCACTCGTGGGGAAGCGAGATTCGTGGGTTCTTGGTAGCTTTGTGAAACGGAAATGAAAGGGCGGGTAAGCACCAAGCGGCAGCCGCTATCTCGACGTCACGACGACTGGTAGTGCTTGAATGCACACAAGATTTGATTAATTTGGTAGCCCGTCACACCAGCGCGAAGGCCGATTGTGCGCAGCGGCGGTCGAGTTCGGGCAGGATGCTGTGTGAAAGCGTGACTGTGGAGCTGGAAGGCATGACGAAGGTGACGGAGCGGATACCACAGACGAGCGAGTCGCGACGAGAAAGCTGGTTCGACATGTGAGTTGTACATGCAGGTTCGGATATCGGCCCTGAGGTGTGGTTGGCGTGGCTACATCATAAGGTAGGAGCGCTGGGCGCATTGGCCAATGGGCGCGCAGGGGACCGGTCGTGCATTCCGAGTTTCCCTGCTCTGGCGGCGATCGTGGAGTCTCTGTGCCTGGGCTTGGCTGCTGCTCCCTGCTCTCCACTAGTCCCGCTACTGACGCGCCAACCCGTCACCCAGCCCGTTGCAGCCTCCTGTTTGCGCGCAACTTCACTAACCAGCCACGGCCCAGCCCCGACTGTTTGTGTTCTTACGATATAAACCCGCTCGAGCTGCCCTCTCTTCCAATTCCTCATCCAGCATCCTCAACCTCAGCACCTCTCAACTCACCTTGACTCACCCTCACTTCGATACCTAGTATCCTACTTCAATATCCTCTCCACCAAAAACTCTCTCCACCACCCACAGTCAAGATGAGGTCTTACGCCGTTCTCGCTGCCACCTTCGCCGGTGCTGCTCTTGCCCAGGACATGCCCATGCCCAGCGGTGAATGCGCCGTAAGTGTCCCCACTGCCATTGACTATCCCGGCCAATGCTAACCGTCGCTTAGAACCTGTGCATCAACAACATGGCCACCATTGCCCAGACCGAGTTCCAGTGCGAGAGCTCCGACATCAGCTGCTTCTGCACCCAGTCCAACTGGGCTTACGGTATCCGCGACTGCACCCGCCAGGCCTGCGACGCCGACCAGTCTGCTTCCGCCGTTCAGTGGGCCTACGCTCGCTGCGCTGGTGTCGCTGCCACTGGCTCTGGCACTCCCGCTGCTCTTCCCATCTTGACCTCAGCCGTCGCTAGTGCCACCGCTGTCCAGTCTGATGGCTCAGCTGTCACCTCCGTCATCACTTCCGTCGTCAGCGAGGCTTCCAGCGCTGCCTCCAGCGCCGCCTCTGGCCTCGAGAGCGTCACCTCTTCCATCGCCTCTGAGGTTAGCTCTGCTATCAGCTCTGCTAGCGGTGCTCTCGCTTCCGCCAGCTCAAGCATTGCCTCCGAGCTTGCTTCCATCACCGAGTCCGCCGGCAGCGCTGCTTCGTCCGCTACCGACTCCGCTGGCTCTGCCCTTGCCTCTGCCACCGACGCTGCTGGCTCTGCTGCCTCCTCCGTCGTTGATGGCGCCGCTGCCAAGGCCACTGGCATGCCCATCCTCGCTGGTGCCGGTATCGCCGCATGGCTCCTCCTCTAAGCGTCTCACCTTCACGTCACAACCAAGGTCCATGCTCGATGGAGTAATGTGTATAATGACTGGTAGCATCGGGTCGGTAATGCGAGGCGGGCTTTGGATACGTGGATGCATGGCGCAGCTTTCTCTTCTTTCCTAACGAACACTCACGCGAAGGCATAATGATAATGACGGATTCATTGTGCCTGGGCAGTCTTTTATGACTGCGATTGATACCCCGACATGGGAAATGGATGGGCCATTAGCATTGGCTCCTGTAGATAGTAACTCAATGATAAGCTCTCACGACATTACTCTTTCCACCTTTACTGTGTTGACACTTACTGATCTTTGTCCTCTTTGCCCTAGTGTCACCGCCCTCGGGACCACTGTGTAGCCAACTGTGTCGTGAAGCACTCGCCATGAATACGTTGCCCAAACCCACATCGCGTTGAGCTACACAGCTCGCGCCAAGCATACGTGGCACACTGTCACAGCAGCAATTGGCGCAAGTCACGCAATGACCACAATGGCAAGTAAACAAGTCGACAACTAAGTCAATCGCGCAACTCAAGACATGTAGTCAAAGACATGAAGTCAACTTAACCTCCAGCCTTACCCTCCACTTTTATCCTTTTCCGCCCCAGCAGATCATCAGCATCAGCCTCAGCCCTGTGGGGGCGCATTTCTTCTCCCACACGCTCCGCGGCCCCATATATGAGTGGTTTGTGCGTCTGTCGTGCTTACAATTCCACATTATTCCAGCAACTACTTCTTTTTCTGGCAGTGCTGACGCGTATGTACCGGCCGGGTGCAGATCGTGTGTATCAGATTGCGGGTGATCAGGAGGGTGTTGTGGGGACTAACGGGTAAGGCATGAAGCGGATGTAGAGCAGGGACCATGTGTTTACTACAATAACGTTGCAGAACGGTGCGGAACGATGTCAGTGCATAGGCGGGTGGGTGTGGATGCGGGGACTGGACTGGGTTGAGGTCCGCGGACGATGGTGATCACGATGGTGGTGGGATGGGTAGGCTGGTGGGAGGGATGGTGGGAGGGATGGTGCGTGGGTGGCTGGCTGCGCATGGGCGGGAGCCGCGGGCTTCCGGTGGGCATGGGCGCGATGGTACGCGTTATTTCGCGTGAACATGTGGTAGGAGTTGCTGCATCTTTTAGCAAGTAATCGTTTTGCTATTGCTGGTCTTACGTATGGTGTTCTTGACGTCGTGATTAGCTAAGGTCGTCTCAGCCTCGTTGTTACCGGGATGCCTCGTTCCTGCCTTACAAGCAATGCGCTCAACAAACTCTGATCAGACGTATACAGTATGTACCTTGTCTTCTGTCGTGCTTCAAGTACTGAAGATTCGCATGCCGTACTACGGAATTGATGGTCTTACAGGCGCTAGCGGTACTGCTGGACGTCGAATACACTCTCTGCGTCCAATCCATGGATACCTAGCTGTTGTCCTCCTTAGCGACCTTCTGCGAACCCGTACAAATACCGACTTTTGTGCATAGAGATTGATGATTTCTCTCGGTTTTAATGAAAGACACGTGCGCTGTCGTACTGCGCAGCATTAATTTGTCTTCACAAACGTGTAGACGACCAAGTATCTCGTGGCGTGCATGCTGACATATCTTATTTTAGTAGTGGCTTTGAGCAGATTGTCGTTGACTCTACTTGCCTTGTTCACGAAGGAGGTCTTGAGCAATAGTCATAAGGTTATGTCAAGCTGCAGTTGACACCGCGGACGTTCTGGACACATCTGGTTACCTAGATCAAAGCATGAAAGAAGGAGATTGCTTATCGGAGCAAACACTTCATCACTTTATCTACGAGACTAATAAGTATCATGTTATGATGAAAAGCTCTACTTCTTCTACTATCATCCCAGGGCTGATATTGCGCGAACCGCACGGAGTTTCACTATCACCTGGGCAGAGACACACAATCATGACTGCCGAAATCGAGAAGAAATTCACGAAGACAGAGACGCCACAAGATGTACACCTAGCCATATCCAAGAGCATCATCGTTACAGAGCCCAACAACGATGCAACTGGCGATATAAACCATATCGAGAAGAAGCCCGAAAAGCTCACATTCGAACCAGCGGCTAGCAGCGATAGTTTCAGACCCGGTTCTACGTACAACTCACAAACTATGGTTCAAAGCACACTCACAACGATAGAGGGGCTGGAAGCGCCGTCTACGAGTAATCCGCAACTTGGTCTACAAGCCCCAGAAAGTGTACCTCTTCCAGTTCCTTCACCAATCATTCGCCCGATCTTGTTAGACAACTACAATGCGACGCGGCAACCGCTTGGTTCTGTGCTTCCAAAGGCCCGGTATTATGGGGATGTTGTTCTTCATTGGGCCCCATCGTTCATCAACCGCCTGAGCCTTGGATGCTTCATCGACTGGGAAATCCGAATGAGTGCGCCGTTAGGCAGACAAGGAACATGTGGGACAAAGTATCGGAGGAGATGGTGCAAGAGATGACGGGAAGGGGTACGAGCCGTATAAGCACGCGATCATGGAAATGCGTATACATGGCGGTTCCTGTCGGCATTGTGGGCAGGAGTGTGAGAGCCCGGTTTGTGGATAAGCTTCGTTGGAGCCCGAGTATGTGCGAGGTTTCTATCGGTTAGGACGTGTTGAGTGGCATCAGCGGTGATGGGAATGCCATGGATCTTCATGACGATCATGCAAGAAATGTAGTTCCTTTAGTAGTGCACCAGTTAACATCAATAGTGACATAGCATTCCAACATCACAAATGAGGAAGGCGAGTCGATGAGATCAAGAAAAGTGAATTGCATCGCGGGCCTGTTCGGCACTCCGCGTCATCTATATACCCAAACGCCGTAGAACAAAGGAAACTCGTTAACCCAGCAGACCGACCCGCTGTCTACCACTTCAACTTCTTGTCCTTGCCGATGAACTCATCAATGATATCCAAGTAGTACTCCTTGAGGTCCTCGACCTTAGGCACTTCATCGCTCTTGCTGTAGAGATCATACGGGTTAAATGCCTTGACGGCATCCAGCATGCGCTCATCCTTGCCATTCATCATCCACTTGTACGCACCACCAGTGTGCCACGGGTAGAAAGAGTGATACCTGATCATCGCAAGACCCTCATCAGGGATACTGCTCTGCTCCTTCATGATATGGTAGAGGTACTCGTCGTGGCCCCAGCTCAACATGACATTATCCATGCCGCAGCCAGGCGTGTAGATGCCGTGCTCGGTGCTGTAGATGTCGTCCTTGTAGTCTGGGTTGTTCTTGAAGGTGTCCGGGTAGATGATCTTGGGGGAGTAGGCGCAGCCGACGGGGAATGTGTCGCCGACTACGTCCCATTGGCCCTGCGCGTCGAAGAAGAAGAGGAGCTTGCCTAGGTCGTGGATCAGGCCGACGAGCTGGAACCAGCGTGGCTTGCCGTCGCGGCGGATGGCTTCGGCGGATTGGAGGAGGTGCTCGATTTGCGAGAGCGAGGTGTCTGGGTCGGATTCGTCGATGAGCGTGTTGAGCTTCTCCATGGCTTCCCAGATGGTCATCTCGGCGCGTGTCTTGCTGTGGAAGGCGTTGCGCGCTTTGAGGTTGTAGGCGACGGTTTGCTTCTCGTGTTGCTCGCGGTAGAAGTTCTTGACGCGGTCGCATGCTTCTTCGTATTGGCGAAATTGGGTCTTGTCCTTCTCGGCATCGAACTCGGATTGCTCGTAGATGTCCTTTTCCTTTTGGGTTGCGGTGCCGTTCTTGACCTTCATGGCGGCCTTGAGCACGTTGACGTCGTCGATGGCGTCGGAAGTCGCCTCGAGGGCAAGACCATCGCGGTGGTCGTTGAAGTTCTCAGCCACGTTGGGCGTCTCGAAGATGGCGCCGGGTGCCATGGTGTGAAAGGGTGGTTGGTGAAGATGAGGGGTATCTTAGAAGTATGCAAAGTGCGACAAAGCTCTAGGCTGTAAAGTGATGTTTGAAGATGTAGATGAGAATATGGTATGATTGATGTGTATTCGAGACAAGATGAGAGGAGTACTTATCCTTTCCGTACCTCGATACGACGCAGCATGGTATTGCCAGAACTAGCAAACATCATCACTTCCGAAGTAAGCCCAGCCTGAATTCCTGGAGTCAGATTTCTCATCGTCTCCATCTTTGAGATCCACTCGTGGAGGTCACTCCGCACTACGTAGGGCCGTCGTAGGCTCGAACAAAGATAAGTCTGCACCATGAGGCAATTCTCCCCGTTTTGGCAATCTGCCGTTGAGCAATCGGAGCGAGATCTGGGGTTCTGGAAAGGCGGCTAGGGGTCCAGTTTGGCATTCCGCCCGTAGTGGTTGGTTAGTTGCGTTAGATCTGCCGTGGTTCGGTGGGCATGCATCGTGCGCGTCTCTATGGGGTTGAAGGGTGCAACTTTCGCCGCTCGTGTCTCGGAACGGCAATTCTCGCCGCCCCAACAGCCGATGGATTTTTCACCTCGTCGTGAACACTCGGAAGGCTGCAGTAGCCCAGAAAACGTGATGCACTATGACGCCCCAGCTGGCTCCAACTCCAGCCCCTCCAAGCACGTGACGCTCGGTGCCACCTTCCCCGACAAACCCCACGAACACGTTGGCTTTCCTGGGCGTCGTCTCCTGCGAAAATTTCGCGTGAGGCTGAAGCGCGTCGAGCGCGTATCAGAAGCCTCCCCGGACCGAAGCTACGCCGGCGGGGGAAGCATGGCGGGGCAGCATCGGTCCTCGGAATGAATTATAGAGTCAATCACGGTTGACGTATGTCCTGAGCCATGCCGGAAGCGTAACATTCAGCCACAATATGCAAGCTTCCAAGCAATGCGAGCAAGCCTGCCCCTGGCCTGGCCAGCAACACCCCACTGCTACTAATACCCAAGTAAAGCCGGAGTCGCGATGAATCCCGCCCTCTCCAAGTTCATGCTCAAGAGTACACCCAAGAGTATCCTCAACCCACAGCCCGAAATGAATACCGCTATCCCTCTCAACACTGGCGCGACCATCCCCGCCCTGGGTTTGGGAACGTGGCAGTCTGCGCCTGGCGAGGTCAAGAAAGCTGTTGTCCACGCCATTGAGAGTGGTTACAGACACATTGACTGCGCCTTCTGCTACCAAAACGAGGATGAAGTCGGCGAGGCGCTGCAGGATGTTATCTCGCGCGGAATCGTGAAGAGAGAGGACTTGTTCATTACCAGCAAGCTCTGGTGCACATTCCACACTCGCGCTGAGGAGGGTCTGCAAAAGAGCTTGGACATGCTCAAGACACCCTATGTGGATCTCTACCTCATGCACTGGCCTGTTCCCATGAACCCCAAGGGTAAGTCTGATGTCTTCAGACAAGACGAAAACACAACTAACAAACGCGCAGGAAACCACCCCCTCTTCCCCAAGCACGAGGACGGCTCGCGAGACATTGACACCTCCATCACCCACCAAGACACATGGAAGAACCTCGAGAAGTTGATCCAATCACACCCTGACAAGGTCAAGGCCATCGGTGTCGCCAACTACTCCGTCAAGTACATGGAGAAGCTTCTGAAAACCGCTACCATCGTCCCCGCCGTCAACCAGATCGAGAACCACCCACTGTGCCCACAACAAGAAGTCGTCGACTTCTGCAAGGAGAAGGGCATCCACATCACAGCCTACAGTCCGCTCGGAAGCACAGGCTCACCACTTTTCAAGGACGAGGGCGTCAACGAAGTCGCAAAGAAGCACAGCGTCGGCCCTGCCGTTGTACTACTGAGCTACCACCGTAAGTTCCACCCACCCAATTCCTCACACCCACATTACTAACTCATCACAAAGTCGCCCGCAACTCCTCCGTCCTCGCAAAATCCGTAACCCCATCCCGCATCGACGAGAACAAGAAGCTCATCTCCCTTGACGACGAGGATATGCAGAAGTTGGAGAAGATTCACAAGGAGAAGGGTATTACCCGCTATGTATACCCGCCATTTGGCGTCAACGCTGGGTTCCCGGATAAGCCCAAGGGCATGGATCTCAGCGGACCTTGACTGTTTGGAACAAGCAAGTTGTAGGTTGTGCATGTAGGATAGGAACAAAAATCTATACCCAACAAGACATTGGAATTTCCACCACCCTCAAGAAACACCAAGCGAATAAGATGTTCTTAGGGTATTCTAAAGCCTTGAGACGGTTCGTGTGATGAGATGAGAAGTCAAGTCAACAAATCCCTTGATCCAAGACCATGTCACTTGTTCATGCAAGTTACTCAAGCAAAACGTGCCATTAAAACCTGTCCACCAATCCACCCACACCAACCTATCTACCAATCTACCTACCCATCCACCCCCCATCAACAGTAAGCACCTCCCCACTAACATACGCACTCGCCGCGCTCCCCAAAAACACCACCGCGCCCTTGAAATCCTCAGGGCTCCCCCACCTCCCCGCCGGAATGCGACTCAGAATACTCTCCGCCCTCTTCTCATCCTTAATCAACGCCTCATTCATATCCGTCGCAATATACCCCGGCGCAATCGCATTAACACTAACCCCCTTACCCGCCCACTCATTCGACAGCGCCTTGGTAAGCTGTCCCACACCCCCTTTACTCGCCGCATACGCCGGCACCGTAATCCCGCCTTGGAAGGTAAGGAGGGAAGCAACGTTTATGATGCTTCCGCGGCGGCCTAAGGGCAGGTCCGCGGGCTGTGATAGCATGTGTGCGCCGACGTCGCGGCAGAGTTGGAAGACGGAGGTCAGGTTTACTTGCAGGACGGCGTCCCAGTCTTCGTCGGGGAATTGGTGCGCGGGGTGTCGCTTTTGGATGCCGCCGCAGTTTAGCAGAATGTGGATTCTGGGAAAGTCGGCTAGGATGGTGGGGATCAGGGCGGTGATGGAGGGCTTGGAGGAGAGGTCGGCTGTATAGATTGTGGCTTTGCGGCCGAGGGATTCGATCTTTTGGCGAGTGGTTTGGTTGCTGGTGTCGCGCTGGGGGGATGGTTGTTAGTGGGTGGAGGGGACGAGGAGAGAGGGGAGAGGGCGTACTTGGACGAGGAGGATGTCTGCTCCTGCTTCTGCGAGCGCGAGAGCCATGGATTGACCGATACCTCGTGTTCCGCCTGTTACGAGGGCGGTTTGGCCCTCGAGCGAGAAGAGCTGCTGTACGGATGCCATGTTGATGTGTTGGTAGGCGCGGTTCGGAATGCTGTCGGAGAGGAATTAGAGCTGAGATAACGAGCAAAAGGTTATTTGGTGGTCTAAAAAGACAAGCAACTTGAACAAACAACTTCAGGAATCTAGCAAAAGGCAACCAAGAAGTTTGGAAGCCTGCGGCAGAAGTCGACGGCTTTTCCTGCAGCGCGATGTTGGGGCAGCTCGGAACTGCCTCGGAAAGCCAACCCCACCACCCAAAGGAAGCGTCGGCATCTGATGTCCCGCCATTTCAAACGCCGAAGGTGGAATTTGTCTCCATCTGTTGCTGTACTATGAGGCAAGGCGCGCCGAGTTTCTGGCGCGTGATAGCTCCCGATGCTTTGCGAGATGAACTGATGCTCCAGCGACCTTCTCCCTCACTTCACAGCTTCAACCCTGCATTGCCGTTGAGCTGAACGTTACCATACCACGCGTGCTAAGCTTCACTTATACATTCATACTTCCGAGTGCACTACGAACCACGACAACATGTCTTCAGAGAGCAAACCAGACGTTGCGCAGGGTGCGAGAAACATCCTCGCCTCAGTACTCCATGGAGCAAAAGATCTGAGAATCGTATGCCGATGTAGAATTCCCCCAGACCTGCAGACACTAACATAAAGCCAGGAAAACCGCACTCTCTTCCCACCGTCCCCAACAGAGCTTCAAATCAGCGTCCGCAGCACCGGTCTCTGTGGTTCAGATCTCCATTACTACAGACACTACCGCAATGGCGACATCATCGTGCGAGAGCCCATGTCGCTGGGCCACGAATCGGCTGGTGTGGTTGTAGACGTAGGTTCAGAGGTGTCGGGGTTCAAGGTTGGAGATAAGGTCGCGCTGGAAGTTGGACAGCCGTGCGAGAACTGTGAGAGGTGTAAAGAGGGGCGGTATAACATCTGCAAAGGCATGAAGTTCCGGAGTAGTGCAAAGGCGTTTCCGCATGCTCAGGGTACGCTACAAGATCGGATCAATCACCCGGCTGCTTGGTGTCACAAGTGAGTCTCGTTTCCGACGTGGTTGTTAATAGTGCTAACGATGAACAGGCTACCAGAGGATATGTCGCTGGATCTAGGAGCCCTCCTCGAGCCTCTCAGCGTCGCCATCCAAGCATCGAAACGCGCACAACTAGCACCGGGTTCAACCGTGTTGGTTTTTGGAGCCGGTGCTGTAGGCCTACTTGTAGCAGCCATGGCGAAGATATCAGGTGCCGGTACAGTGGTCATAGCAGACATTGACGCTGGGCGAGTGCAATTTGCCGTCGACAATAAGTTTGCGCACCACAGCTACACAGTGCCTATGAAGCGTGGAAGCACAATAGAAGAACAGCTGGATATCGCGAAGGAGGTAGCTGCCGAGGTCGGAAAGCTGTCCAAGGAGAGTGGTGGTGAGATTGGTGAGGTAGATGCCGTATTCGAGTGCACCGGTGTACCATCCTGCGTTCAAGCATCGATATATGTAAGTTCGCCCGGCCTAGTTGAGTCGAGTGAACACTAACAGCTCCAGGCCACACGACCCGGCGGCAAGGTACTGCTAATCGGCATGGGCACGCCCATTCAAACACTACCAATTTCTGCAGCTGCACTTCGCGAGGTCGATATCCTTGGTGTATTCAGATACGCGAACACGTACCCCACTGGTATTGAAGTCGTGTCAAAGACAGGCGATGATTACCCTGCCTTTGCCAAGTTGGTAACACACACCTACAAGGGCTTGGAGTCGGCAGTCGAGGCATTCGAGATGGCCGGAAAGACCAAAGATGATAGCGGCAAGCTGGTCATCAAGGTTGTGCTTGAGACTGGTGAGGAGGAGAAATCGAATCTCTGAAGCAGTCAGTAAAAGTTGGTGTTCATACGTGTAGAACGATGTAGCAATAGAGCGATGCAGTTGCGATCTCGATCTTGTTCGACGGACAATAGAAGTCCGATCCCATCTTTCCCTCTCAGCACTCATTTTGGTGTTGGTAAACAAGTGACGTATGCGGGGAAGCACGGCGGTATTCCAGCCTCAAGCATGTGAACTGTCGCTAACCCTCTCTTTCTTTCACCCACGCACCACGGCCCCAGCCTTCCCCATCATCGCCATCCGTCTCCACAACGCGAAATCTTCGCATCATACCCCAGAATTAGTGAACGACTTCCCATCGCAAACCGGCCTTTTTGCGCGGAGTAATTTCGCCCTACCCGATCGAAAGAGGAGATTTTCCCCATTCGCTCAACTCCGCCTTTTGTGCCTGGGCATGGGCGCGACGCGACTCCACGCGTTCCCCACACTTTCCACTTTCCGTCAACACAAGATGCATTTCTCCACAGCGCTTTCGCGTTCCGCATCTGCCATCGACGTAATGCTCGTGCCGGTGATCCGGTCCAGACGTGGCATGTGCGGCTCAGCGTAGGGAAGTTCGCCGCGTGATCTAGGGCCTTGTACCGGGGGGAAGGAATGACGGGTGGCTTCAAGACGCAGTGATGGATATTGGTTTACGCGGATGGTAGGCAGGACGAAACTCGGCGACTGGATATGGAGGAGCAGCTGCTTTTGCGTCTTTGAGCCTAGTTTGGACCCTGAGAGGAGCTTTGACCAAGGTAGGATTCTGGGGGGATTGAAAGTCGGTGTATTCCCGTAGGTGCTCAGTCGAGCATATATCTCCTCGCTCTTACTGTAGAGCTCCTCCGAATCATAACCTTCTCAATCACCTCCCTTCCACCCTCCCACATCCACCACAATGGCACCCGCGATCCGCAGACTCCGTATTGCCGTCGCAGGCCTCGGCCGCATGGGCGCTCGCCATGCCAACCACTTCCTCCACCGCACACCCAAGGCTGAACTCGTAGCCGCATTCACACCCGCTGAGAACGAAATCGCCTGGGCGAAGGAGAATCTCGAGCCATGGGGTGTCAAGATCTACACCGACTACGACGAGATGTTGAAGCACGAGGGTCTCGAGGCTGTCTGTGTAGCTACCGTTACCACAGTCCATGCCGAGCAGACAATCAAGGCGATTGAAGCTGGAAAGCACGTCTTGTGTGAGAAGCCGCTCAGCACAAAGTTGGACGTGGTATGTATCTTGTCCATCCTGTATCCTGAGGGTCTATAACTAATCGTACTATCTAGGTCCACCAAGTCCTCGACACCGCAAAGCGCAACCCACACGTCAAAGTCATGTGTGGTTTCTCCCGCCGCTTCGACTCCTCCTACCTCCATGCCTACAACATGACTCTCAACGGCGACATCGGCCGTCCCACGATCCTGCGCTCACAAACCTGCGACAAGTAAGCAACGCCTCCATTTCCCACAAGCACACACACAACACCCACTAACACGTCCGCCCCCACAGATACGACCCCTCGGGTTTCTTCGTCGCCTACGCCGAGTTCTCCGGCGGCATATTCGTCGACTGCAACATCCACGACATCGACCTCGCGCTATGGTACTTCTCCGCCGAAACCCGCGGCCGCACCCTCCCCATCGTAAAATCCGTCATGGCCGTCGGCGTCACAGCCCTCGAACCCGACCTAGCCAAACACGGCGACGTCGACAACGGCGTCGGCGTCGTAGAATTCCACTCCGGGCAAATCGCCTACTTCTACAGCTCGCGCATGAACGCCCCCGGCCAGCACGACATGACTGAGATCATCGGCACAAAGGGCAAGTTGGCTGTGAATTCAAACCCCATGACGGGTTTGCTGGAGAGCCATATGAGCAATGGGATTAATAGGGAGATACCGCAGAATTATTATGAGCGGTTTGAACAGGCGTTTGTGGAGGAGGCGAGGCAGTTTACGGATGCGGTGCTTGAGGGGGGTGAGGTGCCGGTGGATTTGCAGAGTAGCATGGAGGCGGTTAAGATTGGGGTTGCATTGCAGGATAGTTTGAGGAGTGGGAGGAAGATCTTTTTTGATCAGCAGGGTAATCGCATTGATGATGCGAGGGCGAAGTTGTAGGTGGGGTTGGCAGGAGCCTTGGGCATGTAGGTGGATATAATTTCGGATCAAAAGTGTGATCGTTATAATTTACAATGGAGTACCAGTTCATGGTCAGTCACCATGTCACAACATCAAAGACGCAAACAATGTGCAAGGAGCAAGAGATCAGTGGGGTGGGTACAATGTCTTCTGGTATTTCTGTGGCTTTTGCTTCGACCAGAACCCTTCTCAAGGGTCATATCATACGACGTCTATCTACCATCCATCCATCCATCCATCCATCCCAGATCATACCATCAATCATATCGTGTCGTTACATGAAAGCGTGCGCCCAACCCAACCCAACACCCAGGATCCAGTCCACCTCTTGAGTCCACCAGCACCTATCGCACAGCCATATTCTCGACATTCTCAAAAGCAAAGCTCGGGTACCCCGGCTCAGCAGTAGCAGCCTGCGGCGGAAGCTCCGACCGTGCATCACCCTTGCTACCATCTTCCTTGATCACAGTACCATCCTTGCCACCTTCACCAACAGTGACGATCTCCACATCAACACACTTCTGAACAGTCTGCTTCAATCCAGGCACCATAGCGCGCAGGGTGTCCAGCTCATCGAAAGCGAGTTCGCGGTTGAGAACGACATCCTTGGGCTCGCCGTTATCGAGACGGCGCTTGAGGCCGTTGATGAAGGGCATGGCTTTCTTGGACTCGGACTTGTCGATGGACTTGCTGATGGCTTTGATGTCGAGGGTGTCGGCGTCGCGGACCATGTCGATGTACTTTTTCTGCCAAGCGGGCCATTCCTTTGCGGCGAAGATGATGATCTTCTTCTCTTTCTTGGGGTCGAAAGTAGCTGCTTTGCCCTTGGATAGCTTCTTGATGGCGTTGCCCTCTGCTGATGTAATGTTCGTCTGTGTTTGGCGGACGAATTCTCGGGCGGCTGTGAGCGAAGCGTTGGGCTCGGGAACCTTGGGCCACAGGGCTTTCTGGACGGTTTCCTTGTTCTTGAGTACCTCGAGCCAGATGTATTCTGACCAGTGAGGTGCGATGGGGGTAAGGAGGAGGGCTTGGAGTTCGACGAATTTCTTGACGAGGTCTTGGTGCATGCCGATGCCTGCTGCCTTGGTAGCCTCACGGTAGAAGTCGCGCGCGCTGGTGAAGTCGTAGAATCCTGATTTGAGGGCGAGCTTGTAGAACGTGTTGGAGTAGTGTCCGAAAGCCTCGTGGATCAAAACGTTCATCTCGTTATCGAACATCTTGTCAAAAAGAAGATGCTCGCTGCCGCTCTGTCGCTGGATGACGTCCGGGTTCTTGACCGATCCCGACGTCCTCTTCTCCATGTATGCGGCCGCATCGGGAACGTAGATGGCCTCGTTCATCAAGTCCTCGCACCATTTGCGGAGCTCAAACAGCTTCAGGATGTTGGCGTTCGCGACCGTCTCTTCAAAGTTGGCGTCTGTGATCTCGTCTCCTGCGTCGGCAAGTGCGATACGTGTAGCGTCGGCACCAAACTTCTCGACAGCACCAGCGATGGTCAGGAAGTTACCGGTAGACTTGCTCATCTTGTCACCGTTTAGTAGCAAGTGACCGTTGACACGGAAGCTGCGTGGCCAGTTCTCCTTCGGGAAGATGGCGGTATGTACGTAGAGGTTGAATGTCAGATGGTTCTGAATTAGATCCTTACCACTGGTGCGCATGTCGAGCGGGTACCAGTAGTCGAAGTGTCGTCGCATAGTTTGTAGGGTCTTTGTGGGGATGTCGGATTGTGGGACATCAGAGCGGTCGCGCAGAGCAAATACGTAATCCCAAGTTTCGTCGGTGAGCTGATCGGGCTTGACGCCGAGAGGTCCGGGCTCCTTTCCAAACATATCCTTGTGTAGAAGGTGGGCGAAGGAGTAGTAGGCCTGGTAGATTGTGCTGTCGGACAAACTCTCAACCATCACACTTGGATCCCAGGGTACCTTGGTGCCGAGACCATAGGAGCGAGCACACGCCCAGATGCTGAGCCAGTCAACAACTCGCAGGAATTGGTTCTTCGCCTCAGGGTAGTAGAGGTTGAGTTCGCCCTCGATGTGTGAGCGGACCTTCTCGGCCCATTCGCCGTCTCCGCCATTTGCTGCAGTGCCGTAGTTCATGTACCATTGGTCGAGAAGAGCTGCAACACAGTCGTCACCACTTCGGCTCATGACCTTGCCGTCGGGTTCAGCGTACGGGAAGGCGTGACCAGCCTCGATGAGCTGCTTTCGGACGAGCGGCTTCGCTTCTTCGACAGTCTTTCCGCTAAAGTCACCGTGTACCATCTTGCCCTTGTAGAAACCTTCCTTGTATGCCTTCTCCTTAGCATCGGCAAGTTTTGCAGAGTCCTTTGGTGACTGGATCTTCATCTCCTCTACCAGGCGTTTCGCAGTGAGGTTACCGTATGAGGGAGTTTCGATGATAGGCAAGAGATCTTCGAACTTGACCCATTCCTTCTGGATACCGTAGTACTCGGCTTTCTTGGCAAGATCAAATGAGGTGATGTAGTCATCTGGTGAGTCTGATGGAACACATGTGACGACAGCCGTACCCTTGGTGTCCTTGACGGTCTCCATAGGAAGGATGTAAACATCCTTGTGAACGGAAAGAGGGGCGTTGACGACAGTACCGACAACATCCTTACCAGGGAAGGTAGCAACGATGGAGTACTCGCCCCACTTGGCAGTGGTGCCTTGGTATGCCATGTTCCTTGCGGCTCTCTCGCTGAGGACGTAATATTCGGTGTCGGTTATCTTGACTAGGGAGTAGTTGATCGCAGGTCCTACGAAACATGAGGTCTGGCCGTACATGGTTTCTGGGCGGAGCGTGGCTGGAACGAAGTAGCAAGAAGCGCCTTCGGGTATGGCACCAGCATGAGCCTTTGCGGAATCTGCCCACTTTACAACCTTCATCTTGAGCGCGGTGTACTCCTGGACGGTAACACCTTCTCCCGACTGCCTGTCGTGGTCCATGCATGCTTGGCCATCCTTCGGACTGTAGACAGTGTAACGCTTTGCGAAGATGATCTTTCCCAGGGCTTTCAGCTTGCGCATCTGCCAAGCAACAAAGTTGTCGTAGTACGGGTTCGCATCGGTGGTGACGAACTGACGTCTCCAGTCTATCCTGGCTCCGAATGCTGTGAGGTCCTTCTTGGCTAGTGGAGGGAAGAACTCGATCCAGTGGTAAGGATCAGAGAACTTGTGGATCTCCTCAAGGGGAATGCCCTGGGCGAGCATGATTTGGAACTGGTACTTTGTCTTGACGGTCTTAGCGTTGGCCTTGCCTTTCGTAGCCTTGAACTTGGTGATGTCGGTCTTAGTCTCGGCCTGTGTTGGCGCTGGCGGCTCTGGTACTGAAGTCTCAACAACATCTTCGACGGGGCAGCGTTCGAAGTTCTGTCCGAACATCTCGACCTCTCGGACCAATTTGTCTGCGCACGCCTTGATTGGCATACCAGTCACATGGTAACCCAATGGGAAGAGAGCGCGAGCACCGGTCATCCTTCTGAATCCAGCGGTGAACTCAACCTTACTAGCGGTGAAACCATGTCCAGCGTGAAGAGTGCCGTTCATGTATGGGTATGCAAAGCAACCGAACCATTTGGGGTACTTCTCGTGAAGTTCATCCGGTGTGGTGGTGTCAAAGGGTTCATCTTCGAGAGATGGGGCGTCGGGGTTGAAGACTCCCTGCTCTTCCCATGACTTCTGGTACTTTTTCTCCTCGGCGATCAATGTGTCGCGCTTTTCGGTGTTCTCAATCTTGAGTGTCTTTGACTCAGCCTCTTGCGGCTTGAGCTGCTCTAATGTTGCGGCGACAGCGCTCTTTGGCGCGTCGCTGAGTTTTGTGGCCTCCGCCATCACGACAATTCCAGAAAAGTGAAGAACGGTCGTAAAAAGAAGTGGTAAAGAGCGCGAGAACAAAAGTGTGGTGTTGTGGAGGGGTGGTGGGAGGATGGTGGCCAGTGCGTGCGGACGGGGTTAGTCACACTTTTTTTCGGTTCGCGCGAATTGTGGGGCGGTCTAGTCGGTGCCTTAACTGTACAGAACGTCAGTCAAGTATCCTCAGGAACAGCACCGCGAATCCACAAGTCAATCGAACACCCCTGTCGCCGTCGTCGAACCGACAAAGCCAGCGACCATGCTGCGCCTCATCAACCGCCTCCTCGGCCGCCACGAGAACACACTCCCGCCGTTCGACTTCGCGCGCAACAAGTACCCAGCCAAGAAGAAATGGCCGCCGAACCTGCGCGCCCTGACGGAGAAGCAGCAGTTCCGATTCGAGCGCAAGTTCAAGCGACGCATCAAGGCGAAGTCGATACGGCCAGAATGGAACAAGTGGACCAAGGTGGTGCAGTGGAGCATGATCAGTTTCATCGTCGTCTACGGTGTCTTGTTCCACGACTTCCGCAAGGACCCGATGAATCCAAGGCCGGGCGAGCAGCCGTTTGAGGGATTGAGGAAGAGGATGTGGGGGATGTTTGGGGGGTTCTATACACATACGAGCGAGGAGGTTAGGTCTCCCATAGCGGCGGGAGAAAGTCCAGAACGGAGAGGTAGTCGCGACTAGCCGCTGCGCTGTAGTGAAGAAGGTTAGCATATGGAATTGAAGAAGAAGAATTGATACAATGGCTTGACCTGCGAAGGATCTATCAAGCGAAGTGTGGAAAGGGAGATGGAGCAAGTGACTTGATATCTCTTGGAACAAGATGGAAATCACCTACCTCCAGACGGGTGGATACTTGGGGGCATATCTCATCCCCCTCGGTGGCCGTGGTAAGACCGCCGGTCTCGGTCCGCGCGACTTGCCAAAGTTAGTCAGTTTGCTAAATGGTCTTCAGGTAACAAAGGACACTTACGTCCCACACCCTGTGGTGTTCGGCCCAGAGGGGCTTGACGAAGCACCAGCGCTGGCGGCCGTCCACCTTATCACACGTTCTGATTACGGACTCCGAGAAGTCCAAATAAACGTGGGCGGTGGCCCAGTGCCGGTGCACGCCCGTGGTGCCGTACACAAACCTCAGCTCCACGGTGAAATGAGGCTCCGACTCCTGGTGCCAGCCTTCTCTGACGTACACCTGGGTTCCCGTCGCCCCTTGGGGGAGACGGGCCTCATCCCACCGTCCGAAGGCGAACTGGTCGACGACGGAGGTTCGGTCCCAACGATTGGCCAGATCGTTGTGGATCCCCACCTGGACCTTGGGGTCGATGCCGTCCCGGAAAACAATTCCATAGGCGAACTCCCTGTACCATTGATCAGTATGTATACTTCAGGCTTATACTTGACATTAGATGCAGTAGCTGCTCTCGTGTCTGAGGTCTCCTGGCTTCAGTTTTGAATCAAGCCTAATCTTCTGTCGGGTGGATGTCTGCCTCTGAATGTAGTGTCGCTGGTTTGAGAGATAAACCTGTGTCATGCAGTATGATTTGGGAGTCGAGTTTGAAATCCTTTCAATCGAGCTTCAGCGAGCAAAAACCTATTCATCAGTCTCGAGCTCTTTACGTTGTAGAGCAAAACTTACCATTTCTTCTTCCTCCATCCACTTCGAAGCATCTCAGAACTGTTCAGCTCCAAATCCATCTCTTTCTTGCTCTGTGTAGCTGTCTATCTCCCCAGTTCCGCACCACTGCTTCACCAGTTCCCATGTTGAGCTCTTCCCATCCAACCATATACTCCCCTTCCATACCCCCCTTCCCCCAAAACACGCACGCACGCAAGAAACGCCCAAAAACAAAACAGCAAAAGACCAAAGAAAGACACATCACATACCTCTGCCAATCCGCCCTCCCCCACGCTGCAGGCAGCGTGGCCGCGTCCAGAAAACGCGGGCCGGGCGCAGACACCGGTGGTGGTGGCAGCGGCGGCGGCCCCCCTGGGAAGACGAGCGGGAGGACGAACGGGTTGTTAGCCCCAGGGTACGCCATTGTGGCAGCGGCGACAGAAGTAACGCCCACAAGTGAGCGAGGAGACGGCGGGAGGCAGGGAGCAGGCAAAGCAAGAGCGAGGAGACGACAGCGGCAGCAACAGCGGCACGGAAATGGTGGTGGGTGGGCGCGGAGGAGACGGTGCTGGCTGTTGTTGAAGGAGAGGAGAGGAAAGTCACGCTGGGGGGAGATATCATAACATAACATGGTAAGGCACATTTTTCACGGTGAACGGGGATCATAACAAGAGCGTTTGCAAGACGCGCGCGTTTCCATGGTGAAGGGAGATGGGACGGTGCGGGGGAGGAGCGGAAAGTCGAAGTGAGCGTGGAAGAGACGGTGTAATTTAAACGTGCAAAGTGCGAAGTGCAATGTAGATGTATGCTCCTCACCTCGCTGAGGAGTGGTACGCTGGATGGTATGACGGGATTTGTAGACGCCAGGCCGGGATATGATTTTCAACATGACAGAGCCTCGTGTTGTTGTAAGCTTCTGAATCAGGCCTGGTGATGTCGTAGATTCAAAGTGAAGTCGATGTAGTACTCAATAACCATCATGTTGAGAAGTGACCTACAAGGTATACACAACATATATGAAACGATATGAACAAAGTCCATCCGTCGTCGCATCCACGTGCAACGAGAACATTCCTACTTCGTTTCTCAAATCTACATCACATCACCCAAACCGACAAGTACACCAGATTAGAAATTCGACAAATTCGTATATACTCAATGCAGTATCTCTACCCACATTCCGCTCAGTGAACATGGCCATAGAAGCAGTCCATCCACCATCCCAAACACATACACATGCTAAACCATCTTGCTTACACATCGATCAAGTTGTCGTCCTGCTGGCCCTCGCCCGAGTTGTCCTTGGTATCCTTGCTGCCCTTCTTCTTGTCACCGTCGTCACCACCCCGACTCCTCTGGTAGTATTGGTCGAGCACCTTGGCTGGGATACGGTTGAGGAGTTCCTTGGGGTAGATACGGAGCAGCGACCATGCGAGGTCGAGAGATTCGTGGATAGAGCGCGACTCGTAGGCACCCTGGGCGATGAAGGAGCGCTCGAACTTCTCGAGGAACTCAAGCGATAGCTTGTCTTCTGAGGACAGGGCCTCCTCTCCGACGACTGCCTTCATGGCAGCGGCGTCACGACCAATGGCGTACTTGGCGTACAGCTGGTTGGAGACATCACCGTGGTCCTTCCGTGTGCGGCCCTCACCGATGGCAGACTTCATGAGACGGGAGAGGGATGGCAGGACGTTGATCGGAGGGTAGATACCCTTGTTGTCGAGTTGACGGTCAATGAAGATCTGGCCCTCGGTAATGTAACCGGTCAAATCGGGGATGGGATGTGTGATATCTGGCGCAATTAGCTTAGCACGGAGTAACATAGTCGCAGTACATACCGTCGTTAGGCATAGTCAGAATGGGAATCTGAGTGATAGATCCGTTACGGCCCTCAACACGTCCAGCACGCTCGTAGATAGTCGACAAATCCGTGTACATGTAACCGGGGTAACCACGACGACCGGGCACTTCTTCTCGGGCAGCGGAGACCTCACGTAGCGCATCGCAGTAGGATGACAAGTCCGTGAGAATGACGAGGACGTGCTTCTCGAGCTGGTAGGCGTAGTATTCGGCGGTTGTAAGGGCAAGACGGGGAGTAATGATACGCTCGATGCTAGGCTGGGTTAGCTAGGATAGCAGTAGCGCATGCATGTTCTACTTACGTAGGGTCGTTTGCCAAGTTGAGGAACAGAGTGACACGCTCCATACTGCCGTTCTCCTCGAAGTCGCGCGTGAAGAAGCGACTGGTCTCCAAGTTGACACCCATAGCACCGAAGACAATGGAGAAGTTGTCGTCGTGGTCGTCGTGTACACCCTTGGAGGGCTTTCCGACAAGACCAGCCTGTCTGCAAATCTGCGCGGCGATTTCGTTGTGAGGGAGACCGGATGAGGAGAAGATGGGAATCTTCTGTCCACGGGCGATCGAGTTCATCGTGTCGATGGCGGAGATACCGGTGGAGATCATTTCTTCGGGGTAGACCTATGCAGTGTCAGTCCCATAAACGAGAGGTGTCAAAATAGGTACGTACTCGCGAGTACGGGTTGATGGGGCTACCGTTGATATCAAGGTAGTCCTCGGCGAGCACCTTGGGGCCTTTGTCGATAGGCTTTCCTGAACCATCGAAGATACGGCCCAACATGTCCTCGGACACACCGAGCTTCAAGCTGTGCCCGGTGAACTCGACTTTGGTCTGCGACTGTTAGATATAGTTCTCTTGCAGAGGACTGGGTGTAAGTACCTTCTTGACATCGATACCAGATGTGCCTTCGAAGACCTGCGTCGCAATTAGATCGAGTTGCCGGGAGAGTTGAGCATGTCGCAATTTACCTGGACGACGGCGCGGTTGCCTACAGCTTGTGTCAGTGTTTCGGCGCACTATCAGGGTCGGAGTAGCTTACCTCGAGCTTCAAGGACCTGACCAGAGCGCTCGGTGCCATCGGGCAGAGTCAAGGACACAATCTCGTTGTATCGCGGGAATTTGACCTATCCACCACATGTATAAGCTTCTTGTCACTCCGTCTCATGGGTCCAAGCTACGCACATTGTCGAGGATGACCAATGGACCGTTGACGCCTCCAATAGTGTTGTATCGTATCCTAGGCGTCACCGAGATCATGCGGGGGTCGACAACTTCAGGCATCGTGGCGGTATTGGGCGGTTCGGAGAGGTGTAGTATTGCTCGGCGTTAGATCGAGGGCCGCGGTCGGTCTGTAGCCTCGGAGATCGTTGGGTGACGAAGTTAGAGGTCGGCCGTCCAAGTGGGTTGGGGAAGCTCTGACCAGGATGCTTTAGCGTCTATGCGACAGATGACGCTGGCTGGAGGCTCGGCCTTGGCGCCTCACCATCGCGACAGACGGCCTCGATTTCGCATGAATTGAACATGAGTTGTAGTCTGGGCTTGTTTTCATACTGCGCGACGGGACAAGTCTTCATGTCAGATCAAGTACTAAGAAGACAGAATCCTGGGGTTAGGCGGAGCTCAGCAGCTATAAACAGAGTGCAAGAGATTCACGGAAGAACATAGAAATGTAATTTTCGGAACTCATGGTATTCATTTGCTATATATTGTGTCACACTATCTAGACCCAGACATGCCACCATTTCCATCGTGGTCGCCGACCAAGGATCTTTTGGGGTGCTTATTATCACAGCGTAAAGGACATTATGTATCTGTTTGAACTTGTCAGTATTTGCAAAGCGAAAATCTCAGCAATGACAGGACAGAGTATATGAGGGGTCAGACATCCAAGGAAGGTATTCGCGCTCATTGTCCATCGGTCTTAGGTTCGATTGATGGCTAGCGTGGAAACTGCGAATGTGGAAATGTTTCATCATCCCCAAGGGAGGAAGAGTGTGAGGAAAAGAGCGACTGACCTTTGATCATACTAGGCACGCCATGTAGCTGGTGTTAGCAGTCAAGCAACGCGCGTACGTGTGCATGCCCATGGCGTTGCGCAGCAAGACTGTTTGAGTCTGCATTACGCGCACGTGTAGCAGTGCAGTCCTCACAGGACTAGTGTAGTGTTGTGAGGATCTCGATCTATTGCGAGTGCGCACGGGGCGACAAAGTGCAAAAAGGTGCGCGGCGATGAGAGTAAGCGAGTCTTACTGTACTGAGCGATGTTAGCAATCTGACGTGCAAAAATTGCTAAAAGGGTCGCGATAGTGATGGAGGTCAGACGACAGTACTGGCAAGTAGCAGGCGCCCGGCGAAGGGCACCCGAACAGCGCTGTTTTCTTCAAGGTCGAATCGGTAAGGAAAAGAAGTTGCTGAAGGTATAATCTTTCCACAAAAGCAAAGAAAAAAGGAGTCGACTTACGTTATAGAGCGGGCTGGCTTCGGGCCTTTGCGAAATCGCATGAAGCGGTCCGAAGCCAGTGGTTGTTCGCAGTCTTCAAGACATGCAGAGTGAGGTGGTTGTCGAGAGAAAACCAGAGACGCGGTCGAAGAAAAGTAGAGCGCCGAGCTAGCGCGCCGCCAAGATTTCTCTCATCACGTGCACACCCGAACGGGCAAGGGCATTATTTGGAATCGTCATCCGGCCAGCAAGCATCAGCAAGGCAGGTCAGCGTGGTCGCAAGAGACTGCAGTGAGCGCCCGCCCGAGTGCAGCATAATTCATCACCCGTCGAGCGCGTTGTCCTTCTGCTGCGCGGTGCATATTGAGCGTGAGTTGGAGTCGGGATAGATTGGGCAGCCCAGCCACGCAGCTTTTCGCGCGATACCGAAACGGCCCCCTAACCTGCGCTGATCTTCGGAGAGGGCCATGCGCCCATCACCTCTCACCACACGAGAACTCCACCACTGACGCCCGCGTCCCTGGCACCGTCCCTGGCCCTGGATCTATACTCGCACCGGTCCCATCGTCGCATAGCACGGCATCTCTAGACACGTTCGCCGCACTGCCTCTGCTGCCCCCCAGACGGCCCATCTCACGTTCCCACTCCACCGCTCTGCTGGCGGGACGGATGCGACACGATATCACCCGACACGACACCGCGCCAGACGTGGCTGCACACCTCACCACCCCCTCGCCGCTCCTGTGAGTATCGCGCTGCACTTTGCGCGACGTCCTCCGTGACCCTCGCCCTTTTTCCTGTAACCGGCAAGTGCCGCCTGCCGGCCTCATCGCGCCCATCGCGACTTCTGCGCGGGCACTTCCTCAGCCTCCCATATCGGCCACACCGGACCGCACTTCGACTTTCCATCGCGACCACCCAGCACTCTTCAGTTCCCATTGGCATCGACGCGAATTTCCGCGCACGCATGACTTGGACGCTGTAGCATTGCTCCGCCTGTCTCGTCGCCGACTCGGTCGTTCTTCGCATCACGCGGACCCGTCTTCTAATCTCGACACCTGTCGCATCCCTTCTACCTGATCCATTCCCGCGTCCGCGAGGCCACAGCCCGCACTGAAGAGCCGGCAAGATGATGACAACGAGCTATCCACACAATGGGGGCATGCAACCCCAGGGCATGCAGCACGCGCACCCAGGCATGGGCGGCCCAGGCCCACACCCAGGACAGCCTGGAATGCAGCCCGGCATGCAGCACGTTTCCGGTCCCAATGGCCCCGTCAGTCAGGCAGGGCCCATGATGGGCATGCAGCCGGGCATGGGTGCCAATGCGCATGCCCTCTCCCACCTACAGCCGCAGCAGCACATGTTCCAGCAGCAACAGCAGCACCAGATGAGTGAGTACCGCCGCTCCGTTGCATGGCAAAGCATTGGCTAACAGAATCGATAGTGAACCCTGCAATGATGCAACAGCAGAGAACTGCCCAACAGGCCTTCATGCACCGTCAGCAACAACAGGCCATGCTTGCCCACCAGCAGGGCGGCATGGGAATGGGGTTCCAGAACCCCATGGCAAACTTGAACCAGGCACAAGCACAGCAGCTACAAGCAATGAGAAATGGACAAATGGGGCAAGGACCGTTCGTCAATCTTCCTCCCCACTTGCTCCAGCAACAGCAGCAGATGGGCCAGCAACCCGGAGGCCCGCAGCACCAGGCTGCCATGGCCCAAGCAGCCCATCAACAAGCTCAACAGCATCAGCAAATGCAGGCGCAGCAACAAGCGATTGCGATGCAACATGCGCAGTCTCAGTCGAGCAACCACAGCCAGGCAGGGAATCAGGGACCGCCGCCAACCACCCAGCCCCAGCAAGGGCCTCTTCGCCCTCCATCCGCGATAGGGAGTCACCAGGGACAATCTTCGCCAGCTCCTCAACCTACACCCCAACAGCAACCACAACCACCGCCCCCGTCACAGCAACAACAACAGCAACAGGCACACCAACAGCAGCAGCAACAACAGGCTCAACAACAACAGCAGCAGCAGGCGCAACAGCAGGCTCAACAACAAGCACAGCAACAGGCACAGCAGCAGGCGCAACAACAGGCACAACAACAGCAGCAACAGCAACAGTCATCCCAGCCACCACAATCAGGTCCAGTGCCACAACAGCAGACGCCAGCTCCGTCTCAGCCGCCAAATCTACCTCAACAAGCGAACCAGCAGGCCCAGAACCAAGGTCAGGTACAACGGAATCCGGCACTAGTACAGCAAGCGCAGGCACAGGCGCAAGCGAACGCTGCCCAAAATCAAGCCCGTCAAATGGCCATGATGCAGCAGAAACAAGCACAGAGCGTATCCTCAGGCCAAGGGACGCTTAAGCTGTTGAACTTTGTGGAGCAAATAGGGAACTTCAATGCCTCGAACAACAACATTGAGTGGTGGCAGGCCTTCGTGGATAGGTTCTTCGCCGAGTCTGGGTCTTTCGTCCACGTCGTCTGCTCCTCAAGTACAGAGAGAACGAAGCAGTTCGAGATCGTGTATGCTGCTTTGCCGCGGTACTTCTACACCCTCTTTAACACCGACGTCACCAACTTGCAAATTACTCTAGACGGGGCGGCCGAGAAGACCTCAAATGGTGAGCTCAAAGTGACTTGCGAGCGAGCGAAGTTCATATACACATACAAGAACTCCTGTCAGGTCGTTTACCAAGGCAAGTTGACTGCATTCTGGTCTGGTTCAGACAAGATGGAGTGGTTGGTGTTCGAGGGAGCGAGCCATGAGCAATTCATACCGCTCAATGCGCTGAAGCAAATGTTTGTCCAACCGTCACCGAACCAACTAAACCCCAACCAATCGCCACGCATGAAGAACAAGAAGCAAGCACAGCAGCAACGAACCATGCCAGAACCACCAGAGGCGTATCTGCCTATCAACAAGTTGATCAGCGCTAGCACTACAGACTATGGTTTGCCGCACGGCTTGCAAAGCTATCTCGAGGTAAGAATCTTCTCCACTTTTCCCTCCTCGGCATTGACACTGACATCAGTTTCTAGATCTACGAGCCAATGAACCACATGTCAAGCTTAATGGTGCACTACCTCGAAAATCCCCATATGAAGCCAAGCGAAGCGTTGGAGTCATGGAACAACAATATGTCGAATAGCCAGGGCGCTCTGCAAGGCCCGCAACACCCGAATCAAGGGCCACAGCAAGGACAAGGCATGCCACCCAACATGCAACCCGGGCCTCGACCAGGAGGGCCTGGCCAACCCGGTCAGATGTTCATGTCGCCCGCCATGCAGAATTCCCTGCTTCCCAACGGATCCATGGGGGGTTCACCTCACTTCCAGCACACACCGTCACCCAACTCGCAGCCCATGATGAAACAGCAGAGCACAAGCTCGCACACCATGAGCTCGAACACGTCTCCCAACATGATGAACAACAAGCGGCGGCGGAGTACAGCCAAAATGGAAAACGACGACGGTGGCGGAGAGATGAACGGCGCGCCCAAGGTCAAGCAAAGCCCAAGAGTCGGGGGTAACAAGAGGATGAAGGCAGGCCAATAGCCTCCATCGCTTGTCCACCTGCCTTCCCTCCTTGCCGGTGCCTCTATGCGATGCCTCGTTCCGCTTTCTTCGCATCTCTATCTCTTGTATAGCGCGGCGTTTGAATCTCTCATACTACTCTCAGTCTCGATTCTCATATCGTGCTCTTGTTCTTTCACAAGTCTTTCTCCCTTGGCGTTAGATCTCCACACTATTACCCCATTTCAACTCGGGTGGATCTTTCCTGCTTTGCTTTTGCTTTTGCTTTGCTTCTGAGACTTTTGCTGGCGTCTGGGGGGGGGGCGTAATCTTTGCTGTTGTTGTTACTACTGCTTGGTTATCACATTGTATCTCCTGTTCCATTTCTACCTACCCCTCTGTAGGTTACATAATTCGTTCTTGTACATTATCGACGATGAGGTGGAAGTAAAGGCTGTATAGAACGCAGCTTCAAGAAGGAAAGAAAGAAGTGGTCTTGTTAGGGGCCCTTTTTTGGTGGCTTTTTTTTGGTCTTTGTTTGGAAAGATGGGGGCCTAGTCAGACGATTTGTACGGCCCCGTTCAGTGCATAGGCGAGATATGTTGATGTTGAGATTCATTTTTATACGGAATTCAAGACGTTATGACTTCACCTTTGACCCTGGCCCTGAACAGACTATGCAAGGTTGTTTGCAGTTTACTGGTTTTTGTAGACATGACTGAGACGCGTTCATCGAAGGCGTGCACTCCTCGTATACATTCTGCCCATGTCAGACTACTTCAGTGCCTGCCTATCGACCTATTTGGGGTTTCCGGCGGGTTGATAAACCGTATACGGTTCCGGCGGTCGAGAACAGCAGTCCTCCTCGGGAGACCGACCTCGATATTCTTCGAGACATTTCCGAATGTCCGCCGCTGTGGGTCTCCCACTGGGCTCTCGACAAAGCATACGTATGACCAGTAGTATGATTGGTTTATGCACCAAGTCGGACGACACCCTGAACAGCTTTGTGCGTATCCACTCTGTCACTGATTCCAGGTTCGCATGGAACGATTCGTCGTGCTCATCACCTTGTCGGGCATCAGCTAGACCCTGAAGATCCAGACAGCCCATGACACAGAGGATTTCGAGAAAGACACAGCCGAGAGAGAAGATATCGGAAGGTCGGCCTCGTGGTGTTTCATCATATACTTCGGGTGAACAGTAGCGGGGTGAACGTGCAGTTGGTCCATCGGTTTGACTGTGATCTTGTGACGCAAAAGAACGTGACAGTCCGAAATCAGCAAGATAGAGTTGCCACTCGGGCTGTTGATCGGATTTCACCTGTCTGACGAGTATGTTTTGGGGCTTTATATCCATGTGTTTCGTTGTTTTCTGATGAATATAACCCACAGCTGAAGCAAGGCATCCTAGCGCTATACCGAGGAATCGTCTGTGCGCGTCGGATTCCGTAAGGCTCAGGTCATTGGCATCTTCTAGAAACCTAGCAAGGTGCATGTCCGCGACCGGGTACATCAAGATGGAGAAGTTGCGACGTTCAAGATACGTGCCGACCAGCTGAACGATGTGAAAATGTCGTAGCCTCTGCAGATGTCGGACCTCACCCATAGCATCTGAAACCTTCCATTTTCGACTGCATCTCATAGTCTTGCGTGCAAGTTGTATCCGACGGCAGAGCACCCGTTCTACAATCGCGGTATTGGACGATCCGAGATGCGATATGAAGGACAATGGGACAACTTCATGGGGCGCAAATGTAACGTGCTGACCCTTTCCAGACCAATTCAGCTCTCGATCAAAAGGTTGTATTATCTCCTGTTGGCGAAGTGTCGTGTAGTAATCTGTATGGATCTCCACTAGCGGCACAGATAGTTCGGGATTCGGCGGTTCGTCCTCGCGAACTGTTTCGACCCTAGCGGCCAATGAATAGAAAGTGGAATTGCTGTACTTCGACGACGTACTCCCAAGAGAAAATCTGCTACGGGCTGTGATGAAGCTTTTCTTAGAGCTGACGATGGACGCTGGTCGGCCAGACTGTACTTGATGTACAGCATTCGAAACTTGACTGGTGTCGAGTTGTGGTAATGAGGATGTTGAAGTAGACGCGGATTTCACATGTACATCTACGATTCCCAGGTCCCGTAACTTTCCAAGGGGACGCTCTAATTGCGCGTCAATATAGCCTGTTATGAATAGCCAACGTAGCAGGTCCGCTGAACGCCACGACGAGGCTCTTATCGTGCAACTGATGGTAGTCTTTTTGCATGATCTCACGCCACGGGGGATTCGGGTCTTCCCAGGTACTGGGGGCTTCGACCCAGTAATGTCGGTCCATATAAAGTTGACTCGCCTGCTAGGCCGAATGGTTTGTCCAGTGATATTCTTGACGTAGTATTGATATCCATAGGAAGGTATTTGTAGTGCGACGAACGTTGAGGTTCCTGCAGGATCGTCGTCGGTGGCATTCGTCGATGGGGCGAGTGGCTTTGCGTCTTCGTCGTCTTCAAATGGTCGGTTCATCATAACATGCTTCTCGAGCATGGCGTGCATCGCACGTTCCGAAGACGTGGAACTCACTTCAGCGCGTTCAGTGGTCATTGTCAAAGTCCAGTGTGACAAGGCTACGCCTTGCTTGATGGATGGCAAGCCCAGAATGCCTAGCTGAAGAGTGTTGAGAGGCTTGCACCTATACCACAGGAGTCAGGCTGAGAAGAGGAAGGGTGTTGAGCGTTCCGTTCCGTTGTGTCAGGAAACTCAGGTTCGATGGTAAAGCAGTCAAGACGCGGCAGGAGCTGAAGCTGAGATGACCAGCTCAGACACAGCCTCCATGCACCTTCCTGCAGCTCCAGAAGGCAACAGCTAAGCGGACCAATGACCTAAACAACGTCAGCATCATATCGGAGGAATCGCAAATCCTTCGCTAATAAATGAAAAGGGACTGGACTGCTCAAGAAGGATAAATTGTGGAGAAGATGACAACATGGAACAAAACACATGCAAAGAGGCAGAAGCAGCGGTGCGCAATGCCGCCAGTAAAATTTCGATGATATACAACCAGTATTTGTACAAATCATACCGCCCTACTACGTGCGCGGCTGACTCTCATCATCCTTCCTACTCTCATTAACCAGCGCGCCCCAAGCATCACCTCCAGCACTCCTCTCCTGCTCCGCAGCCTGATAAATCTCACTCAGACCACCAGCACCACCAGTCGCGCGCAGACCTCCATTGCTGTACAGCTCCAAAATCGACTCCACATAATCCTCCTCACCACCAGCAAGCCTATGCTTGATAGCGAGATCCGCCTTCAGCAGCGCGGTTTCGAGGTATGCCCTTCGTTCGGGATCCATGTCCTCGTTGGTAGACGCAGTCTCCGCCTCCGCGATAAGAGCAGCATTGTAGGCTTTCTTGTTGGCGTTGTAGGCTTCGATGCCACCTGCTTCTGCTACCTTCGCGTCGTGTGCGGCGCTCTTGATCTTGCTCCAGGCCTCGATGCCGCCGGCTTCATCGATCTCCTTGCGTCTCCGCTGGTTGAAGGTGATTCTCCGGGCGGCATTGTCACTGATGTCTGGGAGGTTGAACTTCGACCTAGTTTCGTCTAGGTCTTGCTGTGTGATGCCTGCTTCGCTCACTAGCTGTTTCTTTCTGAGTCTCTCTGCTTCGCGCTCTTTGGCTCGGATAAAGGCTAGTTTGAGGCCCTCTTCTATGCTGTCAACGGCGTCGCGGGATACGTAACGCTCTGCGGCCTTGACTGCTTTGGTGTACTCGAGAGCGGCATCGGCTCGCACTTTGTACGCTCTTGGGCCTTTTTTCTTTGGGTCGGCTATGTCTTTGACTTCCTCTCCGGACCACATCTCTTGGTCCTCCGTCTCCGTGAACTCTAGGCTCTCGAGTGCGCCGTCGGGCATGTTTTCGGAGAGCGTACCGTGGGCAGCTTTGTTCTCGGCGATCATCTGGGGTGTGGGCCATTGCTTGTCGATTGTGGCCTGGTCTATGCCAAGAGCCGCAGCTTCTGCCCGTAACCGATCGATGACTTCCGGCTTCTGCATCAATGTCCATCGTAGCGCCCATCCCATAGGTCCGAGCTCTTTGATGCGTGCTACATTGTCCTTGAGCAGGTACTCATCCAGCCCGCCCTCACGGTCCATGGTCTTGAGAACCTTGGCGGTGATGCGCAGCTTTATCTTCTTCTTCAGTGCGACCGAGTATAGGCTTTTGGAGAGCACATTGGGCTTCCAGTTGCGCCGTGTCTTCGTTTCGGTGTCTTTGGAGACATTGTTGCCAAAGCGTATCATCTGGTCGCCGTATAGACCCTTGTTGGCCTGCTTGAACAGCTGATGGGCGCCATAGGGGTATGGGGGGATGTATGCATCTTTCGGGATGATGTTCATGGGAAGATGGGAGCCGAGATCACCGCCGCGTCGTCGCTGTAGTGGGTTCTTCACTGCGGGCGTGGGCGCCGTCGTCGCGTACGTTCGGCAGGTTGACTGGGCCGGGCGAAGGGCCAATCCCTGGGCTGCGGTGCGCCCAGATATTAATTGAGTTCGGGCGTGCATTGTAAGAGAGGTTCGAGACAGCGGTGGTGCCGTCGTGATGGAGTGGGCGCTGTGCTCGGTAGTCCGCAAATTCGAGATGCTGCCAGCACGGACCCTCAGCCTGACGTCTAGCTCTACAATTGCGGGCGGGAGTGCCATGGAACTTCATGACTCTCCCAATCGCCTGAATTCTTTCCCATAAATCACTCATACCCGAAATTCTTCTGTTGTAAAATTACTGTTCTTCATACATTGTATCCCACGTCCAACCGCGCACATGGCAGACACTCCCCAGCAACCCTCCACTGCAAACATCGCAGCCGCATGCGCCATACTCGCTGGTGTAACAGGCTACATGATCGGACAAGCAAAGTCACTTGGTTTCCTCGGAGGCAGCCCAATCTCTCAACCAAAGAAATCCGAGAAGAAAGAAAAGGCAGAAGACTCAGAAGATTCAGAGGACGAGTCGAGCGATGAAGACGACGACAGCGCGCCTGCAGAGTTCCCAGGTCACAACGAGGAGTGCAAGATGGTATTGGTAGTACGAACAGATCTCGGCATGACCAAAGGTATTGCGATTCTTGACACATTTCTATTATCTACAAAATGTCTAACCATATGACAGGCAAGATTGGCGCACAATGCGGACACGCGACATTAGCCTGCTACAAGCACTTCCTCCGACACGCACCGGAATCGACGTTGCTAAAGCGCTGGGAGCGAATGGGACAAGCCAAGGTGGCATTACAAGTCAAGAGCGAAGAAGAGTTAGAGTTGTTGCAGGCGCAGGCACTGAGCCTAGGATTGGTGGCACACATTATCCACGATGCGGGACGGACACAAATCGCGAGTGGAAGTGCGACAGTACTGGGTATCGGTCCTGCACCCAAGGGCGTCATAGATCAGGTTACTGGGCACCTCAAGTTGCTGTAAAGGGGCCTTGGGTATGGCGCTGTGTGCGACCCTGTCGACCAACGCAGTGGAATCAACTGAAAGGGCAAGGTGACGCCACGTCTCGAACATGACTCGTATGCATACCCGAGAGCTCTGGAGCAACGGTCGTGAAGCTCGCATCCGGTCAGGAGCGTGTGGTGATGGGAATTCGAGACGAAATTGCATGATGCACAAAGGCAATTTGCAAGATTCGGGAATTTTCGCCGAACATGGCGGTGAAACGTAC
The DNA here is from genome assembly GCF_023758085.1 of Alternaria hordeiaustralica. Taxonomy (NCBI): domain Eukaryota; kingdom Fungi; phylum Ascomycota; class Dothideomycetes; order Pleosporales; family Pleosporaceae; genus Alternaria; species Alternaria hordeiaustralica. The sequence goes on along the minus strand of NW_026056774.1, from coordinate 112,520 downwards.
GCAGGACGGCTATGGCGGTTTAACTGTAACGCGTGTACGGGTGCGCTATTCACCGGAGGCGAGAACAAACGAAAATGTCGAGTGCGTCTTGCTGTTGAGCGACGCGTGTTGTCCAGGGACTCCTGCTGGCAGCCGCGGGACGGGCCCTGGCTGCCCAACAAATGCTAGCTGCCATGTGCGCATGATTGATGGAATTCCGCGCGCCTGGGAAAGATCTACAGGTCTCGTGATATCAAAATAATCATAGCTTCCGTGCAGCGCAGAGGAATGATGTGCATAGAGCTTGCGCAGTGTAACTGTTTACCATGTACGGGGAGGAGTCTGATGCATTAGTGGTTCGTGGAGCGTGTAACAAGGTATGACGTGCATACACTAGGCGGAAGCAATAATGGCGGTGGTCGATGAGGTTGCGATGTCGCCCGAGGTGAGCAAGTACAGAGATATAGTGCGCGTAAAACCTGCCCACACGTGGACACTGAGATGGGTGCGACATTTGTCTGTCCCAGACTGTGGTATCGAGCCGAGATATTGACTGGCTGTTTGAGAGTTACAGCACACCTAGGTAATACTGAGTGGAGCTCTGCATCAAAGAGGAAGCGGGTACAAGGATGCCTGTCATACCATTATTCTACTTATGCCAGAAATTGCAGCGCTTCATGCAGCAGCGGCACCTCTCCACCAGCTCGTGGCGCCTAAGACGAATACTATCACCATAGCGTCGCTCACAACTGTTTTATAGATGATGCTGTACCTGCCCACAGTCCTCACATAGCCCGAATACGGTGCTGGTAGGATGCCAGCGACTGTGCTGAGAATGCCGCTTCCCTGTAATTGGCCCTTTTCGATGAAATAGCGCGAGGATTGCAAGACTACCTCGAAGGTCGCGAAGAGATAAAAGAAGTGCGCAAAGTTCTGCGCTGGGGTTGATTGGCCGACCCAGTCATCCTCCAGCACATTATCGCGTGACATCTTGGATCCAGTAAATGGTGTTTGCAGGACAATGTAGACGGCGAGGCCAAACGAGAAAACAGAGTGTACTAAGCGCCAGATCCACGCCGAGGATTGCTCTGGCAGCGGCTCAGAGGCACCGGCACCACCCTGCATGGCCGAGAACATACTGGCAAGATCGGGTGGCATGCCGCCTGGTGGTGCGCCAGCTTGACCTGGGGCGCCGGGCATGCCAGGCATACCGCCAGCGCCTGCGCCCATCATCTGCTGGAGCATGGCCATCATGGGATCCTGCGACGCATCCGTGCCTGGGCCGGGGCCGAATGGGCCGGACTGTCCACCCTCGAAAGCGAATGGCGAGGGGAGACGAGGCTGCGATGCCGGCGCGTAGTGGTGTTGCGAAATATCCACCTCATCTGGATCTGGAGTAGCCGTTCCAGACCCAGCGGGTGTAAACTGGGACGGGGTGGAGGCGGGTTTGACTAGAATGCCATTAGCCGTGCATTCACGCTGTTGTAGGACGGAGCTAGGGGGACTATGTGGAGGCTAATGTATTCGAAAGGGAGGAGCCGTTACCTGGCACGTCTTTCTCGAGTTCGCTGAGCGGCTTTGGTGGGCCGCCCTGGAGAGCAGTAATCTGCTGGAGACGTGAGGCGCCGGATTTGGCAGCCAGCCGCTCTCTGCGCAGTCTGGCCTTGGTTTGGGCGGGCGACTCGCCGGGCAGCGCGCTAGTCGCGGAAGCGGGAGAATCAGCCATGGCAGCGGTGGGGTGATGTAGAGAGTTGAGCTGTCGCGGTAGTTATCAATCGTGATCGCAGCCCTCACTATTGTTTGGAGGGGCTGAGGTCATGGCTTGGCGCGAAACTAGCGGAAGGCGCGACGGAACGTCGGAATCTCCCCGCTAGCACTGGCACTATCTGCACCTCTTCACATGAACGGCGACATGCCGAGCGTCTCCTTGCCACTCCCGACGTTTGCTAACCTCTCACTCGATCGCAACACTATTGCGAAGTTTGCCATCCCGACAGCCTGGGTCACTATCGCCCGTCACACGCGCGGTACGGGCCGTGTGATGTCCATTTGCCGGTCATCTTTGACCGATTAGGCTGGCCAGCACTCCTGCTTCTGGTGGAGTCGCTTTAGCTGACGACTCTCTTACGAACATTGCAGCCCAAAGGATTCCGCGGATGCATGTTCTATGTCCACTCAACATACGAGGAAAGCTAATGCAGTATTCGCCTGCTGTACCACTAACATGCATGCCGCTTGCAGCTTCCGGGCCTCTGGCTTGACCCGAGGATCGGGCCCATGGGAGGAGATATGGAAGCGATCCTTGTAGACCTGCGGTTTTCTTGCATGTCGGTCCCCAGTTCCAGCCAGTACAGGATGGACTACTGTGCTTCGTAAGCCCCTTTTCGATACGCATCCTCGCCTCCTGCCAGCTATTACTCAAAGTTATCAGATTGATCCTGGGACCCATGATGGCCGCCGCATGGGAAATCTGTATCAAGCGATATTGTGATACGAATGCCCTGCCAGTGTCATTCACCATTCTTCTGGTGCTGGCGCCGTGCTATGTTTTCTCCACTGGGCGTTTCCGTCACTATAACCCCTATACACACCATGCGGACCATGGCCAGTTACTGCTCCTCACCCACATGTCACCGAATTCGTTAAATCGCTGTAGCGCTGCACCCGAATAGGTCATGAAGGATGGCCTTCAGCAAACTCGATGCCCAAACACATCCTAGAGATCTCCTGCATTCGATAACGAATCGAACTTGGCGGTAGTCGAGCGTGCCTGCCCAATTCTTTGAGATTGCAAAAGACCCACTTTAGCGGTTGCTCTTGCTGCTGTCGTAGCACAGCATCTATATCGCTCCTACCTAGACGACGAGGCGAGCGACAGCTCCTTCCACCGGGTTGTGCAACGGGTGTGACGCGCTCGATAAACACGTTCCCTACTCTTGAAAATTTATTTCTAGCTTTGGTTTCGTCCCAGCCCTTCTTCCCACGTCCCTCCTTCTTGTGACATTCACCTACCGACATGTATCCAAGAATGTTTGTTCCAAGCACCATGGCTGGGAGACAACCTTTCCGGTCGGGTTTCGCTCACGCAGCACGTCTACTATCGCATCACAGAACTCAATCGACCTTGGCCGCTCAGAAGCCCTACTGGGATCACATCCAACCATGGAAGGACGTCTCCGCAGAGGAATTCATCTCTTATAGATGGCAGGTACGTCAATACCAATCTCTTTGGATCCCCGTGATATATGTTTCGATACAGGACTGACTTTCTTAGCTTCGCAATACCGTCTCCGATAAGCACAAGCTCTATCAGTTTCTCAATATAGCTTTGCCCGACAAACTACTGCGCTCGCAGCATGATCAACTCCGGAAGATTCGTACGAAGAGCGACTTCATCGAGGATGCTGTGCGTAACTCATCAACTCGCACCACCCTGTACACATGTTGATGCTGACACGGATACAGATCGCTGCTATCAAGCTGGCACCCATGGCTATTCGCCTAACACCACACGTACTCTCGCTTGTTGATTGGCAAAACGCCGTAGATGATCCTATCCGGCGACAATTTCTCCCACTTAGAAGCGGCATCATCCCTGATCACAAGAACATGGAGCTGGACTCCTTGCACGAAGAAGCAGACAGTCCCGTCCCTGGGTTAGTCCACCGATATCCTGGAAGGGCTTTGTTCCTAGCCACATCAATCTGCCCTGTCTACTGTCGCTTCTGTACGCGCTCCTACGCAGTCGGAGGAAATACAGATACCGTATCCAAGAAACCACAAAAGCCCAGCCGCAAGCGATGGGAAGTCATTTTCGATCATATCGCCAACGATGAGTCGCTCGAAGACATTGTTGTTTCCGGTGGTGACGCCTACTTTTTGCAGCCCGATCACATCAAAGAAATTGGCGAAAGATTACTCAACATCCCGCACATCAAACGCGTCCGGTTCGCTTCGAAAGGCCTGGCCGTGGCTCCTGGTCGCATACTTGATGATAGTGATCCATGGGTCGACAGCTTGATTGAAGTGTCTAACAAAGGTCGAGAGTAAGTCATTCGTCTACCCATCTATGTGTAATGAGGCTAATATAACTGCGCAACTTTCAGCATGGGCAAGCAAGTCTGCCTCCATACCCACATCAACCACGCCAACGAGATCACGTGGATAACTGAGCTTGCTGCGAACAAGCTTTTCAAGCATGGTGTTATCGTGCGCAACCAGTCTGTTCTCTTGAAAGGCGTCAACGACGACTTCGCGCCGCTGTCAGACCTCATCAAGAAGCTCTCAAACATCAACATACAGCCGTACTACGTCTACCAGTGTGATATGGTGCAGGGCATTGAAGATCTCCGAACACCTCTCAGCAAAATCATCGACCTCGACAAGGAACTCCGAGGAACTCTATCCGGCTTCATGATGCCGTCCTTCGTCATCGACCTTCCTGGAGGTGGTGGCAAGCGTCTTGTCTCTACATATGAGACATATGAGGACGGCGTTGCGGAGTACAAGGCGCCTGGTCTTCCGGGTCTCAAAGGCACAAGAACATACACGTACTTCGATCCGAAACCTGTTGAGTCAGCCGTATTGGAAGAGTTTCGACAAGGCCAGGTCCAGGCTCTGGAGAGAGGCGAGACGCTCGAGCAGTTCTTTGCCAAATCACCTCCTCGCCTACCGATTCCCACCGGGCCGATGCTGCCTACGCCGGAACAATCTCCCCGACCATATCCAGGTATGATGGTAGAGCGACCTCAGCCATGGACACATGAACAAGCGGGGACTGAATCGGCATATGCGTAATCACGTGATGCGCGTTACGCGCTCGCTAGCAACAGCGTCTTGTACGACACACACTTTCTCAACGTCAGAGGCGCGGCATTCGAACATAGACATACATTGACGATGAAACGGCCACATACCATCACGGCCGCTACCCTTGATCCTCTTCTGGTTCAAACAGGATAAGAATTTGGCCCAACGTTTCATACCACCTTATAATATTCGCTCACTTCTTTGTATCCGTTATCATATTACATGTTCTTTACCTTCCGTTCTTTGTATCAAGAATGATACTGCAGATACTGCGCAAAAGTTTGACCGATCAACATCTTACATCTACATAGATAGATCTATATTGAACCACACCGTTTGTTTCTCATGCGACCGATTATCCATGCTTCATCTTCGTCAGCGCCATGGATGGGCAACATATGCTTCCATGTGCCCTCAGCACCATCATCCGATGTCATAACCAAAGAGAAGACCTCGTTGTCGCAGCTGGTTAATCGCGTCTTACTGCACGCTTCGCCAAATAGTCTGCTTGTAGAACTCGTTCAACGCATGTCCACCGCCAACCCACGATCACACTTATTCAAGCGCCCATCTTGAAAGGCAACATGCCCGAAACTAGCTGCCTAGCTCTCAAAACATAAGAGCCTTTCTCAATACACCTTCCCCGCCGCGAAAGTGCGCGTGGTGATCGTGGCCGAAACTTTCCTGTTCCCCTGCCAGACTCTGATCGATGCTTCACGTCTTCTCACATGTACCAGAGTGTCGTTTAGAACGACGAGGCGTGGATCGGGGATTTTGCGAAACGTATACATGACGACATTGGCAGAAAGATCTGTAGTTATACCATCTTCACGAGGTGGAAAGGCATAGGGCTTGTGAAACCTTTGTATGATCTGTAGATCAGCGCGCGTAGTGTGCCTTGTATACACGAATTTGTGTTGAGAACATGGGATTAGAACTATTTCACTCTTGTGTTACCGCGGTCATCACAGAAGTCACACCAGAGGAGACAATTGAAATAGTAATCGTTTGAATAAATATTGAAAAATTAATTGAGAATTGTACCAAGGCTTTGCGACCTTTCTAAGCTCTACAACAACGCACTGTTACTTCTTTAACACCCCAGATAAAAGTCATCGACGCGGAAATCCTGAGCACCGTCTGTAGTGAAGAAGCATCGTAATCGCCCGGTGGTTCCCGTAGCCACAAAAGTATTTCCGAATCTGCTGGGTCCCGAAATCCAGGCGTTGACACGACCGTCACTCGTGACACTCTTAGAATCGAGTCCTACGGGCATAGCGCAATTGATAGAACTAGCTGAAGATCCCTTGACGATGTATTTGTACGAGAAGGTGTACGTAACGCCTTTGGTCAGACCGTTGATTTGTTGGTCCAGATAGATGCCGCCTTGGTTTTTAAAGACGACTAGATACGATACGCGGCCGCTGAAGCCACCAGTAGTCAGTCCATAAGAATCTGCTACGCTGTTGCTCCATCTGTTCGATGACCAATAGTACTCCCCAGAACTTTCGAAGCCAGGGTTATTGATGAGGTTGACGCCACGAGCAGTGCAAGTGGGCACTGCAGCAACTACCGAGGTAACGATGGTAGTGCGGACAGGTAGAGTGGTAGTGGTTTCAACGGTTCCGACACTAACAGTTGCGGTGGTCGTAGTAGACATCGTAGTAGCTTCAGTGACTGGGGTAGCTTGAAGGCTGCAGGCTGCAGAGACAGCACTGGGAGCAAAGTCGGCAAGAGCGGCAGGGGTATCCTGAACGGCGACCTCGCGCTTTTGGGGAGCTTGTGTGACCGTTGTGGTGGTCGTGGTCACGGGCGCATCGGTGATGACAACAGTCGTAGCGGGAACAGTAGCAGTGACAGTAGCGATCACAGTCGAAACTTGAGTCGTGTATCCAAGAAGCGTAGAGCAAAACGGCTGTAGCGACGAAGCAATGATGGCGGACTTGGCGGCAGCGACATCGCAAGGAAGCTTAGGCTTTCCAGGGTCGGCGGTGTTGGAGTAGGAGTAGCTGGAAGCAATTGTGTAGTGGTCGTCTCCACGGTACTGGCCATCGTTGACAGCCACGCTCTTCGCCCATTTCTGGGTGTACATCGAGCAGTATTGGCCTTGGGGCTCGCCGTTCTTCATCAGGACGTAGGTGTTGAAGAACTTGCACAGCATGCGGCTGTTGAGGTGCTCGACGTTCCATTTCGTCTCGGCTTCGCATGCGGCGGCGCAACGGGCGGGTTCGAATGGCTGGCCATCGTTGAAGAGCTTGTAGCCCATGTACTGGATAAGAGTCAGCGGCTGTATGTGAGCGAGGTGGTTGTGAAGTGCTTACAGTATCGTCACCGTTGCAGTCGTTGGGAGCGTTGATGGCAACGTTTCCAAGAGACTCGCCGCTGTAGCCGTCTACAGAGACCACACGCTCGCTGTCATAGCCTGAAAGTTTTGTTAGGAACTTTGAACATCAACCATGCTAAACGTCCATGAGCATACCGTTTGATCCAGCAATGACTACGTGGAAATCAGCGCGCCACTGTCCGCTGTTGACGGCTGTTTCGGCAGTCACTGGGCTGCCCCACAGTACACACTTGATGACTGTAGTACTAGCAGGGTTGGCGCAGGAATCAGCAGGAACAACAGAAGGGTCCCTCTCGTAGACTGTAGACAATTTTAGTAAGAGGGAGTCAGGTAATGCTTCGAGTAGTAACACTTACAGATGTTGAACGCTGAGCATCCTTCCTTCTCAGTGCAAGAGTCGGCACAGGCTTGGGTGTCGTAGGTATCCAAGGTCTTGTAACCAAGATATGCTACGGCGTTGTTGCTGCCCTTCAGGTTCTTGAACTTGCTGACATAGCCAGCCGGTGTAGAGGCATCAGTAGCAGCCTTCGAGATCTCCTCCATAGCAAGGAAAGCTTCCGGAGAGTCGGGGCTTGGGACTGGTCCTTTTCCAAGAGGCTGTTCTGAGCAGTCCCAACCTCTCCGCTTCAGTGACTTGTCGGCAGATGCAGGATCCGCAAGGACGGAAGCGAAGGTGTCGGCAACCACAGCATCTGGAGAGTAGGGAACGACCTTGGTACCGGCACCCTCACCAAGAGGAGTCTCTGTGATGGGCGCGGCGGGTATCTCAGCGACCTCACCGAGAGGGATGGATTGAGGCAGAGCTGCTGCGCAGCCTGTCATGGCCAAAGCCGCGAAAGCGTGAACCGAGCGCATGTTGAACGAAGGGGAGAAGTAGAAGGCTGAGGAGAGGATGTCGGCGATTGCTGCTGATGCGTACCTCTGTACCTGGGCACAAACAATACTTATAGCTATTCATGTTGGAGGTTCACAAGACACTCCAGCGGAGCTGCCGATGCGATAGATCTGTGGCGTTGGTCTCGAAGTATCATGGTGAGCTGAGTTCGACGAGCCTCGTCCCCAGATTCTTTCAGCCCGTTCGAATGTGCAGATTGGACAAGGGACTAAACTCGCGTGATGGTAAGAGTATGTACATAGGCGAGGATGCCAAGCGCAGACCAACGATAGATGGGCATGGCCTCGAAGTGCAGGGCTGAGAAGATGTCCCCAATCTGGTAAGACGAGTACTTGGATTTGCGATTACTAGAGTGAATGCGGAGTCCAGCAGTCTCGTGGGAGACGAGATGTCGCTCGATGAATCCGAGATCTCGGGAGGATTGTCTGGGGACTCGGGCGTGAGCGATGTTAGCGGCGGCATTTCACCACGTGCGCTGCGAGAGTCTTGCCGAAGCCTTCCTCACTTGGGCACTACCTCTTCGTTGTTCAACCCGATGCAGCACAAGGGAGGTGAAACTAAGTTCTTTCCCCTGGTGAAAGTGTACACATCGAGGTAAGCGAGGATCGCTACCTTTATTGGTGGCTTGCTGGCGCCTCAGAGCGGCTCGTGCCTGAACTAAAAGAAAAGGTCCGAGCCAGCAGCCTCTTGCTGGGCCCAGGCTTCCCCACGACAAATGCACACTAACTGGCAAAGCGACATCTAGGCCATCGATGGAAACACGGGAAAAGAGTGTGCGTTGTTAAGTCTAACTGCTGTTTGCCATGGTGGCCTCGTCTCGCGCCGGTCACCGCCGCATGCGCCCACGGACGTTCACGGGAAAAGCACTCGGTACCATGACCTTGGGACGGCAGTAGCAAGCCACAAGACGACGATAGACGCAAGGCTGGTGAGTTCTGGAGACGGGCTGCAAGGCTCACATAGATGCCAAACAGAACTCATATAAACATCGCATCCTCGCAACCTCATGCTTCCGAGGTCTGTTCGAATGGATCGCGTGACATGCCTTCTTTTACCCGTCAATGCCAAAAGGTAACGAGCTATACAATAGCTGCATAAATGCGTTGGAATTTCCACCAAGTCGTGTGCACACAAGGCTTAACAAAGGCCTTCACACACCAATGGCGCCAGCGCAGAACAAGCGGGAACTCCGCATACAAGCGAGGGCTGTGGCTACCTGAGTATCTCAGTCTATCCCCTTACTCGTGATGAGCACGACAAGGATCTAACGCCACCGGCGTGCTAGCTGGGAGAAGGTCAGCACGAGCTTGATGCAAATTTGTGTCTGGGGATGGCTATGGATCCGAACGACAACACTAGCATTCATTGTCGTGTATCTGTTGCTCTTCATGGCGTTCAATCACTAAATGCATACAACGACTTCAAAACATACACATGAGTGCCTGAGGTCTCTGTATCAGTGGATAGCGTGTCTCGTAGTGCAAACTCCTGGAGATTATACCACGAAACACGCTATCCACTGACACAAAGACCTCAACACCAAAAACCCGCCACCTCACAACCCTCTAGCCAACTTCGCCGCCGTCTTCAACCCAGTCCCCGGTCTCACATCCCCAACCCACATACTCTCCGCATCCCCATCAATCCCCTTCCTCGCCTTCTCAAACGTCTCCTCCATCTTCGACCTCAACCCACCTTCCTCATCAACCCCACTGTCCTTACCCCACAACTCCAACGCCCTCTCCATATCACCACAAGCAAAGATATACTCGCCCAAAGCCATATGCACAGTACCCAGCACATACCACGTCTGCGCCCTCTCGCGGTCGGTGAAGAAAGAGGGTTTATTTGGTGGAATCAGCTCCACGGGGATGGAATGGAACCAAGGGTTTGAGGTGGGGGAAGGGGCGTCGCATGCCAGACTGAGGGCTTGAGAAACTGATTTCTCGGCTTGGAGTAAGTCTTTCGCTGCTTTCCTGATCTCGTCTGTGGGGTTCGAAGTTCGCAACCAGTGCTTTGTTGATGTGAGGCCTCGAAGCGGAATGGATAGACTGATACCGAGTCCTAGTTCCGTCTTCCAGCGTAGTCGTTGCATGGACTTGTTGAAGGCCTCCTCTTGCGAATGAAGCGTTTCGGCATGCGTCAGGTAGCCGTACGTCAGCGCGATGATAGTAGCTTGAGCATACTCATTCGCAAGCGCGTACTCCTCCTTCTCCCTTGCTTCGTCCGCTAGATCAGCCAGTTCCTGTACACTGGCCATATAACTTTCTGCAGTAAACTTCTCACCCATCATATTGTTCTGCAGACCTTCCGCATACCGCGGAAGCAGATTCTGGCCATCAACTTCCACCTTGCCAAAACCGCTCATCAGACGGAATAGCTCGAGCAGATCACCCTGTAGTTTGGAAACAGGGAAACCGTACGTGTTTACTACGTTAAGAAAGAGACTACGTCCTTGAGCCCATGTCTTCGTGGCGTGGCTTGCTTGGTCAAGGAAGTTGATAAGCCGAGGAAGGTACTGGGCCGGGAACATGACGGAAGCGCGTTTCTGCGCGCTGTTCTTCTCCACAAGAACGATTTCGAGGGCGTGGCGCGTACTCCTCTCCACAACCTCGCTCTTCGCAGTCGAGAAAAGCAGCCCAGAGTCCTCGAGCAACGTTTTCGCGTGCCGGGCGTCACTTGTGTAAACATCGAATCTGACCCACAGATTCTTCTCGTAGAAGTACGACAACGCATCTTTGCTTATCTCCTTGTTCACAAGGAACAGCGATGTGTTTACGGGGAAAGGGTTGCGTGACGCAGAGAAGGTCAAGATGCCTTCGTCTTTGGAGATGGTGTGCGTGTAGGACACGTTGGGTGCGCCGTGGTTTACGAGTTCGGTGTCGAGGCAGTGCTTGTAGATGTTGTTGCGGACGGATGGGGGGAGGTCGGTTAGACCGAGAGGCCGCTTTCGGGGTGTCTCGGCGAGGGAAGCTGCTTTCATTTTGGTGGCGAGCGTGTTGGCGGTGGCTTCCATTGAGTCGCGCTTTTCGGCTGGGATTGGGGCGGTGGTCGCCATGGTTGGATTTGGGGGGTTGGGAGGGCTTGGTTTGATGTTAGTTGGGTTGAACGGACTTCGCGATATCAAGTTGTGATATCTCCAAATAGCATTGCTTTTGCTTTTGCCGCTTACCTGGTAACAATAGCTGAAGAAGTGTTGTGATTCAATCTGGTGATGATGTTGGCAAACTTCAGGCCGCTGAACGCGATTCGCAAGCTCAACAACGTCAAATGTCAACTCAATTAATCAAGAAGCAACCAAAGAGGAACGAATATGATCCTACGAGCAAGCATGAGCTCCATTGCGGGGTTTTATAGCTATCCCCAGCTACAGAGGGGTACCTGCCATCAAGTGCGGGGAAACAAGGATACATGTGGAGATCACCAGTACACGCGCGTGCGGATCCGAGTATGTTCCGCTTTCAACTTATAAGCTTTCTGGCTATACAACTACACAGCCAAAGTACACGCGTAGTGCTGATGGCACGCGCACGTGAAAGGTGCGGGGAAGCTCTGGTCCGCCCAATCGGCCGCTAGCCATCTCCGCGGGGTTGAGCCTCATTGTCAGGTACGTACATGTGTCGATCTACTCTACGAAAGCGGTAAACGCCTTGAGTTGCTTGGTGGCCTTGAACTCTAGCTCTACACCTGGAGCAACAAAGAAGATGTAGCCGGCGCTTAGCTTGTATTCCTTGCCGTTGCCCTTCATGGTTCCCTCGCCTTCGGTCACGATCATGACACTTGGTCCACCGAGCGACCGGATCGTCTCGGAATCGCCATCGCCCATGGTTGTTGCTAGCATGCTGAATTCGCTCAGAGGTGGCGCGTACAACTGCGTCTTGCCGTTCTTGCTTCCGTCGAAAGGCTTTGCTGGTAGGATCGCCTCCTTGGCGTCGTGTGGTGTGAAAGTCAAACTTGAGCAGAACATGTCGATGTTGTCGCGGTCGGCGCGTGGGCAGAAACCAGTGTTCAAGACGTTGTTTGATCGGGCCATGCACTCGATGATATCACCGGAGAGATACGCATGGATGCCGTCAGCGGGGATGTAGATGCTGTCGCCAGCCTTGAGCTTGAGGTAGTTCATGGTGATGAGAGCAACAAGAGTTCCATTATCGGCCTTGTCGTACTGCTCAGCCAAACGAGGAATCATGTCTGGGATGTAGCTGTGTTCGCCGAATTGCTCCTTTGGAATCTTCATGAGTGCGTCGTTGGTCTTGCGTACAGCGTCCTCGGAGGCCAGCAGCATTTCCTTGACGACGTGCTTCAGAGTCTGGTCGTCGAACTCGGGCTTCTTGACTTCTGGAAGGAAGGCCTGGAGTGGTGGTAGCTGCATCAAGCGCTCGATGTCTTTCAGCTGCTTGAAACCACAGAAGGCCTCGAAGTCGCCAAGAGCCAACGCGATCTCTGGCTTGTGGTTGGGGTCGGTGAACTGATCCGGGTTCTTTGCGTGTAGCTTGGAAGCCAAGTCTTTGTTCTGACACTGTGTTAGTTGTGGAACAGATCGATGTAGAGACGAACATACTGGGTGCAATTGCAGAGGTAGGGCCTTCGCTATCGACAGGACCTTGGGCAGATATGGCAGCTTGGTGTGGTTGAACTTCTCAGCAGTGGTCTTTCCCACAAGCTCATCAGGGTGTCTGTCGAGCACTTTCTGAAGGTCCTCGCCAGTCTCTAAGACATATGAAGGCAATTCGGGATATGTGCCCATCCACCTGAACATGTCAGACTGCAATCAACGATGTAGTTTGTAAACTTACATCTCAGCGTAACTTGTGTTCTCGTCAATCTTGAATTGTGTGCCTGGAGTCTTCTCGCACAAAGTCGCCGCCAGCGACTTTGAGCCCTGCTTTCCCCATGGGTACTGGTTGCACTCGCATCTCAGTTGCATAACCTTTTCGACCATGATTGCGGGTTGCGATTTATCGGACGCGTTAGGATGAAGTGTGATTCGAGAAATTCCTCGTGAGTTGGAAGTGAATTGATGCCGGTAAGATGCCGGTCCATCGCAGTTTTCTTAAGGGATTCGTCCCTTTACTGTGACAGACAGGCGACGTCATAGCGGGTAACGCAGAAGTAGCTGCAAAGCTATGAGCGTGTTGTATTAGCAAGCAGTCGTCACATCGCATGTGGATAAGGAAAGCGCTTGGCGATTGTACCGAGCTTCCGCTTTAGCTGTGAATCTGTCTTTTCGCTGGAGTTCCCCATGTTGAAGATCTTGACGTAGAACCTCGCGAGTCTTGGCGAGCTGTCCTCGAAGACGTTGTATTCCTCGCGTTATCTTGCATCTCACCATCTGGAACCCGAACAACCGTAAATCAATACTGTAAAACTCATGCAGTGTTTCCTACGCGTAGCGCATACACTATGCGCTCCTTGAAGGTGAAAGTCGGCGAATACGAACGTCTTCGCGGAAAGGCCAAATATCGGCAGCGTTTGGATCCCGTATCTGACTGATTGGGCCCAGCAAAGGCATGTGCTAAGTCCGTATCGCCTCTATTCTGGGGCGATTGCGGGCTTGGCGAAGCCCATCGTGTGCTATCAATGAAGTTGACGATGGCCTGCTCGAAAAGGAGATAACGCAACGTGGAAGAGTTGCACCACGTGCAAGCGCGGCGTCGAGCAGTAAACCACTGGAGACGAGAAGCACCAACAACTTATATGCAAATCCATGTCTAATGCCAAAAGACACGCCGGTACTCAGGAAACGTGACGCCCCTCTCCTCAGCCCGCTGCCCCTGCCCTGCGGCCGCTAAGGCAAGGTCCCTCCTGCCAAGGCCCATCGCATCGCATCCCATGTCGTCGCGTGTCTAGATTAATTCGACCCTTTCCGCGACCGCACAGCATCCCCCAGCCCCAGCCCCAGCCGTGCCCGTCTTGTGCATAGCGGCCGTCCATCTCTTTCGCATAACCCGCAATGTTCTCGTAACGAATTTCCACGCCCAATTCCCGACTTCACGATCTCCAAGTGGCCCATCGCTCGCTCCGCTTTCACCAATCCCGAACCAAACCGCAATTGCGAGTGATCATCCCGAGACCACGGACGCTTACGACACATCATGCATTTCGCCATGCCCCCGAGGAAAACGTCGCGACCACCGCCCTATGCCGCCCGCAACCAGAGTGGAGGCATTGCGATTCCACCTGCGCTTAAGAACCTCCTCCGCAGCAGGGCAGGACGGTTGATAGTCGGCGGTGTACTGGGCTTCTTTGTCCTGATATGGATGCTGAGTGGTAGTGGAGGAACTAGCAGGAGGACAGCCTCTAAAGTTGGGGGTTGGACAGCCGCGAACATACCCAAGCCGGCGATAGGGAGCGGACCGCCCGTGGTGGTGATTACAACAATAGATCCCAAGGCCGATCCGGTCTGGATACAAAAGATCAAGAGCAACAGGGAAGAATACGCCAAGAAACATGGTACGTATCAACTCTCTCCTCCCGCTCGTTGCAATACCAGAGTAAAGAGCCATACTAACCCTCCCTTCCCAGGCTACCTCACCTTCTTCCCCACCGCAGACCAATACCCCATCGGCAACTCCCCCGCGACCTGGTCGCGCGTCCCCGGCACCCGCCACGCCATGACGCTCTACCCTACCTCAACTTTCTTCTGGTACCTCGACGCCACGGCGCTCATCATGAACACCGCACTCCCCATCCACACCCACCTGCTCACACCCGCCAAGCTCGAAACCCACATGATCACCAACGCGCCCGTCGTACCGCCCGACAGCGTCATCAAAACCTTTAGCAACCTCAAGGGCGACAGAATAGATTTCGTCGTCACACAGGACAAGGACGGATTGGCGCCGAGCAGTTTTGTGGTGAGGAACGGGCAGTGGGCCAAGTTCTTCCTGGATGCTTGGTTTGATCCGATATACAGGAGTTATAACTTCCAGAAGGCGGAGAGTCATGCCTTGGAGCATATTGTTCAGTGAGTTTGCCCTTTCTCCCTTCTCCTGAGCATCTTGCAAAGTCTGGAAGGGCTCCTGACACGAGGTACGGCTTGCTAATTTTTGAATCTTCAGATGGCACGGCACTATCCTCGCCAAACTAGCCATGGTCCCGCAGAACCTCCTCAACGCCTACGCGACCGGACCAGCAAGCCCCAAAGACGGACAGTTTACAGAAGGCGATCTAGTCGCCAACTTCCCCGGCTGCGATAAAGACGGGCGGGATTGCGCGAAGGAACAAGAACAGTTCTGGGCTATACTCGAGCAGGGCAAGAACTAGGAAAGCAATCGCCGGTGTCACCTTGAGGGCAGTTGCGCAACGTAGGAAGCTTTTGAGTAGAGCGTTAGAGTATGTGTATTGGATATGTGTGAAAGAAAGATATCGGCGTAATAGGCGTATGGAAGACGCAATTGTCCTGGAAACGAGAAAGTTAACGTGGCTGAATCGACGCATTACGGAGTTCATGTACGGTGTAGACGAATACTATTAACATAAACGTTTAGCTTCGTGATCAAGCCTCCTATTCATAATATACACAACTAATCTACACATGCCCTCCTTCCAACAACCTACTCTCCACCCTTCGGCTTCCGCTGTTTCTTAACACTAACCATACTCCTCCTCGGCCTAACCTTCCTATCCCTACTCGCCACATACTTCGGCCCACTAACCGTACTCGCACACATCGGTCGTCTCTGTCCGACAAACTTGCCCAGCGGGCTAAACACTTCCACCTCCGGATAATCCTCCTCCCACTCTGCCATCTTATCCCTCATATCATCTTCGTAGAACTCTTCTTCTAGAACTTCCTCTGCATCCCGCCCTTCCTCTTCCGCGCGGGCAAGTGCAGCGAACTTTCTGCTCTTACGCTCTTCCTCCTCCTTGAGGCGCGTAATGCGGTCGAACTTCGCTTGATTGGGGTCTTTCTTCTCTCGGCCAGATGGCTTCCAGCCTTGAGGTCGCCGGGTCTGCGCACTGACTTCTACCCAGCCTACGCCCTCAATGAGGATATCCGTGCTCCAGACGCGGAAAGGCAAGTTTTCAGGCTTCATCTTGCCTGCCACGGGGGAGGTGACGGGGCCGGCGAGTTTCTTAGTCGCATCCCATTTGAGTTGGAATTTACCGGCTGAGTCCATCTTAGGCCCAACGTGGGGAGCGAGGATAGGGGCGACTTGGAGTTGGCGGTCTGAGGTTTGCGCTTGGTAGTCTATAGCTTTTTCGGTCCGCGTTACGTGCGGGTGGATGGGGACGAAGGGGTGGACGAGGAAGACTAGGTCGGGGGTTGCGGGTGTGATGCGGATTAGTCCGCCGCCGAGGATGAGGGATTGCCCGGGCTTGAGGGTGTAGCGTTCGGAGTTTATGCGGTTCTTCATTACGAGGTCGTCGTGGGCGGCGGGTTGGACAAAGGTTTCCAGGCCGGGGGTTGTGCGGGCGAGGCCGGGGAGGTCGATGAGTTCGCCTCTGTTGTTGCCAAAGGGGATGCGGATTGGAGAGGCGGTTGTTCCGGGGAGTGAGGAGGCGATTGGGAGGACGGGGTATGGTGTGTATGGCTGAGGTGGTGGAAGGAGTGCATCAGGATCGTCGAAATCCTCCTCTTCAGCTTCTTCCTCGAGTTCTGCGGGAGGCTTATGGAGATGTTGTTTGGGTTTAATCTTCAGTCGTTCCGTTTCGGCGTCCTCTTCGGCGAGCAGTGCTTGTACCCGGGTAAGCTCTTCTAGCGATTTTGCGCTGCTGAGCATTGCCTCACGCTCGGCAGCGCTCCGTATCTTGCGCACATCTTGGTAGTCGGCCCCTCGCCCTTTCGGGAAGACAGCCTCAAAGAGGTTCGACTTCCCTACGTTGACCTTGCCAACCATCCAGCCTGCACCTCCGCGCTCCCAGATGTCTTCCTTAACTTGTTTAGTCCACCATCCCCGCTTTGCGCTCACAAGCCGCACGTTGCCCAGTCGCGCGTTCGCGTTCTGTCTCCCGAGCGCATCTCGAAGCACATCTCGGACGTATGGCATCAGAACATCCACCTGCTCTTTCTTTGGCGCAAGCAGGTCAGCCCTCGTGATGATGAAGCTGACCTCTGCAATGCGATCATTGGCGACCCATCCCTTGTGTTTTGCGCGTCGGTTCTGGGTCCGAAGTTTGGGTATCCGTAGAGACGATTGGAGGTTTGGGACTATGGAGAGCGGGAAGTCGGCGGCATCGACGACATGGTAGATGTGGTTGCGGCGGTGGGGCGACTCTGCGATGGTCTGCTGTATGGATTCGACGGTCGGATGATGTATAGGCGATCCTTTGCGGTGGTGCAGAAGGTTGTGGCATCGGTCGCAGACGGGTGTGGACGGCGTCTCGTGGTCTGGCTGTGTTTCGATGCTTTCGTCTTGAAGCCCCAATTCTCCGAGCAGCTCAGGATTCACATTCTTGAGCGCCTTGGTATATACGTCGTCCTCGACAGTAGCCTCTTTTGCCTTTTGGACACCGTCAAGGTACTCCCGTATCGAGTTGCGGTCTACGCCGTAGTACCCGGCCTCTCTCTTGTTGTATATCTGGGATGGCGCACCGCATCCTGGACATGCCCGCGGCAGTGACCTCTGGGTTGAGGATGTGTCTGGTGAGGGATTGCTAGGAGGGGCGTCGCTGGTATCGGTAGGAGCAGAAGTGGCGTTGATTTGATCCTGAGGTGCTACTAAAGTCGAATACTTCTTCAGAGGCTCTTTCTGCGGCGTTCGGCGGTGATGAGAGGCTATGGGCGCTCTGACCAGTGCGGGACAGAGGAAGAGAGGTACCGAGGCCTCATGGTTCAGCAGCGTCCTGGCTTGCCTTAGAGCTGGTCGCATAGTGTACGGGAAGTCTTACTGAATGTCAACCCAGGTCAATTCACCCACGCGACGCGCCCGTTTGCCATGAAAATTAGTGAAGGGCGCCGGAGTTAGCAGGGGTGCCTCGGCTAAGCGAATCGGAGGCGATCGTGGCTGCCCCGAGTCATCGAAGCTCTCCCGCGAAACGGGCGACGGGGAGTTTATTGCTTTTCTGGGGTATTTTGCTCAGACCACCCACTACAATAGTCGACGGGAAGCTCTATCACCCTCTTCTCTCCCTCTACGCTGCCCCTCAACTCCCCTTCCACCCCGCACACAACTCAACCATGCTCGCGTCATCAAGAACGGCGCTGCGCCAGGCGGCGACTAAGCAGCTGTCCCTCAGAACCAGCGTCCGAGCTGTCTCCGCTTGGTCGCAGGTACCGCAGGGTCCTCCAGTAAGTGGCAAAAGCAATTGGGCCCCAGTCGTGTTTCACTAGAGCTAACTGACTCCCAGGATGTAAGTACAGCTCCTGATAAGATAGGCCATACCGTAGCTCACCGCCCCGCCCAAGGCCATTCTAGGTATCACCGAAGCCTTCAAGGCCGACAGCAACCCCAAGAAGATCAACTTGGGTTAGTATAAGCTCTTCAATCCGACATGGAAGGCGCGACTGACATCTATCGACAGGTGTTGGTGCCTACCGTGACGACAAGGGCAAGCCCTACGTCCTGCCATCCGTAAGGGAAGCAGAGGAGAAGATTGTCAAGTCATCGCTCGACAAGGAATACGCCGGCATCACCGGTGTCCCCAACTTCACCAAGGCTGCCCTCAGGCTCGCATACGGCGCCGACTCTACGCCCCTCAACGACGACTGCATCGCCGTCACCCAGACCATCTCCGGTACCGGTGCCCTCCGCATTGGTGGTGCCTTCCTCGAGCGCCACTACCCCGGCGCGAAGGCCATCTACATTCCCACGCCGTCATGGGCCAACCACAACGCTGTCTTCAAGGACTCCGGCCTCAAGGTCGAGAAGTACCGCTACTACAACAAGGACACCATTGGCCTCGACTTTGACGGCATGGTGGCCGACATCAAGGCCATGCCCAAGAACAGCATTGTCCTGCTCCACGCCTGTGCCCACAACCCTACTGGTGTAGACCCTACCGAGGAGCAGTGGATTCAGATCGCTGAGGCTGTCAAGGCTGGCGACCACTACCCCTTCTTCGACATGGCCTACCAGGGCTTTGCCAGTGGTGACACCACCAAGGACGCCTTCGCTCTCCGTCACTTCATCAAGGAGGGTCTCCGCCCCTGCCTGGCTCAGTCTTTCGCCAAGAACATGGGTCTCTACGGCGAGCGTGTTGGTGCTTTCTCCATCGTCTGCGAGTCTGCCGACGAGAAGAAGCGCGTTGACTCTCAGATCAAGATCCTCGTCCGCCCACTGTACTCTAACCCCCCAGTTCACGGTGCCCGCATTGCCTCTGAGATTCTGAACGACGCTTCGCTGAACAAGCAATGGCTTGGTGAGGTCAAGGGCATGGCTGACCGCATCATCACCATGCGTGCCCTCCTCAAGGAGAACCTCGAGAAGCTCGGCAGCAAGCACGACTGGAGCCATATCACCTCCCAGATTGGCATGTTCGCTTACACTGGTCTGACAGCCGAGCAGATGGACAAGCTAGCGAAGGAGGTAAGTCTATGTTTTGCAACCATCTTGACATCAGCAGCGCTAACCGCCATGACAGCACTCAGTCTATGCTACCAAGGACGGCCGTATCTCGGTCGCGGGTATCACCAGCGAGAACGTCGGCCGCCTGGCCGAGGCCATCTACAAGGTCAAGGGTTAGGATCGTCATGACAGTGTTCTACTTCCTTCCGTGATTCAGCGAACCTTGTGACATAACATGGCGCCAGCATTGTACCGTGCAGACAGCATCGGCGGCTAGATTATACAATGAAAAAGCATACGAGAAATGAAACGGCTCACGATCTTACAACCTCCTTCATGCCGTCTTTTGTGTTCTCGGATCGAAGTACCTGATTCGTTCAATTTGGTCGATCCTCCAATCCTTCACCGAAGTCTTGTTCCCACTCAGACTTCACCCACTTTATCCCCACACCCCACGAGTGGTTGGTCCTGTCGTTTGCGAGTTCATCGGTAATATACAGATCATTACCTAGCATAGTATCGCTGGAAACTCGCACAGCACTGTGCAATGACGCTAGTTCCCGTGCGCTGGGACATCGTGATCGCGAATGACAAACGCACGCCTACCTGTCCGGTTTCACTCACTTGCATATGCGGGATACCAAAAGGGTGTTCAAGGCCTACAGGCGGAGCTGCTTCGGTTTGTGTCGTGCCAAGGTCCCCGAAAACAACGAAGCCAAGTTTTGTGTGCTTCACGGTTCGACAAGTTGCGCCGGTACCGCACACCGCATCGTTCAGCAAGTGACCGTACCGATGAAACCGTCACGCTAACTACTCCACTCAGTGACCCTGCAGCTGCGATCCGCAGGTTCCTTGTCCTGCACGCCTGCATCACGAACGCTGATCCCAGACGCCTCTACGCACTATTGCTTCCGTCATCCGTAGCCCCTGCTCCAGCAACAGGAAAGTATCGAAGCTTTGCAGCTCGGAGGAGGCCGGACGAACGAGCATGATTCAGGTGCATTGCAGGTTTCTGCGAGAAAAGAGGTCAGGGTCCAAGGTGCATGCCTGTCTGTGGAGTGAGTGCCCGGGCCTATGGCGTTTACTCGTTTCCAAGACGCATGTGCTGGCAAAGGTTGGAATTATCTTAATAGGACCTCTACACGGCCGTTGAGAGCGCGCAACGCATGGAATCCAACGGCGACCTGTCGAGGTATTTGTGCGCGGTACATGCTGCTAGCCCAACCCAGCAAATGAGTTTTCAGGGTCCGGGTGAGCATGCACGATGACGATGGCTGGCGGAGTGACGTCGTTGTTCTCACGACGAAAACCAACCCTCGTCTTTCTTTATATTCGTACGCTGGCACCCCGCCCTGCCCCCTTCCAACAGCGGGAAATGGCAGTTTTTCGAACGCTTCCAGGCCTTCTTGGCGCCCTGTCAACCGCACTCATTTTCCAGTCTTTGCGCACTCCATGGTCTGCTCTGCCGACGGGACAAAGCGGTGCGAGCGAGGGTCGCAACTAGCCCCATCAGCCGCAGAAGATACCACGGTGCGGGCAAGCTGCCAGGTCAGAGGGCAGACTCCACACACGACCCGGGCGCGTTACCTTACTTTTGGCCGGGCAGCCGATGAGGGCGATGGGGGGCATGGTCGCCAGTCAGCCGCTGGAAGAGGGCAGAGTTGGCTCTGTGACAGGCGATCCACGGCGAGTGAAGGCTGCCGATTGACGTCGAGGTATCCACCCACATATAGCGAGGCCTTATTTCTGTGCCTATGATTCCGTGGCCCCCCTCTTTTGTGGTGATGCAAACATCGCCAATCTCACTTCTAGAACCCTCGCGGCTGTATATGAGCAGCGTGCCCGTGACCACCAGTGCCACAAATTGCTTTCTTCTTATCTCACCGACTCGACGTGTCGTCCCAATCTACCGCGAACAGGATAGCTTTGTCGCTTCCCTCGGCAGCCGCTTCCGTCGAGACTATAGCGACTAAACGAGCAGAGGGGTTGACTAGACTAAGAGGGCTTCTGTACGTAGTAGTTCGGTGGGCAGCGTAGCAGTCACACTCACATCTCCCACTCTACCCTGCGTCCCGAGACATTGCCCTCTGCAGAAGACAGCAGCTCTAACAACGGCGCTCACAGCAACAACGGGCCGACCCTTTCGTCATCCACTAAGCCCCATCGAGCCGCAGCCAGTGAATCGGACAGCCGCACGGCCCACTACTGAGGCGCGAAAAAATATCCGTCACCGTCGCGCCACGAGCATTGAAGCGCTGCGACGCCAGTACACGAAGGTGTCGACAGCATCCCGCGAGGTTGAAGAGCGCTTCCCGTAAATCGGATTTGCTGTTGCGTCCTGTTCAGCATGTCGGTTACCGACGACAAGGTTCGTGCTGCCCCTCCATGTCCTGCCTGCCTGCTCCTGCCTGGCCCCTCCATGTCTGCAATTCTCCGCACGTGTCATCCGCCTGCTGTCTCAGCTACACCATCGCAACACGCGCCTATCTATAGCTCAACCTCCTAACCTAAAACTCCCCCCGCAGAACGGCGACATCATGTCGATCCCTGGCGCCGAGGACCAGATCGACCCAGCCACCTTTGAGCAGATTCTCGAGATGGACGAGGACGAGGTCGAGCGCGAGTTCAGCAAAAGCATCGTCTACGACTTCTTTGGCCAGGCCGACCAGACCTTCAAGAAGATGGACAAGGAGCTGTGAGTGCCCCATGCGCGCCCTGCGATATGCGCGCGACGACTAACGCCACCCAGCGAGAAGAAGGAGGGCAAGTACCTCAAGGAGCTTAGTGAGCTAGGCCACTTCCTCAAGGGCTCGTCCGCCACGCTCGGCCTCACCAAAGTCAAAGACTCGTGCGAGAAGATCCAACACTACGGCCAGCTCAAGGACGACGCGGGCACCAAGGACATAACAGAGGAGAAGGCGCAGGAGAACCTGGCCAAGATCATCAAGCAGGCAAAGACGGAGTTCACCGACGTCAAGGAAATCCTGAAGAAGTTCTACCAGGACGAGGGCGACGAGGAGGAGGCGGAAGAGGAAGCCGCGCCCTCTCCTACTGCGGCAAAGAAATAGAGACCGCGTCAGCCAGAGCTACGGCGCGAGCACACCAGTCTCGCACTCGCCACGCTCAGCTGGGAGGAGTCGGTATCGGTAGCAGCCAAGTCTAGGACCGTACGCTTCACGGAGCGACTATTGCGACTCCGGGCTCTCCGCTCTACCGCGACACGTCCTCATCCTTGACGAACTTTCTCCTGCGCGACATTCCACCATCTCACGTTCCTAGGAGCGCTTTTTGTGTACATGCCGTCATCGGGTCAGCGAGGAAATTCCAGTACTCTACATAGCTTGCCCTCAATTTGTCTATTTGGTTCCATCGCACTTGCATAGATTACGAATGAATGTTAACTCTCCCTATCGTCATGATGAATGTGTTGTTGCGCCAGCGCAGAGTAACACTTCACATGATCGCATTGCAGCTGTAAATACTTTAAACAAGTATCATCCATTGAAACTAATACCATGCTAACCCCTCTCCGAACTATACACTCTGTGACATGGAACGTTCCTCAGCCCTACGGGTGAAGGGCCGAACGTGTGCCCAGCGGCGGCGCATGTCACTCACCCCACCTTCGGGACCTACGTCACTCTTCGCACATGGCGTTGCCGAACTTGGTGTTGCGTCTGATAGGTTGGAAAGCACGCTTTGATAGGCTCAAGACCGCGCCCCATGAAAAGTCAACACCATGAGTGGTTCCATCGTCAGGCCCTTTCTCGGTTCCGCCGTCGTAGTGTGGTAGTCTTGCCGGTGCTGCCGTGGGATCATGTGGCGTTTGGTTCGGCGCGCCTAGAATCGCTCTTTCCTTGCCGTGTACCATTCATTTAGTTGCTCCCTGCGCTTCGAGCGCCTTCCTTGTCTTCTCATGCTCTTTGCGGCGGTCTTGCATCGAGCTGCGCCTGGACCAATCAGCCGACGCACTACTGTTACTACCGCTATTGCGCACTCCACTCGTTGCCTAGCAAAGAACAGAGCAGCTAGGAAAGCCCAATACGTTCATTCAGATCAGATTTCCTCTGTCGGATTTCACACCACATCACCAATCATGGGCAAAAAGAAGTCAAAAGGCGAATACAACGACTTCCTAGACGGCGAGAAGCTGCGCGACAACACCGAGATCAGGACGACATTACAGGACTTTGCATCCCGAGACATCCCATCACCATCAGTACAAAAAGATCAGAAAGACAGCAAGAAACCAGGCAAAGGCGGCGCAAAGAAACCACAACTCACCCACTTCCTCTGTCTCCCCCTAGTCACCGACTCAAGCCGCCCGCAACTCCAGCAAAGACTCGAAAACTTCAAAGAAGAGCTATCAAAAGATGGACCCGTCCCTACGAAAGCCGTCCGCCCAGTCGGCACCCTGCACCTCACCCTGGGCGTAATGAGTCTCTCTCCGCAGCAACTATCCTCAGCGCAAGAATACCTTTCAGACCTCGACCTGCACACCCTCCTACGCGACATAACCCACCTCCGCGTCGCAGAAGCCGCCGCCGAAAGCGGCGAGATAGCCGAGAACCTCAATGCCGCAGCCATGCCCGACACAGACGCTCTGACAATCAACCTAGAATCCTTGGTTCCGATGCAAGCGCCGCATAAAACGAGTATCCTGTATGCGGAACCGAGGGATGTGTCGCAGCGACTGCAGCCGTTTGCGCAGACGTTAAGAGAGAGGTTTACGGGGATGGGGTTGTTGGTTGAGGATACCAGGCCGTTGAGATTGCATGCTACGGTGCTGAATACGATTTATGCGAAGCCGAAGGGGGGAGGGGGGAGGGGGAGGAGCAAGAGTGGGATGGTGAAAGATGGGTTGAGGCACATGGAACATAGGGTTTCGCCGAATCATCGTCATGAGAATGGGGTGGATGGTCAGACTGGGAACACGGACGCCAATGGCCAGGATGGAAATGAAGAAGATGGCGCGTCGACAGCAGGATCTGTAGATGGTAATGCTGTTGAAACTTCACCAGCAGATCCGACTCGTCCGACCGGTGAAGGACACGGTCCAGATGGCAAGAGCTGGATGCGCTTTGACGCCCGCAATCTGATTGAGAAGTACAAGGGGTTTGTCTGGGCGGAGGGTGTCAGGGTGGATAGAGTCTATATCTGTAAGATGGGCGCGAAGAAGATTTGGAGTGGGGGTGCGGAAGGACAGGGAGAGGTGGTGGATGAACGGTATGAGGTTGTTTGTGAGAAGGAGATATTTTGATTGGAAGATGGTACGCAGTGTTTGCGTGGAATTGATGTATGGCGTTCTCGAAGAGAAGAGTTTAGCGTATGAACTGGCGTTTAACGGCGTTGACATGCATTAGAGGAAGATAGAGACGCTTTAGCAGTCTGCATAGCTATCATGGCAGTGGTTTCACGACAGTCTCTTCATCCACAGCAATATCCCCCATTTCCTCAGCAAAAGCCTTAACCCTCGCCAACCTACCCACCACAGCTTTGATCAACGGCCATTTATCACATCCGAGCACAAACACCCCCCACAACTGCGCCTGCAACACCTGTGGCACGAGACACACATCCGCCATACTCAATTCATCGCCCACACTATACCTACCCCCACACTTCGCCATCATAGCCTCGTAGGCATCAAACCCCTCATCCAATTTCATTCTGATCAATTCCAAGCGCCCCTCCTCCGTCGCCTTCGCAACCTCACACAACCTTACCCCATTCCCCCGATTCGCAAAAGGAAACATATCCTGCGTCACCACCGCAACCAGCTCCCTCACCCGTGCTCTCTCCTCCCTGTTACCCACCAGCGGCATCAAAGGACATGCCCCCGGAAACATCTCGTCCAGATACTCTAGTATAGCAGTTGATTGCGTGAGCACAAAGCGTTGTTTAGTAGAGTGGCCTGGTGTGGTGACTTCGTGAATTAGAGTGGGAACAGCGCCGCTGGGGTTTATGGCCAGGTACTGTTTTGTGCCAATGGAGGTGCGTGTGTATTTCTCCACGTCGTGGTAGAGGACATTGGGGACCTTTTTCAGGGAAAGCGCGATGCGGACGCGGCGTGCACAGGAGGAGCCCGTGCGGTTGTAGAGGTGGTATGTTGATACTGTAGATGTGGACGATTGGCGGCGGGGTTCTGGCATTATGTGGGGATTTGTTCTTGAATTATACGAGTGAGGTCTTGATATAATGTTCGAATTGGAAAAGATGTGACTTTTGAGGATCGACGAGAGTGAAAGGTGGGCTAAGGCACTAGGTAGTAACGAGCTAGCGCCCCGCTCCTACCGCTACTTTACTGCACCTACTCCCGTCGCGTCTTCTCTTAGCCGTTCCTCCAAGCCACACCACACAAGCTCGACGAATGTCATGCTACCGCCGATTGATCCCGTGGTCCTGCAGCGCAATCCCAACTTTGAGATATTGTACAAGGATCTTTGCACAAGGAAGCTTAATTCGAATGGCTCATCGAGGGATACGAAGAAGCAGCGAGTGCATGATGAGATACGGAAGGTAAGGATTTCTATATTTTCACTATTGAGAAGGCATTCAGGTCGTTACTCTACTCCTAATTCCGTACTTTAGACACGCGATTCGGCAATCCAATCCTTTGTTTGTTTACAGTCCTGGTATCATGCCTTTGCTCAACCACAAGGTCATCTTTGAAATCTCCTTACAGACCTTTGGCCTGTACACAAGATTATGGCTTGGTATTGACCATACATACTGACATGACCCCAGACCCTGACCTCCGCCCTTACAACTCTCCACACAACGCAGATACTCACAACATCGCTCTCAACCCTTCCATCAAAAGCCACCGATCTTCCACCAGATCTACACGCAGTTACAGAAACCGTAACCGCGCAACTAAACGGCCAAGTTCCCGCATCCGACCTCGATGTATTGTCCGAAGACATCGAGTTCTTCCACTCAAACATCGCTCCCATCGCCTCAGCTCTATCAACCCAATTCACCAACATAGCCGACTACCTCTGCCGCATCGCGTCGCCAATATCTCCCCCACCTATCTCATCCCTCCACAGCACTTCTCTAGCCCTCAAAACCTCTGCCTTGGATACACTACCTAGCGAATTACAAGCCGCACACACCCATCTAACAACCACGCTAACCACTCTCCTCTCCACACACTCAACCCTCCTCAGCACAAGCATCAAAATCCTCGAGCAAACCCAACAAGGCGCTCTAGCCCGGCACACCAAATCTTCCGCCGAGCTCCTGCAGACAAAAGCCATCTTACTCGGTCTGCAAGCTAAAACGCACTCGTTGCTGCACCCCCCGCCTGCAGAGTTTGTCGATGCATTGAAGGAGTTTAGGAAAGGGTTGGGTGGGGGTAAGAGGGCGCTTTGGGATCGCGAGGCGTTGGCGAGACGGGAGTTGGAGTTGTATGGGAAGGCTGGGGAGAAGGGGATGAGGGACTTGGCGAAGAGGAAGGAGGGGTTGCTTAAAGAGGCGGAGAGGGTTGAGGCTGAGATAAAGAAGTTGGAGAAAGGGCTGTGATGGGATGGTGTTTTGGTGACGAGGGGATTCGTCTTCATGGGACTTAGTGCTTGTTGTATGCTTGTTTGATTGAACGTTGTATTCGAGGTTCGCGCTCGATCAGGTTATGTATCAAAGCGTACCAAAACAGCAGACGCCGTCAATGCTTCAACACAAACTCCATGCTCAACGCCAGCAACACCAAGCAAACGCACACGAAAAGCGCCTGAAAACAAATCATCCAGATGATAGTACAGCCCAACCCGCAACTACATAACCGTGCAATTCTCCTCCTGTTGCTTCTGATTCGTCCGACTAAGACGTTCACGCTTCATCTGCACTTTACTTCCACCACGCTTAAGTTCCTCAAGACGTTCTTGAGCTTTGGGGAATTTGTATGCTGTCAAAAACGTTAGCTTTCCACTCTCCTTTGTGATCAGAAACTTTCAAGACATACCTGCAGCCCGTCCATACCACCGTTTCGCCTCATCCAAACTGCGCGGGCAGCCTATACCCACTTCAGTGAAGTAGCCCATAGCGAACAGCGCCTTTGGCAGTGGCGGTTCCGCGCACGCTGCTTTCCTTGCCCAGAGATAGGCTTCGGTGTCGCTTTGTTCGAGGATGCCCGATGTACCTGTTAGGTACCAGCCTGAGAGTGCGAGTTCACTCTGGTGTTCCTCCTGGGCAGCGGCTTTGGTATACCAAGCAATGCTGGTACGTGCGTCGATTGGACAGCCCAGGAGCCCGTATTCGTAAGCTTGACCAAGACGGAATTGAGAGAACTTGTAGCCGAGATCAGCGGCTTGGTGGAAGAGCTGTAGCGCGTAGGCTTCGTCGCGTATGACGCGTTCGTTGCCGGTTTGCGCTTCGTAGATGAGGGCCAATTCGTGGAGTGCGTGCGGGTTGTCGCGATCGGCTAGACTAGCGGCTCGTTTGAGCATGTTGATGGCTTCACCGAAGTTCTTCTGTTGGCCCAGGAGTCCCTTGAGGAGAATCATGCCCATCTTGTACATAGCAGGGGGGTCGCCCAACGCGGCGGCACGTCGGTACCACTGGACGGCTTTGAGGGGATCCTTCTTGGTACCACCGCCTTCTTCGTGACCCATCTCGCAGCAGACAGCTGTGCGGTATGCACTTGCGGCATGGCCTCCTTTGGCGGCTGATTGATAGAGCGTGAATGCCTCTTTGGTGTCCACCTGCAAACCAAGCCCTCCTGATCCGTAGCAATCGGCAAGGTAGAACATGGCATCCGGTGAGCCATTGCTGACTAGCTTCTTAATGATTTTGTGGGCTTCTAGGATGAACTTCTCTCGGTTCTTGTTCTTCGTCCTGGAGTCGGCTGTGCCTCCTTCATCGGCGAGTACGCTCGATGCTTCGACGAGCTTCTTCGATAGTTTCAGACCCGTAGGAATGTCATTGGGGTTTTGCTTCCACGTGTTGCGTAACCTGTTTAGCTCGTCGTAAGTTACCGGATGAGGTGCCGCGCCTGTTCCACTATGACGCTGTGTCGAAGATTGTTGGCTTTCAATACTGGGGCGTCCAGGCTCACTGTTATATTGTCTGACAGGCGGCGGTCTTGCGTTCTGAGGCGCCTGAGGCTGGTTTGCTTGTGGTTGCTGCCGCGGTGGCTGCTGCATAAGGCCTTGTCGCACAGGCATGGGGTGAGCTGGCAACGCGTCTGGATTCGACGGTGGCTGGGTAGTGCCAGGTCTTCTACCCATAGGATCGCTTGGGTTTCGTCCCGGTGCAGGTGCAGCTGTTCCTGGTCGTTGGATAGGGTGTCCGGGTGCGGGCGATCCGAAGTTCCTGTTCATGCTTGGTGGCGGTTCAGAGTATGTAGTCTCATCCGAGTACACCCTTTGGGGCCCTGGAGGGGGCGCTCCATATCGTGGGTCGAAGTTAGGCGGCTGTCCACGCATTGGGCCTTGGTTGGGTGGTCCCCCTTGCATGCCATCACCCGTCATTCCCCTCTGAGGCGGCCCTCGTCCCCGGACACCGTTGGGAAGACCATTGTGGGGCGCAAAGCCAGTGTTTGCCCTTGACGGACCTGGCATTGGGGGAGCATCTGCTGCCATTTCATGCACGCCATTCGCATACTGCCCGTTGAGGTCTGGCTGTGATCGACTTCGCTGCATCTGGCCCTGAGGGTTGCCGGATCCTGGGTTCATAGGAGCAGGCGGTGAGGCATAGCGCGTATCGTTAGATGGAGTCAGGTGGTTGTCGATTGAATCACCTCTGCGATGCTTGTTGTTGGTCTCTGGGATGGCATCGAAGTTGGGCATGTCCATCGCAGCGTCGCCCTGCCCGTAGTAGTCATCGTAGAAGTCGTCCAGTGCGGGTTCGCCACCCTGAGCCTGTTGCTGCTGAATTGGCGCTTGACGCTGGTCTTGCTGCCGGTATTGGATTGGTGGTTGCTGTTGCGGCGCCTGGGGCATAGGAGGCCTATGACCCTGCTGCATCGGTGGCCCGTTTTGCCTCGTCCCACCCGCAGTTGAAGGCCTGGGAGGAATGTGATCTGGCGATGCAGGGCCATAGTAGCCGGAAACAGCACCAGGCTCAGCGAACTCTTGCTGACCGTTATATCCACCCTGATTTCCATTTGGTAGTGTCTGGGGCATTGTCACGGATCGCTGTGTGTTCGGACCGAAAGCTCGCGACATCGGGTCTGATGTGCGATGTGGTTGCTGTCCTCGACTGGGATCGGCGTTCATGGGGGGTGGTCGCTGTCCGGGCGGCATGCGATTAGGGGCATTGCGTTGACCCTGGCCTTCGAAATGTCCCGAGTCCTGCCGCGGGTTGGGTATTGACCTCTGCTGTGGTGGGCCGCGGTTTTGTGGTGGCATAGGCTGTCCTCGCCCAGATGGGCCCGTAGGCTTTGGTTGCCCTCCGCCATCTTTGATGTTCATCTGTGCCATGCCCTTTTCGATAGGCTTCCCGCCAGCTTGCGGTGGCTTTTGCGAAGGAAACGTCGGAAACGGGTTGTCGTAGGCAAGAGTCTTGGGTGATGTTGGGTTGAAGAGGGAGCGGTCGAGGCCTGTCAGTGGTGATTAGTGGACTGTATTATGACGAAGGTCGGTAATGCTATGTCTTGTCGTTATGAGTGAATCGGGATGTCGGGACATACCTGGTGGTCTCTGGACACCTCGTCCATTTTGTGTGTTGATGGGTGGCGCATTCCCCTGACCTGTCGGTCGGCTTCGGGGATCCTGCTGTTGTGGTGGTGGTCGTTGTCGCGGCGGCTCATTGTAGGCCTGTTGCTGAGGACGCTGACCCTGAGGAGGCGGTCTCCGTCCTGGGTTCTGTGGGGGCGACTGCTGGTAGTGCTGGTCGCTGTAGGCCTCCTCCTGATAGTACTGGTCTTGCGGCGGTGGTCTGCG
Source organism: Alternaria hordeiaustralica (assembly GCF_023758085.1). Taxonomy (NCBI): domain Eukaryota; kingdom Fungi; phylum Ascomycota; class Dothideomycetes; order Pleosporales; family Pleosporaceae; genus Alternaria; species Alternaria hordeiaustralica. Next base: position 82,160 of record NW_026056774.1, on the reverse strand, counting down.
GCGCTGATCTGGTTGGGCTGCCCTCGAGTGCCCATTCACGTCCTGATAGCCGCCGTGCTGCTGCACGTTGTCCCATCCTCCCTGCTGGTCATAGTGTCCGTTGTTCCATTGCTCGTGGCCGCCCTGGTCATAGCCGTAATCGTAGTCGTAGTATTGTTGCTGGTCGTGTTGAATATCGTAATTCTGGTATTGCTGCTGCTGCCTCTGCTGTGGCCTGCCTTGGTCGTAGTACTGCTGCTGCTGCTGCTGTTGCGGCTGCGCGTAATGATCGTAGTGTTGTTGGTGCGCCATGCTTGCGGCGTTATCGGAGAAGCCTGACCCGAGGCTGTCTATCACGAGGCTAGCGAGCGTTGGTGATGTCCGACCGGCGGGGCTGCAGCTCTTAAGGTATCTGGGGCGCAATCGCGATCGCGAGAGCCTGGCCTCGTTCGGCCTGTTTGTAGCGGATGCTGGTCGTCGACGTGCGATCGCGATGACGGTGTTGGCAGTTGGCCGTGTTCCGGGCAATGTCGTACCTGGCAGGGGTGGCACAAACTCAAAGAGGTGTCATATGCCCACTCAGCACAGGGACGACCTTTCAAAGGCGGGATGACGATGTTGTGAATGAGGAAAGTCTATAGTCGAACTCTCAATTGTACATGTTCTGGAAATCGACGCCAATTGGGGGCGGCCGCTGCCTCCTCAAACACGGGGTGACCTCCAATTAGTTCGATTACGTTTCAACCCAGGTCTGTCACCCACACGCCGCTGGTGCAACACAGGAAATGAATAAGCAAAAGTCCCGCTTTGGCGTCCTTCGCCTTGAAACGCGGACAAGGGACCTTGGAGTAGACGAATCGTTGTCGGTGGATTGATTCGCACGCGAGTAGATTAAATGAAGCCTTTGAATTTGCCCTGAGTAGCACCGCCAGCTAAAGTGACTGGAGAAATATGGAGACGATCAGTATCAGCCCTGCGCAAAACAGCCCGAATGAGCTGATGTCAAGCAGTCCCTATACGAACCAAGTCGCAGAGCCGCTGGAGATCATACACATCATGCAGTCGAGGAACGGCCTACCAATGAGCGCAGGGTCGACGGTGATCGCTGGGCCTTAGGCTCGGGTAAGCGTTCGCCGCCTGCAAGCAGTTGGGTCCCGACGATGCAGCTCCGGTGGCGTCGGGCGGCGGTGCACGACACACGTGATGAAGAGTGGCGCAGCAGGCTAGCTTTGTTAGACAATCAGTCCGGCAGTTGGGTGGATCGTCGACTTCACCACTTTAGCTGCACGCGTCTCCACCCCAACGCGATACCCTGGAACATACGCTGCCCACAAGCAGGCAATCTAGAAAGTAGACTTCCCGATATTCAGACCGTCACCAAAGACACACCATGCCATCTACCGCCGCCTACATCAAAGCCATCGCAGGGTACGTCGGATACATGGTCGCTGCATGGCCATAAACTGATGACAAAATAGAGGCGGAATCCTGTGCATCGGCGGCCCTGCACTTGTCATGTGGGTTACACCTACTGAGGAAGAAATCTTCAAGGTATGTCTACTTTGCTACGTGCTGCGCCCAACAGCTGCTCATGATCCATGCAGAGGTATAGCCCAGAACTGCAGAAGAAGGCTCTCGCCGGAAGGGAGCAGAGGCAGAAGGACTTTGACGCCTTTGTTGGCCAATTGAAGGAGGCTTCGCGTTCAGACAAGCCGAGTAAGTGTTCCTTCTGCAGTCATCTTCGAGACCGCGCTAACGAAATTAGTCTGGGCTGCGCAGAAGGAAATGGATGCGAAGAGGTCTGAGACAGAACAACAGATCCGCAGGGAGGAGCGCGACGCATATGCTGCTGAGGGTCGGAGAAGACAAGCAGAGATCAGGGCTAGCACGCAGTAGCAGACCCATGCCAGATGACTTCCTTTTCGCTGTTGTATATTTACATGTATCACGAATCTACGCTTCCAATCAAGGCCGGGGGTTTCCTGCAAATCGAGGCAGTCTATAAGACCTATGACGTACCGTTCGTGTCCAATGTCAGATATAGTTGAGTCCATGAATGCCTGAAATGAGGCGAGGCCTCTGCTCAGGTGACATCCGCCCGGGATCGATCTCGTGACAGCGTCTAGGTTTCGCGAAGTTCCGCGAACCTAAACGCGCGAACCAGCCCCAAACCTTCATCTCGCCCCACCACGACCGTTGAAGCAGGATCCAATGCCCAACGATGCGCAAGCCCCCGTGAAGCTCTCGTTGCCTCTCGTAAGCCCGCTCTAGAACGTCTATGGATGCGATACTGATGACATCATAGGAGTTCCAACAGGACATCTTCAACGAACTGCGCGAGGAAGATGAGCTCGTCCTCCTCGCGCGTGGCCTCGGCCTTCTGCGCATAGTCACCAACCTCCTTCACTCGTACGATGCCGCTGGGAACAACCTTATACTGCTCGTCGGTGCCGACGATCGCGAGAATGTCTGGATCGGCGAGGCCTTGGCTGAGCACGCAGCCGTCAGCAACGCGCCCAAGTGTCGCGGCCTGAGCCTGGTCAATACCGATCTGATGAGCGTTGGGACACGTGAGAAGATGTATGCCCAAGGCGGGATCTTCAGCATCACGTCGCGCATCCTCATTGTGGACTTTCTGTCTGGGCTACTCAACCCAGAGACGGTGACGGGTGTGGTGGTGCTGCATGCTGAACGGGTCGTCGCGACATCTTTAGAGGCCTTCATCTTGAGGATATACCGGCAGAAGAACAAGGCAGGCTTCTTGAAGGCGTTCTCAGATACGCCAGAGCCCTTCACGACTGGCTTCGCCCCGCTCACGAATATGATGAAGAACCTGTTCCTTACGAAGCCGGCGCTATACCCAAGATTCCATGTCGCAGTCGCAAACTCGCTCGAAGGACGCAAGAAAGCGGAAGTCATTGAGCTGGAAGTGCCAATGACGGAAGCTATGCAAGACATACAGAACGCGGTACTAGCATGTGTAGAGGCCAGTATCAGCGAGCTCAAGAAAGCAAACCCAGGCGTGGAGATGGAGGATTGGAATGTGGACAGTGCCCTACACAAGAATTTTGATCAAATCATCAGACGTCAACTAGACCCCGTCTGGCATCGCACAACGTTCAAGACGCGACAGGTCGTCCGAGATCTGTCCCTGCTTCGCACTATTCTGCATGCCCTTCTTACCTATGATGCGGTGAACTTCAACAAGTACCTCGATACTGTGCTTGCAGCCTCGCAACCACCGCCAGGGTCAACAAAGCAGAATCAGTCTCCATGGTTGTTCCTAGACGCGGCCGATACCATCTTTACCACTGCCAAGCGAAGAGTATACACGGGCAAGGTATCTAATGTGGAATTAGCAAACGCCTCGAATGCTGTGCCAGAGTCTCTGCAGCCTGTCCTAGAGGAATTTCCCAAGTGGACGCAGCTTGCAGAAATTCTGCAAGAGATAGAGCAAGATGCCTACTTCAACCCAACACCGCAAGACTCGTCCAACGGCTCTATACTCATCATGTGCGGCGACCAAGGTACAGCGTCACAGCTAAGAGAGTATCTGCAGACCATGTACGTCAAGCCAGAGGGCGTTGCAGACGAGGAAGAAGACGAGTACGAGCCATCGGCGAACTTCATGATGCGACGCAAGCTACGGAGTTATCTCACCTGGAAACGCGACTTCAGCAAGGTCAGCGCTGCGTTGTTCTCAGAGAATCAGAAAGCCATCAACACCAGCACGGACAAGAATGTTCAGAGCGGGATGCGTCAGACTTCCGGTAAACCTCCGCCTAACAAGCGGCGTCGTATCAGAGGAGGCGGAAATGCAGCAGCAGGACCATCGCGGTCTGATACAGGAGCTGTTCGGACAGCAGGAGACCGCGACGCCCACATTGCAAGTCTAATGGCCGAACTGGAACCCACCGAGATCGAATCAGCACAAAAGCCTGGCGACGTGGGATTCGACCCTCTCGACAACATGGAAAGCTTCTACGAGCTCTTCGATATGAACTCTCTCATCATCGTACACCCCTACTCTGGAGACCTAGACGAACACATCCTCGACGAGACAAAGCCGCGATACGTCATCATGTACGAGCCCGACGCAGCGTTCATCCGGCGGATAGAAGTATACCGATCATCCCATACCGACCGAACAGTAAAAGTGTTCTTCATGTACTACGGCGGCAGCGTAGAAGAGCAACGATACCTCTCCGCCGTGCGCCGCGAAAAAGACGCCTTCACCCGCCTCATCAAAGAGCGCGCAAACATGGCCCTAACCATGAACTCGACCGCCAACCTCGCGCCCGAAGAGTCCTTCCTCCGCACAATCAACACACGTATAGCCGGCGGCGGCCGCCTAGCCGCCACCACCGAACCCCCGCGCGTCGTCGTCGACGTCCGAGAATTCCGGTCCTCACTCCCCTCGCTCCTCCACGGCCGGTCCATCGTAATAGTCCCCTGCATGCTCACCGTCGGCGACTACGTCCTCACCCCGCAAATCTGCATCGAGCGCAAGTCCATCCGCGACCTAATCCAATCCTTCGCCAACGGCCGCCTGTTCAACCAAGTCGAATCCATGATGGAACACTACAAACACCCCATGCTGCTCATCGAATTCGACCAAAACAAGTCGTTCACCCTAGAACCCTTTACGGATTACTCAGCCGGCAGCAGTAGCAGTTCTTCCTCCGCCAACGGACCCGCCACAACACCAGACCTCCAGTCCAAACTCGTCATGCTTACCCTCGCGTTCCCACGGCTGAGGATTATTTGGAGCAGCAGTCCGTACCAGACGGCTGAGATCTTCGCAGAGCTCAAGAAACAGCAGGATGAGCCTGATCCGATGAGGGCGGTGCAGTTGGGGCTTGATCCGAATCAGAGTGGGGATGAGATGAGGAGCTTTAATCAGACGAGTCAGGATATGTTGAGGGCGCTGCCGGGGGTGAATGAGAATGTGGTGTCGACGTTGATGCTTAAGAGCGAGAGTGTGTTTGAGGTGGCGAATATGTCGGAGAGGGAGATTTGTTGGTTGGTCGGGACGGATGTGGGGAGGAGGGTGCATAGGTTTTTAAATCGCAGTGTGTATGAGGAGGTGCAGTGGCAGGGGTTTAGTTAGAGGTTGGGATGTTGGAAGGTGACGTGACGATGTTGGTACATGAGAGAACAAAGATCTAGGACGGCAGAAGGTTGGACGAAGATTATGCGTATATCATTTCTCTATCCCATCATGCTTTCACGAAAAGTCCAAAAGCATGTAACATAAAAACATGCCGAACAACCTCATGATCATCCATACGGAACCATGTTATCCCTCAACATCCCTCATCAACCATCCGCCCGCTCGCAAGAAGCAGCATTTGAGCAGCCCGGCCCCCGCCACAGCGAAAGCAGCAGCCGCAAAGCAGGAGCCGAGACAGCATGGCGGATCTGCGCGCCTCCCCCTCAAATGTCGTCAATATCGATCTCCTTCTTGCCGGTGCCGTCAGCCTCGTCTGAATCGCTGTCGTCGCGGTCCTCGTCGAACTCGAAACCGATGCCCTCGTCGCCCTGGTCGCCGTACGTGTCTGTCTCGTTGATCTTTGCGTTTTCGGGGAGTTCGCCGTAGGCTTTTAATGAGCGGGCTTCGTCGGCTATCGAGATATTAATACCACACACTCAAACAGCGGTAAGGGATAGAGAGAGTACTTACCAGAGTACTTCATAATAACATCACCCTTCTCATCCTGGTAGTCTCGCAGCGACAGCAGGATAATGTCACCCTGGTTGATCCAGACCTTCTTCCTCAGCTTGCCGCGGATATGGGCGAGACGGCGGGCGCCGTCGAAGCACTGGGCTTCTAGACGACCGTTTCCGAGCATCTTGACGACTTGGGCGTATTCTTGGCCTTCTTCTTTGAAGACGAGTTCGCGCTTTTCGTTGTCGTTCTCGTTCTTACCCCTACGTCGGTTTTTACCTCCCTGGTAGTCATGTTAGCAGGTGCTTCGTGGCATGTGAGAGGAAGCGCCGCATCGCCCAGACACAGAAAGCGCCGTGAGGTTTGGGCGTCAGGCGCTGGGAGAAGTGGCGGGGCAGCCCCTCCAGAAGAGCGCTGAACATACCTTTCCCTTGTTCTTCGGCATGGTGGGCGGTAGTCGAAGTTGGTGTGGGTGTGGGTGGAGTTGTGTTTGGTGTTGGTGGCAGAAGCGTCGGCGGGCGCAAGTCTTTATGTAGTGGCGGCTCGACGGTTGTTTGCACTGTGGATTCCGACTCACTGTGGGAGCCTTCGACACTGCGCGCTAAGCCCGCTTAGAGCCTAGCGCCCCGTCGCTCACCCGGCCGAAAATCAATCCATCCGTGGTCCTCGAGCCTTTTCACCCCCACTCGCTGCTCCTTCACCCTACGTCACCGTGCATACACAGGAGAGGCATGTCAAAGAATGCCGTCTATTCGCTCCTCGCCAGACAGCAGCCGCGCACGTTCAAAGTCAGCTATGCCACCGACTACAAGCACTTCATCCTCAACCACGTCGCGTCCGATCCCCAGCACCCCCTCTGCGAGACGCAGCGCCGCAGACAGCGAGAGAAGAAGAGGGAGGGACTGTGGTGGCATGCGACCACCCCCGCCGACCTGAACAAGTCCAGCTGTGTAAGAACATGGGCTAGACGGCGTCTGCGCAACGCTATCAAAGAAGAGCTCCAAGCTCGCGGATACGACGAGAATGGCAAGTTTGTCTATCCTGAGATCCGCAAGAGCCAGCCAGGTCTTTTGAATACGCTGCGCGCGGGCAACACATTGGATTTGACGGGCAGCTTGAGGTTTCATGTCGAGCCGCCTCTGGTTCCGGCCAAGTATGTAGATGTACGCGCAGAGGCTGGCGCTGTCATAGAGGCTTTGATCAGTGCTCAGAGGGGCGCAGTTGGGGGTTTTGCTTCAACGAAGCCAACGAAGACTCGTCCATCGTGGATTCCTCCTGCTGCTGCGCAAGAGCGTCCGCGTCAGATCATCAAACGCGTGGCGACGCGCACGGGGTGAGTGTGGCTTCACAGGCTGGATGAGCTCGTAGAGACCTGCTGAGCTGCATCATCGCTGAAGGTGAAGGGCCTACTACGTTGCCGCCGGCCAGCGATGCCCTGGCGTATATAGTAATACATTGTTCACCGAACTTTCCAACAGATCCGCAATATCATCAGCGGTCGTGGACCAGAATAAAGAGAAAATGAACCTTCACTCGAAAGCACTGCGCGCAGACACATACACGACTCCTTACACGCGCCCCTGATCAGCCTCATATCATCATGTCATCATCTCGCTTCTTACCCACCTGCTGTCACAGCTTCGGTACAAACCTCCGCGCCAGACCTGCGATCCACATCCTCGCTTCCTTTCATTGGTAAGGGAGCTTTCTCGGCCCCAGTCATGGTTCTTTACCTCCAGCACCATGGTTGGGTGGAGGTAAACACCGCTTTTCTACAATCATCTACGGGTTTGCCTTTTGTCTACTAAGTAAGGTAATTGTTTTGGAATGCTGGGTCTCATCTTTCTGAGAGGGGTATGTGACAGTTAATGCTGTGGATTGTTGCGGAACTTGCACCGGGCCAATTGGAGTTTGATATATTAGGTGTTGATCGAGTGAAGGTGTTGTTGTGTTGGAATGGTGGTTTGGATGAGGCTTAATCACCATTCTTCCCTTAAATGTAGTGCTTCGAGACTGTCGCCAATGATGGGATGACTAGACATATCACTAAGTATAAATAGCCAAGGAAATCGCAACAGAGCATCACACGTTAACAAATCCAGATTCAGAGTTCACGAAGTTCTATGCAGTACGCGTCCTGACCAATCAGCCGACTTCGGAACCAAATCCGGGCTGAGGTCCGCTCGGAACGGATTGGACTGTCGACTCGCTGACCCACCATCAATGACAGCACATCCGTCGTACATCTACATAGACAAGTCTCATATACGACACAACATCGTTGCATATCTGCATCCAACATTGGCTTGATATAAGCTATCATAGTCAAGTCCAAAGACCTCTGTCGAACAACCTGTAATCACCCGCATTCAACGTTCACGAAGAGTCATCACTTTCACAACCGGCTCATCATGGCATCAGAAGACGAATTCCAGCTCTTCACATCCCTCAGATACGATCCATTACTGCTCCAGTCAGAGGAAAACTCAAGAGCCATCTTGAACTTCGTCACGCCGTCACCCTTCTACATGCTTGCGTACCACCGAGACCGGATGGTGGAAGCCGCACAGCACTTTGACTTTTTCGAAGTCGAGAAAAGACTGAAAGACGGGAAGGCTTTGCATGAGGAACTGTTGAAGCGAGTGCAAGACGAGATCAAGAAAACAGGAAAAGATGAAGCAATGAAGGTACGACCTGCATTAGACCATCCCTACACATTACTAAGAACAACCCAGCTCCGCCTCCTATTCGACAAAGCCGCCAATCTAACCGTGGAATGTACTCCAATACCAACCGTCCCCCTATCAACCCTCTACCCCCCATCTCTAGACCCACCATCCCCATCCCCACCCCACCATCCCGCCAACCCCAACACCGCCACCACCCCAAAACCATTCACGCCCTCCCCCCTCACAGGCGGCGCCCTACACCTCGGCCCCACAGACAGCCTCCCCGCCGGCGATTCTTCCCATTCCTCCCATCCCCCTCCACCCCCCGAGTGGAAAATCGCCCTAGACACAGCACCCACCCCCTCCTCCCCCTTCACCCTCCTCAAAACCACAAAGCGCGAAATGTACGACCAAAGCCGCGAACGTGCTCTCCCCCCTAACCCCGCTGGTCCCGCTTACCGCGAAGTCATGCTCTACAACGAAGTCCGCGAGCTAACCGAAGGCACACTGACATCGCTGTACCTATTCCGTGGGGGGAGGTGGGTCACGCCGCCTGTGGGTGTGCCGTCAAGCGAATTTTCGAGGAAAACGTTGAGGGATGATGGGGCGGATGAGGGGGAGTTGAGGAGGCCATTTGCGGGGAGGTGGGGGCATAGTACGAGGAGTGCGAAGGTGGGGGCTGGGGGGCAGAGGGGGACGAGTCGGAGGTGGGCGTTGGGCAGTGGGTTTTGTATGGAGGAGCCGGTGGGGATTGAGACTGTGAGTGTGGGGGAGGGGGTGTGGGTTAGTAATGGGGTTAGGGGGTTTGGGTTTGGGAGGGTTGTTGGGTAGATGGTGGATTGGAGTGGGGGGTTGAGATGGAATATTGGATTATCTGGCTGAGGTTGAGATGAGAGGATATTAAGTTACGCTACTGAATGTTCGCACATTCTCTACATTGCAACATTGGATACCTATATGTTCAATGATATGGAGTTACCTGACCGCGTTTTGTTGCCCTTATCTGCATCTGCACTCCACCATCATACTTAGAAATACTGCGCTCTACCCATTCTTACTGCTCCGCGACGCCATCTTCGGTGTCCTCGCTGCCTTCGTTACTCTTACCATCCGTGCTGTTGTCGCTACCCCCGTCGTGGTCACCATCTTCACTGTTGGCTTCATCATCGTGATCCTCCGCCACGTCTTGGCTCTTCTCTGCTGAGCGTTGGATGAGTCGAAGTCGTGGGACCTGACTCGACTGCGGCACCTCTGGATGCTTCTCGATAGAAACGAGAGCTCGAGCCACCAGGAAAGATCCTTCCCAGCCATGATACTTGCCCGGCTCCTCGGGAAAGAAATCCCTCGCTTCAAGTAGAGCATCTTTGTAGTTGTCTGTGCTGGGATCGAAGCCGTTGATATCACTCCATTCTGGTTCGGAGATGCACTTGTAAAGCGCAGGGCTGAGGCAGACTTTGACCCGATACTTCGACCAGTCTTCCCCAAGTCCCGGACTATCTCCGTTTTCGAGGAAGCCATGCATCGTCTCCTTGTCGAAGGGTACTCCAGGTGGTGGGAAGGCCATCTTGTGATGTTGATTGGATACAAGAAGCTCGATCTTGATTATCATGGCATATTTTAGCCATGTCGTGAGCTCTGTACGCTTCGTGTTCAGCCAAGGAATGAGCTCACGGAACTCCTCGATGAAGATGTCAATTTGGTGTTTGGCCTTGGCAGGTAGTTCGTTGTCTCGGAAATGCCTATTGTTAATCTTGAAGAGTGTGGCTATCGTATCTTGCTTTCGCACGCTTTTGAGTCCGCCTGTCTTGGTTAGTTGCTATCCGCGGCAGGCTTGATAGATGCTTACCTTCTAGAGCGATCGACTGCCACAGATCCTCCAGTTTCTCCGAATCTAATCCATCGGTATGGAAATTGGTATCGTAGACCCATCGTAGCGCATAGGATTTGAACAAGGCCGCGTAGATGTTGACGTCGGTGGGTAGGGCCGTAACATTAGCGAAGCACGCCGCGAGTGCTAAGTTTCCGGTCTGTGCTAGTGGTAGCCCAGTGATGGTACGCATGGCGATCTCGAACTTCGCAGGGAGGACATATTGAGGACTCAAAGTGGTGGCCGGGTTGTATTGTGGGAAGACACGTGCCAAGCCTTCCATGCGACGAGACCACATTGGACCAAGACACTGGATGTCGTATACGACCGGATATGCCTGAGACCGAGGGATGAGATGAGGCTCTCTCAGGTTATCGAGCATGCATTTCTGATGGCCTACAAGTGCTTCCTTGTTCTTGAGGCGCTCTTCGAGGAGTTGATTCCTCTCTTTGCACTGCCTAAGTTCAAGGGCCTGGATAGACAGCGTCGTCTTCTCGTTCAAAGATCGCGTCTCTCCCTGCTGCTTGAGCGTAGTAGCATGTTGGCGAAGTTCAGCATTGCTCGGTGTTTGAAGCTCTTTGACCTGTTGGCGGAGCTCTTCGATCTCTTGTCGCAGATTCGTGTTGTCGGCCTGCACTTTCCGCAGTTCGCTGCTCGCCTCGCGTTCGATGTTGACGACATGATCGTAGCGCTTCTGGAGATATGAGATGACAGCTGCATCATCAAATTTGTCGTGACTGAGGGTTGCGCTTTCTGTTGTGGCACGTCTGGGAGCATCCGGGACATTGCGGCGGGGAGATTTGGTGGGGATGACGGTGCGGCTAGCGCTGGTTAGCTTCATCCGCCCAAGCTATGTTCGGTTAGCATACATCCAATGCCGCGAGGTGTCAACAACATACCATTGCCTGTCGCGCTTTTCCCTTGCCAGCACGTGTACCAAGCATCTGGTGTCTTTCCAGCTGCATCTCGGCTCGACCGGACGAGCCGCGAGCGAGGTTTGTCGGGTTCTCCGACGTTGCAGCACCGACTATATCCAGTCCAGCATGCTCTTGATCATCCTGCCCGGTGGCCAGGCCTTCCTCCTCCCGTCCTTCGATGTCCATATGTACGGCTGCTGATGGACCTCGTTCGTGGTTCCCGGTCGTTTTCGCGGTTTTGCTCGGCCTGCCAGTCACGGTACCGTCTGACGCGGCGCGCTTCTTCGATCCTGTAGCGCGTGTAGGCTTCAAAGTGTTAGCATACGTGCAGTATATCAGCACTACAACTCACTATTGCTGAGCCTCGCGCATTGTCGTGGTCGACAGCCGAAGTTGTTCCAGTCTCCGTGGGAGAGTGCAAAGAAGGCGCCTGCCGCAAGATTTCATCACTGTACGCAGCGATATAGTCCATGACGTCTGGATCCAAGGAGAGGAATGAGATGCCTTCCTGTTCAAAGCGACGAATAGCGCGCTTGACGGAAGGCGCTTGCTTATGCAAATAGTTGCGGATGGCCTTCCATGTACGCGCATTGCTAATCCGGTGGAAGACGCTTGATTCGCCGACATGCTGAAGCATCCTGTGAAGGTTCCTTTCGAGGCTCATTTGGGTTTCGTGGCAATGCTGCACGCATGCGAACAACAAGGCGCGTTCGTGTGGGGACCAGCGTGGAGGACAGCTGCTCATCGTGAGGGTCTCACAGACGCTGAGGACGCCAAAGACGCCAAAGACGCGGACAAAGTTGAATGTTCGAAGAAATGTAAGAAGTCGCGCGCTTGACGGTATCTTATACGAGCTCAAGATTACGGCTTTGGCGCTGCTGTTGTGTCCACGGTCGCCAACTTGTTGATTCAAGACACCCCTGTCTTAGAATGTTTGCTGCTGCACCTACATGGAACCTCACAGAAACTCCGCGGACAATACCCTGCATTTTTGTGGCGTTCAGATGCATAAAAATACATGGTATGTCTCACCAAAATTTGCATGTCGCCGTTAGCTCTTAGCGAAGGTTCAGTGCGCAATCGCGCCATCTCCATTCCATCCGTTCCTCCCCTAACCTGCCTCCGGTTCAGAGGAAGATATGGGCTCTTCCAACGTCACGTCCTCCCAGCGGGGCCGGCTTTTGTTGATCGTTGACATGGGAACGACATTCGCAACGGTCGCTCGTATTGTGGTCCCTCCAAACCGAAACGTTAACGACATTACGTACCGACATGTGGAATATTTCCACGATTGGCCGCGAAAAAATAAAGATGGCAAACATAGCGATGTGGTTCCCACAAAGCAGTGCTACGGCGGATCTCTTGATGACAACACCATTCTCTGGGGTTGGTCAATGTCTTCGAGAATCGAGAACCCCTGGGACGACATCCACCAGCTGAAGCATCGGTGGATCACTGGTTTGAAGCTGCTTTTGGATTCTTCGATCAATACTTCGGAGCTCGAGCAGAAACTAGACGACCTTCAACGAGACGGTTTCATCCACGCCCAAGACGATGCTTTTACGGACTATCTCGTGCAGTCGCTTACTCGAGTGCGGGAGAAGAAATTTGACGAAGGATTTGTACATCCAGAGTTCGTCATTTGTGCCCCCATTGCCTGGAGCGTGAAGTCGTATCATCGATGGTACAGCTCCTTTGTGTCAGCTATCCGTATAGTGTGGCCCGAACACGACGCGCAAACGCCGCCTCGAATCACAACGGCGTCTGAACCGGAGGCTGCAGCTTCTTACTGTCTTTCAAACTGGGGCGGCGATTTCGAAGTACGTTAATAGCTCTCTACGTAATGAGGTGATCGTTTAATCTTTGAGACAGGTGGACGATTGCGTACTCAATGTGGACGCTGGAGGTGGAACCATCCAATTAACCACGCTCAAGAAGACGCGTCAGAGTCCAGACCGCTGGGAGCTTGTCTGCGAAATGAGTTGTAAGTTTAACCACAACTATGGCGACTGCTTTGCAAGTGACTGATATGGGACAGGTAAAACGTGTGGAGGCGAATCTTGGAACAACAACGTAAGAAGAATACTGGAGAGAAAGTTTGCACGCCTCGAAGAAGAAGGAGTCCTTGGTCAACTTCTTCAAAGCAATGATTCCGTCTCCAACATCATCGAAAGTGCAGTGCAGTTCTTCGAGAGCGACATCAAAAGATCCTGTCCAGACTTGACGACGAGAGACACAGACCCAAACGAACGACCACCCGGATTTCGCATCTATGGTCTGCAGCCAGATCAAGCAAGGAATTTTGAGAGGAACGAGCTCTTTCTGACACCGTAAGAGTATATCCATCCTGAGGACCATATGGTTACTAACGTGGCATAGAGAAGAATACGATGAAGTCGTGGGAGACTCTCTAACCGGCCTCGATGCGCTCTTCCACGAACAGTACCAGCATATTGAAGCCAAAGGAGGGACAGTCTCATGCGTCACCTGGACTGGCCAGTTCTCGGATAGCATGTTGCTTCGTGACAGAGGAAAGGAGTGTACCCAAAATTGGCCTCATCCCCCAAAACACATTCATGACAAGGCGATCTCGTGAGTTCAAAAGGTATATACTATCAGTATCATGGGAGCTAACAGTCGAAAGGAGCTTTGCAGTGGCTGGTGGCGCAGGTATTCGAGCCCTGAATGTGGACATGTTCCCTCCGAGCCGGCTCCTCCGCGCGAGTTTCGCCGTTACGCGAACTGTTCCCAAACAATGGGGCTCGGCGCAGGTCACTCTGGAATATCCTAAGCTTGCACATCTTGGCGGATTATCCGCCAAACGTGGCCTAGATGGGAAGTTCTATTACTTCAATCTCTTGCATTACTTCGCACAAAAAGGGGAAGAGTTTTCACCGGATCAGGAATTCTTCATCACCTCAAAGCATGTTTTTCATGCATCAGATGAATGGATCGCCAGAGAGTCTATCTGGTACACGGAGAATGGTCCAAAGGAGTCGTGGCATGCGGTTGACGGGGATGAAAATGCAGGCGTAGCAGAACTGGGTGTTATCGAGTACGACATGAACGCTCTTAAAGGGAAGATTGGAACAGAACAGCTACCTGGCTGTAAGAGGAAAGGCGAGAAGGTCTACGAGATCACTCTGCGAGTTGGGATAGAGATGCTGGAGGACTATCGCCATACCCTCCGCGTTCAGGCCAGGTGGGCACCGGAGCTTAACGACGACGACAACGACTCTTCAGAGAGACTCGAAGGTGACGACGTCATGGACATGCATGGGCAGGATTTCAACATCTCGGCGGCGTTCGAGTTGTCGGCTATTTGATTCAGCTGGTGCCGTTATTGCGACACCTTGTACGCTACAAAACAATACAACGTTATTTGGTATCTAGAACGGTATTTTGGTCACTTGGGTTGCGGTGCAACTAGATCTCTTCTTATTATGAATAAGTTCTGTTATATCTTTAAACATGCCTAGAGCCTACATTAACGTCAGATCACCTACTTTGCACGTTTCTGTATTAATGTAGGCTACAGACCTGCTTTGTTTCTACCTAGGTCAACATGTTCACGCAACTTCTCAAGGTTAATTTCACAGGGTAGCCGATGAACATCTGGTACGCGTTGTATGCCGATCCTGAAGTTGTAATTTGAACTCCATCAACTTTGGTTCGTCGATGCAAAACGCGGATATCGCCAACCATGAGTCAGATGCAAAGCCCGTATGCAAAGAACCATGGTATGAACGCAGAGACATTATTTGAAAATATAAGCGCATCTTTCACATCATGAATCTGCATCATCTCCCACTTCCAAACCCACCTCAAGACAATCCCAAAAGTCTTCACCAACGACATTCAAATCCACATCCCAAAATGGCACCACTCTACAACACCCGCGAAACGTTCAGCAACACAGCCCTTTATACCTCTCCGCACATAACTTCCTCCTCGAAAGACGCCTCACCCCATGTCTGCCCAATCTGTGCCGAGCCGTGTGCCGACACAACTCCCCTAAAAAGCCACCATGCACTAAAAATGCCATCATGCGACCACATATTCGGCGCATCCTGCATCGAAACCTGGTTCGACAACGCAAGCACCTGCCCACTATGCCGCCAAGACTTCTTCCCTACACATCCCGAAGAGATATCGGAAGAACTGAAGGAGATGCCTAGTCTCGTTGAAGATGCATTGGCAGCGCTGCAGAAAATGCGGGATAGGTATCCACAGGGACGCGACGCTGTTGACAAGATATCAAATTCGCTTGCTGGGTTTGCGGACATGGTTGGAAGGGACTGTGAGGAGAGGAATGCGAGGAAGAGCGAGAGGGGGTTATTCGAGAGAAGGAGGCATCAGATGAGAGTTTGGGGCACGATGGCGGAATATCCACGGCAAGATGGAACGGTCGATGGGCAGGTGCCCCCACCGGATGAGCCTGCGACCGCTGCTTCAAGCGACACCACACCGCTAGCGCTATCCGCTCCTCGACTCTCGATGCGGGAATTCGTCACTCTCCAAGCCGAAACCATTCTCGCCCACGACTTCGCCCTTGATCTTGCGTCCGTCACCCGCACCGGACAAGTCGACCCAGACTCGGATTTCTTCAGCATCATGGATTTAGCACAGGATGTGCGGCATCTAGCTGAAGAGCATGGCTTATTGGATATTGCTACAACCATCTCGAGGAGGTGTATCAGTGTCAACAGGGCTATCAGCGACGAGCAGCGACGGCTAGCGGCGCCGCCGGCTAGCTTGGAGATGGTGGAGCGGCATAGGAGAGAAGAGGAGCTGAGGAGGGCGGCTTGTGTTGAGAATGGGTCTGGGAGGCCGAGAAGAAGGGGGTTTTGGGGGTGGTGTCGGTGGCGCAGGTAGGGTGTTGAAGGGGGTTGTCTTACCCATATTGAAGAAGGCTCGTGAGTTGGTTGAGCCTACGTTGACCCAGGAAAAGATTAAGCCTCCTAAAGCCTACATTGATGTTAAGCTATCTACTTCGCCTATCTTCATTTTAATGTAACCTGCAGCCCTGTTTAGTTCTTTTCTTGAATAGGGTAAGGCCAAGAAACTGCTATAAGAGATCATAAATGAAAGCAATGTATCTGACCCCGCGTCCAGCGACGTGCTTCTGGTCGCTACCATATGCGCCTTGAATGGCGTGCATGAATTATCAGAGTTCCTGCCTCCTCGTGTCCTTGACGGATATGTTTACATTCCATTGTACACCATCTTCAGCGCGTGTCTTCCTTGCTAGCGCCTCCAACCTACGATATCCTTCGATAGGCAAACTGAGATAGTCTGTGAAGTGATTCTGTTGCCCAGGAATGGGTCGATCCCCTGTTCCAGCTTCGAACAATTTGCGTTTCTCGTTCACTTCTTCCGTCCACTGGGCAGGCATATAGGGCGATACATGGATCCACGGACGACCTCCGTACATACCCAGAAAGAACAAGTAGCCAACAAGGTCGTGCAACATGAACACAAAACTGATGAACTCGCCATCGTGGACAATCTGATCTTCTAGATTTGATGTAGAATCATCATGTCGCATGTTAAGATTATGCATGGCGCGGAATGCGTCTAGATGGTCGGGATAGATTTCCATAAAATCTCCGGTGGTGATGCGGGAAATCCGACTTGATTCCGACATGTTGTACACTGTCATCGCACTGAAGTATGCCGACGGTTCTTCAAGGCTTCGGCTGCCTGTCTCAATGTAAACAGTCTTCGTGGTGGCTTGTTTGGCCTCGATAGGATCAACCTTTGTCAAAGGCGTATTCAGTCTTTTGTATGTCGAAGTACCAGTGGGTGCTAGATCAATTCCAGAACGCAGTCCGGTCGAGTCTGAACAGTCCAGAAGTGCAATGATCCGAGCCCGGCGAATTAGACATGGAATGGTGATGCTGAGTCCATGATTGGTCATTTCGTAGGTTGTAGGCTGTCGTTTTCGCGTGGCATTGGGCCGAAATCCAGCTGAATTCGCGAATTGTGCAGGCGAAGATGCGAAGAGGCCCATGAAGCCAGATGGTTGATGACTGGGAGCCCACGCGAAGATCGTATGGTCGTTATTCTGTTTGATGATTTCGAGCTGTAACCGGTAGAAGGCATCCCGGCCCTCTCCATACAACATCGGCATGTTCACCTGTACGAGACCGAGTAAGCAGTACGCCTTATCCTCCTCGCGCGTTGTCACTCTACTAGAAGCCCAACTAAACTTCGCCGCTATGCTAGCGTGCTTAATTGTGGTCCGGTCAAGTAGGCATTGCTTGTTGATCTTCGTTGCGGCGAAGATTGATTCTACAAGGCTCGTCTTTGTGCCCAAAAATATCCAGTCCGAGTCGTAGAACTCTATCGTATCCGGCGCAAGAAGCTCTTGTAGCGTCCAACCTCTCTTGAACCACCGTGAATAGTGAAGATATCTGATTTCGCTGGAAACGTCTGAGATGAATGCGTAGCAGATCGCGGCGTTCCAATACCACCTGTACATTGAATTTATCGCTTCGGACAGCTCAGCACTACTTCTCTTGTCAATACAGCATGTGTCAATCCAGGCCCATTCAAACCCAGCCTGCACGGCCTGGGCGCAGCACCGCGATATTTTCGAAAAGCCGGCCATGTCTTTCGCGTGAGGTTGAGCGATATCGTCAAAGCCGACTTCATCCTTACCCCACGTATGGGACAGAATTACGTAGTCGGGTATGTTGGTGATAAATTGACGCAACTTGAGAGAGGTAGTGTCGAGCAACCACATGGTGCGGTAGGTTGGAAGAGTGAGAGAGTATAATGGCGAGGATAGGATTGAAGTCAAGTCGAGGCAGTGCACCTAGACATGGATGCAAAACTCAGCCTCACTCGCTTGCCCACCTTCACAGGCGGCAAGCGCATTGCAGCCATTCGACAGTCCGCTCCCAGCTTTTAAGCCAGTTTGATCGATGCACAACCTTGGAAGGTGGTACTGTATTCCATGAGATTCTTGGCGTCACCAAAATCGACTGCGCTGCACGGCGATCTACATGCCAAGAGATTCGCGAATCATAGCATCACGTGGCCTTCTCTGTCTTTCGCGCTCGAGCCTGAGGGTCTTTTTGCGAGGGCAGCTTTGGTTGAGTACATTGGGAGAGCGAGATATGGTAACGGTGGTTTGCCAGGCTGTTCATCTGAGCATCACGTGGCGAACGCCGTATCTAGGTAACCACGGCTAGTTGATGGTAACTAATCTGCCTATAGTCAAAATGAGCTTCCCACATCGAACGGTCCATCAATACCCCTTATCTCCTTCACCGCAATCCCCAAAACCACATCCCCCTCCCTCGTCCCCTGTACATCCTCAGCCTCCACATGCCCACCTCCCACAAACCTGACCCCATGCGCCCTACAAGCCTCCTCCAACTTCTCCAACCCCAACACCAAATTCCTCACAAAACAAGTATGCAAAGCCAACTGCTTAGCCTCCTGCAGTCTAAAAACCTTCAGCACCCTCCTGGTACCAAAGCCGGGTAAGTCCATCTCAGCCAGCACATCCGCGTTATCCACGAACGGCTGGCCGATGATCGCTCTGCCTTTCTCTTCTAGGCAGTCGCGCAGTGCGAGGAGGTGTTCTCGGCCGGATGGTGGTTCCGGGATCGCGTCCTAGGTGAAAGCGGATGGGTTGTTGGGAGGGATGGGGTAGGGTGAGGCGATGTAGGGGAGGACGGCTTCCCAGCGGCTGATGATGGCTTGAAGGGTTTCGATCAGCCAGATTGTGTGGGGTGTTACTTCGGGGGAGGTGGTGAGGGCGCGGTGGGCTTTTAGCCAGTCGAGTTTGCGGATTTGAGAATGGTAGGCGTCATAGCCTTTGTAGACTGCTTTTGTCTTCTTTAGTGGGGGCTGAAGGTAACTGTAGGGTGACGGTTCACCTTCACTGTAGCGGTCGCACGGCGTGGGTGTCTTGTTGTCTGTTGAGATGTCGTTACTCTGCGTTGAGTTGTTTGTTGTTGGCTGTTTTAGGTCATCACAGCCGGGTAGTGGCGGTAGTAAGTAGTCGCCGCGATTCATGGAATGATCGGTGAGGTTGGAATGTCGTAGTGCGCGAGTAGACGCATGGTGCAATGAAGCTTTGAGCATGAGATCGATGCTGAGGAATAGGTTATCGTACGAGGTGATGTGGTAGCTTCCTGCTGCCCAGAAGCGATGATCGGGATCGAAGCAACCCATCGAGAGAGCGGAAGGAACGACCAGCACCGAGTTTCACTTGTCAAGTGAGAACAAGACGCAGCGCTGCAATGAACTTTTCAGACTTTGTAGTCGATTTTTTGCAAAGACTCGCGACATGATACAAGAGACTTGCTTATTGCTTTACAATCGTTACCATCGTTCCAAACCAAGACACGAGGCAACATGAAAATGTAATAGTAACACAAAACCTGGTCCATGCACCAAGAGAGCGAGGTAATGACGAAATGAGAAAAAGTAGGGAGAGAGACCGTTACGCCGTCGCTGAATGTTCATATCGGAAACATGGGACTCGTCAATCGAGCGAGTGACTAGAAACCGCTCTATCATCTGAGTGGTAACGAGATCACTCGTCCTTGGTGATCGCTCTTGGGGTTGACAGTGGACGGCCGGCGAGAATGGCTTCGCGGTCTTGTCGCATGCCCTCCAGTACCCCGACAAGGCCGCCTTCCCGCATACGCTCCAGAACCACTTTCATGCCTTCACGCGCGTTCGGCTGACTTCGCTGCGCGCGCGACAGACCAATCTTTTCGATGTTTCGCTGGAGAGCCGCGGTGCCCCAACTCCGCAGGAAGCCCATTTTTTGTGGCTGTTCCTCATCCGCAGCGTCCTCCCTTGCAGCCGCGCGCTTCTTCTTCCATGTCTCCCCGATGTGACTGTGTAGTGTGACAGAGCTTACGACGTCGGTAGTCTCACCCGAATCCTCGACCCTGGCACCTGCACCCTTGGCGCCAAAGTTGATGAAGCCCTGGCGTTGCGTGGCACCGTCCATGGCTTGCCGCATCTTCACGTCCTCGGGCACCAGCGGCGAAGGACGTATGAACTTCTGCCTCTCTACGACAGACAGCACACCCGTCCATTCGAGATTCCGTGACTCCGTGTCCATCCATCCCTCTTTGATGTCTACGACCGACTTCTCGAGAATGTAAGTCTGCGATTCTCCACTAGCTGAAGTGCCAAGTAGGGACCGCGGTACGAGCTTCAGAACGGCGGAAGGGACTTTGGAGCGCTTTAGGTGGAGGCGGATAGTCGTCAGGCGTTGGGTCTCCGGGTCGTAGTTGCGGGCGATGGTGTCGGTGGAGATCACATGAGTGGAGTAAGGGTTCGGGTAGCGGAGGAAGTAGGCGAGCGAGACGGCGGGGAACGGGTACGAGTACGTCTCGTTGGAGGAGTAGAACTTGACCATGGTGACGTCGTCGTGATCGAATCGGTGTCTGTAGGCGTGGGTGGGCGGTAAAGGGCGGGAGATATAAAATGGTATAGGTAGGAGCTCAAGGCAGCCTGGAACGCGCGGTCGTCTATCTCCGATGATGAAGTCGCATGGTCAAGCGCATCCAACCGTGACAATCGGACAGGCTGTCTAGTCGCGCTGGAGAGGGGTAGGGCGAGTTGTCGGGCTGGGTGGTGTGAGGACCAGGATAGAAACGTCTGGAGCTCTCGCCATCCTGGCGCCATGACGAGATTTGCTGACCTGCATCGGCTTTCCCTCCCGTAACGCCGCTGTGGCTGGTGCGTGGCGCAGACTGTGGCGGAGTGCGGGGCAGGTCTAGCCACAGGAACGCCAAATTGAGGTGGGGTCTCCCATCGCCGAATATCCAGTGACTCAGCTCCAACACCAAAGAATCGCGCCACGTAATTCCCTAGGCTGGAGTCACTCCTTCATTACAGCCCGACACACAAGCCATCCTCCAACACAGCCAGCACCATGACCGAGCCCGAGCCACCCGCCGTCGCCGCCCTCTCACTCTCCGACACAGCGACACAATCCGTCTCGAAAGCGACCGAGCAAGAGATCAACCCCTGGGATGTACAGGCCGGCGTAGACGAAGAGGGAAATGTCAAGCAATTCGACTACGTCGCCATCTCGCAAAAGTGGGCCACAAAACTTATAGACCAACCGCTGCTGGAGCGATTCGAGCGCGTCACAGGCCACAAGCCGCACCGCTGGTTACGGCGTGGCCTTTTCTTCTCCCACCGCGATCTTGAGCTCATCCTGGACACATACGAGCGCGGCGACGACTTTCTACTCTACACCGGCCGCGGACCTAGCAGTGATGCCATGCACATTGGTCACACTATACCCTTCGAGTTCACAAAGTGGTTGCAGGATGTCTTCGACGTTCCGCTGGTCATCATGTTGACGGATGACGAAAAGTTCCTGTTCAAGGAGAAGCTCAAGCAGGAGGAAGTCTACGAATTTTCGCGGCAGAACGCCAAGGATGTCATCTCCGTCGGCTTCGATATCAAGAAGACCTTCATGTACATCGACTCTGAGTTCTTCACATCCGGCTTCAACCGACACTTCAGTCTCAACACCACTGAGTTCGAGAAGCTGGTTACCAACAACCAAGTGCGCGGCGCGTTTGGTTTCGATGGCTCAACAAACATCGGCAGCAATGCATTCGCAGCTAAGCAGTGCGTTGCCGCTTTTGCCTCATCGTACCCCTTTATCTGGGGTGAAGATCACACGACCTACAAGCGCTCGAAGAAGCTTGCTTCCATACCCTGTCTGATTCCCTGCGCTATTGATCAAGATCCCTACTTCCGTCTGGTTCGTGAGAACTGCCACCGAATGGATCTTCCCTCGCCCAAGCCAGCCCTCATCCATTCCAAGTTTCTCACTGCTTTGCAAGGTGCCGGTGGCAAGATGAGCGCGTCCGATGCCAACTCTGCCATCTTCATGAGCGATACTCCAAAGCAAATCAAGACAAAGATCAACACCAAGGCTTTCTCTGGTGGCCAAGAAACACTAGAGCTCCATCGCGAGAAGGGTGGAAACCCCGATATCGACGTACCGTACCAGTACATCGGATACTTCGAAGACGATGACGAGAAGCTCAAGAAGCTAGCTGAAGACTACCGCAAAGGCGAGCTATTGACTGGCGAGATGAAGAAGGAATGCGTAGACACCATGACTGTGTACGTCAAGAAATTCCAGGAAGCGAGAGCAAAGGTCACCGACGAGATTCTCGACGAGTTCCTCCGCCCGCGGAAGCTAGAGTGGAAGGGTAATCCGAACCCTACCAAGCCCAAGCTCGAGCAACCGGCACAAGACACCGAGAGCGGGGGTCCTTCATTGGACGCCGACGGAAAGCCGATGACCAAGAATGCCATGAAGAAGGCGGCTAAGATGGCTGAGGTCGAGCGCAAGAAGAAGGAGAAAGAAGCTGCTGCTGCCGCGAAGCAGTGAGTATGCCAAAACTTGAATCCTCGTTGAAGAGATAGATGCACGATACCAATATGACCGAGTCGAATTCACCTGCAGCCTATTCTTAGCCTTCCACTGGTGTATTGATTGCAATGTTCCAGCGCAGGGTACTTCCCGGGCCGTTTACTGATGTAACATCACGTATTGTTTCGCGAGCTATGCTAACGAGATCCAGGTATTGCTAACCTCAGAAGTATCACCGAGCGCATTAGCCAGATCATGACGTGAAGCGCCCCAGATGTCTTCAGTGCTCCCGCTCGGCGCTTATTAGTTTATGGGTTGAGCGACATGAGAGCGGATCATAATGTGGACCGTACCACTCTCCATACTTTACCCCAGTGGTACGCCGGTCGCGTGCTCCCGTCCGGCCCGCGACGGCCGACCACAAAGCTTGTATCTGCTTCACAGTAGACCGGCGTAGGAGTCACTTCAACCACCGATAACCTGTTCTGCCTAGAGCCGCCAAGTTGTCTTCGAGTCACGATGCCTTCAAGTTTTGATCGGCCTTCTACTCCAGCTGGCTAACGTCTTAGTTCGAGAACTCGCCTTCCGCTCGCTCGCCCTTATGTGCTACCTTTCGCCGCTGCCTACCCCAAGTGTCTTCTTAGTGCACTCAATCTCGGGTTCTGCTGAACATGGCTCGCTCATTTGAGGTCATGGGCATGTCATCCCGTCCGGTCCTAATCAACCTGCGTCCCATTCCCTCGTGACCCCGCGGTCTTCTTTGACTCCGCATCCCCGCGCGTGCTCTATATGTCAAGTGTGACAGTCATCACCCCCATCCGTGACTGGCGTACACTTCCTTTTCCTATCCCGACTTCCTACAAGTATTGCTGTCGCTCAAACTTCTACACAAGACGATTCATACCATAGCATCATGGTGTCAGCCATGGAGCGGAAACGACATGGTGTCGTCGACTTTGATCAGCAACTTGTGGAGCAAGGCCAATCAGACACACTAAGTTTCGACAGCTCAGACGACACCCTCACCTCCCTACCGACGATATCGAAGCTCGAATCGACGGATGCGATACTAGAGAGAACGACTACTATTGCCGAAAGCAACAACGAAGCGGAACGATCAATGTCGCTTCGCGAAGGCATGCGCCTATACCCCAAAGCGATAACATGGTCCGTGTTACTATCGATGACACTCATCATGGAAGGGTTTTCTACTATTCTCGTACCCAATCTGTTCGCAATGCAACCGTTCCGGAAACAATTCGGCACCTTACAATCAAATGGCTTGTACGAAATTAGCGCTGACTGGCAAAGCGCACTTGTGAACGGCGGCCTGGCAGGGCAGATCGTAGGGCTTTTTGCTACAGGAATACTAGCCGAGCGAATCGGGTACCGATACACACTTATGGTAGGGTTGGTGGCAATGAGTGTGTTCATACTCGTGCCCTTCTTTGCCACAGGTAAGACGGTTCTGTTGATAGGACAGTGTCTACTTGGTATGCCTTGGGGCATGTTTCAGTGCATATGCACGGTGTATGCTGCGGATGTATGCCCAGTCGCCTTACGAGCGTACCTGACTACGTATGTATCGATCTCTCTATATCTCCCAACTTTCGCACTCGGTTCATTAAAATGAAGCTAACAACGCCAAGTTATGTCAACGCATGTTGGGTCCTCGGCCAACTAGTAGCGTCCATCGTGATGCGCGGCATGATTAATAACACCACCACATGGTCCTACCGCATACCCTTTGCGCTACAGTGGATCTTTCCAGTGCCAATCTTCTTCGCCGTTTACTTCGCGCCTGAATCGCCTTGGTGGCTCATACGACAAGATCGCTTTGTGGATGCGATGAAGACAATGCGTCGGCTGCGCACACAACCAGCAACCATGTCGGACGATGAGTTTGACAAAGCTCTGAACGGCGCAATGGAGGCTATGATCCAAACGAACGAGAGAGAACAACAGATGCAAAGTGGCACAAGTTACAAAGATTGCTTCAAGGGAGTGGACCGGCGCAGGACTGAGATCACGTGCATGGTTTGGATTATCCAGACGCTGTGTGGCAGCACCTTCATGGGCTTCTCCACCTACTTCTGTAAGTCGGCCAACGTCACACGACATAACGAACGCGGCGTATACTAACTTCGTCAAGACGAACAAGCAGGTCTGGGCTCTTCCCACGCTTTCACGCTTTCACTAGGCCAATTCGCCCTCGGCCTGGTCGGCGTCTTCATATCTTGGGCTCTCATGGCACACTTTGGGAGGCGTACACTTTACCTCTCCGGACAAGTGATGACTTTCATGTTCGTACTGCTCATCGGGATATTGGCTTGCATCCCACATCGCCACCACTTCGTCACCGTTCGCTCAGCGGTAGTAGGCACACCCTCTCAAGTCGGAAATCCGCATCCTACGGCACTCAACTGGTCTATCGCAGCGCTACTCCTCGCCTTCACACTAGCTTACGACGCAACGCTTGGGCCTATCTGCTATGCCCTCGTCTCGGAAATCCCTTCCACGCGTCTGAGAAGTAAGACGATTGTTCTGGCGCGCAACTGCTACAATATCTCAGGCATCGTCACAAACATCATCACGCCACGCATGCTCAATCCTACGGCGTGGGGATGGGGAGCTAAGGCAGGCTTCTTTTGGGCAGGCACAAGTGTGATTGGTATTTTGTGGAGCTGGTGGCGGCTTCCCGAACCAAAGGGAAGGACTTTTGGTGAGCTAGATGAGCTGTTTGAGAGGAAGGTTGCCGCGCGCAAATTCAAGACTACGAACTTTACGGTTGGAGGGGCACTTATCGCGAGAAGGGAGAAGAGTAGGGTATAGGAGCATGGGACATTGAGAAGAAGGGAGTGGAAGACGCTAAGTAAAGCATGTGACGAGACTACAAATATTTGTTGGCGCGGTCGAGAGTTGAAGCCAAGTGGAAGCCAAGATGTATTTAGAGCAATATCGCACGTTTCTCTGAGAGGTTAAATGTTTAAGCAACCATTGTTACCTTTGTAAATTGGAGTAGTATTGACAACATTGAAGTAAACATCGCAGTCTAGCTGTCGCTGCAGTCACGTCCACACGAGATTCGGTATGCATTAACCAGGTTCATCCATCACCCAATCGTGAAAATCAAATCACCCCGTGCATTACCTACTGAAGGCTGCGTATTACCCAATACAGGTGGGTACAAGGAGTGGGGATCGAACGTGATACTACTAGAGTTCGTATTCAAAACGGCGCAACAGTATCAGCGTCACTCTAATATACGTTTAAACATAAGCCAGTCTCTCCTCCGTCCACCCCGGCCTCAAGTACTCAGAGTCGAAGTTCGAGCTCCAGCTACTCTCAATAGCATACTCCTGCACAAGCTCCACATCAACCTGTGCGCCCTCCTCCGACTGTGCCCACACACTCAAACCAATCACATTGTCGCCAGAGTAGTTGAGTATACCCGGTGGAACAGGGAACTTGATCTCGTTTCCGACGTACGGGTTGAAGCGCGCGTATTGGTAGCCATTGACGAACAGCTGCACACGAATGGTCTTCGAGCCGACGGCATTGAGGACGAAAGCGAAAGAAGCATCGACTTCAGCGGGTACGTCAAGGGGGATCGTCGTGCGGTAGAACTTGATGTCTGCGCCTTCGAAGCCAGTGGATGGTGCGCCGGATGCCCACTCAGAGTCGTCGAAGCCGGGAAGGTGCCATCCTAGACGTTCGGCTGTGAGGCCACCTTCAGCGAGGGGTCCGCGCACAGGGTCGAGCAACGCGTCCTCGCCACCGGCTTCACCGGCGATCTTCCAGGATGTGAACTCTGCGCCTTCGAGAGTAGCACGGAGGATACCGCGGGGGTCGGTAGCACCACCGCGCAGATCGTGACCGGTATTGTCTTGGGCGACAAGCAACACGTTGGTGCTGTTCTCTTGAAGAGTGGCATTGGCGAAAGACAGTGTCATGTTGCCAACGCCTAGGGTAGTGTTGCCCAACCACGATCCAACCAACTCGCCGTTCAGCCATGCACTCCAGCCGAAGGCAAGACCACCCTGAACGGAAAGCTGCACACCGGTGGCTGCTCCGTCGAAGTAACCGCGGAAGAGATGGAAGCTGTTGTGGAAGCCGTACTCGTCAACGTAGAGAACAGGCAGGGTGTCGGGCTTGGTAGGGTTGGGGGTGGTGGTGTGATCAGCGACAACCCATGCGGCACCGCTGTCATCGTACTCTGGCATCTTCTCTGGGAGTCCTTCGTTCATCTTCCAGCTGTCTAAGGAGGGCAGGTTGATGGTGCCGTTGAACGCAGCGACGTGCGCCTTCAAGCTACCGTACGATGTGCGCGAGGTGGCTAGCTCCTTCCCGTTCCAAGAGAGTGTCTTCGCACTGCCAGTGGCAAAGACTTCGATGTCGGTGCTGTTCATGATGTCACCCTTGAGAGCGAGACAATCAGTATCGAGAGCTACACTGCGGACGAGGTACGGGCCCTGGACGAGCACGGATTGGTCGACTGGCGCGAAGGGATCCTTCGAGAGATTGGGGGCCCAGAAGAGATATGCAGTAGGCTTGTCAGCAACAACAACCTTTACACCGTTATCAAACTGATACACGTTCATGCCGGAAACCTTCTGAAGGTTGGTTGTTAGACCGTGAGCCTCGGCATGGAAAGTCGCGTTCGAGCTGGTTCCGCTGCTGACTAGAGAGCCCTTCGTAGCACCCTTGACGTGGAACTCAACAGACTCTCCGACACCGGTCGACAGTACTACGACTGGCTTGTGGTCGACCATAGCGTATGTGAGGACCTCAGCAGTAGAGTAAGTGAGGGTGTTGTTGCCCATGGCAAAATCGGTAACAAGGATCTTAGACTGATGACCGTCGAGAACAATGGAACCGGCATGCTGAGGAATAGTCAAGTTTCCGACGGAAGTGCTGACATGTAGCTTGAACGACTCCTTGGTGGCAGACGAAGACGTGGAGTGAATCGTGACGTAGAAGGCAGCGTTGGTAAGGGGGTTGCGGAGCTCGCTAGCCTCAACCGCCGGGTTTGTGGAGTAGGAGCTTGAGTTGCCGAGACGGTTGGTGACGGTGAGATCATCAGCGACGCGGGTGAACATAGCCAAGTTCTTGGTCTCGTAGAACTTAGCACCGATCTCACGGTTCTCGCTGATGGGACTGCTGTAGTCGTAGGATGTAGCTGTGACTGGAGCAGCTAGAGCACCCCAGTTCGTTCCTCCGAACATCATGTACAGCGACACGGCGGTCACACGCTGAGAAATGAGGTTTCGGTAAAACAGGTTCGCGAAGTCGGCTCCGATGTCAGCAGGGCAGCCTCCTTCGGGTCCACCCCATGGGTTGTAAGAGCCACCCTGAAATTCTGGGAAGAAGCTTGGCTGAGTAGGAGATACCTCCACGAAATGGTCGTAGTAGTCGATAACCTGGTAGGCCACGTATTCTCCGTTGGTACCAGTGCACTCGTCCAGGTTGCATGACCAGCACGATGGGTAACTGTCCAAGCCAGCAACATCGACGTTGCCGACAGCACCAGGCGCATAGTCTTTACTCCAGCTCTTGGTGTTCATGTTCGGGTCGTTGTGGATGAGAGGAACATCAATGCCGTTGGCTCGTGCAGAGTCTTCTAGTGCTTGCATGTATCTCCCGGCAGCATCGTTGGGGATCTTCTCATCACGGTCGTTCCATTGCTCGCCGTACTCATTTTCGATCTGGTAGACCAGTGCGTTGCCACCCTTGGTCACGAGATGCTTGGAGGTGAGTTCGGAGAACTTGGCGAAGTAGGGGTCCAAAGCCTGGAGATATCTTGGGTCGTCGTCTCTCAGCTTACCGTAGGCTCCTGTCGTGAGCCACAGTGGAAAGCCTCCGGCGTTGGCTTCAGCATTGACATATGGACCTGGCCTCGTAATAACATACAAGCCAACACGTTCCGCGATCTCAAAGAGCTTTGTAAAGTCGTGAGCGCCGCTCTCGAAGTCCAACGTCTGGTTGTTAGCACTGTGGTATGCCCAGTTGCCGTAGAAGGCGAAAGCCGTGAATCCTGTTCGTTGTCAGCATCGGCTCGTAGTACGTGGCGAGTTGATGAATTTACCCGCCGCCTTGATCTTCTCCAATAGATCTTCCCAGACTTCGTAGACTGGAATGCGCCAGTAGTGGATCTCTCCACTAAAGACGAATAGGCGCTTTCCGTTGACCTTGAAGGAGTAATGGTCCCATTGTACCACGTCGTTCAAACCATTGTCGTGTAGTGGCCATGCACTGGGTGTGTTGTTTTGAGCATTGACACCAGATCCATTGGGTAGAGTTGCCAACGAAGACAGAGCCGAGAGCCACGAGAGCCCTACGAGAGTCTTCATGATGGATGCAGGATGAAGATGTCGAGGCCAATGAGCGCTGTCGCCGTTGTATCGGACATGCTGAGGGTATAAGAGCACTACGCAGGTACCAAGCCCCAGTCTACCCCGAATTGCGTACAAGACGCTAATGCCGCGCTATGATGGAATGCATTGTGGATTGCGGGGATGTCAAGGTCGTCTCAATGGTGGAATTGAGATGCCCATGCTCGGACGCTGGGCTAGGGTGCGCCGAGGCCCGGGTAAACGCTGTCGACATCACATCGGCGGCGGGTGCATTGCGCAGATAGGTTAGCATCACGGTCATCTTGCATTCTTTCCGCTCGGTCAAGGTGTTGAACAGGAAACCGGGAGAGAAAAGGAAGTTTTGCGTGATCATGACTTGGGTTGAAGAACTTGGGAACGGCGGTTGATCCCAAACAAGTTCGTTCAATTCTCATTCCCGGCAGGGACCGGTCGACACCGCATCTTCGGGCTCCGCGACGATGCATCAATCCGAGGCGTCTATTAACGAGAAGTCGAACATCAGATACCCAAGCTTTTGTTGTCACATGGTATGTACATGCTGATGAAGAGGAACTCGTGGGTGGCGGCGTCAGGAGGCTCGGGGTAATGCAGCCGAGCCGTTTTATGCGCGTCTACTTTGCGCGAAACGTTTGGTGGTATGCCGACAATTGGTCTGCTGGATATACAGCACCACGACCGCAATCAGTAAACAAAGGATACACGTGTGTTCAAAATGGATTGAATGTGATTAGAAGATGCCGTCGCGTTGCCTCAGGAGTAGCTTCCCTACACTAGCGCAAGCACTGACCCTCAACGCGCTAGCTGGAAGAAAAGCGCGTCTACGCATCTGTGCTGACCCTTCCACACCGACACGATCTTCTCCACAATACCGAATAGTACACAACCAACTCATACAAATCAAAACTGAACAGGCTTGGAGCCAACATTAGACTACCGATGAGCAAACATGGAGGCGTAGCGTCAATGTAGGCTCGGGGCCGTTCAATTCTTCCCTTGAGTGGGATGCAACTCGAAAACACGTCGTACTCTGATGATCTACTCGTTGTCCCTGACGTCGATGACGGTGGACTTGAACTTGCGCGCGGAGATCTTCCGGTTGAACAAAATGTCAAGCTCACGGTATGAGCGGCCCTTGAGCTCAGGCAGGCCGAAGTATGCGCTGATGAAGCAGACGCAAGCTGTACCGCCCCACACGTATCCACACTTACCAGCCATATTCCAGCCCGTAGGATTGAGCATCTGAGAGGCTAGGTAGATCATAGGAATCTCGGCGACGTAGTATGCGGCTCGGCCAACACCAGTGCTTAGCGCGCGGAGACGAACGGAGGATGTTTCGGCGATGATCGAGTATGAGATCGGACCCATGGCTCCTGCGAAGACGAACGAAATGACGATACCAAGACAAGCTTGGGCGTAGTTGGTCGCGCTGCTCTGAGGGATAGAAGCGCAGATTCCAAGGATGAAGAGCAGGCAAATATTGATGGCGGTGCCCCCAAGGTAAATCGTGCGGCGGCCGAAAAAGTTGCTGAGAGGCCAAGCGCAGATGTTGGCTACCAACTGCAGGCACGAGTTGATCAAGTTCAGCTTGAACGAGAAGTCAGACGACATACCAGCCTCTGCGAATAGTCAGCTTTGCATCTCTAAGAGCTGCGGCGAATCTTGACTTACGCTCGAAGAAGAATGTTGCTTGGTTGGCAATAAGGTTGCCAGCGAAGTTCTGAGATGCGTAGATCAAGCAGGTAATGAGTGTCCGGCGGAGGTCGACTCCTTTGACGAGATCAAGGAGAGAAGGCTCGCCGCCCTTGTGAGCTTCGATCTGCACTGTGCGCTCCATCATGGCAAGCGTGTCTTCGGCAGCCGCTTGAGTTCCGTTTCTACGACCAAGGCGCTTGATGGACTTCAGCGCTTGTTCCTTACGCCCTCTGCGCACTAGCCACCATGGCGACTCGGGTGCGAAGAAGATGAGGACCATAAGAGGGGTCTGGATCGATTAGCTTCAGGAGATTCTGCTCGCAAAGGATAGATTTACGGGAAAGACCCATTGCAGGGCTAGTGGACCTCGCCAGGCCCACTCATCGTTTCGCTTGTTGTAGCTGTACGTCGCGGCTGCGACGATAATGCTACCAATGGACCAAGACATCTGGAGGGTTGCCGTGCAAGCACCACGAAGAACGAGCGGAACAACCTCACTGGCGTAGGCCGGCGAGTTGGCGATGAACATGCCCCATGGGATACCTTCGAAAGCTTGCCCAATGACGAGAACCGCGAGCGAATCGGCCTGGGTATCGTTAGTCCATGAATCTAGATCAGGGTTTTGGATACTTACAAAGAAAGAGATGAAGATGGTCGCATTCATCAGCATGAGTGCCAGCAAAGTAGTCCAGCGGTAACCAAGACGGTTGGTTATGGGACCAGCGAGGAAGACTCCAATGAAGGCACCGCATTGACCAGCTTGGAACAGTGAACTCTGCCATTTCGTAGGGATGGTCTTGCCAACCTCGCCAGCGACTTGCACGCCATATCGTTCTTTGAACGCGGCCAGAGCCACGAAGTTGCCGTTCAAGAACATGTCGAAAGACTCCATGACCTGTTCGGTGTCAGCGACCTCTTCTTGGAGATATTAGCAGGGGTCAAAGACTTACGATAGTAAAGCAGAAGATGAAAGCCCAAAAGCAAGCCATGGGGTGGTCCCTCATGGCCTCCCACATTCCCATATCATGTTCGCGGCTTTCAGCTGCTTGAGCATCTGTCATGAGCTCCTTGTCCTCGAAGATCTCAGCCTGACGACTGAGGCTCTTCTCCAGGACTCCATCGTCGACCGCAGGGGTACCATCTCGCTTGGGTTCGGCAAAGCCCGCCATTTCGAGTTAGCGTGTAAGTTGATTGGACGCCACGAAGAGCGAAGAACGAATAAGCAAAAGCCGATGCCAAAAGCCAAGCAGACATGGTCAGCTCGGAGAGCTTATATACTGCTTGCACTCTAGATTCGACCTCGGCGTGGGTATACTCTGCTATCATCATTCCACTTGAGCCCATGGGGCCCCGCGACAAGCTTCAAGGGTGCTTGTCATGTCGATGGGTCTTGATTGGCGGGTCTCTGGGGTAGGAGGAGGCCGGGGTCCGAGCAGAGCCGCGTAGCACTATCTAGCCTGAAACGTCATGATATGGAGACCTGCTATTGATGCGAAATTCGAAAGCTAGGAAACAGCTGTAGCTTGTTTAGGTGATCTTGCCGTACAACAGTGGATAGAAGAGCTCCGCGATACAGGTTTTGCGGAAGTATTCCCTCAAATACGTTAGTGAGGCTGGAAAGTGGGATGACAACGTCGGTATACCTCGTGTACGCGATGCACATGAAGCGAATGGGAATGACGCGGAAGTATGAAGGAGTGCTATCTCCAATCTCACTTGGTAATGATGGGCATCGAGACAGACTCGAAGGAGGATAGTAAGCCCGCCACCGACTACGATCGTTGTTCATCATTGCTATGCCTTTAGTTGCGCGAGTTTGAGCCCAATGTCCCACCCCCATGGAGAATCTTTGGGGACTAGGAAGTTCCTAGCATGGTAATGCCTGTGAATCCAAAGACCGAATTCTCGGTTGACCTGAGATCGCCTGTTTGCACAGCAATGGACTCGTACGAGCGGCCAATGTCGGAGACTACGGCCGGTCATGGGCAAGCGTCCCGAGGTCGGTGAATCCATGAGCACTATGAATCCTCAATCGCATGATTCCCAACATGCTTGATCTTTGGGGTAAGTATCATTCCTAGGCAGTGTCCGTTGGAGAAGACAAGAAATTCATCAACCACGCAAAGAGCCACGGACGGGATACAACTTGCACACAAGTAACAGCCACCACGTTGATCCGACGAGGATTGCTCGGTGCTCTGGGTAGATTCTCCTCTGGGTATATGGTTTCTGTTTGTATTGCATAGTAATCAAAGCTAGGGCACGTTGCAAAATAAGCCTTCGCTGCGCGTTCTAGAAGCGAGGTCGGCATGCACCAGCGTTCAGCACGTATACCGCTTTCAGGAAGCGGGCCGCATACCACTGTTGACAGTTCCACGTGAGGATGAAACCCCTATGTGCTGTCTTGTCCTAGTCACGACTGTCGCTCGCTCAAGCAGTGAAGGCGGATTGTTCGCAAGCCATTACTCAGCTGCATGGCTGAGGGCCATGACGTAGCTGCGACTGGTACGTCACCCGAACATGAACGGGTGAGTTCAACATCGGTCCAACATGTCTTGCAAGATTCCGCCTGAGCATTCATAGACCCTGCGAGGTCTTCACTCCCGGTTCGCAGGGTTGTCTGTGAGCAAGTTCTATAGACACATTTAGTCATGTCGTACCACATCGAAAGCTGCTGCGACATGGCTTTAAGACAAGGACCTTCCAGTCCTTAGCCGTCTAAGCGTAGCATCTTTCAATGCAGAAGTCCGTCGTGTCACCTTATTCAAGGAGGTAACCGAACACCCTGGAGCCTACATTAACGTAAAGATGCGCAATATGCGACCCGACGTCAACGTAGACTCCGAGAAATTCTTTTTCTTGCTTGAATGGGGTGGTGTGAAACACATGTTTTAAGACGTATAGTTCAACCCAGGTAATGGTTTGGGGAACTAAATGATTTGCGATGATGGACCTGCCGAACATCCGGGTCTGCATGTACTGCATTCCGCGTGCATTAGATACAGTCCATCGACATACGAGTGTGTATAACACACTTACTTATAGCCGGGTATAATCCCGCAGATGCGAGGTTTCTCTCTCACAAGGCTGCTTCCTGAACGAGAAGGCGCTCTGACAATACGCAGCCAGCAGCCAGCAGCCAGCAGCGGGAAGCCCAGATCGCGCCATAACGATAACGGGAGCTCATTAGACAGTCTTGGAGAAGATCAACGGCGCATGTATGAATGAGACACATCGTATTCATGTAATGGCCCAGCGGCTTCCACGCACGGTATTGGCAGGCGTCCTAAGCCGACGAGGCAGCGGCAAGCCGTACGACATGGCGCAGAAACGCCACGGCGGCACGGCTGAGGGCTAACAAACATGGGAAAGCGGGGACATTGATATCGCTGTAGCAAGGCCATACAGTCAAGCATGCGTGTAGCGGGTAGAATTGAAAGCATGTGGGTGGCATGATAATGGCGGGGGAGATGCACGCGAACTGACTGCCGAAGCTAGCTCTTCTTAGCGTGCCAGTAGCGCCGCATCGGACCGCCTCGTCCTCGCCTCGCCTCCATCTTTATCGCGTCCATCTTCTCTTTCGTGCAACACCAAGAACGCCCTAACTACAACGGGGCCACGTTGACAGGCTGTCAAAGCAACTTCCCTATCTTCTCGGAACCATACGTGCCTGCAGCCGTACAGCCTAGTGATGTCTCTACCCACGACCCCACCGGGAAGAAAACAGCGTCCATACCTTCCATCTGCATTTCGCGATTGGCTGGACGGACACGAGAACGACCTCCCCGGCCTCACGTTTGTGCCTGAGACCCTTCTTTTGTGTTGGCGAGTAAACTTACGCCGTCATGAAGCAAACAGTCCCAGATAGCGCCACCAGGCTGTAAAGTTCCAGCCCAATACGTCACAGGTTGCTCGCTCTCCAACCCTTTACCTAACGGTATTCTCGCTGCGGCTGTAGTGCTCTCGCTATCGGTGCCTATTTTGGAGATGTCGAACGCCCTTTTGCAGCTCGCTTGTGGCGGTGAACAGCAGAAGTCGAGCTGTCGTTTCCAGCGTTCCAACCTGGGTGGCAACGATAGGCATTGCATTGTATGATTGGACGCTCTTGCTTGGAAGCAGGGATTCATTCCATGGTACGTTTGATACATGTACGGGAGAGTGGGGAATCGCTACCGTGGAGAGGGTCGACCATGACCCTATGCATTACGTCTTCTTCCGTAAAGATACGGCTTCTTACTGTGATCCACGCGTGACTGGAGAGAATTTCGCGTTTTTCCAACCAGTTATTTCGGACATCCCGGCATTCAGCAAGCGGAAGCTCGAATTATCGTTACAGGGAAGCGTCAATCTTTACAGGAAGCAACTCTCGAGGACCGTCGACCTTGCGATGATGAAAGTCGACATCATGGAGCGAACTCCGAGCAAACCTGCTTCCACCGTCTATCCATGGATGGACACTGAACATGTCACTGGGCACTTGAGGAAATGTTTCAAATTCGTTTATGACAAAGTCAAGTTACTGAACGGCCGGGTGGACGGCATGGAAGCGCAAATGACGCATCTCAAACAGCTTGTCGAGGACGTTAAGACAAAGTCCGAAGCGGACAATCAAGGACTGCAAGGCGATATTGATGCTCAGAAGGCGCAGAATCAGCAGCTGCGAAACGAACTGGATGCTGAGAGGGATCGAAACCAGCGACTAGAGACTACGATCAAGGATTCACAACAGTCAATCACCCGGACCAGTCAACAGTTGAATGATCTCTCCAACAAGTTTCGTGCCCACGAGACTATCGCTACTGCAAAGTTGCAAAGGACAGATCGAATCGTGCCAGATCTCAAGCAACGGATTGATTCGCTGGAACGGTCCGATAATACCTACAGTCAGAGCATTGTCGAACTGCGAAACCACCTAGAAGATCGCTTCGAGACAGCAGTGGTTCATACCCAAGAAGGCTTGCTTCACAACCAAACCGCCTACATCAATGGTCTAGGACTCCTCAGAAATGAGACAGCGGAAAAACTCGCTACTCTGACAGATCACCTCTCCACCGCTGTCGATACCGTGCAAGCACAATCCCACGAGCATAAGGAAGCGTTCGAAAAGACCGCTCTGCTTCTGGACCGTAACTCTCAGCGTATAGAAGAGCTCGGAAATGCGATGGTAGAGCCACAGCTCCTGGAAGGCATGAAACACCGCGTCGAAAAGCTTGAGACTGCCGTGGAATCACATAATGCGGCACTGCAAGCTTCTCAGGCCACGACTACCAGACTCGAGTCCCTAGATGCCCGTCTGGGCGTGTCGGAAGTCGCTCCCCAATCTATTCAAACCCCGACCTTGACCCCTCCAACTACCACGACAGCTACTCCCGCTCTCGACGATCTTCGGAATAAGGTTGATACAGTCCACTTACAAATGAAGAACGAACTGGCCTCATTCGGAAGTTGCAAAGAACGGCTCGAGGCATTGGAAGAGCACCGCGTCACAGCTACATCTCTGAAACTTAACAAAAGGGTCAGCGTATTGGAAGAGAACTACAACAAGATGCGCAATGACCATTCAGACATGACCGCCAAGTGTGTTACCCACGAGCACTTTGGCGCTGCGAGGAATTCCATTGTCGACTCCCTCCACACAATCATTCGAAACCACCGGGACGAAGTGAAGCAGGAGATGGCTTATGATGTTGAACTCCTTGATGGGCGATGGGGTCAGCACCTAAAAAACATAGAGACCTCTCTCAAGAAGGTTGTTAAGGACAACGTATTCCCCGTGAGTACCTATCAGATCATTTTCATGATGTCTGCTTGAGATTGTAAACTGATAAATCGGACCAGCACCTACTCCAAGACCCAGAGGGCGCACAGCCCGCTCGAGCACTAGCACCACAGTCGGCGTACCCATCACCACCAGCGACGAATCTAGCACACCCACGGCCAACGCATAGCGCCCGGCCACCGAATACACCACCCACTCCGGTAGCGTTTCAACAGGCCATTCACATGCAGCACGCACTATACCTAGCAGGAAATGCGGTGTCTGAAGGTAGGCAAGGAACCCAGCCAGTCGCCGATACCATTGACCTCACTGCACCTGGACAACCCACGTTCTTTCGACAAGTGCCTGAGAAGCGACGACGAGTTGAGGGATCGATGCAGCAGCAGGGTCAGTATTCAACGCAGCAGCAATGGCAGCAACAAGTGCAACAACAGGCGCATCTATAGGCGCATCAACAGGCGCAACAACAACATTGAAATCAACGGGCCTTATCAATTGCCATGGACGCCATGCAGCAAAGGTCAGAATCGGAAATGCAACTAGACTGGTCGCCCGAAGGGCATGACGATGTGCGATCACTGAATGGACGGCAGTTGCAATAGGCGAGGATGATACCAAGTATATAAATGTACAGATTACTGAGATCCTAGAATCTGAGTGAAATGCATCAGTGGAAACCTAGGGGTGAATAGGTGATATGTTGGGCGCTGTAGAAGGTGTTTAGCTGATATGCTATGGTATACTTATAACCTGGTTCTACGTCTTGATGCGTATGAGAGTGACGTGACCAAACTCATCAAGCTCATAAAGTAGTGTCTTGTGACTAGGCTTGAGTTTGCAGTGCACCAGCATCACGATAACGATGTCAGTGTCATGAGAATGATCGTGAAATAGTAGTATGGACGGTCTGACTCATCGCCGCGCTAATGCATGCTGTATTGTATTGTATTTTACATTTTTACTATTTACTTCCCATCACGGCGCCTAGTTCTTGGGCTTGTATTCTGAGGGGTTGACCATAAGCTCGGGCCTGACGTACTTGTCAAAGTCTGACTCGCTGATGACCTCGAGCTTGAGCGCAGCCTCCTTGAGCGTGAGGTTGTTCTTGTGTGCGTATTTGGCGGTCTTGCTAGCGGCGTCGTAGCCGATGACGGGGTTGAGGCAGGTGACGAGCATGAGACTGTGTCAAGTTAGCTATGTGACAATTATACATTCAGGTTAGAGTGACTCACCTCTCGCTCATGATGGAGCTGATGCGCTTCTCATCCGCCTCAAGACCAGCAACGAGGTTCTTCTCGAAACTCCTCATGCCGTCGGCGAGCAGACGCGAGCTGTGCAGCAGGTTCCGGATCATGACGGGCTTAAAGACGTTGAGCTCAAAGTTGCCCTGGGATCCAGCGAAGGTGGTAGCGGCCTGGTTACCGAAGACCTGGGCGCAGACCATGGTGAGGGACTCGCACTGTGTGGGGTTCACCTTTCCGGGCATGATAGAGGAACCGGGCTCGTTCTCGGGCAGCTTCAGCTCACCGAGACCGCATCGCGGGCCAGAGCCGAGGAAACGGATGTCCTGGGCGATCTTGAACAGGGAGGTTGCGAGGGTGTTGAGCTGGCCGTGGGCCTCGACGATGGCGTCGTGGGCAGCGAGCGCTTCGAACTTGTTGGGTGCGGTGACGAAGTCCTTGCCAGTCATCTTGCTGACTTCCGAAGCAATGTCCTCTGCGAAGCCCTTGAATGTGTTGATACCGGTTCCGACGGCGGTCCCGCCCTGGGCCAGCATCTTGAGGCGCGGGAGACAGGTCTTTATCCGCTCAATGCCGAAGTCGAGCTGCTGTACGTAGCCAGAGAACTCCTGGCCGAGGGTCAGGGGTGTGGCATCCTGCAAGTGTGTCCTGCCAATCTTGATCAAGCTCTCCCACTGGTCGGCCTTCTTCTTCAGCGCGTCCCTCAGGCTGGCGAGGGCAGGCAGGAGCGACTCCTCGAAGTCGAGAACGGCGGCGATGTGCATGACGGTGGGGAAGGTGTCGTTGGACGAGGCGGACATGTTGACGTGGTCGTTGGGGTGGACTGGCTTCTTGCTGCCCATGGTGCCGCCGAGGATCTCAATGGCGCGGTTGGAGATGACTTCGTTCGCGTTCATGTTGGACTGGGTGCCAGAGCCCGTCTGCCAGACAACGAGGGGGAAGTGGTCGATGAGCTTCAGCGAGGCCACCTCCTCAGCGGCCTGCTGGATAGCCTGGCCGAGCTTGGGGTCCAGCCCAAACTTCATGTTGACTGTGGCCGCAGCGCCCTTGAGGATGCCGAAGGCGCGCACAATGGGCGGCGGCATGCGGTCCTGGGGCTGGTTGATCTTGAAGTTCTCGAGCGAGCGCTCCGTCTGGGCGCCCCAGTACTTGTCCGAGGGGAC
Organism: Alternaria hordeiaustralica; assembly: GCF_023758085.1. Classification (NCBI taxonomy): domain Eukaryota; kingdom Fungi; phylum Ascomycota; class Dothideomycetes; order Pleosporales; family Pleosporaceae; genus Alternaria; species Alternaria hordeiaustralica. Next base: position 43,431 of record NW_026056774.1, on the reverse strand, counting down.
CTGGATCTCGCCAAAGGCATCGCTTTCGGTGCGCGTGTTGGCCATGGTGCTGGTGACGCTGAACTGGCGGCGCTGGAAGAGGCTCTGCGTCTTCAGCGGGGTGCGGGGAGTAGTGGAGAGGGCACGCGTGCTGCGGGCACAGCAGAAGGAGGGGCTGGCCTTTGCATGTGCGAGTGATCGTAATGCTCCGGCCTCGGCGGCGCGGAGCTTCGTTGCGCTTCGGAACATGGTAGCAGCAGCTGCTGGCGGGGGGCAGGATGGGGAGAGGGGGTGGAGAAGACGCCGAATTGGCTAATCGTGTGCGCAGCGGAACTAGAGCGCAAGTCGCAGGTCAAAAGACAGAAGATGGACAATTGCTGCGACGCAAAATGCTGCCGTTCCGAGCTCTGACCTCATGCTCGCGGGAATTGCCTCCGGTCTCTCCCGCGGAATAACTCGCCGTCACATGACTGGCGGGGTGCCAAGCCGAGGGTGGATGAAGGCTCCAAGCACGCAAACTTGAGCATGAAAGAATGTGGTCGGCGTGAATTTTCTGCTTACTTGTACCGCCAGCTCAGAGTACCGCCGCTCAGCACCATGTTCTCCTGCCGCTCGCCTTCCGCACTCCGGCGCCAAAGCCTCAGCATTCCAAGGTTAGCCCGTGATGCCTTCCGCATTGCAACGTCAAGCGTTCCGTCGCCTTGTCTGCGCTGATGCGGCGTCTCGCTCATGTCCCACAGCCCCGGCCAGCCACTGTTCCAACTTTTTCCATTACCTCGCGCAGCACGCTTGTAGGGCCGCGTCTATGCCATCGGCTCGAGACTCTGGCTCACCCTCTGCATATATATGCTTTGGCCGCTCCGGTCGGGCTAGTGGAATCTCTGCATAGCCACCGATCAAAAGCTTCGGCATTATCGGGCACACCCTGTTGAGTGAAACACACCTCGTACCGAGAGCCTGTCCCTACCCAAACTTCCGCCTGCATCGCGCCGCTGGGTACGGCTGAGGGTCCGATTTATTGGGTGATGATGAGGGCTCCTGCATTCGATACTGACGATCTAGAGCTATGAGGGCAAACGACCAAGTACGTCTGGAAGCTAGGTCGGGGCGTGACGCCTTGGAACCATGTGCCCTGCGCTTTCCGTCTTCCGACGACTGGTCATATTAGATTAACGTAGCGAGTCAAGTCGGAGTGCACCTGATCTGTCTCCACCATCCTTTCGATCCATGCTGGGCGCTCGCCTTCGAGCGTGCCAACGTAACATGGAGCTAATAACCCCTCATCTTCAACTACGGCCCAGTTTCCAGCCTCCACAAACACTCCTGTTTGCATCTGCGGTCTGCTGTCTTTTGCAGCCTGCTATTGTGTCTTCAAGCTCACTCCACCTTTGCATTACTCCGTCCGTGAAGCACGGCTTCAGCTGGGCCGCACGTACTTGCTTAGCCGCAGATAAGGCTCCCATGACGCTGATCGAGCCTTCTACCACGAACCCCTCTGCCCAACGACTGCCTCAATCAAGGCCGAGTTGTTCTGACAGTTGTTCGCAATCGATACACGATAGCGTCAACATCCGCGTTCCTCCAGACCTTTGCTCGCCACCGATCGACACGGCTTACGAAACGACACAGCTCGTGAAAAAAGGTGCAAGACGTCTGTGGAACTGCTCGTATGGCTGAGTCTGAATACGGCGCGGGTCCCTGGGTTCACGATAGGATAGGCGCTCGAAACTCAGATGCAGAGCTGACTGCCCCGCTTCTCGCCGCGCATACACCGTTCCAACAACAACTGCCAACGTTGTATCGAAATCCATACATGTCCAATAGCAGCCCCTCCATGTCTCAGGCTCAGGATGCACCAAATGTGTCTACCAGCAGCCACCCACAATGTCCAGCTTTGCCACCTATTGGGATGCGTCACCACTACTATGCTCCTCATGCACACTCATACCAGTTCACAAACCCTCAAAGACCATCGCAAACCTGGAACGGGCCTCCGCACCTTTATCCCGGCCAGGCGTTCTACGACCCCGGCGTCACTTCACAGGGTGACCAGCTGCGCCATCATTTAGGAGCACCGAGTCACAACTTTCCGCTTCTAGGGTCACCACATGCCGCGCCTCCTTCGAATCCCCGACATCGCAATGATTACAGAAGACACGACCACAGAATGAGTGCCGGGGCTGTGGCAGGTAGTATGCCTACTGACAACACACGCTTCCCCGAACCACGGGGTTCAGTAGCACCCCCGGAAGCCCGGTTTCAGCATCCGCGACCACCACTTCAACAAGCAATCCACCCAGGTGAGGCACTGTATTCTGGATTGCCTGAACGTCCGTGGCCGTCACACGAGGTTCCAAGCCGCCGCTCAGACCGTAGCGTATCCCCGCGCACGTCGAATCGCCGTAACTTTGAACGATACTCGGTTGACCTCTCCCACTCCAGCACGTCGTCTGACGCAGAAGAAGCGGCTGCCCGTGCGCCGCCGCTGAGTCGTATGAGGCATCGATCTAGAGAAGTGCGGCCGCGTATCGCGGGCCGCTACCCGCCTCAATTCGATCCCAACATTGCTACCGCTCGCCAGATTGAACAATTGAAAACCAGTCTCCAGCGCCATCTACCAAGTACGCTTCCAGAGAAGGCGTCCAAGGCTTGTGACATCTGCCAGAAAGACTATGCCGCTACACGTGTGTCGCCGACAGAAGAAGAAGAAATTGCGATTGAGCTCTCGTGTGGTCACACGTTTGGAGAGTTCTGCATAGGTCAATGGGTAAGTGGTAGTCGCTCGGCGATAGTGTATGCTTGCTCACATGACCTAGTTTGATACGTGCAGAACACACAAGAACAAAGTTACCTGCCCCATGTGTCGGAAGCAGCTCATCGAAGCGCCAGCACCACGATTCATGCCGAGCATGATGCAGGGGCAAGCGTTTCTTGATCTGCTCGCTCGCCAGAATATGCACGTCACTGATCTCTACGGCCACTTTCAGCAGGCGTGAGCGCTGTGAGGTGTTCGACTCAGGATGCGATTTTCGAAGCTATGATATCATTGTTTTACACGGATGGCCTTGGCAGGGCAGTTGAGGCGTTGTAGATGGGTAGGGAGTTTTCGTGAGTGTTGCACACTAGGTGCGTAATTGGGGTGAAGAGGCATCAGACTGGATATGTACATAGCATGGTGGTCAGCGGCATATAAACATCAGCATCTTTGTGGATAGCACTTTTGCATGTGCAGCCCTTGCGTCGATCTGGGCTCCACTTCCCGGGATGCCTGGAATTCATCGTTGCCCGGAGCCCACCTAGCCCCAAACATGCACCCCGCCATCAACACAAACCTGCCCCGATACACCCAAACCCGTCAAACCAGACATCGTGTGAGATACTGCGCTGCATGACCGCTGTCGCCGATTGCTTGCGCCCCCACTGCCGCCTCTTTGCTTCTTCGTGCCTGCTTGCGCCCCACGGCTCTTAGTTGCTGCCATCCACCGCTCCTTCCCCGTCGCCCAGTTGCCATCGCGTCATGGAGGACAGCAACAGAGACAGCTTCCAACTGCCCGCCCCTCCCCCTCCACTCCAGACCCGCGACAACGCAATGGACCGCCCAGGCACCCCGACGGGCGAGGCCTTTATGAGCCCGCAGCAGACGCCCCAGGGCAGCCCAAGCAAACATCACCAGCCGCCCGGCGCATTCGATCTGCCGCATGTTTTCGAAAATGCCATGCGGCTGCTGCCCACCATGGGCTCACCATCCAAGACGAAGCCCGGATCGCCCACATCACCCAACAAACTGCAGATCGGCAGCAATGGCGCTGACTACGGCAACATGGAGAGTCCCAGTTTCGCCCCGGGCAGCCCCACACGCAAGTCGAACCAGGAGAACACGCCCCCGAGTGGCCGCCCAGGCCTGCAGAAGGAGTCGAGCTACCTCACACACGCAGCACAGTCGCGGCAGGAGCCCTACAGGACGCGCGAGGACGGCCAGTCGACACGCTACATCAACGGTCCACAGCGCCTTTCCCCGGAAGAACTCGAGAAGGCGAGAAAGCCAGCCGTAAAGCGCCTGGCAAACGTGACCCAGCTGTGTAGGCTGTCTCTTCTATACCACAGCCATCCAGTGCTAATGACTATCTAGACTTCCTCGACTACTACTACGACCTCCTCACCTACGTACACAGCCGCCAGAGCCGCCTGACCCAGTTCAAGGCTCAGAACCCTCCCCCTCCAGACACACCCGAAGAAGAGTACAACGATGCCCTCACACAGTACCTCGGCCGCGAGCGTGCCAACCTACGCAAGCGACGCACCCGGTTAAGGCAGGGTGATTTCCAGATCCTCACACAGGTCGGCCAGGGTGGCTATGGACAGGTCTACTTGGCTCAGAAGAAGGACTCGCGTGAGGTCTGCGCTCTAAAGGTCATGAGCAAAAAGCTGCTGTTCAAGCTGGACGAGGTTCGCCACGTCCTGACAGAGCGCGATATCCTTACCACAGCTAAGAGCGAGTGGCTGGTTCGCTTGCTCTACGCCTTTCAAGACGACAAGAGCATCTATCTTGCTATGGTGAGCCACATCAATACCCAGTCTTGAACAGTTTACTGACAACTGCCAGGAATACGTCCCCGGAGGCGACTTCCGCACCCTTCTCAACAACACTGGTGTTTTGCACAACCGGCATGCGCGCTTTTACATTGCCGAAATGTTCTCGTGTATTGACTCGCTACATCAGCTGGGTTACATCCATCGCGATCTGAAGCCCGAGAACTTCCTGATCGACAGCACTGGCCATGTGAAGTTGACCGACTTTGGTCTTGCAGCTGGTATTCTTGCACCCTCCAAAATTGAGTCGATGCGCATCAAGCTCGAGTCAGTCAGCGACGTCATATCGCCATTCGGCCGACCCATCGAAGAGCGATCAGCAGCCCAGCGACGAGAGAACTACCGCTCTCTTCGCGAGCGAGACGTCAACTACGCAAAGAGCATCGTTGGCAGTCCCGATTACATGGCACCTGAAGTGCTGAAGGGCGATGAGTACGACTACACAGTCGACTACTGGAGTCTGGGATGCATGTTGTTCGAGGCTCTGGCCGGTTACCCGCCATTCGCTGGTGCCACAGTAGACGAGACCTGGCAGAACTTGAAGCAGTGGAAGAAGGTTCTACGGAAGCCCGTCTACGAAGACCCATCCTACTTCCTCTCGAAGCGCACATGGGACCTCATCATCCGTCTCGTGGCTTCCAAGTCTACCCGCTTCCGCAACATTTCCGAGATCCATGCCCATCAGTACTTCGCCGAGGTTGACTGGGCGAGGCTGAGAGAGCAGAAGGCACCCTTCGTACCGGAATTGGACAGTGAGACAGACGCTGGATACTTCGACGACTTCGGTAGCGAAGCCGACATGGCAAAATACAAGGAGGTACACGAGAAGCAGGCTGCCTTGGAGGCCATGCAGGACCGCAACGTCCAGATGGGCAAGGGTTTATTCGTTGGATGTAAGTCTTGATTGTCAAATGTGTTAATGGCAATCGCTAATCATGCTGTAGTCACATTCCGCCACAAGAAGACAGCCGACGAGAACGGCAAACCATCGAGCCCGAGGAAACCGCTCCCCATGGTTGAGGAGAACTTTGGCACGATATTCTGAGAACATTCGTTCTACTCTGGGTGCCGAGGCACTGGTTGCGTCGGCGCTCTCTCTCCTTCGTATATCTGCTTCTGTGTTCATCGCAGCGCCTGGAAGCTGTGAAGTTGAGACGAGTTACGAGATGCGTGCATGGTGCAGTCGCTTGCCAGGTCACACGTCGTAGTATGATTGTCACATTTGGCGTTTAGTTCGGATAGCATAGTTTATTGGGCGGGCAAGTGCGTTGCATGCATTCGAGACGTTGTGTATTAGTAGTTAAGTACACAGGTATGAAGGTAGTGATTACTGAGAACGCGCAATACAACCTGTGCTCAAGTATGAATCAATCTAGTGGATCCGCACGAAGTCACCTGACCGCGGGATCCTGGGCAACGCGCTAGTTGCTAGTGCCCGCCCGCGCGCCCTTTCGTCCCCTCAATCACAAAGCCCACTCCACCTTACGTCAACCCACATACGACAACACCACAATGCCGGGTCTAGTACAGCGTGGACGAAAGCGCCCGTCGCGCGCTATCAGCGAGGATCCCGACGAATCTTCCGATGCCTCGTCCTCCCCTTCCACCAACGGCAAACGCGCCCGCCATGGCCGAGACGCGCCTTCCTCTTCCGCGCAAACCAACGGGGACGCAAACGGCTCGAGCGAATACACCGAAGGCGATTTCAAAGCAGGCTCTCTCGTCAGGGTCAAGCTTGTAAATTTCGTTACATACACGGCGGCGGAATTTCATTTAGGGCCAAGCCTAAACATGGTCATCGGTCCCAACGGCACAGGAAAGAGTACCTTGGTTTGCGCAATCTGTCTGGGTCTGGGATGGGGCAGCGAACACCTGGGAAGAGCCAAAGAGGTGGGACAATTCGTCAAACACGGTGCTGCCGAAGCCACCATCGAGATCGAGCTCGCAACGGGTCCTGGCAATGGCCCCAATCGCATTGTCAGGCGTGTCATACGCAAGCGCGACAACAAGTCCGTCTTCTATCTTGACGGCTCAATTGCGCCGGTGCCGAAGTCAGAAGTACAAAAAATGGCCAGACAATATTCCATTCAGATCGACAACCTCTGCCAGTTTTTACCGCAAGACCGTGTAGTGGAGTTTGCGAGGATGAGCGACGTCGACCGATTACGAGAGACCCAACGCGCTGCAGCGCCTCCGCAGATGGTAAAATGGCATGACGAGTTGAAGGAATTGCGTACACAAGAACGCGCTTTAGAGACGAAGGAGAAGAACGAACGCAACCATCTGGACATGCTGGAGAAAGCACAAACCGCAACAAAAGATGACGTAGATCGCTACCATCAACGAGAAGGCCTTTTGCGGAAGTCGAAGTGCTTGAAGTCGGTCAAGCCTATCATCGAGACGAAAATTCTCAAGACTGAGATTACTGCAGTAAAGGCAGAGATTCGAGACGCCAGACTGGAGCTCGATCAAATCAACATCGACATAGAACCAGCGCGAAGGGCTCAGGCAGAAGTCGAAACATATCAGAACGATATTGAGCACATTGTAAACCTTCGCAAGAACCGCGTTGACATGATCAAGACGCAGGCTGAAAAGCTCGCGACAAAGATTGACACTGGCAAAGCGAAAGCGGCGGAAACTGACAATCAGATCAAAGCCGAATTGAGTTCGAAGAAAAAGCGCGCAGATGATATGGTTCGCCTCAACCGTGATATCACCAGGCTGGAAGCCCAGCGACAGGACCAACCCGCGCAATTCGACGCCGAATCCTACGAGCAGCGCAAGTCAGATCTTCGCGACCAGATCTCTACTAACATGGGCCTTATTTCCGACAAAAGGAGTGGCATGAAGGAGCTAGCTACCCGCGCTGGTGTCGTGAAAGCCCGACACACGCAGCTGAAAGCTAATCAGGATCGGCTGAACACACAGAGCGGAAAGCAAGCCAGCCTTTTGATGAGAGTTTCCCGCGAGACCGCTGCCGCATGGGAATGGATTCAAAGGAACAAAGCGTCTCTGCAGTTGAAAGGTGAAGTCTTCGGGCCACCGATACTGGAATGTTCCGTCTCAGATCCCAAGTATGCTAAGGCCTTCGAGAGTCAATTGAAAAAGGGCGACCTCATTGCCATCACTTGTACAACCAACGAGGACTCGAAGATGCTGGGCAAGCGTCTACTCAGTAACAAAGCCAACGGCGGGCAGGGACTCAGCGAAGTCTATCTTAGAACGTCACTAAAGCCCCTCTCTTCGTATCAACCGCCCATGGCCAGGGCAGGCTTGGCCCAATACGGGTTTGAGGGGTATATTTTAGACTACGTCAAAGGACCCGACGAGGTCTTGGCCATGCTTTGCGAAGGCTGTAAACTGCATCAAATCGCGTATGCTGCAACGCCACTATCTGATGATGTACATAAGATTGTGGAGGAGCGAAGCCCGATTCGTAGCTGGGTGAGTGGTTCGGACACGTATCGCGTGATCTCACGCTACAACCAGTCTTCTACGTCCGTTGTACCACTAAGGCCAGCACAATCTTTCGTAGATCAGCCAGGCAATACAGATGAGTTGCGAGCCATCATTGAGGAACAAAAGGGGCTAGTACAAGAGGGAGAAGAGCTACGCGAGAACCACAAGATCCTCAAGGACGAAGTCAGCAAACTTGAGGGGGAGAATGAGGATCTCAAACAACAGAAGGTACATGCAACTGCCACTGGCTCCAAAGGCCCCAATTACTGACAATGTGTTAGGACGCTGTGCAAGCTGAGCAAGACGGCTTGAAGAAGGCTTTCGCCGAATGGGAAGCTCTACCCGACAAAATTGGTGGGTATTTTACATATGCGAGAAGGAGTATTCACTAACTATGTCTAGCATCGAAACAAGCCGACCTGCACAGCAAAACGCAGGAAAATGCAGAGACCACTGCCCGTATCAAAGCTATCAAAGCCGACGCTCGTGCTACACTACTGCAGGTCGCGAACCTGACACTTGAATATGCTGTAAGTCACGAACGATCGGTCACCGGAGTCCTGCTGACGATCCCACAGAAAGTTGTAACCCAAATGAGGGCATTCCACGAATCGCTTGTCGAAGCCGAGATCCGGCTCATCGAAGTCAAGTCAGAACTCAGGGGCCTCATAAAAGAGAACAGCGCGATCCTGGATTTGCAAAGAGCACAAGAACACAAGATCAACGAGCGCACGAATCACGAGCGAGTTCTTCGGGCCAAGTACAGAGAGCTGCAAGAGGCTACGCAGAGCGACATTTACAGTCTCAGCGAAGAAGAAAGGCAGATCGTCATGGAATACAAAGAGCTTCCCACACTCGAAGCCTTGGAGCTAGAGGTTCAGTCGGTCAACGCCCGGCTAGAGATGATGGCCGAAGGTAATCCTGGGGCGATCAGGGCCTATCAGAAGCGTGCGGGTGACATCGAAAAAACGCGTGAGAACCTGGAACAGTACGCTGCCAGTCTCGAAGAGATCAAAGAGAACATCACAAACATCCGCCAGAAGTGGGAGCCCGAACTTGACGTTCTCATTCGCAGGATTAGCGGGGCTTTCGCACACAACTTCGAGCAAATTGGATGCGCTGGTGAAGTACAGGTGAACAAAGACGAAGACGACTTTGACAACTGGTCCGTCCAGATTTCAGTCCGTTTCCGGTAAGCTCAGACTATCGTGCTCATACGCAAACCTAGCTAATGATCTCAACAGCGAGAACGAGCCGCTCAGCGTATTGAACTCTCACCGCCAGTCCGGTGGCGAGCGTGCCGTGTCAACAATCTTCTACCTCATGGCATTACAAGACCTTGCCCAGTCACCATTCCGCGTCGTCGACGAAATCAACCAGGGTATGGATCCCCGCAACGAACGCATGGTACACGAGCGCATGGTGGACATTGCATGCCAAGAGAACACGAGTCAATACTTCCTCGTCACCCCCAAACTTCTGCCTGGTCTCAAGTACCACGAGAAGATGAAGGTGCATGTCATCAACTCTGGAGAGCACATTCCAGTTGCACAGGGCGTTCAGGGCGAGTGGAACTTGTCCAGTATGGCTGAGATTGCATTGCGAGTGAGGAGGAGCGTTGCAGTTGCATGAGCACTGGAATCGCGTGGCGCAGACCATTACGATACGTGCGCAGGTGGGATGAAAAAGAGTACGAATACCACGGCAGTCTAGTGTCGTTCATGGTTTGATATGTCTCACAGCGGATGTGTTTGTAACGGCGTTGCGCAACCGCCATGCAGGTACGACGGACAGCAGTCAGCGACATTTACTGTACATCGAATCTTCTCAATCCTTCTTATCAGCGCTATCCTATAGCGCGCGCAGGATATATATTGAGGTACCCGTATCCGTACATGTGCATGCAATCGTTTCCCTGGATACTCCGTGTTTGTGCGACCGCTAATGCGACTAAGCGTCCCTGTGTGCGACACCAACAATTCAGGAATGCGTGTTACCAGTTTGTTGAGTCGACCACACTCGGTACCGATGCATTATACGAGCCTTTGAGCTGAACGGCTGATAATTGTCTCGTACGATACCTGGTATGCTGGCGCTGCTTATATGTATTATAGGCTGGGATGGGGCTATGGTTCGATGCACTTCGTACCAGGGTCACGTCATGGCGCAGCATCACCTGGGTAAGGTTGCATTGTGGCGAGCAAACATGGAGGCGGAGGACCAACGAGGGAATGGGCGTTGGAGGTTGGAGATGTATATATCAGCCGTGAGTGCGGGCTTGTAATGCTGGACATTCAAGTTCTATCGCTCTCGACATCGCTCAGCTCAGCCTGAACCAACCTCCGACACTCGAAACAAAAGCAGTTATATTGAACATCGTTATCACCGACTAGATATTGCATCATGATATCCTCCACCCCCTTCATAACCTTCCTCCCCCTCCTCATCACCCTCACCACCGCCCTCCCCACTATCCCCCACCACCCTCTCAACGCCCGCGGCACCTCCTCCGCCACCGCACAAACATGGCACATCCCCCGCCTAGACATGCACATGATGAGCACCAGCACCGGCATCCCCGGCAACGGCCCATGGCCCGAAGGCTCAAAGTTCGATTCCACGATCGACTTCGACGTGCTGGTGCCAGAGGAGGCTCCGTTGCCAGCGTCGAAATGGAATTGCAAGGGTACGATGAAGAACGGGACGATTATTGAAGATGTGGTCGTTTGTGTGGATGCGAAGGGGGAGGTGGGTGATGTGTCGTTTGGGATGACGGGGTATGAGGCGGTGGGGGAGAGGAGGGCTGAGTTGAGTTTTTGGTTGTGGGTTTATCGGGTTGGGTATGTTTTCTCATTGCCACTCTCTCGTTTGGCTGAGATACCATCACTTGGTGAGTTGTGCTAATGCTTTCATGCAATCGTGCAGGGAAGGTAGCGATGGTCGCGCAACCATACTTGACGGCGCAACGGCGATCACCGCGAACGACCCACAGGAACCGAGTAGCTACCTTACGTGTCTTCTTGGTAGACCGTTTGATGGGCTGAGATGCCAGATTGGGAGTTATCTTAGTGTGAGGAAGGAGCTTGTTGTTGAGGGGTCGGAGGTGCGTTGAGTTGATGCTGAGATGACGGGAGCATGAACGACGAGGCTACATGGTGGAGACAGATTGTTGGCGGTCATAGAGACGGTTATTAATAGTTTTGCCTTGGATTTGATGCAGCAAACTGTTGTTATGAAGTTTAGGTTACACGACATGTGTGTGGTGCGTCGCGTGGCGGGAGGGGCGTGTTTCAGCATCTCATCATCGTGTCTCCCCTTTCCGGGCTTGAACTAGCAAATACTGGCAATACGGCCGTCATCTGTGGTCTCGATTGTTGATATGGTGCTTTCGAGGTAGAATAATAAGCTCCTTGCATCAGATTAGTGCTCCGATTGCGACTGTTGCGATGAATGGAAAGTACTTACCCTGTTTCGGGCTGCGAAAAAGACATGTCGATGCTGGAGACATTGCGTCGTTGAGGTGCTACTGCAGGTACACTACTGCAGAAAGACACGACGAGACTGTTGTGATTGTTTTGTTCGAGCGCATTACCGCCGCTTTCCCCTCTTCTTCTCGACAACGCTTCTGTTCAATCTTACGCGCTTCAGTCTTGTCAATTACATCGCACTTTAAAGTTCCCATCGCTGACTGCGTTCCCAAAAATGAAGCTCATCTATGCGTCGCTGGTCAACGATCGGGCTTTTTCTGGAACTGTCAAAATCAGTTGCACGGTACGTGTTGTTTTATGTGCTGTTCTCATCTTGGTAAACGCGACTGATGGAGTTGACCAGACCTGCTTTCCAGAAGCCCGGCAGACAATGGCTGGCACTACACTGACGCGGTATTCAACCATTGCATCACGATCTTCAGCAGCTGGAGCTGCACAAGATGACGGCATCTCATCCGCGCAAGACTTACAACAAGATGTCTCGTCCATCCCGCCTGCTACGTCAACGGAAATACCTCCATCATCCTCTCAGCTGAGCACTCCAATTAAGGCGGGCATCATTACTGCCTCCATCGTCGTGTTCCTACTCGTGCTCCTACTGGTACTCGAGTACACCTATCTCCGCCGCAAACGCCACGAGCGCGCAGTCAAACGAGCGATCGACGAGGTAGAGCGAGGAACTGAGCTGAAGAACACAACGACGAGTGAGAGCAAAGAGAACATGGTATTGGAGAGTCGAGTTGAGATTGTCGTAGATGGCGAAGGGCAGGATAGTGTGCGGGGTAGCTGGGATAGAGAGGGACATTGGAATGTGGATACAGACGACGAAGATGACGATGGAAACTTGAGTGAATGGGGAAGAGGGCGAAGGCGAGATGTTGGGCGGAATGGAATGAGCCTTCCGCGAAGAGGACGTTAGTGTCGGAGCCGTGGTAACGGCACGGTGGCTGGCGTCGCAAGGATTCTGTCTCCCATTAGTCCCCGATCTTTGCGGTATCAAGCCTTCGAGTACCCATTGCTTGTTAAGATTTTGTAAGCTCTGATTCATCCCGGTGAGACTTTACGCTTTGAAATAACATTTTTTCGTTCTCCTTTTTCAGAAGAGAGCCTGGAAAACAGTAGTATTTGGTGCCCAACTCAATAAGCTACGATTACACGTATATCTTACGCGAGAGCAACAGTGATGACTCGAGTGCTAATATTACTTCGAAGTTCCACGGAACTCTACTATGCTGCTATTGTTAGGCTACAGATTAGATCTGTGGCTGCTCTCTTGCATAGAGTGTGTATCTAGGTATACTAATCTATAACTTACATCTCGTTCTATTGCTTGCAAGCTAAGTATAATATCGAGATACCGGCATATGTGCCTTACTTAGGAACCTAGTCTTAGAGGTAGTCGCCTAAGTACCTAACTACTTACACTAAGTAATGCCGATTAGCTTAGCTAATCTAAAGTAAGCACTCTTAGAATACGATAATTATACTAAATAAGGTAGGTAAGATGTCGCAATCTACATGCTACGCTTATCTTTAGAATAAGGCGCTATAGAGCAGTTATTCTTTTTAGGTAATAGTATTCTACCTAGCTAGTATATAAGGCCTGCCGCATAGCCGCTTCTAATATCTCTTCTCTATCTACGTTTACTAATAACTTTTACATTAAACTTATATTACTAATATTAGCTACTATTAACAATATAGTGTACGTAGTTACTAGAGTAAACTAAGGCCTTAGTCTTAGCTTAGTGTAGTTATATCTTACACGTTCTTAATATATAGTAGTTACTATAGTCTATAGTAAGTAAGCTAAATATATCTTAGAAGATAAGATTAAGAGTATCTTAATAGAGACTAGTAGTAAGCTAGAGATTATATAGTATAACTTCTCTATAGCTATCTATCTAAGAGAGGTAGAAAGTAACTTTACTAAATTAGAAATACAGCATGTTAATATTCTAGTACTTAACACTAGAGGCGTATAGCTAATAGTTCTACTAAGTAAGACTATAGCTAAAGACTTGCGCGTAGCTTTTAAGACTAATATAATTACGCCTCTTCTTATCTTCTAGAGTCTAAAGTATTATCTACTATAAGTAAAATCTATGCCTAAACTTATTTAGGTTACCTCTTTAGTTAGAAGTATTACTAATATAGACCTATTTAGCAGCAGCGCCTATAGTTCTAGCTAAGTAGTATAGAACTAGCTAGTGCGCTCTATTTATCTTAAATTTAATAGTATAAAGAGAAACACGCGTTTAATTACTATTCTCTTATATTCTAGATAGGTCTAAACATAAGTAGACTAATTTATTATAGATTAGTAGTAATTAGCGCTTAAAGCTATTAACTATAATATTAAGAAGCTACTAATAACACTAGAAGAGAGCGTATATAGTATAATTAGAGTTATTAATAATATAATAGAGAAATAATTAGGTTAATTTCTAACGTATAAAGGTAAGACGCTGCTATAGTAAGTTAGTAGTAGTAGAGAAAGTTATAGTTCTACGCACTTTCTATACGTAGAGATATTAAAACATATAAGAGAGCTATATAAGAAGAAATTTACAAAAGTCTAGTTACTAGACGCGTAATAGTGCCTTATACTTAATTTTGTAGACTTTGTTTAGTAAAAAGATATTAAAAGATACTTAGCTTATTATTTTAGAACTACTAAAAGATTTTAAAATTTTAATATATTTAGTATATATTACTATTAGTACTAATACTTTTAACTATAAATATATACTTATTTATATAACTTCTAGAAGCTTAGATAGTATTTAAGAACTACTAAAATAATATAGTAGTAATAAAAATACTATACTAAGCTTTATAGTATATATTCTTTAAGAACTATAATATAATAACTATTTTTTTATAGTCTAGGTCTTAATAAAAGTAATAGTACTTTATTATAGCTACTATCTAATAAATAGTATCTTACTATATAAGATAAGCTATAAATACTATATCTTTATTATTTTTACTCTTATTACTTTTATAAAGTATTCTAGCTAAAGTATTTTATTACTAAAGTATAGTATTATTATATCTAGAAGTATAAAGATAAATAAAAGATAAATTATTATATTATAAGCTTACTTAAAAAGCTCTTTTAAGTAGTAAAGCTTTTAAAAGCTTATTTTAATTTATACTAGTATAATTATATATAATACTCTATAAAAGTATTTAAAGATATATTCTATAATATACTATTTAAGTAGCTTATAAAAGTAGGCTATATAGTTATAATAAGCTCTCTTTATTTTAGAAAAAAATACTAATTATATACTTAATAAAGTATATATAGTACTAAGCGTTTTACTTAGTATATACGCGCTAGTTATAATATTACTAAAAATTATTTAATTAGCTAAATACTTTCTACCTTTTACTCTAAAATAAAAGTAAGTATCTCTAATTTTTTATTAGTATACTTACTAACTTTAGTAGTATACTTTATTTTACTAATTATACTAAGTATATCTTTTTATATTTATCTCTAAGCTTTTTAGTATTATATTATATAGTAATAAGTATAAGAATAAAAGAAAATACTTTACTTTATACTTTTCTAAAAATAAGCTATTAAGCTCTAGAACTATAAGCGCTTTAAAGCTTTTAAGCTCTAGTACTATAAGTACTTTAAAGTCTAAAGTATTTAGTACTTTTACTTTTACTAAGAACTTAGCTATACTTTTTAAAGTAGAGAATTATAAATACTTAAATAACCTTTATAGTATTTTTAAAAACTTTTCTAAGTATAGTTTTTTTAGTAAAAAGTAAAGCTTTAGCTTTATAAGTACTTATACTTTTACTTTTAACTTATTTACTACTTTAACTTATACTTTTTAAAAAACTAATCTTTTTACTAAGTATAGTAATATAGTTACTTAAAAGTATACTAATAATATTATATATTATAATAAGTAGACTACTTAGAAGTATACTAATAAGTAGTATACTTATAACTTTAAAGCTAAAAATAAAGTAAAGTAAAAGTATTATAAGAAAATTACTTATAAGTATTATATTACTAGTTAAGCTATAAAAAAAAAGTAGTATTTATATTATAAGTATAATAAGTAGATTAAGTATAACTTAAAGTATAATAATAAGAATTTTAAAGCTAAGATAGTTACTAAAACTAAGCTTACTAAGTTTAAGAATAAGTATTTTATAAATAAGTAGTATACTAAGTAAAAGTACTTTAAAGTTTTACTTTTAAAAGCTATTAAGCTTTATTATAAAATAAATTTAAAGAAAGTAATATACTAAGTATAAAAGTTTACTAATTTTATTAGTACTATAAAAAAGTATAATAATAACTAAGCTAGTAAAACTACTTAGAAAAAGTATACTAACTATAATTCTAATATTACTATACTTTTTTAAAAGCTTTCTAGTAATTTTTATAAGTAGCCTTTTAAAATTACTATTATAGTTTTTAGTTCTTTAGCTACTAGTAATACTTATTTTAATATTTTATTTCTAAATTTTTTTAGTTTTAAGAGCTCTACTTTAAAGAACTCTACTACTATCTTTTCTAATACTTCTAAGCTTTCTACTAAAGCTTTAAATAAGCTTTCTATATTTTAAAAAAGTAGTATAGTTTATACTAATATATCTTTCTTTAGCTTTTCTTTTAAAAAAAAAGTATTTTTTTATTATTATAAGTAGCGCTAAATTAAGCTTTTCTTTTAAGTAAGAGCTTTACTTTTAGTTTAATAGTTCTAATATTAGAAAGTTTTTATATAAGTATAATATTAAAAAGTATATATTTAAGAATAAGTTTAATAATAAAGCTAATAAAGCTTTAATTAATAAGTCTACACGTAAAAATAACTCTAAGAAGCTTACCTTTATATTAACTAGCGTACTCTATCTAATAGTATACTTTTAATATATATAGTTAGTAAGTACTAAAAAGGCTACTAATCTACTTTATAAGAAATATATAAGTATTAATAAAAGTAAAAAGTTAAAGTATTACTTAAATAATACTAATAGTAATTATAGATATAATTTTATATATATATTCTTTGTTTAGTTTCTAAAAAGCTTTACTAACCTTTTTATAGTTCTAAGTATCTTTAGAAGACTATAAAGCTTATAGTAGATTAGTTCTATAATATAAAGTAGAATTTTAATACTAGTTAGCTAGTTAATTTTTATAATCTATACTTTTATAAACTTATTTATAACTATATTACTAGCTTTAAGTAGTATATAAAGTATAGCTATATTATTTAAAAATATAGTAAGAAGTAAAGCTTTAATACTTTAAAAGTAAAGTATAATTTAAATAAGTTTAAAAATACTTTTAGTATTAAGCGCTTTTAATCTAACTTTAATAATAAAGCTAATAACACTTTTACTTCTAAGTAGCGCTCTTTTAGTAAGTTTTATTCTAGTACTTTTACTTCTTAGTACTAATAAGCTTTATAGAACTTTATCTAGTAGTTACGTAAGTTAACTATAATTAAACTACTAATAATAGTATAGCGCTTTCTAATAATTATTAAATAATAAAGTTAGTTAAATACTAGATATATAATATTAGACTATAATTAGGTATATTATTCTAAAAAGACTAAAGACAAATTACTACTAAGCTATAATAGTAATTCTAAAGTATTTATACTTATAGCTAAGTTAGCCTAGGCTTTTATAAGCTAGAGCCTAATATTATTCTTTCTCTTAGAGTAGATTACTCTTAATCTAACTCTAAGTATATATAATAAGTAAAAGAAAGTAAGTAAAGTCTAAAATAAGCTATTCTAGTCTATAATAGTCTATACTAGGTATTTATAAATATAATACGCCTATAGAGAGTAGAAATCTTAGTAGAAAAATCTAGTAATCTAGAAGATTACAAAATTACGTATAAATACATTTTTCTACGCTAGTAGCGCTAGTGTAAAGCTGTGTATCTAGGCTATTTCTAGCTAGTTAGATTTTTTTTTTTTATTCTCTACTTCTTAATTACTTTATAATAGTAAGTATTAGCTCTTTTTACTTATTATTTCTAGAATTTTAAAAAAGTTTAAAGTAGTTTATTATAGTCTATTTTAGAGTATAATAAAGTAGTTTAGTCTAAATTAGAGATTTCTAGCGTAAATTATACTAAATTACTACTAACTAGCCTTTAGTACTCTAACTAAAACTATTAATACGTACTTTATACTAATTTACTCTTTTTCTACTTATATCTACTTATTATACTATATATTACTCTATTCTAAGTCTTAATAGCTTTTTTTACTTTAACTTAACTATAGTTACTAATAATTAAATTACTATAAGCTACTTTTATATATTTAAGCTTTTTAAAATTAGTTATATACTATATACTAGCTACTTATAGTTATAAAAGCTTAATAAGCTTTATATATTTAACTACTATAGCTATACTTTTTTAGTTCTTAATAATAATAAAAAGCGCGCTATTTTTACTAGTATAATTAGAAAGATTACTAGTATACTATCTAGAGATTCTATTACCTAAACTATTTTATATAGCTAGTATTAAGCTATAAATAAGTAGTACTTTACTATAAGTACTTATTTTACTCTCT
The DNA here is from genome assembly GCF_023758085.1 of Alternaria hordeiaustralica. Lineage (NCBI taxonomy): Eukaryota > Fungi > Ascomycota > Dothideomycetes > Pleosporales > Pleosporaceae > Alternaria > Alternaria hordeiaustralica. The sequence continues at coordinate 25,328 of NW_026056774.1, read as the reverse complement.
TTTAGCTACTATTACTTTCTATTAGTTTTTATAAAGCTAATAAGTAGTAAATAGCTCTAAAATAAGTAGTTTTAGTCTATTTTAGCCTATTTTAAGCTCTTTTAAGCTAATACTAACTAATATAGTCTTTAGAGAATCTTATTAACTTAGAAGCTATATTTAAGATTATTTACTAATTATTAGCTAACTATAAGCTCTCTAGTAAGAAGCTTATTATTCTATATTCTTAAGCCTTTAATAATACTTTAATACTTACTTTACTAGCTATAGAAAACTTTAAGTATAGTAACTTATACTATCTAAAGATAGACTTAGTAAAGAAGTATAAAAGAGTTTATAATAATATTATTAGGTAAGTTTTAACTTATATTAGCTTATTTTAGCCTAATCTAGTATTTTATAAACTTTTTTATTCTTTCTAAAGTTAGTAAAGCTTTTATAAAATTTAAAAGAGCTAAGTTAGCTTATAATAGTCTATTTTAAACTTTTTTTAACTAACTTTAGTAGTAACTACTTCTTTAATTAAAAGTACTTATAATTTTATTTTAGCGTACTCTATAGCTATATTACTACTTAGTTTAGTATATATTTTAATAATAAGACTAAAGCTAAGACTATAGTTACTAGCTTTACTAATAGTACTACTTACGCGTCTAAAAAGAAAGTAGCTAAGGTTACTAGTATACTTAATACTAAATTACTATTTAAGTAATTAGTAAGTTCTAAAATACTCTCTTCTAAACTCTTATAACCTCTATTAGCTCTTTATAAATTACTAGTAGCTACTTTACTTTTCTTTACTTTTTTTTAGCCTTTTCTAGCTTATTTTAGTTTATACTAACTTTTTTTATAGCGTTTAGCCTTAAAGCTTACTAAGTAAGCTATTATTTCTAATATTAACACTTTATAAAACACTATTTAAGACTTTTAAGTAAAGCTTACTTTCTAGTTTAAGAGTAATAAAGCTACTACTAAGAAGAGCTAGCTTAAGAAGTAGATTAAGACTAAGAAAAATAAAATTTAGTATTTTAGAGCTAGTATTATCTAAGTTACTTTTAACTAACCTCTAATAGTTCTTTATAGCTTATTTTAGCCTATTTTAAAGAAGTATAAGCTCTTCTAGTATATTTAGATAGAGTTTAATAGAGTTTATATAGAATTAACTAAAGTTAAGAGGTATTAACTAAAACTAGCCTCTTTTAGCTCTATATAAGCTATTATAGCTTAGTTTAGTTTAGATTAATATTTATAAGTAGATTTATTCTTATAAATATAAAAAAGTCTATAACTATAATTAAAGTTATTTATCTATATAAATTTACCTAAAGTATAATATTTAAATTCTTTAAAACTAATTATAAAACTTAAAAAACTATTAATTTTTACACTAAAAAGTAAGTTAGAGTTAGATAGTTATAAGCTATTCTAGTCTAAAGTACTATTAAATACTTTAAAAAACTTTATATAAAGAAAAAAGGTAAAATTATACTCTAGTTTATACTAGAATAGCTTATTATAGCTTAATAAAACTTTTTTTTTTTTTTTATAAAGCTATTTATAGTATTACTTTATAAGCTAGACTTTTAAAAACTTTCTACACTATTAGATATTCTTTTTATTCTAGAACTTCTATAGTATATTAGCTAAAATATTTAGACCTAGTTTTTATAAGTTTTCTTTCTCTAAGTATTTAACCTATTTAATTAGGTATTTCTATTAGTTATTCTTATTACGCTATCTTTTAATAATATATTCTACTTTATATATATTATTACTAAATTTTCTTAAAGTATTTTACTTAGGCGCTTTAAAGTATAAAATAGTATTTTTTAAGTTAAAAGGCTTTAAAAGTAATATATAAAATACTAGATAAATACTATTAAGTTCTAAAAAGTTAATCTAAAAAGCTAAAAAGCTAATCTAGTTTATAATTTTTCTAAGTTTAAGAAACTTTTAATCTAGCTTTTTTTTTAAGTAAGTACTTCTAATATATTAGTTAGAGACTAGAACTTAGTTTTCTACCTTAAAGAGTATTAGCGCGTAGTACTTATTAGTGTACTCTTTTTAGTAAGTATTTACTACTTTAATCTTTTTATAGTACTTCTACTATAGTTTAATTACTTATTTAGTAAAGCTAGCTTTTATAAAGCTTTTTTTCTTACTAAGAGCTAAATTAAGCTAATCTACTTTATAAAAGTACTTTCTATAGTAGACTTAGAAAAGAGTAATTTTAGTAGTAGAGTATATACTATTATTATACGTAAACTTTCTAATAAATATTTAGCGTACCTAATTATTTTATTTTAAAAAGTAATAGTAGTAAAAGTACTACTTTAAGATTTAGTTCTACTTTTTAGTCTAGCTATTAGTCTAAGAATAAAAAGTAAAAGTAAGAACTCTTTTAGTATTAAAGTAGTAAAGAAAAGTATTTTAATACTTAGAGTTTATTAAAGAGCCTTAATTTAAGATAATATACTTTAGTATACTATAAAGTTAGATAACTTTATATATCTAGGTCTATACTAAGTTAGTACTATTCTAATTAGCTTATACTAGTACGTAATAAGCTATTTTAGTTAATCTATTTATAATAACTAGTATAGCGTTATACTTTATACTAGAAACTATACTAGATAGTAGTTCTATAATAAAGTTTATTATTACCTTCTTCTAAAAGTAGTTAAGTATTAAAAGAGACTATAGTAGGCTATAAAGCTTATACTTTATAAAAGTAGACTTTTTATATATAAAGTAATTCTTATAGTATTACTTTATATCTCTATATATACTTTTCTAAAAGTAGTACTTCTATAGCTTCTCTAAAGTATATCTTACTCTAAAGTAGCTTACTAAAAAGTTATTATAATATTCTTAGAGAGCTTATAACTTCTTTTTAGTAGTTACTAGTGTTTTTACTATATAATAGCGCGTTTTAGCTCTATCTAGACTAAACTAGTTAGCTTTAGACTTAGACTTATCTAAAGTACCTAAAAAAGTATAATTTATCTTATTATACTTCTCTAGAGTCTAGAGCTCTAGTATAGTATATCTACTAGCCTAGTTAAAGCTTTCTAAACTTTTAGTAAAGTTTTGTTATTTTTTAGTACGCTTAGTAAAGCGCGTTTATACTATAGCTACTAAAAGAAAAGTTTTATTACTATTAGTTATAAAATCTCTTATAAACTAGATAAAAGCTTTATTATACTTTTAGATAAGTTTCTAGACTTCTACTATATAGTTAGAGTAGTAAAAAGACTTATTTATAAAGTTAGTTGTTATAACTACTTAGTTATAGACTACTCTAGATCCCTCTAGACCTCTCTAGACTACGCTAGCCTACGCAAGCGTAGGCTCTGCTAGCGTAGAAACCTAGAGAAACCCCTTATAAGCAATAGCTCTACCTAGATTACTTAGTAGAGGTTTGCGTTTGTATAATTCTGTGTTAACCTATTCTACTTTTATAATATAAATCTCTACCTACAACTATTAGTAATACTATAAACATAGTTTTGTTATAATTACGTAGCGTAGCAGAAAACGTAGCTTTCTAGGCCTAGTCTAGGCTAGCTAACACTCTATTAGCTCTAACTACTACTAAAGAGAAATTATAAGCTTTAATATCTACTATAGAAACACTACTAGTTAAGAAGAGAACATCTATTAACAAACTAACGCTGTTAACTTTCTAGCAAGAACTTAAATAAGAAGAACAGCTTCTATTAGAAGCTAAATAGCGTGTAAAAATTGCTACTCTACGCGCCTAACGCGAGGCTCTTAAGGCTACACTTACTAGAGGTAACCTCTAGACTCTACTACTACCTATACTAACACTAGCTCTAGCTGCGCCTGCTAAGAGTACTCTATACTAGACTAGACTTTTTAAGATTCTACTTCTAAAATCTAACTCTCTAACGCGTTTTAAAGGTAAGAATAGAGTATAACTTAATAGCTAGGCTAAAGCTTGTAAACGCTTCTTTAAGAGTAACTCTGCCTTAACTAACTTAACTACGTAAGTTAACTTCGCAATTAGATAGCTTAGAGACTACTAACTTAACTATTAGAAAAGAATAGCTAGAGCTGTTGTAGCTAATCTAGAAGCGCTAGTTCTAATCTAGGCTACTCTAAAGGCAGCTATACTAGAGTTTCTTAGCTTTCTCTTTAAACGTAAGTAGATAGCTAGAGAGAAGATTAAGAACGCAAGATAGCGTTATTATACCTCTACTAAGCTTCTTAACTACCTTAAGACATAATAGAAGAAGCTTAACGCCTAAGCTACTCTTAATAATACTAATAAGAATTATATCTATAACTTCTACTCTACTCTTAACCTAAAGATACGTAAATAACTAGACAATATTAAGCAGAAATAGCATAGCCTTATAGCACTAGAGGCTAAGACTAACTAGTAGTATAAAGCTCTAGAATCTACACTTTAGGTTAGATAGGCCTAGATAGGTATAGATAACACTAGAAGAGACTAGTTACTCTTTAAGTAAATATAGTATAACGCTAACTAGCGCAGCCTACCTAGCTAAGAGATAAAACTACGCGCACTCTTTAAGAAAGAACCTATAACTACTCTAGTAGCCTAAATAAGTACAAAGAATATTAGTTAGGTTAAATGCTATAACTACTACTGCAAAGAGCACTATAAGAGGGAGTGTTCTAACTCTACTAGCACCTAGAAGAGAAAAGCGCACTCTTAGGCTACCTAACTCTATAGCCTAAGAGACTTATTATATACTCTAAGAGTCTTATTACTACTATAAGCAGTAAGCGCAAGACTAGGCTAGAGATAGTAGGCTTATCTCTAATTACTATAGAAAGCACTATTCTAGCTAAATCTAAGCCTATTTATATCTAGGCGCTTCTTAATAGTAGCACTAAGGCTAACTTTATTAGTTAAGCTGTAGCTAGCAAAGCTAGATACGTACTATACTAAGATAGTACAACCTAGTTCTATAGTCTTAATAGCTAAGAACTAGCTGTATTAGGCTAGGTAGACGTTAAGTATACTATAACTAATAGCTATAATACTACCTAAGAAGAGTAAAGAGAGTTCTATCTAGAAGACCTTAAAGAATTTAACATAATTCTAGGTATACTATAGCTAAAGTAATAGCAACCTACTCTAAACTTTATCTTAAAATCTATAAGATTTGCAAGGTAGGCTAGATACTATAAGATTGCTCTAGAGACCTCTAAATAATTTATAGCTACACTTCTTAACAAGAATAATAATAGCTTTCTACTAGCAGTAGGCTAGGCTAGCCTAGACAATAGTACTCTACTCTATTAGTACTACAGCTTCTAGGTAAAGGCCTTTTCTAAAGAAGACGCTGCTATTTTAGCTAAATATAGGCTATACAAGATAGTAATTAACCTAGAGAAGAGAAAGAACCTACCTTATAGACTACTCTATAGCCTATTAGTAATAAAAGTAGAGATACTACGCAAATATATTAATAAGAACCTTACTAAAGAATAGATTAGGCGCTCTACCTCTAAGGCAGAAGCGCTAATTCTATTTATAAAGAAGAAGAACAGCTCTCTCTAGTTATATATAGACTACTACAGCCTTAACGCAATTACTATAAAGAACTACTATCTACTACTACTTATAGAAGAGTCTCTTAATTAACTTAGATCTACATTAATCTACACTAAACTAGACCTACAGAATACTTACTACTATATCTATATTAAGAAGAGAGATAAGTAGAAGATAGCTTTCTGCACTAGGTACAGCTATTTTAAATACACTATAATGCTATTTAGCCTTACTAATGCCTTTGCAGTATTCTAGAATTATATTAACTTAATTCTATTAGACCTACTAGACATCTACTACATTGTATACCTTAACAACATTCTTATCTACTTCTAGAATAAAAAGAAACACGTTAGCTAGGTCTAGAAAGTATTATCTAGACTTATTTAGTATAAGCTATACGCTAAACTCTCTAAGTGCAACTTCTACACCTAGAGAGTAGGCTACTTAGGCTTTGTAGTTACTCTATAGAGAGTAGAGATAGAAACTAACTACGTTAACACTATTTAATTCTAGCCTACACTAGCCTTAGTTAGAGACGTCTAGATCTTTCTAGACTTTACTAACTACTACTAGCGCTTTATAGAAGGGTTCTCTAGAATAGCTACTTCTCTCTACTAGATTACCTAAAGGCTACCTAAGGCAAGTAAAGGTAGCTACTAGCAATAACAAGAAGAATTACGCCTAATTAAGCTAGATTCTAACACTATTAAAGCTTTTAAGATTCTTAAAGAAAGATTTGCTATAGGCTCTATTCTAGTCTATTTTAACTCTAGCCTACTCTATAGAGTAGAAACTAACGCTTTAGGCTTTGCAATCTCTAGAATTCTAAACTAGTCTAGACTAGAACCTAATAGTAAGAACCTATAGTATCTAATTGCGTACTATTTACGTAAGATAACTTCTACTAAGCGTAATTATAATATATATAACAGAGAACTTCTTATAGTAGTAGAGGCCTTTAAACACTAGAGGTATTACCTTAAAAGTATAGCCTATAATATTACTCTTTATATAGACTACTATAACCTATAAGAGTTTATATCTACTAAAGTACTATTACGTAGGTAGGCTAAATAGGCAGAATAGCTAGCTGCCTTCTACTTTACTATAGTCTACTACTCTAGGTAGACTAACTCTGCTAATAGACTATCTAGACGCCTAGATTATAAGTTAGATAAGAACGTAGTAGATTTAGCTAGTAGTAATAAGAGGTTACTAGTAGAGCTTTAGCGTAAGCTATAGTTAACTAACACAGATAGCTCTAAAGAGCGCGTAGTTACTCTAGAAGAGATAAGAGAACTCTAGATTAGAGTAGTTGTAGGCATAACTAGAGCTGTTGCTCTAGGTTAACTAATGTTACCTACTAACTAGACTAGGCTACTATACTCTATACGCAACACTATTAGAGAGAGCATACTTAGTAATAAGCACGCAGACCTTACTAGAGAGGCACTATTAATGTTAGATAACACTTAACTATAGTAGGCAGACTAATAGAGTATAGAATTAGATAATATACTTCTTTATAAAAGAAGACTTTATATTCTAGAAGTAGCCTGCGTTAAAGTTCTGCAAGCTTACTATAATAACCTCTTAGTAGGTTACTTTAGGTTTGCCTAAACTCTAGATCTTATATTAAGAGAATTCTAGTAGCTAGAGGTCTAATAGATAGTTAAGAACTACTATTAGTTCTGTATAACCTACGCAAGAATAAAACCTACTAGGTATACTAGGTATAGAGAACTATAGTTGCTACCTATACTAGCTAATATCTAGAAGAATATTACTATAGACTTTATTACTAAGTTGCCTCTAAGCACTCTAGAAAAGTAAGAGTATAACAGCATACTTATAGTTATATACTACTTCTCTAAGATAGTACACTTTATACTATCTAGAGGTAACCTAGACGCGCTAGAACTAGCTAAAACCTTCTATTAGAAGATTGTGCGCCTCTATAGCCTACTAAAGTTAGTAGTTACTAATAAAGAGGTGCTATTTACGTTAGCGTACTAGAGCACCTTTACTTAATGCCTAGAGACTAGATAACTACTATTAATAGCCTTTTACCTCTAGACTAATAGCTAGATAGAGCGCATAAATTAGGTTCTAGAGTAATACCTTAGAGCTTATATAAACTATAAGCAGAATAACTAGGCAACTCTGCTAGCTAACACTAAGTTTGCGTATAATAACTCTAAATATAACTTAACTAGCGTTGCTCTATTTAAGCTAGTATATAGCTACATAATTCTATCTACACTAAGGTTAACTAGCCTAGATCTAACTAGACTATCTAAACGCGCGCTCTAAGACTAGAAACTACGTAAGAAAGTACGTAAAGTAGTATAACAAAACCTAGTAAGAGCCTAAGAGTACTAATAGAAAGCGTATAATAAAAGCTATAAGCCTAAGAAGTTTAAAGTTAGTAATTAGATTATACTAGATACACGTAATATCTGCATAACTAGGCCTAAAAAGAAACTAGACTATAAGTACTAGAGCCTGCTTAAAGTAATAGAATAGATTAGTAAGTAAGCCTACTAACTAGACCTCCTAGAAGATAGTAGAATCTACCTAGTCTTCTACGTTAGCCTACTAGAGAACGCTTCTAATACTAGTCTAGTCTAGAGAGACTAAGATCTACTCTATTATATTACTCTATAGGTAGGCAACAACGTATATAAGGTAGATAGAATACTTAAGAAGTAAAAGGTAGAAGATTCTTAGATATACTTAGTTAAATAGATAAGCTACTTAGACTCTAATAATTAATAGCTGCCTTTAGAGAAGATCTCTCTTAGCGCTATAAGAGCGTTTAAGAAGTTCTAAGAATACTCTAACTAGAGGTAATTACGCTAGAGCAGGTCTAGAAAGAGCTAGATAGGTCTAGATTAGCCTAGTCTAACATTCTAATAGAGCAGGCTAGAGAACATATTAGATTAAATAAATTAACAAATTTTCTAAGTGTAATAGACTTTAAAATTACTTAAATCTTAATTATAAGTATAAAGAAATTAATAATTATATTTCTAAAGCTAAAGTTAATCTATACTAATCTAGACCTATCTAGGCTAGATAGTAACTAATTACTATATAAGAAACAATAACAGGCAGATTAGAACTAGAAAGAACTCTAGAGAGCCTAACTTAGACTAATCTACACTAGAGTATCTTAGACGCTAAACTCTATAACTAGAAAACGCTAACTAGAACAAGACTACCTAAATTAACCTAGAGACAGCTCTAGATAGACCTAGGCTACGCTAGGTTAGCCTAGAGTAAAGCAGAGTAATTAGCCTAGAAGCTATCTCTAGTAGCTTTAGATAGCTTACTCTTAATTAAGAATAGCAAGTTAACAAGACTCTTAACCTTAGCCTCTAGAGCTAGAACCTTCTTCTTAAGAAAATCTATATTCTTCTTCTTCTAGACTAGGTTAGATAGGTCTAGATTAGAATAGAGGGGAGTATACTTACGCGCTTACTAGAAGTCTTAGAAGCTCTATTAGTGTTACTATAAGACTTAGCCTTCTAGGTAACTCTAAGAACCTTAGTGTTAAACTAAACGTGCTTACTAGAGTGCAGAGGCGTATCTTTATTATTAACGTATTAGATAGTGTTTCTACCTAGGTTAGTACAAATTAGTACAGATAGCTCTAGAAAGAAGCACTAACCTACATCTTGTAGTTCTTGTCTAGTAGATAGCAGTAGAGCACTAGATTAGTCTACTAGTTATTCTTAATAGTAGTATACAAGATATTACTATAGCGTACATAACTATTTAGATTGTGTCTAGCCTTAGTAGTTGCGTCTCTTAGTTGCTAGGCTCTAAGCGCTTGCATTGCGACTAGATTAGTACAGATAGAACTAGATTAGAATTAAAGATAGCTAGTTATTACTAGAATGCTCTAGGTAGTAGAAGATAGAGATAGATAGCGCAAGATTGCGCTAGATTGTAGTTAATAGTGTTAGTTAATAGGCTTCTACACTTATTAGTAAAAGAAGGGAAAAGGCAAGGCTAGACTACGCTAGGCTAGCCTAGATCTACTCTAATCTAGAGTAGTCTAGACTAATTCTAATATATAGAGATTTTAGAAATACTTACTAAATAATAGGTAGAAGTAAGAAGTCTAGGTAGGTAGCCTAAAAAGAGATTCTCTAATATTAACGCATAGGCTATATTTTAGCCTAGGCTTAGCGCTTACATAATCTCCTAAATTTTTTTTAATTCTCTATCTTGTGCAGAACGCACTTCTAGAGAGAAGAAAGACTTTATTATAACTACTTAGTTATAGACTGCTCTAGATCTCTCTAGACCTCTCTAGACTACGCTAGCCTACGCAAGCGCAGGCTTTGCTAGCGTAGAAACCTAGAGAAACCTCTTATAAGTAATAGCTCTACCTAGATTACTTAGTAGAGGTTCGCGTTTATATAATCCTGTGTTAACCTATTCTACTTTTATATTAGTAGACTTTATCTTATAGTAAATATTAAAATTAGATCTTAATAGTATAATATAAAACTTAACTTATTAATAGTTAAAAGTCTTAATTTTTATAAACTATTTTAGATTCTAATAGTTAGTCTAGAAGTTAAAGTATACGCTCTCTAAATATTAGCGCTAATACTCTAGGCTCTTAACTATTATAAGTAGCTTTTAGTTATATATATTATAATTATACTCTACTATAATTAGCTTACGTAAAAAGAAGTTAACTAGATACTATTAGTACTCTTTAGCTCTATTTAGTATATATTAGCTTAATATACTTATAATTACGCTACTTAAAGTATTTACCTTAGCTTTAGTCTTTTTATCTTACTTAAAGTAAGTTAAAATAGAAATACTTAAAAAAAAGTTTTTTAGCTTTTAAAAGGCCTCTTTAGCTTTTTTATTAAGATTAAAAACCTAACTCTTCTCTCTCTACTAGGCATAGCTACTTTTAGCTACTTTTAGCTTTTTCTAGATTAGTATAGTTAATAGTAGAGTAAGTTAGAAAAATCTAGTAATAAACTACCTATAGTAGTTTATAAAGCTAATAAATATCTAAATCTTATATACTATACGTAGTTTAGGCTATTCTTAGATTATTCTAATTCTATTCTTATTAATTTATATTCTCTTAGAGAAAACTACGTACTTAAGATACTTAGTATACTAGGTATACTACTTATACTTTAGAAACTTTAGAAATAGCTTTATATTATATAATCTACGCAAGACTTTTTTAATATAGCTTTTATACTTCTTTTTAGTATTAGAAAAGATAAAAATATTATCTAAGTATATAATATAAGTTATATTAATTAATTCTATAAGAACTTAATAAATATAAGTCTAAAACTATATAGAAGTATTTATAAGGCTAAAAGATATTATAGTATACTTAAAACTACTATATCTTATATAGAAAGTAGTCTTCTACTTATTATCTTTCTTAATATATACTTTATAGTAAGCCTCTTTTATATTAAGTTTAGTATAAAATTTAGCGCTAGCTAATTTCTTTAGAAACTTTATAATAAGTAGTAAAAAGTACTAATTCTTAATAGTAACTTTATTAAGGCCTCTATAGTTAACGTATAAGTATATACTACTATTTTTTTTTTTAGTAAAGAGTATAAACGCCTCTACTAAGAACTTACTATACTTAATCTACTCTTATACTAAGTACTTATCTAAATACTTACGTAAAAGCTCTAACTTTATTTTAGAAAGATTATATAATAGCTAATAAGACGCTATAGTTCTAGATAGTAAGTTAATAGCTAAGTTTTATAGACTATAGTTAGTAAGAACTCTTAAGTTATCTTCTAACTTAAGGTATATAAACTTAGTATATTATAGAGGTAAACTACTCTCTTTAGCTTTTTCTAGGCTAAACTAAAGTATTAAAATAATAAAATAGCTATATATATCTATTATAAAATTATATATAGTTTTTTTAAACTTCTTAGCTTCTTTTAGCGTAATCTTTTTATAAATAGTTCTATTCTTAGACTTAGTACTTTAAAAAAGCAGCCTTTATATAGAGTAGCTAATCTTTAAGTAATACGCGTCTATCTAGAGTAGATCTAAGTATATCTAATATTTATAAACTTTTATAATAATATATAGAATATTCTAAGTCTTTTATTTTCTATAAAAATCTACTACTTTTATAGTTACTATAGTAGTACTATAAATCTTTAATTCTTTACTATTTACTCTATCTACTAATAGCTTAAGTAAAAAGTAAACTAGTAAGCTTTACTTTATAGTAAGTAACGCTAGAATAAAGTTTAACTAGAAACTTCTATCTACTAGAGTCTTAATAGACTCTAATTAGCTAAGTAATATCTTTACTATTAGTAGCTTTACTAGCTTAGAGTAAAGTATATTATAAAAGAGTTTTAAGTTCTAAAATACTAAGTTTAAAGTAATATAGGTAGCTAAGAAAAACTTTAGCTTCTTTACTTACTACTTTTTTCTAATTTCTAACTAAATAAGCTTTTAAAATTTTTCTTAGACTTTAGATAGTCTCTTTAAAAGTGTTTAGTCTTATTATACTTTTAATAAACTATACTAAAGTCTTTTAAACTATTTTAGTTTAATTTAGCTAGTTATAAGTTAAGTTTTACTAAACTAGACTTTTTAGCCTTTTTCTAGGTCTAAGAAAGCTCTAAGAAAAAGTTTTAGGCCTAATAGCTATAAAACTTTTTTTTATAAGCTAAATACTTAAAAAGCGTAGTAGTATACTTTATTTTACTCTAATAGTAGTAAGCTAAGATATTAAGCTTAAAAACTATATTATAGTCTTTTTAGTTTTAAAGTAAAAGTTCTTTCTAAATATTAAAAAGAAAAGCGCTTATAAAGTCTATATAGCGCTACTTTTCTAAGTAGTTATTTAGTTTACTCTAAAGTGTATTAAGGTAAACTAAAAAAAAGTTAGAATTTTAATTTAGCTTTTATTTAGTCTACTTAAGTCTATTATAAACTATAAAATACTATAATAACTTAAAACTAAGCGTATTAAGTATAACTACTTTAAGTTTTTTCTAAGTAGGTATTTAAAACGCTTTAAGCCTTATATAGTTTTAGAAGTAAGTATTCTAAGTAAAGTAAGTAGTTTTATTAAGAAATCTTATAGTAAAGTTTATCTTTTAAGTACTTATTAGAAAAGTAAAAAGTACTTCTCTAAAAATAGCTTTATAATTATATACTTAGTAGTTATACTATAAGTAGTTACACGTAGTAAATATTTCTAAATTCTTAAAGTATAAAGCTTTTAAGTTTAACTAAAGCTTACCTTTTAGAGCTAAAGTATAGTAGATAATATTCTCTTTAAAAGCTAAGTAGTTATCTATAAGTACTTTATACTTTAATTTTCTAAGATAAGCTATATCTTAATAAGTACGCTTTAATTATTTCTACTTACGTAACTTTTTAAGTTTATAAGTTAAGGTAGCCTATTTATCTTTACTTTTAGTAGTAGTAGCTTATAAAAGCCTAGTTAGCTCTAAAATAGACTTTAATAGCGTATTACTATCTCTAATAATTAAAACTAAGTAAGTAATATCTAAAGAGGCTTCTAATAAGTCTATAAGTTTCTTAGTAGGTAGTATTACTATCTCTAAAAATATAGAAGCTAATTTCTTCTAGTTATTATCTATTACGTATAATAATAGTATAGCTTACTTACTACTATATTATATTATACTAGAGAGACCTACTTTAGAGCTTATTATATCTAAATAGTATATATAAAAGTATTATAGAGTAGAGTAATTTAAATATTAAATAATAGAGTTAGTTAAATACTAGATATATAATATTAAACTATAATTAAGTATATTATTCTAAAAAGACTAGAGATAAATTGCTACTAAGCTATAATAGCAATTCTAAGGTATTTATACCTATAGCTAAGTTAGCCTAGGCTCTTATAGGCTAGAGCCTAATAATAATAATAACAAAAGTACGTTTTCTAAAACTATTACTAATAATACTATTATAGTTACTTATAAAAGTATTACTACTAGGCTTAGTTACTAATATTTATTTATAAAGAAAGTTATACTCTTTTAGTTTTTTACTTTAAAGTTTAAGTACTTTTAAGCTTATAAAAATTCTACTAGTAATAACTAGTAGTACTTTTCTAACTTTATACATAGATAACTTAAAAAAGCTTTACTTTAATTATAGTTCTAAGTATACTTTTTTATCTTACTACGCTTTTTAGAGTATATACTCTAATAAAAGTTTTTTTTAATAAGTAGTTTTTTATAAACTTATAAAAGAGATTATATCTAAAATATACTTTTTACTACTTTTTAAAAAAAGTAGCTAAAACTCTTTTATACTTTATAAACTTTATAATACTACTAATAATTTAATATTCTTTATATTAAGCTACTTCTTAAAGTAAGTAAATTACTAAACTAATAGATTTTAAGTAAGCCTATTAGCTAGTATACTTTTAGTTTCTAGATACTTAACTTTAAAAAACTTTTTAGTATACTCTTACTTTAGCTATATATTTTAGATATTAATATATTTAAGGTACATTATTATATACTTATTAGTACTAACTACTAAGTATATAGTTTACTAGTTATTATAAAAGATTATTTATACTACTTTTAAAGTAAGAGTAAGCTTCTAAAATAGCTTTTTAAGAGCTATTACTTTTTTACTAATATACTTAAAAGTAAAAAGCTCTACTTCTATAGTTAAAGTTATTATAGTTACTTATTATACTACTTTTTAAATAATAGTACTTTTAAAAAGTATAATAAAATAGCTTTATAAAAAGTATTTTATTTTTTAATTATTTATAAAAGAAGCGTTACTATAAATTATAAGCTCTACTTTAAAGTATACTTTATAGTAAATAGTCTAGTAGTAAGTTTTATATAAGTATATAATTACTTAGTTAAGTACTTTAGTATACTTTTTACTTATATTTATAAAAAAGTATAAAAGCTTTAAAATAGTATATACTATATTAAGCTTTAGTATAATAGCTATATAAATTAGTAATTTAATATACTCTTAGTAGTCTTTAACTACTTTTTTATCTACTTTACGTATTAACTTTATAAGCTTTTAGTTTAGAAGTAGTATAGTAAAACTTAAAGAAGTACTTTCTAAGTTAAATATCTTAGTAAGCTTATTTAAATACTTATTATATATAAGTATTATTATATAAGTAGTATAATTTTATAATACTTTTAATTTTAGAAACTATTTAATTAAGTTTTTCTTCTTTAGATTATATACTACTTTTATTATATTAGTAGCTTATAAAGCTTATTAATAAGTAGTATAGTAATATATAAGTAGTATATTATTAATATAAAAGAGTAAAAGAATCTTTCTTTATTTATTAAAGAAGAAATAAGACTTTTTTTTAAAAGTAATAAAACTTACTTTCTTTACTATATATAAAAGCTCTTTATACTAGAGTAGTAAAAGGTTCTTTAGTCTATAAAAAGTACGCTTAAGCTTTATATACTTACTAGACTTCTTAAATTTATTTAGAATATTATATACTATAACTAGCTAGTACTTATAATATATATAAAGAAATACTTCTATAATATTAAACTAGAGAATCTCTAAGTTAAACTCTACTACTATTAATATTACTATTCTAAAAAAGTATAAAGTAAGTATTACTATATATATAGAGTATATAGAGTTAATTACTTATAAATCTTCTTTTACTACTATATAAGCTTTATACTTAATAAAGTAGCTATCTTAATTAACTTTATATATAAATACTTACTTTAGTAAAAGTAAATACTTTTAAACTAAAAAGTGCTTAATTTCTTTCTAAATATCTACTTAAGAAAGTATATTAATCTTCTTATTATAAGCTTTATAGAAGAGCTTTTTATATAAATAGTTACTAAAATCTTTATACTTCTTTAAAAGTAGTATAGCTTATACTTTTATAGAAGTATATTACTTAAAATTATAGCTACTAGAATTAAGTAAATAGTTATAAGCTTTTTATAGTCTTTTTCTACTTTATATAAGTATTAAAAAAGACTATTTAGAAAATTATTATTTTATATACTATTTTATAAATTATATAGTATATAAACTTCTAGTTTTTTTATATCTAGGCCTTTATATTACTTTCTAATTCTAAAGCTTAATTATATTAGTTCTTTATAATTATACTTCTAGTATATTAATTTAAAAGTAAATAGTAGTTCTATTTTACTTTATTCTAAAGAAGTTCTAAATATAGAGCGTATATAGAAATATAGTAAACTTAAAAATACTCTATTCTAATAAGTACTATATACTTTATTTTAATAAAAGCTTTCTATATTAGAAAGCTATTTATAACTTAGTACTAGTAGATACTTTTCTCTAGTTTTATATACTTCTTAGATATTACTATTATACTTTTAACTAAACTTTATAGTTTAGTATACTCTAAGCTTTAGTATTTACTTTAGAGTAAATAAGCTTATATACTCTTAAAAGTTTATATAGATTTTTAGTAGTTAGCTAGCTAAGCTTTCTATTTATATAGAAGATATATTATATACTACTTATTAATTAGACTAGCTAGCCTATTTAATAGTAAGCTATATTTAACTACTTTCTAGCTTTTAGATAGAGTTTTTAAAAGTATACTAGTTTTATATTTTATTTACTATAGCGTAAAGTTAGTTAAAGATATCTTTATATACTTCTTTTATATTATATAGCTTATTTTTATATAAAAGATTAATAATATATATAAGCTCTTTTACTAAGTACTTCTAGCTATCTTTAACTTTACTTTTATAAAAAAGCTTTTTATTAAAGTTTATATTTCTTATTATAATTACTTAATTAAGCTTTAAAACTTATATTTTATAAATATTAGATACTTTATATTCTACTAAGTATCTAATATAGCTTCTTAGTATAACTTTAAAGTTATACTTATTTTATTTAGCTACTTAGTTTTTATTAAGTAAATAAGCTTTATAGCTATAAGTATAGATAGTACTCTAATTTAGATAAAAGTTAGCTATAATAGTATAAATCTTCTTACTTTACTCTATATACTATATATTAAGTATAGTATTAAGTACTAAAAGATTATAAGTATATAATAAGCTAATATTATTTAGCTAGGTTACTACTTTTATAATATTTAGCTAGAGCCTTTTAGAAAGATTTATACTAATTCTTATCTTAGTAAACTTAGTAATTATTTTTTAGTCTACTCTCTCTACTTTATTATTTAGCTTAGAGATATAAATAGAGGTATACTCTATAATAATACTCTACTCTTTAGCTTATATCTTAAATTATAACTTATCTCTCTAAAGTAGTATTATAATATTAATATCCTAAATAATAATATAAATATTAAGCTTATACTAAGCTATAAGAAAGCTTATAAAGTTATAAAAGACTTTTATAATCTTAATAAGTATTTTAGCTTAAAGAGTATACTAATAGATTTTACTACTATAATAATCTTTAAGTACTATAATCTAGAGCTTTTTATTATAACTAATAGAAAATTTAAAAAAATCTTATAAGATTTTCTAATAAGATTTTAAAGCTTTTTTATATAGTTATTTAAAAATACGCTATTTTATATAAGTAATAGTATAATACTTATACTTACTTTAGCTTATCTTCTTAATATATATATTATATATATTCTTAATAAAAGCTTAGAGTGCTTTTAGATCTAAGTAGTTTACTTTTATATACTAAAGTTTTTCTAAATTAAACTAAAAAAGGCTTTTTTAAAATTATTATAAGCGCTAGTTATTAGTTATTATAGTAAAGTATTAATATAGAGTAAAGTAATAATATATAGTTAGTAACTCTATATAGTAATCTTATTATAAGTATATTTTCTAAATATCTTATACTTACTATATTTAACTATAGAATTTAATAAAACTCTTTTTCTAATATTTACTATAGATATAGATAATAATAATATACTTATAAAGAGTAATAGTACTAAAAGCTTCTTTAGTAAACTTAGAAGTAAAGATAAACTAGTTATTAGTTATACTTATTATAGTTAAGTAAAACTTTAAAAAATTATATTTAATAAATATAAGCTTATACTCTCTTTTAAGCTTTACTAGTATAAAGTTATTAGTAAGTATTTTTATATAAAGTATTAAGTCTAACTCTTAGTACTATAGTCTAGCTTTATTAAGAGCTACTTCTAAAATAATATTAATATAGAACCTTTTTATAAGTACTATACTTTTTAAAATAAAATTCTTAATATATAGTTCTCTTTTTCTAGTTAAAGCGTTTATAATTTTTTATATACTATATCTAAGTATATAGAAAAAAAAGCTTTCTACTTCTATAGTATAGAATTTATATACTTTTATAAAAGTCTTTAGCTTAAGTAAAGATATATTATTAATAAAATATACTACTACTTTATTATTTAAGATAGTACTTATAGAAAGTAAGTAGATATTAAAATTTATAGTTAAGTATATACTACTAATACTTAGCTAACTTATAATAAGAGTAAAGTTAATAAGTATTACTTAAATTAACTCTAGATAGAGAAAGCTTAAGCTCTTAATCTATACTTAATATAGAGTAGTTTACTTCTTTTTATTAAAAGCTCTTTATAAGCTATTATACTTTAAGTTTTTAAGCTTAGTAGTAATTTTAGTTTTAGCTTTTTTAGAAAGCTTTTAAAGTTTATCTATAAGTACTATTTTTAAGTACTTATATATAGTAGTAGACTACTTATAGTACTATTTATATAAGTAATTTTTTTTAAGCTTTTAAACTAAGTTCTTATTACTAAAAGCTTATTATAGTACTTTTATAATAGTAAATATACTACCTCTACTAGTAGAGTAAGTAGTATACTCCTAAATTAGTATAGTAAAAATCTTTAATACTTATTTAAGAGTAATTTAAGTTTTACTAATAGTAAAAGCTTTAATAAAGTTTTATTATATAAAGTATCTTTATTTTAAAGTAAGCTTAATACTAATTATCTTTAAACAGTTTTAAACTATAAGTATATTACTAACTTTAGTAAGTTTATATACTTTAGCTTAAACTAAAATATAAAAGTTTTTTTACTACTAGTACTTAGAGTAAATATATTCTTATTATACTTTTTAAAAGTATAATTTATACTAAGAGTATATAAAATTCTTAGTATAGTTCTTTTTTAGAGAAAGTATAAAATTAAGATATTTAATAAGTACTTATAATATAGCCTCTTTTTTTATAAAAATAAAAAGTATAGTAAAAGCTAAAAGCTTTAAGCTAATAGTTTAATTAATCTAGTTTTAAAAATACTTAATATAAGTACTCTTTAACTACTATTCTATTACTTATACTTTATACTTTATAACTAATAAGTTATACTTATTAGTATAAAGCTTATTAACTAAAGTATTTTTTATAAGCGCTACTAGCTCTAAAGCTTATAAAATACTTATTTAAATAAAAGCTACTATTACTATATTAAAGTTAATATTAGCTTAAATTTTTCTACTTAGAGTATAGAATTTAAACTAAGTAAACTACTTAAGTTAATATACTAAGTTAGTAAGTATAAAAGCTTTTATAAAGATTATTATAAAGTTACTTATTATAAGTAATAAAGAAGTACTTCTATAAAAGTATAAAGATTAGTAATAAAATTAGTATTACTATACTTTATTAAACGCTTTATATTTTTAGTCTATAAATATAAAACTATATTATTTTCTTAAAGCGCTAAGCTTATAACTATTATATCTAGAAGTATAGAAATAAATAGAAAATAAATTATTAGATTATAAGCTTGCTTAGAAAGCTCTTTTAAGTAGTAAAGCTTCTAAAAGCTTATCTTAATCTATACTAGTATAATTATATAAACTACTTTATAAGAGTATCTAGAGATATATTCTATAATAAGTATTTTTAAAAGCTAGAAAGAGCTATAAACTTAATATTTATCTTACTTTATATATCTAGTTATAAATATAAATAGTGTAAGTAATTAAATATATTTTAGTAAAATTATAAATAGAATTCTTTTTCTATTACTTTAAAAATAGACTATATCTACTAAAAAGCTTATATATCTTACTAATAAGCTTCTTAAAATTAAAACTAGAAAAAAAAATAATAAAAGATTTTGCGCTAGTTATATATATAATAGAAATAATAAGAATAAAAATAAAAGAAACAGATATAATAGAGATAAATATAATAAGAATAAGTATAATAAAAATATTAATAGAACTAGTATATAGCTCTATACTAGTAAAGTAGCTCTTTAGAGTACTTATAATAGCCTCTATAATAGCTTTTAAGATAATAATCTTAAGAGAACTTATAGATTAATAGTAGCGCGTTTAAGAGAAAAGTAATTAATATAGTAATAATAAATAGAATTAATTAAGCTTTAGTTAGTAAGGTAATATAACTAGTAATAAGATTAGCTTTAGACTTACTAACGCTAAGAGAACTTATAAAAGAAATATAAGTAGAGATGTAGTTAGAGCTTATTTAGTATATATATTAGTATAGCTTTAGTATTAGATTTAAGCTACTATTTACGTCTTTAATAAGTCTTTAGATTTCTAATTTATTATAAGTAGTAAAAGAAGAATAAAGAATATTTATATAGTAGAAGTATAATTTTACTTACTAAAACTTTTAGTACTTTATTACTTTGTAATCTATAGCTCTATTAGTTATAAGCTATTAAGAATATATAATAATATTATAATTCTCTTTACTATAAGTAGACATTAGTATTTATAGAATAGTTATCTTACTAGCTTAAATTTTAGAAGCTTTAACTACGCTAGAAGTAGTAGTACTAAGAATCTAAGTTTTAGTCTACCTAACGCCTATATCTCTATAGAATTTTAACTCTTTTAGAAATACGTCTTTTTATATACTAGTAATAGACTATACTCTTTTTAAACTAGCTTACTATAGAATTATTAGTTTACTAATAAACTAGATATATAATATAAATTAATAGACTTAGTAAACTTCTCTTCTAAGATATAAAAGAACTTCTTATAGTATTAGCTATAAACTAGATAACTTAGTACTAAAATAATAGCTTTTTATTTAATATCTATAAGAATTTACTACTATCTTTTCTAATAAATCTATAGATAAACAACTTATTAGTAGATAAAAAATTCTATATATTAAGTAAGTATAGAAAAATAAGAGTTATTTAGTAGTAGTTAGAAATTATTTACTAGTAGACTACTAATCTTAAAGTATAAGTAAGTTTAGAAAAAGTAAGATTTATTACTAGAATAGAAGAAAATATCTTTAACAAAAATTAAACATTTAATTTTAAATTTAGAAGTATAAGTATTTATTAAATTAAAACTTAGATTTCTACTACTAGTATTTAAAATAAACTAGTAAAAGCTTCTAATATAAAAAGTAGTAAAGTAACTATTTTAAAGTTAAACGTAGATTTAAATAAACTTAATATACTTCTCTTTTTAGATAGTACTAAAAAGTAGTAATAAGTTTATTTAAAAACTATAACTTAAATAAGCTCTAAAGTCTATATTAGCTTACTTTCTTATTCTACTTAATTAAGTATACTAGTTTTAAGTAGTAATAGCTATTCTATTTTTTAGCTATTTTAATATTATAATTTTAAGTTATTAAGTAGAAATCTAAATCTTAAGTAGTAATACTTATAGCTTAAAGAGCTACTAATTCTAAAGAAATAAGAACTATTACTAGTACTTTAAAGAATATATAACTAAATCTTTAATCTACTTTTAGAGGTATAGCGTTAAGTAAGCTAAAGCTTAGAGTCTTAGCGCTACTACCTCTAAGGTAGTTAAAGCTTCTAAATCTTTTAGATCTATAAGGTAGCTATTCTATATAATTTTAACTATATATATATAAGTACTTTAGGTTAAAAATTAAATACTAGATATAAGTATATACTATAATAGTAAGCTAATCTAAGTATTATCTATATTTAGTATAGTAGCTTTAGTATGCTTTATCTAAATACTTATTCTCTTAATTACTATAGATATCTTATACCTACTAAAATTTAAAGTTTAAAAAACTATAGAAGAGTAGTAGAAAAAAAAGATATTAAGAAGATTATAGCTATAAGAGCTATATATCTAAAGACTTAGACTAGCTTAGACTAAGATTATAAGTATTTTAGAAAGCTAAGAACTTTCTTTTTAAATTAATAGTTTTTAGAATTAATATAGTAAGTAAATATAAGAAGAAAAGTAATATTATATATATAAAAAAGAGAAATACTTAGTATAATATAGCTATTATTCTTTAAATAGTATCTAACAACTATAAAAAAAGAGATATAACTATAGTATATAATACTAATATAAGTATAATTCTATAAGTAGTTTTTTGTTTTAACAATTTAAAGAAATCTTATAGTAGAATAGAATACTAAGAGAAGCTACTAAAATTAGATTATTATTTTTAAGTTTTATTTTATATAATCTTATTTTCTAAATTTCTATTCTTTTTTTTTATAATCTTTCTATCTTTATAGAGCTTTAAAAAGAAAAATAAAAGATTTCTACTTTATTTTTATAATAATACTCTACTAGTATTATTAGTACTACACTAAAAGACTTTTTAAAATCTATTATAAGTATATTATATTATAAATAGTTAAAAAAATACTTCTACTATCTCTTTAAAGTCTAAACTAGACTAGTATTTTAAAGTTTTAAAGAAAGTAACTAAAATAACCTATAATTATAAAGAAAGTAGTTTTATAAAGAATAATTTATATATTTCTAGATATTATAGTCTAGACTTCTTTTCTATACTTCTATAATACTTATTATAAGTAAAAAAATACTTAATCTTTACTACTATAAAAAAGTAGTTTTTAATATAGAAAAAAGCTTTTTTTAACAAAATATTTACTAAAAAGAGAAGTAGAAAAAAATAATATACAAATCTTAATAAAGGTATATTCTTAAGTTTATATTCTTTATAGTATAGAGATTATATAAAGTAAAAATATAGTAAGAAGAAAGAATTTTAAAGAACTAAGCTAAACTAAGTCTCTAGAACTAATAGAAGTATATATAAAGAATTTCTAATAAAGTTACATTATTCTCTTAAAAATATAGACTTATTCTAGTTTTCTAGATTATATTTAGCTAGCTTACTAACTAAGTTATAGCTTCTAATTTAACTATATCTATTTAAAGAGCTATTCTAATAAATATAAGATAAAAGTTATCTCTAACTAATAATTTATAAAACTTAAAAAGCTTTAAAATTTAAAATCTTTCTAAAGAAGTTCTTACTTTTATAGTAAAGCCTTTTTTCTAGAGAAGTTAAAAAGCTATTTCTTATTTCTAGTATAAATAACTATTACTTAATTATTAAATATTCTTTTTTTTAAAATTTCTTAGTATTTAAAAAGCTAAAATCTTTCTTATTTAATATAAGAATCTAAGTAGAAAAAAACTAAGATTTATAAAATCTTAGCTATTTCTAATTTATTATAAAGAAATATTTTGTTATAAATAGTATATAGAAGTATCTTAAGTCTAGAAGAATTAAGTCTTAAATAAGTAACTACTCTCTATTAGGTATCTTATAAAGGCGTAAACTAAAGTTTTATATATACTCTATATCTAAAGTATATATAAGAGCGCGCTAAGCCTTTCTAGCTTAACTACTAAGACTTTAGTAGATAGCTTCTTTTAAAAAAAATTACTATATAAGTAATATAATTACTCTATTATTTTAAAATTTATATAAAATAGTAATATAATTATAGCTTAATAGTTAGAGAACTATTAGAATAGGTTATAAAGTAGATTATAAAGTAAAAATGCTATATATTCTTATATATAAGTTAGTATATCTTCTTATATATCTACTACTATTTTTCTTATACTTATATAATATTAAAAATTCTTATAAATATTCTTTCTATAAGATAGCTAGCTAAGACACTCTTATAAGTAGAAGCTAGTCTAGTATAAGTCTAAAGACTCTAACTTTATACTATAAATACTATAGTTACTCTCTCTATTATAACTTACTTTTTTTAACTTTACTTTAAGTATCTATATTAGTCTTATAGCTTAAATTTTTAACACTTTTACTTTATATCTACTAAATTAAGTCTCTAAGTACTTTATAAACTTAAATAATATCTAAATTTATAACTACTTTACTAATATACGCCTTTAAGATATTAGAAATATTAGTTACTATAAAAATAAAGCTAATAAAGTAAAAGTAATTACTACTATAGTAGATACTCTTATATTAAATATAATTATACTAAAAGTATACTAAAGTAATAGCTAGTCTAATAAATAAGAAAGAGCGCTAGTAATATAGTATATTAAGGCGTTATAAGTAATAGTAAGAAAAGTAAGAGAATATAATACTATATATAGAACTAAACGTAAAACAGCACTTCTAGAAGAAAAAGAGTGTTTTATAAATAAAGTAACTATTATTACTTATATATAGTAATAAATAGAATAACTAGATATAATTATTATATAGTCTAACGCTACTACTATAGTAGTTAGAAGAATAGTTATAGAGGTTTAGAGGTATTATAAATAGCTATTAAAGATAGAAATTATAGCTCTACTATTATAGAGATAAATAGACTATATATTATAGATTTAGTGTTAGTAGACTAGTTAACTTATTAAAATAGTTAGGTTTAGTAGCTTTATTAGTAATTAACTTAGATAGAAATTAAACTTAATCTCTATAAAGTGTAATATAAACTAGAGGTTAAAGCCGCCTTATAAAGAATTAAACCTTCTTTTCTTAAGTATTATACTTATAGTTTAGATTTATATTTTATAAAAGATATATAAGATTTGTCTAAAGAATAAGCTAGTAAAAAGTCTTACTAGCTTCTTAGGCGTAAAAGCTAGTAGAAAAGTAGTAGATTATATTCTACTATAATTCTAAACAAGTTAATAGTAATACTATAATATAAAGATTATAATAACTTAGTTATTATTATCTTTTTATTATTATTAAGCTTTATTAAGATTACACTTATTATTATTTCTTAACAAATTAGAAAGATTCCTAGTAAATCTAATTGCTTACGTAATTAAGATTTTAGTAGCTAGTTTTAATCTACTATACTAGAAGATTCTAAAATACCTCTATTTATCTTAGCCTAGTTAATATTAGAGTTATTACGTAATTTAATAACTCTTATCTTCTTATCTTTCTTTCTATAATTGCTAAAAGATCTAGTAATAAACTAATTATTAGTCTATGCAATACAACGCATAGACTAATATAATTAGTACTAGTCTAGATTATAAATCTAGAAGATAAGAAGAATTTAGCAGACTTAGATTATAAATCTAGGAATTAAGCAGATTTAATTATAAATCTTTATCTCTAGGCAGAAATAGGCAGATATTTACGCAATTATTCTAGTAGCTATTTTCTATAAAAGAAATAGTAATTCTCTATAGTTATTCTTAACCTAGCAATAATATTATTACCTTTACCTACTATCTACTCTATAATTACTTTATTGCAAATCTTTATTAGTTATACTATTTATTATAGTATTTAACTACTTTATTCTAACAAAGCTATATTCTATTATTAGAGAATAGTTCTTATTACCTATCTATTCTTTACAGGTTATAAGCTTAGCTAGGCGCTTATAGCTTTGTTAGAACATATTTTATTTATATTATTACTTGTTCTAAGTAATTAATATATTTAAAAGAAAAAGATTTTTATTTATTCTAAAAGAGTTATTCTTTAGAATTAATAA